>NC_135265.1:41370033-42620033 GCF_051311805.1 Agelaius phoeniceus
GTCAACATATCGGTGTTAATAGGGAATCTTTCCAAGACCTCCCTTTCAAGTGGATAAAAGAGTACAAATCTGGGATAGCCAAAGGTGACTACAAACAAATTGGCTAGTCCATTAGCATAGCTGTCCAGCTGCATCCTAGGCTCTGAGGCCACTCCAAAACCACAAGCCCGACTGCCTCAGAAGCCTGCCAAGGAGCCAGCTGCTGCTAATAAAGCAGACTCTACAACTTGGCATCTGGGGCCTGTGATTCCCATCCAAAAGGAATTGTATGTGAAAAATATTTGAAATTTGTCTTTTTAAGTAGTGTTTTGCTTTGGAAAGAAAATACTTTAGACTAAGCTTGCAACTAGTGAAAAACTACCTAAGAGTACTTGGTTGCCATGGAAGGATAAATACTGTTCTTGCGTAAGGAGGTTGGATGTTGGAAGGAGGAGCGTTGTTCATTTAATATCTGAGAGGCTTCTGGTACAACATTTTGGGGTTATTTACTTAGAAGGACCGAGGTGTATCTCATTATTCATGCTTAGCTGTGTGCAGTTTCACGGGACACTGTCTCAAAGTGTAGGGTTTAAGCAGAAGGGTGCATTCCTGAGAATGGGTAAGAATTAGCACATTAATTTTTTCACTTTTAAATAATGAAAAAGGAGAAATTTCATTCATTTTTCAAAGATGAAAACAAATCCTATTAGCCATCCATGCTAAATTAATAAGCTGCTTGGAATGATCTACAAACCAGTTCATTCCCCACACACTCTCCACTGAATAATGAAGCATGAGAATTGAAAAATGAGTTGGTTGCATTGGTTATGTGAAAAATAAATGGCAAAACCAGCTCTGAATTCCAGCTCTCTCTTGAAGTGAAAGATTTAGATTTTGTGTTTTTGTTTTTTTTTCCTAGATGTGTAGGTCCTGTACTTGGTTGTCGTGGCAAAACCTCTTTTGCAGGCTTCTACAGCTGGTGTCAGGGTGTTTCGAACCAGTCTTGACTGTGGTGCTCCTTCTGGCTCTTGAGGCAGAGAAGTTAAGTGCTTTTCCCCCAGCCATGGAGGGGTCCAACATCAGAACAAGGCACAGATTTCCTGCTACCAGGTGTGCAGTTGGTTCCCCAGACAGTGCCCCACTTTGGCATCATGCAGGTTCCTGTACCTAGTGGTCCATATCTGGGATCATCATTAGGTTGCCAGTCATTTCTTTCACTCCAGTTATTACTTGGAGATTACCAAACCAGATCCTTTGCTCATTTAGAGGCACAGTGCATACTTCTGCCATCAGTCATACACTCAGCAGCTCAGGAAACAAGAACGGGAAGCTTTCTTCTGACCTGAAGCTTTTAGTCTGGCAACCAGCCAGAAGATGTCATCAGCCTCAGTACAGGCAATTTTGTAATCTTTCTGCAGATGGTATTTTTGGGGTATTGGATATGCATGGAAATTACTGTGGACTGCTGTAGCTGAGATTTATTAGTGAAGAGGGTCTGGAGTGTAGCAGTGTTTGCTGGGCTGAGAAGATCAGCATCCCCTAAAGTGGAGTGTGGCTGTCTCTCTGCCCACCCCTAAAGCATCTCCGAGGATACTGCTGGGAACCCAGGCATCCATGTGTGCCTTTTCTCTGAGCAGCTCTTATTTGAGGGACGGCCTGTGATATGGCCTCATTCTCTGTATACGTATACTTTTTTCTTTTCTTTTTTTTTTTTTTAAGCTGTGGCCTCAAAATTGGTGTAAATGTATTTTGTGTTCACTTCTACATCCCCTTTCAGCTGGCTGAGAGGGATAAAATGTCTTAAGCTTAAATTAGAATTAGGCCCCCAGTGTTTTCCTCTGTGTGAGGATAAAGATCTTATAATAGAATGAAAATTGCTCTTTGTATTTCAAAGGTAAATTTCCACTTTTTTTTTTCCTTGCTTATTAGGTTGGTGTGAGAATAGGACATTTACTCATTATCCCCTGCTAAGACATATATAATAGTAACAATTAATAATTAAAGTACACAGCACTTCATTGGCTTATGGGAAGATATTTCACTGCTTTACGTCATTTACGTGCATTCAGTGCGCATGGTAATCTGGGAGGTGTAGGGTAAAGCAGAAAGAATGTAACCTCGACCTCTGTTGTCTTTTTATTTAACCTTGGCAATGCTCAAAATGTGCAAGGTTACCATGGGATATTTCCTGAGCTTTTGATATATTAAAGCCCAATGTGTTATACACAGTCATACCTGTTTCTTCCATGGCCATGCAGTGCACAGAGATTTAAATATGCTTTCAGATAGGATATGATAATATATAGGTGCCTACGTATTTAACATAGGTTAATGGTGCCTGTAGTGTTATCCAGCTGGGCCACAGCCATGGCATAGAGCTGATTTCCAAGATGTGTCCCCCGTGTTGGAGCTCAATTGAGGTGGTGCCTGTGCTGGTACTCAAGGCTGCTGCTTCAGCTCTCTATTTCTGGGAATGACATTGAAGCCTGAGTGGGTGGGGATTACCCAGTGATAAAATGTGTGTGCAGAGAAATATGATCCGTATGCATTAAGTGCTTTTGATTGTCAGCAAGAGTATCTGTGCAGAGACTTGGGGAAGGGAGCTCATTGCCCTTTCTCTTTTACTGGAGATGAGAGTGAATGTCATTACTTGATAGCATGGTGATCACACTAAAAACCAGTATTTTTTCTTTTAATGGCTCCTACTTGAGTCACATTACAACCAGGTGAGATTTCAGAGGAATTCTGATGTCTTGACACTTGGAGCTATGTTCCCTCTCTCCTGGTTTAAATGGGAGAAATTGGGAAGATGGAAGGAGGAGGCCAGGAGGAAAGGCATCGGTGCAAGTGTGGTGTTTCATTTCATTGAAATGTCTGATCATCGCCTGTCATTGATGCCCCCCTTATAGTCTCCAACTTTTTTTCCTGCTAAATAAGGGACTAAACAAAGGGACTTGTTTGAAACAGTTTAGAGCTGCTAATTTAGAAACATCCATCTACCAAGACTGTGATTTAGTGTATGCATAATTATAAGCACTAAAGTAGAGCCACTGACATTAAAGGGGCAGTTGATTAGCGTGATCAGAATTATTCACAGACTTAAATATTTTCTCTGTCCAAGGCCTAAAAGTAGAACAAGCACATTAAAAGTCACTAAAGTGTCATTGCTGCTGTAATGAAAATTGCAGATGTTTTGCTTTTATTAGTCCATTAGCATAGCACGGTTATCTTAGCATTGGTCCAACATTTACCTGCTGTTGTCACTAGACATATAGCTAACAGAGTGTGCTGATTGTGTTGTGGAAATGGCATTTTCTCCCTCTCAGCAGGCAGTTACATTCCAGGAGCTCTGACTCCAGTTCCCCTGGCTGCCCATCTGGAGCTTGGTCCTCAGGATACTCTAGCTCCTGCAAGTTCTTCCCTAGATTTCAGCTTTTCTGCATAGGTCACAGTGGTGACAGGATGGTCTCCTCCTTCCAATTGCTCCTTTGTTCTCCTGGCAAGCACCCTGTGCTATGAATAAATACTCCAGTGGTCAGAGAGCCAGGGATGGTTGCAGCAATTGAAATTCTCTGTTGTTGCCTCAGATCAGAGATGTTTAGGTAATTTTTCTAGCATGTGGGTGTCTTTTTTCACAGCATGTATTTACCAGTGAGTTAGGGGAGAATACTGTTTTTCCCTGTGAGAATGCCTCCCTTCTTAAGCAATATTTCCCAGTTGCTGTGTGTGGTTTGTGGTTGTTCAGAAGTGGGTATGATTTTGAGAGCAGAAGGTCGTGGCCTGATTGTCTTTTCCAAACCCTGTTTCTCTATTGCAAAAGACATCCGTAACAACAGAGTGTTTTCAGGCTGCTTTGGAATTTTTCTCCTCTCCCAGCCTAGCCAACCCTCTGCCACCTGACTGTGCGTGTACTGGGTGCTCCTCATGTTTAGAAAAGACTAACTCGGCTTCTGGCATCAGCTTCTGTACCTTTGGCTAGATATTCTTATTTGTGTTTTAGCATACTCTTAGAGCAGATTGTGTTTAATTTCTTTCTTTAGTGCTAGTTACTCCTCGAGTATCTGTCATTTCAGAGCTTTGTTTTGTGATCTAGCTACTTTAATTCCAAATTAAAAAGTATTGCATTTCATAGCTATGGCTGAACCCAAAATGTTGGTTGGTCCTGTTTTGCATTTGCAAGGCATTGCTGGCTTGGAGTGGGTACAGGTGCCATCGTAGTGGGTAGCTGGAAGTGGTCAGGGAGGGCAGGACAAGCATAGCACAGTTCTGGATTTACCCAGGTAACGCACACGATTCTGCTGCGCCATTTTGCCTTTTCCAGTAACAGCCTTTTTGTTTTGCTCTGTTTGCAGCAGTCCTATGCACCAGCTCCCCACCCCATGGCTCCTCCCAGCCCCAGCACAAACAGCAGCAACAACAGCAGCAACAACAGCAGCGGAGAGCAGTTGAGTAAAACCAACCTGTACATTCGAGGCCTTCCACCCGGCACCACCGACCAGGACCTTATCAAGCTGTGCCAGCCGTAAGTGCCCTTCCCATACTCGCTGTGTTTTGTAGGAAGATGTCAGAGCTGGCCTTCCTGCTTACACTTGTGTGGCCCCTAAAAGGCATCAGAAGCCTCCTGCACTTGAAGGTTGACTGTTTTTCCTTTAGTTTGAACGGCTAATTAATGCCTGCTAAAACCTTCAGGTAATGAGTTAAGGGGAAGAGAGCTGAGGGCCTTCACATTGACTTTTGTTTGCTCTAATGTGGTTGATTTCTTGTGTTAAAAGGAGAATTTGCATGGCAGGAAAACCTCCCTAATGACAGAATTTATAGTTATAATGATCTGTGAATCACAACCCAGTGCACAACACAACATGGGTGTTCCTCCCTCAATCATTTATCACATTTTATGATTGCTGTGTCACATTGCTGGGCTCAAAGATTGAGAAGTATGAAACCCACTGAAGGTGGCCTTGTAGCCATATAATTAACATCTAATTAACTGCAGTGCCACTGAAAAATGATGCTGTAGAAAGTCGCACCTTCTACCTCCCTGATTATCTTGAGAGTCATATTTGCATACTGTACTGATAAAGATTGGTTTTATTGTGTTTTATTTGTGTTGAAACCAAAGAGGTGGCATAAAGGAGCTTTTTTGCTCCTCATGCATCATCAAAAGAACTATTTCCTAAAACGTTGCACTCTTCTACCCTTCTTCTCTTGACTAAATGTAGTGGGCAATATGGAATGAAAACCTGATTGGAATTCTAAAGTCTTGATTATTCTTGTCGACATGTGGAAAGGGAATAATCCAATTTGAGATTCCAGCCAGAGATCACCATGGTGGAACTTAGCATAACACTTTTTTTTTGCATTGGAATAAGCACAAGGAGAAATTTAAAAATAAAAGTCCACTCTTGGTATGATGCAGAACTGCAGTGGTTTTGCCATAGAGTCATCTATTCCAAAATACAAGATCATCTCTGTGTTTTGTAATCAAAAATCAGCCTTTCAAAGAGATATCAATAAATGAAATCTGGTAAAGTAAGGAACAGTCTGGGGCTGATCTACAGACCTGAATTCAAATGACTGTTGTTTTGAAGCTTGCAATAGGAGTAGCAATTCAGTGGGCTTCTACAATTTTATGTCATTCTGCCTTTCCTGATTTTGATTTAAAATCCTGAAAGACTTCCCTGAGTACTCTTTATGTGGGCATGTCTGGCCAGGACTGGAGATAGCATCCTTACTGAAGTGAAACCTGGACTTGAGTGAGCTTGAAACTCTTCCCTGTGACTTTCTGCTATTAAAGCTTCTGTGGTAGAACTGACTCACTGCTCACAGGAGAATAGCCTGCTGGTGATGTTTTGTATTTCATGCAAGCTGAAATGTGAATGTACCTGTCCAACATTTCTACAAACTACATTCACTGACACTTTCCACACATGACAGTCACAGATAATCCCAGTTCAAGGGCCAGATCCTCAGTAGGTATAAATTGACTGTAGTCTACTGATGTTCAAAAGGCTGGTTTGCTTTCAAAAAGCTGTTTTGCGATACATCTTCTTGCAGTCTGACCCTTCTCCAGTTCACATAAACCCTTTTAGCTGATCAGGACTCAACTAACTATTCCTAAAGGAGTCTCACAGCTTTGGGGCTTAAGTGCTGCATTCGTGGTGTGGGGCTGTGGTGTGAGCAGTGATACTTGAATCATGAAGTTCAGGCAGTGTGTCCCTAACCCTTGTCTGCGTATGGGAAGTGCAAATCAAGTATCTCAGAGCTTCCTTTTAGTGCTGTGGCAACTTTTTTCATGTGCTCCACTAAACTTAATCTGATACAAGATTAGAGGGCTTTGTCTTGCTGTCATGAGGTTCCTGTGTGAACAGATGCTCTTTAAGGAAAATGCTGACACTCATTTTGCTGATTTTTCTATCCTTTGGCTGAATGTCAGTGAGGAGAAACTGGATAGTTCTTCTGACTCTTTTTCAGAAAATTAAAAGAATTTATTGAGGCAGAAGAGAAAGACAATGTAGGGAAACTTAAACATATGAAAATACAAAAATTTGTACTGGCTGCTGTGGTGGTGCCTCCCCCCCCACTGCTTTCCAGGCTGCAGTGAGATCTGAGAAATGCTTAAATCTTACTTTTGCTCATACTCTTGCCAGTGATGTTTTAAGCAATCTCAGACCCTCTTGCTCACGACAGCAATATGTAGATTTTAAGTAATACACTGCAAGATATTTTCTTTACCTTTGCAGGTGGTTACACAGTAGAAGTAGATAAAGGTCTAAAGCTCCTATCTCTTCACCTGTCCCCACTCCCAAAAAAACCCCTCAAACCCAACCCTTCTCCCCAAAAACCCCACTAAAACCAAACCAAACAGTCTGCTGCTATATGAACAAAAAGGATTTTTCTGCTCAGAAATGTTGTCCTCTGTAGAGCTCTTTTGTAGCTTACATGGCTGGGGCTTCACCAGGCATTAAAGACTTCATGTGAACAGGTATTTACAAATGAGCAGAAGGTGCTGGCTCCTAGGCTTCCTGCATAGCCTAATATTAGCATCATTTGCTGCAAGATGTGAAGTAAAAACCTTAATTCCAATCTATGAGCCATATTATTATTTTGTAGTAAAATATTTTTGGAGAGCTGTAATTAAGGGAAGTATTGACCAAAGCTGGCTTATGTCCAGCCCACTGGTTCCCATAGGCTAGCTGCCAGTGCCTAAAATGAGCCCTTCTGAACCCATTTCCTCTGCTCTAGCATGGGACAAGGCTGCTAGCAGTACAACTATCGTTTCTAATGTCTCACATTTGGCAGGCTGAGGAATAATGTTCTAAGCCCACAATATTTCCCTGTCAGAAGTACAGGAAATGCTGTAAACACTAATGTTTATGTACATTATTATAGCCCATCCCATTTTCAGGTTTAGTCCCATATGGAGGCCACCCTTCAAGTCATGTGTAAAGTTTTTCATTTAATTTCATTTTGTGAGGTGTGTTAAGGAAGCAAAACCCCTTTAATCAGAATTGTAAAGATAAAGTATGGGGCTGTTTTGATGAATCCTCCCTGCTTTTCTGTCTTTCTACTGTGTGTTTTTGTTGGTGTGCATTGCACACTAAACAGAAAACAGCAGACTGGAGTACCATTGATGCTTGAAGTGCAGAGTCCATTACACGTGATGTGAGACATTTCTGACAAATGTTCCGACACTATCAAACCTTTTATCAATTTGAGAGTAACCTTGTCACAGTAATCTGTCAAACTGTTCATATAACTAAAGGAAAACAAGTCATCATAGGCTGTACAGTAGCTGAGTAAATGAAAAAAAAATTGCTACTGGAAGATATTTCTTTTTGTGTGGTTCTGATCCTCAATAGTTGGTTTAACATGTGTCCAGCAGAATTTCATCAAATTCGCTTTTGCAGCAGGGAGCTCTTACGTTGCACTGTATCTTTTGGGACTCTATACAGTAACTCTTTCAAAAGTTACATCAAAAAAGAGTAAAAGGGTTAAAGCAAGTGAGAATCTATTGTTCTTTTGTGTATGCATAATCTTCTGGATTTTCATAAACACTGAGTAAAGGAACTGCCAAAAATGGACCTTGGCCTCACTTAACATTTCCTGAGGTTCTTAAAAAAAGAGGCTTTATACTTATCTGTGAATTTATTGATCATCAGAACTTATTAGTCCAAAATTTAAATACTTACATACTTCATAATATTAATACTAAGTATCACATAGTTATAATCAGAGGTACACACTCTCTGCTGATGCAGTGGTATACACCATTGTATGTGTATCTATCATTGAATGTGTGTCCAGTAAAAATACACTTTTCATCAAAAGGGAAGATAATCAGCCTTAAAATGTAACATTATAGACAGGAAAATTTGCAGGGTGTGTCATTTTATAAGCAAAATATAAATTATTATCTTTGAAATAGTCATAATCTGTCACTTGAATTTTCATGCCTTGCCTTATATTTCACCCAGAAGAATTCTAAGATCTTCTTAAAAACATACACAGATGAATTAGTGCCTTATTATTATACTAGACTCATCCTGTTCTTGCTAACTGCATCCTGGTGAAGATAAGTTGTAAGAAATCTGACACACAGACTAAATATCTGAGGTTTATTGTTTAAAAACATATTTAGTTTAAAGAAGTCAGTCTGCTTCTCAAGATTTTAATTTTTCTGTTTGTTCTTACATTTTTGCACTGAAGAAGATTTAGGCAAAAAATTTTTTAAAAGATAAAATAAGCTTTGCAGAAGGGAAAGAAACTTTTGGACAAGAGTTGTTTTAGATCTCTTCTTCCCCCCTCAAGTAATTTTGAAAAGTTGGCTTAAAACTCCAGCATTTGGCTAAAACCTAAGCCTTCCTCGTTGCATAGTTAAGACATTGACATGTATTCAAAAGATGACCTCCCTCCATCTTGATTCAGTCAACTTGAGTTATTTGTGTTCCAGGGTAAAATTAAAGGGCCTATTTAATTAATTAAAGCAACACCAACAATAGAAAACAATAA
This sequence comes from Agelaius phoeniceus, assembly GCF_051311805.1. Taxonomy (NCBI): domain Eukaryota; kingdom Metazoa; phylum Chordata; class Aves; order Passeriformes; family Icteridae; genus Agelaius; species Agelaius phoeniceus. The sequence goes on from NC_135265.1 coordinate 41,379,022, forward strand.
CTAGAGAGACTAAGTCTGTCTAGAAATATCTAAAGAGGGTAAGTCTGTATGCTGCACAGACTAACTCTTGAGGAAGATAGGACAGAATTCTGAGGTTTTCCAGGTATGGGAAATCCCTGCTGTATGATTTCCATGAGTATTGCTTTCTTTAAATAACTTCTACATTGATACTTTTGAGCAGATTATTCAATGTTTTGTGGTTGTTTTGGGTTAGTGGGGTAGGTTGTTTTAATGGTTTTGATTTTTTTTTTAATTTCTCTTTTGTCTGAAGGTATCCTGACTGACTCCTTGACAATTCATTAAGTGTGAGATTTTTGCCTCTCGGTTAATTTTGAATGCCCTTGGTTTTGTCTCGTGGAATGCCTAAATAAATATTCAGGCTGTCACTGTTTAGGTTCTACTAAAGGGTTAGTCCCAAGGCTAATGTGACTGAGGTTATCAAGTGAAAACTCACACATTAATTTACTTAAATTCTAGACTATTTTTGAAATGAACTGTGTGCATTCCTTTTGCCCTCACAGAAAAAGGTTGAGTTCATTGAGGTTTCAGAGGGGTTCAAGGTGCCTTTCAGGATAGGTTGTCTTGTTAATAGCTGCAACAAGTGCAACATTTCCATTAGACCAAGCCTTATAGCAAGTTCATAATGGTCATTCCTGCCATGTGTTAAGGCAGCCAGAGTTATACATTCCTGACTATTTTTATTTTCTTTTTATTTTGTTTAAACAACAAGACTATATTATATTATTATTATATTATTATATTTATTATATTATATGAAAACTGACGGAATGAAGGTGTGCGGAAAGTAAATTCTCTTTCTTTCCATTTTCTTACTGCATTAACAAGTTAAATAAAAGTAATTGAAAATACTCTGAACTATAGATAAAATAAAGGCTAACCAAAATACAACTTCAATAGTGAGCTCAGGACCAAAATATCAAAACAATCTCAGCAGTAAATCTGTTCCACAATGAAGTCAGACAAAATTTGTACGCAGTGTAAACTGATGTTCTCATCCCGACCCTTGTGAAAACAAAACCCAAACTACTTGAGACTTACAGACTTAAGAGCATTAGGCTGTCTGCTCCTCAATTTTTAAGAAATAACCTTTGGAGTGGTAAAGGAATTTTCTGCATTCTGTAACATTCTGTATGTTAAAGCAATGTGCACTCTGTCTTCCATATTAATTCAAACAGAACCACAACCTCCGTCTCTCCTGTAATTAATATCAGCTGACACCATTGCTCTGTGATATAGCAGAGACTGAGAGGGCATGAAGGTGAGACCACTCATTCAGTGGGATTAGCTCATATAGGAACCATGTGGCATCACAGGGAATAGCTCCTGCTTAAAGTCTTGGTGGATATTTTGGTTCAGTGTATCCAGGTAATATGAGAACTGGGAATGGCTATGAAATCTGCTGAAGAGATCAGTCTTCATGGGAGCTAAAGAAATGCCCACATTTGAGGGGAAAAAAGAAAAAAAACCCCAAACCTCCTCCTTTCTCCTCCCCTGGATTTTCTTTGTTATTCCAAGTAAAATCAGGAAAGCAAAGTCAGTCCTATGAATGGTGCACTGCTGGACCAAGCAGCCTGCTGGACTAATGTGCTGATAGAAAGCAAGAAGGGAACTTCATGAGTGTATTCCTCTCATTTGTTAATGTTTGTGTTTACAGACCAGAGAAAAACACACTGATGCCTTGCATTGAAATAATATTCATTCTTCTCAAGTTCTTTATATCATGGACTTTTTCTAAAAGTTTTTTGAGAGGGCCAGGATGGGGAAGGAAGGGTAATTTTTTTTAAGTCAAAATGCTTTTGATCAGGAGCCAAATGGTGAATTCTAAGGGTGCATAATGTAGGCATAAAAGCAGAGAAAACTGATACTGTGCATATGTTTTGTTAATTCTTGCATTGAAGACATCTTTACAGTGATGATGCTTATCAGTGCTGTGAGAAACATTCTAGAACTCTCTAGGTCTGAAGTGATGCAAGGCAGTGACCTTGTATTTCCTTTGAACGACATCTTCGTTTCCAAAATCAGTTGTTTTGCAATTTTGCAGTCAGTTATATTAAGATTATATTTTTGCAGTGTGTAAATATGGACATGGATGTGTACAGATTTTTTCTCCTTTACCTGATATAGTTGAAAAATTATTTGTACACTCATTTCCATTGAAATAATCCCCAAACATCTTCCATTGTTAGAAACAAACATTAAAGCTGCCTCAGTAGGCAACGAACCAATCCTCTTCTTACCTTGCCTCTTTCATCAGGGAAAACAAAACTTTGGGTCAGCAAATGCCCAGAGCACTACAGAGAGCTCCATCTGGGATGTGAACGTTCCCATTGTCAGGAAGAAAGGCAGAAAAATAATCTGCGTAAAGTAATAAATGAGCACCTGCACTCTCCTCTGTTTTGAATGTGCCTGTCTTTTCACTGGTGTGTGACAGAATGTCAGTGAGAGTTTCTCATCTCCTTTCAAGTTGGATGAACCTGATTTAATGGAAGATATGGGAGGAGGAGAGCATTTTCAGAAACTGCTGCTGAAAATATTTCTTTTGATGAATTTTAATTAAAGTCCTTGTGGAATAAAAGAGAAAGAAAAAGTAAAAAAAAAAACCAAACAAAAAACCACCCCACAGCCAAAAAGACAACTCAGAAATATTGAGCTTTCTGTAGCAATGTGAAGGGCAGGACCATAACAGCCACTTGTTCTGCTGACTGTGCAGGAGGGATGTTGAGATAGGAGGGCAACACAGTTAATGAGCTTCTTCTAACCTGTGCTATGTTTCCAGTCTTTCCTTGTCCTCCTTCTTTCTCCACTTCTCCAGTATATTTTTTGTGCAGCCAGTCAGCTGTGGCATCACCATCTATTCACAAGGCTACTCATGTCTCCATTTGAGTCTGAAAGTGCTCATGGCTGGGAACTGTCCAAAGCACAGACAGGCTCTCCACCATGTGGGACATGTCTATTTTTGTAATGTGGATGTTCTCTGTGAAAGGGCTTTCATAGCCATGGATCTCTCGACAGTCTGAATTTTTCAGCCCCTTAAGGTGTCCTGTAAAACTCTGATGTTTGGTTTCTGTTTTCCAGTGAGGGGGCTGGCTGAAATGCTGTTGGTTTAATAAATGTTGCTTCACTGCTGTCCTTTAAGTCATAGCAGTGTTTTGTTGGGTCTTTTTTTAGTGCAAGTTCTGGTTATCTTTATTTCTTCTGTTTTGAAGCTTATCCATGTGTTTTAGATTTGTCTGCATTTTTGGTGTTTGTTCTCCTAAATTCCATGGTGTCAGGTTCAGTGTGTCTTTCTGATCTCATATCCTTTGCGAGCTGATGGCAGCAGTGGGAGAGCAGAGCCAGTTGCTGTCTTGCATGTGTAGAGAGTGGAGACGGAAGTTCTGTGACTGGCATGTGGTTTATACTCCTTAGGAGCCACCAGCTTTTGAGAGGAGATGGAGACATGCTGTTCACACTGACATTTGTGTAGCAGAAATGTTTCTTTAACCTTTTCCTTGAAGGTATGACGCAGATAATGTTCTGCTCTGTTTGAGAACTACATTGTCCTAAAGCTTTGCTGAAAGAAAACAATACCAGCTATGCTTAACAACCCCCCTCCCCAAACCAAGAATAACCTGGGCACTGCTTCCAGCTAATGGCAAAAACCTTAGTGCATGCCTGCAATTTCTATGTGAGGGGAAGTGGCAGGCCAACTTTGGTGGCAAAGCTATTGAATATTATCAGCACGAGAACAAAAATGTCATTGTGTTCAACCACTAGACTTTCTCATACCATTCCAAACAAGCATCGACAAGAGCTCTGTGCTATGTAGCATGCAATGTCCTTCATTCCAAGTATTTGGTAACTTCCCAGAATTATTTGTGTGACAAGTGTTGCTACTAGATTTGTGTTAAAAACTGCAAAGGCTATAATTTGTTTTAAAGATGTTCACCAGAGGAGGAATTTCTTAGAATTGTTGCAACTATGTCAGAGGTTTTTCTATTTGCCTCGTTATAAACAGAGACAGGAACAACAGAATGTTTTCAGCTTAATTTTTAAAAGATGTTGAACTGACAGAGATCTAAAAAGGTTTTCTCTGTCTTGGGCATGTATTTTCTGTGTCCCCATCAGGAGCTCTAGGGCATGTGGAGACCTCTAGATTCTGGTTCTCTTGGAAGGTATCTGGTCACACTCTGGGGGCAACCCTGAATAAAACAAGGAAGGCAATAGCAACGTGGAATTATAGGACCTAGTCTGAAATAGGATTTCTGCCAACAGATGCCCAAGTCCATGGAAGCTTCATGGAAGCACAGCAGTCTGTTCAAATAGCAGTAATTGCAGGATCACAGGCATGTTATTGTTTCAGTGTGATGCAGGTAATAAGTGAAGCATTTATGGCTATTACTGCCTGGTGATCACATAAAAAAAAAGAAAACAGACATGCTTTCCTTACTTCAGCTTCCCAGTTGAGCATTTCCATATTCTCCTGGGGTTATAATCCAATTATAAAACTTCAATTATTTTCTGTAATTCATTGATTCAAGAAGAACATTAACTTTTTTAGCTTTTTTATAGTAGGGAACTAATAATTAAAAGGGATAAAATTATTCACAAAGTCATAGAATTTAAGATCCAGAAGAGACCAAGGAACAGTCTACCATAATTTTCTGGTTGATTAAGATCTTCAAATTTCCTTTCTTTGTTCCTGGACTAAGCATAGAAATTTGTTTTGATGTAAAGAATGTGTTCCAGAACAGCACCCACTCTGGAACTGAAGATATAAAAACAACAGCAAACCTACCACTGTTACTAAGAGTTTGTTCCTGTTAACCATGTTCCCTGGTCAGAATTTCTAACCCACTTGCAAATCAAGTTTCTGGTCTTAATTTTTCACTGTTTCTTCTTGATGTAATGAGATTAAGGATCTCTCTGAATTCTCTTGCTCCATCTTCTCCCAGATGCACTTATGCAGTCACTTCTCGGATTTTTTTTCTTTAAGAATCCAAAGAGATGGAGCAGTTTAAGTATCAGATTGTAAGACAGTTTTCTCCAGCCTGGAGATAATTTCATCAAGGACTGCAGGCATCATTTAAATGTTTTTAAAACTAATTATTTCATGTTTATGGATATTTGTTATTGTATTTAGCTTATGTATGTTCACATATGTCCTTAAGTGGATGAAGTGTGTTACTGGAACATCTGTGTTTTTAAGCAGGAGAAATTATACTCAAAAGCTGCTGTGGTGTCTTATTAGGAGTGTCAGGAGGTGCCACATGTACTCTGTGAGATCACAGAACACTGGTACTAGCATTATGTCAGAGGCAGAAGCTCATCTCTAAACCTCTGAGGTTTTGATTACCTTTAATGTTCAGTCTTGTGTCTGTCCATCCTTGGCTGAGAGCAACAAAACCCCATAGAATGAGAAAACTGCAGCACCCTTGAAGCTTTCCTTTTAAAAGTAAGGAATTTGCATTTAAGCCATACCTAACAATTTCTCTACTCATCTTTAATGTGTTGGGTCTCCTCTGTTTTACTTAAATCAACACCAAATTTAGAATTGCCAATTAAATGGACTGTGGCTAGGAAGTTTTTTTAATGATAACAATTTAACACAAGTATTTCAATATAAAGTTTATTAAGTGCCATAGGAACAAATGAAGTGCCTTATAACAAATAATTCCTATCACATATGAACATACAGCCAGTTCAAGGGCCTGAAGGATTCATATAGAATAATCTCTTGGCTCAGAAGAAAATAAAGTCAGGGTAAGTGCTTCTAGATGGAAAGGAAAAATGATGCCTATGGTGGAAAAACTGGAAAGTGACCAAGTCCTTGGTGGGGTTTAAATGGAAGCAAGGCACTGTACTCATGCTGTGATTTTAGTCATTGCCTAACATAAGAATTGGACTACAGACATAACTGTTAGCAGGTCTTACAGACATGGGAGGCAGGTTGTAATGATCCAGCTGGTCAATGCTATCAGCACTTTCCAGAACTGTAGTTGTTCCATCTCTGTTTTCATGGAGTGGTAAGAAAAAACTCTCTCTTTTGTAATATGGGATTTGCAAGTGGTAATTCTTAATGGATTCCTGTGTTTGTTCATTGGTTCTTACTGAACTTAGATATAAAGAAACAAGAATTTCTCTCAATAACAGGACCACATTTCTTGTCCCTCCTGTGTCCCTGCCATGCTGTTCCCATGGGGCTATGGTTAGTTGGTTGCTAGCAGCTGAATCTCCCACTGCTTCTGGTCAAGTATAGCTGCATAGGCAGCATAGAGGCATTTTTTTGGTGAGGAAGAGGTGGATTAGAGAGGCAGGAAGTGTAACTACAGCTCATTGCAACTGCTTGGATGATTTTGTCTGTCAGTGTGTAGAGAGCCAACTATGTGAAAACTCCTCATTCTCCCTCATTCTTGTTTCAATTGCTCCTCATCTCTCCCTCTCTTCTCTGATGCAATCCTCCTGTAAAGAGGGATGTTTCTGCAGAGTTGTCAGGCTCATATTTGCTTAGAAGGTGCTGGTTAGCAGGGCAATGGTATTGAGAAACTCGTGTTGAATCTCCCTTTGGAGGCTGCTGTGGAGTTTTTGCAATTCACATACGTATGGCATTTTAGTCTCTCCACAAAGACTTGGAAAGGGATTTTCAAAGCACTGTTAGTAGCCACTAGTTAGTAGCTGTCACCAACCAGTGTGTGAGGCATGCTCTCAGTGGACAGTTTAGCAGCTCTCTGTTGCACCTGGAGCCAAAAGGTCACCAAGTAAATACATCTCTATCTTTTCAAGCTGCCAAGTCACGGCAGCATCGCGTAGGACTCGGGATGCTGAGCCTGTGAGAGAGATCTCTGCATCTCAGCAGACTTACAGGCCTGGGGACCTTTTCTGGCTGAGGGATATGCTGTGGCAGGCTGCCTGGTGGGGACATCAGGGTAAATTAGATGTGCTGAGGGCTCTTGGGATTCAGGCTGTGTGCCAGCAGTAAAGTGCTTGTCCCCTCCTAACGAGGTAGCCCTCCAGTCCTGCTATCAGGAGGGTTGCAGCTGCTCTGCTTAATGGTATTTAGTAACAGTATGAGCAGTAAAGTGTGCTCTCCTGTTACACAGAAATCCACTAATGCTGGCATCAGGAGTGGCGGGTAATTCAATCACACCCCCAGAAATGATATTAACGTAGCATTAAAGGGCTGCGTAGACCAGCAAAAGACAGGAAATTATGGAGTTTAGGCTTGAAACTTTATCCTTAACTCACCCATATTGTGTTGAGGTATTTGGAAATTTCCACAGAGCGTACGATTTTATGAGACCTACAGTGGGGTGGATTGTCCTGTTTGTATGCAGAGGATTTCCTCGGTTAATATTAGCAAGCATTATTGAGAGTTATATAAAGAAATCACGGCACAATATACAAAGTGTAGCTGGACAATGTGAGATTTAAATATGAACATCTTGGTTTGGGCAGTTCCCCTCCCCAGCTTTTCTGAGGTGCTACATCAGGCCTTCACTGTGTTGACATTTTTCAGATCAAGTTGCAGTTTAGTAGCTAGGGCCCTCTTCCAGTTTCAGAGCTAATTTTTAGAGTTGGGTTTTTTCTGATCACAGTCACTAAAAAGGTTTTCTTTTGTTTAAAATTTGCCTTTTGATTTAAAGACATTGCTCCTTTTTATTTAATGTAAATTCATTGGAACCAAGCTGAATATTAAACAGAAAGCACAAAAGCCAGCTCTATATCCATCTTTAAGCTTTATGAATAATTTTCCTTATATTTGGTCCTGCTGAAACTAGTAATGTAGCTTGTGACTTCGAGTCCTCCATTGTACCTCCCTAGAGCAGCAGGGACAAAAGGAAGTTCTTACAAGAAGCTCATGGGTCAAGGAGGAGATGAGTCAGTTTAGAGTCTATCCACGAGATGTTTCTAGAGAAGGCTTAAGCAGTTTTGTGAGTACAGTCATTTTGTGCTACCCGTTGGCATCAGAGACACCAAGAGTTAAGGGGAGAATTGCCTGTCACTCCAAGGATGGGATGTTGCTGCAGTCAGATATAAGATGGCAGATCTCCACCTTACATGTAAGATGGTGAGGCCAGCAGGTGCACTACTTGCAAAGCAGCTGAAATGGCAAGAAGCGCAGCACCCAGGTATTTTCTCACTTCTTCAGGCAGGTTGTGCAGTCTGTGCTGAAATGCATTCTGCCCTTGGGACTGCCTGATGCAGTCCCCAAGTAAAAACCTGTATGAGTCCAAGTAACATCTGATTAGGGTTTGTTTCCATGTGGGGGAAGAAGGGAACTAGCTCCTCTGGGAGAGAGGAAACTACATAATAGTTGTTACCTGGGAGAGATTAAAAAAATTTCAATCTAATGCAGTGGAAGTAAAAAGTGACAGAAACCAGCAAGAATCATTTTATTCTTGTAATAGCTCATTTGGGGATTTTGTATGGTGTTTTCTGGGAACGATGAACTCTTGGTATGGTTGAGCTCTGAGGCTGTTACAATTTTTCCCCGTGTGCTTTCTGTGCTAAGGAGCAGGGGAGGAGTGCCACCGTGTCTGTCTGTCTCTGTGGTGAACAGGATGGTCATTAATGACCATGCATAGAACAGTAGGATGGCTGTATCCTGGGGGAAATCAATTTTCTGCAGAGAGTCAGGCTTGTAAAGAGTAGAAAATTTCCACTGAAGGGGAGGAGGGGAATAGGGGACAAAATTGGTAGAGCAGGGATTAAAAAATACAAAGGCTTCAAATGTAAGGGAAGACTCAAAAGGCTTTCTGTTCAAGGTGGTTTTTTTTTTTCTTCCCCTGTCAAAATTGAGCAGGTCTTGAACATACTAATCTTAGAGGTGGGCAAGAAATCAGCCTCTGGGAGAAGGTTAGGGATGGGGGACATGGGGAGGTTGGCGAGTACCCTGCCTGGGGTTTAAACAAATGATGACTCTTTTTTCTCTTTTTAAGTGCTCTCTTTTAGATAGGGAAAAGCATGCAGAACTGAGTCAGTAGTGTGCATTTCAAATTCACAGCATGCAGTTCCTGAAGGAGCCTCTATTGAAGATGCTTCTGGGTATTAGAGCCATGCAGTGAAACCTGGGACCAGGTCAAAGCCAGCTGAGAACACAGCCGTGTTCTACTGCAAAACTGGCATGGGTATGGTGTGGGCAGGTCCTTGTGTTCCTCACCATGTGCAGGTGCAGTTTGGGAATTCAGACTAGGGCCTGGATTTTTCTGCCATTCTCCACACTTATGCTTTTGTGTCTCTTCTCTGAATCAGTTTCACTGGGACATTGAGTGTCTCTCTCAACTTTGGGTGGCCTCCAGGCTATGAAAATTCTCCCACCCTCTCCCACCACTGTAATAGTTTGCTTCACTCTCACTTTTGTGAATTTCCTTCTAATTCAACTTTGCTGTTCCCTTTGCAGAGCTGGGGAAAGTTTTTTCGGACTCTGATATGAGACTAACATGCCTGCATCCTAGAGAAACAAAAGCTATTTCACAGGGGAGATAAGGGAACTAAGCTGCAACTGGGGTTAAGTATCATTGTTCAGATAACAGCATTAATAAGAGTATATTTTCTTAGACTTTTTAAAGTATGTTTGTGTATCTTAAAAATGTAAGCAGACATAAACCTTTGCATCTCAAACAAGAGGATGATTCTTTTCTGACTCTGCTCAATATTAAAGGCTAAACCAGAGATAAGATAACATACCATAAACATGGAAGCTTGAACAAAGAAACTGTTGTCCTGAGAATGTGGGAAACACAAAGAAACTGAAGTCTGAACATAGGAAATTGTCTTAAAAAATGGAATGTTGCATGTAGAGAAACATTTAATGGCTCTCAGAAGCTGCAAAACAGGGCAAATCCACAGGTTTTTCTCTTGATCTCTTTGGTCTCTGGAACAAGCCCAAGTAAAGCGAAGGGCAAAGGCATATGGGAAATGAGTAGCTAGAGCAGACCTTTTCTTTTGCCTTGGCTTCTTACTCAAGATGTTGGTCTTTTGAGAACTTCCTTTCTTGAATAGCAGAAAGGAAAAGGGTCAGAAACTCCCAAAGTCTGAGTCAGTGGGAGGAAAGAGTGCCAATGCTGTTTATGAATAAGATGTTTCAGGAATGCATAAATACATGGTCTGATATTGCAAGTGCTAGGTTGATGAAAGCTGGCCATTGGGTGCATTCAAGTCATTCACAGTTGTGAATATTTGCAGAATATTTGCCTGTTTCTTGTAGGATGTGTGTTTGACTCCATGAAGAATGACTGTGACCCTTTTACATACGTTTTGTGCTTGTACTGCTTCTGATGGGATGTTCAAAAAGCAGACAGCTTGCTGCTATAGGTGATCATTGTGTTACTAATTTTCAAACCCAGCACCTTTGGGAGATTATATTTGGCAGAATAGCTATGCTGGAATATAGTTTATCTGTATAGGATATACTTGTTATTTATGTGTGAGATAGCATTAAGTGAGGAGTATCAGCACTATGGTTTTGATCTGTCTTTAAATCCAGCTCTTTTTATGAAGTAGGGAATAGATCACAGGCTGGATTTGTTCCTTGCTATAATTTTTTTTTTCCTTAGGATTGTTTTCTGGGACCCAAACCATGCAACTGTCAAGCAGTGTTCTTACCCTAGGTGAAGTTGTTCACTAATATTTGATGAAGACGTAGCCCTTGGTGTTGCCATGCCTCAAAATTTTTTTTGCTAGGTTCACAGCATTTGTTTCTTAAACCCTTAGCTCCTTAGGCATGTGATAAGGTAGAGAACTCAGCTTTCAATTCTTATAAAAATGTAGGTTTCTTTCCCTCATGGCTCTAAAGAGAAACATGAAAATACAGCCTGAGTCTATAACAGTGGCTTGAAATATATAAGCAAAAGAAAAGGATATCTCATATTTATTTATTTGTAATTTTTTTTTAATATCAAAATTAACTTCATAATCTTTTCTTGTGCACTAAAGAGCAATTGACAGTGAGGTCCTTGACCAGCTTTGGAAAGACATGGATTTATCCCAGTGAATCACAGTTCTCTCTCTCTCAAAGAATGCCCAATACTCAGAATGAGGTCTCAGATTTTCCATGTGTATCTTTATATGGTTTGAGGATTGTATCTTATTTAATTAGTTTATTTGAAGATGCCCGAAGCCAGTAATATACAAAAGTCTTTTCTTAAGGGCTCCCAAGCAATTGAAGCTAAATTGCTTCCAAATTCAGCATTACTGGTCAGATTTCAAAATGGGCTCACTGTGTTTTTTCAGTCAGTCTTATGTTCCTGGGGTAAAAATTTTCAGCAGAAACATAAAGTATTTAAATTCTCGTGCCTTTCTGTAGATCTGCCCATGGATATTTCAGAAAGGATGGGCTACAATGCATCTCTTTATTGCTTTCCTTCTAGGGTTCTGCCTAGCAGGACCAACCATGTGTCCTTTTAAGGACAGAAGACTCTATGGCTATAAAGAGTTTATTTCTTTAGTGAATCCCATGCTTGTCTCATCCCTTCCTGGTCCCTGTTGGCTGTTTTTGGGCACAAACTGAACCACAGCAGAGCACAGCAATTGCCAGTGTTGGCTTTTCTTCTGTAGAAGACTCAGGGCCAAGGTGTCCAGTGGGAGCAGCTGGCACAAGATTTTGGTTAACTAAAATTTTGTTTTTCTTAGGCTCAGAAGTGTTGACTGATGAGCAGAGAGCTACAGAGTGTGCTAGTTAAGCTGCACAACCCACCCCTTGATGTTTTCTCAAAGTAGATCTTCAACAGTTCAAGACAAGGGCAATTGCTCCATCAGTGTAAATTAGGGCAGCCCTTGGAGCCAGCAGAAGGGTACCACATTTCTGAAAGCAAGAGTCTGATCCAAAGTGAAGTTTCCAATAAGCTTTCCCCGTCCAAAGATATTTATCCACCTGACATAGTGAGGCTCATATGTTCAAATATGTCCATCTGTCTTTGGATAATAAAGAGTGAATAATTATTTATACAATAGATAAAGCCTCTAAACAAATTATCCTTTTAAATTCAAAAATGTGTTTTCATATTGGGTGACTTCATTTAATGCTGCATTCACTTGCAAGTTTTTAGTGGATTTGAAAACATAAAAAATATTATTACATTATTCATAATTGTGTATCTATATTGTGGGGCTGCTTCACTTAGTTAGAATTTAATTGTTGACATAACTATCACTCAAGAGAAGGTTTTGGTGAATACCTGGGAGTTGTGGTGAGTTACCAGCCAGAGCAGATTTGTCTTCTTCAAGCTAATTACTGTGGTGGTTATAGGCCTTGCACTGGGGAAAGCAAAGCCCTGGCTGACTGGGAACATGCACTTGTATGTCCCATGTACATCTGTTCGCTGTGTTGAGGCTGTAGGGAGGACTTTCCACACCAAACAAGCACATTAATTTATGAGCCTACAAACATAATTTAACCTTGAGAAATGTCGTTCATCCTGTTTAAGTTCAACATGCCTGAAATTGTACATGTTCATGAGTATTCAAAAGTATCACGGACAAATCGCTTATCAAATCTGCTTTCACACACTCTCCCCGAGCCTGTCATTATGGTAGAGTTGTACAAATAAATGGACTAAAAAATCTTTGCTTTTATAAATATACTAGATGGAATTAAAATTCAAAGGAACTCAAACCCAGAGGTATTCTGTCCCAGTTCTGAGTGAGCAGTGTGAACTTTTGCCCGCATAATTGTAAAAATCCAAATCCAAGCTCTTGCTGTTTCTTCTTGAAAATTTCAGGCAGAAAAAGAATATGCACCTCTGTGCCACTTTTTTCAAAGTTCAGCCTTTGGAAAGTGAATGCAACTGTGACATTCCAGCCCTGGAAATAAAAGGATTAAACTAAATATATTGAAGAAAAAGAATATTTTCTATGATGTAGTTCCCAAATGATGTGTTTTGCAATGTAAAATACTGAAGAAACAGTTCCTCTCAAAACTATATTATTTCTAAAGACAACCCAAGTACCTGGATTTTTCGAACTTGTAAATAATGAAATGGGAGCTGTGTGAACTCAAGAAGTCTCACTCACACATTTGACTCAAGTGGCCTCCGTGTGAACCCTATAAAATGCTTTAGCTTTAAATTATCAGTTTGAGTTCACGGTCCCTGGTGGTAGCTGGAGTTCTTGCTTTTATCTGTAATTCCTTTTCTTTCAATTCTTCTTCTTTTTCTTGTCTGTTATTAGAGAGGAACCATCTGATTGAGGCATGTATATATACATATATATATTGCAATATATTGCAGTCATTGAATTCTTTTAAGAGTAAATTGTTTTAGTGAAATGTCAGAAAATCTTCGCAAACTGAATTCTCAGAGTTCCCTTGAATAATGAGGCTATTGTTAAATGATTGAACACTTCAGAGATTAATATCATGGTATGCTGGCATGCTGGTTCATACCAACTGTAATTTAACAATGAATCTTCCATAAGTAAGCAAGACTGTGAATGAAAAATTGGATTCAAGACAGCCCAGCATGCTAGAACATACAAAGCAAACAAATTCTACATTTTGGAATGATATGTTAGGGAGAGGGGAGGTATTTCCACAATATCTAAAATAATTGAATTGTTGGACAGAGGAAATTCTTTAAGTTTGAAGAACTGATTCTTTTTTTTTATTTCCAATGATGATGAGCAATGTCTTTATCCTAGGAAAGATTTGGACTTTTAATAAATCCACTGCCTTTTGAAAATTCAGGTATGCCTGGCATTATCATTTGTGACAGTAATGATAAGTAAACCACATCTCATTCTATGAAGGGTTTCAGATCCCTAAGCTGTCTTCCCAATAGTGCCTGCTATCATATAGAAAATTTAGAGGCACTGCTAAGTGTCTGCGAACAAAAGTTGCATTTTATTTTTTAAGACATCTGAATTCTTGAAAATGTGGAATAATTAGTAATTGAAGATTTAATGATGGCCCAGAAAAAGAACTGAACTGTACTGCATGAAATCATAGTTAGTAATTTGTGCATGAATTTAGTTTTCCATACTTAATTTAGCAACTGTAGAATATTTTGCTAATTAATTATTAACACTGGTTATTTGTCATGGCAGAACTGTGAGGGAAAAACATAGTTTTCTGTCAAAGTAAAAACATAAATGTAATAATTTTGATATGATGTACAATAATGTAATTAATTTTTAAATAGTCTTAAATAGCTTCAATATTTAAATATACAGATTTAATATGAATATAATACATAGCACTAATTAAGAATAAACAGCATTTAGAATAGAAACTGCAGCTAATAGCCAAGTGTCTTATTTGCAACAAGCTGAGGGAAAACTCTGTAAAATGTCAGGCTATTGTGGGGAGTGCCACATTAGTAAGTGGTGTTTTATTCTGTCCAGGGTGACAAGGGTGTGATAGCCTTATTGTAAAATCTGTCTATAGGATTTGAGGTTGAACCTACTGAAGGCAATGAAAAAGAAAGCTATCTTTGATATTTTTGAACACAAAACATGTTTTGTGTTCAAACATATTTTTGATGTTTTTGAAAGTGTTAGATTAAACAACTTAATTTCATTTATATGCTGAACAAATTCTTATTCTGATTTTGCCAAAGAAAGGGACAAGGTTAGAGGAAAAGCTAGCTGTGAATTATAAAATTATATACATCTTGCAGGTCTGAAAATTCAAGGTCTTACTGTTTCAACAAATGTTGTGTCTGTTTAAATTTCATTTCCTTTAGCTTCTGTTTTACCTGGTTTAATTTCCCAAATACTTAAAACAATTGCAATAAGCCTTCAAGCCTGTACACTCTGATATGAAATTGTTTTGCCAGGGGTGAAGGTTCATATATAGATATATAAATGCAGATTAGTTTGAATATGAAGTATCACCTTCTCTTTCCTGGTAAATATGTGTTGTCTTGTAAATACATTTCTAAATTTAATGTGAGACAAGTCTTTCAATTTAGTGAGGGTGAAGGCAAGACACATTCCTGGGCTTTAATAGCAGTAGATTTTCTTTTGGAAAGGAAAGCTAGAATTTTAACAGCAAAGGAATTTTTTAGTTATAGGTGTTTTTTTACATGCCTGTTTATTTACAGGATTATCTTTCTGAGGTTGTTGAAATTTTACAAGAAGCAAACTTCACTAAAACTTCTAAGTTTTCCCTATTCTTCAATGAAAGAGCACCCAAGGACATAAGACAGCCTTCCAGGGCTGTATTAGAGCCCTGTGATTTGAGATAAATGGTGCTTGCATCTTCTGACAAGTGGGATTTCTGAATATGATCTATAAATTGCATGATCCATAATCTAAAATAGCTTCTTAGGTTCTTCCTAACATGGAACCATTCTTCAATAGAATGGTAAGATCTTGGATTTTATTTGTCTAAAGCAATAATAGTGTTTATAGACATGTTATATAATAGTTATTTTATGGATTTCATAGCTTTTTCTCTCTCCTAGCTCTGGAAAATATATTTTCAGTGGATGTGGGACAATGGTGCCTAATTGGCCCATGTATGAGTGAAATCACTACACCCTTAGTAGTAAATATCTGTACCAGAAGATACTATTGAATATGTATATGTTGTTTCAGTGATTCATCAGTTTGCATTCTCTTGAAAATTCATGCTTCCCACATGCTATAATGCTCATTACTGTCTGCTTAAAGCTAGGCTTCTCATTGTGCTGGTAGGATCAGAACTGGAAGGTCTCTCAAAACTGCTGAGCTGCCCTTTCAGAATTTGGTGCCAACGACTCAGGGCTGGTTTAGATGTAAACCAAAAGATTTAAGAGGCCTCTCTCCCTTTTTTTGTGACGTTCCTGAAACTCTTGGACAAGCTGTCAGTCTAGATTGTTTACTGACTCCACAGAATATTCTGTGCAGAACTGGGAGAGACCCACTAGGATCATCAGTCACCCTCTGGGTGAAGAGCCTTTACTTAAACCACCCCCCACACAGCTTCAGGCTATTCCCTTGGGTTCTGTCACTGGTCACCACTGGGAAGAGATCAATGCCTGCCCTTCCTCTTCCTCACAAGGAAGTTGCAGGCTGCAATGAGGTCTCCCCTCAATCTTCTCCAGGCTGAACAGACCAAGAGACCTCAGCTGCTCCTCATATGGCTTCCCTTCTAGACCCCTCACCATCTTCACAGCCCTCCTTTGGACACTCTGTGTTAGCTTTATACTTTTCTTAGATTGTGGCACCCAGAACTGCACACAGGACTGGAGGTGAGGCTGCCCCAGTGCAGAGCAGAGCAGGACAATCCCCTGCCTTGCCTGGCTGGTGATGCTGTCCCTGATGCCCCCCAGGACAGGGTTGGCCCTCCTGGCAGCCAGGGCACTGCTGACTCTCATTCCACTTGCCATCAACCAGGACCCCCAGGTCCCTTTGTGCAGCACTGCTCTCCAGCCTCTCACTCCCCAGTCTGTCCGTACACCCAGGGTTGCCCTGTCCCAAGCACAGAATCTGTCGCTTTCCCTTGTTAGACTTCATACTGTTGGTGATTCACAGTCCTGGGATTTGTCTAGGTCTCTCTGCCCTTGCAAGAAACAACAGCTCCTCCCACTTTTGTATTCTCTGCAAGCTTAGCATCCCTTCCTGTCCTGTGCCCAAGCCATTTATGAAGACACTGAGCACTGGGCTGAGGATGGAACCCTGTGGAACCCCACTAGTGACCATGCCCAGCTCTATGTCCCCTCATTCACTGTGACCCTTTGTGCACACACAACCCATTCCCACCCATTGCAAGACGTGTTTATCCAGCTGTGTGCTGGACATTTTGTTCAGTGGGATACTGTGAGAGACAGTGTGAAGAGCTTGTATTTTACTGAGTGAAGGAATGATTTTTGTAAACATGACAGTGCTGTGAGGGGCATGTATTTTATTGTTGTATTTTTGTGTGAATATGAGAATTTTGTCTTAAATTTTCAGGTTTTTTTTTTTTTAATTAAAAATAATATTCAGAGAAAGGGCAATAAAGCAACTCAGTCTTTAAGGGACAGAATGTCTTATATTTTGGGGAAAAAATGTAAGCATTTAAAATGCCATGCAGTAGATGAAATGCCCAGAAATTATAATGCAAATATATTAAAAAAAATTTGAGTGAATTTCCCCTTTGTATGTGTTTGGATGTTGTAAGTTCATGTCACAGTGTATTATAGGAAAAATGTCTCTCCAAGAAATTCAACAGCAGTTCTTTCCATACTTTAGTTCTTCATAATGTGGGCTTTATTTTCTCCCCAAACCCATGATTTGCCTAATAGAGTCTGCTTTAAACAAAATAAACCTGGTTATGCTATTTAGATATTAATTTACAAGAATGAAAGAGCCTCAGAGTTGCTTATCTAAATCCAATTACTGCTGGTCAAATTCATCCCAGTACAAAAGTTCCCAAGATAAAAGCACACATTACCTAAATGCCCAGAAACGCAGACAGTTTTCAGTTGGGTGGATTGTGCTTGGAGCAATGCTTGAGGCCTTGAGTGAACTCAAATGCTGGGGATGTAATTATTAAGCTCTGAACTCAGAAATTACTTGATAACTCCATTGGTTTTTACTAAGCAAGGAAGAGTTCTGTATGCTGGCAACTTGAGTTTCAATTCCAAGCTTCACTTTTTTTTGAAGCATACAAGCAGTGGTTGGAATTGGGTAAAAGCTGTATTTTGTACATGCCTGTGCACCCGGTGTCTTGTAGAGGAGGATGGCAGCACAAGTGCAGCACAGAGTGGGGTGAGTGGTGAGAGATTTATCCTGTCTGCTCCTGCAGACATTTTGTGTTACAGACTAGATGTGGCCAGCCTCAAGGTTGGCTTGAAAGATGGAATATGCTGTGCCTGTCCCAGAGGTTTTGTTTCCCATAATAACATGGAAAAATTGAAAAGTTTGCATGGCCCCCACCAGCTTGGCCTCCCAGGAAATCCATTTTTTGATGCAGCAGCTCCTGGTCACAGCTGTTGCTCAGCCAGCTTCTTCTCTTGGCATGTCTGCAACCAGCAGTGGGGTGGGTGGCACCTGGCTCCTCTGCCTCTTTCTTAGCTGAATGTCACTTGTCCCCTAACCCTAGCTGTCCACTTCCCTTCCCTGCACCCTAGCTTCCCACAGGCAGGAGGAGAAATGGCTCAAATTCTTTGTGTGTTTGAGACAGCAGATTCTCCTCCGTTTGGGGTTGGCTGTGGGTAAGGTTCATGCATCTTACAAGGGGTATCACTCACAGCTGAATGGTTTCCTTCAGGAACTATCTCCATTTTAACAGCAGTTATCAAATAACTTCCTGGAAATGAGCGCGTTGAGCTTGGTCTGCAGTGTAAGTGCTGATCGACCGCCTGCCTGAAAGCTCTTAAAATGATCTGCTTTGATGTACATACATTAAGGGCTTATTTTGCAATGCTTGCATCTTTGCTGAGTCTGCTGAGTAGTCTGAAAATGTGGAGTGCAATGGCATGAGGCTCTCAAGAATGCTTTTTGACATAGCTCTATATCCAGGACTGAACAGGGAGATTGTTTCTTTGTGCAGAGCTCTTCCCTTAGTTCTGCCTTTTGTGTGACATGGTGTCAGTTACTGCTGTTTGTAAGTGAAGAGTTTTTAAGTGACCTTTGTAATTTTAATAGTGTATGTGAGATGACTTCAACAGTTTCACTGATATATACAAGATAAAGTAGAATTGGTTATGTTTCTAACAAGGTATTTCCACCCCCAACTGAATGTTTTCTTGGAATGTAAGAGTGGCTGGGCTGGGCCAGATAGGAATTTGTTTCAGCAACTGGGGAGGTGCCTGATGTTAAAACAGGGACAACATATGATGATGCTACTCTGGTATCCTCTCACAGTTTCTGGTGGTATGTGACTTCCAGGGCACAAATGTGTCTTTGCTTTTAATTTCATGATAGATTTTCCCTTCTAGAAGCTGTCCAATAGCTTTTTGTAGAGTGATGTCTCTGTTGGGGCATCAGTGTGGGCTGTGGCAGTATTTCCCCAACATAGCTCTGTATTTTGGAACCTGCAGATTTTAAACTATAATTTTCTGGGCAGTCCTTATGTATCATGAGAAACAACAAAGACAACTAGTCACTATTTCACTGCATGGGTTCTTCATTAATGTGGTGAAGTCCTAGTCTGTGCAGTTGCTCCTGAAGCTCTTTCAAAATCTGACCACCTTTCCAGGAAAATTATTACGTAAAAAAGTAATAATATAATAAGTAATAAGTAAGTAATAATAATAAAATAATAAGTAATAATAATAAAATAATTTCCAGGAAAATTATTACGTAAAAAAGTAATAAAAGCATAATCGAATATAAATAATTACAATGATTTTTAAAAGCACTTGAACAATCTTGTTAGTGGTTACTGTACATTTAGATAACACTTCAGGAAGAGTGCCTGGAAACCTTTTGAACAGCAATTTCAATTCAGATGCTCAATAGACACATTCCTGAGGTAGCCAGCTCAGATTCATTACGTCTATTTCCTTGGATAGCGTGATACAGTAGGTTATCATTAACGATACAGCCATTGTTTTGAAGGGTTGAGGCATTGAGGTAGACTCAATTCAGTCATCCTCTTATGACCAGAATTTTTGATTGGATATCTTTGAAAGAATACTTCCATGAGCTGTACTCAAGAGAAAATAAAATAGTGCTCACACTTTCTCACAAGGGAGACCATACCTGTTATTTCTTTACATTAATGATATCAGTAATTTGTAGAACACAGACGTGCAGGCTGGTGAATTTTGTAATGATTTCCATTTAAATATAAGAGAACAACAGGTAAAACTCTTGTGATGTATTTTATCCTTATTTTTGTGAACATTCCCATTGAATACTTTTTTTTTTTTTACTTCTGGGTGAATCAAATTACAATTAAAGGCAAAACAAACAGAAAGCCAAACAACTTTGGAGATGAGCTATAGCTTAATACCACACTTCACACATGAGAGAAAGAAATATGACTGCATTTGTAGGAACAAAATACCTTCCTGATTTCATGCAGCACACAAACTAACATTCTTCATCAGAACTGATGTTCTGATTACTGTAGAATAATTACTTGAAATATTTAGTAAAACAGTGTCCAAATTAATTCCAATTACTTTCTTGTGGTAACACTCAGGGTTTATAGCAGTAGATTAAATCGCCAACATATGGCTAATTGCCTATAACAGTGTTTGTTATTGTGGTGTCTCTTACCACTCTGATGTCTGTTTTTGCAAACCTGAAGGTGTGCACATAACTTTGAATGTGGGGAGAAGCATTTCCTGACCAAAACAGAATTCTGTGAGTAAAATCTCTAGTGCAATGAAATGTTTGCAGGATCGCAGTATGCAGCAAATAACTCTGTGAAATCTGTAATAAAAGCAGTGGAACCACAAATGCCTGTCTCTGCTGGCAAGAAATGTAAACTTCTTGCTCTCACGTGACTTGGATGGAACAACATATCAATTCATTAGGAGTGGCTGGACTGAAATGGAGGCTGGGTGTCGGTTTTTATTGGCGGAAGTTTAGGTAGAAGTTGTGTTTTATTTGAGGTTGTTGTGGGTTAGCCACTGATTTTTGTTGGATTCTTTTCCCATATATCTGTCAGAGGTGCATTACTGTACAAGATAGGCGTGTTTTTGTGTGTTTTTCATGTACTTGATATTAAATCTAAGTAAATCAAATAAATGAAGATGCGCTGCAAAGGCCAAATTTCCTGCTGGGTAGGTTGACCCACTGAACAGCCATAAATCACTGAACTGAATTTTTCTTTGCGTTCTAAAAGCACGTGCTCTAATATCTTTGAGGCCAAAGTCAACTTCAGGTACTACCATGAAGAATTATAAAATTAAGTGGAACATGAGTGAGTATTAAGGCCCCAATTCTAGAAACACCAGAGGTTAGAAAAGCGTGTTATCTCATGGTTAACATTAAATTTCTTATATACTTGGTTGGAGTGGAGCTAGCTATGGCAAAATAGATTCTCAACTACCTACCCATCATAGTGCAGTGAACAGTGGATTGCGACTGCTTTCAGAGCCCAGAATCCTTCTGGTCTACAGAGTCATCAAAAAAAAGGGAGAGAGGTGAAGGGAAGGAAGACTTCTTTGACTTTTTTGGTTCCTAAAAGATATCTGAATTGGGACTTGACTTAGTTTACACAAATTATTAATACCCTTAGGTCAGATTTTCCTCCTTCTCCTGACTAGTTTCAGACCTAAACAAAATGAAACAAAGCATGCTTTTCCTCCTCAAATGAAAGTCAAATGCAAACAAATGCTTTTGTGTATTCTTAGGCAAAGGAAAAACAGTGAAATGGGAAGTCTCACTTTCCATCTCTCTTTACGTTGCTTTCATGAGTGATCACAGTGCCCTTTATCTTAAGCTGAATGGCTACATGGCACTTGCAGTATGAAAACTTCAGTGCAGAACTTTGTCTCAAATTTTTTGCTGGTATCAAAGAGTATGTTTAGTTAGGCCATTCCCAGTCTTTCCTGTAGGTGCCACTCCCCTTCATGAGGTATTTAAGTGTTTTCTTGATTCCAGAGTGAAATCCAAGGGTCTCTTTTATACTCTGAGTTATGGTACCATTCCCTCTTTGTCTCCCTGGGTTTTTTTGACTGGTTTTCTCAGGATTTACTGACCCATAGGACAAAGAAGAATGTGTTGTTGAATATGTGCTACAGTGCTCTAGCTGCCCTTAGAATTCTTGAGTTCTTTTCTGTATAGTGGTAGACATGGATTTCCTCCTGAGGCAGAGATGGGAATAGCGGCAAGGTTTTCCACATTCTGGTTTCTGGATTGCAAGTAGAGGTCACTAACACTAAATTTATATCGCTGTTAATAGAGATTAACCAAATAAGCATTTCTCTGCCATACGTTTCAATGGTTTATAATTGGTGTTGGTTATTTTCCATGGGTGTTGCTTTGCCATTAGAAGACATAATTTTCTTAAATCTTTCTTAGTAATATGTCCTTTGTGGATGTAGAAACTTGTGTTTCATGGAAAAGTCCTCCAAATGAAAGCCCAATATATCAGAGTATCAATAATGCAATTTAAAAAAATGTAGGAAAGGGCATTTTAAGGGAAGTTCTCTTCAATGAAGACCAAGATGTATCAGTGATTTGAGAAATAAAATTATTTTACTTAGTCTTCTGATGTCTGATGCTCATCCATAAATGCCATCTTCTGTGATCTTTTACCTGGATTTTGTGATACTATTAAGTCTACATTTTTAGTCTTAACCTCTGTGAGGTAAACACAGATACCTATTTTATGGTCTGGTTGCTTTATATAACAAGTTGTAGCTGCTCAAATTCCCTCTTCACTGTGCTTAGTCTATCAAATTGCAGTGCAGTGCCATGCTATCTATGGGAGGGGATATAAATTCAAATGAGTGTTAACATTCATCTTGACAAGAGCTGGGAGATGCTCACAAACCTCAAAGGTTCTGTTTATCCAAACTAGGTAGAGTGTATACACATAGACATGGATGCACATATGAGCACTGCTGTTGATCCCTGTGTATAAAAAGTGACCATAATTCCTGCATTTTCATTAATCCTGAAGATATGTGGTCCATCTGTATTTAACCTAAACAAATTTAAAATAATTTACTCAAAGAAGCCTCTTTACTAGTGTCCTAAATTCCTTCCTATGATTGGCATTTACACTGGCAGTGCATGGACCAGAGATGGACAGGTTGTGGCAAGTGCTCTTGGGGAACTCGAAAGGTGTTTGAGCTAGTGGCATAAGGGATCTCTCCAGGATATCAGATGAACATTTTTCAAGAGCTCTAGACTTCTTCCTAGGATATGTGTTATATATGCATGCAAAAATCACTACGTACTTTACTAAAATATGGTAACTTGTACTTCTGATTTTTGTTTTCTCCATAGGTATGGGAAAATTGTATCCACAAAGGCAATTCTTGACAAAAACACAAATCAGTGCAAAGGTACGTGCAAAGTGTCCACCCTGTGAGTTCATTATCAGCTTGAATGATTGACTGGTGGCTTGACTGCCAAAGCTCTGGCTCCAACTGTGCAATCAACATAATTCACTGTATATTACAAACATATTTAATAATGCCAAAGCTTTGAGTTGTGCTTCCAGTAACATTGCTCATTAATTTTTTTCATTAACAAACAAAATGAAAATCACAAATCAGAACAAGTATCAAATTGCTTCGGCAGAAAAGTAAATTGCCTTCTAACCACATAGTGCTGTCTGATTTGAATGATATCATCAGTGATGCAAATTGATTTCCTATATAAAACTTAGAAACCTTTGGGAAAAGTTGGAAAAGGAAAACCTGGTCTAATTTTTATATTTTTGTAAAGTCTTGGCATATGCTAATAGAAGAAGAAAATATTTTTTATGACATAATTAGATCTACAAGTTGCAATACTGAGATATAGAAGTAATTCCTCTTCCAGTTTTATGTTCCTAATTTTTTTCCTAATGTATGAAAATATTTTTAAATGAAATATAGCGTGTTTTGTGTGTGTGTGTGTAGCTATATTTGCTGAGGAAAATATTGACTAATGTGTGTAGTACTATCTCAGGACTAGAATTGTTACTCATTTATGAGTCTGCAGTGTCACTGAGTCTGTGACAGAGAAGCTGTGCCTTAAAATGATTCTGTAGCATTCCACCAGTGGTGTACAGAATACTTTTGGAGCAATAAGATCTGCTAGAATGGGTTCTCCTGAAAAGAAACACATCCTGGAGAGCATTTCTATATTCATTTGTAAAAAGAAAAGGCGTTGCATTTTAGGACTGTCTTGTGAGTGGCCAGATACGGGGTGAAGAGAAGCAGCAGAGAAGCATTCTGGGGAGATTATGGGATGGGAGAAAAATTCTGCCACCCATGCCAAAGATGTTTTTGAGATTTGTAGAACTGTGTGACCTTATCTATTGCTTGCCAGAGACAGCATTTATTAGCTACTCAGGAGAAAAGCAAGTTGGAAGACTGCAGTTCTAGACTTAGAAAACTCTACCAACCCAGCTGGTCATGGGCCATTGTCATAAGCTGCACTGCTGTGCATTTGCTTTTGCCTGAATGTGTGTTTGATTTCCTTGGGGCACTCTCTTCTGGCAGAATTCTGATAACATCACTCAGTATTCCTTTGAATATCACACCAGGAACAAGACCTCATTGTGTTTGGGGTTTGGTATTGTTTTTTCTTTTTTTAGTATTACATTATAAAGGAATACCCTTGTGAGCAGAACTTCCTTTGCTCCCATTGCCAGTGGTAAACAAGGAAAGGAGTGGATCTGTTTGTGAAACACAAAATGTGAAGTGAAAATATTGTAAAGAATATGAATGCTAAAATTTTGAGAAAGAAAAATTTCTGGGTTTAGTGTTCTTTATGTTACAGTTAGCTTTAAGATTATTTTAATAGGAGCCATATAACAATGAGTTTGTATTTTCTGTTCGTTTGCTTTCATGCTGTTGTATTACACTGTAGGGCAGAGATATCTATTTCTATTTTCATAGATGGATCTTTATGACATAAGCAGTGCCATTAAAAGATCATAAACATAATTGGATTTATTAACAGTTTGCTTTATGGCATAAAAATAATAGATGTTTTACTGCTTTAAATGCTGGGTACAATTTTCTTTCTCTTCAGTAAGGCTGCCAAAAAAAGCCAAAAACCTTCCCAGGAATCAGAAGTGGAAGGGACCTGAAGAGGTCAGGACCTGCCTTGGGGCAGGATCAGCTCTAACCCACTGCTGAGGAATATTTCTGTAACCTTCGCTCAAAGGCCTCCAGTGGTGGAGATTCCTTGAGCTCCTCAGGCAATCTTTGATAACACTCCCTCTCCTCACTATAATGAAGCATTTCCTAATGTATAACCCAAATCTCTCTTGATGTAATTTAAGTCTATTGCTTCTTTTCTTATTCCCAGTGGACATGTAGAACAGTTTATTCCTTTCCTTTTTGCAGCAAACATACATATTTGAGGACTGATCTGTATCTGCCATATCTTTTCTTTAGACTAAACACTAGTCATTTAACTTTTTCCTTTAGGGCAATTTGTTTTAAATTTCTCAATATATTGCTCTTTGCTGGTCTCTCTAATTAGCTCATTCCTTACCTGAAGAACTTGGAGCTGGGCATAGGATTTTAGATGGCCTAAATTTGATCATTTTAGATAGTATAGAGGGGTTTCATTTGTTTTCTCTGTGATCACGTCTCTCCTCTTTACTGATGTATACATATAAATAAATTTATATGTATTTAAAATATAGATGCATCTCTGAGGCACAGGGTGTTGCATGAGAAAACTGGTGCTGGTTTATGCTGAGAGATTCTGTGCAGCCCCTGGTTTTGTTACTCTCTTCCAATACTGCTGCCAGCCGGGCGTTCCTTATTGCATGCTCTGCTCTGGATTGTTGATTATTCCCTCCTAGAGCTAGAGCTTTTCACTTGTCTGTATTGAATTTTGTCCTATTTTTTTCCTGTGGTCTCCTTAATTTACTAATATTTGAGTATAATCTTAAGCCTCCAGAGTGCTTGCAGCACTTACCTCTTTAGTATCCTCTTCACAGTTAATAAATGGTTTCTCTAATCCACTGGACAAGATAATGTGGAAAAGAGTGAATAATGACAGACCTGGGGAAGACTTTTGAGGAAACCCTCTCAGTACACTAGGTAGTGCAATACTGAGCCATTGAGAACTTATTTTTTAAATTGGATCTAATCAGTTTGACACCTACTTCACAGCATTTTCAGCTAGGCCTTTTTTCCTCCTATCTGCTGAAAGTTGAACTTGAAACCATCTCTAAAACAGTGGAGTCTACATCTATTCCCTAGAAAAACCCAGCAAAAATCAACAGAGAGCAACAACCACCAACTGCGCCCCCACAAAACACAATCCCCCTTTCCCCCCAAACCCAGAAAAACCCTAAACAAAACCCAGTATTCAAACATCCCAAAAGGAAAAAAGCCACACTATTTGTTTGCTCCTTTCCAGTCTTTTGAGTCTCACTTACTTTCTGCCAAGTAAGAGATTATCTTGTTAAATGAGCACATCATCCTGTGCTCTGTAACCAATGAAGTAGGGTGGATTAAATTCAATGATAAAAATTATCACATGATTAGTGATGTCAGAATTTATTTCAGTGTCATTTGTACGTTGATGAAGGCATACAGTAAAGCTGAAAGTAGAAAGATTTAATTTAGCAAGGAAATTATTTCAAACCTCCATGTAACAGCAGATCTGTTAAAAGAAGTGTTAGCTTTCCATTTGGAGAAATAAGGAAGACATTCAGTGATGTACTTTAAGTCATTATCCATTATTCCTCAGATTTTTAAGGAGATACCCACCGCATTCCTGCCATGATAAGGAGCAGTGTTATCTCAGGATTTCTCCCTGGTCTGAATTAAGCAGTCAGATCTAAAGTAATCATATAGGCTGCAAGGGAGTTTGCTAGGGACACCTTTTGACACATAACCTCTCATTTTCAGATTGTTCTTTGTTGGTGGTTTAGCTGCTAAGTGAGGCAGAGGAGAAGTAACCATCACCCTGTAACAGAACAATATATAAAACCAAATAAGCACAGTCATGACAACATGGCCAGAAATCTTTGAACAAAGCAAAGAACAAATACATATGGAGAATAATGAAAAACAGACACATGATTCATTCAGATGTTCAAACACAAAACCCCTAATGAACAAGTTGGAGAGTTTTGGCTGCCTTTGCTTTTTCTCTTTCCCTCCCCTCTCTTCCTCTTCCCCTTGCACATTTCCCCTTCTGGGCCTACTGTATTTGCTAATTTTAAAAGTGGGAGAAATGAAATAAAAGAAACCATTCAAGAGAAGTGTTAATCTGAAACGTGTAGACTCTTCTCTTTCCAGCCCTCTCCCCCACTCTCTCCAGCCTGGCTTGCCTTCGGTAGACCTACGTGCTCAGAGCTGAGGGAATGAGTAATGGTTGTTTCACAGTACAGTTTCCATACCTCATAGCAATGGAATACAGAACAGTTAATCTGCCAAATACACAAGCCCATTTCTTAGAGTATGAATTACTGTCATCTGCGTCTGCCCTTGCAGACACTGTAATTGCATGCATGCAGATTTGCTTCCCGGTTTAATCAGGGACTTGCATGATTTTGAGTATTTTGCTAGTACCTTAGAAGATGAGCACAGGAGAATGACTAAAAGTCTGAAATTCCACCTGTGGGATTTTTTCTTTTTAAGAAATAAAACCTATTAAATTTGTAATTTGTTGGAGGCAAACACTTCTGTGGTATATTCTTCATTTTATGTATCTTTTTACAAACCATGGGTGACTTGATATGTGGAATAGCAGTGTTTGTCTTAGGAGGGAAATGTGCCTAACGTGATGAGGGGAACTGCAGAGACTCTGTTTATAATTTTAGTATTTCATTATGACATTTTCCTGGTTGAGAAATGTTAGCAATGATCTATTTCTTTTTAAAACATTAAAACTGTGGATGCAGATATGCACTCATTAGGATTGGGGTAGGTTTATTGGGGTAGGTTAAAAAAAAATGCCATGAGGTCATCTGTGTTAACCCACCATATATCACATACAGTTTTATTTCTCCAGTTGCTTTGCTGTTTTTAGACCAGGACGTAAAATTTACCATGACCTATTTTATAAATTGAGAGTTTATTTGTGTAACAAAAATGGAATAACTGGAGGCTTACTGTAAGTGCTGGAGATAATTGGAATGGCATGATAAAGTGATGTTTCATATCTCCCAAAAGGAGTCTGTCCTGCCTTGTGTCAGTGTTGCTACTCATATGCTTAAGCTCACCAGCATCCCTAAATACTCTAATGCATTGGAGCTTAATGAGCTGGAGGCTTCTGCTCTGGTGTTCTGATAAACAAAGCTTGTATTTGTATAGTAGATATACCTTGGTATGTGTGTTATATTAAATACTTTCAAAGCTTCAAATTTTACAAAGTATTCTCTGGACATATTCTGTCCAGAGAAGATGGAGTGAAGTTTATTTGTGATTATATGAAATTATGCATTTTTACTTTATATTTTTAAATTCATATTTTTAAGATGGCACAATTTGGTTGTGACTAGGAATGTGAAGCAAATCTATGTAAAATAATAAGCTGGTGGGAAAGAGCTAAGCTACATAGAAAGCTATTTAGTTAATAAATTTTATTTATTGGGAATAAGCTCGAATTACAATAACTGTGCTGTGTAATTTATGATTCTCAGAATTGCCATTTTGAAAGGGAAAAAAATCCAGACAAGTGGGTCTGTGCCTGATCACAGACTGTAAACTGTTCACACTAGGAGGGCATGCACAGTGTGCTTCAAGGGGAAATGGATCTTGTAGAAAGTAAATAATTTGTAAAACAGACTTATTTAATTTTGAAACGCTAGACTTGTGTAGCTAATAAATCAGTCCTGTTTTCAATGCCAGAGTAGGAATAGATGTGCTGGTTTTTTGTACATTAATGTTGTTTGTTCACTTTTTTTTTTTTTTCTTTTTGATCCACTCCAAAGCATTATGGAATCAGTGGCATAATAGTTCTCAAGTTATGAGAAGTGTGGCAATATGGAATATTTTAATTCAGCAGGTTTCCTGACAGTGAGGAGTTTGTGAAAGCCGGACAATGCCGAGTGTCCGAGCGTGGGGCAGACGCAGTGAGTTCTGTCTGTGGCTCTGCTGGTCCCTCTCACCACTGACCTGCAGCAGCCCCAGCTCATCTGCTCCTTCTGCTCCTGGGTCTCCTGAACAGAGTGCACAAACAGAGTTGTACCACTTTTGGTTAGCAAGCCAGCTGATAAAACCAAATCTGCAGAGATAAAAGGACAAAGTCTTCAACAGTGTCAATGAGTCCCCATTTTGAAACAGTTGAAAGGAAAAAAGTGAACTTGCAGTGCTGTGTGTTTTGATAAGATACATTAAACAGCATGAGGCTAATTATTTAAAATTTGTGAATATTTGGAAGTTTTTTGTCTGTTTTCTGAGAGGTTTTTTAAACTTCAGAGTTTTTTTTTTTACTTTCACTCCTGTGGTTTTTATGAGTAATGGTTGAAATAATTTTTTTTCTGTTTAAATGAAAAAGTGATATTACTATGGAACCACATGAGACCAAGAGTCAAGTCTTAAAAAAAGGAGGTGTCTAAATACCATGATGGCAGGCATACATCAAAATGAAGTGAAAGGAATTGCCAGTAAAAAAAACATGAGTTCCCTAATGAATGAAGTCCAAATCCACACCCTAGCTTAGCAAATAAAAATTTGTTTGATCTCTGGGCTCATGAGCTATGATGCCCTGTAAATCTGACCACTTTAAGAAGTTAGCAGGAACTATATGGGGGGGTGGGAAAGCTGCATATATATATATATATATATATATAAAATAACTACATAGTTGTCTCCTTTAATTTACAGATTATGTGTTCATGGGTGTTTAGGTATCATAACAAAGCTATTTTCCTGGCACCTGTTGGGTTGGCCAGCGGGCATTGTTATGTCTTGGCAAACGTGCAAGTGTTTTGCAAAATCTCATTTTAGCTTGGAGGTAGAGATTCTCCTGTCTGTATATTTTTGACTGCTTTTCACATCTGCTGAAGTGAAATAGGAAAGGATTCAATGAGTTGTGCCCAACAAGTCATGATAGCTGGAGCACACCAGCACTGGGCAGTGCATCACTGTGGTGAGGACTGAGACATACCCACCCCAATGCCTGCAAAATGCACCTCAGCAAACATTGTTGTCTGCCTCTAAACAGTGCTCTGTCTTGAACAAGACCTCTAAAAGTTGTTTAGTGAGTTTAAAGCCAGGTCCTCTACAGAGAAAACTCCTTCCTAATTAGTTCCCCAGACACTTTCTTAAATGGCTTCCTTGCAATTAAGGAAAAAATTTCCTGGGTCATTATCTTTTCATAAATGAACTCATGGCCTAGCAAATATTTTATGTAGGGAGACCCAAGATGCTGAAGTATTCGGTGACATATCTAATCTGTGATTATTCTTAATTTACTGCTTCCAAAATCTGCAAGCCCATATCGCTGACAAATAATTGGTTAAACTTTGTTTCCTTCCAGAGAAATAAAAAAGTAAAATTTCCATTTGTACACAGTGATTAATGTTTTGATTCATTGGTCTGTATAAAACTTTGCCAATAGCTTGGCATGCACTTGAAGTGCATTTTGGGACTGGGTAATGCTAGTAGGCTCTTAGTGGTCTCAGCAGACTTGAAAATATCCATTTCATAGCACAGAAATTAACAGAAGAGATTTTTTTTTTTTATCTGAACAGCGGTTCATAATCAGCTTTGTTGAAAGCTTCCTTACAATGCCTTGGCTTTTTCAAATGACTTGAAGAATCACTTTGCCTAATTTTTTTTTTCTGATGCCATGATACAGCATCCTATACACCAGTAAATCTTTTTGGTCTCTGGTTGCCTGAAGGCGAGTCATCTCTTCCAAAAGGGATGGCTCTCTGTTCAGAGGTTACTTTCTCAAAAGTCTCAAGACCTTCAGGACAGCAGCTGACCTGTAGAAACCTGGGGCAGAGGCAGGAGGAGGCCAGTGCTCAGCTCCTTAGTTTTGCTAGAGCCTACTCTGTTGAGCTCTCTCAGAGTATAGAGCATATGCAAAACATATGCTGCCTTGATATAGTGACAATTTGCTAATGAATCCAATTGACAGGCTCTTATTGAGTGTGGGTACTCAACAGGAACCATTCTGAATCAGATCTGTGAATTACAACGCGACTTCATTTCTGTGGTTTGCCAGCAGAGAGGTCACTGCTTGCTTCTCCCCTATTACTGCACACCCCCTGCTTTTGTTTCAAAGAGTAGTGTTCACTTACCCAAGTGAATTAAGTAGATGTTCTCTTTCTTGGTAGAGGGTGTACTGTGAAACACTAAGAGACTGGACCATCATTTTTATTACATATTACATCTGTCTTTCCGGGTGTCTGAGGGCTGCCTGTCTGGAGATGGTGCAGGATTGCTTGAGCAGGAATAGATGAGCAACACAGGAGAAAAATCATAACTGCTGGCAATAAAGATGTAGTTCCCTCAATGCTGATCGAAAAACCCACCCACACCCCTTCTGGGAAAGGAACTGCCAGGCATTAATAGTATTGCTACATGTATTTAGGCTATGGTAGCCATATACAGGTATGTGAGCACTGAAGCTTTGGGTGCTAATCAACACTACGGAAAACAATTGTAATCTACAAAAAAATAACTAAAAGGCAACCTTCTCATATGGACTTTGCAGCCCAGGTCTTTGAAAAGGAGCAGGGCCCACAATCAATTTAGGTACCATAAGTAGTAGTAGGATTTTGAATGGAGTTCAATGACATTTCTTTAAATTACTGAATTCCCCACCAAAAAAAAACCCCAAACCCAAAAAAACCTTAACCAAACAGTCTTTCAGCTCTCCTGAGAATAATCATACATTTGGATAACATTTAATGAGTTTTTTCAACCCAGAATGTTTTGAGAAGAGCTAAATTTATAGATGAGAAAAAGAGGTGCTAGAAATGACTCTCCTACTTGATGAAATAGTTTTTGTCTGACTGGATCTTCCCCAGGACCAATTATTGGCTGATGTTTTCTTCCATTAGATGGCAGTGGTGTGATACGTCGTTTCTCTGGACCCCCAAACTACAAGTTTTAATAAGAAATTACAAATGGTTAAATTTTTCTTAGTTTGGTTTCCAATTTCAAAGTCTCCAAGCTGTCAATTTTTTATTCACATAGAAGTTTACAACTTATTGTCCAGTTTAAAGCAAAAGAGGGCTGGGACTTTCAAATAGAACTAAGTTAAATATTTTGAGAAAATGGCCTCTTATGTAGAATGGACAGTCACTCAGTTGTCCTGCTACAAGAAGTGTGGGATGGATTTAGTTTTGGTCCACCTGAAGTAACTACAGTAATTCACTAGTTGCTCCTCTATGGTGGAACCAGAGCTTGTGCTAGTTTTGGCCAACAAGGTGTTTGGGAGAGAGGTATAGGTATGAGAATAGAGGGTGGAGACAGTAGGGAATGCTTAGAGAGAGGGATGGCAGTCACTGCAGCAAGTTGTAGCATCACACCTGGGATAGAACATGGGCAGAGGCAAGAAAGAAGGGGCTTAAACGTACTAAACGACAGGCTTGCTTTATTTCATTGTATGTAGAATGTTCTGCTTTATTCTAAACAAAGGAGAAAAAAGGTTGGGTATTTTTATATGATCTTTATAAAGATTTTTCAGGCACATTCCTTTGCTGCTTGTGATATTAGTTGTGCTGTTGTTTTTTATTAACTTATTAAATATGGAGCAGTAAACACTATTTATTTTTAAATTAATTGAAATGGAGTTGTTGCCCTTCATGGCTTTTTATTAATTGAATATTTTTTGCTAAGCTGTCTGCTTTCAGAGCAAAGGTTGCAGTCAGGAGATGGGGGTCAATGGGACCTCCATTTAAATGCATGTTATCTCTGTGTTAATTGCCTGCATATTTAACCAACCAAGCATGTCATTCTGCAGAATGTAAAGGTTTTTGTGGTCAGCCTTTAATCACAAAACAGCAAGAAAAAGTCTGAGTGACCTGGTTTGCCTGAGGTATCTTGGTTGCTCTTGTCAGTCACTTCAGCTCACAGTAAATTGCAGGGTTAAGTTCCACATTATTGATGGAAGGTATCTTTAGAAAGAGCCTCAAAACTAAGGGGACAAAACCCCCAAACATCTGTGCTCAATATTTTAGTGTTTAATTTTTTGTTCATTTGTTGAACATTGCTTTAGTAATTTCCGTTTTAAATAGAAACAGGTTTTATTGCTATTATAGACAGTTATTAGAGAAGAAAGTCATGGAACAGACATTAAATATGCTTTGAGTTTTGAAGACGCATACATATTTATCAAGTTGGGTGAATTTGAGTTCTGACATCAGAAAGAATTGCACAACTCTGCCTTCCATGCTCTATTTTCTTGGGTTTTTACTGCAGAAGTGGTAAAATTGTTACACTTAAAGAGTGTGTGTGTGTGGGGGGGGTGTATGCTGTGCAACAAATCCTCCTGAGGCTGCTGGGATTAACAAATTTCTGCTGTGTTTTCACCAGTGTCTAGTAATGAGATTGAGGTTTTGGTACTTAAAAGTGTTTGAGATTGCTACCGCTGTCAGATTTGCTTGAATGGGGTCAGTCAGTTCAAAAATTATGGGAAAGGAGGGGCTGGCAGGGAAATATATGTAGATATTTCTGCTGGATGTTCTTTGCCTTGCTTTCTGCTTCTTTTGTAATAATTCCTGGAATTCAATTTGCCTTTCTGAGCAAATAGGAAGCTGACACTTTTATGGACATTTCAAAGGGCATCATAATGTAAAGCCAGAATTTTCTCCCATGTGCATCACTACATTTATCTCCATTTAATTTCTTCTTCTGGTTTATTACCCAGTTGCTTAATTTAATAAGGTTCTTCTGCAGCTCTTCACAGATGCATCTCCTGTTTTGTCTCCTAAATTATCTTGTCACCTCACTGCTTAGCCTCTTCCTGTCATTTAGAAATGAAATCTGCAGTAAGGGTCCTGGCAAAGTTCCTTGTGGAAGTCCACTGGTCCTGCTCCCCCCCTTGTAGGAAAGATCATGCCCTCTACCCTCTGTTTTTATCTCTTAACCAATTGTTTACCCTAGAACTTTCCCTCTTAAGCTGTGGCTGCTTAGTTTCCTAAGAAGTCTTTTGTGAGGGTCTTGTCAAACGTCTTTTGGAGATCTGAGCAGACTATATTAGCCAGATCAGCCTTATCCACAGGCTTGTTGACCTTTTCAAAGTACTCCAATAGGTCTGTGAAACAAACCTACAAAAGTCAGGTTAACTCTTTCAACATATTTTATTTCCATTGATTTTACTCTGTTTCTGTAATTTCTGGGGATATGACATCAAGTTTACAGATCTTTATGTACCTGGATCCTACCTGGGGTGTTTTTAAAATGTTGGTACCATGTGTGCCACCTCCCAGTCCTCAGATACAAAGTCAGTTTTAGGAAAAAAAAAAAAAAACAAACCTGCACACCACTTCTTAGTGTGTGTAGTCAGTTATTGTATCCTGGAGCTCTTTTCAAACTGGGAGGATGAATACCATCTGTTGTTGCAATTTGTTAGTGTTCACTTTTGTCAATTTGTCCTATAACTTTCTCTGTGGTCGTTTGAAATTAAGAGTTGCATCTGTCCTGGGCTTCCTAAGCAGCTGCTCTCTGAAACAGCACCTAAAAATGTGATCTTTGCATTACATCTCATTTTGCCCAGTCTGTGTAGGGATGATAAAAGTCCTCTATGGGCACTCCACTTACTGCTTTTCTCTATAGTTCTGCATTTCAGCTCTTGCAGGTTATGTGTTGCCCTCTGCCATGCTTTGTTTGATCATTTCTACCCCTCCAGCACCACTGCTCTGTCTTTGTTAGATCTTGGTGTTAAGATGATCCACTCATTGCCTTGCTTTCAAAGTTTTTCTGGGACTGTGTTCTGACTGTAGTATGTAGTTAAGTTTATCCATCTTATTTCTTAAGGCTTAAGACACTTAGGGAGCCCCTGATGTTTCAGTTGTGTTGTCAGCACTGCATTTGAGTGACTCCATGGTTACCTTGCATTACAGTATGTACACTTAGCTTCTTGGGCCTGGTGTTTTATTTGCAAGAAGGATAGATCTAGTGATCACCTTCTGATTTTCTCAATTTTCTGATTTTTCTCAATTCCCCCATCTGCTTGCCTGGAGAGAGAGAGATTGTCATGACTCTAACCTGCTCCTTCCTTCTGGTCAGCTCCAAGTTCTAGAGGGACACTTTCAATGCAAGAAGATGCAACATCAGCAGCTCTCAGTGGGAAAGATGCAGCACTGGATTAAATCCTACTTTACCACCTGAGTCCTGCCTTGAACTGGCAGCTGCCCTAAGAGACCTGGACCTGCTGCCCTTGTGTGCAGCTCTCCCACGGGTAAAACATGGAAATGATGATTGGCATATTAAAGTGGTTAATTCCTACTTTAATTTCTTCTCCTGAACTATTTGGTAGGGTTGTTCTTACCACTTCTTTCTATCCAGGTAATCTAATTGACCTTCCCCTCCTCTTGCTGTCCTAAAGACAAAAACCAGAGTTCGTTCCTATTCTTCCATGCAGTCAAACTCATGGTCCTATGGTCTCAGTTTGTTCTTGGAAATGCTGAGGCTCTTCTTATTCGAAAGAGTATGGAGAAGGATTGGTGAGGAATGGAAGACATAGCAATTAAAAGAACATTCACAAAACCAGAACAAAATAGGAATGTCTATGAAGAAATCAGTGTCTGGTATTAGGCAAGGGAAAAAAATGTGTGCACAATGCTGGCAGCAAGAATAAGTGAGAGTAAACAGGCCATGATTAAATATGGGTGAGAGTTTCTGACCACCAGAGCAGCCAAGTTTTGGTACAAAGGGTGGAGCAAACTCAGTTTTTATGACAGCAGGAGTTGTGGCATGAGCCTGCTTGAGAGTGGGGTCAGGATTCTTGCCTCAGTGCATGGACTTATTTTGAAGAGTTCCCCCAGTATTCTGAGTCTGGAGTCAGGCAATATTGTAAGATATATTTCCATACAACTGCTTTAATAGTCTCAGTAGCTGCACCCCCACAAGGAGCAGTGGGGAGGGAGCTGGGAGACACATTCCCTGTAGGACTGCTCTCCCTGGGGCCATGGTGGCTGGGTGCTGGCTCAGGGCTCTAGGGACTGTAACACCACACTATCTACAGCCCTTCTGAGCAAATCTTTACCTGGAAGACAGCTGCTAGGGCAGCTCTTTGAAGTTAAAATAGAGGGCAACTGTCTCACTCATCCTGAAGCCAGCCTGACTGGCTGTGTTGGGGCACATGGGAGTGTGTGGGGGAAGCTGTGATGGTTGGCAGAAATGCTTGGGAGCAGGAGCAGCTCTGTTACAGTTCATCTCCTTGCAAATTACCTGTGTGTTTGCCAGTGTGAGGCCTAGGAAATGTCTGCAGGTTTGCACATTAAAGAAAAAAAACCCAACTCCAAAATGGGCTTTGTCAAATTAACCTTCAAAAGCCCAGCAAGGTGAGATTTCAGTGTTTTGGAAGTGAGGATAAAGCAGAGGACTGGCTATGAAATGTTCTTCTGTTATTTTAAATGGAAGTTTTGACTGTCACCGAGTCATTTCATATTAATAAAGCTTGTAAGAAAATTGGATTTTCAGGTTACAGTTTTAAAGCCTCATGTTCCCACTGTGTTTTAGGGAAGAGTAGAAGTACATTGCCTGTAGGACTAAGTGAAACCAGAAATTTTGTTTTAATTTGGACAGTCTTTGCTGACACTCAGCTCCCGTGTTTGGCATTCCTGAAAGGGAGAAGAAGAGTGGAATGCAAAAGGGGAAAAATTTTCCAGTCAACATTTGGTTTGAATTTACATACAGCTTTAGAAAAGAATGGGAAAAAGGGAAAAGGTACCATTACAATTACAGTCTAGGTCTACTGTATTCTTAGAAAAATTATCTGTTCTGTAAATCTCCCCTATGACTTTCTTTCTATATACTTCATCAGTATCTTGGCACTTTATTTTATCCTGGTAAATAATGATTTAAATAGAGGGAACTTTGCAATACAGAAATATTTGGATTGGCATATAGAAAATTGTGCTTCACTGTTTATTTTACTTTTTAAATTTATTTTAAATAAATTGAATAGACACAGCCCCCCCCCCCCCCCCCCCCCCCCCCCCCCCTTCCTTCAGAAAACAGAAATAAGATCTAATATTGTAGATTATCTCCTCTCTGGTAGAGATCCACAGATTGAAGGTCTAGTCTGTGCCATTTAAGACATTGTAAGAAAACATCTCAGACTAAAGAAGGCCTTCAGTTCTAAGGCCTCAGTTCGCTTTGCCGAGCAGTGTTATCAAGGAGCTTGTGATATATATGGAGATACATGTAAATATGAGTGTATGTGTGTTGAACTATTTTATGAGGAGTCGATGTCTCAGTGTAAGTCATATAACACTTCGAATCATTATAATGCAGGAAGAAACAATTCTGAGCATTTAAGTATAAGTTATATGAGGCTCAATTCATAAATCATAACTAAAACTGTAATTTTAATTGGGTGATAAACTTCCCTAGAAAGAGTAGTTTAATTATCAAGATTGGCACTGACATTTGAAGTTGACAGTAGGGTTCAACTCATTAATGTTTTCATTTTGCATGTGTCGTTTACTCTGCTTTCTGAATTTTCTGAACATAAGATGGGGCCACCTCAGGATGTGTATGCTTAATATTAGATGCATGCTGAAGCACAGTACTGAAGAAGGCTTTGAGTTTCACTAAAATCAATCTTCTTGATGAAACACGTGTCAGCTCCTAAGCATCCTGGTGCTTCAAAGTTCATTTTAGGACAAGGGATGCGTAAGCTCACTGTTACAGAACCCACAAATGCTGCCATTTATACTGAGCCCTGCACCTCAGTATTTTGTTTTATAGGACTCTTAGAAATATCACAGGCCTGAGGATATCTTTGAAAAGCTTCCTCTCCCTTTCATGATGATGTAAAGGTAGCATTCACAGGTCTGACGCTCTTGGAATGAATTTGATCATTACAGCTGGATTGTGTGACAAAAATTTTATCTCCATCATTTCGGTGAAGCCCTGACTGCCTGCTTAAGATGGTGGCAGCCTCAAGGAGTATGTATCCCACTCACTTGGAGAGCACATTGTACTCCTGGTATTTATGTTGGCTGTCCTGCATGCTTGTTTTTAAATATATACTGTTTGGACCATTTAGATCACTTTTCAGACTCAGGGGCTGAATCTTCAAATGTTTGTCAGCTCCTCTCAAAAGCGAGATACCGAGGCTTACAATGTCTCAAAGTCTATGACACTTGTGGGAAATATTGCTGCACTTGGTAAGTGCTTGCTTGTTGTGCTTGCACTACTACCTCTGAAGCTGCACGTGCATCAGTCCCTGTGATTAAAATACATTTAGTGGATTATTTTGATGCACAGTTCTTTAATCTCATATATTCGTGTGTATGAGTGTGAATACCTCCTTTAATTATTAAATGGGGACTTCTAGATGAATAAAAACTTCTGGAAAGCTCAGAGTTAATGTAGAAGTGAAGAGGACATTTTTCTTTGCAAACTTCTGGGAGCAAAGAAGGTATTTTACACCAACTGGCAAAGAGCTTATAGGGCACACTTCCAAACCTTCAGAAAAAGTTTCCCACAAAGACTTTTCTTCTTTTTTTTTAAAGTCATGCTGCAGGAATTAAGTTGGAGATATCACTGACCGAAAGGACATTTTTTCTGAATGAGCCGAGAACCAAAGGAAATGACTCCGGGGTTTGAAATCCTTTTATTTCCTCTGTGGAAGATATCTGTGCAGCTGAAACGAACCATTCTGGCTGGCTCCAAGCCAAACTTTATGGGAACTGAGATTAGGAAGTTCTATGGTCAAAATAGCCATTGAACAAATTGCTTCCAGTGTAAAGCCTCAAATTTCCTGATAAAGCTGCAGTGTTTAACCCTTCTTTTTCACTTGGGTGAACAGCCTGCCTGTTATTAGGCACAAACTGTTTATCCAGTTGTGGTCCCGGCAGTGCTCTCAGAATTGCCTGCAAGGGTTTTGCTGTTTTTTACTTTTATGTGAGGTAGACAAAGAAAACCCCAAAAAAAAAAAAAAAAAAAAAAAAAAAAAAAAAAAGCAGTTTTGGGTGATGCTTCCCACTCAAGATAGCAGGAAAAGTGCTATAAACAAGACATCAGATTGCCAACTGCAGTGTATGGCATTTTTGTCTTGCAGCCCTTTCTGAAAGGGATGTTTTATTTTGTTTTGTGATGGTGTTAGCTGGCTTGCTTGGCCTTCATGAACTAAATGAAGAGGCAGGAGGAATAGCAGCTGTTCCTCTGAACTGCACTATTGACTCCAGAGAGTGCTCAAAGGCAGAGTGCTGTGCCTGGAGCACCAAGCCTGGCCTCTGAATGCTGTGGCATGGGCTCACTAATGGCCAAACAAAATTACCTGATGTAGAGAAACAAAGTGCTACCGTTTTGATTATTGATTTCTTTTGCTGTTACCATCAAGGTAACAGTAAGGAAGGCCTGCAAAGGTGGAAAAGAGAGTAATGCTGGAATTGGGAGCAAAGATCAGGTGTGCTGGTGTGTCCTTACCCACTGTGCCTGGAACTCCTGCCAACCACCTACTTGTGCACATGCCCATCTCTTTTCCACGTGGGCAGTGCTTCCATGCAGAACTTGTGCCACATGTGTGTAGGCTGTGTTTTGGGCAGTTCTTGGAGAGGATGTTGGTAATTGCACTGTAGCCATGGAGCTGAAACAGGATGTGGTTGCATCCTCTCCTTCTGTCCCTACCAGCACTGTACTGCTCCCCAAAGGGTGTCTGTCTTTGTGCACACTTTGTGGTTCATGCATTAACACCTTTGTGCAACCTAAATTTAAAAGTCCTAAATCTTAGACAGGTGTTTCCATCATTTCACCTGAGAGACTAATTCCCAAAATAATAAAACTCATTATTAGTAAGTTTTTTTCCTTTATACTCAGCCTAAATTTTGCTTTTCCTAATTTAATCCCACTACTCTTCATTATCCTTCCTCCCCTACCTCTGGGCACCACACTAATTAATTCATCTCCCTCTTTGGTTTTTGCTTCTTACCCTTCAGTATTATAGTTCAATGTTAAAATGCACTCCTCTTTTCTTTTATTTACTCAGCTCAACAGATATATTTGAGCTCCAGCAATGTTTCCTTGTAAAACTTTCTGCTGACCTCTATTCAATGTTATTGTTCATCAGTGAACAAACCCTCTGGTTTGTTTACAAATTGCTGGTATGAAACTGATGCATTACCCCAGGTAAGTGTGTAAGTGACCTTGTAAACTGAGATTTGATATGTCAGTGCCTTTAAATAATTTTTGTTTGCTTTTTCTTGGGCTTTTTTTGTTCTTGCTTTTTTTTTATTTAAAGGCAGACTGATTGTAGTTTTTATGATCTGATGTGAAATCAAACCAGTTTGACAGTTCTTAGATGTACTTAGGAAGTCCTATTTAAGAAGTATTTAGGGCATAGGTGATTTTAATAATTTGATGATTTTTGCCATTTGATATAAATGTGGGTGTCCTGGCATGAACCTTTCAAAAGTCTCAGCTTGCATGTCCCTCCTTTTCTATCAGTGCTATTTCTGGAAAGATTTCTTAACATTTTGAGGCCCCTTCTTTACTATTCTACCCCTTGTTGGTTAAATAAGTAATTAGACTTTCTGTTCTTAATGGCATGTTAGCTTATATCTGTACACAGCTATCACATCTGCCCTCCCTCATTTTTTTTCCCCTGCTATTATGATCTGTTTCCTAGATATTCCATGTCACTTGTAGGTAAACTTTAACAACTCAGTAATGAAACAAATGCTTAATCTGTCATTAGTCATCTGAACCTTGACAAAACCATAATTTCTTCTCTTCCTTCCATGGGTATTAATAGACAGCCTTGGACCTTACAAATGAATCTTTTGGCCTTAAAAACAGGACTTTACACCCTAATAATATGTCTTTGGATGCTCCAAATGAGGTACTAAAAATGAAGAACATGAGGCTTTGAACTGTTAAGTGAGGAGATTTTACCCTGAAATGAGGCTTTGTCCATTCACAGGAGGCTTTTAAGGCGGGGAGCAAAGCTTTACGGGGCCTTATAACTCTCAAAAACTACCTGAAAGGAGGTTGTACCAAGGTGAAGTCAAGTGTTTCCTCCCGAGTAACAAGCAACAGGATGAGACAAACTGCCTCAAGTTGTGACAGGGGAGGGTTAGATTGAATGTTTGGAGAAAAATTCTTCACTTCACTGAAAGAGTTTTCGGGTATTGGAAAAGGCTGCCCAGGGCAGTGGTTGAGTCACCATCTCTTGAGTTGTTAAAAAAACTGAGTGGATGTGGCACTTGGGGACATGATCTAGTGATGAATATTATGGTGCTGGGCTAATGATGATCTCAGAGGATTTTTTCAGTCTTAATGGTTCTGTGAAAAAGGGCACTTGGGATAATTTTTACATTTAATAGTCTGCACTCCTGTTTCAAAGGGAGCACAGTACCATCACATATTACTAATCACCTTAAAAATAAGAAAAAAAGACCCAACCAAACCTATGTAGGAAAAAAAACCCAAACAAAACCAAGCCCATGTCCCAACTGATGAGCAAATAAAGGCTGGAAAGAACATGTCCTTGTCACTTGGCAAATATGGTACATTCCACTACAAAAAGAAGGAACGGTATGAGCTTTTCCTGAAAAGAATAAACCCTTTATTAGAGATGGTGTCTGTTAGGATATGTTGGCCAACACCTTCTGCTAAAAGTCTTGTAAATTATCATCTGAAAGTTCTCTGAAAGACCTAAAATTTTGGTAGAATGAATAACAGAAAAATAATCTGGTTTTCTGTCACCTGACAATGAGGAGACCCTCTCTGGACCATGTTTCTATGATTCATTAGGAAGAAAGGCCAAGATGTGTAAAAGCACTGATGATAGTACTTGGCCTGAGGAAAATTGCTGTAGGCCACTGATAAATGCTAAGCAGGAGAAGTAAGAATAAGAAGTACTCTGAAAGAATGCTCTGAATTCATGCATTTTAAGTCTTTACCTTAGAGATTATGAAAGAGTCCTAATGGATGTAACAGGAAGATTGAGTAAGCTTCAACTGGAGAGCTGTCACAAATAATGGGCTCCTGGTCACTTCAGAGTTAATAGACATGTGAAGTGGTTTTTGCAGTGTTTCTGTTTAAATGGATTAGCAATAGGACTAAATTATAAATAGTGAGAAATTTTATTCTGTATAAGAATTTAATGAACTTAAGATCT
Organism: Agelaius phoeniceus; assembly: GCF_051311805.1. NCBI lineage: Eukaryota > Metazoa > Chordata > Aves > Passeriformes > Icteridae > Agelaius > Agelaius phoeniceus. The sequence continues at coordinate 41,420,770 of NC_135265.1, forward strand.
CTTCACAGGTATCCTATTAGTCAATTTTGAGATTCTTTCAAGGAAACTGAAGCTACTGATGGAGGGAGGGTGAGGTTTTCTTTTATCCACAGTCTCAGAGGGCAGTGTTGGCAAAGCTAGGGCGAAACCTTCTGAGTTTTCTTTGCTGTCTCATGTGCATCTCACAAAACTCTTTACAACTGGCTCCAGGAGTCAAAGAATTCCTAAAACCCATTTAGACCAGAAAAAATCTGCATTAATTGGTGTAGTTAAGAAAGCTAAAACAGAGAGTCCTGGCAAGTGAAATAAAATTATTGAATTATAAAAATGAAGTCTGCATTTTAAAATGCTGTATAGTAAACCTGAGTTTCAAAAAGGAAGATTCCCCCTTTTTCATGTTGCACAGTTGTAGGAAAACATAATGATTTCTGGCCATGCAAACTACGGGAAGTGCTATGAAAATTCCAAATTTATCCACTAAAAACATGTAGCAGTACACCTCATGCAAATTACAGCTACAGTAACTGATGAAAACAAAAATATAGCAGTAGAGATGGATAAACAGTTGCAGATATGTTCCCACACATATGCTCTTGAATTGATAATGACTTTATTGTGGCCATACAGCCTTGTGGACCTTCTCCATTACTATTTGAATGCAGTGAGTTTCACAGTTGTCATTGTTTATGGAATTACTGTTTAGATTAGTGTGAGACACATTGTAATCTTGGAGGGAGGGCAGTATTCCATCAGCATTTGCCATCAGAAAGCAATGTCATGGTGTCTCATGATACTTTGCTGTTTTAAGTTTAAACTTGATGAGCTCAGCACTTGGTTTTCTTTCTAGAGAGAATCGAGAGAACTGCTGAATGCAGTGTTGCACAATGAAAGGCTTTTGATAGCTAAATAAAAATCAGGCACTACTATTTCCTTTTAAATGATTAACTGGAATGTTGATGTTGTTCCTGGAAAAGCTTAAGGACAGACATAACATTTCATATTTAAGTAATCTGCTTTCTTGCTTTCTTTCTTGTATCATTGAATTCTGAAGTAGTGTTGCCGTAGCAAATTGCTATACATTCTTTGCTAATATTATAATTATATGTTTTTTATGGCTCTAATAATTCTAAAAAGATACATTGTTTTAAACTGGACATTTCTGGAGGTCTGAGCTTGACAAAATTTGTACTAGAATATCTGGTGAAATATTGGTGCTTATTCTTTCAGAGACATGGCAGTACATTTTTCTGATTTGTAAACACTTTTGAAAAACATAGAATTTTCATGTGTACATTTGTTAGCAAAGCAATAATTCTTTAAAGTCCTGATTTCATGTGTAGTTTAAATCACTACATGTGCCTGTTTTGCACATGGAAAGTACAGCAGGTGTGTAAGTGTTGTGAATGAACACATGGGAAGTATAAACTCTCTGGACCCATTAGTATCTTCTTATTAGACCTATATTTCAAAAGTGCAGAGTTTGCAGTAATTCTTATCAGTCCATCTTTAGTTTCTTGCCTTTTTTTTTTTTTTTTGGTAACTCTCAATCTGATTTTCTAATCTATTGTTACAAGCAAAGCTAACACAAATCCCATGGGCGTCTCTGCCCCCACATTTATGGCTTCTAAATCACTGTTTCTTAACTGATAACCCTTTTCTCTAAACCACCCAGGCAGAGGTAATGCCAGTGGAAATCAAGAGTCATTCTTCCAGTGTCATTAGTTAAAACATTGCCATGAAACTTGTTTGGTAATGGCAAGCCCTGGATGCTCAGAGGTGTAAGACCCTGCAGAAGGATTGAGGCAGAGCTGGTGCTGCCACCTTTCAAACAAAAGGATTAGAAGTGACAGCCAGCTCTTCTCTTGACTGACTTAAACAATCACTATCAAAATGATTATAGTCACGTTGCATTCAGTCATTTTGTGCTCTATATGCTAATACCAGTGATGGGATGGAGGAGAGGGTGTTTCATATGCACTGGGCTATGTAGTTAGGAATCTGCTAGTCACTTGTCTCCTGTGCTGTTACTCCCAGTAATATTCTTCATCTTGAAGCTTGTTCCAAATGTCTGAAGTACTGGAGAAAGGGGATGAAATTCTCTTGCGGCAATCTCAATGTATTGTTGTTGTTTTTTTTTTGAGTGGCAGGTTGCTTAACTTCTCTCTGCTTCAGTGTTTCCCCATATGGTATAAATGAGGATTATCTGTCTGTCTTGGATTCTTCCATAGCTTGCATCACTTGCCTCCCAGTCTTGGATGCATTTTTTCTCCCAGCCCCTAGGATGTGGGAGACATACTGTTAATACCCTTTTACAGAATTTTAAAGAAAGTGTGTGGTAGAGCAGATTTTGCAGGTCAGTGGTTGTTATGAGGTGTTTTTCCCTCTAACTGTATATAATACCCAGAGAAGGTGGAGAATCCTGAAAGTAACATTTACTTTTTTTATTTTCCTCCTGGGTGATGGTGTCAATTGGGTAGTTGAGTTGGCCAAATAACTATTGTCTCTCTTAGCCAAAGTAGGCCCTGCTTACATTATAACCAGGACAATCTTTCAGGAAATATTCTGTGACACTGGCTAAACCTCTGGTATTTCTCAGTTAAATGTAGGTGCTCCTGATCAAATTAGAGCTGGGTGGCCAAAACTGCTGTTCACAGAATCACAGAATGGGTCAGGTTAGAAGGGAACACAGTTGGGTCACCTGGTCCGATCTCCCTGCTTAAGCAGGGCCATCGCAGAGCACATGGCACAGGATTGTGTCCAGGCAGTTCTTGTATATCTCCTGTGAGGGAGACTCCACACCCTCTCTGGACCATTTGTTCTTTACTTGCATGGTAGAGAAATTCTTCCTCGTGTTCAGGTGGAACTTTCTGTGCATCAGATTCTTCTCTTTGCCTCTTGTCCTATTGCTTGGCATCACTGAGGAGAGCCTGGTTCCACCCTCTTGGCACATATCTTTTAGATATTTATATGCATTGGTGAGGTCCTCTCTCAGTCATCTGCTCTCAAAACTGAACAGGCCCAGCTCCCTCAGACTAGTTTTATAAGACAGATGCTGCAGTCCCAAGTAGCTCCAGTAATGTAGCCACCCTATTTCCTGGGCTAAAGTAGAACAAGACCAGGGTATGAACATAACCTTTCCTTCTATCTGGGAAATATTGCCCAGTGTGAGGATGGGAATATGACCAGGTTTTTGGTAAAATTTAAACATAGTCTTGTGTTCAACATGAATTTAATAATAACATATACCACAAATAAAATAACTGTCTTGAATTTCTTATGCAATACTGATATGTTCTGCTGTACCAGAGGGTGTTACAAACTTACAGGAAAGATTGCTGTCTTTGTGGTTGAAGCTGATGCCTTTCTTTCCCCAACAAATTATCTTGGGTATGTTTACATGAGAATGAGCTTGCCCTGATTCTCATAGCAAGCTGTGAAGCAGCTGGGGGAAGGACCCCCAAGGAAAGCAAGGATTGTCCTGAGAACTGTTGGAGATGCTCCCAGTTTTGTGGGGGAAACAGGATCCAACTCAAGCTCAGCCTTGCAGTCCTATTTTTTTCCTTTAATCAGCAGATTACCAGGGCAAACACATTTGTTTCAGGTACACTGCAAGACAGGATAAAATTCCAGTGCTAGCTGTGATCAAATGGCTTCCCAAACACTATGTACAAAACTGTCATTGGGAAGCAGACATCTTAATTCAGTATCACCAATGCCTTTTCTTTCCTTAAATCATGGGAATATTTCAGAACAACAGCCCTCCACATTTGTTCCTGTTTTCTCCAGCTCTCTCCTCTGCCAGCTGTCTCATCAGGCAACAGGTTCTCTCACTTGCTCTTTTTAGGACACGTGTATTTTTTGAAGGTACCTGTAGTTTCTTTCCATGGTTCAGCTTTACCCACAAAACTGAAACTGGACACACTATTTGGCTGCTTAGGGTGTGCTTACATTTGCAGGGGCTATTTGCTTTGTGTTAGTGCAGAACATTCTGGTATATGTGTTTGCACGAACAAATTTCTTTTTTTTTTTTTTTTTTTTTTTAAAGCCTAGTGGAGATGTGGAATTGCCCAGCATGTAGTACCTGAGGTTTATGTCTGTTATTGTTGCACTGCACAAAGAGCATCCAAAAAACAGTTCAGAGATTGCTATTTTTGTCTTTGCTCAGGGTGACATGCACACACATCTGTGGCTCCTGTGGTGTGTGTGTGGGGTGATCCCAGGGCATGGAAGGATGAGTTTCTTTCAAGGCCCCAGTTTAGTCAGTAGGCTTTTCAGTATGTGTGCTGCGAGCTGGTGCTCAGCCGTCATTTCCTCCCTCCTGCTAGAGCCAAGGACAAACTCCTATCTCTCAATACATTAAACCTGTCAATGCTTGACATAAGCAACCAAAAGATTGATGAATGGAATGTGAAACAGCTGGTTTTGAGGGTGTGTTATTTTGATATTGATAGGCCAACACTTTTTTAACAATGAAACCCGTTTCAAAGGTGTCTGTTCTGTGGTTATTTGAGGTGCTTTAAAAAAGCAAAGCAAGTTCCATCATGAACACCCATGGTGACTTGTCCTGCAAGTGACTAGTTCTGTGCAAACCCATACATTCCCATCATTAATTACTTCTCATGGAGGTATTAGAAGGAGATTTGATACCTGCATTTCCAGTAGTTTTATAAAAACATTTTCTCGGCAGCAGTAGAGCATTTGAAGGTCAGGTATCCAGTGTTCTGCTCTGAAGCATGACAGCACATTTGTCAGTATTTACCTGGGATTATGGCCAGATCTCTGGGCATGGAAGGATCATTCTTAGATACCAGAGAGTTTCTCTGTTGATCTGGATCCTACTCCTTACTCTGCTGAAATAAATACTCTGCCACCTTCTAGGTGTCTGCAACTGTTTCCCCTCTTTCTAACGCCTGCCCTCGTGAAATGAAATTCTGCAAAATGTCCTTTCCTTCATAAAAGGCCTTCTTAAATCATAGCCTAGGGTTAGGTTTGTTTGTTTTTTTGTACCTGGAATGATCTTTTCAGCCATCTGCCTTTGTAAAAGCCTTATATTTTCTAATCATTTTATGTTCTATTTTTATCTGAAACAGTGCAAAGGGCTGAAATTGTGAGACTACTGATGAACATATCATAGGAGGCTGCTCTTGACTATCAAGTCTCTTTAAATATCTTGTGTTACAAGCAGCAATAATTAATAATTAGGAAGGGGAAAATCTATTTTCTAATTATTTATTTGGCAGGAAGCTTTTTCTAGGAAGATAAGTAAATACCAAAGGAACAGTGGGTTGAAAAATATTGTGCAAAGTTTATGTAAACAAATTATGTTAAGATAAACAAAAAAATCCAGAATGTGGGCTTTTGGCTCTTGATTAATGTGCTTTTCCGGTGTTTTGCTGGACAGGATCACTCAGTTACACCATGCTGAGTATAAAACTCTTCTAAGGCTTTGTGCATCTGTTTCTGGAACTCTCTCACCCAAGATATGTTTTTATTTAAAAATCCTGATGTGTATCAGTAAGTGCAATGGGCAAGTAGGTCTTGATGTAACCTTGAGGTCACTGGAAATATACCAGGGAAGACTTTGGTCCCAGCATCTCTTCTCTTGCAGATGGCCACCCAAGTGCAGTAGCAGTGTATTCATAAGCATGGATGTTTGTTTTTGTCTGTTTTTTAGGGTAAGCTTAACACTTGTTGGACTCACATATCTATTGTGTGACGGACAGGCCAAAAGTTCTGTGTTCAAAGGTGGTGTAGGAAATGAGGAAGGATCCCATCCTGGTTCATAGCATAGGGCAAACCAATTCCTGCTTTCTTTAACATTTAAAGAGAAAGTGAGTTGTTTTTTTAAAGCTTCAGGACTATTATTTGAAACTTACGCATAGTTGTGGCCCTTGGAATCATCAGACATGGAGTTCATATGGAAGGATTTATATTTTGTTTTAATCCACAGACTTAGTATTTTGTCTCTAGATTCTAGAGTGCAATAAGAACCCACATTCTGTCAAAAATAAACAGGATTAAACCTCAGTGAAAGAAGAGACTCCAGTGACTAAATCAGGATGCCATAATTACATATGGCAAGTACATATGTTTAGTAGGTTTTTGGTTTTGGGATCCAGAATCTGGTGGCAAGGATAATATGGTGGTTATTTATCAGCACTAGCCCCAAATACTCTGTTAGACTTACATCCCACATTAAAGTCACTTGTGGATTTGCATTTTCAGCGTGTTTTGAGTGTTTGTTTCAGTTATTTAACAGTGCAGTGTTTCAGCTATCCTGAAATAACACATGGATAACAGCTGTAGGAAATCATGCAAAAATTTTATTAAGCACTAGACTCTGAAATTGCCTTTTTCCACTACAAATGCACTACATCTGGGTCATATCTTCTGGTTAATTCCAGTGTGCCTGACAGTGTAACACATGAACAAATGAGAGAAACAACAGAGAATGCACAAAAGAAGGAAATAGCAAATCAGTGATCCTTGTGTTTAAGATACTGCACTCCAGAATATCTTTCAGATTTTCCTAATAAATCAATCTGAAGTTCTGAATTCTAGAGGGGACGACTATGGAAAATCCCTATGACAGAGCTGGCTACCACTATAATGAAGTTTTGAGGTTTATTATTTCCTACCAGTCAAAGTTATGTCCAGAAGATAGAAGCAGGTGTCCTCCACAGGTTTGGTTACTGAGCAGTGAAAATGAAAAAAGGGATCAGAAACCATTTTCAAGTTTTCTGCAAGCTTTACAGTGAGAGATGGTCGTAATTTTGAACAGACTGTAGCAGACAGCAACGGAAGTGCCAGCTGTGTAGTAATTGACTGTCTAGATAGCCTAAAATTTATACCTATGCAGTTTTTTTCCTTTGTAAAATTGAGATTTGTATATCCACATCATACATAAGCTTTTGAACACTAGTCTATCTTTTAATTCACAGAGGTTAACATGAGAAAAATGTTGGTATCTTTAGAAGTGAAAAAATACTGCAGTGAAATATACAATCTTTCTTCAGCTGGTAGTTTAATATGTATAACTTTTCATTAGTTACAAAACATATTTATTACAGGCTTCAAATTATCAATGACTGCTTGGTAGTATAAACCTGTTGTCAGACATATTCCTTGTAATATTAGCATAAATTCTGCAGTTCCAAGTGAGATTAAATGAGGCTAGATAAAAATAATACTTGTAGAAGATAGGGCTGGGAAGAATTTATCTAGTCCTTCCACCTGGTCTTAAGGGAAGCTGAGCTGTTTTCTGGTTATTCTTACATCCTATCTCCAGCAAGTTCCATGATTGGGATTTCTAAATATTACTAGGCAATGCATACTATGCTTACCCATAGGGTTTGGAGTCTTTTTTTGACACCCAGTCTATTTTCCTTGCTGTGTTTTAGGCTACTGTTCCAAATGAACAAGGAAACATAGTTTTACCTTTATACATTGCAGCAACTGTTAATTTACCAGATTACAGTCATCCTGTCTCTGCTCTGCCTTGTCGAGCAACTGGACCCTGAGTTTTTCAGTCTTTCCTCTTAGCTCATATTATCTAACTTTGTAATTATTTTTCTGTTCTACTCTGGACTTTACCAGTAGGTCATGAAATGTGGCTTTCAGAAAAGGGCACAAACCTCCAAACTAAAGGGTGGAAAGATTATTGTAGTTGGTGTTAGCACCACCTTCCTGTTCTTTCATTGCAGTAAAATCAGCTTTTCAGTGCTCTGATGGCATTGGTCACTTTGCAAGCGCTATTAACTCCAGCATATATTTTTCAAAGCTGTTCTCAGGCAGTCATTCCCCTCCTTAGTTAAAAGTATGTCTCTGGTATGACCTAAGGATCGTATTAGATTACTTTTGTTGCAAAATCTCTTCTTGCCACTTTTTTTTTTTTGTTCTTGCTATTTATATGGTGAAGTCAACAAAGGAAGGAGAGAGGGAGTGATTGAAGACTATGTGCAGGTTACTGTGAAGCAGCAAGTTCTTTCATGCTCCTCAGGGACTGTTCAGGTCCACACACATCTCAGGACATTGGGGTAAAAGCACATTATTTACCAGGGAGATTACTTTCAGCAAAGGAGCAACAAACTGCTTTGCATGTTTTATGGAGTGAGAACTTGTAAAGGGGATAGCAAAACAGATGATGGATAGTAATTTGTTCCTGTATTGCTACTTTGGTTTCATCCTGAACTATAAGAAAAAAATAATTAACCACATTTTAAAATATGAAGGGCTTTATAAGCATAACTTATAATGTAGTGGAAAAGTCTCCTAATTGAAACTAGAAATTGCATTGCTGAATTTAAAATTGTGAATTATTTTTATTCTTTCTATTTATTAATGATACTTTTTGAGCCAACTGACTTCAGAGTACTCAGAAATTTTCTGGCAATAAGGAAATAGAATCTTTCTATTTTTAATAATTCAATTGAAATTTTTAGTCATCCAGTTAAAATTACTTGGAGAGGAATACACAGTCCTGTTCTAGAAAGTCATATTTGAACTAAATCTCATTTTAAGGATATTTTTTCCTTATGTGCAAAGGAAATTCATAAGCTTTTTCAAAAAGGGTGAGAGGGGAGAGGAAGAAGAGACGTCCACTTGACTCTCCAAAGCTGCATACAGTAAAATTGCAGCGATGGCTATGGACAGATATTCCCACACAAGACACATTTACATGTTCTTTGTATACACAAAGGCTATTTCAAATGAGGAAAGGGATTTGATTTTGAGTACTTGATGTGATCTCTAAAGAACCTTCATATCTCTGCTCAAAGTCCTACTTTGGAGATTTTTCATTGAAAAATATCTTCTGGTACTTGCAATGCCACCAGGTTCATCTGCCTGCAAGCTTCTCCTTCTTACAACAGTTAACTCAGAAGAGCTCGTGGATCTCATCAGTTTTACTCATACTTAGTATTTCATAGTGTCCGTGCACATACAGACATTCTGGAAATGCCATTATTTTCTATCCATGTGTGGGTTTAATGGAATTTCCAAATAGTTCAAGAGCTCATTTTTCCAAGATGCTGAGAGAAACACGAACTAGTTCACACAGTGGCTCTGGATTGCTTTACCTGAGCTTTTTGCATTGGTTCATCACCTATTGATGTGCAGTATGAAGCAGTGGACAGTATCTAAGGAGAGAATAAGAATATCCTTTAATCTAGTAAAAAGTCAATAAAACACAATTTAAATGAGCCTGAAGGCACGAGCTATTTTTCATAAGTCTAGCTCTTTCTTTTTCAGTCCTCTTTTCTCTCCAGTCAGGTTTTGTTATTAAGCACTGTGGCTTTTTAATCAAAGCCCACAGTTACCCAGAGTACATTTTTATGCTGGCTCTGCCCCAAGTGCAGGCTGCCGAGGCTGCACATCGACAGAGAGCCCAGAGAAGCGTTCCTCAACTTGGACCTTTTGTCCCAGCTTACTTCCTGTTGACCGGCGAGTGGCCCTTTGCCTGGCTTCTTGTCAGGTTGTTCACGCAGAAGAGAGTTCAGTGTTTCTAAGGGCAGTGAAATCTTGAAGCAGATTAAAACTCGTATGTGATGCTCTTGGACAGGAATACCAGCTTTTCCCTTCGTGGGTTTGCTAAAGGACAAAGGTCACAAGGACGAGATAGAGCAGTTTGGTATGCTGGGGTGTAATTACACTCCTGCTAGGGAAGAACAGCACAAGATATTTACTGGCTGACTGTTCTCCTTAATGGCAGTGTTGAATCTCTGACCATGTGTAAAGCCTCGTGAAAATGTGCTATTACTTGTCAGAAAACAATTTTAATACAGTTGCTACAGCTCTGTTGCAGTATGTCCAGCTAAGCACAGCCTTCAGGAGCTGGAGGAAAGAACTGTATTTGGACATGTCCTTTAATGCAAAGCCTGTAATAGGATGTGTTTGTCATATTACCTGCAATATCATTGTCTAGCTCCTTTCCTCTGCTACATGTATGTATCAATATATGCTTGTGTGTGCATATAAATACATATAAAAACTTCAGTGTTGATCACAGAAATAAATATATAGCTGTAGCTGAAGCAGTGCAGTGATCAAACTGGGAGCCCTGAAAAAGTCATAGGTGCCCCAAAGCTTTTCAGCTGTCTGAGCTGGACTGCAGAAAGTCACTGCTACTCCCTGCAAGCACTATAGGATTTGCCTTACCTTTTTACTGCTAGTAGCAGGGAGGAAAAGTATTGTAGTGAAACCCTCTCTGCTCAGGTAATCCTCCTGGCACGCCAGGATTTTACTGCTGTCCTGAGCTACAGGGGATTGATATAAATAGGAGATTCCTTAACTACCTGGCCTGGAGGATAATTCAAGAGCGTAAGATAGAGGCTTACAGAATTAAATAAAGAAAGATGAGACTGAACATCCAAACCCCATTTTCAGAGAGCAGGCTTGTGTCACAGGCTTGCGAGGGCAGTGGCCGGGCATTGCTGTGAGTCACCTCACTTAACATGACAGGGCATGGGACACAAATGCCTGTTTATACAGGCTGGGGTGGGAAGAATTAAGCCTGCATTTTCCATGCCAAGAGCTCAGTGTGCTGAATAAGGATCAATCTAGGTCCAAAAAATGTTGAAGAGCTTTTTGTGTATCTGTGCGTGTGATTTTGAAGATGGAAAGCTTAGCTTTTTCTGTGATTTTTGAGAATACATCCAGGTTAAATTTGGTAGGAAGGAGCTTGCTTGTATGAGGTTTTAATAGGAAGCTGGCTCAGAGCAATACAGAAATAGGTTATGAGTCCTAGTGTGTGTCTCTCTCTCATTCCTCATTTCTGTGTCTGTGTTCCTGAGGGACTCCTTCATATCACGAAGCCCATTTGACTTATGACCTAAGACAGATTTCATTTCCCAGCTCAACAGAGGTGAAAGGCTAGGGCAGTGTCCCAAAACCAACCTAGCTTCCACATTGTTTTCCAGTCTGAAACATTTCAGTACTTGCAGATAATTTTTGAGTGTCAACATGCTGCTTCCAATGGCTGAAGGACAGGGGGAAATTAGGAGGCTAATTAAACATTTCCAAAAAATGGCAAAAAAATTAATTACTAATATTAAACATTTTAGAAAATTAAGGGAAAAAAATCTGGCTGTATTTCTAATTGTAGAATGCCATTATTTGTTCCTATCATTTATCTGTACATTTAATTTATTGCTGGCATTTTTCCCTTCTATGCATTCCTGGTATTGTGGTACTCTTAATAACATACCTTTTAAATTATCATAAAGGAAGAGAAGTATTGCTTTATACTTATGGGAACAAACACTGTTAAATATGGAAAACTAAAATTTCTTAATTTTTTTCTTTTGTTCTTTTTAACTTTGTGTTTGTTCCAGAAAAAACTTTTCCCTTTGTAAAGTGCTTTAATGTTAATAAATAGCTGAGCTTATTACACGTGGAAAATGATCCCACTCCCATATGTTAGAACTCAAGAACCATCATATTTTGGAGCCAGACCACCCATCCATGCATTTATGTCTCTGATTTTCATGTCATCTTTATGGTTTTGGCATAAGAAGCCAGACAAATTAGCCTCCTTTAATTCATTTTTTCCCTCGGCTTCCAAGGTTTTAGGTGCCTCAGAATCCCTTTGAAACCTACATCTTGGTCTGTAAAGTTATGCAGCTAATGGATCACATATAGTAAAAAGGACCAAATTGCCCTAGAAATACACAGAGGTAAAAAAAGAAAAAAAAAAAGAAAAAAAAGGAGGAGATTGGATGTGAAACAGGAGACAAAAGAAGGCAATGTATGTGTTTGCTGGAAACTTTTTGAGTCTTTGGGCAAGAGCAGTGGGCACCAGTGATGGCTGCAAACGGAGAACGTGGAGAGGCTGTTCAGAGTTTGAGTATTAGAGGGCTTCTTTGACATTTGTCCTTGTTTGAAGGACTACAAAGGAAGCACAATGATATCATAAGTGCATGCAGCTAAGAGGCAGCCTTCAGCTCAGCCCCAGTGTCACAGCACTTGAAAGGCTGGTAAGAAATGGATGAGCAAAGCATGCTCACACTGCCGGCAAGAGGGGCACCAGGAGCACAAAGCCACCAGCTCCCAAGTGGCTGAAAGGATAAACACTCAATTTGCACACACAAAGAGAACGTTTCCTTGACAAGGCAAGCTGAATTACACCCAGGGAAAATTCCACATGCCCCTAGAAAAGAAATAAAAATCAATATACTGTTTCAAAATACATTTTTATTCCCTGCTTTCAGTGACTTCTGTAAGATGTGTGTCGGCTGCCTGGCTTCCAAGTCTGAGCAGCAATAATGATACATTAAATAGCTGTGTTTTTCTAAAAACAATCTGTTTTCTTTTTGACTTAAGTGAAATATTGAAGAATCCACTGGCAATTGTGTTAAATTAGTTGTTTTTTATTGGATATCATCGGTGAAAGAAGAAATATGAAGTACAGATGTGTACTTGAGTGCTCAGGGAGACAACTTTAGGTGATAGGATGTTGATCACATTGCTTGGCCTTTTGGGCCAGTTCAAAACATCTGTGCAGCTCAGCTGAGTTGTGTTTTTTACTGTTTGGATAGCAAAGCCCATGTGTCAATACAGAGTTTGAACTAATGAAAGGACTATTTTCTTGGCTATCATGAAAAAGCCAAGAATGTGGACCATTCCCAAGCATAAATGTACTTGCCTGTAAATATTTTAGTTACAAGTAGGTGTAGTTACAGATAGCCATCACAAAGACCCTTAGACTTAAGCACCCAAATCTCTGCAGCGTTTTTTAAAATCCAAATAATCACTTTTATTGCCAGTTACTGTATTAGCAGGCAGTGTCAACTGGAACAACACTTCCATGATTTTTTATGATTTTCTTTTAAAGTTAGGAATAAGCTTTTTGCCTAGTACTTTCCTATGTCCTTTTGGAGTTCTGTTTCAGTAGATTTTTTCCCCTTCGAGATCCAAATTTTCTGTCAGCTGCAGTCAGCTGTGAATTAATACTCTTGGATGAAACAGGGGTTTCCCATCTGTTAAGTCTTTTTGAGGATTTCTTCACCTACTCTGCATTGGGGTGAACTCAAGATTTAAAAAAAATGGAGGCAAGGGAGAAGAGAGTGGGAGAAGAAACAGAAGCTTTTTCAAATCTGAAGGAAAGCTTATATGTACAATAGCATGTTGTCCAACTATCTGTTGGTCTAGTAAAATGTATTTTGTCTGTACCTGTGTTTCTCCTGTTCTTAGCTTGGCACTGTTAATAGTAACCATGGAAAGGAGCACCCTATTCAGACAGCTGGCTGAGAGGTGAAAAGCTCAGGCTGGAGCTCTGGGTCTGAATCAGCACCCAGCCTGACCCCATCCACCCCCACTGAGGGTGTCCTGACCCTCAGGCTGCTCTGCCTCCCTTAGCTCTGTCACAACTTTTAGTAGAAATTATGACATGGAGGTGAAAGGTCTGTGGAAACCACGACATTGTTTTGTGTTAATTTGAACAGATTGGGATATTTTTCAGAGAACTATTTCTTTGGCAACCCCCCAACTCATTCTGCTGTTAGGCCTGCAGTATTTGTATCTGCCTTAGGAGCAAGTTGCAGAGAAAAGCATTAATGGCTTGGAGAGTCAGAGTGTTGGGTTAGCCCAGGAGAGCGAACACGCCTGTGTCCAGGACTGCTTGCAGACTGTGCTTGGTCACAGAAAAGCCTGAGGCAGTTTGGCATAGCTTGTACTGGCACTAAGCTGTAAGACTAGGAGTAATCAAAGCAGTGAGGAGTTCACTACTCTGGCCAAGAATCCTAGAAGTTAAATTTAATCAGAAGAAGGAAGCACCCAACTTTTGGACTTGAATTGACCACCAGCACACAGCTGTAACTGTGTGTCAAGATATCAACTTGTATGTGGGAAGTAGAAGTGAAAACCTTGCAGGAAGGAGCATGTAGGAAGACATCATGGTAAAATGTGGACCAGCCTTTGATTTAGAAATGAAATAGCTACAGTAAGTAGTATAAACACTGTAAGACATAAGGTTTATGACTGGTGAGAGGATTAAAACATTGCTCTGACATTAGATGTTATGCATCTCCCATCCTTCTCCCTCAGATGAAAGTCCCTCTCTAAACTGAGATATTTTGGTGGTTACCAGATGAACATTAAGAGAAACATGCTGCCAAATGTTAACTCTAAATTAAGATGTTTGTATATTAAGTGATTATCTCTTTAGGCGTATGCCCCCAAATGAATATCTATAGAGACTCTTTTATAAATAATTCTTTCAGAAAATTATAATGATAAAGTGACTTGTAAGGAAGAGAGGACAAGGACTCATTCCCTGTTGTGATGCCTTATTTATTCTGAAGCATATAAAAATGGTTTTATAATTAATTCTCTGGCATACCAACATACAACTGGCAGATTCTACCTTCAATGTACAGATTTGACCAAGATTTTCTTTCTTTCTATTTTTGCTCTATATGAAAAGCCTGTGAATTCTTCCTGCTTATCTAGAAAAGTCATCACAGGATCATAGTGAAAGCTGTATATAAATGGATCATTAACTGGTGTTTCAAGAGACTGGATTTTAAAAAATTTATTCTAAGTTGTCTTTCACATCCTTCTGTGCAAAGCAGAATGCCATGTTGTGATTGATCTGTCTCTATAAACCACTGCATATTGTGCAATACCTCTGCTTTCTTTCGTTCTGAGTCGTTAGGCTTTCTGAGAATGCCTTGGATTAAATGTTGAAGTGAAACATTCACACAGCCTGTAGGGGTGCTACATGTGTCCCTGGCGTGAAGGTATGGTAGCATTTGTTACCTGTCCAGCAGTCCCCTCAAAACTGATTCAGTTCTTTTGCAGTACCTCATGTCAATGCTGTTGCAGACACCTCCTTTTTGATACAAAAGAGCTATCAAAGGTCTCCTGTCTGACTTCTAGCCTGACAGGACACAGCCACAAGGTTCTGTGATGTGCTATTGCTCCATTTTAATTTTCTATAAATAAGTGGGAACATAAAGATATCCTTAAGATTGAGATAAAGCTACTTTTTCTAACAATATCTTAGATGTGCATTTTCAAAAGTCCTGGTTTGTAGAGCTGAAGACACAAACCCTCAGAAGCCAATTTTAGCTGTATCACTCTAAATTAGAATAATCTCTCATATTGTTAGTGTTCTCCAGGTATATATTAAGACCACAATCTGGTCAGTAGATTTCAATTTGCAATCTTTAGCCTGGTGACAATTTAATTGCAAGTAGATAAGCTCTGATTACCCATCAAGCTTCAAGCGGAGATCCATAGTTTTCATCACTTTTGCTAAGATATCTGCTGACACTCTGTGTCATTGTCTAGACTCTGTGAAGTTATAATACAAATAACATGTTAATTCATATTGTTAAAAAAAAGAAGAGATGACAAATTTGCTGCCTCAAATGAAAATAATTTAAAGGGCATAAGAGGACAAAACTGTCATCAAACCTAAATGCATAGATGACCATAACAGTGGTTTAGATAACCATAGTTATGAAATTTCAAAGCTAAATGTGGCAGGTTAATGCAGTCTACTTAAATGGTAAAATAACGTCATATTTCACACGTATAGTTGATGCTAATGTATGAATTTTGGCAATTTCCAGAATGCATTTTACGATCAGAAAATGTGTTTTGCCTGTCTTACTAGTTGCACAAGATGACTTTAAAGTGCTTCTAGTCTGGTGCAATAACATTAGTCCTTTGTGTAGCACAATGTCCTACAGCGAGCGTAATGACAGTGTAGTTATCATAGCTGTTAACAAATGGGCCTTAATGGTTGCTTCAGTCTTTATGACTCAGGCGAGACCCTTTAAAAATTGTACTGTAAACTCATTAGATGTAATTTGAATTTGGAAGTTCTAGAAATAGATGCTAGCGGATAGACTTTGTTGATGGTCACAGAGCAAAACAATTAATCCCTAGTTTATATATCCTGCTGGGTTGGTTTTTTGTTTGTTGATACCTAGCTAGTTGGAATTTCTTTCTCTGAAGACTGGTTATGGTGGTGTGGGTTTGTTTTGTTGTTTTGTTTGTTTGGCATTTTTTTAAGGGAGGCAGTAAAAAGATCTACTTTTTTGGTGTCAGTTCAGGTTTGGAGAGTTTAAAACCTGGTTTTTAGTGCTGCTCCCTACATCCCTCAGCTGTCTGATAAGTTGTGCTCTTTCACAGATGTGAGGCAGACTGGTATAAACAGCTGTCCTCCTAGTGAAAAATCGAAGTATTAGATCAGTGTTGATGTCATTTTTATTTATTTTTTTCTCTTGAACGCTAGTAAATAGTGGTTGAAGTTCATGTGAACAAGGATGTTTAGAACAGTATGTCTTAACTGCCTGACTCTCAACATGAGGCAATGTGTAATTCACATAAGCCTTCTGCAGAAGTTTCTGGATCACATACCAAATGAAATGCTGGCCTTGTAGCACAGAGACCCTGATTGAAGTCCAGCTTGCAGTTCCACACAAGCTTCCTTTTTTTCCAGGGTAGAGCTCTTTCCAAAATCACAAGTGAGTAGTTAGATGATGTTTGGCTCATCAGCTGTTCAGTCTTATGATAGAAAAATAGTTCCTTTCCAGCATTAGTTACTCTTCTGAATGGAGTGGCTCAGCAGAGTCACCCAACTTTGATAGCAACCAAAAGCATTCCTTGGCCAAGGCCATGAAAATGTTCTTTGTGCAGTACACGGGGTATCGCTGCGATGAGCCGGGTACAGGCACTTGAGCCAAGGGCTGGGCGTGAGCTACTAACCAGGCAAAACAAAATCAAATTCAGATTTGGAGCACTTTATGGGTGAAAGCCAGCAATGTCTCCTGCTCCAGCAGTGATTTATGATGCTTCCTCAAATATGAAACATCTGGGAAGAGGGATCAATAAAGTCCCTTTGAGAAAGTGCATGCAACAGGGTGGCAAAGAAAGGCAGTACCTATGAAAACTGCCATAATCTTGTATGAGTTCATTTCAGCTCTAGAAAAACAAACTAATAAATAAATAAATGTTGCTTCCTCTCTCCTTAGCCAAGCATAGGGTAATGCTCCTGATGGATAAGTTCATTATTTTATTTTTCCCAGATAATGAGTCTCATTTGGGTTAATCCTATGGCAAAGCAACATGCCAAATTAGAGCCCCAGCTCCTGCCTGTTCTGTGGCATCATTATTTCTACACACCCATTGTTTTAGCACATAGTAGATTTTATTTGGTGTAGTAAGCCTTTCTGTTATGATACTTGCTGATATGGAACATATGATATTGTGACTAGTCCACGTTTTCTGTCATATTTCGCTAGCATAACCTTGCAAGTGGTATGAAAGGCTTTTACACCTGTCAGAAAGGCTTACTTAACTCATATGTTAGAGCTGCTGCAAAACCTTCTTGCAGAAATGAGCTGCAAATTCAAAGCAGCCTATTGAATTTTTTAATTTATTTATTCACAGCACAGGTCAATTAATTTATTTCACCATGATGTAATATTTAGTGTTTGGAAAAAAATAGATAAAACATGGGTGAGAAGCTGTTCTCTGTTCAGCTGAGCAAAACAGCAAATGTTTTTCCTGTTTGCAGCAAATACAATGCATGTCATATGCATAATGCTATCCAGTGAATAATAGGCATTCTTGCTGAAATGGTTTGGACTGTATTGTTTTTCCTGTCAACAGAAGATTCCTTAACATTCCTTATTAAAAGGCACAGTACAATTAAACAAACAAATAACTCTTTCCCAGACAGGAAAAATAAATAATCTTTCTGGGCCTCCCAAGCTGAAATTGTCATGCATATTTTATCCTGTTTTGCTCTACGAGGCTTTGCAATGTGGGCCCCAAGGGTAGTGCAAGCCTTTCTTCTACAATATAATGCAAATAATCAATGATTATCACATGTCATATTTTTTTGTCATGTTTTAAAATGGCACTCAAAGAGGTAGCATTATGTGCTTAGTCAGGTTTGTTTATTCCTGTTCCTCAAGCCTCATCTTTTGCTAAACCCAAACACTGAAAAAGAAAACCACCAACAAATCAAAAATTATTAGGAAAATAAACTCTTGAGTTTGACTTTGAGATGAGTCACCGAGAAATCTCAGATCAAAGAACTACCAACAGTAGAAACCTAGGGTTTGTTTTTATAGCAAGAAAGCCCCAGAAATGCTTGTAGGTCCAGTGATATATCCTGTGGAGTATAGAAAATAATGGAGTAAGGGCAATAAATGTATGTAGATGATGTACTTTAACTGGAATACATCCTGTGATCTCAAATAATAACTCACTCTTGGACACCCCTGGCCTGGTCTCAGTACATTTTCTCTATCAGGACCCATAGATTATTATCCCTTCCTGAAGAAAAGAAATGCCTCAGGAGAGATAGCCTTATATGTTCCCCAGCTGCCTGGTGGTTGATGGTAAGCCTTTGTTCTTAGCAAATGAACTAGGTATTTTCTTCCTGTTTTTAAGATAAATTACAGGGACTATTACCATAAATCTATCTTTCAAGGGTATTGTTCTATGCTAATTTGTTAAGGGGAAGAGGACATATATTGCAGTCTTAAGTGTTGGATTTGACAGCCAGATTTTGAGTTTGTTTGAATGAGTAAGTGCTTAACACCTTGCTGATAGATCCTTGTGAATATCCCTCTTAACGTGCCTGCCAGTGCCAATATATATGAATTCTGCTGTGTTTTCTGCTTTAGAAATTCATTTGTGATCTGTGTTTTTTGTTAACTTATCATTTGCAGCATCTTGTTTGTTTTATCATTACTGGGTATGAAGTTTTGAGGCATGTATGTGATGGTTGAACTGTGACTTTGCTATTTTGGCACTGAATGCCAAACTTTGGCCTCATGCTAAAAGGGTACACTGATTTTAGACAGTATCCATTTATCCATTCCTCATGTCAAAATCTCTGGCAGTGTCTTGCAGAAGACAAACAACATATTTTGCTCCCATGCCTTTATTGTTTCGCTTTGATAGCTCATGTTGTGGCTTGTCATTATTTTTAAAGGAATCCATGGCACATAAAGATGCAGAGATGCTACAAGTAAGCAAATTTAACAACAGTCTTGATGATAATAGTGCTGGCCACAATGTCTATGCCACCCATGGCAGAGTCCTAGGAACCTACATTTTTTGGTGCTGTGACCAACAAGGTGTTGGGATGGGCTGGAAGGTGGCTACTACTGGGGTAGGGCAAAGTGTAAGGGAACTCTTTTCATATTGTCTTTCAAGACCTGAAAAACAAATCGTTTATGCTGTTCTTCTCTGGTGAAAAGAACAATCCAGCCATGGCCCCCTGTGGCTGCGACAACAAAGGTCTGTTTTGCTTCTGATCAACCTTCAGATGCCTCTGTTAGTGTTTAAGTGAGCAGTGATGGAGGCTGTCAGATGCCATCAAAAACTGATTAGGTTAATGAGCTTGTTTTGCCACTTGATGTGCTTCTCAGTAACTGTTCTGAAGGTGAAAATGTGGTAGGCACACAATATCTTCTGGATTCTGAAATCCAGTCTGCTCTTCTCTTAGATATGCTAATATGGGTCATCTATTTTCCCTGTCACCAATAATCAGACTCATTTAGATCACCTTTGATTTGCACACACTGTTTTCCTGCCTTTTCCTTTGAGGCCATATTTTGGAGAAATTAACATTTGGTTTGACTTGATTTCTCTCTCATGCTGGTATCCCCACCTATGCAGGCTTTCAGATGAGCCTCCCTGGAGCTATTTGCAGCTGTAGCTGCTGCATTGCCTTTCAGCTATAGACAAAACTGAGGCGTGTCAGTTCCTGAGATCTGATCTGAGAACACTGAGCCCTGCTCTTCTGGTCAGCCTAGATTTCTCTAATGCTATATCAAATCTTCTCTTGGATCCTCCAGCCGTCTGCTAGCTGTTGCTTTTCCTAAAATAGTGAGAGCATCAGGTTTTTTCAAGCTGGATTTTTAGTTTTACCTATCAGGAATGACATTGCTCATGATGATAGTTTCTCTAGCATCCTGGTGAGATGGTCTAATACATGGGTACATTTCAGGACATATGGCAGCACTGACTGGGGAAACAGCTCTCTGGTGATCAGCTTGGTTTTCTACTGAGTAGGCAATGGCTATCAGTGTCTGACTTGCCTGTAGTTTACTCTGTTGTCAATAGCTCCATTATGCTGAAGTTTCCCATTTTCCCATTCTCTTTTGTGGGAATTTACCAATAAAAAACCTGAAGATTTAATCTTTGATCTCATCATCTTAGTCATCTTCTAGCTAGTAACATTCTATAATTGTTATTTTCACATGTTTTGAAACCTGCCTTGGAGCAATCAGTTGCTAATAAGTTCCTTCAAGATGAGAAATCTTCTTTTAGAATTCCTAATTAATGATGCTTCCTGTGTGTGGTAGCTATCTTCTCTCTTTGACTAAATTGTGTTTTTATTTTCATTTTTCAGTGGTTGTCTGCTTCTCATTATTAACTATTGCTTATTCCAGGAAGAGTAATTACTCCAGGAGGAGATTCTATTTGTTGACTCTTCTCATAGCCTCTTTTTTTTACCTTTTTTGCTGATGCAGCCATGCTTCAAATGTTCCAAACTTCTACTTCAAAGTACATCCTCACAGATTCTGTTATTTTTCAGCTTTCAACAAGAGTCCATGCTTGCCAGTATAGACTCTGTTACCTTGGTGTGTTCTGTGCCACACATCCATCTTCCTGTGTCCCTGACCACGTCACTTTTCTTAGACAGCCAGAAAAGCCCTTTTAAATTGGAATATATCCCTTAGACCTGGGTAATTCAGATATCTGAAACAGGAGTGAGTGAAAGCCTAGCAGAGTCTTACAATCTTTTTCCCACACAAGACCCAAACCCCAAAGAAAAGGTTTATTTAAATGAAATATTTATGATATGTGTTATATATGTTTGTATACATATATATATATATATATATATGCATATACTGTATGCAAATGCAAGGTTTGGAGATGAGTTTTATTAAGATAAATTTTGGCCATGGACAGTCTAATATGTGTCTATATTTGTGAGGAAAAACCTTCTTATTTTCTTGCATTGAGTAGGCTTTTTATTGTGAGTCTGATTAACTAGAGCACCTAAATGCTTGTTTTACACTAAGCATGTGCTTAAGGACTTCTGCTTTTGGGAATCCTGGATCCATGAAAAGAAGCTGATCAGACAGTATTTTGAGCCACAAGGAGCTTTCTGTGAAATAAGCTGACAACAGCTCCTTAACCAGTTGAAGACTGGAAGTACAAGTTTGCATAATCAGCAATGGTCCTGCGCCAATAAGTGAGACTGGATATTCAATCTGCCAGCTGGCATCTTCTCTTTCCCTCTGAATTTTGATTATTTTTACAACAATAACAATAAAACTTAGTGTTACTGTAATGCTTTGCTTCTGAGGAGCTTGAGTTCTTTACAAATGCGTGATAACTGGTTAATTGGATTAGTAAATCTAGTTGCCAAAAGGTGAATATAAATGCATTACTCCCATTTTACAGAAGAAGAAATTGATGCAGCAAGAGGTTAAGTTACAGGAAGGTCTGCAGACCTTAGCCTTGGTGTAGTAAAGGAAATAAGAAGGACAAGTTCAACAGATAAACAGAAAGGGAGATAAAGCAAAGTAACATTCTCTCTTTGGTGATCTAGGAGAGTAAGTGAGAACTCTGTATTGCATTTTACCCTTTTAGTTGTAGCTCTGTGGGCTGGACCAACTCATCCTTCCTTTCTGAGAGAAAAGAGTAACCCCTGCAAAGATGACACTGAGATAGAACCATAGAATCATTTCGTTTGGAAAAGACCTTTAAGATCATTGGATCCAACCATTAACCCAGCACTTTTAAGTCCACCACTAAACTGTGTCCCCAAGAGCCACATCCACGCATCTTTTAAATACCTCCAGGAGTGGAGACTCAACCACTTCCCTTGGACGCCTGTTCCAATGCCTGACAACCCTTTCAGTAAAGAAAATCTTCCCAATATCCAATCTAAACTTCCCCTGGCGCAACTTGAGGCCATTTCCTCTTGTCCCATCTCTTGTTATTTGGCCTAAGACACCAACATTCGCCTCCCTATAACTTCCTTTGATCTAGCTGTAGAGAGTGATAAGATCTTCCCTGAGCCTCCCCCTATTCACCAGCCTAAACAACCCCAAATTCCCCAGCTGCTCCTCATAAGACTTGTGCTTTAAATTTTTTTTAGCATTTTTATTTTTGTTAGGCAAATGGAGGTAGCCAGTAAAGCTGTGATGTGTGAGGCCAAAAGAAGTAAAAATAGAGTAAAAATAGTCCTACTTAAGCTGTGGAAGAAGTGAAGATATTTGTGAGGCACTTGCTGTGCTAACCTGGGTCTGCACTGACAATTTTCCCTGGGTCCTGCAGCTCTGTTGCTTCCAGCAACCAGGCTGGCTTGTTTGGAGCTCTTTCAGGGACCTCTGCACCTTCCTACCCTGGGCATGTGCCTCATCAGGCTCAGTTGCACTGAGGGTGGTGGTGACCTCCAGCAGCAGAACAGCAAAGCTGCTGCTGCTTTCTCTGCCCATAATGCAGTCAGCTGTTATTGATCCCCTGCTAGGAAACAGGCTTTGCACAGCTGAAGTTACTGTCCTCGTCCTTTTCTCAATTTACTGCCCTTGCCTGGCACGGGGAGATTTGGAAATTTATGTGTGTTGTGTATGAGGCAGGTTATTGTATTTTAGATTAAAAACAGTGGAACTGTCCTTGAAAGGTACAGCCTGGGGAAGTAACAATGAAAATGGGCTTAAATTGTTTTAGTTAAGAAGAGATTAAGAAAAATGCTTTGATCTCCCATGGTAATGATGTACCTGAAGTCTGTAATGTGTTTTTCCACTTTCAGTTAAGCAAAAATCCACCATAGTCTTGGTTTTTTCTTTTTTCATTTTTATTTCAAAGAGAATCTTACTGAGGGCGAATGAAATGCTCATTAAATTGAGCCAGGGTGGTAGATAGTTGTCTCCACTAGCTGGCTAATCTTTTGGGCATCAGCCATAATCAGAGAATGATTATTATTGTAGTCTGTGCCTATGCAGTGATTTATTTGTTCCTTGAGATGTCTGTATCAATCCACATTTGGATTTGAGTGATAGTGCATATGTATTATGCAAATTTAAGGGAGCACTTCAGGATTTATTAGGGTGCTGTATACTCGGTGGGGGTATGTTGTCAGTCCAGTAAATCACACCAAAGTTGACCTCTTATTTTTATGTACAAGTTATGCATACATATAATAATATTATGTAGCTTGTATGCTCTGCCTATTTTGTAAGGAAAAAAGAATTCAAGAAGAAAGGATTTGTTGGTTTAATTGATTCAGCTCCTTAAAAATACACATAGTAGCACATTGCTTTAAAATTATATAAGAGAGCAGAACAATTCAAGGCAAAAAAAAAAAAAAAAATCATGCTTTCCAGCTAAAACTTGCTTTTCATTGTATCAGCTCGCTGTGGTTTGTCTGCATGACCCAGCTGCAATGAACAGAATTGAGCAAGAGCCTTTTGCTGGAGCCTTTCCTATGTGCTAACAGGAAGAAGTAGTGGTGACAGTCATACCCTTCATCATCACTGGGAGAGAACAGAGAGGGGCGGGAAAGGGAGACCAAGACCAAATGAGAACAATATTTGGCCCAAATTACTTTTCCTGACCAAACACTTGGTATTTCTATTCCAAAGGCCTCTGGCTCACAATGAAAATGAGCTAATCCCTATTAGGAAGTCTTTCTGGATTTTGACTGGGAAGTGTTTGGTGTTGAATGAAAAAGCTTTGAGAGAAGCTTTTGTCCATGTTGTGTTCTCATTAGCAGTGTTCTCATTAGTGAAGCCTTGTGATAAAAATGGGTGCATTGCCCTAGTTTTTATTTATTAGAACTAAAATCCAGTGTGCACGTATCCCTGATTTTTTCCTTTTGTTTCCTTATCCACCTATGCTGTGCCTTGCATGAGTGCCTTGCTACACTGTCCCTTCCTCTGTGTGCAATCCCAGCGTGAGAGTCTCACCCTCCTTTCCCTTCCTTTCTTCTCCTTTTGGCACATGCCATGAGCTGGCAAGATCTCACCCCACGCTGTAAGCTTGATAAAGGCTGAATAGTGACACTTGCAGAGGGAAATGTCTGCCCTGCCCAGTTTTAGAAACAAACACAAAACTCTCCGTTTTAAAACTGGTTTTCTTAGAATCTGTATAACTCTGCAGAGAGAAGCTCCTTCAGAGGTGGTTCAGAAAATGAATTTACCTTTGGGGCTCTGAAGTGCCCTACAAAGGAGCTGCTCTCCATTTCCTCCGACACATAAAGAATGTGGTGCTCCTGTCTCCTAAATTAGTCAACATTACCTGAAGCTGGGCAAAACTGAGGTTCAGAAGCTGAGCTGTCTTCTGAATTGTCCTTGGTGAACAAGTTTTTCTTCTAAGTTTTACTTCTCAACCATACTTGGAAAGTATAATAATAATCCTCTCATACATGTTCCTTTGATAAAAAGATAGTTCTATTAAGTGTGTTCAGGAACTTTCCAAGGCCCCAAGTTCAACTTGAATGTTTTCTAGGTGTGTTTATAGGACAGAAGCAAGTGTCTGTGAAGCAAGTTGCAGCAGAGAATCCCTGCAGCAGGCATCCAAAAGCTGTGACAGCAGCAGACTCTACCGCCTTTCTCAAACTGCACTAGAAATGTGCTGCAACCTCAGGCTGCAGCATCCATCAAGAGAAGGTTTTGGGTTCTCAGTTCTGTGCCCTTTGCCCTTTAGCCAGGACCAAACTGTCCTGCCTATTGCAGGGTGTGGATAACAAAGCCCCTCCTGAGGCAACTAGACTGAATCTTAGAAGGTTGATTAACGTGGCAGACTACTAAAAATGTAAATACAGCAATTTGTGGGCCTGGTTTTGTTTGAGATACAGGTCTGCTCTCCTTCATGAGAGAAATTTTCCATTAAGTACTTAGTACTTTCTGTTTCTGATTTATCTAGAAACTCTGGTATTTTCTCTGTCTAAAAGTCTCATTACTAGTAAGACTCTCATGATATTTTGGCAAGTCTACTCCTCATTATGGATAAAATCAGTAAGTACAGAAACATATTGGACAAGAACTTTTTTTTTTCAACTGAAATAAAACTTGAATTCCGAGTGAAAACTTGGGTTCATTTTTCACTTTACTTTTTTCCCTAATTGCTTCCTTTGTTGCACTATCATTTCAAAACAGACCTTTGTCCTTACTTTTCACCTTTTTTCAAAGTCCAGTTTTCTTGTTTCAACTTTAAAAGCTGAGGTGGTTTTTTTTTCCTTTTTTTTTTTTTTTTGAGAACTACTGTTTCCATCTTAATTGCTGAAATTAGCTAACAAAGGAAATCGGAGGCTGAAGAAGCTAGAAAAACACTAGGAAAGAGGAGATGATGGAAGAAAATGACAGAAATACATAAAACACAGTAGAGGAAAGATAAAAACATGGAAAGTGTGGGAAAAACAGAAAGTATAGGGAAAAAAAGCAAATAGAAAAGGAAAAGAATTGCATTGCTAGAGAAGGAGATCTTCACTCTCTCCTTGCCTGCACTGGGATGCTTATGTGTTTGCAGGAAGCATACTGGGGTTTGTGGAAACATCTTCCCTGTTGTCATCCCTGGATAGAATGATTCCTTTGAAATTCCTTACAGGAGTGGAAAAGTCATTAATCAAGCCATCTTTCTAGCCTATTCTGTGAGTCTTTCTCTTTTTAAGTCACCTTAGAGGAACAGGGAGAGGAGGAAAATGAAGAACAGGAGTGATTGTCTCAGGACTGGAAAAAATGGACTAGGCTGTCTGGAAAAAAAAGAAACAAAAAGTCTACAACAGAGCTTTCTACTACCAGCATATCTAAAAAAAAGGGAGAATGTGGTTGTGAGTGATTTGCTAGAGGAAGGTCAATAAAATAAAAAAAAAAGCCAGCAACTTTAAAAATATTATTTTCTACTTTATATGTTTGAAAAAAAAAAAGGGAAAGCTTAAATGAAACACTTAATTTTATTTGTGCTTGTTTGGATGGTATGATGGCCAAGAATTGTTTGTTTCAAGGGGGTCTGCTTCACCTCTTTGTTCTACTATGGGAACAAGTCTCTCACACTGTTTATGTCTCAAGACCCATGCCAGAAGTCTGCAGTTCTTGTCTTCCTGTGCAGAACCGTTTTGCTTGGCTGTGAGCATAAAAGCTCTAGGGAGGCACTGTCTATTAAGGCTAATTCTGTTTCAGCCTTATCCAATACTTTTGTCTTTTGTGTGGCTCTCTCACACTGTGTAGTTTGGCTATAGTTATAATCTGTGTGCCTCTGGCCTATGAAATGTTGCGCTGGTTCAGCTGCTTTCCAGTGGCCATGTTCCACACACTCTTTCTCAGAAATTTGCAGAGCTTAAATGTATCCACCGATCAGTCTGACCTTCTGCACAGAGCCAGGTCCAGAACTTAGTGCAGCAGTCCCAGTAAATCCAGGCTGCTTCTCAGCACAGCTGGTATGGTTTGGAAGATGGGACCAGTGGAGATCTCAAAACGAGTTGTTCAGGAACTGGGGTTTTCAAAAGCACAGTGCTGTACTGAGTAGGCCTGTCCAAATTAGTACTGAAACCAGTGACACAGTGGTGCTCTGCTAGTTCTTTTTATACTTGACGAGAAACAGTCCTAAATATTCTGGGAGGACCACACTGTTCAGGCACTGCTCTTTGCCATGTAGGCAATAGCTCTTTGTTCAATGCTGGTGGGAAGGTCTCTGATGGATGCTGGTGAGATGCACTGTGGATGTGCCTGTTGCATTTCAGAGACAAAAAATCCCACTGACCCCCAGTGGAAGTTCTAGAAGCACTGCTGATTTATTAGGGTGTTTCTGATAAACCCTCTCTAACTGGCTTTTGTCATCCACATGGGTGGTTGCTGCTGCTACTGCTGCAGATAGGTGATTAGTGTTATGTGAAGTCCTGGAGAACCCAAAAGAATCTGAAATGCTGTGGTTCTGTGTGATCTCCACACACATAGCAAAGAGATGTTATTGCAACAGGCATGTTTTTGTCATGTCCTGCAGAGAAGCAACATATACTGGGGGAATGATCTTACTCAAATTCTTAAGAGGATACTGTGATGAAGAGCTTTGGTGCTACACGCAGCATCTGGGATAATATCCAGAAAGCCCAGATGTTTAGTCTTCAGTGGCTTCATTTTAAGCTATTAAATGTGGAGTTTGTTTTTTGGTTGGAAGATGGCTTTTTCTTAATTTTCCTAGCGTGCACTAAAATGTTGACTTTCCTGAGGGAAGCTTGATTCTGTTGGTTGCCCGTTAAACAAGTGCAATGCACTTGTGCCACATGTGTGAATTAGGATTGGAATCATGTAATTTGCTGGACTTTTTTTTTTTTAATTTCTTTTTTTAACAGATCTTAGGTTTTGTTATCCAGGACAACAATGCCTTGATGCAATAAATACAGACTTCCTAAGTGACAAAATCCATGATAGGAAGGTGAGATGGGCATCCTAATTAGATGTAATGTAGACTTAGGGAGGGAAAGGCTGTCTAATACTGTAGTCTGTCCCCCATCATGTCACGCCATCATGCTTTGCATGAGATCCTTCATCTGCTCCATCTGCTTGTTTCTAGATACAGGCAAGGAAAGGCTACTCTTCTTCTTCATGTGTAATGTTTGTCCCAACCATCTGGGAAGAAAAAAGAAAAAATAAGTAATAAAATGACATGACAGAATGGTATGATTTCTGGAAGACTAGGGAGGTCTTCTCTTTCCAAATGTCTTCCCTGTCTGTTGCTGGAACCTCATATTGTCTTCTAGTGCAGGAGAGAGCACTAGGGAGGGTGAAGCTGTTGCACCCCATGAATAAATGAGGATAAATGGCAATCCCCATTTCTGTCAAAGGTTCCAAACCTGTCCTGTGAAGGAATTTGCACCTCAGCTCCATGTTACCCCCTACCCTTGCCCTTAAGAAGTGAAAAATAAACCTGCTCTCAGGATCATATAACACAATATCACTCAATGTAATAGAAATACCCAGTACAGGATCTTTTGGTTGCATTATATACAGAAATGCGTGAACATGCCATCTTCTGATTGATGCACCACCTGCCTGTGTCACCTCTGGAAGAAGGAGTCCAGGTCTGCCCCAGAAATACAAAGTGGTGCCTAGGAAGGTGTAGAGGTAGAGTAGCAAGTTGCTGCCATCTCTGTGTAATGGAAATGAGATGGGTTTCCTTTTGTGGGCATCCTTTTGGTCATGGGACCTGAGTAACTCTGTGTTCATTTTTTCAGCCAGCTACTACCTCACCATCTTCCTCCATACACACCCCTCACTGCTTTCAGTGTCTGGTGGTGGTGTGGGAAGGTGCTTCCCTTTGCATTTGGTCACAGAAATGGCTTTGAGAGCTACAGGCCAGCAATAAAGCAAGCAGCAAATGTTGTAGTACAGCATTTACACTGTTACGAAAGCACAGCCGTGCCTGCCGGATATTTGTCTGGCTAATTCTTGCTGTTGACAGGAAGCAGACATTCAGGCTCAAAACATTTACATATCTCTGCATTGACAACACCA
Organism: Agelaius phoeniceus; assembly: GCF_051311805.1. Lineage (NCBI taxonomy): Eukaryota > Metazoa > Chordata > Aves > Passeriformes > Icteridae > Agelaius > Agelaius phoeniceus. Next base: position 41,449,245 of record NC_135265.1, read on the forward strand.
ACATGAGTTTGGCGTCTGCGTGAGGGATGCGCGGCAGTGCCTGTGTCTATTCCCTGTCTCGCCTGCTACAGCAAACGAAGGCTCGGGCACTGACCAAGAGCACACACACAAAAATGTGGCAGATTTCGCACTCTTTCATGAAAGACCAAAAAAAAAATTTTTGGTTGCCATTTCTTTATTTCTTTGATGTGTTATATGAGGATCCCGCTGGGCATTTCAAATATCTTTTTCTCTTTTTGTGCATTTTGGCTTCCTAGGCAAAATATGTTTGCTGGGTTTGTGTGTCCCAGCTAAACTCCTTGCTGTTTCCTTTTTCGTTTTTGTTTATTTGTTGTACTACAGTGATGCACAACCACTCTCTGCAAACTACTGCAGACCTGGACATCTCAGTAATTCTCTGTATAATTTATAAAAATGGGGATTTTTTTTTATAATAAATTATCCCTCATTAATAACAGAATATGATTATATCTGATTTGTCCTCAGTTTCGTTTTTAAAAAGAATATTTTAGCATATCTGCCTTCCTCACATTTACCTTTTATTTTTAAGCCTTGAAATCCATACCTTAAACTGGCTTAATGTGGTGAAAGTGGTTTTCCATTGTACATTTGGCCTTTCACTGGCAACATATATCAATGAGTTTGCTTCTTAGTTACATCCTTAAGAGTCTCTGGGGACCCTAAACTTAACAGCTTTATGTTTAGAGGATGCTTGAGCATTTAGGAAAAGCTACTGAACGTCCTTGCTGATATTCTTATGATCTGAATTCAGGATGGAACACAGCAGTCACCACCATCAGCAATGCCCGCCCAGCCCCTCTTTCTAAAGCATGTATCAGATTTCTCATTTATTCTTCAATGATATTGCTGCCAGAGCTCCCTTAATACCTGCTTGTTACACAAGGCAAGAGGTAATTAGATGATCCTGAGGACTGGATTTTGAGAGAAAGAGAAAAAAATCCAATAGTAAAATCATTTACTTAGCAAGTAATAGAAGAAATCCTGAATGGAAAGTTGGAAAATTATTTTTAGGGAAAGGATCAGATGATTTTATAAGTGCCCAAGCCATAAATGGCCACAGTTGTGAAGGCAATATATCTGGTACAAGGATGTATCAGGCGAGATCCTTCCAGTAAGTAAAGGGTGATATTAAAAGAACTATGTAAGTCACTGATGTAACCCCATGTAGTCATCTAATGTTGAGTTTTCATCATCCACATTCCAGAAAGACCCAGGATGTCTCTTCCAATCCCTCATTTGTGCCTTATTTTTTTCTCTACAAGCTCTGTGAAGGTTGGTTGTGGCCATGAATTTCAGTGTGCAAGTGGCTTCCTACATATTGGCATTTGCACACAGGGGATTGTCCTCCTGCTGGTTTGACCTCCTGATGCCTCACAGTCATCATCCAGGTGGCTTCAGCATGGGCTTCAGTGAGCACCTTCATCAGACCTTTGTGTTGTGGTGGGACCCCCATGTTCTGTACCAGCAGGGAATGATGTTACACACAAGCTGACACTGAAGAGCAGCCTAAAATTCAAGATAGGAATGAACGCGTTTGCTTCAGATTCAAATGTTGTATTATCCACTTGATTCTTTTTCATGTATTAGAGATATGGGATTTCTAGTGATAGGAAACTTCTACTAGTTCAAAATTCAGATTTGATTAAAAGCGTGCACTTTACCCACTTTATCTGTGTCTCCCACTTACCTACATTGCAGAACTTTCTCAAATCTGAAGAAAATGGAATTAGAGGTCCTGAAAAGAGATTTTCTGATCCTTTTCTTTTCTTTTCTTTTCTTTTCTTTTCTTTTCTTTTCTTTTCTTTTCTTTTCTTTTCTTTTCTTTTCTTTTCTTTTCTTTTCTTTTCTTTTCTTTTCTTTTCTTTTCTTTTCTTTTCCTCTTCTCTTCTCTCTTCTCTTCTCTCTTCTCTTCTCTCTTCTCTTCTCTCTTCTCTTCTCTTCTCTTCTCTTCTCTTCTCTTCTCTTCTCTTCTCTTCTCTTCTCTTCTCTTCTCTTTTCATTTTCATTTTCATTTTCATTTTCATTTTGTCCCAGCCTGGAAACCTAATAGCTGTTTCTGGCTACCATAATAATAGCATTTTGGAACTTCAGGCTACAGATAAATGTGATAGATACATGAAAAAAGGCTCAGAAGGTGCAACTGGTATTTAACTGCAAAAGAAAAAAGAACACCCTGGGCAATATAACTATAAAACTTTAAGGATACTTGCCATTGTGATTGTCTGAAATACTAAGTCCAAAATAATTTGGCAAAAACGTACACTGTGTCTTTAAAATGGATTTTGTTCTCACCTTTGTGTTGTGGCTTATCCTGCTGTCCACCTCTGCTGTGCTTCTCCTCCATAGCACAGGTGGAATGCTGGTTTTTACCACCAGTCATTTCTTGAAAACACGTTGGCATCTTGCTCAAAGGTCAGCAGTATTTTAGCATGATGGTGGTGGTGGTATCAGGATCCTTTTCTTAGAAATATGAAATATTCAGAAGGTATTGCTCATCTCTGCCTAAAGCTCCAAGAAATCATGAGTGTTGATGGGTTGGAATAGGAGCTCTTTGCATGTTATCCAAAATGTTTATCACAGCAAAGGTTGGCATGCTAGAATTGGGCAACTGGCACGAAAAAAACATTTCACTTTCTTGGGAAAGTGTTATCATTTTGCTGCCTTTTAGAAACTATAGTTGTTTTCTGAATTACAAGTGGTTTGCATAAAGAACATAAATTGCTGTGCTCTTTATCACTGCTTACTGTGTGACAAATATACAGTCCAATTTTTCAAGTGCGGTGTCTTGAAAATGAATGTGTATTTGAAATGAAAACCATTTCAGTACTTGAGCATCCTCCCTCTGGAACAGACTGTATAATAGCACGTTCATCACCTTGGGTTATTTTAATATTTCCTGAAGCCTGCACAAGATGCTTTCCATTTTCTTGTCAAAACATACTGAAAAGAAAATTATTTTTAATAAAGTACAGTAATCACAGTGTGATCACCAAGTGCATCTTCTCTTGTCAGATTGTTTCTTCCTGCTTGCAAGGATTTGCAGTTACTTAATGTTAAGGTTGCTGAGCAATCCAGTGTTGGGAAGAAGAGAATGGAATATTTCATTTCTGACAAAGATCCCTGGGTGATACAAAACATCCTCCTTTGCCTCCTAGAATAGTATCACTGTTTAAAATGAGTGCTGGTAGAGTTGGCTGCTGAGAGATTTCATTTCCCCCCTTCCCTGTATTTCACTGCTGTCTTCCATGGGTGTGGTGCACTAGAAGTAAAGCACCCATAGATTCTGTTCTGCCTGTCCATAAATGCTTGCTGGAATGCCATGCCAGATTCCAGCCCTGAGAGATGCAGGACAGTATTAATGTTCATTTCTGACTAGTCCTCAGGAGATGGAATTAGTCTCAGTTTCTTAGGTTATGTGCCTTTTTGGTGAACAGCTGGTGGATAACTTGCTTAGCTTTGGGTAAACTGAGGTCCAATATTTAGAAAAGAAAATCAGTTGTTTTACACAGGCACTGGGAGCTTTCAGAAGTAATGGCTGAATGATTTTTTCCTAAACTGTTTCTCTACACCAGGTTTTTTACTCAAGTTGCTCAGGTCTAAAATAAGTGATGGACAAATCTCATGAGGTTTGGTTTCATATCTTACCCAAACATTATCCAAGCTAAGTAAAGCTCTGGAGTCTGCATAACTGAGCATGAAACCTCAGAAGAGCAGACTTTCTCATGAGAGTGTCAGTGTTTCCTGCTGTCTGGAAATACCGAGAAAATAGTCTTTCTTGTGGTATTTTGAAACTTCGGCATCTGGACGTCGCTGTAATCAGAGGAAAGTGAATATAAAAAATAGTGGTTTAAAAAGCAAACCCTTTTCCAGCCTTGGGTGTAAGGGTTCCTTTCAAGTTTTTCAGGGAAACTATTAATTGATACTGTAACTCTGGATCTCAAAGCAGGTGATGTAAATCTGAAACTGCAAATTCAGGTTATTTTGTTCTGGGTACTGTGAAATATTGTGAGGCACTGAGTGTTTCTCCAGTCAAGGAAAGAAACAGCTATTGTATCCTTCCCTCCCTTTTATATAAATATGTAACTAAGCACTACTCTTGCTGTATTTCTTTGGGAGAGCATTCTGCCTTCAATCATGGCTTCAAGTGTGAAATTTAGCTCAGCTGCAGAACCACAATGACTGTCTCACGCTACAGAAATCTAGTGAAAATAATCTTAATGATTACATTATACAACTAATGTATTGATAAAAATTTTATGGTGGTAAATAAGTGTAATGTTGAATCACCCATAGGTTTATATGGCAATTGTAGATGTAAGGTATCCCTGTATTTAAAAATAGAGGTACTCTTCATTTTGAATTTTGACAGTGAATCAATGGGACTTGCAGAGAGATTTACTTTGAAAGTTAAAGATTGAAAAGTGTGTTTATCTCTTGTTCTTCTGACACTGTGAGATTGGCAATGGTTTTCTTTAGTCAGTCCATATTTAGTAACTTGAGAAATGAATTTTCCATCATTTGTTTTGTGTGATTAATCCAAGTTCATGCGTTAGAAAATACTAGGAAATATTTCTCAACTTCCCTCTGTTTATTGCCACCAAGATTTTTGTTCTTTGACAGGTCCTCACAAAGGTCTCTTTCTGTTGGTGACATGCTGCAATTAGGGTTACCCATAAGTATTCATGCACGTGTAGGTTCACTTTTAAGGCCCCAAACATTTGTCATATTGTTAGGGATAAAGAAATTGTGTTCTGCCATTTGCAAAATCTGGATTTTTATGGCTGTGTTTGTGCTCTTTCTAGGATTTTCTTCAGTTCACCAGTCTTTGGGGTTCTGAATTGCCAGGAATGCAGTGAAAATTGAGAGAGGGTACTTAAGTGCAATACTGTTTTCTTGATAGGTGTATTTGCTAAATTCATAACTTCTGATGCCTCTCTCCCTCACAGTTGCTATTGTAACCATCTTTCACAAAGAACTTGTGTCAGTTTTGAGATCTGCTTCTGTTCCTTCAGAGACTAAGATTTTGGAAGCATGAAGTTCCAGAAAGACAGACATGAAAATGCATATACATATAGTTACTTACTTGTTGTATAAGTACTTCTTTCCCACATAGCAAAATTTTGTAGGTGTCTTTGTACTGTTTCCTTTACTTATCAGAGATTGACAAAAATAATTTAGAAGCAGTTTAAAATACATTTAAAGATCATCATGAGTTTCCTACTTCAGTTTTGCATTAAAATATTATCATTAGTTACTCAATGCAATTAATAATAACCTGTATTCATATGCACTCTGCTTAATTCAAAGTAATTGAATGTTCAAATTAAGAATGTATTTGGAAAGAGATATCTAAAAATTCTGTTAGTGCTGCTTTTCTGCAGTTCTCCTTTTATAAAGGGGATTCAAATAATGCAAGAAGCAAAAGAAATCACTGCAGAAACATAATCAAAGTGACAGTTTTGTGCTGTATTTCCATATCAAGCTAAAGCAAACAAAAAAATCAGCTATATATGCATACTTAACAATGTAGGTGCATCTCTGGGGAGTGACCTGAAATGAAGGGACTATCTTTTCTTTCTTGCATTTAAGAGTCTTCACTTCCAATTATTTTTCTAACTATATATTAGCTGTTTTAATTAAAAGGTGATGATTCACCACTTTCTAGCCACTGAGAACATTTTTATAAAGTAGAGATTTAAAAATAGTAATGATGTAGACTATTTTACTATTACTCTGAGCATTTGGAGCTGTAGGAATATTTTAGCACAATTTGAACAATGAAAGAATTTTGTGTTCAAGGGTGATTCAACCTCTCTGCTTGCTAACTCTAATTTTCCAAGGCTTCTAAAACTTTTATTTGATTCTTTATCTGAGCATAAAACAATGTCTGAAAATTGCATAGTAAATTACTAGATAATCACTTCTTTTGCAGACTGATTGTCAGAACAAATACTGCCTTTTAAGAGACACTCCAAGTAAGTGCTGGGCAAAAGTGAACTTGAAAACTCAAATTAACTTAGGCTTTTGTGAAATCCTAGAGGTTTCTTCTAAGTGTGAAGGAGAAATATCTCTGATAATTATATTATCTTTGATTATATTATTTGCTTAGCTGTGTACTTATACTAGTGTTTGTGTCAAAACTTCATGCTTGTGTCTTCAAATGTGTGCATATATGTGTATAGATATGTAGAAGTGATATCATAAAATTCAATTAAGGTATTTACGGTAAATATATTCTATTTAATGGCTACTTAATTCATCAAGTAATTTTGACTGCTGCCTCTTCCCTAAGCTGGTATTCCTCTCCCTCATCACATTTCCTTTTGGGGGTGGTTCTTAATTTCCAGTCTCTAAGTAGCATTAGCAGAAACATTGATGAAAAAAGCAAGCACTCTCTTGAAATTTCTTTTTCCTCCTTTTTGTCCAAACAACCTCTACACTCCTTGAAGACCCAACCTGTGTGATATGCTCAGTCTTCTCTGTTCTGAATTTCAGATCTGGTATATTGAATTCTAGATGGTCAGAAACAAGGACTGGGAACTTTTTTTACATTAAAACAAAACATTGTATACTGGTGGCAAGTGCAGTTCCAAATGTTCTGATACATCCGACCTACGAAAAAAGTTTAGGTATAGTGGAATTGTAATTACACATAAGCAAATCTGTGTTCATCTTTTAAAAGTTTCTCCACTGTTATGTAACTTTATGCAAAATTTACGTGTCTTATGCTGCCAAAAGGAGTCGTTGTGACCAAGTCAAGCTCTCCAATGTGGGAAAATGTCAGAGCTGGAGTTCCTGCTTTGCCACAACTTCCCTTAAACGCCCACATCAGCCCCTAGTACAGAGGGCCTGGCAGGAGTAGGAGCTGCCTGGGATATTTGGCCTTTTCCATCTGTCAGGAAGGAAGCAAAGATATTAACTTACAGAAACCAACCATTAACTCTTTTGATGAAGTGAGTTGGCATCAGTGGAACCAGAAGAGCTCCTCAGGATGTGTGAGCTCCCCATCAATATATTTAGGTGCTTTCAGGGTCAGTGAGCCAGGAACACTGGCTGAATTAGTGCCCAGACTCCATGCCAGTCTCCTGGCTGGATGGGCCAGGTCTCCATCTCTTCTCCATGCTTGTGTGGAAAGCAGAAAACAGAGGGTACTGTTTGACTTGAATTCAAGTGATTCAAAGCAGCACCTGGTCAGAGGTCAGATGTGGTGTTTGTCCTTGTGTCAGAGCTCACCATCCCTGACTTATCTTCCCTCGTTTGTCATGGCTTCTCCTTTCTCAGCCCCCTGCCAGAGGTTCCTGTCTGCAGAGCTCCTGTCTGTCAGCAGCATACCAGGGTGCTCCTCTCCTTACTTCTAGGAAACCACACTTCTCCTGCTCTTTGGCCTCTTTTTTCATTTTATTTTGACCCTGGGTGACCAGGTGGCTGCTGAGCTGTGGCTTGGCTGCATGTTGCCCTTTCAAACCCATTGGTGGTTGTGGGGCCGTGGGTGGGCTGGTTCTGGGGGCAGTGCCAGCAGGAAGGATGGAGCCTCTGCAGGGACCTGAGGCTGTGCAGTAGTACAGGAGGGAGGGCAGGGCAGGCTGGTGTGGTGCAGGTTCGTTCAGCAGCCGTGGCAGCTCCCCTTCCCACAGCAACAGCAATGATGACTGCCAACAGAGCATCTTCCATGCAAAAAAGCAATTAGTATTAGTAACTAGCATACCAAGCAATTAGCTAGCTTGGTATGCTAGCTGTAAGCACTAATTGGGGGACCAAGCTGCTAGGATACCCCAAAACTGCTGTTCACATGCACTCTGAGTAACTAATGCTGCTTTCAGCAGTGACTGAGGAGCTGCCTCAATGCTCCATAAAGGCAGCAAGGCTCTCATTCCTGTCACTACACCAGCAGAGCTCCCTGGAGGTGAAGTGTAAAGCCCATGTGTGCCAGGGGAAGCTCACCTTTGCTCTGTGCCACCATCCAGCACTTCACAAGAATTATGGGAACCTCAAGTGGCAGCAGTCCCTTAAATTATTTGGCATTGCCCCTAAGTACCCGATATATCAGGGCAATTCAGAGTTTGATGTCTAAGAGCCCTCCACACCTGCAATTACTTAAATCCACAAAATTGCACCTGTAGGTATTTGCAGGCACAAAAATGTTGGCATCAAATTAGAGGCCATTTCCTAAAACCTGTGCCGAAATTTTGATATACTGTATGAGGGGTTGTTATTTTGAAATGGATTTGTGGAAAGCAATTGAAAATCTCCAGGCATCCCATCTGTGTTTAAAGTAACAATAATAACAAAACTTTAAATTAGCATAGGAGATTTAAGACATTTCAGGAAAACATTGATTAAATCTGCCAATGAAATGAACGTGTTTGGCGAGTGACCTAATTAGTGTATGCTTGGTTCTTTTTCACTGCACTGCTTACCACTAATTGCTGTTCTGCTGGTCTTCTCCTGACAAGTAAGAAAAAACAAGGATGAGGGATTTGTTGAGGAAATAGTGACATTCAGTTTTAATTCATTTGAACCTGCTGCCAAGCTTAATTATGGAACTGAGAAACTGAGACCGGGAGGCCCCCAGCCATTTAGGTTATAGGAGACGGAGATGTTTAGTGTCTGCCAGTGTATTTGGGTAGCACTTATTGCAGCTAGCTATAAACTTGAGTTTGCTGATGCTTAGCTGTTTTCTTTCCCCCACAGGTAAAAAAAAACCCCTTATACTGGTTTTATTTTTAAAATTTAATTATTTAGCCCTAATGGCATCAGGCCAGTACAAAATTACAGGCACTGTATTTCTTAAAGGAAGGGTTTAACAATTATTCTAGATAGTCTTGTCCTGGGTTTCTTTGTATGTGTGCTTGCATGTAGGAACTCGAAATGTGACATTCTACAAAAAACCTTAGGATCCTGGAGGACTTGTAGCACTGGAATACCAAAGTCACCCTTAGTCTAAGTACACTTGAGGTGAGGGGTTTATATTAGTGATAAGTTCAATTCCCACCTCTCAAAGCAGTAGGGGACAGCACAGCTTTCCTTATTTGTGTTTAGAGATCTTAAAGGAAAATGTCAGGATGTTTCAGGAAAAAAAAAGGGGAAAAGTTTTGGTTTTGATTTTTGTGGTGGTGATGGATTCTTGTGAGCACAGTCTGAAGGTCCTGGTTTTGAATCTGAGTTTGTTTTTCATGATGTTCTGCATAAAACCTGGGGGGAAAAAATGTATAATCCATTGACCAGAATGTTTACAAGGCAGTGAACACTGCAATAAAAATGCAGGGAAAAGAGAAGGAAAAAAAGCTGTGGAATTTGAGTCTAGCAGAGGGACAGTCTGGTGGGGCTTGCACTTATTTTTAAAGGAGGAAAAAGAAATGTGTTTTCTTAGAGCAGTGTCTGATTGGCAGACCCTGATCTGAATTTCATCCCGGGTGATGATTCCAGCCATTTTCCTACCTCTTCCCAGGAGGAACCAGGGAACAGAATAGGGATAGAAGCTGGAGCAGCCAAACCCAGCCACAGTGCACCTGCCAGGGGCAGCCACAGCAGCCCAGTTCTGCTGGCAGGGAGCACAACCCACTTCAGCCACAGCCTGGACAAGAGGGAAGGACTCTCAGCACAGGGAGTTTGGGGCTTCTTTTACACTTTGGAGAACACTGGAGAGGATGTTCCAAGACCCAGTTTTAGCTTTTGTGGGGGCTAAACTTCATCCACCCAGACAAGTATATTAAAAAAAAACAACCAAAAACCAAGAAAAACTCAACACACAAAAACCCATAACCCAAACAGAAAAATCAACACTATTTAGTTAGTGCCCAAGACACAAAAAATGAAGTGAGATTATAAACAAATGAAATATTTTAGTGTAGGTCACTAACATAGACTGTAAACATCTACGTGGAAGAAGGGAAACTGTACAAAAAGGCATCATGCCTGGTTTTCTGTTATATAGCATTGCAGGGTTCTTGTAAGGATACTTGAATGCTGAAACAGCCTGGGAACTTGGCTTCCCTTGCAGCAGATTGATGTTCTTTGGATGGGTTTTCAGCTATGGAGTGATTTTGTCCTGATGTTCTGTGTGTGGTGCAGAGATGTGTCAGGAGGGGGGAGGGCTAGAAAAAGATACTTGGAATGGAAATGAGCTTGAGGGAAGGAAAAAGAACAGCTTTGCAGTGAGACTGGGAGTAGTAATACTAGAATGCATAATGGGCAGCTAAAGATGTAGGGTTTTTTGTCTTGAGACTCCACTGGATCTCTGATATGGTCATATTGCCCTTGGTGTCCACTGAAAAAATTCATAGAAGATATTAATGGTTTTAGATATTATGGAGTGATGATACTCCTCAATGATTTATTATGCTAGATATATCTGATATCTATGATACAACTCCGGAATACTCTTACACATTCTGGTTTTTATTTACAAGCAAAACTAACTTAGCTGTGAATAATTACTGTGCTGTCTAGAAAGTCAGATTAAAAATAAATTCCTTTCTATTCCTTCATGCATGAAACCTGCACTGTACACTGATGCTAAATATAAAAATCTAACTTCATTATCTGTTTTTAATGACAATGTTAAAATTACTTTTGCACTTTTACCTTCTAATTGTTGGGCATGGAAATGGTGAGAAATAAAAAACAATTTAGTTTCCTGAGAAGACCACCTCACTGTCCTAAAAAGTAATTTTCTCAGTGTTTGATAGAAGCCATCTCATCACTTCCCAAGATGTTTCAGATTTCCCATTTGACAGCTCTGGCTTCTTGTCAGGATCTCTCATATAGGAAACTGGAAGTTGCATCTAATTGTATCTCCTTCTTCCTCCCAGAAGTTTCTCTTCTAGAGGGCAAAGCCTTCCAGGGAGGACTCTTGCTGTCCTGTAGCATGTTTTTTAGTTCAAAGCAGCATCAGCTTTACTGCTGCTCTGCAGTGAGAAGAGAGCTTGGATAGCACTGCAAAGGAAAATGCAATGTAGGACAAGCTGATTTAAAAATGGCTTGCAGTAAAAAAGGAAAATCAAATGAGGGAATCAGAGAAGGTCAAGCTCTCCTCACATCCCCAAGTTGATCAAACTCTAGTGTTTATTAGATTTGTTATTACAGTGTCCCTCAATCTGTCAGTGTCTGTATCGCAGTGTCCCTCAATCTGTAGTGACGCTGTATCAAAAAAAACCTCCCCAGACCTCCCCATGACAATAAACCCTCCACTAAACAAACCAAAGTAGAAAACTGAGCAAAGAAAAGAATGATTCAGATCTTGACTTTGCTACAAAATAGTGCTTTTCACGCTCCATAAGTCAGCAGTGTCTTTAATAATTTTGTTTGTTTCTTTTTTCTTATTTCTTTTAATTTTCTTAAAACTTTCTGGACGAGATTTAAGCCAAGAAACAAAAACATCCATGTGCACAAAATTCTTTCATGATTGGACATTGAGCAATGTATGCATACCAAAATATTAATAGAGATGTTTGTAATTTGAGGGGCAAGGTAATAACAAGCACATAATCTTATACCTAGATTTGGTGCAGAGAGGATGGCAATGAAGTCTCCGAGGAGCAGGAAGAAAGGCTGGGAAAAGAAATACAAATGGATACAGTAGGAAATCATATCTCTGGTTGCCTCCTGTAGGATGTGTATTGACCTAGTAAATGGAGATGTCTGCAAAGAAGCTATAAATATGCTTGTGCTAATATTATTAAAGCTTTCAGGCGGTTCAGTTTCATCCATATGGCTTTCCAGGGAGAAGCCAAAGATGTGGCCCTTGGCCACAGCTTGTCTGAGCAGCACATGCCTACCTGCACTGTAATTGCTTAATAAGATGTAGGGGTTTTCCCTGGATGGATTGTGAAATATAGGCAGCTGCCTAAATAGGTGCTTGGTGAGATTTTTAGATCTTCCTAATTCAGTTGAAATCTTTATGAGCAAGACGTTTGAATGCTGTTGAAGGTCAGAGAGAACTCAGTACTTTAAAAGTTGTGAAAAGTCGATCCCTTGCCTTCTTACCCCTGCTTTATGTCTTTAGGAAAATAAAAATACTTTCAGAGTTTTTGCTATCCATTAGGGACATAACAGCACTGGGCTTGCTTGAACATACCAGTGTTGCTGGCTAAAGGAAGAAAAAAATGGAGAGGGAGGAGGAGAAGATAGGAAGTAACTGTCTGATTAATATACTAAACTAATGCAAATACTGGGAGTAAGAGAGCCTTAAAAGCAGATGATTATCCCTTGCCAATCCCTAAGATCTAACTCTAAGCTGTTGTTCAGATGATACCCCAAAGCAATTCCTGGCAGAGATCTGTCCCTTGTTCCAGCAGAGCGAGCAGGGGGATGAAAGGGATGTGGTTTAACCAAAGCTGAGACTTTGCTATCTCACCATCTTCTAGAGCTATCTGGCAGTTGCCTGTAGAGCACACATTGGGATTTCTCCCTGAACTGGACCCACCTGCTGGAAGGCTGCTCTCCCTGCCCCTGCACACATGGCCCCAGCCTGCCACACAGACTTGTTGCCCTCCTCTTCTGAAGCTTAATCTTTGTATGGCTTTAAAGCCATACAAAGGAGAAGGAGTGTTTTCTCGTGAAACCAGCCACTTCAAGATGTAGCTTTGTATCCCAGGAAGGTCCATAATGTTGCCTCCTCTTATGGAAAAGATGGGGCAGGACTTCAGAGCACTGCATGTGTGTGCCCTTCTGCTGCCAGGGACCTTTAATTTGTTAGGACAGACAAAGACCTGCCCACACTCCCCCTCTGCTTCATATCTTCTGGCACTTTGAAGCTTCAGGTCACTGCATTCCCTTAAACCCCACTAGGTTCAGGAGAAAAGATGTGACAAATACAGGTGTGGTGGCAGTGCTACTGCAAGATTATGAGACTGTGTGAAAGAATGGATTTTCCTCCTTTATGAAAATAAAATCTTTATCTGTGCTCATACACATGGATAATACTGAAAATCTGTATTTTTCTGTTTATTTTCCAGGTTATGGTTTTGTAGATTTTGACAGTCCCGCAGCAGCACAGAAAGCAGTAGCATCTCTCAAAGCAAATGGCGTGCAGGCTCAGATGGCAAAGGTAAGAAGAACTCTGTCATTGCAGGTTTACTTCAGCTGTTGGGTTAAATTTAGGGTTTGTTTTGCTCCTGTTTTTCTTAAGGTTTTGGATTGCTTATTCTAAAGATTCTTTCATCCTTTGGCTCCATGGTTTGTCTGTGTTCTTGAGAGCTGTGTCTCATGTAATGGGCTCTGCTCTGATTCTCTCTCTGTCCCCCTGTTTGTAGAGGGTTGTAAGACAGAGCACTGAAGTGGAAGAGCATTGGAAATGCCTTTTGCTAAGTGCTGGGTGCAATAGTTGCCTTTTCTTCACCTTGAAGTTGTCTTCATTTGGTTCCTTTGCTTTGGAAAGTTACTCTTTTCTGATGTGGCTAATGAGCTTCTGTGAAGGAGTAGCAAAATCTGGTTGATCTGCCTAGGTTTGGCTTCTCCTGCTTGTTGAGGTTTTTTTCTGTTTTGAGGACATAAATGAGAGTGTAGAAGGTTACTGAAAGAATAGTTGCTAAAGGCTGTCTGGAGATGATTGGCATCTGCTCACAGAGGCTGCAGGAGCCGTAGCAAGAACAGTGAGCTCAGTCACTCTGGTCTTGGAATTGTCCCTTGTACCCAGGCAAAGGGGCTGATGGTGAGACAGGGGTTATAGTAATGACCATTGTGTGGTCCAGTTGTTGCCTTTCTGAAGGTGGAATAATGTGTCTTTGAGCTCTAGACTGTGTCAGCTAGCAAAAATAGTTGTTGCTTTCTACTTTAAAAATGCCTTGCCTGAGAATCACAAAAAGCACTTAATAATGCCTGATTTAGTCTGTCTAGAAATTATGCTGTCCTAGAATCTAAAACAGTGAAAACAAACAGGTAATTACAAAGAAAGAGGGAAATCAACTGATAAACAACCATCAGATTTGAAGATTTCCACTTAAAGGAATGTTGGTGGTTTAAACCTTTATTTTTCAGTGATGTCTTAGTAAAAACATAGTTTTGTTTTGGTGTATGAGTTTTTTATTATTATTTTATTTTAGGGAGAAAAGTAATTGCTGGTAAATGAGGTTCTTTTCCTTCTACTGAATTACACTCACTGTGCCTGAAAGAAGCTGGATGTCAATGATGTATTTCTGTTTAAAAGCATCCCACAATGCAAGCTAGGCTGTTTTATTGGTTCTTAGTTTTTATTGACACATGGTGATAAAAAATATTTGCTTCAAATGGGTAAAAGATGGCAAGCAGAAGAATGTGAACTTCTGCTAAGGATTGTGCTATTTTATTTCTCAGACATACAGCAGCTCCTTGTTAAAATATTGGCAATTTAATGCATTAGTCAAGCTGTGGAAAAGAAACCATAGACAGGAGATATATTTTGTCCTAATGATTGATATCAAATAGCCCTTTCTAGAAAGGAGTAAATCTATATAAATCTGTAAAAAATCTAAATCCATATAGAACTGTACAGTTATGGATTTAAAATTATAGATTTAAAGATAGGATTGAAAGATAAATCTATGCTTGGGGTTGTCAGGATTCAGAGCAAGGAACAATTGCAGTACTTATGTTTGTGGAAACACCAGAAAAGATGGTGGCTTAAAACATTGTGGTTTGGATTGTCCAATATTGAGGGGCTAAAAGCAAAGCCTGATGTTTTCAGAGTGGGAAGAGCTGTACCAGCCCTTGGTTGGTTTGTTTTCTGGGGAACCTGTGGCAGGAGCAGCTTTTTGCCCTGTGAGATTTTGAGGCGGCTGGTGTGTACAGATTTGTTTGCATAAGACTGACTGTATTTTTATTATTTAGCCATGGTGCCTGGAATCTCAGATAGATTCTTTTTAGTGTGTTTGATAGCTCAAGATAAATATACAACTGACTTTTCTTATCTCTGAAAAAATCTAAGTATTTAGAAAAATGAGGTTTCAAAGGAAATTGAGATGACTCCACACAAAGTACCTCGCATTGCCGAGAAGGCAGGAGCCTGGGAAAGCAAATCCATTGGAGAAACATGTTAGTTCTTGCATGTGTTGGAAGCCAAGTTGCATAACAGGACTGAAAGACAGCATTACCTGCCAGTGTCGGAATTAACAGTGAGGGCTCAGAAGAGGTTCGAGGAAAGGGGCAGAACAATAATGTAACCTGAATTTCTGGAAGTTTAGCCAGAGCAGTTTTATTTCAAGAGCTGCTTTAATTAGTGGTGAATGGTGGCTCTCAAATAAAATCAAAATAAAAAAAGTTAAGTCTGAAGAAATTCCCTGAACCTTTTGTGTGCCATGCTTTCATAGTATCAGTGTCCTCTTTTACTCTGCATTGCAAAGCAGTGAAACTGCCCTGTGTAGAGGCCAGAGAGGAGACAGACTGTAACCTGTGTTCAGCAAGTGTCAAAAAATCTCAGTCCAGCTGTGGATGCTTTTGAGTAGAGGTGAAAGAGGCATTGGCCAACCCTTTCTATGTGCTGGCCTTCTTCAGTAGTGAGAGAAAATATGCTGAAGTGTCGGTATTGTCTGTGATGTTTTCCTGGAGAGAGCTCTTGCTCGGAAAGAGTGGTTCTTTCTCAGTTTTAACACAATATAATTTTTCTCATAGAAATCCAGGAATCTTCTTTGAAAAACAAAAAGCAGAACTGAACCCCTGACCATGTTGGCTAGCAGAAGTATCTTGTGGATACTTGAGTAAAATATACTCATTTTATCGATGCTAAAATACAGCTGCCTCCCTCTTTTTTTATAGAATTTGGACAGCATCTTGGCTGATTTTGTTTCAGAGTGCTGCCTCTGGAAGAAGGTTAAACTCTGGTGGATTGATGCTCCAAGTCCCATCAGTATTGGAAGACTTGTTCTTTTGAGGCTAATACACCCCATAAACCCACAAAGGGAAAAAAACCCAACTGTTAAGCACGTCTGAATTTCTCATTTTGTTCTGGTTTGAGGCAGGCGGGTGAGGATTCAGTTGAGGGAGAGGAACAGCAGTAGTATGCCTGCAGAGGTAGCGGTGGCAGCTGAGGAGATGAGGTCTTGTTTGGCCCACTTGGTGGGACAAGGACACACACAAGGACCCACATAACCTCCCACCCAAAGGGGAATTGTGTGAGGCTCTTGCACTCAGGTGTTGTCACCGGGCTTCTTTTGCATTTCTCTCTCAGAGGTACATGAATCAGGAGTTCTGACCACTTCTGCTGTCCTATGTTCATCTAAGTTTGTCCATCTTTTTCACAAGTGCTTATTAAGCATTTCATTTATTGATCCCTCGGCTATGCAGCTGCTGAGGGATGTTTTCCTAGCTGGCCTGGCTTATTTTGCTGTGTGCTTCCTGTGTGCCTTTGGACATGCAGATTCATTTGTGTACATGTAGTGTCTGTTTGGTCAGGCTCGTAGAGTCCAGGTGGGTTTTTGGGTTTGTCTTCCACTAAAAATGGCACAACTGATATGCCTCTGGAAAATCTCAGAGGAATTATTGATTTGGTTGTCTCTTTATGCTAGGGACTACAGAAACATGACAGAAAAAACCCATTGCTTATGTGCATGATTTATATATCAGTTTAGGTTTTTTCCAGATGCTCCTTTCCTGCATTTCCTAGAAAAATATTATAGACAGAATATGGGAAATTAATAAGGAGAATCTTAGTAATATGGGAGTTGGCTCAGACAAGTAGGCAAAGAAGCCTAGTACATATGAAAAATGTATCAGTGTTCTAATAAAATCTGTAGACACATCTATTCTTGGGATTTGCAATAGTCCTTCACCCAGAATTGCACATTCATGAGGACACTTCTTAATCTACTTTATATGTAAGTTTTAATGATGCCAAGAAGTCTAAATCACCTGAAAAATCAATAGAAGTCTGCTGTCTAAATAAATTTGAGCTTCTGAGCTTGTGTCGGCCTGCAGTTGAACTGTGCAATCAGTTGATCCCTTCACAGACATTTGGGGGGATATTTTTTATCTCTCTCTACCATTTTTTATTTCCAGTTCTAGTCTGCTGTAAGATTGCATAATGTGAAAGTTCAGGTGAAGGAAGGTTCTTGCAGAGTATCTAATAGCTTCTTTAATACCTAGCAGCCCATCAAGAGTGTTGAAACAAATGCATTCACAAAGGAAGAGTTTTCACTCCTGCTCTTATAAGGATGAAAAATGTATTTGATCTTGTGTATCTTCTCTGGGTTTTCCTTTTGTACATGTAATGCATTTAGACATCCTCAAGACCTGCGTGAAAAATGCAGATATTGAAGGAATATTTAATTAGCACTGGCAGTTGTCTAAGTCCAAGGAATCATTTCTTGACTACTCTGCTGCAGTAATTGCCATCCAGAGAGTACACTGCAGGAACTGGTTCTGAGAAAGGGCTGTGCCAGTAGGCTCTGATGTGTTTTCCTCCACAAGGGAATTGCAGTGGTGATTTTGCTTCTTGTGTGATCTTTTTCTCATCTTTCCATCATGCAGAAGCTTAAATACAGGGAGTAGTCACCATCTAGGTGAAAGATAAAAGGGAGCTATTTCCCACAGACCAGAGCCAAGCACAAGAGCTTCTAAAGAGGAACAGAGAGCTGTAGAGTTAAATAGACAGATTTTCTCCAGGAACCAAGGAAAAGGAAATCCCACAGAAGAAAATCTTATTTATTTTCCAGACTTTTGCGTAGGTTTTAAGCATTGCTCTGGTATGAGTCAGCTGACCAAATAAGTTTGTTCTGTCTGCTTATTTTTCAGCTTCCTATTCTCTTATTTTTAAATTACTTCCCTTTTTTCTCTGTCAGACACCAATACGCTAAAGGGCTGATCCTTAAAATGGAAAAACTCTGATGAAAACCCCTTTTTCCAATGTTTTTTTAACCTATTTTAATGAAAAGTTTTGTTTGTTTTTGCCGTTTAAAAATTTCATGTAAATAATTAGAATGCTGTCCGTACCAAATATGAAATATGGCCTCGACACATGATACACTGCTTTCCTAACTCATGATTGAAATGTCTGCAAATTTTAGCTAACAAAACCTCAGGATACTGAGTTTTTTGATAATATTTTTGGTTAACAGTCCTACTGACTGTTATAATGAAGTTGATTGCTCCTAGGATTGAAGAGATACTGGCTAGGTGTAGGGAGAAGATGGCAAGGTCGACTGAGGCTCCAGCGTGAGCTAGGTTGGCAGCTAGTGGGGGGTACACTGTTCAGCCTGTACCAACTCCTGCTTCGACTGTGGAAGATGCTAGGAGGAGAAGCTAACCTTCCTTTTGAAACCAAAGTGGGATTCTAGGAGTTTTAGAGCTCAGTATTGAAATTGTCAGGCTTTGCTTTACTCCTGTGCTTTAATTATCAGATTATCTCAGATATCTCATCCCCACCAATCTGTTCTGTGAAGTCTAATATTTGTATTGGTGATTTATTAAACACCGTTTTCATTTGCTGCTGGGGCAGGAGCTGGTGCCTCTGGAAGCCTCACCATGCTCAGCAGTGTAGGAGAAGCTGAGAACATGGCTGTGCTGGCCACCTTCCACGTCGTTTCTGAATGAATTGCACAGCCAGGCGTGGGCTGCTGCTGCTGCAACACTTGTCAGAGACATTTGGCACAACTCTTGGATGTGTGTGGAGCACACTCCAGTGAGCTCTCCTCTCATCTTCTGAAAATGTGCACCCTCTCTCCCTGTGCTTTTGCACAGCCCATACTGGCTGACCAATACTGACCTGAATTGATAACAGTCCTGGGTTCAATGAAAATGGAAAGTTACAGCTGGAAAGAAATGAGAGGCAGTTCAGTTTAGATTTGGGAATTACACATGCAAGTGTCTCTCTCCTTTGATTTCTTTTACCAAGTCAGCCATACCAAAGGTGTCCTGCAGAAGCACTAACTGGAAGTTCCAAGTTTCGTGTACTGCTGCTTATCAAAGCCATGCTGTCATCCTCTCTTGCCTGCTTTCCTCTGTTTTTCATAAATTATCTTTTACTCTTGGGATGGGGAATCATAGTTTCCCAGATGGAGCTGGCCTTTAATGCAGGTTTTGCAAATATTGGATATTTTTCCATTTCTTAAAGGATAATAATTGACAAAGCAAGAGCATTAATAAGATGCTAAATTATTTGTTGGTATTAGGTTTCATATCAAAATTTCTTAGGACGATATGCCTTTCAAAACCTGGAAGATTTTTTTTGTCAGTTTTTTTTGGTGGTTTTTTGGGGGTTTTTTTGGTGTTTTTTTTTTTGTGGGGGGTTTTTTTTTTGTTTTGTTTTGGTTTTTTGTTGTTGTTGTTGTTGTTTGTTTTGGTGGGTTTTTTGGTGTTTTTTGGTTTTGTTTTTTTTTTTTTCCAGAGGAAACACTGTCTAAATTCAGGATTCAAATCACAGATGTGCGAGCAAAGGGCTAACTTTAAATTTCAGAAAATCTGCAGTAGCAGACAACAGTGTCCTATGAGCATCCTAGACAATCAAGACTAAAGCAATGAGTGGCTTTGCACAAACAGTGATAGGTTGGGCTGATAGCAAAGATACATGACATTAATGGAAGGACTTCCTAGTCTTATCCAGCCTTGTAAATTTTATGCTTGTATCTGAGAACTGTATGGTAGCTGGTGTGAAATTATCTTAAAATCCTTTTCCTGCTTTTAGATTGCATTCACAAGCCAATATAGAATGCATTAGATTGAGCCATTCTTGAAAGAACATCAGGTTATCCTGGGGGTACTAAAATCCAGCAGTCCTTCCACACTTGCATGTGTTGCTCCTAAAAACATGTAGATCAGCATGAAGGAGGATATGCACATCAACAGTGTTTGAACCACACCTGCCAAATTTATAAACAATAATTTCTTTGGGGGTTTTCAGAAGTGCTTAACTTGACATAATTCTACTCTCTGAAAGTGCATGGAACTTTCCTGTTGGCCAGTTGAGAGGAATTAGGTCAGTACTATGTTCCTTTGTTCCCAAAAATTGTAGCTCAGCATCTTTCTTAACCACTAAGTTAGCTTAGAAAATCTTACAGCACACACAATCATGTTTATTCTCTAGCTATCACCTCAGATAGACCTGGCCGTGGTATTTTCCTTCCCTTTTCAAGTGCTGCTTTAGTTTCTAGATTTACTTGATTTTTTTTTTCATACTGTAACTTCATCTAACATTAAAACATTCCTCTGTCTTTGAAAATTAAAGTACAAACAATCAGTAAATATATCCACCTCCATGCTATTAATGCCTTGCACCACAGAACAGATGCTGAAAGTGAAAAATGTAGCCAACTTTTAGGCTGAAGAATAGTGGAATTACTGGGTTCTTTTCGGGTTATGAACTTCAGCCAAACAAGAGTTGGCCTTTTTTCATAAATACACATTGTTCTTGACTTTCCTCTGACTTGGAACACATTTGAATTGGTAATAACACAGCTGAAATCCACAGAGCTTTGGCAATCTAAGCTGGGGAGAAGAATGGGGCTCCCTATCTTTAGCACTCACATAGCTATACATCTTGGAAGCTCTTACACACTCTTTGCAAACCCTTTATGTTTGCAGAACAGGAAATCTGAGTCCTGCAAATGAGTTAAACACTGGAGTCAGATTAATTCTTTTTTGCCTCCATACTCAGGAAACTCCAAACGCCCCACAGAGGAGTTATCCGACCACAACTATGCAGCTTGGGAATCTGCAGCTCAGACTGAGCAGAACTATGTTCTAAATTCAGTAAGCACAGCTTTACTCACCAGGAAAAAGCCAGCGCATGCTGAAATGATCAAAAAACTGTGGTTTTAGAAAATATTACTGTGGTAGAAAATGGACATAGCCTTTCTTTCAGTGACATCATTTAATTATGTTCTTCTGTAGATCAGCCTGAGGACAATGCTTTTGTAAGGTGAGAAACAAAAATTCATTGTATCTAACATGATGATTCATATGACCACCAGCAGGAGGATACGTGCATGCTTTTTGGGGTACCATTTAGTCTGGACTGAGCCACAGCTTCAAAAGCAATGCAATTTGTGTGAAAACCAGGCCACTTTCAGGTTATTTGGTTTGATTTGGAAAGCAGGTGTGCAAACTTCAGTGGCATTTCTTCTGAGTTGATGTGAGTGCCTGTATAACAGCTCATCAGCCTGGAAATACACAGGTGCACACTCTACCAGTAAACACAAATCTACCAGTAATATGCATAGATATTCCCTGTG
This sequence comes from Agelaius phoeniceus, assembly GCF_051311805.1. Taxonomy (NCBI): domain Eukaryota; kingdom Metazoa; phylum Chordata; class Aves; order Passeriformes; family Icteridae; genus Agelaius; species Agelaius phoeniceus. The sequence continues at coordinate 41,470,403 of NC_135265.1, forward strand.
CAGTTATGCATCCCCTTCTGCATATCTAAATGTTACTGTATTAGTGAATACTCTGCTTGTTATTTCTTTATTAATGACTGTCTCCCATTCAACCAACATGACTGAGTAGTCTGGCTGTAATCTAAATAAATTTTAGTTTAGATGCAGTTTTGTTCACTAATGAATGATAATTTTTGTCACTATATTAGGAAACTCTATTTTTCCTTTGTATAAAAATATGAAATTAGGCTGTGCTCGTGCTATATGCAACACACTGAGTCATAATGGAAGCTCACTGAATTTTTTAGTCCTTTCCCTTTACATATTTGTGCTCAGGAAGGGAGATAATGATAACATGAACAGTTGAATTCTATTTGTAGTCATGATAAATTAGCTTTGATGTGATCAAAATAAATGTAAGAGACATAAGGTTGTAAAACCCATTCTGGCCATATCAGACCAGAATAAAGTTCCTTCTGATATCAGATTCTCTTTCAGATAATGCACTATAGCATGTGCCAACAGAGGAGTACAAGAACCAGACAAGCATGTGAGGATACTTCCCCAGAGTAGTCTCTTAGCCTCTAGCAATTTGCAATTTGGGATTTCTTCAGCTTGCATTGAATAGTCATTTGTAGAACTGCCTCCCCATCCCCAAATAAACAATTTATGCTGCCTGTTTTGCATTTAAAATTTTGGCAGCACAACATCCAGCTTTAAGAAATTCTTCACTTTAGCTTCATGTTCTTCAAAGATCCATCTCCTTTGCTTGCTCTAGACCTGCAATGTAGATTTCATTGATTGCTTGCTAATTCTTGTATCAGGAGAGACAGAAGGCTCTTGTTCCCTATGAATCCTTTTCACTGCACTTATGATTTTATGAAATGCAATCATAACTTCCTTTAATCCCTGTTCTGTTTCCAGTTTTAAGAAAGATGTGCCAGGATGTGCGTGCGTCAATAAGGATGTGGTTCTTAGAAGCAAGGAGCAGTTGCTAAGTAATGAACGTGAAGCATGTTAAAGTGGCTTTGTAATATGAGAGCAGAGCTGACAGGAAGCTTAGAGGGTCATTTTATATCAATATGTTTGGCATGAGGCAAGTATTGCTAATGCTGTGTAGTGCTGCAGCCTGGGAAATGGGAAAATGGACACAGAGAGGAATAGTACATTTGGCTGGTATCAGGTGCTTTGTAAGGCAGTCCTCATTTTGCACAAGGATAAATGCACATATTTGATTAAGCATAGGAAGATCAATTTTTAAAATAAGAACCGTCAGCTTTAGAAAAATGTACCCCAGAAATAATTGAAGTGTTAAAAAAATGTAACAGAGCTATTCCTTTAAAGCAGCAGGTGAAGAGAAGTATAACCCCAAGTACGAGGACATGTGTTCAGTGTGTCAAAAGGAAGTATATACCCAACTCCCCCCATCTCTGTATAAATAAGGTATTATAAATAATTGCCTTAAAGTCTGGAATTGTTTGATCACAGCTTTCCTTAAATATTCGATCAAATTAATGTCTGTCATACTGATGAACAATACCTGAAACTGATACCACCAATGGATCAATATCTGGCCAATTCTGTCAGCAGGCTTGAGGACTTTATCTTTGCCAGGGGCTACTGAAGCACCCCTGTGCATTTTGTCTTGCACCCACTGTTTGAGCATGATGTGACCAGCAATGCTGCAGCACATGCCTTCATATTTAAACACAGGAAAGGGCTGCAGCAGATGTCATGCTGTGCAATGAATCCTTATTTAGGAGAGATTTATATTCATATTCTTCTTTCTCCAGAGCTCATGGCAGAAAATGTTAGTCATTTTATTAGTCATAGCTCAAAATGGTGGACATGTAGAAGAACCTAGGGGCTCTAAATTGCCAGCTCCTCCACTGGAGGAACAGATGGAGTCTTTCTGTGATTCCCAAAGGAATCTACTGAGTACATCTGGGAGATGTACACCTACCAAAGACACCCCTTACACTGCCTTAATGGAGGTGTAATGGCTATTTCCTCTACTGCTCCTCACAACTTTGTGCTGTCCAAAACCACAGGGAACAATGAAAACTTTGATGAAAGCAGCTGTAAAGGCATTTTTTGTAGTTGGAAAAATTGGTCCTCCCTGGTGTGAACACATGGTTGGCATATGGATATGGTATTTGATTGGAGATATATTTTTGCCTTGTTAAAATGGATACAGCTTTCTTTATCTGGGTGCCAGTAAGTAGCAAAGTGGGGAGTGTTCAGTGATTACCACTTGTCAGTCATCTTCTATCCTGATATTCTTACCACAATTCAAAAAGGAAAACAGATAGTGAAAAAAGATTCATTTCTAGCAAAAAACTTTGGAATTGGGATAATTAAGACTTGGTGCTAGAAAGCTTGGCTTTGAGTTCCTCAGAACAAGTGAACATATCTTTCTAGTAGTTGAGACTGAAGTCTGTGTCTCAGACGTCACTTCATGCAATTGAATCATTTTTGGTCTTTAAATTCAGTTGGTAGACAGGTAAAGAAAGAGAAGACACCTTGAATAAAGGCTTCCCTATCTTCAAAGGTATCTTTGGCACCTTACTACCCCACTTAGTTGATAGATGATGCTGTTCCATGCAGTATCACAGTTCTCTCTCTCTGTGTATGGACGTACGGGGTTTTAGTCTGTGCATGCCTAGTTGATAAGTATGCAAGAAACTATATTTATATCAATGTATGCCCACATTTATAGATGATAATTTAGAAATATTCATGAGAAAATTTTATAATGAGGTTCTCATGAGTAGCAAAAAGTATTGCAGTGGTATTTTCATAATATGTGCTGTTGGAGTATGACTATTTGCTAGTAATAGCTCTAAGCCCTGAAAATAAAATAGTATGTGGGTTTTTTAGGCATGTGCTGTAGAAATAGGAAGGAAATTGGAGGTAAATTAAATCTTGGTCATAATCAGCCAGTATTTTTCCATCTGTCAGCAAAACCTGGCAAAAAACTCCAAAACAACAACAAAACTGTAAACTCTGAGATGAGATTTAGTGATTTACTGTCTGCTTTAACTGTGCCTATAGCTTGCAGTAGAGCTATACACCCTCAGGGTTTCCCAGATATTTCCATAACTTATTTGTCCATTTTGCATAAAAGGTTGTGATCCCACCATTTATCTAAACATTTTCCTAGTCACCTTCTCCAATTATAGCTTGTTATGGAAAGCCAGGACTATCATTTATATGTCTGTGTTGCTATATTATAGGGATGCAGCATAAAACAGTGTGTGGAGTCAGTGAAGTGAAGGTTTTCACAGTGTCTTAGCTTCCAAAAAATCTTTTTTCTTGCTTAAAAACTGTTCATCAGTGAAAGGTCACCACTCCTAATAGCATGACCTAATTCACTTCAGCCTGCCTTCCCACTGCACAGCACGTTGCACATGGTAAAGTTGTGGGTTTGGTGAAGGAGCCAGAACTGATCCCAACCAGGTTGAGGTCTGGCTGTAATGGGGTCACAGTGGTCTCGCTGCCCTGCCCTCTCTCCTGGGGCTGCTGAGCCTAGAGTAATGGAAATGCTTCCCTTCCAGAATAAAATTTAATTAGCTGGAATACAGAATGGCTGTCTTTTCTATGATCAGTCTTCTGAGTCTTCTTGAACTCAAGGCTTTCTATGTTAAAAAGGAGTGTTGGATGCAGACTCTGCTTTGCTTTCCTTGAAGTTCAAATAAATAGTTTCATCTTGCATGATTACATTGTTGCATGCTATTTACTTCTCTTGAGTATATAAGAAATTTCGAGATCGACTTACGGAGGTACCTTGAAGAGGTACAACATTTTATGTCAGTGAGCAATTAGATTGGTTACAGGGATGTCTCTCTGCCCTCCTCTAAGTGACTCTTGTGCTGGTTCTCTTTGATCCTAAGACATTTGGGAAGCCTGGTGCAGACTTATCTAAAGGATGTGGTCTGAAAAATGTAGCAACTTAGGCACTTTCCTCCTGAGAGCATCATCTAGTACTTTTTATTGGGTTTTACTAAAGGTTTCTCCATTTCTTTGTTGAGAGGTCCTTTGAATCAGTGTAGTAGCTTAGACCTGAAACACTTTGAATCAGTGATGGAAACCTCTCACAAACCACAGCACTCTCAAGTCACCTGGTCTTAGCAATCCATAGATCAGATCAAGCATTGAATAATAGCTATAAATACTTTTTATTGCCTGTTTGCTGTTTTGTTTTTTTTTTTTGATAATCCATTGTGTTGGTCTTTAACTTAATATTTTAGAAGTTTTTAATACAGTATTTGACTTGACAAATGTTTTTACATCTTTAATGTCCCCCTTTGTTCCCATGTTAGTGGAGTCCTTTCACTTTAGTTTTTCTACTCTAGTCAATCCACACAAAGCATTGGGAAAGCAGAATGATAGCACATTTGCATCCTTCATTTTGCTATTGTGAATGTAATACTTTCTTTTTAAGGTGTTCCTACACCCTTATCACAGTCCTGTTGCAGTTTTGGATCTGAGCTGGGTGGTGCTGTTGCAACAGGCAGACAAAGTCTCTCTTCTGGGATATTCACAGTTCTCATTGTGTTATTCCGCTGACTTATAGTGTTTTTCTATACCTTTTCTATTTAAAATCCATCTTTCTTAACTCTTGTTGAGTGGAGCTATATGCCATTTTTCAGACTCTCTGAAAAATAGCATACAGCTCCACTCAACAAGAGTTAAGAAAGAGTCTGCAGCACTGTAATATGTATATTTTATTGCCTTTTAGTCAATTGATGGACACTGTAGAGTTTGCATTAGAGATTCTGATTTTTAGCAGACGTATAACTACATTATTTTGCATGTTCAATTGTTAAACTTCATTTGCTCAGTTAAATCTCTGAATGCCTTACCAGGTCTAGATTCAAATGCAGATTTTCTATTTTATAAATACAAATTTTAAAATTATGCCAGAAATGTTTGCAAACCTACACAACTAAAGATCTGTTCTGTGGCTTGTCTTTAGTGAGTGCACCAACTGTTTGGCTGTTTATTACCATAAATATGACACCCCAAGTATCTTGAGTTGTGCTAAGAGAGGCTAAGTGTCCCAGAGCTTAATTTCTAGCCATGTATAATTCCAAAAATATAGTAAACCAAATAGGAGATATAGACAGTAAGTTATATCTATGTGTTTCTAAACTTTAGATGCTTTCATGAAATGCTGCATTACACAAAGAAAAGTGAATGTGAGAAATTAGCAATAGGGGATAGATGGGTTTCTAACATATTAAATCCTGGAATTTTTGCCTCATGGGAACATTTGCTTCAGTTAGGATAAAATCTCACATTTTAAGAAATGAGGATTAAGTTCCATGATATTGGCAAGTTTTTATTACCTTTAAGATTGCCTTTAAAAAAAAAAAAAAAAGCAGCCACCACAAACTCTATTATCCATGCAGGTACTTCACTGCTAAAAGGTTTAACATGGAGATAGAATGGTGAAAAATATAGGGCTAAGTATGAGAGCTATAAGAAGTAAATGAGTTCTAGTTCTCCTTTCATGTTTTTGGTTGTGTTGTGGTCCTTTTTTTGATCAGAATTACTGTCCACATAAATATTATGTAGAGGAAAACCTTGAGATGTACAAAATGTTTGCTAAGAGAATGATCTACTCTCTTCAAATTGCTACTCTTGAGAGATGCACTCTTGAGATATATGTCTCTAATATTTGTTTTAGACAACTTTGAAATCTTGCTGTCCCAATATAAATATCCAGATGACAGATACATGTACAGATATTTTTCAGGGAATCATGTTTGGTTGTTTCAAGGCAGAATTTGATTTTTGTGAGTAGAAGCTCCAATCTGGAAGTTTGGATGACTCAGATGACCCTCAGCCTTGTTGTACTGCCACTTTTAATCAAGTTTAAAAACAAGATTGCTCAGAGTCATGATGCAGTTATTTGTGGTTCTGAAGTTAGTTGCTTTAAAATATAGACCTATATTTTGGACCCAAAGTTAACACGTATATTCAGCTGAAAATGATGAGTATAAAGTCTTTTGTTAGAAAGATTTGCTGGATTGTTTCAAGATTTTTGACAGTCTGGGTCCCTAGCTAATATTCCACCTATATAAAATACTGTGTTATCTCTGCTTATTATTTTATCTTGCAGCAGAAATTGAATATATTGTAGGGTTTTGTTCAACAAATGATCTCTGTTGATCTTTTAATTTTAATTCCATTCACACTTTTTCTTAGTTTTTGTTTTAGAAAAAATTATTCAAGGTAGTATGTATTTCGCAAAACAACTCTCAAATATTTGATTTTATTCTTCTTGAACAACAATAATGTAACTGCCTTTCCTTAACATATTAGTAAGAACAAAAACAACCAAAAATTTGTTTCTTTGAGAACAAGCAACAAACTTTGTTTTTCAACCTTAGTGATGTGGTGCAAGATTTTATTCTGGAAGAATTTAGGAATGGGGGTCAGGTTTGCCTTTAAAACTCAAGTCCCAAATAGAGGAAAATATCCATATTAAATGATTCCACAATACTTTTGTGTCCCAGTGTGGGCTGTCCGTGCCTGCTGTGGATAGTTTGAAGCTGAAGGCAAAGCTGAGATAACAGAATTTTCCCCAGATGTCAGCTTGGCCCATCAAGCTGAAACCAAAATCTAAGCATCTGGCCTTCTGGGCAACTCTCTCTTTATCAGCCACAGTCAGTGATGTGCACTTTGACCTGCTGAATCCATGAACCCTCTCCTCCCTCACAAATCTAAAGAGCTGAAAGGAGGTGCAACTGAGGCATGTTGGGACCTAAATCATAGCTGAGGTTCCAGCAGTTTATTCAAAAGCTCCTTCCAAAAGAGGACTGCAACTGACTTGTATAAACAGTATACATTAAGGCCACTATTTTAGCTGTTTGAAGACAGGTTAGAATTTTCAAAACCAGTCCTAACAAAGTAAAAAGGCACAATTAATGGGCTTTCTTAAAATTAGAAGTCAATAGCTTCTTACATTATGCAGAATGTAAGAAAGAAGCCATTGTTTCTGAAACTTTCCATCCAGTGCCCTGTTGTACCATTACATTTTGCCCTGTTACACCAATGCAGTTTGCTATGTCATGTGTTTGTTAAGATGAAACTGTAGCATCAAAAGTGTTATTAACTTCTGCTGTTCATTGTATGTGTAAAGATTTTATTTCTAGATGCTTAATGACAGATTGGATCAAGGTCCCACTGTGTAAAACTTGCAAGGTCAAGACACATAAACAAATTACGTCAGTAATACATTGCTGATTTATCCTTCCTTTAGTAAAGGATAAACTAACCTGAAATTGTTACATGTATTTTCAGAGAAAAATATTCATGTGGATGGATTCTGAAAAGTAGTTGATGCATAATAACCTGGTTTTGGATGAAAGTCCTGCAATATGCCCAGGCCAGTGATGAGTAGGTCATGAATCTGGCTTAATACTATGAATTAGTAAATAAGCAATTTACTAATTCAATTTACAATTCACTAAATATGTGGTTTCAGTTAAAGATAATACACTTATTTAAGAAATGTGAGGGTTTTTTTATTTATTGCCTTCTTCTAATTTCATTAAACGCTCATTACCTGAGCACCAACACTGTGCATAGCTCTGTGGATGTTACAAATTAAAATCCAGTGCTTGAAGTGAATAAAATACTTAGCATAGGAGAAACTATCAGGATGCCTTGGGCAGGAGTTGATTTCAGGCATTATCTCTGGTTTCTGCTGGTGTGCCTGTGCACGCCTGCCTGCCTCACGCGTGCATTCAGGGAGGGAGCGATGGAAAGGTCAGATGGGGGCTATGGATATGATCTCTCTTCATCTCGCTGTGCTGATGAAGTTTTGTTGATTGAATGTAAATATGCCTCAACTCTTCCACAGCATGTGCATCAAAAAGAACATTATTAGAGCGGAGACAGGCATTTGTTGGTACAATGAAAGTAATACTGTCTGTGAGATACTGTTTAGAGGTGGCGTGCAGTGGCATCCGGATATATTTGCATCTAAATGAGATGAGCGTTTCTTTTCATTCGGCTTTGATTTACCTTGATCGCTACAGGTTTTTATTCCTTCTGGGATTTGGGGAACCATATTCCCATTATGTGTTCATCTTCCCTTCACATTCTGTCTGCCACCTTCAGTCAGTGCCGCCAGATAAGTATATATAATAAAGATCTTTTACATCAGATCTGGTTACCATGCTGTCAGGCCAATTGCTCGAGTCTGGGACTCAGGAGGAGCAATGAGTGATGAGTACAGCATTTATTTAACTACTGCTTTTTTTTTTTCCCCCTCTTGTTTTTATGTTTAGTATTGACTGTATCTCAAAATGCTTCAGCATTATTAATGTTTCTGAGAATAGCTGGATGATAATGCATAGTTCCAAATTTTTTGTTTTAAAATTGTTTTGAAATCGATTTTCCTTTTTTATTTATTTTGGTCTCTGAAGAGCCTCCAGTAGCTCATTAACCAGCATCCTAAAGGTTTTTCTCTGACTCCCTCACTCAGTGAGTTTGTAGATTGCTGTTGGATATGTCAATATGCTCTATTTGTTCTATGTGTCACTTAGTATAGGTTAGCTTAGCAAAAGCATTTCTTGGCCCACCTCTTCTCTTGGTCGCATCAAGTTGCGTTTAAAATCGAAGTCATAGTAAATCAATTTAAATCTTGATGTAGTGCTACATGTAGCCATAGCTATGGCACTTAAGGGTAATAATGTGGAAAAATACTTGAGAAGTAAAATTTGTAAATCGGCATACATGGGTGAGCCTCTTGTATTGCACATTATAAACTTTTGCTTTGAATTAATGCAAGATTTCAAATCCTCCTTTGCACATTATAATCATTCACTGAAGTTTTCTTTCCTATATTCTGCAAAATCTAAAAAGATGTCAGAACACTTTCAGCATTGGAAAAGGGGAAACTATCACTTGTCGGTCGTTTTTGTTTGGATTGTGGTATCTTTCAGGGAGCAATGGACACTTACCAAAGGCAGAGGAAGGTGCATCCCATGCCCCAAGGACTGTGTGATTTAAAAAGGCAAAGGCAATTACACAAGGTAGTGACAGAGTAGTGTGTACTCTTCTAATGAGAGAATTATCCCCTCATTAACAAGACTTATCCTGCTGTCTTCACTTTTTCTGTCCCTTTTCTCATTTCAGTGAGAGATTTCTGGTTTCTTACCTATTTGCCCAGGTTCTGTATGTTCATGTCTTATCATCATAAGTTAAGTACATTTCCCTTTCAGTGGAATATCTCCAACATTTCCCTTTTCATTCCCACTCCAAGTCACTGGGGCAGTCCTGTCCTTCTGACATACTAAATGGGATTTGTCAAGCCCATGGTGTAACCATGTTTTATTTCCATGAGTAATGAGACACTGTGATAGGGCATCTTGTCCTGCCCTAAACGAGACATGCCAAGCCAAACATGAAATGGAATGCCAAACCCTATGTCCTATATGTTTGTCAAGTGTGTGATCTATTTTTTAGAGACCCAACTCAGTACACTGAAATATTTTACTACTTGTGAACTTTAGCTTCTGTTAATATGATTGAAGCAAGTGGAAATGGAAATTGTCAGGGCAATTTAACAAAGCGAGTCTGTAAAACTCATTACATCCCAGGTAGTAAAATCACTTTAGAAGGCACATTCTTCAAACTTGAGCTTTATTCAGTAAACTGCATTGGTGCCTGACCTTTTAAGAGCTTTCCCTTGCTTGAGAGGGAGGAGGGGAAAAGGCCCTGTTGTTCAGAGCTACCTATCTTAAATTACAAACAGCAGCCAGACTTGACTCTGTGCTTTAGATCACACAGGATGACAAAGTGTGCAACTGCTCCAAACAGACAGTTAAATGGCCAGCTATTTAGATGAGTTTGATGTGTATTTCATGTAATTGTATACTCCATAAAGCAGTAAAAAACCAATGTTGTGTGCTGGCTGTATTTTAGCACAAAGTAAATCAAAGTACCAATCTCATGTTTGTAATTCAACCTAATCTTATCAAGAGCTGATGCTTTAAAGAAGCTTTAGATTGATACTAGGTGGTGGGTGTGTGAGGGTTAAAGATGGTCTGGAGAAAATAATTCCTGTTAGGTCTGCATCTAATTTTCATAGCAAGATAAATTAGCTTCTTGAGAACTCTCTAAGACCCATGGCTGGGTTTCTCCTGCACTGCAGTGTAAACATGCCCCTAAGTATGCCTCTCTCTGCATTGTCTCCGTGCATGTCTCCAAATAGATGACAGGCTTTTCCTGCCAAAGTTATGAATGAGCTGTCAACCCACCCTAGATAACAAATTTAGACTCTATTTTTTTTCTATTTTTTTTAAATACTTTATTCTTCCAGTGGTATACCACAAATTTTTATTAGTGGCATACATGAAAAGCAAATGTGTCATGGGCTGTGTCTCTACCAGTTCATTATTTTCATTTTCCAGCATCTAAACAATTATGAGCTGTAGAGATTGCATTTTCTTGGAGCTATCCTTTGCCAGGCTCATGAGCACAAGTCAGGTTGCTCATTAGTGAGCCCACACAGAGTTTAGTCCAGTAACCTTTGAAGTAAATGGAAAGCCTCCCACATATTTATTCGGTGTCAGGTAGACATTTGGTGCACACTGTGGAATTAAAAGATTTTGTCTAATTACATAATGAGGCTTTTGCCTTATCTGTGTAGTTTGTGAAGTTATGGGGAGTATGTTAGAGCTGATTGTGGAAAACTTTGAAAAGAGAAAGTGTTATCCTTCTTTGCAATTTTCACATGGTTTCACGTTGGGTTTTTTTTGCCATTGGTGATATGCAATTTTTTTCTTCCCCACTGAATCTGTTCCCATCTTACCTAGAGGTTTTCTGAACACCTTAAAAATGCTTGGTAAAAAATATAAGTGAAACTAAAAGATCATTTAGAAAGGATTGAGAGTGGGGAATAGAAACTAAAAAGGGAAGATTTTTGCAAAAATTGGTATGAAACAAAGAAAAATATATTTCTTTTTTATTTTCTATGGGCAGAAGGATTTGCAAATGCATGAATGGTACTGAGTCCTACATGCAGTGAGAATAGTCTGGTCCATAGGTGACAGATAAAAAGCTTTGTAAATTCATAGCACTCCTGGTAAGACTCTTCCTTGTGTATGTAATACACAAAAAGTTTGCCAGCATAAAGAAATGATGTGAGATGATATAAGTAATGGAACTCTGCAGTAGCTGTGGTTTTTTACCACAGAGAAGTGCTGATCTTTGTGTATCAATTATTTTACATCAAGGGGAACTTTGTACTAAGATGTAAAGCTTAGGGTGATGCCTCTTAAAAAATTTGGCCTTTACCCATGCAGAAAAGAAATGCCCCTTGCTTTGCAACAGGTGAAATTTATTCCATTATTGTTCTACATGGGTAGCATTTCTTCTTCCCTGTTTAAATTCCCTTTTCCAGTGTGTGGCACTGCCTGGGGTTTGAATCATCAAAAGGGGCGCAATTATAGGAAAAAAACCATTAATGTTTCAGGAGGTGTTAGAATGTAAATGATCCACCATCCTGAGAAACAGGAATGCAGATGAGCTTTTGATTGTTGATATATGTGGCATGCTTTATGGCTTTCTTTCATAAATACTCTCCTTTGTAGAAAACAGAAATAGGGATAGTTGGGACCATGCTCTGTTCTGCTAATCAACCTGCAGACTGTGTGCTGTAATGACACTGGCATAATGCCTTTTTAATGCCTAGTTGCTATGCCCAGCATTTAAAAAAACATACTTTAATACAACACAGTGTGTTTGCTATCCATAGCTGGGTAACCTGTAGCTGTTGTTGAGGTAGGAGGCAGTTTTGAAGGTCTGCATTTCTGGAAGGAAGGTTGACATTCACTGAAGGCATTTAATTTGATGGTGAAAGAAAGTGTTTGTTTAAATACTCAGCTTGCCTTCATTTATTAGAGTTGTTTATGTCATCCACTCTGGAGCTCATAGAAATAATCATGAATTGCCTTGCCTTAGTCAAACATTTTCAACCAGCAGTACTTTCGCTTTATTTCTGAAATTTCAGATTTTAAGGCAAAAAAATTATTCTTCTTTGAATATAACAGATAATGCAGTAATCACTCCCTCCCTGCATGCTCCTCCACTTGAAATGCAGGCAATGTTGATGAGAAAGGGAAAAAATGAAGAAAATATTGGATTTTGCAAATAGAATTGTGATTGATTAATAAACCTCAATCTCTATTCATGTATCTTGTCACTATTTTCTCAGCTTTTGCAATGCTGTGGTTACATTTCAATTTTTTGGCCTTTTTTTCTCCATTTGCATTATTTTGCATGTGCTCCCTTTAGTGTCATCATCTTTTTAAGTGCTTTACTATAGGTAGCAACTGAATTACAAATAATTTACATTAACACATCTGCACAGCCCCAGCAAATGTGTTAATGTAAATGCCTTCCCTCTTTTTACCCAAGTCTATGAGATACAACCCAGCCTTAGTTCAGAAAAATATTTTAAAATATGGTGCAATTCTAGTATTGTAATTGATCATATTAGTTTTTGATCAGGAGGTGAGCTTAACTATGTTTAAAAATAAATATAATAACTGCTCAGCCAGTTTTTCTGCCTGTAGCTCAGCTCTCTTCTAATGTCAGCTCTCTGGTTTTCATTTTGCTCAGAGCATGGGCAGTATGAGTTCCTGGGGAAGTCCCTACAGAATTTCCCTACAAACACAGCCTCCTTGCTGAGCAAAGGAACTGACGCTGCCCTTGGAGCACAGGGTCATTTGCAGTGAGCTTAGTCAGAGGTTTCTAATAAACTGTCTTAGCCTCAATTGTAGTTTTGGCTGGTGACTTTGATGTCACCCTGTGTAAGCAGGAGATGGTCACAGCCTTGCATATGTTTAGGCTGACTGTGGTTCCTCCACAACTCATGTGAGGGAAAATGTGTTGGCCTGTATTTAATTTAACCACCTGGAGTAAAAGGAAAAGATCTATTTTTACAAAGATGGTCAGAAAATCACATTTACCCAGGGCTTTTAGTAGCCAACATAAAGTAGCACTAATCATAATTATTGGAACATTTTCCCAGGAATATGGTAGCAACATTTGAAGGCATAAGAGTCAGACCTGTTTGTCTTCTTAAAAAGTGTTTGTATTGGAAAACAGATGCAGCTGTTTGGTATATAACCAATTTCCTGGTAATCTGAATTTAAAAGTAGAAAAATGAAATTATGCACAAATTTATTGTTGAAATGATGAGCAGTCACATGGAGAACACCTACAGTGGCTCCTTGTTTGTCATAATTTTCCCCCTAAAAAGATAGATGTAGGCAGTAAGCATGATCCCCTGTTAAAACATTTGGGGTTTTTAACAAATCACTCATACTTTTGTTAGTAACTGCAATTATTTCTTTTGTCCTAGTCTTTATTCTTCCAAGTCATAGAATAATTCCAGGATACAATTAATTTCCAGCAATTCTCACCAATTTTAGTGGGATTTGCAAGCTGTCACTTCTTTTCCAGATCACAGAGTGAAAATATGTATACTCTGTTATATGTATGTGTATATGGGAGGCTGGAGCTGTATTAGATAGTAACCATTATTGAGCATATTATGTACAATCTGATGAATGTAAATCTGTTTTCTGCACCACAATTCCTGTTTTGAATAACTATTTTTTCTTTTTCTCAGCATTGCTCATAATTTTTTCCTGCAATTAAGCAAAAAGACAAGCAGCAGGAAAGGCACGGTAAGAAAATGTAATAGCTAGGTGCATTTTTGTAGGCCTTTATCTTTTTTTCATGCAGTGATATATAAATTATTTGTTTAAATTTTAGGCTACATAAAGAGGAAGAATTCAACACAGAGAAAGGACATTTAGGAGTCCTCATAGCAAACACAGTGATGCTTAGAAACAATACTAGTGCATTCTAGAGACTTGGGGCAAAGACATTTTAATTCATTTTAATAGTGAACCATGATGCCTTTCTCATCTCCTAGGAAAAAATTGCAAAATTAAAAAAAAATATTATCAGTGTCAGAGAGAAGGTATACAAAAAGTTTTTATTTTTTGCTTCATTTTACAATTACTTGATCAAATAAATATTTCTGAAGTAGCAGTATTTTGAAAAAAAAATCAGATCACTATTAAAGCAACTTAACTGGCTACATTGTTTTTCTGTAGTGTGCTTGCTGCTTTCTGATGGAGGTTTCCCTGTCTAAAACATTGCTGTGTAAGGGTTTGAGTAAGCTAGAGGAGTTTCTGTCTGGTAGGGTGTACTTGATACAAACAGACACTGTGCAAAGCAGGCCTTACAGTAGCACTGGCTTAAAATATTCAGCCTGTACTATTCAGGGAAAAATTTCCAGTCTGGTAACTGTGTCATATTTTTTCTCAAAACACTATTTGTTTTCTATAGACAAAGAGCAGCTTTTGTATAGGTAGTTGAAAGTACAAAGAGGTCTCTTGGCAAATCATTAATCTTGCTTATAATTGCTAGTCAGCAGTGCAGCTCTTTTCCATAAATTAAAAGAGGAGGGTTAGCCAAACATCTTGTATTTCCTGAGGCAGGGAGCAAGAAGAGCTGATTTTCAGGGGCAAGGACTCCATTTGAAACTTATATTAATGTGCTATACCATTCAGTAGGGGAGAAGGGAGGGAAGACAAAGATAGGGAAAAGAAGAATTAACTTTGTTTACATCATTAGAAAGATGGAATACAGACTTATCCTTGGCTTCCATTGTTTAAATGGCTTTCCTTTTGCTCATGAGTAAATGACATAACTGCCCCTGTTTGCCTCATGTTTTGTTTCTTGTGAGTGTGTTTACACACGTGTGTCAGTTGAGCAGGGACCCTGGTGTCACCCCAGAGGGGACATTCACACTGGGGGCTGGCAGGACAAGGACCATGAGGAACAGTGGCTCAGCCATATCCAGAGGAGATGATCTATAAACATCTCCCCTGAAAAGAGTTGACCTGCTCTTCCTCCTTGATGATGTTCACCTAATTATTATTTTCTCAGGGGCATGGTTGCATCACCAAGGTGCAGTTTATGGTATGGGGTGAAAGCTGAGGCACCTTTTGAGAGCGGATTCTTCTCATTCCTCCCTATGTCTGCTAATTTATTCTTTCAGGGAAGTGTCTGAGTTGTCCCAGTGTGACAGTCTAGACAGGGAAGGACTAGGCTCTCTCTGTGTGCTGAGGGCAAGCTGCTTGCTCATGGGATCAGAGCAGGTACAGAGAGATGATGGGATCCCCACACCCTGCTGCCCTACAAAGATCATGCTGGTGGGGGGCTGGGCTTTTCATTTCCCTCTGTCTTCCCTTTTTGTACTTCTGTAATTTCCTCCTAACTTTTCACAAGAGAAAGCTCTTAATTAGCCTTTTCTTAGTCACACTCTGAGTCCAACTCAGCTGCTCATGAAGAGCTCTTTAGGTAAGTCAAGTGTGGGGTGTTCTTCTGTTCTGTGTTATAACAGAGCTTGTCAGCTCAGGGATTTCACACACTGGTATGGCAAACACTTTTCTTTGTATGTATCTCAGGACTATTACTCTTACAAAGTGCTTTAAATGCATTAAAAAATCCCACACAAGGCAAAATGCTTGTCTGGGAGAGCTTGCACAGTACTTTGCTTGTGGATTAAATATGTACAGCATGCAGCTATACTGCACTAGCAGCTCTTAGTACTGAACCATTCAGCCTCCTCTGATAAAGGCTGGCATATTTCCCAATTCCTTATAAGTTTCTGGATGCAGCATAATGGTATTGAGGATGTGACCAAGAAAGCATGCAGCTCCAAACAATCATGCTGGTGCCTTGCATGCCAGGCAATATGGTGCTCTTGACATGGGGTGTTTCCCTTTCCCAACATTTTTCTGCCTTGTTTAGATTGAAACCTATTCTGGGAGTTTCCTTATGTCTTATTTTTAAACTGTCTGTCAAATTCCAATGCTTAACTATCATCATAGAAGAAAATAAACAACATCAATTACTCTCTAAAAATAATGGATGTTATACTGAAAGTTGCACGTGCAAATTCATAGTATTACTCAGACTTTTTAGAACATTATAAAAAATTCCTCTTTAGCAAAAAAAGGCAAAAAGTACTGCTGCCTTCTGGGCAGTAGCGCTGTGACATTCCTGTACAGCAGATTTTCCCAACCTCCCAAATGGGAGTACAAAGATACATGCCCCAGGGGAACTGCAAAACAGTATCACAAAATGCCTAAAAGCTTGGGAGGCCACGTTTTGTATAGGAGCAGAAATGCTAATAATCCTGTCCCCTTGATAACCTCTCAAGGGCCACTAAAATGGCCATGCTCTATCTCCAGTTTGAAAACTGCTGCTCTCCAGGCGAGGGATTAACTCAAGCTTCCCAGTACACAAAGTAAAGGTACTACTGTTAATATTGAATTCTTAGGCAATATAGAAACTTGATTGCATGAAGGTAAATGCAAAGACAATGTCTGTTGTCAGAGAAGTTAGTTCTCTGCCAACAAACAGTTAGTAAATGAGATAATTAGAAACACAAAATGCAGAAAAACATGAACATGGAATGGAGGAGAAGTCAGAGCTTGAAGAACAGTATTTGCATACTGCTCAGATCACTGGTGTTTTTCTTGTTCATGTAAATTCTCTTTCCTGTTTTATACTGTTCAGCTCTTTGGTTAGTTTTCTGTTTAAATTTCAGTTCGAAGTGTATGAAGAAGGACCAGATGGTTATACAGTCAGGATTGGTGGCAGAGAGGTAGCAATTGATTTTATAATATGAACAAGCTAGGTTCTCGCTGTTTGATCTCAGTAATTTCTTCCTAGGTTGGAAATCCATCTATTAAATTTCTGTTTCCCATATGGACACTCATAGACTGAGACCAAGCCACCTCTAAACCATCTCTTTGATGAGTTAAATAAATTGATCATCTTGCATCTCACACTGTGAAGCAAATGCTTTGATCCTTTCATCATTCTTCTTGGTTTTTTCCCCTGCAACTGCTCTAGTTTTTCCAAGTCCTTACTGTGAAAATGAGAACTTGGACCTCGCTTTCAGTTCCTGGATTGCAAGCACTAGAGCCAAGGTGTTGTACTTACTCATCCTGCATCCCCCTTTCATCACATCATAGCCTCTAAAGCAGTGCTACTCTAAGAATTCATGTTCATCTTCTCATTTAGCCTGACCTCAAGACTTTGTCAGAGGTACAGCTCAGGGCTGAACGCATCACCTAGAAAAATGCTATTTCTTATTCCTAGATGAAAGCCTGTATGCTCTTAAACAGTGCATTGTTTGTTATGTTGATGCATGAGAGGGCACACTGATGTCAGCTTTTGAATCAGTGTGATCTGGAGCTGTAGTGAGAATAAATAGTTTTGCTATTTCCTTTGAAAATAGCATGATTGTAAGATGAATGATTGTATGTCTGGAAAAAAAAGAAAAAGGCTTCAAAATGCAGATGAAACATGAAAAGGATCATGCATAGGATTGGTTTGGTTTTGTGTGGAGTTTTTTAAACTGATCCAGTAATTCTATTAGACTAATTTAGCATCTTAGTTTCAAAAGTTAGAATTTAGGCACTATTTAAGATGGTTGTTTTGCATTCCCATGTTTATATAAAAGACCTCATAACTGAGTATAGAGAGGGGGGAAGAAAATCCTTTGATCCTTCAGCAAAATGTTTTTATGTAAGTAGCCTTTTCGTGGTGAGCTCTGGAAGTCTGGACAGATCATTGTCCATCTGTTTTTACAACTTTCTGTGATCACTGTCCAGCAAATGCTGTTTAATCTACAGAGAATAAACACTTCCAGAGTTGACAATGTGCTTCCCAGGTGCTGAGGGGGAGGGTCACATAGCCAGGCCATTTGCTGAAATGTAGGAAAATAGTCATCCAGAGAAAACAAATATCTATGGAGACTTTAGGGAAGAATCACATCTCTTTCATTTTCTTTTTCTTTTAGAAACCAGAGACTCTTTTGGAAAGAAATATAAAGGTACTGGTAACTTGTCTTGTGCTGGATGGATTAGAGCACAAGAGGGAAGAGATGCCAAGATCTTTAAAATCAGTAGCTCTTTTTTTAAAGATTAAAGGAATGTGAAGGAAAAATATAATGTTGGTGCAGAAGGCTAATGAAACAAATTCCTATAACTGTGTTTCCATTTGGGCCACTGTTGATTGCTGGAAGAGGGATTGGAGGCCCACAAGTGCAGCATGGAAACGAGCCGCTGTGTCTGGATCATGTCATGGCAAGGAGCTTTAGTAGCTCTGAGGCGCTGCCCTCATTTGTGCTGGAGCTTAACATCCCCTCCAAAATGTTCTGCAGCAGGCAGACAACCAGCCCTCATTGCTGTTCATCCCAAGGACTGTCCAGGCTACATTCAGATCAGAAATTCTGTGCTGTTTTTCTCACCCCAAGAGAAGGTTGCAGGGCTTAGGCTCCCTGGCACAGGATAGAAGTATTGTAGATATGTTTTCATGTTATGGTAACAAAAAGGCATGTGCCACTGTCACTGGTGCTGCTCTAACTCCAGCACTGCTAGCTTCTTTTTATCTTGATTTCAACCTTTGTGAATGCTTATATTTCTATTCACAGGATATTCCTTCATGGAAATCCAAAGGGCATTACAAAACTGATATACCAAACTTCCTCTTCTGTAAAGCCTAGCTTCAAGTACCCTGCACCTCTGAAATACCCAGAATATTCAGGGTTCTTTCCTTATCTTTCTCAATAGTTCTTCACTCTGAACAAGACCCTGTAGTCCAGGATAGTTTATTCCCCAAAATGTTCAGGGTACCTCAGCTCCAGGCCTCTTTTGTGATTTTTTTATTTGTTTATTTGGCTCCTTCTCTTTTTGTAGGTGGTTAGTCAAATAGATAATATGTGTATGAACCTAATTTGGGGGCCTAACTAACTTTCCTGGCATTCCTCCATCAGATGCATCACCTGTGTGTGGCAGGGTTTCAGTAAGGGGAACAGGAGAGGAAATGAAGCAATTTGGCTTTTTGATTAATTCTCCATGAGCTGTTTGGAAGGCGTGTGACAGGGCTTTGCTCTTGATCAGTCCCCAAGTACATAAAAATAAATCTTGTCCAAACACATGCCTTTCTCTAGCTGCAGTGGTTTTAAAAGCAAGTTGCCCTCTGAGCTGGGATTCCTTCTGTGTTTTCTCATCCCAAATTTAAGGATTGGTGGTTTTAAAATGTAAGTCAGTGTTTCCCAACTTTGCCTCTAATTCATTAATATTACATATCATCTAAGCTGCTGAAATTAATAAGTGTAGTGAAGAAACCACATCCACACCCCAACTGGCTTTCTTGTGTGGCTGGACTAGGCCAACAGCACTGCCTGCCAGCAGTATCCATCACTGCCAAATGCGAGTCTACTGGATGTGCAGCAGTAGGTTCGTGAAATATTTTTGCCACTACAGGTCAAGCAATTGAATATGAATATTGGCAGGATCACATTGAGAGTGTTATTTAATAGAGCTGTTCCTTCATAGAAAATGGGTTTTTAAATGGACTGTGGAGTTAGCTCAGGATGGAAAGGTCTTGTGTCTAACTGAAAGGCTGTATAAACTAACAGCAGCCAACACAAGGTGTAAAAGCTGGGAAAATTCCATGCCCTGAATGTGGCTGAGTCAAGTTCAGGGTCAGCACACTTCTATTCTGGACAAGAAAAGTCAAACCCAATCCTTGCCACCTGGGAACACCAAACCACTGAGGTTACTGGGAGTTTTGATAATCAAAGTGGGACCTTTTTGTTTGTCATGACTTAGGCTTCAAATAGCATCAACAATTTCCATCTTGCTAATTACCTGTAGTTGGGAAGGCTAATGAAAATTTAGGAATAGTTTCTGCTCTCGCTTTGTTACCTGTAAGTGTTTTTCCAGCCTGTCACAGTTTGCTGTTCACCACTATGAAGTTTAAAAAACAGTAATGAAGAAAAATAATTTGTGGATTACATCATTTCAGAACAAACCTTTGAGGTTTAACTGCAAGGTCAAAGTCACAAGGCACTGGTTTTGACACAAGGTACTTTATCATCTGCAGAGTTTAAGTTCAGTGGTTATTTGAAAGCTGGGGAGATGCCTGCTGAGAACTGGTTTATGTCAGGTCGACCTTACCAGCAATGGACACTGTGAGCAAAGATCTTAAAAGGGGTGCGGATGACACATTTATTTATTTACCTATCTGTCACTGATGGTGCTTTGAGACATAACAGCCTTGCAGAGCCTCATTAGGTTCATGTAAAGGAAAAAACAAGGGAAAAATACTTTGTCTTGTCAGTACATATTGGATTTAATATGTACATATGTGCGCATATACGCACACACAGAGCTCTAAAAAGGGAGCGAACTATTTAACCGTTTTTTTATTAGATAATTTAAAATAGCAAAATACTTGCTAGGATTCAAGGCCTTGTCATAGGATATGTTGTCCCCAAAGTACTCTAAGCATGGCACATAGTACTGATTATTAAAAAAAATATCTACATCTGCTACTTCAGATTTTGGTCCTTTATTCTGGGCTGCCAGAGTATGGATGGCACAGTAGATGGTACCAACCCTCAAGATTAAGAGGCAAAAAATTCAGGGCAGTGTGGAAACTCTTCCATTCTCTGTTGGTGGTTTGCTGTGTGACACTGGTCAACTCATTTCTTCTCACCATCATGGTACTCTCTCTAGCTTTTTTCTTTTTGATACCTGTTGCTCTTGGACACTTTCTTACTTTCTATCTGTGCAGAACATAGCACAGAGCAGCCCTGTTCTTGTCACTGTAGCATAAATATTAGAGGGAAGAAGGAGAGAAGCATTTTTCTCTGTTGTTGTTCAGTGTTTCCATTGCACTCTAGGGAATACTGTGGCCAGGTTGACATAAAATTTGGAAATGGATAGTAGGAAAAAGGGCTCTTCTCAAAGTGATCCTCCCACTCCCTCAGGATGGTGTGGATCCTGTTGTTGGGAAACTGGATGTCTGCTTCCTGTGTGTGATGGAGCTGGTGGCTCTGCTGGTAATACACCTGCTTAAGTGGTTTTTGCTGGATCGCAGCCTGAACAAATTGTGAATTCCTTATCCTCTCATATCTCCATTACTGCATGCTTCAGAGCTGTAGCAAGGCATTTTAGTGTCCAGGGTAACACCTTGTACTTGGCAGCTCTCCTGCTCCCCCCACGTGGTCTCTGGAGTGTCGGCACCTGGGCTGGGGTGGGCTCAGGCAGCGAGTCCCAGCCGGCTGCAGCCCACCTGGCGGCCAGCCCCGCTGCCACCGCTGTGGCACTGCCCTCCCTGCCATCTTCATTTGGAGATAGGGCTGAGGGAGGGCACTGCTTCTCACCTTGACAAGGCACTGCTCTTGCTCTCCGTGTGAAAAGGTTTGGGCAGTGGCCAGAGGCAGACTGCTGGGTTGTTCCCACCATTCAGTTTGGATGCTTCTTCTGTCCCTGGCCTTATTTTCTCCCTGGAGGTTTCCCTGCCCTTCTCCAAGCCGTGCTTCTGTCGGCATCAAAAACTGTCAATCTCCTTGTATGCAGTCCCTGCTTCTGAAGTTTTATGTGGCATGATCTTATTTATTTAGACTGGTCCCAAATCCACCGTTACAGTTGATCCATTTATGCAGCAGCCCTGTAACTCCTATAGTTTTGACAGTAAGCCCTTGTAGGTAGGTCTACCTCCAGGAAAGCCTTTGAGATGACTGAAATGTAATTAAAAAGTGAAGACCAGATGTTTCTTCCTAGATTATGTTTTCAAGATCACAACAGTCCCTTCAAAAGGGAGGGGAGAAAAGGGAAACAAGAGAAAACCTCTACTGCTCTGCTTTAGCAAGGGAATTTCCTGAAGTATATACAAGAAAAATCTGGATTTTGTTAATTTTTTTTTTTTTTTCATTCCACACTGAAGTCTGTAAGCAGCTTGAAATGGTAATAAAACAAAGTGGACTTTCCATTCCATTGTGCAAAGCCAGCAGATTTGTTTTTTCCCCAGTGCACCTGCTTTGTTGCTCAGCCTTTCCAGAGAGGGGAAAAAAAACCCCTTAAATTTTTTTTTCCTGGAACAGTGCTTTACGAGTATTTTTTTCTGTAATTTACCACAATAAAAATGTTTTCTTGGATTTACTTTTGAAAACCCTTCATTCCATTCTGTGAAAGCAAATAAAAATGTGGAGGAGTTGGGGGAGAAAAATCCATATTCATCAAAAGAGAATGTTTGAATAGCTTCAAATCTTTATAGTAAACCTGCCAGGAAACACACAACATTAATATAATTATGGTGTTGAACTGGCAAATTAGAGGAGATATACTCCTGCCATTTTTAAACAAGACTTCTTATACAGACAGAATGATTATTTGATAGGTTGAGGTTTCTTCTAAGTATTTAATTTCATTCTGTGATCTGTGTATTATGTTGTCTTTGTGCTGTCCTTGACAAGAAAAAGTCCTGTCAAAAAAAGTAGGTGTTTCCCAAGGAGAGTATGATGATGCTTCTTGTCTTGTAGACAGCAAATATGTGGGTAAACTTTACAGGTATTTGCTTATTATTTTTATTGAAAGTTAGATATGGATATGTTATTTAACTTACCAGTTTAAGCTGACTTTTAAAATTCAGGTGCTAGTAAATATCCCACAAACCTCTTCAGGACATACTAAATATACTTTTTATCTGGGGAATATGTTTTTCCTTGTCCCAGGCAGCATACACATTTACCATGACCATGAAAAGAGATCTTGTTTAATGGTCACTAAGGCTAAATTGCTGTAAGTTCAGTTTCAAAGGGGGATATTCTTTTTTTTCCCCACATGTTTTGACACTTTTCGTGGTGTGCTAATTGTAAAAATTATGTCCTCATTAATAAAACCAAATTTGGTCATTCCATACATCTATATATATCTATATATATCTATATATATCTATATATATCTATATATATCTATATATAGATATATATATGTTTATATATATATATATATGCATATATAAAAATGACTAGCAATTTCAGTTTAACACTAACAGAAAAAATATATATATACTTGAGCAATATGTATATGAAAGTAGCACTATTACTTCCACAGAAATCATGAAGGAGTTTTTAGGTGTTTTCTTAAATTGATGCTAAGAATTCATCATTTCTGTCCAGACCTGAGGACAGCAGTGGGCAGTCAACCTTCCTGTCCTTAACTAGAATCAGTGAGGACTGAAAGGTGTTACTGTATGTTGGGCATTGCTGCTAAGGACAGTGCTGGAGTGACACAAGGGGACCAAAATGATGTCTGATTCTCAACTCCTCACTCACTTGTTTTATCTTTAGATCTGCATGATCTGGGTATGTTATTTAACAGAGAGCAAAGTGGGTTTGTGGTTTCCAGCTGGGCAGTTTGCTGAGCTAAGCTGAGAACTGTAGGTCTTTGCCCAAGTCCAGTGTTCGGGTTGTGCCTACAGTGAGGAGCAGTTTGGACTAAAGGGAGCAGATCTGGGGAGACAAACAGTGCTGAAGAGCTGGCATCCACACTGTGCATTTCATCTCTGAAATAAAACTGAGGTTTTATCTCACACGAGTTCTTCTCAGGCCCTGGAGGCACCAGGCTTGGTGGTGGTGGAAATACATCGAGTGGAGTCCTGAACTGAACTTCTGGGTAAATTTGATCTGAAAGTGCCTGAGTTCCCTGTGCTCCACAATGGCTCTGTGATATGAACCAGCACATGTCAAGTGGGAATAATTAGGAAATTTGCATAAAAGATACATGCCTGAGTCACACTGAAATGCAAATGTAGATGCAACCTCGGTGAGCTTTGTGCCTGTTTATATTCAAGGTACTTTGTACCTCTTGGAAAATGGGAAGGAAACAAGTGAGAGTAGATGAGGATATAGGAATAATTATAGACTGGGTAAGTGGGAATCAAGGCTAGTAATTGTCTTAATTTATATTGCAAATAGCTTCATACAGCCATTATTGGAAAAAGAGCCTAATAGAACAAGTAGATTGCTTTATAAGGTTAAAAAGATATACTGGATTGTCTTCTGCCCATATTGTTATCTGTTCATAACAGTGCAGACTCTGTTTTTCAGTTACCAGTTTAGTCTCTTGAGCCTTTGTAACAAAATTTCTGCTCAGTATAGAATATTGCAACATGTACTGTAAAGAATAACAGTTATCTGAAAGCATGGAGAAAAAAAATTGCAATGCCTGCTATCATGTTTCTTCAAATAGAGTCTGTGCTGGGGAGCCAGAGTTCAAAAAGCGTATTGTGGTACAGCCGGAGCTAAGGCACTGAGTGCTCACACTGAAGAGGATTGCAGGCTCGGGGACTCAGGCATGCAGGGGATTTAGTACACATTTACCAGAGGATTGCTCTAAGGGTTTTGTACCTTAGGTTTTAAGCATTTGGGGAGTTTTATAAAGATGGGTATTTGCAGGTACTCAAAGGCTGGATCATGAAGTGCAGTGACGTGACCTGCGTTAAGATGCCCTTTTGCTCTGGCCTCTTTTCTTAAATAGACTAAGTTGCAAGTTGTAGCTATTTATAGAAGATTTTCATCAGAACTGTCTCTCCTTAGATTTTTATAATGGCAATCCCCTGGCTCCTAAAACCTTGCTCTAATCAACCTCATTGACACCTCTATAATTAAATGGAGAGACAAGAGGCTGAAGAAGTGGAAAAGACATGATAGAATAAAAAGGAAGCGTTCAAAACTGTACTCAGAAGTCTCTGGAGGAACTCCTGACAGAAGACTGGCAATTCTTGAATTTTCAGGATCTAAAAATGAGGAAGAAAAGGAAAAAAAAGGACTGGCTATTTGTTTGTTTTATAATGTTTGGCTGTTACATCTATTCTTCCCCTGGTATTTTATATCAGTGCTGTAGATTACTGTAGAGAAGAATATTGCTGTAGACCTCTGTGTCATCTGGAGCTTCACAGTCCTATCTTTAAATGTAAAATATTTTGAAATGTGCAAAACCAATCTGAACCTCCTCCCTCTCAACTCTGGTTATTTCTGCTCTACCTCCTTATCTCTCTCAGCTTGTTTCTTCCTCTGCAGCCTCTTTACATGCCAGATGCTAAAATGCCTCCTGAATAAATGTTGATTATGGTTTGGAAAAATAAATTTTGCAAATAGTTGAGGGAGGGGAGAAGGGGTGTGCCCTTTGTTAAATTTCTGGATATTTTGAGGAATTTCTGGATGTTTTGTAGTGAGTCCCAGATACTTAATGAAAAAAAAAAACTGAGAGCTTCCAAATGTCCTCAGAGCCACTGGTTTCACTGTACAGGACAGTGATGGTGTTGTGTGCATTTTCAGTCTCTAGATGTCTTAACCTGCAGCAAGAAACCTAAAAGATATCAGAGTTGTAAGAAGATCCCTATTGGCCTTAACAGTAATAGCTTATTTATTTGTAGTAGATCCCTCAGAGGGAAGCTCTGGAATCCTCTTTGTACAGAACATGTTGGGAGGTAAGGGACAGAGGGTGTCATGGGAAGGATGCTGGTGCAGGTCCTCCCCTCTGGTGCTGTTGATGAAGTCCATGGTGTTGCTGTGGCTTCTTGTCTGTTGCTTTCCCTGGGACTGGGACAGCTGAATCTCCTTCTCCTACATCACTGCACAGGAGATGTGGCTCCCATGGACCTGCCCATAGACCAGCAGCTCTGCTTAGGGCAGCTGCAAAATACTTCAGTGGTACCACTTAGAAAAATAGGATTGTGTCTGACTTATCGGTCTGATTTGTTTGTTGAACTTTCTTTTTTTAATGCTATATCTGCAAATTTGAGAAGTCTTCAGCAGCTCTCCTAGGAGAGCTTACCAGTAAAGGGCACAGGTGCATGGATGTGGAAGGTGCTGCAGAGACCTCCTGGCTTTCCCACTCTGTTCCTGAGGGATTTTTAGGTGCAACTCCAGCTATTTTTAACTGTGTGGCTGCACAGCCTATCCTCCTGGGATGGGATGCTGACTTGAGCTTGCCCAGGCTGGCCTGTGTTTGTACCTCTCACCAAAAGCTTGCTGAAGATTTGGTTTCATGGATATATAAGCACTATCTTACTATTGCTACTTGAAAGTTGATAGAAGTTATTTAGGACAAGAGGATTTGTTCCCTAATTTTAAAATCAGGATTTTAATAGTCTGTGCTACAGGTTGACTTTTGTCGCTTCCTGATTTTTCCTAGAGTCCTTTCCAGCCTTCAGCATCCTGGTTACTGCAAGTCTTGGGACAGGGTTGTGCAAGTTTTCTATATTTTATTTGAATACCCTGAGCAAGAACACATGTTGGTGATTATCTCAGCAGGTCTAGTTTTAATTCAGCATGTGCAGCTCCCTGACCTCTGAGACCACCATCAATGGCAAACCCCTTGCTTACACCCAGGTAGTGTTCTCTGACTACCAAAACACCAGAGAAAGCACAGATCTAAACAAAAAGTGCATGCACATGGCTTCACCTCTATGTTTTAGGAGAAGGCCAGATTCCTTCAGACTTTCTGTAGTCTCTGCCATGCATGGTCTTAAACAACACATGAAAAATGGCTTCTTGCTCCCTCTCTCCATTCTACCAAAACTTTTTAAATGCTATTCTCTCTCTTGGTCTCTAAACTTTCAGTAGTCACTTTTGTGAACTTGTGCTTGCCCTGGAGATGAGATACAGTCCCACAGAGCTGGTCACACTCCACCATGTATCTGAAGATGGCTGGTTTGAACCCTGCATGGTGTTAAGCTTTATCAGGCAGTCAGGAGGTAATTTTCAACCATTTACTCTGATTTTATGGTTGTCACTGCCCATATTATGTGTGCTGTTCTCAGCCTTTTCCTCCCATGTCTCTGTGCCCATCATGGACTCAAGGCATTGCCTCCCAGAGCGGTGTATTAATTAGCAGATTTTTTTTTCTGATGAGACCCATGTAGTGTTTTTTTGGGCTAAACCAGTGATGAGGTTGGTGACTGCCATCCTGAGAGCTGCTAAAGGAGATTTGTAAAATGAGCATGACATAATGAATGTACAGCTCTTCTGCATGGTCAGATTTTCAGTGTGCTGAAACACAGAACATTTTTTGTTTATTTTCATGTGCTGTGTTCGTTACCTGTGTAATACTGATCGCAAAGCACTTTACAGAGCTTTCAGAGAAGTAAATTTTGCCAGAACAATGACTCAAAGCTTTAGTCTGCTAAAAATCTTTAATGAGTGGATATTTGTTTACTGTGTTAAATTATTATTCGGTAATGGAAGAAAATAGGAAATGACTCAGACTGTAATAAAATTTCTTTTTTTCCCAATCACAGCAAATGCATTGCATAGCAGTTGGTGGTTAATAGTAAATAAATAATGAAAGATGCTATTCCAAACAGACCTGCTTTATTTCATGTTGTTTTCAAAATGTCAGTGGATATGCATTAATAGGTAGAAGTACATGCAGAGACCTTACAGAGGTGAAACACAGGCAAGCTTTGATAGTCTTACATTTTGTTTCTGATTTGTTTTCTTCCTGTGTTTTGCAATTTTCCCCTTTCAGAGTTTTTATCCATTCTCCTCATTTAAGAGGTTGGGTTTTTTTTGTTTTTGATTTGCCTGCAAAACATTACCAGTAAGCAGAAACTAATTGTCTGCACTGTACAGCTCTCCTGGGATTTTGAGCTCCATGAGGTTCACTTGGTTATATTGCTGGGTTTCTTTCCATTTTCAGAAAACTTGACTGTGATTGCAAAGGATTTGTGTAGTAGCTATAATGCAATTTATGTGGCAACGAGAGTACTAAGGTCTCAAAGCAATGGAAAAGACTAAATGGTTACAGAGGACAATGAGTGGCTACTTTCTGAGGGGAAAAATAAGAGTGTTATGATGAATAGCACGTGCTGATGTGTTAGCAATTATGTCTGACTTCAGTTCAACTGAAGATAATCAGCCTGCTTGATTTATTTTGCAGTGTGTTGTGTGAACAAATTATCCTGATTGCATATGTTAAATATCTATGGTATCACCTGACTACTTGCTGTATTCTTGGTAGAACTATGTTAAATGACTATTTTTCATTAAGAAATTCTATTTATCAAGACCCCAAAGATTCTTTGATGCAGTCCTAAAGTCCTTCCAAGTGCAATTTTCTGAATGCAGTGAAACTTCAATTTATGTAGGTTGTTTATCAGTTTTCAATATTTCTGCCTTCTTCCTTCTTGACTTAAATACTTGTACATCTCTTATTTTTGTGTAGTACCTTTCATCATGAGTCTCAGTGGACCACTTAACCTCACTTTGCTTTGCCACTTAGAACAGTAGATAAATATGATGGTGAAAAAGGCAAGGTCTTTTTTGACCTTACCCCCAAAAGAAGAAAAAAGAAAAGAGGTGCAGAAGTTTAATGGTGAAAGAACCTCTTTTTTCAGAACAGTTAATAATTCAGAGCTCAGGGAACTCGCTTAGGTTTTGGTGGCTTGGCCTCAGTCCTGAGTCAGTCTAATTTGCAGCAGGGGCTCTAGGGAGGATCTCTTATGGCTCTAAGGAGGGTCTCTTACATGCCAGGTGATTTCTCCTCCATCAGATTATTGGCTGTCTTGAAAGAAGACATTCTCATTCTCTCTCACCCAGACCTTTCTCACCTTGCATGAATAATTGAATAACCATTGTGGCAGGGCAAGAGACTAAAGCTGTGGCCTGCTAGGTATCAGGGATGTAGGGCCTTGAACTCGGAGCTCTCACACCCTGCTGGAGAAGCCTGGAGTCCCTGTGGGGCCTTGTGCTGTCAGATTGTGTGCAGCGCTTTAATGTTCCTTTCTCATTTGGGAAAAGGCAGGATAATCCACCAGTTATTCTTCCCAACCTGCATTCTCCTCAGTCCCTCAAAGCCCAACAATGGACTTGTGGCCATCTCAGTATAGGTTTTCCTACTAATATTTTGTGTACTGTAAGATACACTACTTAATCCATGGAGATACCCTGTTGCTCTCCCAGCTCTCAAGTTTCCTTCCTTTGTACAAAGCAAAAACCAGTGAATTCCCATGGTATATGATGCTTGTTGATTATCAGTGGCTTTGATTGTCTAAGACTTGTGCAAAAGCTTACCATCAGGCCCATTTTGTTTACAATTAAGCCTAAGCTCATTTGTTGGCCAGGGAGTCTGAGGTTTTGGTTTTTTCCTTTTTTTTTGTACCAGCTTGGTGATAATGATAGTAATAGCAATAATGAGAATTAATCTGTGCCATGCTCCCTGAAATTCACTTAACCATTGTAGAATGCAGCCATGGAGGTTTCAATGATAAAAAGCAGAAATGCTGGAAAGGGGGAATCTGTGTTCCCATAATGAAAGGCAGGTGCCAGAGGCCCAGTGCAGACTTCTTGCTACTCACCTTGCAACATGAGTTGTGGACTTTCTGAGTTAAGTGATAGCTTCACTAAAGATAATGGCAAAACTCCCCTAAGTTTTGTTGCTATTTTCAGAAAAGCTCTCTTCACTAGCTTGTGTCATTTGATCCTGATCATTACATGGACACCATGGAGATTTTGTGTTAGAGTTGTCATGGATCAGGCCCATGACTCCACTAGGTCCTGAACAAATCAAGAGAAGAGCAGTCCTTGCCCCATGAGTGGAAGAAATTCATGTGGAAGACAGCAGGTGATGAAAGATGCAGGATAATACAGTGTATTAGAGGGTGGCCATGTACCTGGATGTTGTGGCATCTCTGTATCTATAGAGAGATAGGGTTACACGGATCTGAGGCCATGCAAGGTTTAGGCAGGATTTTTCTTTCCCCCACTACTTGAGGAAATGTTTTGCCTGGAGATCATTGCATTCTAAGAAATGAAGCTAATGAACAGTTTAGTAGGAAGAGAAAATCCTGGGTTTTAGGCTTTGTTAACTAGTGCTTTCATGTGGCTGTGGCAAATTACTCAGCACAAAGGCACGAAAGGAAAATGTCGGTAGTTTGATGCTTGTTTACACAGCATGTCCCTGCCAACTCTGTTCCTTCCTATACATCCATTAATAAATAAATGCCCCTCAAAGCTGAGGACATAATAGAGATCAAACCTGTAAGACAAAACCTGCTGATCTCAGCCCGTTTCAATTCCACTCTACCATCTCTGCCCTGTAGCTGGCAAGTGAAGTTACAACCCAAAATGTAAAATGAGGAAGCAAAGGGGCTGTAAAAGAGGCACTGTGAGATCATACCTATGCAACACTCTAGCTTGGACATGCACCTAAATTCAGTGTATGGCAAGATTCAGGTTCCAGTTGGAGGTGGGTCTGAGTGTGGGTGGCTCAGGCTGCCCTACAGCACTTCCCTGAGCCCAGCCTAGCCTGGTCCTCCTGTTTTCACATCAGGACAGCCTCACTACACTCATTTGTTCTTACATTATGGAAAGGGCTATTTATTACCACCAGCTCAGGAAATGACCTAATGTGGCCTTGTAAGGCAGAATTAATTTGCAATGACTCCAGCTGAAAGTTGGCCATCTTTTAACTTAATAACTGCAGAACTGTCAGCTTCCTTTGAACTTAATAGCAGTTGTGATGTTGAAATAGGAATTTTCATACAGGAAAGCAAACTTGACTTGATTTGAATTGCAGTATGTAGTGTTTTCCTCAGTGGAATAGAAGGAGAGGAGTGTTCAGCTGTAAAACAAAAAGCATTCCTTTTGTGTTTAAATAGAACTCTTACTATGCTGTGTCTTTTGAATACAAACTTAGCAATGATGTTTTGCAGTGAATATTCAAGCTGGAAATATTTAAAATGTGAGTGACTCTTGTAAGTTGTGTGTTTTTTCACAGCAGGGACCACACACTGCAAGTAAATGCGAGCCTACTTTGGCTCTACCACATTTCACCCTGGGATGCAATTTCTGCAAAGGTGTTTTAATTAATTTTTCCTTAATGATCAGAGGAGCAGCTCAGCTGTAGGATGAATAAAGGATTTATTACTGTAAATGCAGAGGTTGCTGATTATTATTTTTCATCTCTAAGTTACTTAAACTTTAATAAATTGGTAATTTTGGGTTATCAACAAGCAGATTAGGTATACACATGTGAATGTGCAAAATGTAGCTGTTTCTAATTTAAACTAGAGTTTATTACTGCCACTGGATCTGCTTCATTGCTGCTAATGAGATTTTAGGGGTTCTCATAATGTAACAGCATGAATAACCTTTTGTTAAGAAAGGCCACCCAAAGTATGTGAAGTGGTGGTAACTATTCATGTTTTTGGTTTACTGTGTTCAGTTCTCACAAAGGGCTGGATGATAGCCTTTCAAAATGGAGAGCGCTCCCTCCCCAGTGCATGTAAGAATGTGATTAAAACCCTCCTACTCCTACCATGCTGGCTTTAATCATAGTCCCACTCCTTAACAGCCAAAATGTATTAACATCTGAGAGTTGTTAGACACCGTGAAGGGTGTCAGGGGTTTCTGTTCAGCTCATGTTGGACAGGTGTGCAGGGAAGACCTCCATCATAGTGAGTATAAACACACCTGCTCCTGAGCAAGCCTGAGGGTGAAAACACAGGAAAATGGAGTTCCTCTGTCACAACTGCATGGGAAGGTTTCCTTCAACGGGCATTATGAAAGCAGCCTCAATGCACGAAGAGCTATAGTGAAATTAAGCAAAAGCAAAGTATTTCAAATATTAGGCAAGGTTTTATGAGTGCATGACTGCATGGACATGTATCTATCCATCTCATAAACAGCACAGACAGGTGAGTAATGTATTTGTACTTGTGGCAGGATTAACTTTATATTAATCCATCTCTCACAGGTCATTTTCTGCTGTTCCAAGTCCCCGAGCAACCTTAAACAAGTGCCATTTTACTTCTGTCAAGTAGTCAAAGACATTTTTCTTTCCCTTACTCAGACAAAGAATTCTTTATTTAAAAATTACTCCAAACCCCTTTCTGTATTGATTTTAATTCCAGCCCCCTGAGTAGTGATCAGAACACATTTATACCCAGTAGCCCAAAATCATCCACCCAAGGCTCTGACTCATCAGCAATTTTCTTATGCATAGTTTTTTAAGAAATGTCACAGATTTGAGTTTGAAAATGGGTGAGTGTATGTGATAAATCTTGGATACAAATCAGCCTAGCTCCATTGAAGCCAATGGACTTTTGAAGTTTTATACCAGTTCTCTGTAAGGCACACAAAGGCCCTAATTGTTGGGAATGTCAGTTTTCTGTGGGTACTTAGTTTTTTATAGCATTCAGAAGACATATGCAAATGTCAAGATTTCTTCAAGGCACTATGTTGCTAATCTCATTTCTCAAGATAATAATTTAGCATGTATTCACAAATAGAGTTCCTTGATACAAATATGTGAGCATTCTCTTTTTATTGTACTTTGATGGAGACAATCTCTCAATTTTTACTGTTCATCTCAGTCTGTGAGAGTGGAAAGAGTTAATTTGAATGTTTTCATCAAATTCTAGTTCAAGAAGTTCATTGTAATCCCTTTTCTGTTTTCCTTAGGTAAAGTGTCAGTCACTTCTTATCCAAACTTGCTATTTGATGTTGCTGGGCACTGTAGATCAGCCAGTTCATTTTCCCCCCAAGATGGTTCTGTTTCAGCCATAAATGAAAAAGACAAATGATTCTAATCTAGTTTTATAAAAAACAGAACCTGTGGGTGGAAAAAAAAGTTCTCTAGATAAGTATCTCCATATAGTTAACGTGATTAGTTTTGTTATTCTAACTCTTGCTGCGAGTCCTTGGAACTATTATTCATATTGAATATGATAAACATATATTAGTGTTGTAAATGCAAGCCATATAACAGTGATATATTTTTTAATGCTAGCTTGTGCTCTTTACATTTATAGTTTACTGTTTTAGCTGCTTATCTACCCTCTACTTTATTGCCGTTGTTGTTTATAACTCTGCCCCTTCCCCGTTTCATTCCAGATAATCTCATACAAAAGTGTAAACAACTTTTTCATTTTAAAATAAACAACAAAAAAAAAAAAAAAAAAACCCAAAAGCCTTTAGAAGGCAGGAGGAAAAAAAGAAATGCAGGTATGGATTTACACTTTTAATGTTTTTGATATTCTGGTGTACATTATCAGAGATGTTTCACCTTTTCTTTGGCTTCGATACTCTCTTTCTTGTGCAAACTTCAAAAGATAAATTTTTCATCACATTGCATAAATTTACCAGTGCGACCAAGTGAACAGAAAACTTTGCCTTTATTAATTAGCAGTGGCAATACTTCAAATAAGACACTATTATGTAATTTAAAACAAGAATTAAAAATAATGGCATATCAAGCTTCATGCCTTGTTCCAAATAGCAGCCTTCTCAAAATCTGCAGGAGCAAGACTACAGTTGTGATAGCTCGTGGGTGCCTCAGTGGGGAGAGCTGGTTTGGTTTTAGGGTAGGGCTACAATGGGGCAGCAAAGCTCCCTGTGTTAGGAACCCTTTTTTCCAAGGGCTCTTACTCTGTGCTCTTCAGGATGATGGAGCACTGTTTTCAGCTGAGTTAAGATACTGGCTCAGGTTTGGCATGTGTCTATTTTTATCTTTTAGAACACTTTCCCAACCCGCTGATTACTTCAGAAAGAAACATCAAACTTATTGATCCTCATGAGATTTAAATGTGTGGGTTTGAAAATGGTAGAGTTATTTGTGTATTTTGGGAACTGGTAACTGAACATTACGTTCTGGTCAAATCACAGACATCATATCAAGCTCTCTCAAGGTCTTCATGGAAGGAAGAGAAGAGCCAAATACCATAAATATACTGATTATTGTTTTAACATCATGTGGTTCAGTACCAGTATGGGACTTGAGGAATACAAAAACTTTCACTTCCCATGTTAAGCAGATGTGGAAGATCCAAACTTACCTGCCGGCTCCTTTCTTGGACTGAACAAATCCTCATAAGGAGCATGTGAACGAGAGACTTGTTTCTCTGTAAGCAGAACTTTGAAATGTTCCTTCTTTATCCCCCATTAAAGCATAATTTGATTTTGCCCTCCCATTAAGTAATCTGCCAGATGAGTATTCAAAGCCCTGTGATTCCCATTTATCAAGTCAAATTAAATGTTTCTGACCAGGTTCATCAACTAGGTATGTTTTAATCAAATTTAATGACATTTTCAATGAAATAGTAAGTGCATTGAGCATTTTTCTGTTTGGATGCGTGGGGGTAGAAGAGGCATTTGCTTCCTTTGAACACGAAGAGACTTGGTGTCAGTCTCTGTTTATTATTGTGAAACATGACAGTTATCTGAAGAAAACCAGCAGGATTTAATCTGACAGCCCAGTAAGGGAAGAGTGCCACCAATCTAATTATCCAGTAATCTAGTCAGAATGGGAGTAATTCTGGTCCTTTCTCAAGTCAGTTAATCACATTTCCCATGCATTAGCAGCTGCTCATGCAGAGCTTTTAGGGATGAGCTCTTAGCCCAGTGTAGCCCAAGGAAGACACAAGAGAGGCATCACGTCATTGTCTTTGTTTGTTGTCAGGTTGTTTTTTCTAAATTATGATAAAGCATTTCTGTTCAGACTTGCTTTCACTCTTTGAGATAACCTCTTTTGATACTTTCTCAGTTCACCATCCATCATTAAATATAAAAAATACTTATTAACTTTGGATGTCCCAAGATGTAGGAAAAGGGGTGTCACCCTAGGGGTAACATTGATAATATTGTCAAAAATCATCATTCCTCCTTTCTTTTTTCATTTTTTCTAATGTCCTATGGTAAACTGAGGAACATAACAACAACCCAAAATGAAAAAAAACCTTAGTGCTTAGCCAACAGTTATCAAGTTATCTTCAGGCCAGGTGTCAAACAACATGACATATCTATGGTATAGAAGGTGGGTTGAGGGGATTTTTCATGGAGAAAAATTAATTCAGTTTGTGGCAAAAGTTCAGATGTTAGGGTTTTCTGCTTTTGTTGTTCTTTTTTTATTTAAGAGTGCTTAAGGCTTGATTCTCCTATTTGCTAGTTGTGTGACAGGCACATTTATCCTGCCTGTCATTTCTTCCCCCCCATTTTATTGTCAAGCCAGGGGAGAAATTATTTCATAACTCTGTCCTCAGAGGTATAACTTGCCAGCCTGAAATATCTACTTTGGATTGTAAGTAGTTGGGGCGAAAAATGCTGATCCCTGAATGTTTCATCATTTTTTGCAAGGGCAGCAGACCTCATGCTGTCATATATTTATTTCTGCTGTCCAACCCACTGTTCTTGTAAGTGGGCAAGATATGTCTTGCTCTTACTTCAGGAGAAAAAGAAAGATATGTTCTAAATGTGGGCCTTTCCTACACTTGCATTTAAAAGAGAATTCTTGTGGGCTGCCAGAAGATATTTAAATGCTTGCTTCTCAACTTTTCCTGTGAAAGCAGAGGGCTTGAACTCGCTGAAGGTTTAGATATCATCAGGTACCTTTTGGCTTGGTTAACTCCCTGCAATGGGGCTGCAGTTTTGTCTCTGGACAGCATCCTTGTACATGAAAAGGTTACCCCTACATAAAGCATAAATAAATTTCAAATAGAAGAATTTAAAAAGAGAAGAAAAATGCCCATTCAGTTCCCTCTCTAAGCCTTGCTTAATTGAAGGAGTGCTAAAGCAGCTGGCCTGCCTGAAAGACTGCTTGCTCTTACATCAGGCCAGAACATCAAGTCTGCCTGGAAAGATGGGTATGGAGTTTTCTCCTATCTCTAGAAAACAACTGATTAATAAAATATTTGAAATTTGGTGGTCTTCCTATTCAGTGTGCTTTAAATTGCATCTTTGCTCCATCCTGACACTCCTTGTCTCTCCCTCCAGCAGTCACATAGGAATAACACACTGGATCCAGATGTTGCAGTTCAATTTGATTTCTGCTGTATCTAAATTCCTTTCATCTTTCTCACCTTGCTCAGACTAAGGGAGTTGAACTGAGTGAAGACAGCTTGTGCAGCAGCAGTAGAGATTGGTTGTGCATTTTTTTCAGCTTTAACTTTACTTGTGTAACTCTGGGTGTTGTCGCTGACAGCAAGAGCTGATTTAAATGGAAGAGCTGGTTGTTTTCCATTCCAGTTTGACAGGGAGGTGGTGGAGGTCAGAAACAGAAGAGCTGCCATCAGTGCTGTGGATTTCTCAGAAGGGCAAATGGCTCCAATTAAAAATAACAATAATTCCTTAAGAAGATATACCAATGTCTCCTGTGAAACCCTAGTGACTAAATAGAACTCACCAAGGAGGCATTATGCACCAAAAGGGAGAATGGGAAGAAGTGACCCTGTGAGAAGAATTGAGCTAAACTTCATGCCAAGTTCAGCATTTCACTTGCAAATGAGTACCAGATCTGAGCTGATCTTCAAAAATGCATTTGTAAAGTTTGACAGAAAAAGTCTGCAAGAGCCAGCTTTGCAAAAGCACGGCTCCTTTTTTTTTAATTTTGACCTAGTGGAAAAAGCAGTTTCAGAGCACTTCTAAGAACTGAAGGTGCTGCATTCCATACCAGGGTCCAGTAGAGTCATGTAAGCAATTGTTAGTATGCCCAATGTAGTTTCATTTTTTATATCCAGTAGCAAGGAACAGCAATGCAGTTCATCTGTAAGTATAGCTCTTCTAAGCACTGTTTTGTGTTCAGGAGCTTCAGATCCCCCTTTTCTAGGTTGGTTTTTTTTTTTTTTTCTTGGCTAATAGTCATCCATAACTTTTGGAAATATTAGTGAGATTCTCCTGAAGTTCTTCAGGAGTCCTCTTTGATTATTATTCCTTAAAAAAGTACAAATAATTAAATTTGTACTCTTGGATGTGCTGCCTATGTGCACAATTTACTTATGTGATTGACTTTTTGAGACTATGGAAACAGTGTCTTGAAACCAGCAGGACTTGTTAATGTGTTTAGAGATTTGTGTTTTAAATATTCCTTATGTGGCTAAATAAGAGACACATGCTTTGCTTGGCTTCTTTCTTAAAGGAATTTTTTAAGTGAAATTACCTCTATCTGCAGGTAGGGGCCTGTGGAATCAACTTCATTAAGCAGAAAAAAAAACCATCATCAAACTTCTGCTCCAAAGACATAGGATAGCTGAAAGGCTTCCTTGTCTTTTGAGGTCCATTTTAATTAATTATTTATTTTGTGATTAATGATTGAGATGTTGAGTCTCTGACCACCAGTTTTACAGCTCCTGCTGGGCGGGGCGGTGGCAATGCATAGGTGTGCACAAATCTGAAGGCCCTCTCACAGCTTTACATCATGGGTCTTGCATTTCTCCAGTGATGTTGAGCTGTCAGCAGACACTTTGATTTCAGTATTCAAATTAATATCTGCTGAATGAGCAGTGCTTTGCAGAAGTTGAGCTTTGTGTCTTGTTCATTCTTAGCAAGAGAGCCTGCTGCTGTCTAAGGAATTTCCCAGTGACAAGAAGGGCTTTGTGTAAGGAGTGAGGGGGGGAAAAGACCTTAAGTGACGTAAGGGAATTATCAGTCTGCCTTTCTGTACAAGGAGGTAACTGTGGACTTTGAACTCTGGATAATGATGACGGAGTTATCATTTCAAATCTTCATGTAATATATAGGGCCTTCAATTTTTATCCAATTTTCCCCTTGTTTGCTTCACTTCACTTTTTTGGTATTAATAAACTGTGGTCAGGTTCCTGACTGATTTTATCCATGTTGTTGCTATAGTCTATCAATCTCTTTATCATCAAATGAAATACTCTGGACTGGAAGTACAGCATTTGTATTTAACCAGACTGTGAATTCCAACCTCATTTGAATTTAGGTTTTGTCAGTCTTGCTTAATCCTACTGCCACACCAGAAATACCATTGCTGATCCATGAAAAATGGTATCATGCTACTGATACCATTGCTGTGTGTAAAAAATTCATTTTCCCTTCTTCTTCAACACCAGCATTGGACCACTGTTTGGCAGCCTGTGTGTCCCTAAAGTGGAACAGCATGAGCAGGCAATGTTGAGAGACAAAAGCCTTTGTGGTCTGTGTAGTATTTATAAGACCATAGGAGGAAAAAGAGGTCTGAAGAGCTTAAATCACTTGGTTGAGGCCATTATGTCAGAGCTTGGCATTATAACCCATCGTTTTGCTCCCAGCGTAATACTCAGGTGCCACATCAGTCACAGGCTCACACTTTGCTACATCAATCCTTAAGCTTTTAGTGTCCTAAGAGATGCTGC
The DNA here is from genome assembly GCF_051311805.1 of Agelaius phoeniceus. Taxonomy (NCBI): domain Eukaryota; kingdom Metazoa; phylum Chordata; class Aves; order Passeriformes; family Icteridae; genus Agelaius; species Agelaius phoeniceus. The sequence goes on from NC_135265.1 coordinate 41,508,425, forward strand.
ATATAAAAGTGTTTGTACCAGGCAGCTTTTCCACACAACACTGAAGAGACCCCAGTAAGGCTCACAGGTTAGCCCTGAGGAGGAGAGCTTATGCCCATGTCCAGAGATAGAGCTGGAAATGTTCTGGGGGGTTATTTTTCATGGGATTTCTTTTTTGTTCTGTGTGTAGGGGTTTATTTTTACTAGTGCTCTACCTAACAAGACATTAAATCATTGATTCAAAATGTTTAAAGAAAAAATATTGAAGTAAAAGAAAATACTACAGTAGACATACCTAAAAGGTCAGCACATACCACAGAAAATGCTGTGAGTGTTGGAAATGTGTGGCAAAGTCAGACTTATGCATTGAATAGAAAGAATGACCTTTTAAGGGTACCTTTCCTCTGTGTTCCATGTTCTTCATTTTGATGTCTTCTCATCTTGAGGCTGTCCCCTGCCTATGGTTTCTTCTGATATTTATATTATTTTTCATTCTTCTAAAAGTGCATTGCATTCATTTCCATCCTGTTTAATAATATAGAGGTTTTAATCAGTGCTTCATTTATTTTGGGGTTTTCTCCCTTCTTCTTTTCCAATCTTAATAAATAGCTTTCTCCCTGGTGTTTCTAAGTTTTCAAATCTGTAATCAACTTATATCCTTTTCTTCATTTCACTCTACTTCTACCATCTATAAAAATGATTTTTTTTTCTTTTGTTCTTGTCCTATCTTAACTCATTCTGAATCTAGAATGAAGGTCGTGCTTGAATTAAAATGCAAATAATGAAAATTTATGAAGTTGAGAGATTGAGAAAATGAATTGGCCTCTAAACCTTCCAAGAGTGAATGAATAAAGACCTAAGAATTTAGAAATTTGATACTCATAGGCTGGTGGAAAATGACTTTGCTAAATGTACCCATCTGTGCAGTCCTCTTTTATAAACCTACATATTTTAGTTTGTCAGGTTTCCATTGGTTGTCTACCATTATTTTAAACAGGACAAATATGTGGAGTGCAGAGCTGTCACATTGTGTTTGTGAGGGAAAATATTTTATCCTGGTCAAAAACTCAGTAAAAGAAGTTGGAAGTTTAAAGAAACTGGATCTCTCAGTGATATGATATCCATGACTTCAAAACTTTATAAATGAACAGACCACAGTAAGAATGCAATGATGTAAAAATACATGGTCTTCTATGAATAATAAATAGAATAACTTATTTATACAGGAGAACTAAGTATTTATTTTCCTTAAATGTATTACATTCATTATTATCCTAATGTGAATTACTCAAATATGTTAAAAATTTAATATGAACACAGTTAGTAATCCCAGTGATTATCACCCCAGGTTAGCTAAATTATGTAAATACCATTTTCAATGCAAATCAAGGTGGAGGAACTATACCCTGCAGTCCTGCAGTATTTTAGGGGAAATGCTGTCAGCCAAGCTTTGCTGGAATCTCCCAGTGATCACTTAACCAAAGCTCATGTAACATGCATTTGGTAGAGATGCTTCTGGGGGGAAAGAGTTCTGCCCTGGCTCTCCCTCACTTTCCTCTCAATGAGCCTCTTCAGAAAATTGCAAGAAACTGATGTGATAAGCTGAAGCCTGATTTTCCCATGGGACAGTACTAATAATGTAGCTTGGGAAGAAGAAAGATGGAAACTGTGTTGACCCTTGAGACTGTCCTGAATACATCAGTGGTCAAAATAAATGGAGCATTTCCTATTAAGGATTAAGTGTTGTAAATGTGATGAAAGACTAGACGTGGGTCATAAAGGCAAACAATGACTCTGATCTGACTTAATCATCCTTATTTTACTAGACAGTCAGTCGCCCGTGCTGCTCTTTGAGCTCCTGGGGCGTATGAAACTCCTGGCATTACTCCGTGAATCCAGGCAAGAGGGGAGGGTGTGGGCTGTTATTGTGGCTTTGCAGCCATTTATTCATCTGGCAATCCCCAGTAGATTGCTGAAATATCAGAGATCTTTGGGAATCTCTGAATTATGGGGGAAAAATAAAAGGAAGGAAGAAAGAAATGTCGTGGGTTTGGAAGTCCATAAGAGACTTATTTGGCATCTTGCACATGGCAGCCTCAGGGATCAGCTTTGATCCCTTATTGCTCATCACAAGAGAGCTGGTGCACTGCAGCCCTACATATATTTATGGCAAGTGGTTCTCTTCATCTCTGTTCAGAGGCCTGCCAAATGGGGAGAGATCCAGTTTGCATAGTAATGCTCCCTCAAACCATCTCCTTAACCTTGGTTTCTCCTCCAGCTCATCCATGTTGCTTATCCAGCACTTGAAATCAATCCTGTGCCCTATAAAGGACAGAGAGTGAATGTACTTAGCCTTGTGTTGGCTTGGTAGCTGGGAGACCTCTTGAAGACTTTGCTGTACCTCTTTTAGCCTTCCTGCCACTGTTTTCACATGCTGGCTCATTACTGGGCATCTCTGTGCTAGCTGCAGGGTAAGGGGGTAAAAGCTGTCCTTCCACAGCCTTCTTTAGTTATAGTACTTGACCAAAAAAAAAAAAAATTCATTACCAAGCTGGTTTTAATCCAATATATGCCTGGAATATTGAACTGTATATACTGGACCTCTCCAGATCCTTGTTTAAAACAGAAAAGAGGAATCTTGATTTCTGTTTGAAAATGTTTATTACTGCATCAAAGAAAGTGTTATCAATCTGTCAAACTCACTCAGAAACAACTGATTTGGACCAAGTACAAATGTTTCTTTTGCCACAGATTTATATCCCACGTCAGACTAGGAAAAGAGAGAGACTTTTAAAATTTTTTTCTGCTGTCATCAGCACAGCCTCCTACAGGACAAATTGATTTAATATGTGGAGCAGTGGGGTTGTTCTCATTTTGGAGCTATTTATCTGCCTTCAGAGAGCACAGGGCTACCTGGAAACAGGCACAATGGATCAGTACCCACACACAGCTCCTGTGTCCCCCTGCACTGCAAGGCAAGCCATGTCTTCCACAGGCAGATTTTCTCATTGCTTGCATAGATCCTGGCTTTTCCTATGGAGGCACCTCTTGGAACACATTAGTGCAATGTGTTAGACTATACTACAAACAGAGTTATAGCACACAATCACATCCAACTGATGGTTTTCTTAGGATTGAAGAGAGAGATCTGTATTTTCAGGCAGAGCACATAAAAATATTCTTATCCAAGCCTTGTCAACTCTCCCATCTAATTAAAAAACACACCTCTCTAGGTATAGGAATTTAAATGCCTTTAGTTCTTTCTCTTTTTTCAGTGCCATCAGCATTCAAATTGTAATTTACAGCCCAGTTCTTCTAGCAGATGTCTTTTTCTTGCAGATCTCATTTAAGAAGATGTTCTGCTGGAGGAGATCTAATGGGACCCAGTTCTAATACAAGGATTTAATTGCTCTTGCTTTCAAAGTGATGAGTTGGCTGATTAACTTATGGAGGCTGGATGGGAGAAAATGGGGCACTACTGGCCAGAATTTAAAATTTATTTTAGTTATCTAAAGATGTATTTATGCTTGAAGGCAGATTTTTAAAAGCAGATAGATACTTAACTCCTAAACATGGAAATTCCATAAAAAAATAACCCAGAGTGCTTTTTTGGAAAGTCTTAGGCTAATGGTATGCTTTGAATATCTTTCTCAGACAATTCAAGCTCTTGTGGGAAGAAAAGGTGTCCAAAACTACAAGTTTTAGTTGTCTTTCTTGGCGCTGTTCATGAGAGCTGTGGGTGTTTTGTTAGGTTCTTAACACCCTTAAGAGCAGTATCTAATCTTGTGTAAGATTTATAATGTACATATGTACGTTTTCAGCATCTGTCCAGGCTGTCTTTACTGTTGTGGCTTTACAGAGGAATTACTAGTCTGTAACCCAGCTCCAAACTATTGAAAACCAGTTTTTATCTAAGTCTGCTCTTATCTGCACCTGTGTTTAAAATAATTTTCCCAAGAGGAGTCTAAAAGCAAAATTGAAATCCACAGGAGGTATTTTTATACTAAGAGTTTAATATTCATTTCTACGTGTGTTTCAGACACTTTGTCTCAAGGTAGTTGTTTACTTATGAGGTAAGCAGGGTAAATCTAAAAATAGTTTTAATTCATTTTAGTTCCTTTCTTAATTAAAAAAGTTAAAATAGGAGTCTAATTTTTTCAAAGCTAGGTTTGCAAGAAGGCTCAGAAAGAAGGCAGAGTGGTGATTTTGGGTCTTCTTCTTTTTGGAGCCTTTGGGTGTTGTTTTTTGTATCAGTAGCACCTCAGTGGTACTGAGTTTTAGAAGAGGAATATCAGACTAACAGTTTTCAAAGCTTTCTTAACATCTGTGAGGGCATTTTACAATATAACTTCTGGCACAGATGAGATTTGGGCTGTAAGATGCTTGGGCAAAACCCCATCTGGTGGATTTAAGAAAATTGCCTAGTGTTTCAGAGAAAGAAGGGTAGCCTATGATTTACAATTTTATTTGAATATTAATTTTATTTTATTTTATGCTTCAGTCATGCAGAAAGAATATTGTAAGGCTCTGAAGGCAGCACTTGGAAAAGGTCTGGGATGCTCAGCCTCAGAGTAGCGCTGTGGAGTGCTAAACTAAAGGCTTATTGTTTGCATTTCCTCCCTTTCAGCCCCAGTGGGCTTCCACACTTGGCACAATCTAAGCATTGCATTATTTTTCCTGACATGAAGGCACATTGCTCAGCTTCTTTGCCTTTGGTCAGATATCAGCAACACAAAATGATGTCTTTGTGTAGCAGTTTTGTGAGGAGTAGCAGCTCTGGTCAGTATTTCATAGATTCATTTTATTGGTCAAGATCTAAAACCTTCCCTTTTCTTTCCCCATATGAGGGAGGGACACTTGTTCCACAAAAGACTGGTTCTCACAAGACAGTGGGACATTTATTTAAAAGCCAGATTTGAATCTCTGAGAACTTTTCTTCCTTCCTTGTTTTGTCTGTGACTGGAAACAAAAGGAGCAAAATTCCACCCCCCCTACCCCCCCGAAAAAAAAAAAAAGTACAGAGACTTGGTGGCCATACCTCTCTCAAAAGCTTTCTACTTCTAACTGCATCTTGGATTTTCCTTACATCCTTGGAAACCTTATTGTCTTTCCATGGATATGAATCAATGTCATTCAGAAAGAACTGGCTCAGTGCTGATGCTACAGAGTCCTTGCATTGGCACATTGACTTCTTCTGCACTTCAGCTTTGTGGTGAGATTGTTTCACATGTTTTGTATGATCTTCCCAACTGCAACACTTCAGAATTACACCTGGGCTGGCTGCTGACCCATCCAATCCAAAGCAGAGTGTCAGAAAACTTTTGCAAAGTCGTCTCTTCTCAGCATTTCTCTCATCCACTTCCAAAAAGTGTGCAATTGTTGTTGGACTTTAAATTGTCTTTTCAGGCTTGTGTATCTAAATAAATTCCCACCTAGGCAGAATGGTTTTAAAATATTTATCTAAATCAGATGTGGCTGCAGTAGATAGCAATTGGAATAGTTATTAATAGCTAAAATAATCCTGTGTAAATATTTGAGGGTCTTTCTTAAGATTTGGAGAGAATAGCAGTTGGTCTTCAGCAGGCCTTTCATAGGAGTTTTGTTTTCATATCCCAAGTTAAAATAAATGTGTTTTCTGAGGTGGTCATGGCAGATTTGTAGGAATTCTGCAAGTTTTGACCCAAATTCCTATATGAGTTTTCAGAGGTAAACCTCAGGCTCTTTGATTGGAACTTGGAGGATGAGTTTCTCCCACACTGAAGCCAAGGGAAGTTTCACCTCTAGTGTCAATATGCTTGGCCCACTGGTCTTCATGGATTCATGTAGTGGGATCTATTCTGCTAGCACAGTGTTTCTAGAGCAAAGGAGAAGATTGAAGAGTTGAAAGGTGTCACCAGTCACCAGCAATGAAACAACACTAGGAAGAAAACGGGGCTTTTTTTCTTGCCTTTGAGACTTATTTGCAGCATACCTAAAAATCCATTTGCATGTGTGCCTGAGAGAATTACTGCCAGTCTGTGCTCTGGCTGCCAGCCTCTGTAGTACCCTGGGGCTCCAAAGCAGATCCACATGGTAGCCAGCTTTCTGTGTAAGCTCTCATGTAATCAGAGTCCTGCTGAGGTCGTTACATGATTGACCATCGATTTCTGTTGCCAATATTTTGACCCTTTAGAGACATAGTGGGATTAATCATCAGCTGATCTGACTTCATGTGTATTCATTTTGAAGGGAGATGAGGGCTCCTGAGGGAGATGCTGGTCAACCTGAGAATTGGTGAAGGAAGGTGTGTTAGGAAACTAAAAGTGGGCAGGCTGCTTAGGTGAAAGAAAAGGGTCAATGATATGTTAAAGCTCTGGAAGTATACTTATTACAAGCTTCCTTTAATGCTTCAGGCCTCAGATCACTTTGTGTCTGGTTTGACATGGGTCTCTGCCTGGGTGACATGCATCTGTCTCTGTACAGGTGCACCACACGGTTTTCATGGCACAGCAGCACCACTCAGTGCTTTCAGCAGGTTGGAAAACAGTACTCAAATGTAAGGTGTACAGGGATCCAAACTATGAAAATTGAAATTTAGCCATGAGATCAGTTTAGATAGATGTCTGCTTCTCAGAATATTATCTTTGGAATATCATTGGCACAGTATAAACTTGGCTCTACTGGTCTCAATGTTGCATTTGAATCTTCCCAATAGATGGAAAGATAAGACAAAATCACAGCCTGGGGCATTCAAAGATCTGTAGTTGGGGTTTTTTCCAAGGTAGACAAGGAGCTCAACCTCCCAAGCAACAATAGGGTAGTGATTGCAGAAAACAACACCCAGAAAGAAAGAGTAAGGCACTGTGACATGTGAGCAGAAAAGAGGAGCAGAGCTGAGAGTGTGCTGGCAGCAGGCTTGGTGTGCTGGGGCTGTGCTTAATGCGAGTTGCCTTCCTGGTGGGAATGGTGTGCAGGGACAATGGGAGCCACGGGTTAGTAGAACAAAGATGGAAATGAGGAGGAAATTCCTTTTTAGCACATTTTGCATGCTCAGCCACCTTGCAAGGTAGAACTGCTGGAGACAGTAGCTGGATATTAATAGGTGGCATTAAATAATTGCAAAATGTAAATGCAATTGAATGCTTCTCTCTGCAGCTAAGTGTTCATTATGCCATAAAAACTAGTTGGTTTTCCACCCCTGTGTGTACAGAAAGAGCTCACAGTAGCAAAATTCAATTTGCATGAAAGATGAGGAAAGATGAAATATTCTTTAAGTCATTTTTATTCTGTGTAATTTTATTGTGAACAGATAAACTGTGTATATCTCATTGGTTTTGTTCAAGTTTACACTAGATGTTACATTATTTCAGAAGATGAAAGAGTCAAGGGTAATAATGCAAGTCCCTGTTTATAAATCTGTTTTGTTGAAGTCTCTGACATAAGTACATGAAAGTGAAAAATCAGAAAATGAAGAAAACAGCACAGACATTCTCATAATAATTGTGATTCACATAAAAATTAATCACTGAAGCTTGGTCACTGGCTGTATCCAAAGTTAAGCATAGCCTGTAGCTTGTCTGTAAAATCAAATACTCTTTCAGAGTGTTAATGGAAATCTGTTACTCACGGCTGAGAGTGCACAAGTGATGCTTGTAAATAAGCTTCAGGTTTTCTTCTTTGAGTTGTTTGGGATTTTGAGAAAGCAAAGCACTCATTCCTGTTTGATAATATTCTGCTTCAGTGAGAGGCATCCTTGGGGCCTCAGCAGCAAATTTATTTTGAAAAGCAAAGTTAGTGCATAAATTATCCTGTATCTAAAAAACGTTTTGATTTTTTGCCTCCTGCATAGGATGTGATTTCTGGCTTTATCCAATTCTTCCTTCACGGCAGGCTTTCTTTCCCCCAGCAGCTGATGTCATTAGCTTATCAAAAAAACTGAGGAGAGGTTAGGGGTATTAGCAAAGAACAATGGATACCTTTTGAAGTAACTTTTTATTTCTCTAATGTAGTTTGGTGTGTCCCTGCTTAATGTTGACAGCTTCTGGGTTTCCAGTGGAATAATTAATTTGGGTCACTGCGTTGCAGCATTTTGCTTCTCCTGTATCCTAATGCCTGGAAATTTCTGGAGTCTTTGACACATACTGTTTCATGTATTCTTGTACTTTAAATCAGATGTCAAGATTTTAATAGATCCTGAGCTTAATTATCCACCCTTGTCCAAAGTAAGTTTAATGTATGCCCTGTCTGAAACAGGAGAAATGGTTTCAGGTGATTTTGTCTAGAGGCTGATATATGGAGAAAGATTCAGTGTAAATGGCTGTGTTTGCTTATTTTCCAACATAGTAGCTCTGACTCCTTCCCACTTGGTACAAATTGTATTAAGGCTCCATTCATTCTTGCTTCTTTTTTAATTTATTAAACTGGCTAAAACTCTTGTAGAAATTTAGTGGGTTCCTCTGGCAGGTAATAGGGAAAACCTAGAGACAGCTGGACAAAATGGAAGGAAGTACTCAGAGTTAATAATGTCTGATCAGCAATTTAATGAGACTGGGTGCATTTCAGAGAAGAATAGGCAGAGAATAAGCTGAATATCTTTGCTGTTTGGTACATTGGTTCTATGCATCTCCATTTGGCAGCATAAATTGTTTTATCCTGTATGCTGGTGTGGAGCTGCAGACCATCAGGAGGAAGCTGTTGGTGCAGCAGGGTGGGTGGGCTTGGCACGGGGGGGACAATACCTGCTAAAAGCAGAGGTGAGCCGTGCCTCCCCACAGGGCTCAGCAGCCCTCCTTCCTGCACCAGGATCTCCCTGCAGAGTAGGACTTAGACTGTTACAAGGCTCTCTTCTGCAGCAAGGAAGAGGCAGGAAATGGCCATGCAGAGAGACAGAGGCTGTGTGAGAGGGGTCAAAGGTGGCAGGGATCATCCCACCCCCTCTGCAAGCAAAGCTGGAGCACATGCCTTGGGTTTGCAGCCTTTGGGTGCTTTTGAGTTAGCAGCAGTAGTTTGATGGGAGCTGCTCTCTGTGGAGCACTGGGCTCTCAGAGCTGTATAAACTTTCTCACAGATGGGGTCTGTAGGAGGGTAAGGGGGCTCAGAATTGGAGGCTCACTCCCTGCTTGGGTCTGGTTTTGCACCCAAGAACTTGCTGCAGTATAAATATTAATATAACCAAGGTGGAGAGTCAAAAAATACAGAGTTTACATTTGACACATGTATATTTTGTTGAGTGAGATGGTTATCAGGAAAACTTCCATAAACATATTTAAATTATTTAATATCTTAAACTGTGAAAGAGAGTTTCTCAAGGTTTCTCAGAAATTGCTGTGTGGCTCTCAAGGCATTGGCATCTGACTGTATTGCCATCATTTTAGAGTGGTAAAAGGCACATAGCAATCAAGTGGCCCATACATTTCCATCACATTGGTAGTATTCTTGTTAATAAGTGGAATCCAAAAATACAAGATTGAGGCAAGTCTGATCCTTTCCAGGGATGCATTTTTCAAGGTCAAGTTTGAAGGGTAGTTTAGAACTGATGGGTTATTTTGATCTATCTCTACCTGTATTATAGATGTTCTGCAGTGACATTAGGTTTGTTCTGGAAGCCTCTACCTGAGCTGCTGGCCTTGTATGTCACCCACCTCCATGGGTGTCATAGACAGGCCAAGTCTTCTGGTGGAAATTTGCTACCCCATCTCTGCTATCCACTGAGGTTTTGTGCTTCTTTGGGGAAAAGCCTAAACTTGATCTGCAGGTTAAATTTTAAACTCTTGATGGAGGTGCCATAAGGGATGTCAAAGCAGGTCTGATCTGTAAACCAGGGCATGGGGACTGGTGTATTGTCAAAGAGAGACAGAATTTACCTGACAGGCAGAAGATTCTCCCTAAATTCTCTGCCCAAGGGCCTCACAACATGGTTCTGGGTCCAAAATATGAGCTGTTGACTTCACATGCCTTTGAGCTTTGTGCAGTCAATTACGTCTGCAAGATCCTGGGAGAAGCTCCCCATCCTTCTCCTGAGGTGAGTGAGGAGGAGGAGAACTGTTTCACTTCCTCCTTGCTTTCTGGCAGAGGGACACAGCAGAGCTGCAGGAATGCTGTGCCTTATAACACTATTGGGAGCCTTTGCTGGGCCATGTTGTCCCCTCTGCCCCATGCACAGGGAGCAGTGCCTGCTGCAGAGGCTGCCCTGTGTTCCCTGTGCCTCAGTGCTGCAGCACCCAACTCGGGCTTCCCTTTACCTGCCTCTTTATTTTCCACTTTTCCTTTTATTATCCAGCTTTCTCTTATTTATGTCCCTTGTTAAAAGTCGATTTATTCATTTTAGAGTCCCTTCTTTTCTTTGTCCTGGCGTTCATTTATTAGTGAGCCTCTTCCATCTTTTTGCTGCCTGACATGAAGTATTTGTAAAAGCCTCTCTTACTCCCCTTAATCCCTTTGGCTAGCGTGAACTCCCCTTGCAATTCTGTTACTCTTACTTTCCCTGCAAGTCTTTACTGATCCTCTGTAGTCTTGTGTCGATCCTCTCTATTTCCAGTATGCCTGGTTTTTTTCTTTAAACCCTCAGAGCAGTCCCTTGTGAAGCCCCACTGGCTGCTCCTTCCTTTTCTTTGAATTTTTCTCCATCACAGGGACTACAACAGGCTGTGTTTTCATTAGAGTGCCTGTCAGGATTTTTTTGCTGCCTTTTGCACTCATGGCTGCTCAGAAGAGGGGTTGGATTTTAAGCACCCCTTAGAGAGGAACAAGCTACATCCCTCCTGCCCACAGCTCCCCCTTTCAATTTGCAAATGAAAACTGGTAATAAGGGACAGATTAAACAGCATCATGCCTGGGTGCACTGCTGAGAGAGGCTTTCAATGGGCTTGTGTCCTGCTTCTGCAGCATGTAGGGCCATAGTACGCAAATATAGACATATTTGGGTGTACGCTGACATCCCTGGGCTGGATTGCTTCACACAGATGGGATCTTTTTTCCATACTCACCACTTTGTGGATGCACAATCACCTAAAACATCCTGTGCCAGTGAGTTCTACAGTTTTATTAAATCTGTGTATGTTTTAGACCTCTGACAGTTTCACATGATGTTCTCTACTTCTTTAGAAAGAAACAGAGCACTACCCTTCTGTAATCACTCTCTCTCTGCTGTTTAAGATTGAATTGAATTTTATCCTCGAGGCCATTTGGTCTGACTACTTTAAATAAACAATATCTTTTAAAAACCCAGCATGGGGTAGTTTGGAGTACACACATTTTACCTAAGCATTTTTAGAGGTGGTCTAGCAACATTCCTGTCTTTGCTTGATTTCATGCAGATGGGTGTGACATATACGGAAAGATACATAGACATTTTTTCCTTCTGATAGCAACAGGTATTTTAGAAAAAAAGCAGGACTTCATCTGTCTAATGCTGCAAGTGAAAAACATATTCAGCATTAACTTGGCTAGCATCCACACAATATCTACTGCAAATGAAGTAATAGGTGAATATTTCAGTGACCCTTGGTGATGACTAATTCAGTATCCACCCAGTAATGTAGCAATGTCGAGGTATGTGAATAAGGCATGAGGCTGTGGCTGTCACTAGAGTGTCTGTAAGCCCTAGAGCAAAGCAGAACAACAGTTGGGAAACCAGAAACACCTTCCAAAAAGAACATGTGTCAGGCCCAGGGTCCCAGCCCCAGAGAATGATTCCAGATGACTTTCAGAAATGAGGTTATTGCATAAGTGCATAAAATGAGATGCCTGTGAATGCATGTGATCACCAGGGCAGTGTGACCAGTCGTTTTGAATCTGTCTGCTGCTAGAGGCAGAGAGCACCACTTCTAAAACCCTTTTCCCTCGCTGTAATTTTAAGTAGTAGGTAGGCAGAGTCAAGTCACGCTCTGGATTCCAGTAATAAGGAAGCAAAGTGTCACAACCCATGTTCCCTTTTTATTCCCTCTTGTTCTGAAAACCCCGTGAGTTTATTAGCGGTGCTGTTGTGAAGGTAAAAGTGAACACCGGGATCAAAACTGCCTTGTCGTGTCCTTGTACGTGGTGGGAGCCAAGCTGTGCTGCGGGCTTGACAGCGAGACCTGCTGAGCTGCACTGGCGCCTGTTAGGCTGCTTGTGTGTTAAGAAATGGGTAGCACCAAGTGGCTTGTTGAAATTCATCCTTTGCTCCACATGAGCTGCTCTCTTAGCACATGAAGGAATAATTCATGCTTAAGACTTTTTTGACATAGGTATTACTGTCATGATATTAAGAGTGAAAATGTAGGTGGAAGCACTGGGGTAATGAAAGAGTTTTACCAAAATAATGAGGAGAAACAGGAATCCTTGCATGGATTTTATTTATTAAGAACCCAGAAATACTGTGTGTGAGATAGTAATATTAGTGGCATGCAGGGGAGCTGGCTCAAGTACAAGCAGTGCAGCTACAGTCCTGGTACTATCTGCAAAGGAGGAGATCATTCCTGTTGGCTGAATAAAAAAAAAAAAGTGGCTGAATAAGGATCCACAAACAAAATTGGGAGTACTATGGTGGTCTAACCTTGTGAAAGCACTTCTGGCTGCAAACAGAGTTGAAAATGCTTAGTGGGTAAAAATTTTAAGCATAAATAAAAATAGGCTTACGTTTGGTCTTTTAGTAATAATTATATTAAAATGACACCATTCATTAAATAATGCAATACATTCACATCTCTAAATACACAGCAGCTGTTCACTTCTGTCAAACACGATTCCTTTAGGGACTGAATAGGGAAGAGTAACATGCTGGCTTGCATGGTAATGTCCTGATGAGCTCTGGGCTGCAGCCTGCCCCCTACACTCATTAACAAAGGGTGTCTCTGCCAGTGCCAGGTCCTGAAGGTGCCCCTCGGGCTGGGCAGGAGGTGCCAGCTGGGCAGAGTAGGGTAGGGAAGGAGTGGTTACAACACAGGCCTTGGAATTGTCCTTCTCAGGCTTTGTAGAAACTGAGCATTAAAAGATGTTTCAGCCTAGGGCTATAAGCAGATGAATTTGGCAGGCTGTGATGTGCTGGAGTTGAAGCTCATAAAAAGATTTTATTTTAAAAATTTTTTAAAAAGTCATTATTAAAAAAATAGAGCTGTGAAAAAAGCCTGCCTCTTGATGGATAGCTACTTGAGAGAGGGAATTTTCTGGATGTGGTGTTATCCTTGCCAGACCTTTGGTTATGGAAGTCCTTGGCCAAGCTTCTAATTCATAATAATTGATATCAAAATGCATTGATGCGCCAACTAATCAGGCAGTGGTTGTATTTTCATTGCTTTCAAAGCAGAGGGCTTTATCCTTCTCACCAAAACTGAGGTAATATTCTGAAGGTACAGAAAATAGAAAAGTGTTACCAGCAGATGATAGACACCTGTGAAGAGCCCAGCTTAGAATAGGATTTGAGTTCTTGTATTGTTGGCTTCATATAGTTCCTTATCAAAGGCAGTGAGCTGCATGTCTCCCTTACACTCCCATGCTTCATTTAGAGAAATCCCTGGGCATCCAGACGTATAATTCAGACCTTTATTTCTAATCACAGTGAGAAAGTCTTCGCATCTTGTAGCAGTCTTTACTAAATTAAGGCATTCTACAGAAAAACATCCACTTGCTAATAGAATGCTGATCCTGAAGATACTATTAAGTGACTTCTATGTTTTACCCTTTCAATAGATTTATACATGACATTTTACTTTTACTTCTGCCAAATTTTCATATTATATTGAATCTAGTATCAGGAGGCTTGTAGTCCCTAATTTATGCAAGAAGAGAATTCAGGGTTAAAGTTGTCTCTCTGTGCCAACATCTGTAGAGAAAATGACAATAATCTACAAAATTAGAAGCTCAGAACTTGTAATTTCCTCGTGAATTATTCTTTCCTTGTTCCTTTCATATCACTATACTTGTATAAATAGATCATAGTTTATTTTTCTTTCCTGGTGATGGATTTGGATGTTTGTCACCTGTGCTCTAATATGATTTGTTGTGATATATTGAAGATTTTTATCATGGTAAGGATTTTATTCTCTTGTGCATCGTTTGGGATTTTCCCCCCCTCTTTACTGTAGTATTTTTCAGGCACCACGTTTTTATTCAGGATCATAACAGAAGTTTGATAAGAACACTCCAAAGAATGAAATTCTGTCATTTAAAAAGAATATTCCAATTTTATTAACTGAATTGTGTGGCCCAACATTCGAAGTTCAAAAAGGCTTTATGTGCTATTGGTGAAATTGAGCATAAGCATAATGACATGGCATTGACAGACTTATTGTTTGGGCACTGTATCTTTATCCACTGCTGGTTTGTACTGAACACATGAGCTCACCCACTCTGTACCCCTGCCTGCTAGCAAACGGGTGTGCAGAACCTTCACCTTTCAGCTTAAATCCCCAAGAGTTCAGTCCCTTGCCTTTAGGGACAGGAAGAGGCAGCTACAACATTAATACAGCTTCTCAAGAGTTAGTGTCTCCCCTCTTTTAATTCTTGATATAATCTAGGTGTTCTCTGTTGGTCTTCTATTATCTGTTTTCTTTGTGCCTTTGCCTCACACTGAGCCCACAATGTAATGTGATGGTGAAATTGCAATTGAGTGCACCTAAATCAATGTACAGCTTTTAAATACTTCGCCTTTATGAACTGCATAAAGCCAGGCCTCTGGAATATAGTGGGAAAAAGCAGAAAAATCTATCTACAGGTGACTTTTGGCTTAAAGGAAAGGAGAAAAAACAGGGCATGTGCATTCCCTTTGTTTATCCTCTCAGGATCACGGAGGTTATCTTTTCTGTTTTGGTGAGATTAAGCGTTTGCAGAGGTTACAGGAATAGGGATACCCTGGGTTAGATATTAGCATATTTCCTGTCTGACATCAAGTTGGCCTTGCTGTAAGACTTTTAACTCTTTCTCTTCTAGGGTCACTGATAAGCACTGTATGAATTTTGAACTTCTATATTCATCAATATTTTCTACACATTTTTGTAGCAGTAAACTAGTAGTACAATAATTAAAAATAAATGGTTAACATTTTGTTACTTCCACTCAGTTTTGTTTTTCCTGTAGGGCTTCTTTTAATTTCCTGACTCTGTGCTCATCAAGCTGCCATTGCTTTTCCTCACACCGTTTTTGCACAGAAAAGGGCATAGTGCTGCTCTCCATGCTCAGACAGTTCCTCTCTGACTAAGGAGGTACTTTACCTCCTGCTGTCTCATGTCTGTCTTCTCAGATGAAAAAAATCCACCCAAAACCTCCAGAGAAGAGCTCAGGTTCTGTGATACTTTTTCAGTAGGTAATACAATCCTGTGCAGTAAAGGCTAAGCAGCTAAATTAAAGCAACTTTCCTGAAAATGTCCATCGAGCATCTTTCCTGCTGCAAGAGTGACAGCCCTTCACATTTTCCTCTTAATTTGTACCCTTTGGTTGACTATAGTATTGATTTGTGCATTAAGGATGATTTAATCTTTCTTCCACCCTCTTATTAAGAGGGTTTGAAACCCTACCTGGAGTCTTTATTAGCTTTTGACATCACAAAGGGAAATGTCAACACATAATGAGATAAATTTCAACATCACAGAACACTGGAATACAACTTTCATGAAAGATGGATATAGGCAACACTTACCAAGAGAAAAAAAAATGCCCAAAAGACAGAACCCTTCCTTTTCAGCATCCATCCATCTTTCTGTTTGTCTGTTGCTGCATTATAGTATTTATTAGAGTTTGTCTTGCTATACAATGGATTGCCAGAATCATGATTAAGAAGCTTATTCAAATGAATTAAAAATGTTTAAATGAAAAAGACCCGGAGAAGTAATTGCCAAAATTTAATCAAGGATTTAATTTGTAGCACAGACCAGCCAAATGGATTTTGCCGTTTTTCACTGCACTGTTTGTACAAGGAAATTAAAAAGTATAAAGAGTCAAAGACTCAGCAGTGTAACCCTTTAAGAATATTGCAGTATGCTCACTTATTCTCATTAGCCGCATTATATCAAACTTGCTCCTGAGGGCTTGTAGTTTGCAAAGCCAGACCACAGACTGGGGAAAAAAGATGATAGCATTTTTTCCAATGTCATAAATTACTGCCAGCACACATTAGATGATTTCTCCATGCATTGCTGTAAGCAATGGTAGGTTAAATATCCCCCTTCTTAATGCCACTTAGTAATAAATGCCCTCATTTTAGCATGTCATCTTTAGCTGAACTGAAATACCTGAGACTAAAGAGCTGTCGGGGTTTGAAACAGAAACATTTCCCTTGCATTTACTGCTGAGAAATACATACATGGCACCATTATGCTGTCTCTGTTTCATTGATGATAATAAGCTATCATCAAGCCTGGCATATCTGTTTGAACATGTTTTGCAGAAGTCTAATCATTAAGTAATATGTATCCCATTTCATCCATCATTTCCACACAAAGAGCCATACAGTGCAATTGAGAGAACAATACTTTATGAGCCATGAATAGCTGGAGCAATGATAACTTCCAAGTAGCATATAACAGACCCAGAACTGTGCTCTAAATTACAGCTCTGAAGAGGTAGGAGGAGAGATAAGAAGCCCCTGCTTGTGAGGAGGAGGCCGAGATCAAGTGTGCATTTCTTTCCCATTTGTTGTGGTTGAAATAAACATTCAGCAGAGTGCTGCATGCTCAGCCTCTTGCACAGGCAGAGAGGGAAGCTGGTGCTGCAGTGCTGCTCTGCCTTGCAGAGCCTGAGGCAGCTGGCAGGATGGGGTGGAAGGGTTCTGGGTCATTCAGGAGCTCTGAAGTCCCTTTCTTCCAAAACTGCTGACAAGGATGTCTAAAGAAGCCAAACAAGGAAAACATGCAAACCACAAATGGTGAATGGCTTCTAGGTAGCCTGGAAAAGTTTACAGGTTCTCTCCTAAGCCTAAAATTACATTAATTATTTTAAAAATGAGAAGAAATAAAAAAGCTTCACGTTTAGCACATACCTGAGGTGATTCATACCGACTGTAATAGCCCAGAATGGCTGAGCCGTGTGTAGCACTGGCACAGGGTGCAGTGCAGTAAGGCTGTTCCCCTGCTGCAGGAGGAAGGGTTTTGGTGTTTGTTTGCAAGTTAAAGGAAATGGTGTAAAATCAGTGATTCCCACCCCTATGTGTGTCAGAGAGACAAAGATGATGTTTACTATTTCCTCTATATTTTACTGCTGTAGCCCCTGGTGAGTGTTAGCTCTATAGAAGAGAGGCAGGCTTAGTCTCTCCCAGCAAGAGATAGTGTTGGACACAATAAGGTATTTCTAAAGGTAAGGAGCCTTTCTGTGAGCAGACACAAGAACCAGCTGTGGCTTTCCCCGTTTCTCTGCCCCTGCAATCCCTGGGAAGTTCTGCTCCCTTCACATTTCTCCTGTCCTGTATGTTGGAAAACGAGGGAGGTAGAGCTTTTGGAAAATGACAACTTTCTCCTCTTGAGATCCTTGAGCTCATGGACTTGCTTAGCTTGTTTCTGCTCTTAGTCATTTTTGGTTTGCATGATG
Source organism: Agelaius phoeniceus (assembly GCF_051311805.1). Classification (NCBI taxonomy): domain Eukaryota; kingdom Metazoa; phylum Chordata; class Aves; order Passeriformes; family Icteridae; genus Agelaius; species Agelaius phoeniceus. The sequence goes on from NC_135265.1 coordinate 41,525,879, forward strand.
CCTTTACACAGTTTCTCTCTTCACAGAGCATTTTTAATTTAAGGCATCTCTTGCTTGCTCAGTTAAGTGGTTATAATTTTATTTGCACAGCAGAAGAGTTTCTGATAAACAAAGTTAAGACATTGGAAAAGGAAGGAGTCCAAAATTCAGTGGTTTAGTTCCAAATATTTGAATTTTGTTCCTTATCCAGCCTTCTGAGCATTCTAAAGATTGTGGCAGAGTAAATTATGCAGCTGCTTCTAAGCAGAACTTTAAAAGGTCATTTTGTTTCATGAGATCTGAGTTAAATTCAAGCATGTCTCCCTTTTAGAGACTTACATTTTTATAAACCGTGGTTGCTACACCATGTAAAGTTCTTGCCTTTAAAACAACAACTAAATACTTCTGAAAAGAAAGAGCAAAAGCATTATAGTATGAGATATCAGTGGTTATTCTCATTCCACACGCACAACATTATTTTCAAAATTTATTCTAAAACCAGTTTTATTTGCCATTGAATTTCACCTTTCACAGATCTTTACATCCACACTGCAGAACTGGCTGTGTATTTATGCTGTTTCCAGCTGATGGGGCCCAAATCAGTTTAGGTGCTTTCCTTGGTCATAAAGAAAAGCAACTTAGGTCACTTTTAGATTGTGACTAAATGTGTACTTTTTGAATTGTATGTAAACCCATGTTTTCCTTTGATATTTTTACTTCTTTTTTTGAGTTGTAAAACTAGCAATTAATTTTTTTTCCCTTCCTGGTGTATTTTTGGAAATCTCTCCTTTACTGGGATATTTAGGAAATGCAGTTATTTTTCCAGGATTATTCTGAATGTCTGCGTTTGAAAATGAGAATATTTCAATGTGTCCTATACTTCTTCACAGGATTTTCTGAGCAGAACTAACTGTGTATGAACTATTTAGCTGATGTGTTGCAGGTCTGAGACATCAAGGAAAATCCTGGAAAAGGAGTCTTTTTTCTTTTTTCCTAGAAAAAAAAATTCACTGAATAAAACAAGCAAGTCCTGAGAAGGAGGAATCCATGGTAGTTGGTAGTCCTTGTCATTCTGCTCTTAACATGAGAGTCTTTCAAGAAAATAATATGGTGACTTCTGTGTGAATTTTGTATCCCCCAAAATATGTTTATTTTAGTTGGTTATTACAGAGGTGAAAAAATATGTATATAGATTTGAAAAAAAGAGTTGTGGTTGTTTGCTTTGAGGTTTTTTTATTATTGGAATTTGGATTTGCTTCATTTTGGTTTTGTTTTTGTTTTTTTTTTTCTGGTGACACTGTGGCAGAACAGCATTGTACAAAACCTTCTCAGCTATAGCATGGCTTTAGCTTCTCCAGGGACCCTGCTCAGATTGCTGTTGATTTCCCATCCTTGCCAGTTCCTCAGCAGGAAATAAAGCAGGGAGTTGCTGCCTTGATCCAAATAGACTCACACAGCATTTCAACAGGGAAACAGAGCTGAAGAGGAATGTTGAGACTGATAAGCTTTTAGAAAATATTTCTGGGAGTGCACTTTTTGAACTGGTGAGCAGAGACAGTCTGTCTGTGTTGGGCACTTCTCCTCCTCCTTATCATGGAATTTACTATGAAAAAAAAGCTACCACCACCTCCTTGAGCTCGGAAAGAACCTTTCAAAATGCTGTTTCTCTGAGCAGCTGATACTCTGGAGTCATGCTGGAGGTAGTAAATGAATAAAGCTGTTTAAAAAAAAAGTGAATAAAGCTATAGCATCTCAACTATGTTGGAGAATCAATCATAGGCTTGAGCTCATTTGTTCCACTAGAGTGTAGTCTTATAAGAAGAGAACGGCTTGTTCCAGAAAAAAGTGTGAATAATGTGATAAAACAAAATGAACTGCAGAATATATTCTAGCCAGCAGCCAAGAAATTATTCACACTGACAGATATTACAGGTAGAGTACATTTTCTGTCAAGAATACCACCTTCTACTTTCTCTTAGCATATGCATTATGGTCGCTGTTTTCCTACCTGCTCTGTAGAAGTGCACCCAGCTGTATACATGTGATTATGATGAACTTTCTTCTTGTATATCATACAAAGAAATCATTATCTAGTTAGAGCAACTGCCCTTGCTTGTACAATTATTCAAATATTTTTAGCTGTTTTGAAAATTTAAATATTTAGTGTTGAAACAGAAGCGTTGTTTCTCTTCTGTTTTTACCTTGAACTGATGCATATACATGCACATTTATGTCTAAAGAAAGATGAATAGATCCTTAGACCAAAAGAGTAGATTTTCTATAGTCTGAAGTCTATGGGCCACAGTTTTGCTTTAGCTGAGGTAAGGAATTCATGGATTTTTGGCCTATTACTTGAGGTGGTTTCCACTGTATCCCTGTATATAGCACACATTATAAAATAGATCTAGATAAATAAATCCCTGTGTTTCTTTATCCACATCCTGCATTTTCCTAAACTCATCCTTACAGAGCTAAGGGGTCATGCTGATGTCAAATGAACTTTGTTAGGTATTGCAGCCTTTACTACAAACTCATTAGTATTGCTGTGTGCAAGACTTGCCTAAACTAGGTGGCATCAATTATTAGCAGTACAGCCCACAACAATAGGCCAAAAAATTACCTGGAAGGAGGAGGGACAAGAAGGATTTTGAAAGGAAAAAGTAGCCTGGAAATGGACAGACCTAGGGGGAGAAGTTAAAGGTAGAGGGGAAAGATAAACAGTGATAACACACATTTAAATATTCTTCAACTTATGAATGATGTGTTTGAAAAGTGTCATGTTCTTTCTACTTCCTTTTCTTATTGTATTTACAACCTGGAACTTCATTCATATGATTATGTGACATGTGGTCAATATTTTACTGTTGACACAGACACCTTCAGGCTTTTTTCCTAGTGAGATTTTTTTTTTTGTTCACCCTATGGAACATATGTATTACACATGAACAGCTGCTAATCTTTTGTGAAAATACATTTGAAGCCATATATGAAAACTAGGGAGTTTTTCTTATATGAATTGAACTGATTACAAGAGTCTGTTAGAGAAAACATTAGAGAAAACATTGCAAATAGATTTTAATATTTTTTTAACTCATGGACAAGATTAGTACTAGTACTGCAAACCAGTGATCAGGTTTGAATGAGTACACTTTTATAAGTCAATTCTTTGCTTTTGACCCAAGTGCACCATGGTGGCAAAATCTTTCAGGATGCTAGGAAAATGGATTTATACCTGTAGTAAGTGGACAAAAGCACTGTTACATTGATTACATGTCTGCAATTTGCCTTTCACTCTTGGAAGTGACCTAGCCAACACTGGTTTCATATTTCACTCCACAAAATATTTTGTTTGGGTCTGTTTTCCTTTGAGAGCCTGACTGGGGAAGAATGAGGTCATGCGTTTTGAAAGTACATCACTGTGTGAGGATTTTCTTTATGCATAGCTTCTTTCTGAGTCAGAAGCTTATTCTGGCATGAGTAGCTGCTTATGCCATGTCCTATAAACTGTGTCAACTGAGGACATACCTATGAGTAGTGGAAAACAGAGAGAGTGTAGTAACAAAGGACTGCAGCAGGTTTAGCTTAGGGGATGGATAAGCCTCTGCTTAACCTCTGACGTGCACAAAAACCAAGCCAGTGCCTTAACTCATCAGTGCTGTGTGTAAAACGAAGAAGTCTGTGGAAATCAGGATCTTCAAAGTAACCAAGAGGCAGCCATTGTGTGTGCCATTGACTTTATACTGGCAGTGCCATCCACAGGGCCCCTGTGCCAGCCCTGTGCTCCCGATCACACGGAGCTGCACGGGAGTTCGCTTCCAAATGGCAAGGTAGTTGACATATTGTGTCTCAATTTAAGCCCCATTACCATTCATTAGATGTGCTCCCAGTTAATTATTTTAAAAAATAAATGTAAATAACAAGTTTTAATTATACCCTCGAGGCCATTGATGTGTACAATGTTGGCATTTCATGTTAGAGAGGCTGCCTGAAAATAGAATAAGGAGCAGTATAATGCAAGGAAGAAGTTTTGGGAAATATTATTGCTAACACAATTTTTTATAATAGTAATTTCATCAATTATAAGTCTTAATATTGAAATAATGTTGTACTGAGATACTGTTATGAAACCCATTTAGGTGATTTCTTGGCTGTTATATTTCCCTGTGCATTTGAAAGGTTTATTTCATTAGAAATGGTTTTCAACCAGCTATAACATCACACAGTGTTTCTGGAGTGGTCATTTTTACATGTTCACTTGTAGGTTTGTGTTCTGTCACTTTTGAGCACTGACATCTTTCTAGAGAAATGTAATAATGGTCTGCACCTCACCAGTGTCGTTTCTTCTTGCTGTCTGGTGATTTCACTGTATTCCCCAAGAAAGTTGTTTGATTTGGTTGTTTTTTTTTAATTCTTAGACAAAAATTTCTTCTTGCCTCATTGCATAGTCAAATAAAGTGGGTTTTCCATGGTGAATCTAAAAGTTTGGATTCTTATCCAGATACCTTATTTTCTGGCATGAAATGTCTGAACAAAAATGTCTGGTTTTTCCCAAAGGAAAGCAACACTAGATGTGTGTTTTGGGTCAATTTGTCTCTCTTAAGATCCTGTACTATGTGATGTGCATCGGATTTCATTCCTTTTCCCTACAAAAGTGATCTTCTCTGTAGGGATGACCAGTTGTATACTTTCAGATTATTCTCAATAATCATTCTCTGTGAAATTACATTTAGGCTTGTTTTGAGTAATAGCCAAGGCAGGCTTTTCTTGGGTGCAGAATTTTGTACCATGGAAGGATAAAACTCAACACGTAGATCTAACTCAAGAGCAAAGGAGTGGTCTAGGGTTTGCTCCAAAACTTCTCCTGGTGGCAACTGATGGAACCAAGCCCCCAGCCAGTTATTCCTTCCCAGTATTCTTAGGCCATGCTGCCAGTTGTGGCTGCCTAAACACCAAGGTTCCAGCCAAGCAGTTTTCTGTCTCCAGCCAGTTTGCACTCTGTCAATAGTTTTTATGAAGTCAGGAGACAGATATTCACCACTGGCTTCTTCATACAGAGAATCCATGTAGTACTGGGCAGTTGTACTGCCTGTACCCAGAAGTCACTGGCATTGGAACTTTCTGTTTGTGGAAGCTTCTGCTCCTGCCTTCAAGCAGAAGTAAAAGAAAATGAAAACTAATGTCTGTTCTTAGGGGACACATTGTTGAGAGGGACCGGGGGAGAAAGGAAAGGGAAAGAAAAAGGAAAAGAAACTTTTTTATGTGCTTGAGGTGGCTGTTCATAGCGACCTTTCTTGAAGCTTCTGCATCCTCTCCTGGTGGAACACACAGACCTGCAGCAATACAAGCTGGGCAGAGTGCAGTTCAAATCAGAGTGCATTCTGTGGAGCAGCCTGGCTTGTGCTGAATATTGTCCTGGATGCTTCCAGGCTCTTGAGGATAAATATGAGGTGTCATATCCCCTGCTGATCCTGCTAGGATCACCTAGCAGCTTCTCTTTTCCCAGTGCTGCCAGGTTCCCTGCACAACCTCCCACCTTCCTCTACCTCTTCTTCAGCCTTGTTTTTACATTCAGACCTAGCAAAAAACTTGGGTGGAGTTGCAAGGCTGTCCTCTGTGATTTAGCATGGGTCTAGCATCTTCTGATTCTTGGGGTGAACGTGAGGGCACCCTTCTTCCAATTACTGCAGATAATGCATCCTTTATCTCCTGAAGTTATCTAGTTATCTGTGTCATATCACAGGCTGTCTTGGCTTCCTTGAGAGGGAAAAAACATTTAAAAAAAAAACAAACCAAACCAACCAAACAAACAAAACCACAAAAAACCAAACCAAAACTAATCAAAAACAACAACCAAAAAAACCCAAAACAAAATAAAAAAGTAGCAACAACAAAAAATACCCTTCCTATTCAAATCACATTGTGACTTTCCTGTGCATAGGGCTGCAGTGATACCCTACATCTGCAAGAAAGTAGACATGAACTTTTCCTCTTGCATTTTGTGATCAGGGTAATAACATGATAAATTGTAGGCTGAGATGTATGTGTCTAAACTACATGGAAGCCTATTTTTCTAGTCGACTGCTCAGATTTTATATTGTCCTGTGATCTTTCCATGAAAAATAATCACAGGTCACCATGTCTGACTCTTGACTGTGTTATTGTTTGTCCTATATTCAGTAATAATATAAGGAAATTCCAAGTAATTTTATCTTGTATTTGTAAGGAAGGGAATGTGGGGGCTGCTCTAGAAATTTGAAGCATTATATAAACTGCTTCAGGCTTTTAAATACATTCCTTTTCCTGCCCTAAACCAACCTAAAATTAACAATTTGAGGAGGGGCTATCAAGATCTGCCCCCATCACTACTGCTGCTGGTTGTGTCTGCATTAAAGTTGAGATTAAAATTATTTAGTTTTTAAATCTATTTTAAAACATGCACAAATGAACTTATGAGAAAATGTTGCCCTAAGCATAATTTTATGACCCATACATTTTGAATATTTAAAGCAGTACTAATAAAAATAAAGCAGTGAATATTCTCAGGGGTTTAATTTTGCTGGTGTGTGTTGATCTGATGGTTTGTGAGTTTTACTACATTTCATTAGGGAAATTTTACCAGAGAAATGGAGTTGAATACACAAAATAGTTTATCCTAAATTGGCAGCATGAATCCTCAGTAGAGCTTGTTTACACGTACTGATTCACTTGAACACTTACTTTATGAAGAAACGTTTTGGAAATAATTTTATTTCATGCAGCACTTAAGCAAGAAAGGTAGAAAAAGACTTGCTGAAACAATTGCTTTTGGATGGGAGTCTTTCAGACCCTTAGAAATGTTTTATGCATTTATTTGTGTTGAACATTATTTTCCTATCCATCAGTAGAGTTTTAGGTAAGTTCAATAAGGCTATTTTCAGATCACTGCATTGAATTTTTATTGATATTGAAGTTTGAAGTTAAATAAATTCCATGAAGTCAACAGCACTGAAATTTTACTAGATCTCAACCTCAAAGGAGAAAATTCTTCCAGGATTAAAAATGTTGGAGGCAAGCACAGTCTTTCCTGCAAAGCTTGAAAATTTGACTAGACATGCCTCTCTGAAACTAAACCCTCTCAGTATTACTTAAGTTTCTGTTTATAATGCTGTAATTGTAATTAGCTAGAGGAACAGCTCACACATACATGCTTAACATGCTTTAAGACAAATGACAGATAAAGTGTATTTAAAAGAAAATTGTCATAGTGCTGAAAACAGTAAGGAGAAAAGTAATTTTCCTTTCAAAATCAATTTGCACTGTCACTGGATTTGTCATTTATACTTTCCTTTTTTTTTTTAATTTTGTTTTCATTTTGTTTGGAGCTGCTTTTAATGTTTACTGAATGCTTTGTCCCCCAGCTCTCACTCTTAAAATTCAGCAGCAAGTTAGATTAGTGTTTACTCTCCCCTGGAGAATGCTTGCTTCATATTCCCTTTTTAAGATAATGGAAGAATTCTTTGAAGTGAAGAATTTCATTGGAATTAAGTATTCTGTGGGGTGAAAGAATGATTTCAGTTGGTGAGAGGTGAAAAGGAAAAGATATGGTTCTTTTTATTCCAACATTACATTTTTTTCCTTGATATTCCTAGTCTTTTTTTCCTTGGTATTTGAAGCCTGAGTGCAAACAGGTATTGGAGAAAAAACATTTCTGTGTTCACACAAGACTTCTCTTCTTGATTCCAAGTCCAAAGAGATTTGGAGAGACGTTTAAACTCCAGACATTTCAGGGCTGACTTAGCTTTAATACTTCTGCCACGTTTCTCTACCTCTTGTACAGTGTTGACTGGTATTTAAATGGTGCTATTAGAGGGTGTTATGCACTGCACTCCTGCAGTCATGTTTTACAAGTTTAATGAGGAGCAGGCAGGATATATTTCTAATGTGGCCTATTGCATTGGAAGCTTCAATTTCTCTCTTAGTCCCATCATGAGATAACTTTACCACGTGCTGAAGCTGAGCGGTGCTTGCTGAGGTTGGACCCGCTCCTCACAATGCTCAAGTGAGCTACAAAGCAATCCCAGTTTGCCATCTATTACAGTTTTTTCTTATTCTTTTATTAGGGCTTAGTTGCATTGCATTTATAATATTATGGAGCTAGTAAAGAGAGACGTTTCCTGTTTATTGTTTGATAAAGGGATTTGACAAGTAAGAATAAAATAGCATTTAGGTAAAAGTTTGGATTCAAATAAACAAAAGAACAGCAACCATAAATATTTAAAGAGGTATAATTTGTGCAAGTATACCTTAGAGTATACCACTTACCAGTGAAGGGAATATAATCTCTACATTTCTTTTTATACATACATATGATGGCAGAAATGGCAGAATATGACAGCTACTTATGAAGTTGCATTTTTAAGGTATATAAATGTAACAAAAAAAAATGCATATACCAGCTTGTACAAGATGAAATTTGGATATTTTGACCTGCATACTCCTCTAGTTCATCTTCCTTGAAATTTATTTCTCATACTTGGAAGTTTTGAACAGCATAAGGCACACATCACTGATCATCTGAAAAGGTGAGGGTAATCTTTCTGCTATGATGTCATTTTCACTTTAAAAAGTATGGAAGTTGCAGCTTTGGACTGGACAAGTTAAAAGCAGTTGTTCTGAACCTGGCCAAATGCAGTGTGGCTCTCAGCAGAAGCAACAGGCTGAAGCATTGTGAAAGTATAGTAGGACATTTCTCCAAACAGTACAATAATACATTTTTTTGGTAGTTAGAAGGGGAACTCATTTCTGTAAAATGAAACTAGAAACACCCAATATCTCAGTGATCTAATATTTGTTTTTATCCCTGAATGACTTTAAGCTTTTAAATCCTAATATTATTGCCAGGGAAAAAACAATTTTCTGTAAGACTTGAAAACATCTTCAATTGTTCTTAATTCTGTGCACTTCTTTTACTGGACACTTTTTAGCAAGGAAAGCTTATCCACACAGGGAAACAGTGAGCAATAACAAAGACATACGATATGATTGTTGGAAACACTAACACATTCCTAAAAGAGTCACCCCTATTTATGATGCTAAAGTCTACATCCTTGTATTTGCTCCAGATGTGAGGCAAGAAATAAAGAAGAAGAAACCTATTAATAAGTACAAAGGCTATGTGGAAAGATGTCAATGTCTGTGGGCAGCTACCTCTCTTCACAGCTGGTCTTTCATATCATTCATCGACACTGGTCCAACGGGATTTTCTGCACAAAACTGACCTTAGAAACTCAACTAATTAGTCTGCATTAACCCTGAAACATCCAGCTGGGTGTAGGGTTTGACTCACCTCATGGCAAGTGATGGAAGCAGCGAGAGAGTGTATCACCAACGTGCAATGAAGGGCTGCTAATACCAGCAAATACAGGCTGAATCAATCTGCTCCAAAATGTGCACAAAGTCATGGTTTGCATGTTGAGTGTGCTTACAGAGAGAAAAAATTTGTTTTCCCCCAAGTTTTCATGTTGAACTCAAAGCTGTGATCATTGATGTAGCATCCACAGTGCATCAAGCACTTTCAGATGCAGGGCCCTGAAATTTTCATGCAGGCACCACCATTATGAAGTCCGGCATTATCATTGCCATTGAAACAATGCTTCTTTATAAGCAATAGCTATAGGAATTTAAGTGAAGCAATAATATTTCCTTAGGTTTTGAGCTGTGGAAATAGTGTCTGTCAATAGTTTTTGGAGTGTTTTCCCCCTGCTAACAGTGGGAGCTGGGTAAAGAGTGCATTGGACTTCCCAGGTCTTGGCACTCTTAAAATCACACCTTGCTCAGCTGTGATGTTGCTCATCTTTCAACTTCATCTTTGGTGGAGTATTACAATTAATTTCTTCACCTAGTCTTCTGCTGGTGGGACAACCTGTTTGTGCCCTCTTAAGAATGGGCACATTTAAGGTAGCTGCATTTTCTTTCTTGGTACATTAAAAGCAACGATGCTAAAGCTTTGAATTCAAGAAGTTTCTGTGGCTTCTCAGAAGACAGTGGGACCAGACTGGTGCCACTCTCACTCAGCTGTTGACTTTATGGAAAGTTTAGGGACTATTAAAGGACTATTTAGGAAAGTTTAGACACTATTAAAGTAAGAATTGCTCTTTTTTGTTTTCTTTAGCTAAAATAATATTGTGTTGCACTATGCTGCATCATGCATATGTGATGCATAAACGCTGAACAAAATACGAGGGACCCGAGAGGGGTTTTGGTGGAACATTCAGCAGCAGAAGTATCCAATGAAGTTGACCACTATGATGCTATAGAATTTAACAGAAACTCCTTGTCAACTGGCTGATGTCCTGAATTCACAGCATGAATTAGCATGCACATTTTGGTTACTTCAACACCATCTTTTACTACTGTTCATTGAGGTCTCAGCCTGTAGGAGAGGCCTTTTCTCCCCCTTTCCTCTCTGCTTTACACAAAGGAGATGCTAATAAATACAATAAAGGAATCTCTCAAAGACTTCCTTGCCGCCATTTAGCACCTCACTTTTCAGAAGAGAGCTGCACGGGGCAGTGAGTGTTTTGGTTTGGTTTTTTTTGTTGATTTTTTTTTCCTTTAGCCTATCCTTTAAAGCTGCCCTTAAAAAGAAGCTGAGGGCAATGGCAGCCTTCCTGATGAAATCTTCATTAGGGAATGGGTTGAGGCCATCCATCATTTCACAGGAATAACTGAAATGGTTCCTGGCAGCAACAGCTCTGGCACTCTGGAGCTGGACTGAAACTGCAGCCTCAGGGAAAATGTACTCTCATCTTTTTTGCCCAACAGCTCCCCCAGCCCCCCAGTTTCCAGATAGCTGCATCAAGCAGCCGATTCACACAGAGGGGAATGGATGCTTTATATGTAGTTGCACATCAGGTCTCCCAGGGCTCTGAAGCATTTAACTCATTTTTTTCTTTGGGAAGAAATAAAAGAAAAGCTCCAGATGTTTTGAGTTTTCTTTTCTGAAATGGGTGCATTGCAGACAGTTCCTGTGCCTCCCTGGGAAACAAGTAACCACCCAAGCAGTCCTCCTGCTCATGCAGTGGTCATCTCTTGATAAGATACAGAGGGGAGTTCCCTAAAAGGATCAGCACCCACTTTCTTCCATTAATATCTTTCTTTTCTAAACAGGATTGTCGGGGTGGGGGGGGGAGATTTTCAAGGCTTTTTATTTGGTCAGTATATGAGATCTTTGTTAAACTCAGTTCAACTCCACTTTCACTGCCAACTATCTTAGGGATCCCTGGGGCAGCTTGGTGCACTGTAGCCATGTCCACAGTGTGCAGATGTTCTGCAGTGTGGCTGAAGTCACTGCTCATGCACGCTGTGCTGTGTCGCAATGCACAGCGAATCCAGAGCATTGAGCCATGAATGTGTCACCCAGTGATTTGTGGGAAACAATAATTCCAGCATTTGTCGCATTGGGATTTACATTCGGACGTTTTGACTGTTTGTAAAAAAACATATAGAGCATGATGTTGAGTTTACCAAATATGTGCAATAGTTGTCGGCATAGATTTCTCTCAAAAAAAAATCTGGATAAAAATTGTTGGTGTTCACACAGAAGAATAGTTTCTAAGGCGTGGGTAGAAAAATTAGTGTGGATGTTGATATTGTATACTGCATACTTTTTTTCTTAAAAACAAAGGTTTCATTTGTTTTATTAATCTTTTCATCAATAACTCAAAAAATGCTTGTCTTTCAAGACTAAATACTCGCTCCATCACCAAAAATTTTCTGTAGATAAGACTGTGCTTCATGGGAAGCATGTTCATTTGGAGTAAACTTTTTTTTTCTGAGAAAAAAGTCACTTGCTGTCATGCATTCTTATACATTTTCAAAAATTGCTTTCAGTTGCAGATAGCACATTTTCCACAGCCTAACATATTTAATCATTCTTGTGGAAACATTTCAGGTGTTTTCCTCAAAATTAATAACAATTAAAAATGACAAAATAAAATTCCATGCCACTGGAGTTTGTTATGTAGCCCTCAGGAAGGGAAGACACACTCTGGCTTTGCCTGAATCCCTGTGAAATTAAACCTCTTTCATTGGACATAGCAATTACTTTAATTATAGCGCTGGGGATTTGGATAGAAGCTGGTCTGCAGGGCTCTGCCTCACACCCAGCAGCCTCCTAACTTCAGCTTCAGCTGAAATACAGCCAGGGAGAAACCCAGCAGCTATAAAGTGACCTTCCTAATGATAATTCTTGTCCTCTGGGAGAAAAGAACTGGGTGGAGGAAGGAGGGAAAGCAAGGTAGACTGGGAAATGTTCCTCCATGTCTAGCTTAGAAGTAAGGGGGAGGATTGTGCCTGGTGCTGAGCCATCCCTGCACTTTTCCTTGCTCGGTGGTCAGACAGATGTCCTTTGCTTCTCCTGCAGCTTGCCTGGCTTCAGGCTGGCAAGGTGGCAAGGAGAGCTGCATAAAGAGGAATGAAAGAGTGCCTTTGCAAAATGGTAATGCTGCTATTGGCATTGCATTCAGCTGCCCCCTGTTTCATCATACTGTAGGTTTCTCTTTCCTTTTCATTTTGACTGGTAAAGGAGGAAAGCGAAGTCTGGTCACAGTCCATGGCTGGTCACTGTCCATGTCTGCTACACATCCCTGCCTTTCTCAAGCATGAAAACAGAAGGTGAGGGTGTCAGTACTAGTAAACCAAGAGGCCAAACAGTCCAAACTGGATACCATGTAGTCATCAGAAATGTTTCTGACTAGTATTATAATTAAATTTTAAAGTAAATTGAGCTTTTCTCTTATTTTTTTTTAATTGTAGAAAGGTTAAAAGCTTTGCTTTTTCTATGTGTTCTATGTGTTCAAACCTAAACGGGGATGTGGTTTTTGGTTTTTTTTGTTTTTTTTTTTTTTAATTATTAGCTTTTCCTGGGAAGAAGATGTGCACATTCACTGTGATTTCTGATGAATGCATTAAAGCCTCTCTGTTTGTCTCTGAAAGCCAGGTCCTAATTTTTCTGAGATCTAGGCTTCAGCCATCCTTTAGAGATGCAGAGCAGGTGGGATCTGCACAGCCATATTGTCATCTAGTGAGTTGCCAAATTCCCCCACCACACCAAGTCCCTCCTTGCACTTCAGAAGGGGAAGACAGAATGCTTGTTCCTGCAACAAATTACAGGTGTAAGGCCTGTAGCAGAAAATGAGACTGGCAGACTGGTGTGATGGACTGTACCTGAAGTCTCTGGGATTTTACATGGTGTTCCTGTGTTACAAGGAATCCAGGAAATGGGATATTTGAGGGTGAATTGCTGTTTTTACTGCCCTTGGCTTCCCAAAGGAGCAGCAGGTGTGTTAGTGTGGACTCTGCCTTCTTCCCCATCGTCTGTTGTCCTTTTTATCTGGCTGGTCAGTGGTAGTGAGCTATAGATGTGCCCAGGACCTGGTAGCATGGCTGCCAGGCTGCCAGGTTGTTGTGACAGCATGATTATGTGGCAAGTGGCATCAGTTCTGCAGTTTCTGCCACTCAATGTCAAGAACCAAATTGCATGAAGACCATAGTATGATTGAAATTGTCAGGAACATTTAAATTACAGAATCACTGTGCTCCCAGGCTGTAAAATTAAATGTTACTGCTCACTGAAGTAATTGAGTTGAAATGGCTTGCAAGAAAGCACTCCAGTAATTGTCATTTGAATAAAGTGTTGTTTGTGCTCAAGCCTCCCACTTTCTGAATGGGGAAGCCAGCCAAGTGCTTCCAGGATGTCCATCAGAAGTGATGCAGCAGCCAGGCTGCAGTGCCCAGCCCCACCTAAGACATGGCACAGTCAGTGGGAGGGAGGGATGTGAGGATGAACAGTTTCACATGCTGAAGCCCTGTGTGCAAATGAAGTGAAGCGTTTGGCTGCATGGGTGCAGGTCAATGGGGATGCAAATACAGAGGTAACTCAGGCAACCTGAATGTTCCTGCAATGCAGCCACCCACGGTGCATGCCTGTCACAGAGTGGAGCCAAAAAAGGATCCTGCAGTTATCTGCAACAGCATTCTTAACACATCATTCCCTTTTACAGTCTTTACACTTCATTGTTTTCCTTACAGCTGGGGGAACTTGCTTGATCTCTTATCTTCCTTTATGACAAAAGACACTAGAACTAGAGTTTGTCTTTGAAAACCTTATCTTTCTCTTGGGCTTTAGCAGCTATTAGGTTAAAAAATTACAAACACAAACAGCATGTTTGGTCATGGCACCAAGCCTACCAGAGTTCAGGTGTTTGGACAATGCTCTCAGACCAGTGGTGTGTTTTTTGGGGTTGTCCTGTGCGGGGCCAGGAGCTCGGGTTCATGGTTCTTGTGGTCCCTTCCAACTCAGGATATTCTGTGATCCTGTGTTTGCCTTATTTCCCTATGAACTTGGATAATATAGCCTCTGTTTACTGATAGGAGATGGGAATAAAATCTACTTATGTTTTTCTAGTCATTTTTCAAACATGGCAAGGTAAAAGAAGACAACTGCAAGCAAATTAATGTGTGTGTGTGCATGCATCTGTGGAGTTGATGGGGGATGCCATTCCCATGGCATTATTCCCCCATTCTCTGTGGCATTCAGGTAGGAAAAAAATGCTTGCTCCTAACTGCAGGTTGCCTGAAAATATATGGAAATTTAGTAGTTGTGGTTGTTAAGAGTTGAGCCAAACAGGAGCAATTGCTCCATCCAGTTCAGAAACTAAGCAATAGCCAGGTAAAAAAAGAATAATGTAGGACATAGTTAATTGCTCAGCTAATCAGGCTGCAGTGCAGCTCATGAACAGAGAAAGTCTTGAACAGACATGAGACTGAAAGTAAGTGAAAAAAGCATTGCAGTCACCTTGTGGAACATACCACACTTCCACTTACCTTGCATTAGGTAAGCAGGAGGGGTTTGAGAGTGATATTTTTTTTCTATTTCAAATTCACCCAAAATGCTTATCTGTCTTTATTGTCTTTAATCTGAGCATTGATTTCTCCATTCTCCAAACCCTAAGTAACAGTGAATCTGCCCTTCTAACTTGTGTTGAAGCATTATATTGCAACCTGTCTAAAATCAGGTTTGAAAGTCAGGCATACTGCTTCAAACAGTTTTCTCCCACCACTTACACTGAGGAGACTTAAATGTTCTTGCTAGCCAAAGGAGAGAAAAGTGTACAAATTCTCCCTCAAAATTGTTTCCAAAGATTTTCTCTAGTACCTTTTATTCCTCTTAACTAGATTGCTCTGTACTCTCAGTTAAGCAGTAGTCACTGATGGAGAGAAAAACCTTTTCTCCTGTTTTGTAAAGTGCCTTGAAAGATTAGGGGTTAGACTGAAATGCTTGCTGCTTTATGCTGCTCCAGTGATGTCAAGCAGCTGCTAACTCACTGTAACCATTCCCCTGAACTGGATTTACATTGCTTTGCATCGCTGTGATGATGCAGGGCAGCTGGAAAAGACCAGTGAATCTGTTCCTTTAAAAGAAATAAAATACTTTGATAATTAAAAGTACAATACTACTTTTATCTCTTTGATGTTTGTTTTCTCTTCAACTCCCTGTTTATAAAGACCAGATTGTGCTCGTGATTGCCATAATCTGAAATTAAAAGGAATGTTTATGGAAAAGGGTTCTCAAACTGAGGGAGGGCAACAGAATAAAGGCCTGGGAGACATGTGAGGAATTGAAACCTTTAAGTGACAAACATGTTTGAGTTGGGATGACAACCTATTTAACTCTTGCCACAGGCCCAGCACACCCATATTAAACAGGTACTCTGTTCATACTCTCTCTTGGCCAGCAGTTGATTGATACCATTTGCTATTGTTAAAATCCTCTCTTTTTCACCAAATCTGTGCAACTCTGTCAGCAGCCAGGATGGTAATCAAGGGCCTAATCCTGTTGAATTTGTTTGGAGTTCATTGCATCTCCTGCATTGCTATGGGGCACTGAGGTTGCACTCCCTTTGAGCCTTCTTGCAGGATCCATCCTCACAGGACAGCAGGGCCTGTCTGGGTTGAACCATGGCTAAGTCAGTGTATGTATCTCTGTGCATAGATGTCATGGTGAGAAAGTTCATTTTTAAAACTTTTTTCCTTTTCTTTTAACTGTTCAGTCTTCCATGTGAGATAAATGTGCTGCATTTGGGGAGGCTTGGCATTTGAGGAAGAGATGAATAAATTTTTCTCCCTTTACTTGTGCAGCATTTTTTACTGTAAGAGAGGAGGAGACAAGCTAATTCAGGCCAACATATAATTTCATATGGCCACGGATGAGTGAAAATATAAATATTTTCTCCTTGATTTTAAAAACATCCCCAATAATCCTGTTTGCTAGTGAGGCATGGTGATGGTGGAACACTCACTGAGAACGTATCGGGAAAGGCAGACCAAAGTGAGCTGCTGTTTAACAGAAAAGCCGAAAAACATGCCAAAAGGGAAGGCAGTCATGTTGTGTAGCTGCACAAAGGGGTTTGTGTTGTGTTGTTTTGTTTCCCTGATGCTGTGGTTTTGCCCCTTGGTTTGCCTGGAAGGGGAGTTGGAATGTGCTGTGATGTTCTGCCCTCCATGCTGGCGGCGTGGCGCAGGAGTGCCTAGCAGCAGGTCTGGCGTAGGGTGATTGATCCCTCCATTTAGGAGGCATAATGCTTTCTGAAGAAACGAGCAGATCAAAGACTTTAATGATTGACAGCGATTTATGCTGCTTTTGTTTTTAATTCCTTGACTCCTGACACTTTAAGATGGGACTTTATAAAAGAGGGATGCCGTATCCTAGGGTTACGCCTCCTTCCATAGCAGGGAAAGCTGAAGGAGACTGATATCCAGATTTCAGATATATTAGTTTTTATTTAAATCTGAGGTTCAGAGGTTTGTGGGCATGCTGTTTCTGTTATTAAATCATTATGCACCTACCTGGGGGGAAAAAAGCCAACAATCTTACCAGGAGTGCCTCTATAAACATTTCTTACTCTCCATACCGTAAGGCTTGTATATTAAAAATTCTTTGAATAGCTGACCTCAACAGGTGTTTTATTTGAGCAAACAAAACAATAAATAGTAATATAATCCCTGTGGAGCTGGCATTAGGCTTTGTGGGAAATGCATAATTTCCTTTACTAAGTGTAGGAAGCAGCACAAATGTAATTTCTTCATTTTTGTCATTAATACCAAACCATCCTAGAGCTCTTTTCTCCTTGAGGCAGAGGTCCAAAACCTGCTGCATAGGCTACGGGAGGGATTTTCTGTGCTTTGTGTTAGGTTTTTTACTCCTTTGTCAGTGCAGGTGCCCTTGGGGGGTATGTGCCAGGCAGGGTGCAGCAGGGATGAGAGCATCCCAGCAGCCCTTTTGCCTTGGGAGAGGCTGTTTCTCCATGGTGCTCACTGGGAACGGGGAGCGCTCTCTCCTCTGAGTGGCGCCGGATGTGCTGCTCTGCTGGCAGTCCCTGCAGTGCTCTCTCTATAAAGCAATTACTGTACTTTTGGCTTCTTGATCCTGGAAGGCCTCATAATTTAAGGGCTGGTTTGTTTGTTTGTTAGTTTTAATCTAAACCATATGTAGGTTGGAGTTTTAGTGGCTGTATTTGACATGTTCTGGAAGAATGATGTCAACTTAAAAGATGTGCTTTGCTGAAAACATTTTGTTGTTTCTCCATGCGGCAGAAACTGTGGTGTTGTTCTGGGGTCTCCAAAGACAGGGACAGTGGATTTCCTAAACCATTGCCACTGCCATGACAGGCATTAGAAGGTCCAGGCAGGACCCAGTGTCATCATGTAGTCATGCAATTTTCTAACCCAGCCTTTCATTTTAATGACAAACAAAGACAAGTAGTGAAAAAACTTTTTATCTGAAATGTATCTTAATTTAGGCTATTTTGTATGTACTGCATAAAGCAGTAATGACTTGTATTTTCATTTTCCCATAAATATGACTAAACTTCACTGTTGTATTAGTAAAAGCTGCTGTTAGTTTTGCATTGTGATGACAAAACTGGTGTAAAGGGATGTAATCTCCAGGTTAGGTAGGCCAGCAACCTCACCAAGATGGCAAATGCTGCCTTTTTATGCTTGCCATAAAGCCTGAGGTCCTACCCATTAAGAGAGAGAATGGCTGAACTGTGGAAACCATTAGAAAAGCCCATCGCTATATTTTATCATTCCCATAAAGTTCATGAATTAAGGTCCACATTTTAAGCATCATTAACTGTTAACTCTTCTATTAACTATTTAGGTATTTTCAGAAAGAAAGTGCTCTTGGAGCAGTTCTCAAGGGATTTGAGCTATGTTTAACTTTTAACTTGTGAACTCTATTCAGCTTGCTAGGTACACAAATCTGTTCCTAGCTTTGAACACATTTCCATAAGAAGATTTCAACTCATTTTGGTCCTCTTTGTGTTGGCAAACTAAAGAATTTGTTTAAAGCCATGTGAATATGGAAGTTTAGTAGTGCTAGTATAGCTATTTTTTAGTTAAAAAAATGAAAAAAAAATTAAATTATTATTTCTTTTTAATAGAGTGGGCACAAGTGTAGAAGAGTCAAAATGCAAACTTAAACCCAGAGGATGGCATTTTCAAAAGTAATTCAGTAGAACATTTGGTATATGCTGATGCTGGTTAACAATCTTCCTTATGTTTAGGTATTCTTTTACCTTATGAGTTTAGTGATATGCACTCTTTTATTGTTTCTCTAGCCTTTGATCTTGGGATTTACAAACAAGTATTGTGCTTTCGCTTGTGCACAGCCCTTGCCTTTCAGCATCATTTGTGTTGAACCTGCTTGGCCAAATTAATATTTAGTCTCTGTTTTTTTTTTATTTTTGGTTACTTGGGCAATTGAGAAACCACTTCACTGAAGTTGAACAAAAGCTTAGCTACTTTATATCAAAAATACAGGAAGACTTTCGCCTCCAGATTTTCTTATGCATATAGTATTTAGAGAAAAAGACGAGGAAAGATATTCCCTGATAACTTAATTTTGGTTCTGTGGTTCTGTTGCTGCTGGAGATTTTATAATAACTAGTGCCAGTTACATCAGCAAAATGCTTGGCAGAATAAGGCATCGACTCGTAGACTAGAAACAGCTGAAAGAGAAATCCTTTTTTGTTTGTTTGGTTTTGCTTCTTTGGTGAGGATTTTTGTTGTTGGTTTGATTTTGGTTGGGTTGTTTTTTTTGTTTTTTTTTTTTTTTTTTTTTTGTGGTTTGATGTTTTTGGGTTTTATTTCTGTTTAGCATTGTTTGTTTTAGAAATACAGGTTCTGATGTTCCATATCTTTCCAGGCCATATTTGCACATTAGGTGTTGCTGAGGAAAATGAGCTGTTCATTTGCCCCACTCTGGGCCTTACACTCATTCTCTTAATGTTACCTGGCAAGGAAAGGCCAGATGCTCGAAACCACAGGGGATTGCAGGGGAGAGTACTGAGATCTGTATGAGAATGAGTCCTGAAGGGATGGCACCATTTTCAGCTGCCACAGGCGGCTTCTAGGATCAAACTGGAACTCACTTAGGAGTAAAAGGAAGCACAACCCAAACTCTTAACCAAAAATTCTTGGTCTGACCTTAGATACCAAAGTTAAATTTAGTCATTTAGAATGGCTTGTTCCTCTCATTTCCTTCTCTAAATGGGTAATCATAGGCAGAGCATAGAAAAAGCTTTTAAAATCAGACAGTCCTTGGGCTGGGGTCTGCAATCCACAGTCTTTGCCTGGATGTAAATCTTGGCACCAGATTCTTGCTAAAGCAGGGCAGTTTTGGATTACTGCAGTTGAGATCCCTTATGACAACAACCCAAGCTAAAACATCTCTTAACTGTCTCTCACATATGTGGGAGGGAAACCCTATGTGATGAGGCACCTACTTCCAACTCCAAAGCCAGATACTCAATACTGCACATAAATATTAATATTTCATTTGTGAGCCTAAAACTTCAGTAAGCGCTTTTCTTTCCACAGTGTGCTGTCTGGACAATGCCTGGAAGCTATTCAGATTTTATTTTTTTTCTGGAAAGAACTTCCCACGTTAAGGGTCAAAGGATTATTAATGAAGAAAGCAAATAATTCAAACTGTTCTCAAAAGTTGGTTTGAAAAATAAAAAATATTTCATGCTTGGAGGCACTGTGTTTGAAATCAAGCAAGTCTTTTTCCTAGAGCCAGAGTAGGATACAAAAAGCCAGGTGCATAATGCACATCCAAGTCTCCATGATGGGCATGCAGATGTTTGAGCTCTTACCTCTGCCTTGGTGGGCAGCTCAGTCACTATTAGCAACCACGTGCTTTCAGGTCCAAATGCCCAGTATTATTCAAGTGCAATGATTTGAGACGCAGAATACAAAGTTTTGATTTGTGGTTTTTAAAATAATTCTGGCCAAGATCTTCTCTCCAGATGGGAACTTACTGTGTGAAAATACTGGCCCATACTCTAAAATTAATAAGATTAGCATAGCTCTTAAGCTGTACTTGGTCACACTGCATAAGGAGAGATGCATAATTGTACTGCTTGGATGCAAGCATAGTTGTGTTATTTTCCAAGAGAAAAAAAGCTTTGGCTAAATAAATTAAGGTAGTTGATAAGACTGTGATAGAAGGTTGGCATCCTATTATAAGTTTGCAAAATACAAGATTGCAAAGTTCAATTACTCTAAATTATAGGACAAGGAAAGCCCTGAGCTGTCAGCATAGGACAACTTTTACAGTGTGATTTCAAGGTGGAAGCTTGAGTTCTGTTTGACTCAGCAAAGGGAATGGATTCCACAGTGACTCTTTCCCGTTTGTTGTAATGAAATGATCCAATAGAAAGTGTAAGAAGGATTCAGGAGGGAAAGCCAAAACACCTCAAGGATAAAAAGCTGTTGAAAAAGCTGCTTTTTCTGCTGGGCACTGTTTTCCTGTTCAGATGGGGGAAAAAAAAACAACCTATCAGCTATGTTTTGAAAAGCTTAGAGGTCTCCTTTCCTTCTTTTTATTGACCCCATGCAAAATCAATCAGACCCCAAACAACTGGCCAGAGGAAACTGGTACAGCCCTTTTCTTACTGGGTTTTTTCAGGAAGAAGGTGGGATTTGCCACTGCTGTGCCTCTTGCAGCATTTGGCATGGAGGCAGACACCTCCTTTGCCCACAGTGCTGATGGCCATGCCCACAGTGCCTGGTCCCAAGTCTCCATGGCTGGGAAGCAGTTGAGGAACATGATTCTGGAGGGGATGTGCAGTGGGTCCACCTGTGTGTGTTCCTGTGGCAGTCAGCAGGCAAGTTTTCTGGCTCTCCTCACTTGGCATGCATTAGGTATCCCCAGCTGAACATGTGGAGGCAGAACCATGTGCCAGTGGTGGTGTGTTTTGTCAAGAGCTGTAGGGCTGGGGTCGCACTCCTCAGCTAAGCTTTCAAAGCTAAATTTTTTTGTTGCCGGTAACAAAACCATTTTAGCTTGTACACTATCAAAGCATCTTTTGCTTTAACCACATGCCTTGTTTTTGTCATACTGTAATCTTCCCTCATAATGTTGCTTTCTCTGAGTCTGTTTGATGTAGACTGGAACTCCCACGCAGAACCCTATCCCCTCTTCTTCTGTAATTAATTCTGTGATCTTTATTGTGAATATCTCTTGTTGAATCTTTCAAACCCACTTCTGAAATAGATAATCTTTTCACCAGTTTGGCATTGTACTTTCCTTTCAAAAATGTTTAGAGCAGAAAAGGGAGAAACTTCCCCCTCTCAAGGAGACAATCCATTTGTTGCTTGGGGGTATAGTTTGAAATAAACAGGCAGCATTTGTACATAGAATTTAATGAGCTAAATAATAGTCCCAAGACTGTTTCTTTCAGTTTTGTCCAGCACCAAGATTATGATGAATCTTGTGAAATGTCTAGAGTAGTCACTGTTTCCATAGTTGTTACTCTCACTTAATTTTTGGTTGGTTACTGACTTTTTTCCTTCTGTTTTTCAAATACCAAAGGAAGCGCGGTAGGTGGCCCAATGGAAATTTACTTAGAAACAAATCCTTCAGCTGAAGAAATCAGGCTGATGCACACTAGTGCTGATAAGACTTGGGTTTCTTTTCCCTGGGTTTGGTGAGACCCAGCATTAGATATGAGAGGTGCAGCTGTGACCCTCCTGATGAGGAGAAGGCAGAACATACTGTTCCCAGGCCAAAGGGAGGGATTGGTTTTAAGTGCTGTTTGCAATCCCTTAGTGTACAGAGTGGCTGGCTGGGAAGGGTTGGGCACTGCTCACCTTGATGCCGTTGGAGAAAGATGGAATTGTGTTGAATCTCAGAAAGGCACTGTCTTCTGATCATCAGGACCAGCACTGTGCATCTGCTGGAGAATGTGTCAGAAACATTTATGGGGTGTCCACAAGTTTCCTGAGGACTTGGGCTGTTTGTTCTGGTACCGCTTTGGAGGCACAAAATCCAGGCCTTCAGTGTTCAGGGCAGGAGGACATTTTGGCACGCAGAGTGACCTTTTCCAGCTAGTGTTAGTGAAAACACCTACCCAAATGCTGAGTCCTGTGCTTTGGGTTCAGAAAAGTGACACCCAAACAAACCAAGTCTACTTGGCATGGTTTGGTGGGTGACTTGAGAGAAAAAGATGGATTGTTTTCTGCCTCTGAAGATAGTTTGTTTCTTTTTGATGGGGAAAATTGAATTACATTCTAACAAAGACTCAGCGATAGCTGAGGGTTTTGTGCTGGGGGAGGGTTAGTACAGTATGCTTGTACATTTTTCTTTTCTGTTCAGAATATTAGTGTTATTGTGGCTTTTGTTTCTTACTTTCAATGAAAGAGGTTGACGGAGAGGTTAGATACCAGTTCTGCCTCAGTGATTCATTAAAGCGGAGCTGGAGGAACGGAAGTCGCCCTGTTCAAAGGTGTGGGGAGTGTTTTATTGTTCTGCACGGTGCTGTGAATGCCAACGATTTTGCAGCTGTGAAAAGGACTCTTAATGAGTTTCAGCATTTTAATGTACTTCAAGTTCCCAATTGTACAAATTTAAGAAGCTTAGCAATTCAGTATCTCCTGAATAATAGCATTTATTTTATACTCTAAATACACTTGGGGAAGTCTCAACAATATTGCAGGAAGTCTTGGTAATATTGTGGCTCCTTCCCGATGTAATAGCTTTAGAGGACCTAATTGACTTGAACAGTGGAATTGGTCCTTTAAAAAACATGCACACACAATTTTTGATTAATGAGCCCCATAATAAATCATTAATCTTTTTTGGCTCAGCAATTGTCTGAATAGTTTTCAAAGTAGAAGTTGTGTATGTGTTCCTAAATTGTCTTTGTGATACGGTGCTTGCATTTCAAATCTATCATCTTCAATTAACAAAAAAAATAATCTACCATAATGTAATTTTTAGAAAAACAAGTCTAAACTCTGAACTACTTGGTTACTAAGAGGCCTGTGAAGAAATATCTAGATAGGAGTACTTCCTCTTAGAATAATAAAAGCACTGTAAAATGACCATGTAATAAGTGTCCTTCTTCCTGAAGGATCCTAAAGTGCTTTTACACATTTTCTATAGTCAATGTGGGTTATTCACCCATCACTTGAATGAAACCAGTCTTTACTGGCTGTGCTAAACAACACTTTTTATAGGAAGGAAATCACAAATAACTCTTGCATTTGAAACTCTGGGGAGAATTTGAGGTAGGCAGATTGTAATTGCCCAATTTGGAAATGGGCCAGAAGACTGTGATTAATATACCCAGGCTGCACTTTAATTGTCCCAGAGTACTCAGGGCCTTGGTTTCAAGTGGGCTTTGTCTCTGAATAGTATTTCTTCTTCTTTGTGTTAATTTTGGAGCGTATAGAATATAGGATAGCAGGTTTAGCAGAATTGAAAAGTGGGGAAATTTGTTACTTACAAATGGGGATTAGCAACACTGGGACAGTACCAACACAATTTTCTAGGTATATCACAAGTGGTAGAAGCTGGTTGTGTATTTTGTTTTTTCTTCTTGTTTCCCTGCATGACCTGTGATTTGGTTGAGTACCTCAAAATATTTTTTTCTCATGCTTAACTATTTTTAACTCTTTAAATTTTGTTATTTAAGGTCTTAAAATTAATAGCACAGTAAATGCAAATAGCTCTACTCCTTAGCTATTCACTTTCTCAAGGAATTGCTTGGATCTTTTGAAACAATGTAATATCTCAAGAACCTGTGAAAGGCAGCCTAGCAGGTTAAGTTTATTGATCTTTAAAAATAGGGTAATGTAACTCGAAACTATTTCCCATAAAAAACAAACAAGCTGCAGAGGTTGTTGATGCTTTTCCCAGCAGAGCCAGCCTCATCCGCTCCCTGGCGTGGAAAGGCTGGGAAACCTCTGAGTGTCAGATCCCATCCTGAGGCTGCTGGATGTGCAATCCATCTGTGGCAGTCACCAATCTACAGGTCCACAACTGAGTCAACATCAGACTGAGACATTACTCAGTGGGATTCAGTGATATTTATTTTTCTCTTGGAGAACCTGAGCATTTTTAAGGGTTTTTTTGCTAGATTTGGGATTCTGGGACCAATTTCATATTTAGCACATAGATGTGGGTTTTTTTGTGATTTGGTTTTTTTTTTTTCCTCTTTTTAAATGGTCCACTGAATACAAGTAACATTAGCTTGATCTGTTGACAAAGTTGAGCTGAGCACAGATTTCTCAAGACTGCATAATATCAGGTTTGCTCCCTTAGGTTTAAAGTGTTTATACAGCTAGTAAAGAAAGCTCACACATCCACAGCAGTATGTTTTACCATGTGCCACCAGGAATTGTTACAGTCATGACAGGAACCTCACAACAAACTCTGGAATTTCACAGGTATCTTTTCCATCTTGCTTCCTTTAGAAACAACTCATTCTACCTTCAGAAAAAAATGGGAGAGGTTTGTTTTGGTTTTTTGGTTTGGGTTTTTTTATTTATTTATGTCATCAACTGATGATATCAGTATCAGCAAGGATAAGCACTGGCATAACAAGTGCACCTCAGTTAAAACACTCCTAATTTGCATGATAAAATGGCTCTCTCTCATTCTACTTCTTTGCACTAGTGGTGTAATAGTACAGAGCTGAGAGTTTATGTTCCACTTCTAAGCCTTCAGCTTTTCTTTCCACTAAAACTGTTCTGAAAACAAGTTATGAATACAGCACCTGAGGGAGGTAATCCAGAAGCCTAAAGTGTTCAGTAGTTCAAGTTCCCTTCTTTAATGCAGTCTTTTTCTTTATTAAAAAAGAAAAGGATTCTGAATCTGGAATAAAGTCATAGAATCATAGAATGGTTTGAGTTGGAAGGGACCTTAAAGATTACATAGTCCCAACCCTCCTGCCTGTGTGCAAGGACACCTCCCACTAGACCGGGTTGCTCAGAACTCCCTCTCAGGACCCCAGCCTGGCCTTGAGCACTGCCAGGGATGGGGCATCCAGAACTTCTCTGGGCAACCTGTTCCAGTGCCTCACCACCCTCACAGTAAAGAATTTCTTCCTGGTATCTAATTTAAACCTACCCTCTTTCAGTTTGAACCCATTCCCCCTTGTCCTGATGACTCAGATCATTTAAGGACCAGCACAAGAACCAAGTCCAGCTTTCAGCATCCTAGGAGGACACCACACCACTCTCTCTATACCCTGCAGAAGATTCTCCTTGGTCTTTAATTCCCAGCTATCCACTACATCCAGAATGCCCAACTGTAATTCCTTTCCAGTCTGGGACTCAAGGACTGCCTGTACATCTTGTCTTACAGTTTTATTACTGCAGAAATTCTTAGAGCTGGTTATGACTTACAAGTGAGAAAGAGAATAATAACATCCTTCATTTGTTGGATTGATGCAGCCATCACTTTTTATATGAGCAGTTTATACACATATACAAGTAAATGTAAAATATGATTACATGCAGATATATTTAATCCCACACAAGCAGACCACCAGCTAAGCACATTAAGTGACTATGCATGGGAATGCCTACTTTTCATACACAGTCTCTTACACATATGATGCATAATTGCAAATGTGCATCCTTTTTTTGGAAGTCTGAATGTAGTTTTATATGTTTTTACACATAGGCATCTGTTTAGCCAGATCTTCAAAACTGAAAGCATATGTAAACTGGAATGCACTTTCATGTGTATATTTTGTTATAATGTATATGATACAGCACTATACTTATGTACTCAAACAAATTATTCCATTATTGATGGAGAGAGCTATTTACAGGAGCATACAGTGACAGGACAAAGGGAAATGGCTTAAATCTGAGAGACAGTAGATTTAGATTAGATATTAGGAAGAAATTTTTCACCATGGGGTGGCAAGGCACAGGAACAGGTTACTCAGAGAAGCTGATATCCCATCTCTGGAAGTGTTCAAGGCCAGGCTGGATGGAGCTCTGAGGAACCTGATCTAGTGGAAGGCATCCCTGCCCATGGACAGGGTGGGTGTAACTAGAAGACCTCTAAGATCCCTTCCAACCCAGGCCATTCTATGATTCCCATGCATATACACACACATACAGGCTCACAGACATACATATACAGCTTACCCACAGCTGAAATACTGTATAGAAATAAGAATATAGACATAAGATTTGTATGGACCTCAGAGAGCTTAATATTGGAATGCTAGTGCATTTTCTCACAGGCCACTTTAGTACAGCAGAGCAAGTCATTGGCATGTGAGCAGTCACAGCCAGCCAAGTCCAGATTTCTGGAACCAAAAGGAAAGATGGAATTACAGGGCCTGGACCATTTCCTTCTTCCATTTCTCCTTCTTGCAGGGACTGGTCATGTGTACTCAGGCTCAAGTATTGTACTCCGTTTGCAATCAACTTGCAGTATCTTTCAATCTCTTCTGTGCTGTTCTCTTGTATCATCTTGTGCCATCCTTGTACAGTTTACCTCCTGGTCTCTGGGTTACAAAGGCATGAGCTTCATGCAGCAGCACCTCTGAGCTTGTCCTTCCCACCCTGAACAGCCCTGTGCTGCACAGCCCCTGTCCAGCCATCTCAGTCCTGATGCATCTCACCAGCTGCCCAGCTGAATCTTATTTCATGTTGGTTGCCAGATATCTTTGCTTAATGGCTTTCTCAAAACTCTGTTTCTGCCACAAGAACAGCAGATGTTCCCTTTCACACCAGTTTCTTGAGCAGAGGGAAATTCTTTTTCCTCTCCACAATAGGAGCAGGTTATGGCCCCTCATGGCTCAACAAAATCTGCTTTATAATTCTGTCTTGACCTTTGATAGGAGGATAGAACTGACCACCTTGCTATACCTATTTTAATTTCTGAGTGGTTTTCTGCTTACTTCTGCAGATAATTGTTGACTTTGTGTTTTTCTCTGTGAATATGCAACTGGAAACATTCATTGGCTTGGAAAACTCGAGTCAGTGTTTATTGCTGAGAAAACAGGATTCTTCTAGCTGATATGAAATGTGGAAGGAAGTAATGAAAGCTTTGTAGGAAAACTCATTAAGAACTTGTGCTTACCTTGGTTTTTGGATGTAAGAGTGTTCACAGACTACTTTTTGGTTCACTGCTTCCCCCCACCACCATCTTGCACTGTTTTTTGTTGATTGAAAAGTGCAATAAAATCCCCTTTTCTCTCTGCTTTCATTGCATGGCAAGAGTAGAACCTTGTTTCTCATACTGCTCTCTCTATCCTTCCTTTCTCCCTTTAGTGTAGTAGATGTATAGGAGTGCTTACTACTCCCTCCTGACTTTCCCCAAACCTCTAGCAATGCACAGAGCCACTCAGATCCCTATTTCCTGCCTACACAAAGCATAATATACCCTTAAATAATGCTTCCTTCCCCAGTGGCACTTGGTTTCTTTGTCAGGGAAGGTAAGCTTTGACACTTAGCTCATCTACTATGTGATCCTTGACTTACGTGAATTAACTTCCCTACATATCTGTGCCCATGATTGACTAAGTGCATGGCATTTCTGAAGGATTGGGAAGGGATATAGAAAGATTACTTTCTTTACCACTCTTCTAGTGAAATTTCATGTGTTTGAACAGTGTATAATTGGCCACCATGGGTTATCAATTTGTTGCCTGTCATTGCTGTGCATGGGCATGACATTGACTGCAGCTGTGGAGCAGGGGACTTCCCTGGCAGGAAAAATCCAGACAGACAGTCCCAGCAGTGCTGAGACTCCAGCCTGGACACCATGGGACCATCCATGCCTGCTCCATTTGGCAAAGAGGCAGAATGTTAACCCCATCATTAACCCTTGCATGCTTCCTTCCTGATGTTGGCCACTAATCTCAACTTTATTTACCAAGGCAATCCCATCACATAGAGCAAGACCTGCTCTGATGGGTGCTGAGAAAAGCACAGACAGCTGAGCAGTTCAGGACTGTGTTATGCAATGGGATTCAGCAGTGTTAATCACAGCAATTCAACCCTGTTTTTTTGTTCTATTTTTAGTATGTTATGCTTTAAATAAATAAAAGTTTCATTTTCCTCCCTTACTCATAATATTTCCTCATTTTCATCTGTGGGAGTGGAAACTGATTATTTCAAGGCTGTATTGCTAGCCCTCTGCTGGGACATGCTGACTCAGCTTTGGAAATTCCACAAATAGGGGAAATGTGGTAGTGTTGCATCTGTCGTGCTTCTGAGTGATAACCATCCCTTGTCACATTTGAAACATGACTTGGTTGCCTTTTTATATCTGATGCATTTAGATATAGTACAAGTATTTCTGCAGTGTATATTTTGTGAAGTGAGCCTGAACTTAAATGGAAATGGTATTTTTGTCTGTGTTAAATACAGATTTCTCAAAATAAAGCTGTCAAGGCAGTGTTTTACGATGGATTTTGGTTTCCTTAAGCAGTGTCTATGTAGATTTTTTTTTTTCTTTAGGTTTCTGTAGTAGTTAAAAGTATCCAGACTCCCTGAAAATTGATGCATCCTCAAGGACTAGTAGGTTTCTATTTCTGGCATGTGCATCAAGATGAATAACTGTTCTCTAGCAGTTTGTATGGACTCAGGCTAAGTAGGCCTCAACCTTTATCCCAACAGGAATTCCCCGACTAGAAAATTCTGACTTCATTTATGGTTTATAGGAAGAAACACAAAACATGACAAAAGAAAGCCTTCCGTTTTCCTCACAGGCAATCACATGGGACCTGTGCACTGCTTGAATTCGCCTTTGGGTCAGTAGGTCAAATATTTAAAAGCCTTTTACTGTCCCAAAAAGTCCTTTTAAAGCTTTTAATGCTGTCCCACTGCTGATAATTTACTACTGTTAATAGCTATGGTCTTTTTCCAGTCCAAGTGTAGACAGTTAAATGTTAAGTCTTTGAATTTTAAATGAAGAAATCTGAGTTTCCTTAGATTTCTCAGACTTAGTCTCAAATCTAGACAAGTTTCTCAAGAGAAACAAGAGTTCCCACTGATCTACAGGTGGATGCAGCATTGATGATAATTTAACCCTGTGTGCAAATCTGTTTTGTCTTTATATTTCTGGCAGCTTTGAAATTAAATATTAAAGGAAAACAATAAATGCATGATAATCATCAGAAGAAATGTATTCACTGAGCTATTTGCATCTTTATTAAACTGAATGCAGTTCTGAAAATATTTTCCAAACACAGATCCTGATGCTACCAACTAAACCAACGTGAATTTTTCTGTAGCATTCAGTTATAGAAGGATCAGGCCATGACAGAGCAAATACTCTGTCATTGGAAAGAACAGCTGCTGAAAATGGTGGCCAGAAAGTCCTAAAGCCACCGTGGCCAAGTACAGGTTATGTGTGCCCAGCCACATTTGTAACTTGTGGCTCTGCTGCTCCATTATGCCATCCTATAGCCTCTGGAAGATCAGACAGCAAAGCCCTCACCTTTGCCATGCTCCAGTTGTTTAAGAAGTCCCATTGCTTCCTTTGCCAAGGAAGGAGCATCCAACCCCTGCTCTAACACCTGCTACAGTCTCCACAGTTACACAGGAGGGGCCAATGCACAGGTTGACCTAAACACTTTTTATCTACAGTTCGAGGAACCCAGTTTTGTCCTCTACAATGACACTGCACTCTGACCTCTGCACTGAGCAAGTGGTACTGTATCCTCAGACAGATTAGGGAGAAAACCATTTGTTTCCACTGCCATCTGCAAACCTTTTGGTCTAATGTTACTCTCATGAGAGCACAGACATTCTGCTTTAAGCTTTGAGGTAAGGAAATGGAACAGCCCAGTCAGCTCCAGGACTCACCACTCTTGAGAGTTGCCATCTTGACCAACATAGACTAAAAAACAAGATCTAGAAATTCTGTAATAATTTGAACCATTTACTGTGGAATCTGCATTGCTATGTGCACAAATCCGGCTTCTGAGTGTTGGTTATCATAACTCTTGATAATTCAGCTTATGTAAACTAGAACTGTAGAATTCTTGTAAGAGTTATTTTGCCTCAAAATAACAAGAGTTTTGTCTGGAGATGCTTGGTGTTTATGTCAGGTGTTTGGAAGTATGATTTTAATTAGAGCAAAAATAATTGTGAATTTCTTTTTCATATATTATTGCAATCAGAATTTTTTTTCCACTGAGCATTTTACATACATACAAAAAAGCATTTCAACTAATTAGTGCCACTGGCACTGCAGATATTTTTTGAAGAACTGAAGTAAGCAGTGCTACTAAATACTTATTATTTGCTGTATCACGTTTTTGGAAATTACAAATAATATTCACAAGAATCAATTAAAATTGGATGTCTCAGTGCATACTTCTAAGTTCTTTTTTTAAGAGCATTTTAAATTAAGCTGTTAATTTAATGTTATTGATTTAGTGCATATGGAAATTTAGGTCAAATTAGTTTTCTTTTCTCCCTTATTGATAGCAGTAAGTTTATCCTGTGGTCTGATTTCATGCTGTGTCCTCTGCAAGGCAAGTAATCTCTTCCATGACCTCTTTGCTCTCTGTTGCACATCACAAACTCACCCTTTCTGTTGGACAGCATCATCTAAAACACAGTTCTGGGAGAAAGTGAATAGCAGAGTTAAATTGCAAGATTCATTGACTCTCTGTGGGGAAAAAGGACTTGAGTCTTGTCTAAATATCAGTAAGAGAATCCTGAAAAATATACATCAATCAGCATGTCATTAGCTCAGTATAGCATAAAGGAAACAAACATACTTGAGGCAATTTTGTCCAGTGGGCAATAGAAAACTGTCAGAAATTCACCAGCATAATATTGATGAAAAATCAAAATAAAGAGATAAGCTATTCAACTTAGGTTGCTGCTCATCTGGCAAAAAAGCCTTTTGTTTCCAGAGGTTATAAGTGAATTTCTGATTTCAGGCTCATAGGTAGGGGTTAGTGCAGCATTTTCAGAAATTGCTATAGACAGTTACAGATCATCTGAGGTAATTAATTGATTCTTACTTAACAGCAATAGAAACAGCAAACCAGTCACTGAAACAGTGTGAAATAGATTATGGAGACAACTGAACATACTCACAGTTAGAATGACACAATGATTTTTTCCGAGTTGATCTGCCTTTTTGGCTGCACTGTACTGTGGAAGTTGGAAGCTAGATATTTGTTTCTAGGAAGACTAAGAAGTAAGGAGTTTTAAAAATCTCACCTTGTAATAGCAAAAATATGAATAAGAGGTTTTTACATGAGTTTTTGATAGCTCTGGTTACAAGTGTATTCTGTGGATGTGAAGAGAGGTACCACGTATCTTATAGGATCTGAAGGCAGCAACCATAGTACTCAAGCCCATATTTCCCACTGAAGACAAAGGGCAAATCAAATCACCATTGCCAGGTGAATTGCATGATGGAAGGTTCTGCAGCAGCTCTGTGCTGGACTGACCAATAACAATTCAGTTCCAGCAATATTTAGCTTTAGCAAATGCTGTGCTGTCCATGAACAAACTTAATTAAAAGAAAGCTGAGTCCAGCTTACACAGCAGACACAGCAATCTGATAGTTTGCACAGAGAGAAGAAATCCTGGGCTTATATAAACTGTGAACTCTTTTAAAGTTCATGGTTTTAATTAAAACAGTACTTATAAATAACACTCCACTGTGGAGCTGATACAGGCATTTGTGAGAAATAATTTCCTACAATATTTTTTGTTTTTGCTCTTCATAAGTTTGGAGTTGGTTTTGCTCTTCATAGGTTTGGGGTTTAGGAATTTACTTGTTTGCAATTTTTGGACAAAATTTGGTAGAGCAATCTTTGATAGTTCTGGTTACAAGTGTATTCTGTGGAATTCTGTTGCAAGTGTATTCTTGGTCTATGCCTTGTCTAAGGAGTAACTGCAAAGAGTGTTTCAGTGATGGCCCAGTAATGCTGGGTGCCCAAGTCACATCTTTTCTGATTAGATGTCTCCAGGAGAAGGATTTCAAGTGGCAGGAGTTCTTTTCTTGGGTCATTATAATGTTCAGTAGTGCTTAAATTTACGTATGTGAATAACCAAAAAATACTTTTCCAAAACATTGGGAAAATTCATTTCTTCAGAATAGCACTTAGAAGTGTTTTCTGTGTCCATGTGCAGAACCACTGTGTCTTTTCAGAAAGTGAGCTCATTAACAGACTTTTGACATGACTTAATGACAATCAAACTTATACAGAAAATGGATGCTGCAGGTTTAGTTTAGCTGTATTTATAATGTTTGATGGATTTGGCTAATTATTGCTAAATAGTGTTTGCATTATTATACTGGGGCCAAATCTCCTATGACTCTTTGGAAACACCACACTTAATAAATTTTGAACCATCATAGTGTAAACATCAGGGCTGGGCACAGAAGAAGGATAATTTATGAAACATGCAGTCAGCACTAAGTCTGAAAAGACACAGCAACTACTGTGAAGTTGATATGTCAGTGTGAGAGATTTAACATCTCAAGATGTTAAATCTTTGTGTATTGGAGCCTTTGGAAGACCATCAAACAACACAGAGATTCTTTTGAAGGTACCTAAGACAAAATAAGCTGCTTTGAATAACCAAATGTCCTCTGTTCTTCAGTATTTTCCCTGTGAAACCATCCGTGTTTAGACAGTCTTGGTTGAGGAGATAGCTCATGCTTCTGACAATGCCTAATGCAAAAAAATTTAAAGTGGAAAAGGGATAAAGCCAGGCTCAGTAGAGATAAGCTTGGGGGCATCATGCCAGTGTGTGAGGGATAGTGTGCTAGCGAGATCTGCTGTCTCAGTGGAGAGAGGGGATGGGCATCCATGCAGGAGCAAGAATACAAGGGTTATTGATGTGTTAGAAACCTCAGAAGCACCTGAGAGTGTAATAGGTAGGGCTTCTTCCCAAAAAAACATGTTTGGATTGATAACCAACTGGAAGGTAATCTGACTACTGCCATGAAAGAAAATAAAAATTGCTTCTATAAATACATCAGCAATAAAAAGAGAGCTAAGGAAAATTTCCATACATTATTGGATGTAGAGGGAAACAGTGACAAAGAATGAGGAAAAGGCTGATGTACTTAATGCCTTCTTTGTCTCAGTCCTTAATAGTAAGACCAGCAGTTGTTCAGGTGAGCTGAAAGATGGCGATGGGATCAGAATGAAGCCCATATACTCCCAGGGGAAAGGGTTGGTGTTCTGTTATACAAGTTCATGGGACCAGATGGGATCCACCCAAGGATACTGAGGGAGCTGACATAGTGCTTATTGAGCCACTTTTAATAATTTCCCAGCAGAAAGGATGTGGTTGACTGGAAGTTAGCAAATGTGACACCCATCTATAGGGACAGGAATTTCTGGGGATCTACAGGTATGTCAGCCTGACCTTGGTGCCAGGGAAGGTTAGGGAGCAGATCATCTTGAGCACAATCACACAGCACATCCAGGATAGCCAGGGCATCAGGCCCAGTCAGGATGGGTTTATGAGGGGCAGGTACTTCTTGACCAACCTGATCTCCTCCTATGACAAAGTGACACTTAGCGGATGAGGGAAAGACTGTGGATGCTGTTAACCTAGACTCAACTGAAGCCTTTGACACTGTTTCCCACAGTCTCTGGGAGAAACTGGCTGCTCATGGTTTGGATGCATGTGTCTTCACTCGATAAAACCTGTGTGAATGGCCAGGACCAGGGCAAGGTGGTGGATGGAGTTGCATCCAGTTGGCAGCTGGTCACAAATGGTGTTGCCCAGGGATCAGTGTTGGGGCCAGGCCTGTTCAATTTCTTTATCAATTATCTGGATGAGGGATCGAGTGCACCCTCAGTCAGTTTGCAGATGACACTAAGTGGGGCAGGAGTGCTGATCTGCTGACAGGTAGGGAGGCTCTACAGAGGGATCTGGGCAGGCTGGAATGAGGGGAAAAGGCCAGTTGTGTGAGGTTCAACAAGGTGAAATGCTGGGTCCTGCACCTGGGTGACAACAACCCCACTGAACACTGCAGGCTTGATGAGGAGTGGCTGGAAAGCTGAATGGTGGAAAAGGACCTGGGGGGTGCTGCTTGACATCCAGCTGAACATGAGCCAGTGTGTGTCCAGGTGGCCAAGCAGGCCCATGGCATCCTGGCCTGTCTCAGCAGTGGTGTGGCCAGCAGGACCAGGGCAGTGATTGTTCCCCTGTGCTTGGCACTGGTGAGGCCACACCTCAAATCCCATGTTCACTTTTGTGCCCCTCACTGCAAGAAAGACATTGAGGGCTTGAAGTGGGTTCAGGAAAGGGCCATGAAGCTGGTGAAGGTTCTGGAACACAAGTCCTGTGAGGATCAACTGAAGGAGGAGGGGCTATTCAGTCTGGAGAAAGGGAGGCTCAGCTGAGACCTTGTCATTCTCCACAACTGCCTGCAAGGAGCTCGTAGCCAGGTCAGTTGCACCAGGGGAGGTTCAGATTGAATACTAGGAAAAAAATTTTCACCCTAAGGATTGTCAAACATTGGAACAGGCTGCCCAGGGAAGTGGTGGAGTTGCCATCTCTGGAGGGATTTAAAAGACAAGTACATGTGTCAGGTACGGACATGGTTTAATGACAGACTTGGAAGTGCTGGGTTAAGGGACGGACTCAGTGATCATAAAGGTCTTTTCCAACTTAAACTTTCCAAGATTCTGTAAAAGAGCTTCAGAAATACTCTTGACTGCATTAGGAGGCCTGCATTACTTTTAGCAGTTTTCTTCAACTGTATCTGTTATATAATTAATACATTGTGCACTTATAAAATCCATGTGAAGTTTAGGCTTTCTGTACAGCATTGTAAGCCTTTTGGTGTGGTCCTCAACAAGAGAGCGAAACTAGCCAGAGATCAATAGTTAACTGGCCATTGATTTAGCTTTCTATATTGTTAAAGATGTGCCCACACAAAGGAAAGCAAATAAGCAAGGAAAAAGTCAAAGGGAGCCCTGGCAGCTGCACTTCATTCATTTTGTTCACTTCATGTTACTGCAATGATGGCTCAAAATATGTCATTGGCAAATCTGGAAGGCTGCATTGTTTTGCATTGACCATTGCTATAGCAAAGGTTTCATGAGAGTTTTTTAGTTTGTTCCTTCTTTTTATAAAACAAATATGTAATGTAAAAAAAATCTTTGAAAGCAGGACTACTGTCATTTAATTCATATCAGTGTATCTTCATTGATTGGGAAGGCACCACATGCTGGTACACAGGCACATCCCCAACCCCTACACCACAATCCTTCCTTCCCATCCTCAC
Source organism: Agelaius phoeniceus (assembly GCF_051311805.1). Taxonomy (NCBI): domain Eukaryota; kingdom Metazoa; phylum Chordata; class Aves; order Passeriformes; family Icteridae; genus Agelaius; species Agelaius phoeniceus. The sequence goes on from NC_135265.1 coordinate 41,561,445, forward strand.
TGAGGAGGAAAAGGATTTCCTGCTGTCACTTCTCTGAAACCAGAAGGTGATGGAGTTTGGGGTGACTTTCTTTTAACTTTCACATTACTAGCCCATATTCATCCTATCTAGCAGTGATTAAGTAAGTTAGGAGCATCCTGCCATGCCTGAATAGGTCAGTGAAGAGAGAACGTCTCTAAATGTTCCTTGAAGACATTAGGTATTAGAGTGGAAGTTAAACACCAGGATTATAAATTCAGTACCTTACTGTGTCTGAAACCAGGCATCTTTTGTACATGTGAAAAAATATGCTATATTAATATGAAAAAGCAGCAAGACTAAATGGAGTAACAATAGAAAACTGGGGGGAAAGTTTTTTCATTCTGAATTTTGTTCTGTGAATCCAACCAAATGTGCATAAGATCAGCTTTTAAATTAATGTCTGTTTCAGATGTCCTGAAAAGTTCTCATGATCTGCAGTACTAAAAATGTGAATATTAAAAATATAAAAAATAAAACAAGGAAAATTATTGGATATGAATCTTCTGAGGGTAAATATTACATGCTTCCTCTAAATTTAATTTAAGCTTAGTGGCTATAAAGGCTCCACTTTAGAAATAATTTAATAAACTGAAGATGAGACTGATGCTGCCATACAACTGCAGTTTTCAAAACAGTGAGCAAACACTGGAAAACATGTGAAATATCCATTTCCATATAAATGATCTGGTTTCATATACATAGATCCACATAAATGGCTTTTTCTATAAAAAACATGATTATTTTTATCTTGAGGGGATACAGAAGTTCAACCTAGATCTTTAAGGGAGACAAGGAGTTCAGTGCATAGGCTGAAGATCTGGGCAGTAGCCATAAGGCAGAGATGAACTAATTTGAGGAAAAAACTGCTTAAAAGGTGTTTTGAACCTGCATCTAAAAAGACAGAACTGTGTTTCTAAAGGTGAGCTGTGATATTGACCTGTGTCAAAATGAGTATAATGAAGATTCAATTTATTAAAGACAAGCGAATAAATAAATATTGTTATATTGATAGTACTATTGATAAATAGGGTTGAATTGATTATAAAAGATATTGATTATATCTTTTAAAGGAGGAGTTCAGAATCTCATATTGATCCACATGCAAAGTTAAATTCCCAGAATAAGTTTGGAAGATGGAAAAAGAAATCATTTGAACTCATAATCAGTGCTTGGTTTCCTAGAGCAAGCTGCTCTAAGGAGAAATAAATTAGGTTCAGTAATTCAGTAAAAAGGAATCGGTACATAAGGTTTTCAGATAAACCAAACATACTCAGTTTCCAGTCCTACTGAGATCACAGATTAGAAGAGTTTTGAGTTCCTTTTGGGAAAAAAATAACATTGCCAAAAGCTGTCTGCCCCTCCCTACACGTGTCTTTAAGGAATGCATTACCAAATGTACTGCGTAAGGAGCTTTAGCCTCAGCTCACACAAGAAGGAATTGTTCTTTCAGCTTTTCGCGCCTTGCTTCCAAAGATTATCTCAAGATGGGAGGGAAAATCCCATCTGAACGTTGTCCTTCCTTTCAAAAGTGTCTGGGAGGGCCCAGCAGAGCAAACAGCAAACTTGGAGTTGTAGCACACACCCCACTAGGGTTGGGTTTGGTTTTGTTTTTTCTTTTTTTTTGTTTGAAGTGCTGTTGGTGTAGTGTACCTCAAACCCTTTGCATTACAAACTTCTTTTGCTTCCTTGGCACTGGCCTTGGGAGCTGAGTGACTGGCCCAGTTCTTGCTTAAAGGCAGTAACAAAATTTCTGGCTGTTTCCCCAGTACAACTGCTCCTGACTGCTGAACTCCTCCAGAGCCTTGCAGCAGGACGCCTGCTCTGCTGACCACTGGAGTTGGTCTGAGCCAATCAAAAACATGGGCTTGACCTACTGCTGGTGTGCAGTATTCACAATTTTAGACATTCCAATTTTAAGATTGGATTTTTTTTTTCAAATTGGAATTAAAAAAAATAAAATTAATCTTCAAAATTTTAAGCCTTTCTAGGTGTGGTTTTGACCACTTTGAGAGTCTCTATCATACACATCCCCAGCCAGAATGGTCCAGCATGGTCCAACATATGCATGCAGCTAAAGCCCCTGGAATACAAGGGCCAGAAGAGCTGAGGTATTATGCTCATACAATGATGGTGAAACAGGCTGCAGTGGGAGCAAAGGGAGTTGCAAAAAGCCATGCACTTCTCTGGAGAGGAGCTTAAATTGACTTAATTTCTTTTTTCTTGTTGTTGTTGGCTCATTCTCTGGCACTCAGTGTACCCACACAGACTGGCACACACCAGGGCCCCAGAATGAGCTTAGCCTAAGGTGTGAGGCTGTGCCAGGATTTCCTAGGGTTGGGACTGACTGGATGAGTTTATCCCTGCTTCTTTGGGGCTGCAGTGCAAGGGCAAACTGCATGTGGAAAATCCTTGGGCTGTCAAATGGGAGATCTTGGCTAAAATGAACTTCTGTGAGGACAGCCAGGAAGAGGCTTTTGATCGTGCCTTGAGACTGCACCTGCAAGTTTGCATGTCTTGAGCGTGGTTCTTCTGCAGTCGGCACACACAGCAGGCTGCACAGTTGCTTCACCACTCTCTTCATGAAGCAGCAACTTGGCCTGGTGTTGTACTCATTATTTATCTGCATTTGGCATAGAGCCTGGGAAAGGCAGAGGAAGTGTGCTGCCACACTGCAGAGAGCCTGCAGAGACCCCCTGCTCCTGTGAGCCTCCAGGACAGTGGTCAGCTGCAGTGGCTGTCCCTGGTCCCCCTGGGGGGCCCTTCTCACTCATGGGGGATTAGATCCAAGGGACAGGTGTGCTTTGGGAAGGCTGCATCAACAGGTGTGTCCCTCCCCCATGGTGCAGGGCCAGCATGGTGTCTCTTGTGTGATACAGAGGTGTAAATTTCTCCACTGCAAGGGCGGTCAAGGATTGAAACAGGCTGCTCAGGGAGGTGGTAGAATCACTGTCCCTGGAAATTTTTAAGAAACATGAAGTTGTGGTGTTTAGAGACATGGTTTAGTGGTAGACCTGGCAGTGTTAGGTTACTGGTTGGACTTGGTCATGGAGATCTCTTCCAGCCTTAGTGATTCTAGGATTCAATAAACTCGCTAGCAAAGCCCAGGCTCTGCTTGGCTGGTGGCCCCACAGTGCTGGCTCCAAGTCTCCAGCTGTGGGGCATCCAAGTCACGGTGCTGTTGGAGTTGTTTGTGGTGAGCATGTGGCTTTCTGCCACCCACCCTTTTGGTTCCTGCCCATTGGGGTCATAGGATGGAGATACAGGTCTGAAGTGACCTTCAGTATCTAACAGAACACTTTCAGCTCTCTCACTGATGACTAGTCAGTCAGTGCATTTTGGGACTGGAGACAATAATAAATGAGATTTTAGTGGCCTAAGATGGGAAATAGCATTTTTTTAATGTCTAGTGAAAAGTCTTAGAGAGAATTAAATGAACCACAGGGAGCCTGATCCAGACACTAACATCACCATCAGTCCAGCAACCCCAGGAGCTGTTCCTTCACTGAAGGCAGAAACTGAGCTGTCAGCTGTTAGGATTATGAAAGACAAGTAGTTCATGGGGTGCTCAGGTTCATGGTTCTGGTTAGGCTCATCTTGTCAACAAACAGGCACATTTTGAACAGCAGGACACTTACCTTTGACAGCGAAAAGCTCAGCAGTGTCATGGGGATAGGGAAGAGAATATCTCACATAGGAGCTTGGGGAATCTGGGATGGAAAGGCTTGGGCAAAATGAGAGGTGTGTGTTAGGACCTCTGCACTGAACATCAGAGATCTCTACGCAACTGAATAAGATCACAAGGAGCCTCAGTGCCAGAGGCTGGGAGTGGGACCAAGCCTGAGAAATAGGGACTCATGAGGGTAGGTGGCAGTGGGGTCTGGCTGCACAGTGACAGAGCAGCTTGGTTCCACATCACCCCTGTAAAGCCTCCTCAGCTCCTGGCTGCATTACTGTGGAGGCATTTCATCTTGTTTCAGTTGGTTGTGTGATATATGGCTTCTGTGGGCTGATAATTCTCTCTAAAGGAAAGGGGTATTTCTCTAAATGCTATATTTGTATAGTAAGGAAAAATAATGTGATTTTTTTCATTTCTTAGAAAACACTGTTGTGTTGCAGAGGTAGCATGAGTGGCCTCATCTGTCTCTCTCTGTTTGCAGTATTTATTTATCACATTGATAAAAGATAGACTTGGCAAATCCCTGTGAAAGAGTGACTATGGTCTGCTAGTCTTTCATTTATCCTCAGAGTGTAGCTAACTTTCCATGGATATTTAAAACAACGACATTTAATCTCTAGCACAGTTAAAAGGCTTATGTGTTCCTGGTTCAGAAGTGAAACACGTTGGCAACGGTTCTTATTTATTTTATTTGTATGACCCAGCTTGAAAACTGAGTAGTCAAAGGAGGAGTTCTCATTTTAATGTGCTGTGGGACTGAGTTGCTTCAGTGAAAGCAGAGGCTGTCGTGAAGTTACTGATGCATAACTCTGCTTTTCCACATTAGTCTGGTCTTTGGCTACAGGGATTTCATCAGCATCTTTTTTTCTAAATATTAGCAAGAGATGTTAGTCCTTGAGCACTGATTGGTGGATTAATCAAAGCTCTTAACCAATCAATAGGTAGAGGTTTGCATAATAATGGAATTATTTCTGAAGAACTGAGCCAATTGGAATTGCAAAACTTTCTGCTTCAATTTGCTTTTTGAATGCCTCTGCTTTACCTGCCTCTATTGCTCACCCTTTCAAAGTACTGAGTAACAATGAGGATGCTTCCAAATTCCTACATGTTTCATTTTTTTGTATGGTTTTGGGGTGTGGAGGGTGGATAAGGGGGAAACTACCAATAAAACTTACATAGCTTGCATACAGAAAAGGGGAAAAAAGTAAAGAAAAGAAAAAAAAGAGACAGATAAAGAAAATTATTTGCATTCTTGTCTCCCTGCTTTTCCCAAAGCTAAAAGTGTGTTCTGAAGCTCATATTCCTTTTCTTTTCTTGTCTACCTTCCCTCCAGGACTGTTTGCATGATTTTTCTTCCATTGTCAGTACTGTAGCACTTCTGACCCCTCACTATCATCTTTTGGTTACTGGAGAGGAACTAGCTTTTGGATGTGTATAAATGTAAATTGATGTGAGAGGAAGGAAGATGACTGCAGGGAAAGATAACTGGAAAGGGAAATAAGACTTTTCAATATTTGAGGTTTGTAACTTCAGTTGAATTTGCCGTAAGTTCAGTGTTCTTGCGTATGGTGCTCCTCTCCTCTCTTCTGCCCCTTACTTAAAGACATGGTAATAACTGGGTATATTTTTATGGACAGCAGCTTGAAAACATGCCTGCTTTAGTCTTTTATTTCTGTTTTGTAAAACAGTGAGGAATTCATCATACACAGAAATGTGTTGTTTCATGAAGTAGTGAGTCTGGAGATGCAAAGCTAGAATGCAGTGGTCATTAGCCACTACATCCAAAGACAAGCATCCATAGCCCTGAGATCAGAATCCACATTAAACAGCACAACAGTATTACATGCCTCCTGATTTTGGACCTTTTGAGGTCTCTACATTTTTTTTTGTCTCATCCAAAAGGGTTAAAATTTCCCTAGAGCCTGAGGTAAGAAAAGCTAAAAACTTTTTTCAGCTTCTGATTCTGGTATTTAGCTACCTTAGATTTGCCTTAGTCATTCTTGCCCCTGTAAAGATGGTGTGTGTGAATCACAGCTTGAAGCAATTTCTCTTTCCAATATTGAGGCCTTGTATGTAAAAGGCAGTGATGGAGCAGATATCTTGGTTCTGTCCTGTCTTCATACATCTTCTTGAAACAGAATGCATGATTGTGTTTGACAAGGCACATCCTCACTGATTTTAATGGAGTGAAGTTTGAAACTAGTTTAGTTAAACCAGGGCAGATGGCTGCAGGACTGTGTGTGCAAGGTTGCAGTGCTGCTGCAAGGTTATTAATCTTATTTTAGGACAACTCAGCAAAAAAAGGGTATTGCTGTTGTCAACTCAATGTTGAACAGGTAGAAATTAATTCCTGCCTATTAAAATGTGTTATAAACAAATAATAATAAACTCTAATAAAAATAATTAAAAACTCTGTCTCAGAGAACTTTCTCGGAGAAGGTGTTGTCTGGATTACTGCACAATATAATGATTGCATCTTATATTTTTGGTTATTTAACATTAGCAGCAATTACGTAGTAATGCCTGATCTCAGTCAGGCTTGTGTTGGCAGGTGATCAGATATTATGTAAAGCTTATATCAATAAAAATGGGCAGAGCCATGAAAATTTGCAAGGGCATAACTAAATTGATTTAATGCAATCAAGACCTGGTTGTCTGTAGACAAAGGTTTTTTTTATTACTTCAATACAGTTATTTTACATATGGCATCTATGTCTCTTTCATGTTTCTATGCAAGAGTTCAGCAAACAAGAATAGGAGTTGGAGCGGTTACCAAAATGGAAAGTTTAGCCTAAAGAGCTGAAATAGAACAAGAAAGCTGCTTTCAAATTTGTTTTTTTTTTTTTTTTCAATTATTCTTGCTACAGGCTTTGTTTTATAAGATGTTTTCATTTAGTCTCAGAATAAACATGTGACCTGTGTCACCCAGGACCACAGGTTGAACTGCAGAACTCCCCCCTCCTCCCCCAGCCCAGTTAGATCTTGTTGCTTGTTATTAAGAAAGGCATTTTAGATGGGGAAAGAACAGGAGAAGATACTATGAAAAGTATTCTGTTTTCAACCAACCTTTTTCATGATGAACAGGCTGAATGGGAAGTGTTCAGGCTGGAAAGCACATCTGCTTAAAATACATGTTGAATTTTTTTTCTTTATTTATGTTAACATTAGCACATTTGGAGAAATCACGTTTTCTTCACGATCTCTTTGCTAAATTAGGACACAAATCCAAGAACACTTGTTCATGAGAGTAATTGTCTATAAATGTGTAGTGTCACTGAGTTCAATAAGAGCAATCATGCACAGAATTAAGCACATGCATGAGAGTTTGCAGAAATTTGGCAAATATGTTGCCTTCATGAAAAGATTACCCAGCCGCTATGAATTCTTGGCTTGGTCCTATTTTGAGCAGCCCTTCTTGTACAAGTCATAAGCTATTCTACTGCGTTAAGCCTAACTGAGGATATTTCTCTTATTCTGTTGCAGCAACAAGAGCAAGATCCCACAAATCTATACATCTCAAATTTACCCGTGTCCATGGATGAGCAGGAACTGGAGAATATGCTGAAACCCTTTGGACATGTCATTTCCACCAGAATATTACGAGATGCGAATGGAGTCAGCAGAGGAGTCGGCTTTGCCAGGTGAAACCTTTGCTCTTACTTTTCATGCACATTTTATCGCCTTTGGTCCTTTGCAGTTGCTGTCTGTTCTGTAGCTCTGAAATCTCACAGCTATGGGAGATGCAGAGTGGCACCTTTATCAGGTTGTATCCATTCTTTCCACCAGGAAATGCCAGTGCGGAAGGATGTTCATTTCATTGCTCTAAAAATTGGTTCATTCTGGGTAGATATATGTAAATAAAAATGGCTGGGAATAGTGAGCTATTAGTCCAGAATCAAGCTTGGGTAATAATAAATGTCCTACAGCAAAAAGCACACACTTGGTAAAGAAACCAAGGCCTGGGGTGAACTTATTGCAGTCTTTCAGTACCTGAAGGTATCCTGTAAGAAATCTGGAGAGAAACTAGACAGTCTTTAAGGTCCTTTCCAACCCAAACCATTCTATGAAACTGTTTAAATATTTGACAAAGATTTTGCAACAGGAGAAAGTAAACTTAGCAGCTGGAAGAGCAAAGGGTATGAACTGTGACTGAAGAAATGTGTCTTCCTTGAAAGCTTCAGCTTCCTTGAACTGCAGCTGTGAAAAGAGCTTAAGGAGAAATATTTGCATAGAAAAAGCCCTGATGCAGTAGTCAGACATTTTAGACCGAATGGGCAACATATTATTACCATGTATTTCATTGTTAGTACAGATAGACAAGGCTCCATGTTTACTCTCAGGGAATATTTACATAGATTCTCTTCAGCTTGAAACATTCTCAAATCAAATAGTTTTCTTCTCAAAAGCCAAGAAATAGAGTGCTATATATAGAAGGGTATTGAAAAAACAAATAAGAAGAGAAATTTGCAATTCTGCTGCAAATCAGTCTTCTGCTTCAAAAGAAAAGGGGAAAAAATCCCAGATCATTGTTTCTACAGAATATTCATAACACTATGCTTTGTAAGGGAGGCAAAATAACTTCTTCATCTTGAAAATTTCTCTGAAATCCATCATATCTTGGTATATCATGGCACTTCTGTTAGTGCCATAATACCACTGAGTGAAAGGAAGTCCTGTGTGATAAAATGTTAGCTTTCAAGAAAAGTGACATTGTAGTGTTACCCCAGCCCTTGATGTGAAAGGTCATCATGCACAAAAAGTATTTAGATAATATTGTCTGAATTCAATGAGAAAAGGCAAAACATTTATGCTGAAAGTCTAAGTCATGGATAAACTCGCATTTTTTGAAAATTGACTTACTTTGTGAAAATGTATTTAATTATGGAACATATTTCAGGGATCTTTAATGATCTAACTTGTAGGTTGTGTAATTCACCATGTCACTGACAGTGGGGTAAAACCTTCACTCCATCAAAGTGTTCAGCAGATCTCCCACTGATTTGTGTGAGGCTAAAGTTAATCCAGGAATTTAGAACCATAGTCGAATGCTGACTCCTGTCTTTGCAGAATTATCAATACAATATTTAATTACATAACCAGCTGACTTTCTTTTTGTACAGAAGTGCTATCTGGTATCATTTTCCTGCATGTCAAACCAAACAGGTTGTTAATTTGTTTAGCTTTGCTTGTATTCATGAAGGCTTCATTCTAGTGTGCCTATGGCGTGGGCACCAAGGCAGTATAGGTGGGGGATGGAAGCTGGATTTCCAGTCTAAGTAAGATTTTAGAAGTTCAAATCAGTGCCCCAGGTGAGGATCCTGGCTATTCTGATTGGGACCTTTTATCAAAGCATATCTTGCCTGCCTGTGGAATATACCATGATGCTTAGCATAGCTCTAAACAGAGCCACAGAAGCACCAGAGAAAAAATTAAATTTGCATATACTGAAATGATGCAGCATCCAGCAATTTTGAAATATGATGATTCAAAGTTATTAATTACATTTTATGATGATTAAAAGTCACTTTCTGAGTCTGCCCAATCATGGAAATAGTCAATCTCAAAATAAGCGTATTCATTCAAAAAGCAGTGAGAAGTAAAGACTGAAGGTAAGCAGTTATTGTCAGATTTTTCTTCTAAATGGGTATGACTAGCAGTTTTATAGTACTGCAGGTGGCTACTCAATCATTTATAACCTGGAGAACTTCAAATGTTCTTGGATCAAAATTATCTTAGTTATGTCTGGTGACATTAACAGCCTCCCTTAGAGTATGTGTGTACAAAACTAACTCTGAGTGAAAGTCAAGCCATGAAACAATTTCCTCTCTTTTGCATCCTTCAGAAGCAGCTGAACAGATTTTCCTGAATCTTTCCAGAGCATTTCACTGTGGCCTGAGCCAACTATGCCTGGGTACACCCCAGGGGAGATTTTGGGGAGGAGAGTTATGAGCAAGGGGCCAGAGAAGGGAAACTTTAGACTTTGACTGTGGCTTCATAAAAGCCAATCCATGCTATAAGCTCTATACATCTGTCTCTGCCTCACCCCTGGCCCATGCTTTTTACTTCCAGGCCATTTTACCTGCCTTCAGACTCTCCTTGGGAGCTGGCATTCCACAGGGCTCCCACTGCCGTGGTCTTTGGCAGGACTGTTTCTGTTGACATTGGCAAGCAGAAGCTGAGACTAAACACAGCCTATCCTAGAGCAGAGAGAGAAATGAGAAATAGGAGGGGGCAGAAATGCCTACTAGAAGTAGGATATTGGAAAAAGGAGGCACTTCTTTGGATGTGAAGCTTTGAGTTCAGTCTTTTGTAAGATTGCCTGTTAAAAGAGGGAATGACACTGTGATGCTGTTGCACAGAATTTCATCACAATACTTAAATTTGTAGGTGTTTCTCTTAAATACCTGTTGCTGGGAGTTGTCTAATAATTTCAGCAGCTGATCTTCCATTTTAAAAGTGTAAGTGTATTCTTCAGAGCTTAGAACATAAACATGGTCCTTCATCCTAAAAAAAAAAAATCAGCAAGGTGAAAGAGCAAAACAATACAAAACAAAACAAAAAAAATGGAAAGAAATCCACAGAAACTGGATTTTAAACTTCAAGATATAATTTTAAAATTGATATTTTATGAGTTTGGCAGACAACATTAGTAGTGTTGTTGATGGTATGAGTAAAAAGCAGATCAGAGAGAGTAAGAAGGTCTTTGAGGGAGGCTGGAATTACTGGATAGGAGAAGGTATTGAGAGCATGGAGGGAAATATTTATCTTCATCCCAAAGAAGTGTTGCCACTTAAAAAGAGGAACTGTATGTGCTGGAAGACCTGGATTTCCACAGGCCCACAGAGGATAAATTCCAGATGTTAAGGTGACAGAAGATAAAGGAATGACAAAATCACAGTGGAGGCAAAGCAGTGGTACTGTTTGCTAGGAGGAATATTTAGAGAGAGATTTCTGAGGATCAGTGATGTTGCTACTTTGGAGACAGAAGTGTCAGCAGCACCAGGGGATAAAGAACATTCAGGCAGTTTAGGGATGCATTTGTGAAGAGGAAAACTGCTTTGTTCTTCCTTATTCAAGGGTTTAATTGAAGGTGGTTGAAAAGGTGCTATAATTTAGCTTGAATAAATCCATCATCTGGGATGGTAGTACAGGCTTAGATATTATAAGGATCATTCCTACTTTCAGTCAGAAGAATGATCTGTCATATCCTGCATCTTACCCAGGAAATTGCTTTATAATTTAATATCTCAGGTGAAACTGAGATATTAAACTGATTTCCAAACTAATTTGGAAATCCCAAACAGCTTCAAAGACTTTGTGTGATATCTGTAAAATATATCTGTGGTGATATATTTACACTGAAAGGCCTCCCTGGAAAAGCCTCAGACCAACACTGCAGGGTGCTGGGGAGGTTTGTGTGGGGATGTATCTTTGAGACCCTCAGATTTCCATCTGCTGTTGCAACCTGGAAAAATTTTGCTGGACTTCATACATCCCTAAGAAAATTGGCAAGCATGAAGCTGTACTTTCAGGAAGAAGCAGGGAGAAGCAAACTCCAGGGAAGGACAGATGGATCAGGATCCCTAGACAAATATCAATGGGACTCCATAAGATGAAGATGAATATGCAGCTCTGAAAGGTGATGAGGGAGGAAGCTGGAAAATTGGGAGCCATCAGGTGATTTGGCTGAGCAATTTGCATAATCCAAGCCTGAGGTACTGTGAGTTTAATTGAAGAATTTTTTGGACTTTGGAAAAGGGAGCAAGGAAATATTGGTATATACCTTGGGGAGGGACTTCACTGGTACCACTGAATCAATGAAATAAAAATTGCTTTTTATAACCCCACAATAAAATACCATTCAAGTATTATTTAAGTATCTTCCCTAAAGAGATAGTATTGTTAATAATACCATACACAGGTTTGTCACACTCAGCTGAACAGCAGAACAAGCATTTTATAGGTCCTTTTAAATGATAAAGTGCAAAGAAAGAGTTAGAAGCCACTAACTTTTTTATTTTGTTTGCTGTCTTGTAACTTAAAACGACCTTGCAAGATTCCTCCCACAAGCGACATTTTACAACGAAGTCATAAGCTTCTGAAAACAGAAATTTATGATGGAAATGCTGACAGTCAGACAGTCAAGTATTGCACTGCTGGCAGGCACCAGTATAATACTTAACCTGAGACTGTGAAGACAGTAGCATAAATCAGCCTAGGTCTAGGTGGAAATGGCTGTGTGTTTGTACTGTTCTTTTCCAGTAACACGAGAAAATTTGTACAACACAAATGGTCATAAAAAAATGTTATAATGCTGTTTCCAGCAAATGACCAAAGTCAAGAGATTCTCAATTAGCTGGCACCTCAGAGCAAAGGTACACATCAGGGAGATGCTTCCATCCCTTTGTGACCTAGCTGGGGGTCTGTAGTGAGGCATCTAAACACTCTGCTCTTGGGAGTTTGGGCTTCATCCTCATCTTTTCTCTACCTTATTCTTCTGGGAAAGCTTCTAATGGGTTGCTTTTCTTTGCTTTTTCTATCTTTTTTTACTGAACTTATCTCCTGCTTGTCCCCATTTTACATGTCTTAAATTTAGTCTTTGGAAACAATATTCAACTTGGCAACTAAAAGAGAGCAACAAAAACTAGGAAACGAGATTTTGAGCTATCACAGGATCATTATTCTATTTATAGAAGCTCTGCATGGATTTCAGTAGAAATGGTTATGCTCCAGTTTCCATTGAAGTAAAACTTGAGAGATGAGCCTTTAATTTCTATGTTTTTGGGTTGTTTTTTTTTCCTTAAAGGAGGCTGTGCATCTTTCAGAGGTTTTCAGGATAATGTATATGCAATAAAGTTATTTCTTCTGACCCAAAGAGGTTTTTGGGTCTCTAGAGTTTTTTTATCTCTAAAAAAAAATACTGTAGTGCATACTCAGGCAGCTCACCTTGGCGTAATGGGTGATGCTGCAAGGTATAAAATGAACCACATCTCCAGAGGAAAAGAGTGGTTTCTGTAGGTTTTTTATATTTATCTGAGAAAGTAAACAACCTCCTGTTGTTCAAGCAGACAGTTGAAGAATATACAGGCAAGACATGTTTGGAAAAGATATAATTTGTGAGCCATGAGGAGAACTTGTCAAAATAAATGTCTTCTTAGGCTGTGAGTGGCAAAGGGAATAGCTTTTTTCCAACATAAAATGGATTCAAACCAAAAAGCACAAACATCTTGAAGCAATCTCTTACTGACTGAAAAGTTGGGGAGATAAGATACCTAAATCTTTTACAGGGAAGGAGGAAATCTGGTTGCAGCCGCATCTGGGTCTTAGAATGCCTGGAATTAAATTAGCAAAATAAATTTAAAAACTAGTGAATGTGTTCCCATGGAAGGATGAAAAACATAGGAAACCTTATGCTAATCAAAACTATCTTGTTTAGAGATACTCTTCAGAGTATTTGAGATCTGTAGATAATTTTGCCTCACATCTTTTATATCCTAGCAGTTGAAATACTACCTGTTACCTAATATCGAGATAATGTCCATGTCTTACTAAAATAAGACTTTCAGAAATTATTTGGAGACACCAACCAGGAAAAAAGGACCACCAATTTTCTATCTGATGTTTGCCAGTGGATCATCTTCCTTGCAGTTAAATGTTTCTGCCTAATTTCTCTTTTGAATTTATCTGGTTCTTGTCACAACTTTCTGAGGAAGAGTAAAGAAGTCCTTACTCCCTGGTTTATTCTCCCCACAAAGGTACTTATGTGCTATCAGACTGCCCCTCTAGTCTTCTTCTTGATATGCTAAAGAAATGCAGTTCTCTGGTGTATATTCTAACTATGGTCTCCATTCTTTGGGCTCCCCTCACTGTAGAATTCTGTTACTACCCACCTGCTTCCATCTTTGCAAAATGCCTTAAATAGTAAGGAAACATTGTTCTTGAAGATTTTTATTATTCCCACTCTTCTAAATGTAAACAATATTATTGTGTTGATCATAACATAAATGTGGTAATAACAATTTAATCTTTAAATATTTATTTTGGATATTAAAAAAATAGTCCTGATTCTCATTTATATTATTATTATTAAGGAAAGTGACTATAGGATATATGTAAACCAAACCCACACTTTTCCACTAGGTGGTAATTACATGGTACTGAATATTTCTCAGGTAATAATTATGTAATTACCATGGTATTCCTTATATAAAAAACTGTATTAAGTTGTTTCTTGACACTGCATCAATCTTTATAATAAGCATGTACAAGAGCTTTAGGTAGGCAGTTAAAATAATTTTTATTTCCTCTCCTCTCCTCTCCTCTCCTCTCCTCTCCTCTCCTCTCCTCTCCTCTCCTCTCCTCTCCTCTCCTCTCCTCTCCTCTCCTCTCCTCTCCTCTCCTCTCCTCTCCTCTCCTCTCCTCTCCTCTCCTCTCCTCTCCTCTCCTCTCCTCTCCTCTCCTCTCCTCTCCTCTCCTCTCCTCTCCTCTCCTCTCTCTCCTCTTCATTTTCATGTTAAATGTTCCCTATTACTTCTAACAACACATAATGACTACTTTGGTGCCATTATGGTCTGTAGAGAGATATATAATATCATTTTAATATTATAAAATAAATTATTTTAATTTTATTTTTATAATATAATAATAGAATATAAATATAATAAATATTTAATAGCAAGATCTGAACATCAAATTATTTGGTTCTGATGTTTGTTTAAGCATCCACTATTTAAGTTTGTTTGGATTTTCTTTTATTTTTTATATTGAAGTATCTTTAGTTTATATAGCTAGAAAAAAATCATAAAAATTATAGCTAGAAATATAATCAAAATATAGCTAGAAAATAATAATAAAAACATTCTTCAGATTTAAAAAAAATTACTTCTTTTCAAATTGGACAGAATATAGACAGTCTCATTACTTATTTTGTATTTGGGATCCCTACAACTTAGTTTCCAGAATTGGGAGAGGTATAGACACAGGTAAAAATAAATTATCATGGTTTTATTAGTTCTTTTGGGTTTATATAATTATCTGTACCTTTTAAAAATTATAAAAGCCTATGGCTTTGATAATTATTTTTTTCTGCAGTGCACTCCTGGTTCAAAATAATATTTAGATGCATTATGATTATCTCCAAATTTCATTTAAAGATGAATTATTATTTTATAGCCTCCTCGGATAAACACCAAAAATATACAATTGAAAGGAATTTGAAAGTGGTACTTCACAAATTATCTAATCAGACCAAATTTCTATTATCATGTGAAGCTGTTTTCCTTTCCTTTCCAGCAAGTGTTATCTGTATCTTTCAGTAGAAAGTTTTGAAGCATCTAGGATCTGTATCTTTTATCCAGAATATTATATTTTGTCATATTTGTGTTCTATCAATTATGAAAGGAATGCTAATATTAAAAAATGTGTTAAATTAAAAAATGTATTTGAGTGTGTCCTTCCCCCAAGTTTACCTGTGCTCAGCTGACATTCTTTTACAGAAAATCTTTTAACATGTAACAATTCCATTAGTGATACTTTTATTAAATGCCAGTCTCAAGCAACATTTTGAAACATTGCTAGCTCGTATAAGAAGAATAATTCAAAGCACATTCTACAATAGACAAGTGCTGCAGCTTTCTGAAGGAAAAGTAGGAGGAATTTATTAATGTGGACCTAAAGAAAGTGTATTTTTGGGACCTCTGCCCAGATACATCTCGTCTTTATGGATAAAACAAGAAGAGGAGTAATGTGTGAATCTGTGTGTGTGGATAGGTTCAACTCATGTGTAGGTGCCTGCCATAGACATTGACACATAAAAAACCACATAAGTGGTTGATATTGATCAGAATTTTGACTGAACTAAACCCTGGGTCTTGTTAAGGCAAGAATCAGAATTTTGCTAATGTATCTGGTTGCTCTGTTCTCCTAATTTTTCCCAGTCAATCAGTGAGCTAATCATCCTGAAGAACTCAATTTGAAAGGGTTATTTCTAAGCAGAGGGGTGTTGTGGACAATTAAAATTCATGTTTTGGTGGCCCTGGGGTGGAAGCCTTCCTGATGAGTGCGTGGGTGCCTGGCCAGCCTTTGCCTGGCTGGGGGGAAAGGCCACCCCCATAGGCAGAAGCTGCAGGAAGCACAGGAGGGCTCAGGTGGGCTGGGCAAAGGATGGATGCAGTTGTTACTCAGCAACACATCTGAGGGGAGCATGTATAGAGGGCTTTGTCCATTGTGCTGCCTTTTCAGGCTGAGTCGATAATGCCAGTGTCGGTTTCAAGCGAAGCGTGTGCCAGATTACAGATAGCCAGCAATGGCATTTGAGAGCCGTTAATTGTGAAACTTGAGAGGAAAATGTGCACATTCTTTTTCAGAGTGCTATTTGAATTATGGGCTTTTTATCCCAGAACACTGTGGGTTTCACTTTTATTCTCTTCCCACATAAAACGCATGAAGTGCACTGAGTCTCTTTCATTTGGCAGCTTATATATTGCATTCTTTGCAGGGATTGCTTTGGCTTGTTAAAATGTACCCCATGTATTAAAATGAAATTGTCACTGCTGTGTGGTGCAACATAACATGGTTTGACACCAAGTGCCTGCAGCTACAGAAAACAGACTTTTATTGCATTTATTCTTTCAGAGACAAGAGTCTCTAAAGGCTCAGCACAGACATTCGCTTAGTTAAGTCTGAATGAAGCCAAATCGAACAATCTAAGTCACTGTCTTTGTGCTCGTAGAAAGAGCCCAGCCCACATGATACACAGTGATACAACCTGGAAGGGGAAAGTTTTAATTTCATCTGAAACAATTGGACAATAGACTGATTTCCTTAAAAAAATTAAAGGGGAAGGCAGGATTTTTTGGGCTTCTTTTTTGGTTTTTTGGGGTTTTTTTTTTCTTTGTGGTATGGTATGGTTTCTTGGACTCGAGCAGAATTGTATCCTGGGAGACAAACTGCTGCTGTATGTGAACCACTCTTTCCCCAAACTGTGTGACAGAAAGAGTAGTGGATAAATTCATTTTAAAATTATCTAGACTGGTGAGAAGTAAGCAATATATATGTCAGCAGAGTTATTTTGTGGAGAATACCTGGAGGTACATACTGGTGCATTGAAGGAGCATTGAACATGGTTTTTAAACACAACTTTTCTAGGAAATTACTAGCTTTCCATTTCTCTTTTTCCTCTTTTCAAAGTTTCTAAACCCCCTCTGTAGCAAAGTTAACTCATTTTCTGGACTTGTATGCAGTTGATTTAGAAGATCTGAAGCAATAGTGAGTTTCCAGATGTGGTATCACCATGGTTTGAGATTTGACTAGTAACTTTGTGTTCTTACAATTGTTCAAAAATACATTTACCAATTCACTGTTAATACTTTAATGTCTCAATGCTGAGAGTTATCTTGAACTCACAGAAGATGAACAGTAAGGCATTTCCTCAGCTGGTGTTACACATAAATTACTTTCTTCACCCAGAACTTGGCTTTATGTTGTAATAGTCATATATGCATTGTCTTTGGTTTTACTATAAAGCCTGTCGTTGCAGGTTGTTTTCTTAACATTGTAATCCTTAATAATTGTTGTTTAATCCTCCGTTATCTTCCCCAAATCCTGCATTCACTTCTTTAAGCCATTTGAAGTTATTTTGGGTGCAATAGGAGTCTAGAAACGTGTCCATTGCTTTTCCAAGCAGCGCATGAGAGCATAAAGATGTCCTTGTTCAGGGTGATGCCCTGGAGCCAGAAGGGGACTGTTCATTGACAGGGCTGTGCTCAAGCACAGCTGGGAGTGCAGCTGCAGGCAGGGAGGGTGGCAGGTCCTCCTCAGGAGCCACACTCTGTCCTAATGGGCTCAACCAGTTTCTCTGCAAAAATCAGCAACAACAGCCTTGCAGGTTTCTCTCAGCATCTGTGCTTCTCCTTTTTTTCTCCTTCTGCTTTTTGTTTTTTTGCTGACTGAGTGCTCCCATAGCAGTCTAGTAACACATATTGTTTCTACCCATATCCCACTCTCTTCTCTTTTCCAGAATGGAGTCTACAGAAAAATGTGAAGTAGTAATTCAGCATTTTAATGGCAAATATCTGAAAACCCCACCCGGTCTACCAGGTAAGTCTAGCCATCCTTGTGAAATTTAAAATTCACTGAAGAGTTTAGAATACAGAAATACTGGAATTTATCTTGAGAGTGGCTTAAATTACTGCCCCTGCTAAGAGGGCATATAACCTCTCTGGCTGAATCCTATCTTTTATGACCCACAGCTACCTTTTCTTACCCTGGTTTGTATGTTTTAAGCATTTGTGCCTGACAGCAGCAAATTTAAGAACATAAAATTCATGTTGTCTTGCTGTGTTTTTTTTTCTTTTGAATGTTGTTGTCTTGGGTTTTTTTTTTTTGGGGGGGGGGGTTTGTTTGTTTGTTTGGTTGGTTTGGTTTGGTTTTTTTTCCCAGTTAGTACAGAGGCCACATAACTAAATGCCAATGTTTTTCTAACAAACTAGGAATATAACTTATATAAAAGCTTGATTATCAATTCATTATTGATTATAGCTTTATATTGATTATTAAATATCCAGGATTTCAGGTTGTAGCAGCTGTATATTCATCACAGTTACTACTTAGTATTGCTAGCTACTGTTACCTGTATTAACAAAAGTAGCTGTTAATACTGAAGATATTTCAAATATTAAGTTTTTTTCTTACCATAACTTAATGAAGTCCTGCCACTTTCTCACAATACCCTCAGAACACATTCACTGCTGTGTCCATGCCACATTGAAAGTCAAGTTCCAGCTATTATTTTGCTTTTCAAATCTTTAGCTATCATCCCTGCATTCATCAGCTGTGCAAAGTTTAGTGATCAGTTGCTCAATAGTTACTGCTTGACAAGACCTCTCCAAGGCTGCAAATTTGCAAGGATTTCTCCTGAAGGGCTGCATTAAATGAGCAGGAAATGCTGGCAAGAATTGTGTCCTAAGTTATCTCCACCTTTTTTTCTCCCCCTAGCTTCCTTTAAACTATTTCCTTTTTTTAGTTACTTTCATTAAATTTCTTCTTATTCATTGCCTGGTTCTTTATGCAGAAGATGTACTGAATACTCTAATTAAAAGAAAGCCATCTGCACAGCTACAGTGTACAGTAATTGAGAGCTGCAATGTACATATAAATTTTAGTCAGATCACCTTCATGAAAGAAGATAAAGCTTTTAGTACAAGCTGCAAGACTCCATATTAAGACTGATTTTTCAAAAGTAGTCACTGACTATTTTTCTCAGCACTAGCTAGTGAATTACACCACCAACTATGTCAAGTACAACAAACTTGGGCTGCATAGAACAATGGGCTGAGCAGCATGGGCAGAGAACTTTAACCTTTGCCTTGCCTTTCTGTATGCACACTTTGAGTCCCAGCAGCAATCTGTTTAATATCATAGCAACACCCAATGGAAAGAGTGTGAATAGCAAGGAGTCAGTAAAGGCTGGCATTGTCAGTATAAGTCTGTGTGCTCCATAGTCACATCCCAGTTGTCTCAGAGAGGACACATCATTAAATCCAGTATTAAAGTAGAATATTCTTACTGAGCCTGCTTGAGACAGAAAGCTACATGGTAAAGAATGACAGCTATAAAATGAAAATAATTTTCTTTTTTAAGTTTATAAATAATCATAAATGTACTGGTTATTCAACGTGAACAATGTTCGTACATCAAAACAGGCGTCTTGATAAGATAGCTTATTTTACTACTTGATTATTTACTTCTCATCTCATTTCAAGAAATACACTGAAATTGGATTTTAATGGCTATAACTTTTGATGCTTTCTTCAAGGACATGAATCAGTTCTTAGTTTCTTGAGCAAGAAAAGATGCCCATGTGAAAAGATTGTCCACTCTGTTTCTCTCATGATTGTTGTTGTCAGGTGGAATTTAGTTGCAAGGATTATTTGGGAAGTGACTGTATTAAGGGTTTTAATTTACCTGAGTGCTGTTCAGATGCAAATATAGCATAATGCAGCTTGGGAAAAAAATCACTGAACCATTAACGGAACTCACTCAGCTATGCAGGAGGTATCTGTAAGATCCCATTTTGTCCTCGAGTTTTGGGAGGCAGATTTTGTGTCTCTGAACACAGGTAGTTAGAACTTGTTACAGGGTATTTGGTCCACATAAAAGAGGCTGTTTGTGCCTTGTTATTAGAGTAGGTCACTCTTTAAATCCATAATTAAAAGATTTGTTGTATTCATTCCTCTTCTTCTTAAGAAGCTGGGGCATAAACATGATCACCTTAGCAGTGGGGTTGATTCAAGGGATCATTTACATTTTATCCAGTGCAAAAAATTATTCACTCCTAGTTTCTTCTTGATGTAGATTCTGGTTAAGCTTGTACTCAGTTTCTACATCTGTGATATGAACCTGTACTTAAGTGTCTCAGCAAAGACAGAAGTGTCTTGCATGAAGCAGGAAGGAAAATCAAGTCTCTTATTGTATTGGAAAATCACAATTATAATCTGAAAAGGATTCTCCCAGCATCTCAGTAATTGGCATGGAAGGAGAATCATCTCTAGTTTATTGCTGTGACCTCTTTATGGATATCAGTTAAAAAAACAAAGTGAATATTAGTGGAAATGTACAACACCGTCTGTTACTAACTCTGCTGCTCAAAGGCCTAATCTTAATGACAGTGAAAATGGATCAATACTTTTAGGGTTAAATTACATTGATTTTGGATTTTCAAATGGATTTCTTTCAGGTGTGGCAGTGAACTGAAAGGGTTTTTTGCATTTTTGTCCTCATCTCTCATCCAAGCACTAATGTTCTGGTTCAGGTTTACCAGCTGATAGAAAGTTGCATGAGGCCCATCAAGAAAGAAATCAACTGGCTGTTGGCCATGTGCTACTGGCCTGAGGCAGTGGGATTATGGACCAGACAAATCATTTTGGCAGCTCTCCTCCATCCCTGCTGGGTTCCCTGAGATGTGATCCTGGTGATGTGTCATCATACATTCTGTGGGACATATGTTTGTGAAATCAGCATATTTAGAGGATAAAATGTTCATGTGTTGCAGGGGTAGTTTTGTCTGGTTACTCAGTCATGATGGAAGATTTGGGATAGGTAGCTTTCACGTGATGTTGAACAGCCCATTAGAAAGACTGGGCACCATAGCTCTGGCTTTCATGCCAGAATAAAGTTATACTTACCTGACTTAGTTATCCCTTCCCAAAGAGTTATCTCAAACATTAATTTTGAATAGAGAGCTGTTTTTCAACTAGTTTTTTTGCTTGGCAAATGAGATGTAAATGCAGTTAAATTTTTTAAATTTGGTTTTTCTTGTTGTCAGGTTCGGGGTTTTATTATTGTTCTTGTAAGTCAGAAAAAAGTTACAAGAGAGTAAGTGCTGTGTACCTAGATGTTTGAGCCTAGCCAAGAGTCACACATCAAAGCTAGCCCAGGCCAACAATGCAGCAGGAAAGCAATGTTACAGCTGGAAGGAAAGGAGGGCACACAGGGCACTTTGGAGGCTCTGTCCTTTGTACCTTCTGAAAGCAAAAACGCATCCATCCTTCTTTGACTTTTTAACATCAGTCACTGCTGTTTCTTAAAAATTGTTGAACTGAGCACTTGTAGCTCCAGACCCCTCTGCTTCAACCCAGTCACAATGCAAAGGTTATTTTCTGTCTCTTGAAACATTTTGATGGTCAGTTGTGCAGTGCCTAGGTAAATTGAGCATCGCTGTGTCTGTGTTACTGAATCATTCTCATTAAGGGGCCTTCTCTGTTCAACTCCTTGGCTTCATTCCACTCCGGAAGGAATTGCTCCACTCTCTTGCTTGCTCAACTAATAAGCATTTCATGATGTTCAGTCTTAGATTTACAGTACAAAATAATTGGTTGTTCCATAAATAATTAGTTAATGTCTTAGCATTTCTTTCAGACTGAGAAAGCACAGTCATCTGCAGAAATCTGCAAAATCTCAATTCTTGGCAGATTCCACGTCAACTTCATAAATATTCTGAGTAGCTTTGAGTGATTATTATTTTAGTGGGTTTTATTTGTGAGAGGTTTTTTTGTTTTCCCTTTATTAGCACTGCTTTCCTGAGATAAATAGACCTACACAGCCCAGTGGGTGTATTTTCATCCCATAGAGAATTCAGACTCATGTGAAACTAATGGTATAGGCCCTGTATGGCCATGCTGAAAGTCAGCAAATGAATTCTGTATTGCTCTACATCTCCATCGAGATGTGAAGAGCACTACTAATAATGCAGGTAGGTCTCTCCCAGTCTTTCTGTACTGCATCTATTTTTGATGATCAATAGGAGACTTCATATGAAATCCTGCTAATTTTTGACATTTTGCAATCACTGAATTAAATTAAAATTTCCTAGCTCGTCTCTCAGTAACAAGTTGGCTTCTGTTTGGATGGGCAAGTTTAGGGAATGATATTTACACAGTTTTTGTTCATGTCCCGGTATCTTTGGATGTTTTTGAATAACTTCATTTTTCTCTTTCTGAATAAATGCAAACATTTAACAAGTTCTTACTTTTCTCTCTGGAATTCACAGGAACATCTCAATTGCAGTAATTATCCTCTGCTGATATGTCCATTATACTCTCTCACATAATTTTCTAGTTGCTATACCCTAAATTTAATTTGAGTTGTCAGAGGACATTGGGCCAGTTACTTTCTCAGAGAAAACTTGAAGCAAGTGAGACACATGGATGCTACATTACATGGTCAAGAATCTTCCTTTTCTTATTGCTAATTTAATTACAGATATCTGACAAAAATAAAGAAGAGGGAATTATTATCCTTGTGTACGTTAAGAATCCCACAAGTAACAAGTGGCTATCATTTTTACACTGACTTTTACTAGAGTAAAAATTCTTAAATAGAAAGAAATTATCTGCTACAATACAGATGTATTTGCAAATACCTCATATCTTGCTTTAATCATTACTGGGCATGCTGCTTTTTTTTTTTTTTTTTTTTTTTTTTTTTTATTTTTGAAAGTGTTCCAAGTACTGCATTTTTATGGACTCATTTCACCAAAATCAATTAATATTTTCTGCCTCTCTACTTAGTATAAATATTTCTCTTAGGATATCTCTCAGGTTCTTGCACCACAGAGAGTAAATTCAGATAGTTAACCTTTGCTTCAGAGAAGTAGACTTAGAACTTGGAATACTCTATTGAGAGCAACCTGTTTTCTAGGATATTGTGCCTTAAATGGTGATGAAGGAACAGTATTCCAGTTGAGGGTTAACTGTGTACTGGATATTAACAACATCTTCCACTGTTTTTCTCTTAGTATATATATAGTATATATCTTATATTATAACAAATACTATCTTGTTTGTCATTAGCGGTGCTCTAAATTGCTCTTCTGAGGGAATGAACTTAAAATGTTTTATTTGATAGCTTTTTAGACCCTGTCTCCTGGTGTTTTATCTTTTTATTTAATTCTCTGTTCATTTATGTAGATAAAACACTGACAAACTCTTCCAAATATTTCTTCTTGGGGCATTTGCATAGCTGTCTGTATATATGTATGTTTTTGACATTTTAAACTAGATAAGATAGCAGCCAAAACTATAAACCAGGTATTGGTTTGTAGATATCTTAAAACATTTGTTGAATGCTATAGAGAACTCAGAATAAAGAGGATTCTGTTAGATTTTCTACTGGTAATACTCAGTGAAACTAGTTTACAAAGAAGGTCATCTTTTATATATTGTTATCCTCAAAAATTTTATTTCCCAGATTTTCTCACTTGTATCTTCAGTTCCTTTCATGTATATGATATTAATGTTATCTGAATCTTTTCTATTGTCTAACTGAATTCTAAGAATTCAGGTTTGTAAATACTTCCATTGTTATCTGCTGACTGCACTACATAAATTCTTCCTCATTGTATCAGAAAATATGATCCTTGTAAAGACCTTCATAAAAAGTAACAGTTTAACAAATTTTCTATTTATTTTTCCCATTTCCAATTTCTGGCTGTCATTTTTTATGGAATTGCTGTAATCTTTCACTTTCTGTGCTCCATAAATACACAAACTCAGCTCATTGTTAGCAGAAATTTCTTTTACGTCGCAAACACTCTGAATATTCTTTTAACTTCTGTTGGTTTCATCTTCTTTGCAAGTCTTCATCTTTGACAAACAGTTAAAATCTTTAACTCCTGTTTGAGTCTTGGTGGTGCCCATGAGGCCTCTGTAATCCCTGTCCAGCTTTGGGCCCCACGTGCTTCCGATGCCCTCAGCAATGTGCAGCTGCTGTCCCAAGCTCGGGTCTCTCTGACAAACAGCTCTGTGCAGAATGGGCTCTGTGGACCTTTGGCTGGGGTTGTGTTGGATGTTAAAAGGTGCCTGGGTGGTATGTGCAGCTCTCAGAAGAGAGGGTCCCTGAGGAAATGGTTTCATTTTTCAGACATCACATAATGTTTAAGATCACATAGACTTTGCAGAAGATGGTCATAAACATGGACTTTCTAACCAAGAAACTTCAGAATGGGTACTGAGTTATTGGAAAATATAAACCCTTTTGCTTAGAAAGCAGTTCCCTGTTTAGATCTGAGTGACTTTGGTTTTTGGCTCATGCAGGCTTCTATGATGTGGCCAAAACCTCATCACTGCTCCATGTTTGCCCTCCCTTTTAGACTCACAGCTGTCAAACACCACCAGCACAGTCTCCTGGCTTCACCCTCCTTCCAGTACTTGAGCAAACATCATTTGTAGTTAATCCAAGGTGTACCAACTCTTCAGCAATAGATTTCCAATAGCTTTTGACTTCACCTGGAATCAAGTGTTTCTTGGACTTCCAAAGTTTCCTTCCTTTTAAAGACAGCCTTTAAAATCTGATGATACTTGTTTGCTTCATGGCATTCTTAAGAATTTCAGATGTGAAGTGTGTCATTTTGTGCCACTGAACAAGATGGGGTTCTCTCTATTTAGCTCCTTTGGGGTTTTTTTTGTTTCTTCAAAATTAAGTTTATGTAACCTTCTGCTGTCCTTACTGTGCTGACATTGCTATAGGTGCTTCTGGTTCCATATCACATATTTCCATGTCTTGATGCAAAGATACATTCCAATTTCCTAGGTCCCTTGGATCTTAAAGATTGTATATTCTTTAGATTCTTTAAAGGCAAGGATTATTTTTCTAAAAAGTAAAAAAGAAAAATTCCTATCTAGTCAAGATTTTATGTCATTTCCATTTAGTTTAAGAAAGACTCCCTTTGGTTAGGAGGATATGGACATATTTATTTACTTGGTAAACCCCAGTAGTTGGTACACACTAATGTCCTGGAGGAATGAGGGCTGAGCCAATTTGTATTTTAGATATTAAGAGGCATGTATCAGTGCTAAACCATATAATTTGAGCTCATGAGGAAAGCTGTGTGAGAGAAGACAGAATGTTACCATCATCTAAAGCCCGCTTTTCCAAAAATACATGAAGTTGATGATGGGGACAGTGTCAAAGATCTGAAGTGCTTCATATTTATGTTGGGTTTCATTTGATCTTGTACAGGTCTGTAAGTTCCTAGGAAAAGAAGGTATCTTTTTGTATTTCAAAAAGCTATATGATGAAATACTGAGTTTTATAATCTAGCTGTCTAACTAGGGAGAAAGTGTTTTGCGGGGTTGGGGTTTTTGTATTACTTGGGACCAAAAAACGCATAAGATCAGTTTGTTTGTGATATCGCAGTAATTCAGGTCATGATCTATAAAATAGCATTACTGCAGTTTGGATTAAAACCTTCCACATGGTTTATAAGAATGAAAGTTAGAGAACAATATGGCATATAAATGAGAAAAGATTATTCCTTTTCTTTTCTTCCTGCCACAGTAGCACCTGTTATATCTTTCCTAAGATTTCTAAAAGTCTACAGCATAAACAGAACTGCATTCCTTTCTCATTCATAATATCTGGTGACAATGAAGTCTGCCACAGTTTATCTAAACTAATTTTAATATATGCTTTTCTTTTTTCTTTTAACTCATGGGCATTTTTTGCTGTTAAGAGTGACTATGTAAATCTTCTAATTCAGAGAATCCATTCCCTTTATGGGAAATGGTGGATATATTTGCTTAAGCATAAAGAAGTCCCTTCTGTATACTACTGCTGCATACCCAGCACAGCTCAGAGTGTGTGCACTGAATTCTGTCTTGCCTCATACATCAGCAGGAGAAGCGTCGACAAGTTTCTGGTCCAGGGACAGTTCTGTTCCTCAGATGCGCCTGTAAAATCCAAGACAAGACAGACGAGTTGTGCAGGTGTTATGGCAGGCAGAATTTATGAGCCAGAAAGATTCACAGCTTGAATTTCAGATTGTTTAGGTCTAAAGGGCTGGCAATTTAAAACAAACAAAGCAAATAAATAAAAAACATGCAAATCAGAGCATGAAACAATGTGGAGCATTGCAAAGTTATTTGTGCATGATTCAGATTTCAGGGAGCAATTCTGCTTTTGCATCAGCTGTGGCCAGCAGTGGCACAACTCCTCCTGTTTCTTCCTCTCCTGCATTACTTTATTAGTCCCTTCAGGACACTTTAAATGATGGAGTACATCTGCTTTGCAGACCTTACTGCTGCAGTATGGTGTTGTCACACCTGAGCCAACTAGTTTAAAAGTCATTTAAAAAGCCAACTTGAGCAAGGCTGAGCACAGACTAACCACTTGAGCTCATAGTGTGTTATGCTCAATAATAATAATACCCAGCAAGTGGTTTGCATGATCTCATGGGTTTTTTTAACTGAGGAAAATTATTTCCCTTTCAGACCTTTCATAGAACAAATCTTCCTCCCTCCCTCACACTTTTCCACTTGCTTACACATTGAACACTTTTAAATTCAAAGTGTAGAGAAATTTATGTCGGAGGCTTCAATCTTCTTTACTTTTACCCCGTAAATTCCAATTAAGCTGAACAAAAAAAGTTTTATTGAAGCTTAACAATGTGCAAATAGATATTTTTTGACACACTCCTTTGTGCATCTGTATTTCAACCGGAAGTGGAAGCCTCTGGGGATGGACTTTTCAGATGTCCCAATAAAATTGGAGTATTGAATTTTCACATGTTTTGGAACACCACTGTAACTCAACAAACATCCAGGAGAGGTGCCTTGAAGTGCCCTTGGGTGGCAGCCAACCTTATGGAGGCTTTCAGCTGGGTTTGTCCCATCAGGGCTGGTACAGAGAATTTTCTGCAGAGACATTTTCATTGGCAGAGCATGTGAAAAATTTGGTAGCAGGAAAGAGAGGATTTGTAGCCAAACTTCTGAGTACTTGTCTGAACAGAAGTCATCCTGCAGATGCTTGGTGTGTCCTTAAGTATTTTGGGAAAAATTTGGTGCTGATGCCTTTAGGAAGTTCTTGGTAGTGAGAAAGGGGGTGTCACTGGAAGGGGAAGACACATATAATGGGAAAAATTACACAGGGCCTGTCCTCCCTTTGTAGTCTTGTCTTTCTGCCCCACTGTGTCCCTTCCTCCGAAAGTAAAACTGTCCCTGGCATCAGAGGAGCATTGAGGACTCTCTGCAGGCCTTTCCCCCGAGTATGAAGTGACATGAAGTGTCTGAAGTAGCAAGTGAAGATATTTCCCTTTGAGATTCATCCTGAAAAAGTAAGATCAGTGGTACCACAATAGCAGTTTCCATATGTTTTGAATACCAGAACCTTCTCTCTCCCTTCCCCATATGTTTTGAATACCTCGAGGTATTCAAATAAGTATGCAAGGAGCTTTTTGCATACTTGAAGTCTCCCTTTCACCCTTCTCCTTGAATAGTGCTGCAAAACACAGAGAAAAGCAATTCAGCCTTGAAAGCGCTGGAGAAGCAGAAGGCTAAGCTTCTTTTTGATTTTTTATTTGTTTGTCCCAGCAACGATGTCATTGTGCTGGTCAGCAGTCCTGAGCAGCTGTAAAAGCCCCATTTCTTAGTCATTTCTCTGAGCCTTTCTTTTTTGAATGGCAGCATTTGATCACAAGATCATAGAAAGGTCTTTCCCAGGTTCAATCACAGGAACTTGAAAGAAGGGCAAAGCAGCCTACATTTTACTTGGGCTGCCTCCGTGTCTATGATGTGTCTGCAATTTATCTTCTACAATGTAAGAGACATCAAGAGGGAGGGGAAAGGTGATGGATATCTGATTTTACATTTGTCCTTTTTGTTAAAGCTCATTAAAGAAGCATTTTATATGTAGCCTTTACCCTACCACCCAGTATATAATCTTTCTGTATATAGTATTTTTGGAACTGCTGCTGTTCAGCAAAGAAAAAGAAACCAAAAAAAAAGAGAGAGAGAGAAAGGGCAAAGGAGTAATTTAACTTTCAGATTGAACAGATATGGTAGAAAAAATAACTTTCAAATGCCAAGTTTAACAATCCTTACTTTACATAAGACTTTTACATTTCAAAAAATGCAAATTTTAATGACAAAAGAAATCCCCTCAAAACAACTAAAAACGTATATATCCCAGTTGTCATGGGTGGCTCTTCTGTGACAGTGTTATATTACTGAATATAATCAGTATCCTTCTCAATTAGGTTACTGATTGCTATGAATTCACTGATTCTGAGCCTTTTTCTCCTCTTTTTCCTTCCTTTTCCCTCTTCATTTTCTTTTTTCCTTTTTTAACCCCGCTCTTCCCTTTCTCCCATCTTCCCCTCCTTCTCCCTCTATCTCCCTTCCAGTAAATACTGTAACTTTGTGACCATATGTGAAGCTTTTTAGTTCAGAGCTTATACTATTAAAATATGAAATATGTATTCAAATTAAGAAAACATGACCCAGCAGCTTCCTAGCTGTATTTTTGTCTGGATTTCCCTTTCCAACCTCACCCATGGTAACAGCATCATGGATGAGCACCTGCCCTTCAAAGAAATCCTTCATAAGCTGAATTTTACATTACAGTGTAATGAAAACCTCAGCATTTGGAATTTTCAAAAGAGGCTTGGTAGCACAGGAGTAAATATATTGCAAGCACCTGCATTTCACTGATGTAGGAGTTGATGTCATTGGTTATTTTCATCTCTAATTTATCTTATTTCAGACTAGCCTCAAGGATGGTTCTAATAGAAACCAGGGAAAACTGAGCTGGACTCTTTGAAAGCATTCTTCTTGAATGTGAGCAGTAGCACCAAGCACCAAGAAATTTACCTTTGCCTTAGGAGGCTTTAATTCCAGCGGGTGTGTGGTGGATACAAGTTTAGGTTGAGCAGGTTATTTTCCATATGAGTTATCTTTACTTCAGCATAGTGCATGCAATGTAAGAGGAAATAATCATTAAAAATTATTAATTATTAAAAAGTAAAAATTTTTATGTGGTTAATGTCTTGGTAGGCAATTTTTAATTTATATATGTTTTTGCCTGCCTGTAATTTCAACCAAATAGTCCTTCTGTGCATAACATGACCCAGGTTGCTGATATAACATTGTATATTAGGAGCTGCATCCAAAGTGGGATTTTGTTTCAGTGCTAAGAAAATAAGAGATGTAGATAGGAAATAATAGTTGAAGGTGGGAAATATGGAAGATCTTGGGATTGGGGTGTGGCTTGAATTTAAAGGGTTTTTTTTTTTTCCCAAGACATTGCTTGTTTGCTGGCTTTGGAAGAGTAAAAAATATTCAGCACCGCTAAGAATATACATAAGGGGTGGTCTGAATCAAGATTCTGCTGTTCTGATCATTCTGTTCATCAAAACCTCCAGAAGGTTTTTCTGAATGCCAAAGTAGTGATATAAAGGAGGCCTATTCTGTAAGTGTGTTGCATATTACTCCTCTGGTATCTGTTACTAATTTAACATTTTGGGCATTTTTTGAATTAGTTTGAGTGAGAGGTATGTCAGTCCCAATAATTTTCAGGGATACTTAGGTATTGAAGTCTTTTAGGCTTAACTGAAACTATTGACTATTAATCAACATTAATGTAACCAAGTATATGAAAATTAATAGATAGAGCCAGACTGTCAGACCTAGGAAATAAAACTGTTTCTTCATCCAACAAAAACAACTTGGAAGCTGAAAGCTTCTATTTGTCACACAAGAAAGATCAGCTCAGGGTCAGGAAAAAGATCCACCCTTCCTTTAACTCAAGAGTTTCAAAAAGATGCTAATTATATTGATTTTGATAGTGTTTTTTGTTCAACAGATGTTCTTCTCCTAGGAAATACATAGGGACCACCAACATACTTCAAACAGACCCCCAGAAAAGAGCAGTTACCACATAATGGCTTTCAGTCATCACTGATGTGTCTGAATCAATGGCTAATTTGTTATCTCATTACCATTTCTCATGCATCAGATCCTGTACCTAGCAGTGAACATGAAAACATTTCTGCCTGATTGCTGCAGATCTTCCAATACCAAACACAGACTTAATTCTATTTATTTTCATGCTTCTAACCTTTTGCAGGGGGAAAACAATATAGGCAGAGACTAGTGGTAAGTGCTGTGCAAGATTGCCATTGTAATTAGCCCATTTCCCAGGAACACAATGATTCCCAAGCAGTCCAGTCTCAATCTGAAACCTGTAATAGTGCCCTAAGGAGGTATTGGGAAAGGATTTAGCCAGCACAAGTACATTTAATAAAACTAAGTGTGGCTGTCAGAACTTACAAACACTAGTTAAGAAATCAAAGTAACTCCCTTATCTAACACAGCTGATGGATTCCAGACTGGGGTGGTTTACATGCAGCATCTAAGAGGGATGTGGCAGGGGAAGATTAGGCAGGGGAAGACACAGTGCTAAGTTCATTGAGATGTCAGTCCTACTACAACTATGAGCAGAGACCTTTGAAAACCAGGCATCATGCTTTCTGTGAGGGAGTTCAGCTGTTAGGAATATAGTATGTTTGGTCTTTGCTTTAATCTACATTTTAATTTTTTTTTTAGTGTTTCTTAAACTGCAGCTTTGTTAGTAAGAACTGGTTTAACCTGTACAAGCAGCTACTCGGGAAACAGCTGACTGCATCTCACTTTCCTTGCACCTTGCAGAGAATATCTCGATTAATCAAATGGCTGTCCATCACTCTCCCCTGTTCCCAGCAGACTTAGTGCAGTGTGTCTTCCCTGCAGCTAGCATTGCCTTGCTGTCACCATCTCTTTTATGCCAGCATTTCAAAAATTTCCTCCATGGGTTTTGAGCAGCCTCAGCTGCACAGAACCTCTTGTAAATACAATCCTGCATCTCCATGTGCTGTGCCTGCAGCACTAGATCAGACACTGTCTGCATCTTGTCACTTATCCTCTCCTGAAGGAAGGATTCTGCTGGATGATGACACAGCACAGATTCCTCCACTCTTGGTAGGCAGACTGGGCACCAATGACTTTAACCTACAGCCTGTCTGTTGTGTCCTTTTCTCAATGTAGAGTCAACACTGCTTAATGTTTTAGCCTGTGACAAGTTAGACAGCAGAAACCTTCTATTTTCTGATAACCTCTTTTGATAACAAGTTTTTGTCATTGGAACTAAATCTGTGTGACAGTTACCTGTGTTGGTATATCCCTTTTGCTTGGGCTTTTCAAGTTCTGATACATGTGAAATATGCTGACTTGAATATGCCTTACATTGTTGCTTTTTGTAGATGAAGATACAGTCCAACAGCCTAGGAAAATCTGAGTTGTGCTCCCACCTGTCATGCCAGAATTGTTGGCAAGCCCATTTTTCCATTAAAGCTGATTCTCTCGGGACTGTGTGTATGTATAAATATATATATGGAGTTTATTTTCCCCCTGAAATCTCATTGATGACCTTGATTGAGAAAGGTTTCTTAGCACATACTTAAATAACCCCTATGCAAATTTTAAATAAATGCTTGATTTTTTTTTAATCTGATTAGCAGTGGTCTCCTGAGTCTGAACCTTCTGTATATAGATTAAAAGAGTATTTGGGTAAGAGGAAAGTTCATTCTCTAACATCTGCCAAGATTTTCAATGACGGTTTTTATCTTTCTCTTAAAGACAAATGAAAATTAAAAAAATTTGGACAGATCAAAATCAATTTGTCTGAATTGGTTGAGCAAGCCAAGAACTCCTCTGAATCGCCAAATCTTTAGATGCATATTGACATTCACTTACAGTAAAAACAGTTCTGTTCTTTTTATACTCAGAATGCTTTGGACATTTTTGTTTGTTCAATATGCATCTCTATTTCCATTCTGCTCAATGTCCCTAATATTTTACCATCTTGCAAATTAATTAGCCCACAGAATAGTATACAGAAAATCTTTGGCCATTCTTTGGCAGCAAAGGTGATACCAAACAAGAGAAGATATTATGCAGGAAGTTTGGAGTGCTAAGAATAATAATTAATGCATAGCTTTTTCATATACTTTTTCACTAATGGAGCTCAAAAGAAATCTGGTTTTAATCCTACATCTTAGTTCAAGTTTTTAGTTTTTTAATCCTACATCTTAGTTCAAGCTCATTAACTCTTCTTAAAGTCAGATTGTGTTCATTTTGATGGTTTTGATGGATTTTATTTTGGGTTTAGTGATTATAAATCTGTTTTCCTAGGTAATCCATTTTAAGGAAATAATTTTCCTGATATTTTACCATTGTGTTCCGATTTTTGAGAGCACTGCTGACTGCATCTTCCTTCTGCATACTTCTTTTAATTTGTTGGCATATACTTTTGTGCTGAAATACCTGTCTTTTGGAATTAGATCTCAGCTGAGCTGGATAGGGGATTGAGCCATGAATGTTAACATTCACTTGCCTTAGTTCATTTTTACAGGCTTCTGCAATTGAGCTTAGCTCTTAGCAAAGGCCTTGTGTTCCTTTCAAGAGGATATCCTTTTGCTCTTGTGGCACTTTAAAGGTCTGTCCCTAGTATCTGCCAAAACCAAAATAACAATTCCTAAGGTATTTCCTGTTTTCTCGTGTTAAGAGCTCAAAAGCATCTATCAACTTAAAACAGTTCCTCCTCTTCCGTGCTAGCTTTTAAAAGTTGTGTCAGTCTTAGAAACATCCAGTTTTCAGAAAGTCCCCTTGACTTTGACATCCTGATAGATTTTTCTTTTAATATTCGGTCTTTAGTTTCATACTTTTTGCTGTGCGTTGAAATTTTTTCACTCCTTGTTGCCTATTTGGAAATCACAAAGCTCTATTCCAGACAAAAAGACAATCTTTAAGATGCTCAGTCTCCTTGTTTGCCAAAATTAGAAACATGCTTAAGACTTTTGCCAGATCCTGGATTTAATTTCCTGGTTAAAGGACTTCACCTTCCTTTTTTTCCTAATTTTTTTTTACCCTTATTTGCCTTTAAATAGCTTGCTTCTTTCCCTGTGCAGTGAGATGGCAGTTCTGAGAATGTCTTTGGGCTTGTGAGCTCACAGGAAGAGGATGCTGGGGAATAAGCACTTTGTGGCATCATCACTGCTTTCCCATGGCTCTTACTACTTGGTTCAGAGAAAAGATTCTTATCTATTCTATTTATATTCTTCATTAAAATTATTGGGTTTTTTTCACTGTATAAAAATAAAAAGGGGTAAGTTTGGAATCTCTGACCCCTAGATTCTAAGTAGTATCATTTTAACAGCCCACAAAAAAATATTTTTCCTCCTGAGACTCTGCTTGTCAGAGTCCAATACTCTCTGATCTGGTTCCTTCAGACTTTTCACATGAGAAGAACTCACATGAGATTTGTTTAAAGATACTTGACATTATGTGGGGTTGTGATTTAGAAGAGTAATACACTAAAACTACAACACAAGCATGATATGGCAATCGTTTTACACAACAGAATCAGAATAGAAGCATGATTCCCAGGGCCAGTCTTATGCTGCACTGTCATGATGCCAAACATTCCCAGTCACTGCAGAGCAGCATGTGGCTCAAAGCCAGCTCAAACCTAATGTTTTGGGTTTTTTTCCCTAACTTTCTCTTACTAGCTGCTTGTATGTTATACTTTACATGGGCCTGAAATTTGTAGACATTTCCTGTGTGGTTCAGAAGGACATTTACACCCTTTGGATTGAGTCAGGCAACTCCATTTACACAAACAGTTGATCTACTCAACTGATAATGCTCTTTCTCTAAAGCAAAGGGCTCTTTACCTTATGAATGTAATTTGTGTTGGGTTCAATTCAGCTTTCTTAACATGACTGTGCTTGCCTGTGTATTCTTCACTCCATGAGGACATTCCTCACCTGTGCCCATCTCCTAGCCCAAGGATGATGGGCTCTTGGTCAATGATTTTCTGCTCCCATCTCAGGCCAGCACTAGTGATCATTGATGTTGCACAGTGAACTTAATCCATTCATCACATGTATGACCAGCCCTCTTGCCTGGTCACAGTGAAGGTGACCAGGGGTGACAAATTCACCACATATGCCTAAGGGGAATGAGCTCAGAAGCCTCCCTGGGCTCACTTCTGTTGCTTTGCTTTGTGGGTTCTCCCCATCATCATTTACATAAGCACTGGTGATAACTGTACTTCTGTACAAAGACATTGTCTCTGGTGTCCCTTTTCTTAATCTGTTGCCTTTCTTTGCCAAGGAAAGTCCATGGCTCAGTGAAGTGCCTCTTTGGCATGCCACTCAAAGGACAGCAGTCTCTGCTTTCCCTGATCCTGCTTGCTCCAGGTATCCTTGCAGACATGGAGCATCAGAAGACTACTCTGATGGTCATTGAGATGGTTGCCCCTGCATGCGACCACCAAAGCAACCTCTTGATATCATGAGCTGCCACACTGCCTTACTTCCTGAGCCCCATAGAACCACAGATCCCTCTTGCTGGCACAGAACTCACCAAGCTCCTCATCCTTGTAGTGCTAAGAAAACTTGGTGAGTGCCAGTCCTAGCCTACAAACTGTGGCCAAACAAACTGTTAAATCTCTTCAATGGGTCTGAGGCAGCAGGAGTGTTCAATGTTCTAATGCCAAATGTAGAGTTTTGAAGACATTTGATGTTACATTGGATTTTGATTTGTAAGATTCATGTTGCAATATGTGGAAATCAAAACACAAGCATGATCCAGCAATACACAGTAATGCTGTAATATGCAATATTGAACTACAATACAAACCTGATTCCAAGTGCCCATGGTTTTTTGCTCCACCATCATAAAGAGGGACGTTTTGTCTTCTTTAAAGAAGTCCCAAACACAGAATAAAAAAGAAGCCTGGAAATCTTTGGACGGCCTGTATATTGAGGCACTCTTACTATTTGTTTCCTGACAGTTTGCATTCTTCTGCTTCTTTGTAAGAGTCAGTGTTGCAATATTTTTTTTCCAATACTAAGACATAAGTCTCATTTTAGCCATCACTTCTGAAAGAAAACTCTTTAAATTTCACTAAAATCAAGTCCTGAAGTTGTTGGGGGAAGATGAGAGCCTGCATAATGCCTGGAGTTATTTGGAGATTCAGAGTCAAAGACTCTAGGGTAATTGTGCGTGACATTTCAGATCTGAGATCTGTCTGCTTCGGCAAGGGGGACAGCTCACTTGAAACATTTCCCAGGATCAAAGCTTTTTCTGGCTCCATCAGGAGTTTCAGGTTTAAATGGCAATTCAGTCAGATGTATTTTGTGCCATCAGCATGTGGATGCCAGCTCAGCCGTGCAGGGACAGGGTGGCTTTGTGTGCTCTGGTGGGAAGTTACACCGCTATGTAAGGCTGCATTTGGTTAATAGAATATAAAATACCATATGTACTGTTGATTTTTTAGGCATCATGATTGAAGTGAGGCAAAACCAAAGCTATGAAAGTTAATTTTCAATTTACCATGCTAAAAAAGGAGAGAGGGGAAGTGGCCTGGATAAGATGTGGAAAATACAAACTGTATCTGTATGAAGCTATCCTAACCTTTGCTATACTTGTGAACAGTTTCTGTAGTCAGCTTTTAAGCTGACTAGGTTCATGGTCAGCTTTTAAGCTGCAGCCAAAATGTGGAGAGCAGTGGGCATTGTGCATTCAATTTTCTGTGCCGTTGTGTTGGAGCCAGGAGTGTCTGATGAAATCTCATAATGAAACATGTGAATGCTTTGAGCACTTGAACACAGTTCAGCAGAGCAGAGCTGAACTAATGTGGACTGCCTGTTTGCCAGTAAACAGATGATTGCACTCTCTTGTTTAATTGAATTTTCATCAAAGTAAAATAGATTTTGGTAAAGTCCACCATGAAAATGTGTTCTACATGTTGATCCTCTATATAGGGGATCAAGATGTGTGGGGAGAAGGAGGATATCTATCAGATACACAGATAAGGCTTGAGGTTAAATTGTTACCAAAAGAATACAATTTCCACATCTTAAGCAATTTATGTTTTTACACAGGGTTTTCCATTGCTGCTGATGCTGTTATCGGTAGCAATCTTTTGACAGATGGATTAGAGTCAAGGAGCATTATTAGGCCACAAAAAGTTCTTTTGTTTTTGCAGAACAACCTTGACATGTATCATTTGTACGTGGTTAGTTTGCATTTCTTGGCTACCAGCCATTCTAAATGGTAAAGAGCATAGTAGTAGGCAATATGAGGTTTTTAGGTCTTCTTTTAAAAAGGAAAAATCAAAGAATCCTTTTGATTCATGTTATTTCTCATGAGGCTATTGTTTCAAAGGCTTGGCATTGCAAGTTATGTCATCATAACCTCCTCTGTTCTCCTTTACTTGCCTCAAGAACAATTTTCTTATGGAGGAGAGGCTGGATATTCTCAACAACATGCCTTCTTTTTGAAAAAACTAAAAGTTTTCTAATTTCCTGAGTTGCAGTTGGCAAAATGAACAATTTAAGCAAGTTTGTTGCTTCATTCACAGTCACTTTCCATTGGGCATTACAGCCCAACTTTTATTTACAATTCTGGAATTTGACTTTGGACTCAGAAATCAAAAGCTTGGTACTTGCTGCTTCTCTATATGCTGTACAGATTGCATTGAGGAATCAGGCAGACATATGTGATCCCCTCATAGCTGTTGCCAATGAAAGCTGAAGAGCTGAGGCAGAGAACCCGTTGTCTGGTTTTTGGATGTCCTTTTGGTGTAGATACCTAAATTTAAATACCTGAACGTGGTTTTCAAATCTAAAAACCACTGAAAATTTCACTGCTTAACATAAACTTTGGAAAATCTTGCTCTAGACAAGAAAACAAACACTGTTAAAACAGAAAAACAGAATGGAGGGAGTTCTCATTTTCTAATTCCCTCTTTTGGTAAAGTATGTGAAAAGAAGACAATTAGATGTTGATGAAGTTTCTAGAATTATTACTGTAACTATCTGGTATAGGTAAAAGCAGTGTTCCAGAATTTTTTGGACCAGTGGACAGCCTTGGTCTTCTATCAGCTTGTGAAAGTTTTTAAAGGCTATCGTGTCACCACCTCTTAAATTGAAAACACCACCTGTAAGTTTGCTGTGAAGACTTTGTTCTCTGCTCTTATGGTCCATAAGAGGTGTTATACCATGGTTTGAAAGTACACTGTCTGTAAGGCATTTCTAAAATATCTGGCTTATTTTAATGGTTGTTCATAGAGTCCTGATTTGAATACTAACCGCATATTTTCCTTAATAAAACCCTGTCCTTGTAAGGAAGCAATCCATCCCCCAAGTTAATTTTAAAGTTTCTTGTTCACTTTAAATATTTCATTACATTAATTTTTCAAAGCAACAAAACAAACATTCATCAAGTGAAACTAAGCATGTCACCCTTGGATCTGTACATCTGTTGCTCTCCTACTGCTTTTCTGCATAATTCATTTTAATACATTTAAAGTGTACATCTCATTAAAATTCCTTACACACATTTATGTACACAATTCATATTTAAAAAGGAAAAAAAGGTGGGAAAGTTTCATGGCAAGGAGGTTCATCAACATGACTCTCCCTTAGTCTTTTGTCTATTGAATGTACACCAATGAAGTGCCTTTAACCACTTACCTCAGCAGACACTGTCATTTGCCTCTCTGAGTCTCTCTGACTCACCTCTTTAGTGCCTTTAGAAATTTCCTACAGGATATTTTCACTCTACTCCTAAAGTCTTTATTCCTCTTTAAGTGCATATGTCCTCCTCTTTGTCCTCTTGTCATCACTTCATGTAATTTATGTACGCAATGAATTCTGCATCAGCCCTGCTATCAGCCAAGAAAATACCCATCAGATGCCCTAAGGAGTTCTTGTGGGCACATTGGAGTGCTGAAAAGGATTTTTATTTTTATTCCATTCATCATTTCTTTCCATTTATCATTTCTTTGTCAGTATTTTCAGCCATTGCACTATTTGATTTTATTTCATTTATTTAGCATCGTTCAGTTATTGTATCTTTTAAAGCAGGTATAGAAAACAAGTCAGTCTGGTAGCTTGAGGTGGCAACCTTTTGAAGTTGGTTATTTCTTATTTCAGTGGCTGCTGAAATTTGTTCCCTGAAATCCCTCTTAGGTGTTTTGGATTATGTGTCATTGCTAAAAGCAATCATAAAATGTTATCATAACATTTGAAAAACCTTAAGAAAAGCTTATAAGAGGACTCAAAATGCTTTATCAGGGAAAGGAGGACCATATTTGAAAAGAAGACAATATAAAATGGTCATTTAAGGATTTACCTTCCAGAATCATTCTTTGGCAATAAATGACATTTTAGGTAAGTGGTTGAAGGTTTCTTTGGATTTTCACATTTAGCTTTTGACATCTATCACTTAGAAACCTCATGAGAGCTATATGCTAAATGAAATTCAGAAGTAGCAATTGTCTACTTGAATAACCTTTGTCCTTCTTAGAAATAAGAGTTAAAATACACTGACTGGAAAAGTTTATTCAGAGTTTACAAGGGAAGCATCTCTTTGCTTCCTGGATGTGATATGTTAGTCAGCGAGGAAGAGAGATTGAAAGCCATATTTGAGCCCTTTAAAAAGATTAGGTCAGGTGCATTCAGTCACTTTGGTTTCCTTGAAATTGAGTAACAGAAAGTGCAGCTGTGAAGGGAAAATTGAGAGGGTTCCCTTCTGAGGAAAAGTTATTTCATTTTATCCCAATTACCTAGTTCCAAATAAGCAGCCCAGGTTAAGATTCAGCAGTGCCGAATATAGGTTATGAACTAAGGGAGATGAGCTCAGCCCTGCGAGGTGATGGGTCTGGAGGCAGCTGAGCTCCTGTGTTCTGGAGGGCCTCTCCTTGCGCCTGAGTGAGCATTTGAACCCTTTAGTAGCAGGCAACCACAATTTTCAGGTGCTGACTGTTGTGACATTAATTCATCTGTGTTCAACATCAAGAGGAAAAGAGTTTCATGTGGACTCTGTTATCTGGGTTGCCCCTATATATACAGGGGTGTATGTTCCTGGACTATGGCCTAATGCACTTCTGTTATGATGGGACTTTATCTGGTCAATTATCTACTCCAAGCTTTATCATAAACACAACAAATATTGCATGCTACAGAACAGAACAGGTGGAGATTTTAGAACAGACTGGGAGGACAGTGGTCTACAATAATTTGTCTTCAAAAGATCTTAGTGTTAGAAATGACTTATGCAAATTTCCTTGTTTGTGCCTTTCTTTGGCAGTTGTATGTGCAGCAGGATTTTGCATTAGGGATGGGGACCATACCATTTGTTTCAAGATACCAAGATATTTCAGCTACTGGAAGCATGTCAAATTTAAAAGAGTGGAGTTAAATTTACAGGTTGATTTTTCCCAAGTAGTGCTAGGTAATTTCATATGTATCTCACTGAGATTAATGAGTGAGAATCCTGCAATATATTTTAAGAGACTCAGGATGACAGGGCAAATAATGTTTTCGTACCGTTCATTTGTTTCACAGATGTTTACAGTTTGCTTCCTGGAATTTTCCTTATATGTGTTTGATATGGAGCACTGTCTGTGGCAGATGGGGCATTGGTCTGATTGGGACATTTCTGGTTTGCCCCAACAAGAGCTCTCCTGTCTGGCAGCTGTGTTCATTTTGCTGTTCCATTTTGGCTTGCATAGCACTGCAC
Organism: Agelaius phoeniceus; assembly: GCF_051311805.1. NCBI lineage: Eukaryota > Metazoa > Chordata > Aves > Passeriformes > Icteridae > Agelaius > Agelaius phoeniceus. Next base: position 41,601,042 of record NC_135265.1, read on the forward strand.
ACAATGAAAGTGGGACAAAAGCTGCCAAAACTCTTTCTTACTATTTTTATAAGCTAGAAAACTAAACCAAAAGTGTTTCTTATTCTGAACTCCTAATTGAAGTCCTAATTAGTCTATGAACCCAGGTGATTTTATGCTTTTTGCCCTCTCACTACTCATACTTCTATTTGTTCTGTTGCACCAGCTTCATTTAATTTCATCTTAAGCGATCTAATACTTAAATCTCTTGATGTCAGAGACTGGATTTGTCTATGCCGTGGAAAGCTCCCAGAAAAATGAGTCTGGGAACTATCAAGTGCTACTGCAGTGCAAGAAATGGTTGATTAGGCTACGGTCAGGTCAGGGGCTTACTCCTGATCAAGAGAGAATTTCATGTCCCCTTTTATTAATCTTCAATGATGTGTAGCATACTTTGGTCAATAAATGGCATTTTGCTGTTCATGCCCGCTGGAAATAATACATGATGCTGCAAGTATTGATCAAAGAGCTCTACTCTGTTAATCCCTCTGCTTGTAGCAACGTTAAATATTTAGGCATTCTCCCTTAGTCCTCTGAAAAGTGTTTCAGCCCTGCAGAGCATGTTCAGCCTTTCTGCTTTATACACGTTTTACGTGTTACTCTTTTTACTTTTCTTTTTTTCCAAGAACACATGCATGACAAAGGATTATAAGATGCTTGCACCAGTTTTAAAGGTTTATTGCATAAGCATGTTGTGAATGTATACATTGATTGGGATGGTGTACTAATTCAGAATTAAAAAGGAGAATGCCTCAGAGAGAAAATCTATCAGTGCCCCATCTCCAAGTGGCTGAGTTACATTAAGGACTGAGAGGCTTACACTGTGCAGCACATTACTGTATTGTGGGATGACAGATAACAAAGAACACATATGAATATCGGGTTTATTCATCCAAATTATCTGAAAAGTATCAGAGTACTAAAAAAATTAGTTATTTCTCTGCCGTGTGCTTGCTTTTTGTATCTGTATTCTCATCAAAAAGTCTCAGAGTTTTGTAGCAGAAGATACAATGAATCATATAGGCTTCTTGTCTGCTGTACTTGCTCATTGACCTCATGTAATCACTTATCCTCGATTTTTTATACTAATATATTGAAGGCAAACTTGATATTGTCAGGCATGCAATGGAATACACGCCAGGAAACCTTCCTTCCAGTGGTGAGGTGACAAATGAAAAAGAAAATAAAAATGGATTTTGCAATTTAAAACATAGTGTGCTCTGGGAAGAATGCATAGCAAGCTATAATGTGATATGATTCATTTCTATATATGCAGGGAAGAATTTTACACAAAAGCTTTATAGGAATTGTACGGGATATTTAAAGTAACATGAAGACTATGCTACATAATGGTGCTTGCTTTATCTGTCACAAGCTAGAAGAAAAGTTTAAATACTTTGCTTGCCCTCTTATCTTTCAGTAAGATGTCACATTATGCCTCATCCCATTACATATTTAATAATCTTTTAGACCTGGTTATGTGTTTGGAGGGGAAGGTTAGCAAAGAGAGTAAAACAAAATGCACATATGCTTCTCTCACTAAATTGATGAAGATCTTGTTGATACGATGTAAAGAAATTGCATTTTAGATATCTTCAAAGCTGGTACAAAAGAAGTCAATGCTTTATGTTGAAAATTTTACATGACTTTGAAGGATATTCTCTTCTTCTAGGTGATCAATGCTGAGTGGATTTTAATGGTTTGAGCTTCTGTGATGCTCATTAAAGATAAAATATCCAGTGTTTCAGATCCTTAAAGCGTTCAGTCTTAAATGCCAAAATGGATGTTAGAAGGGACAGGGTACTTTTTTAAAAGCTAATCTTCATTTAAGTAGTTTTGCAGGGTGAAACTATGAAAATCTCTCCATTACTGGTGATAGATTCACTGGCTGATGGTGCCACCACAGAGTGGCAAAGAATGACTACACCTGCCCCTTTCTTTCATCATGCCTCAGGATAAAAAGTTGTTCATATTTAGGGCCAGCACAGGGATACTATCTTCTTTCTTCTGTAAGCAGTATTCTTAATCAACAGATTAAGAAATCTGGTGTCTGTCAGCAGTATTCAAAGTAATGTTTTCCAAATACCTCTTATTTTAGCTTGATTCCATTCCTGTATATGAGGAAAGCATCCCAGTTTTCCCAGTAAAGATGCAGTAAGATGATCTTTTGGAGTTCTTGATACCTTTTTTTACTTAAAAGTATCCTGCTCAGATGAGTTGACTTCACTTCCCAAGGACTCTTGCTTTTCCTGTACAGTGAGTGAGTCTCTGATGCCTAGGAAGAAACAGAGCCCAGCTCTCTTGCTTTCTATACCTGGCTCTTAATTTTGATACCAGAACATATGTTTGTAATCCTCCTAATCTTTACTGACTGCCCTCAAAACAGAGTATAGATCTTGGAATTAGTGAGAGGTGATTTTAGTGTAAATGGTTGGGCCCTATGTTTTTGGGGCATTTCTGCTGAAAATATATTTCACTGATTTCTATTGGTGTGTTTTCATTTGTGGCAGACAGGTATATCTGAATACATGATTTATTGTTTTCTATTACATTTTTGAGCTGATTTTTTATCATCTGTATGTAAATAAATTGTGCTGCCAAAGTCAGGAACTGAACAAAGTTTGCACAGCAGCCATAACCAGAGGTATCCTCAGGTGAATTGTTAAGTGTTCAAGGTTCAGGTTGAATGGGGCTTTGAGCAGCCTGATCTACTGAAAGGTGCCCCTGGCCATGGCAGGGGAGCTGGATCTGGATGATCTTCCAACCCAGGCTGTTCTATGGTTGTGTTAGGACTAATGACTCCTCACTCTCTATGCAGGGTGGGATTTTATGGGAGGTACAACCACCTTTTGTATCCTCCACAGCTGCTCATGGGCATGCATCAGCTGAGGTGGGCATCCCTAAGTGAGGAAAGCTGTCTTTGCTCTGAATACAGTGATTCATTTTTCTGCACAAAGGATTTGAGGCTTGAAATTTTTATTGAAATGTCTCCTAATACTCCGGAGTTTGACACAAGGACACTGGACACCACTGCCATACTCTGCTAGGGCTCCCATGTTTCCACTTTTCTCACGTTTTATGGACAAATGATGAAGTGCTGGCTGCTGTGCCACTAACCTGGATGGGATAGAAATACAGCACAAGCCAATGCATTTATTTGCACTGATTGGTTGGCATTTGTTCTAAGTTTCAGCAGTTTGTCAGTAACATGTGATTACTCCTGGAATTTAGTGGACTGCTGGAACAGTTGCAGACTGGTTTCACTATGATGAAGTTGAACTAGTAACAGAGGAGGCCCTGTAGTGGATGGCAGCTTGTGTACTTCACCATGCACAGATCAGGCAATGGTTCCTGAATTCTGTAGGTAGAAGATTCCTTTATTAAAATTAAAATTAAAAAAAAAAGTTCTTAAAAATGTAAGGAACATGCTAAAACATTAGGGAAAAATACAGGGCTGAGTAGATGTACACTGCAATGGAATGGACTAACAATTTATGGAAACATGCTGCAGAGATTAAAACACAGGGGCATATTATTTTTTACTTAGGGAACACTTGTATGATCAGAACTGTGTGATGAAGAGCTTTAACTTTTGTAGGTAGATGTTTAGCAGAGTGTGTTTGCTGAAATATCTGTCCTTCACAGCCAAAAGCTCTTTTGTGTCTTGTAAGCCCATGTGGCCTGACAGAGGTAGTTTTGTGTCAATGCTGAGTGATTGCATGCTTTCTGGGTCATCCATGTTAACATTTTGATTATAGTGATGAGTTACAAGGGATGAGCTGCAGAGACTGTGATGTTGCATTGGAATGCACTAACTCAGATGAAAAAAAAAAGATGTTTTTCAATCTGCAAAGCTTTGAGACAAAGTGAATCACATAAACAGATGATCTTTAAGCAAACTTTCTGCTCTGTGTTGTGGTCGTGTTATCAGCCGTTGTCCTAAAATCTTGGTGTCCTTCAGAATTTGCTGTGTTTTACAGCAGCTGTGATCCCAGGAAGTCTGTATGAAATACTAGGATGGGCTCATTTGTGGTAAGGTATGAATCCTTATGAGAGCTCAGTTTCCCCCATAATTCTGTCTTGTGTTGGGAAAATATGTGTGAGCTGGAAAGCACAAAAATGGAAATTGTGAGGAAGAGAGAGGGGCATAATCCTGCATGGATGAAAGCACTTTGCATTGTAACCAGCTCTGTTCTGCCACTTAACCATCACCAGGAGACAAAAGACAAGTGTGAGTGCTCTGCTGTTAAGCCTAAGTGTTATATCTTGATTCTTTTCTGCCCAAAGCACTTCAGACTAAGTGCACAGCTATACATTAGGTTTGAGAATCCCACTTGATTTGGAATTTTTTTCTCGATTTGGAATTTTTTTCTCCTCAGTGCATCTGTACTCTGTGTCTGTGCTGGATGTCATAGTCACTTCTCTTTGTTGGTCAGTGTACAGACCTGCATGACCTGCCTCCAAATAAAATGAATTCAGAGTTCCTTTAAAAGCAATGACAGGTAAAACCCCAGACCTATCTTTGGCTTTCAGTGAATGGTATAAAACCTGAGATAAATCTGCTACCAGTCACACAGGGCAAATTCACCTTCCATGAACTTGATTTTAAAGACTTATCTACCTCAGGGATCTCTGTTGCTCATTCCCTGCCCCTTCTATACATAGAAGTTTCATTGATCTCAACAGGATTTCTGTGCACTAGGCACTTTCAGGATATGCAGCAGAGACCTGTGGTGCAAGTAAGAAATGCACAATACTGATTGGAAAGAAAATATGCATCAGAACATATAGTTCTACCAGAACATGTAGTTAGCTTTTCATATGGAGAGTGGCACTGAGCTGAATTTATGTGCAGTGTAATTTATGTTTCACACCATTTTTAAGCTTCATTCATCTAATACCTCTGTGAATGCTCCAGGTCCCCCCTGATGCCTTCAGGTGGAGGCTCCCTGTTTAAACATTTGCTAAAATGGGTATCCTGTGGCTAGGAAGCATACATATATATAGTGCAGTCTGAAATCTTGTGTGGAAGAGGGAAGGGGCATCCTGTGTGTGTTTTATTAGTTATGAGAAGTATTTCTTTGAGGTAGAACTATATTTCAAAGGTAGTGTGAGGTGCTGGATTGACCCACAATCTACTGCATACTCTTGCATTGTCCCAGTAGTGCTTTGTGCAATCTTGGAGGATTAGCTTTGCCACAGAGCAAGTAGATTATGCCTTGCATAAGAAAAATTAAAATAAGTATACGGCTGTCTAGTTTGCAAACTGGAAAAGAATGGATGACTCTCTGTTATTATTTCAGCCAAATGTGTCCTCTCGTACTGTGCAAGGCCTCAAGTGTTTTGACCTGATTATTTTATCTCAGCAGGTCAAATTTAGGGGACAATCCATTCTCTTTCCATTGTCCTTGTCCATGCACTGAAAATTTTAATAAAGCAAGGTTAGAGGAGCTGTTAAAAATCTTTTCCTTGTTTTAGTGTTAGTCTCTCACTCTTCTCTCAAATAAGCTTTAGCTCTTATTAAGTTCTTTTTTTTTTTAAATTTAAATTGTTTTTATCTCATGTTGCCAACGAATCAATCAGAGGAGCCATCCCTATGAATACAGAACATCCATGGAGGCCAACATTGATTTCTCCTCAGCTGCTTCTTATTATAAAGTTCCCTGGTGTGAGGAAGATGCTAAATAGAAGCTAATAGACATTACATCTCCACATACATTTTCACATTCTGAAAAATACAGCTTGGAGGTTTTTCTTTTTTATTGAGAATTTAGCTTTTCTTTCTTGAGAAAGGCAAAAAACCCTTTCTCCAATTCTTCTTTCTTTTTTTCCCCCCCCCCCAGTGCTGGAGAGTAGAAACTTGCTCAGGTATTGGGAGTTATTCACCCTGACCAACAGAGTGTAATTGCCTTGGAATAATCACTTTTCTGGTAGAAATGTTTATATTTCCTGCTGTGTTAATTGGTGTTACTAGTAAAGCCTGCAAGATAGGAATTTCTCAGCTACCAAGAAGTCACTTGCTAGGCAGTCTGATTAGTAAAGAAAATGGAAGACAGCCAAGTTATTTTAATAGAATTTTTAACTTTTCCAGGAAAAAAATTGCAGAAACAAAAATAGACCACCTTCCACTTTTTCTTACTGACACCAGCCTGTTGTGCATAAATTTGTAAACTGCGATGACATGAAAGGCCAGTGTTGGGAAAGGCAGTTGCATGAAGATAAGAAAACCCAGGATAACATAAGTAGACCTGACATTCCCTTGTTGACAGAGAAGATGGGCTCCTACTCTAATGTCATTGTAAAAAAGTGTCCCAAGTCAAACCTCAAAAAATCCAGCTTATCCCTCTGCCCAAGGAGTGCTCCTTGTTTGGGTGCTCTGCATATGGTGATTGTTACTGGGAGGCTGTAAGGGTTAAGCGTCTCCTTCCACTCTCACAGTTACACTTTCCCATTGCCTCCTCTGACAGCTGAAGGCCAGAGACCCCTTACATGACAGAAGAGTCCCAATGGGCACAGGTGTCCCTCCTTGTTCAGATTTTGTGAAAATAGGGAAAAAACCTTGTCTTCCATGGAGCAGAGCTATTGACTCACAACCTTTGCCCACTGCAGCTGGAATGCTTGCTGCAGCTTCCCCTCCAGCATTTTCTTTAATTCAAAGAGTCAGAGTAGACTTGTGAATGTGAAGACAGCTTTTACAGAATCACAGAATGAGTCAGGTTGGGAGAGACCACAGTGGGGTCACCTGGTCCAACCTCCCTGCTCAAGCAGGGCCATCCCAGAGCACATGGCACAGGATCATGTCCAGGGATTCTTGAGTATCTCCAGTGAGGGAGACTCCACAACCTCTCCGGGCAACCTGTTCCAGTGCTTGGTTATCTGCACAGTAAAGCTGTTCTTCCTCACATTCCAGCAGAGCTTCTGTGCATCACTCTCTGGCTGTTGCCTCTTGCCCTATTGCTGGGCACCACCAAAAAGAGCCTGGCTCCATTGGCACTCCCCTTGAGATACTGGCAGACATTGATGAGGTCCCCTCTCAGCCATCTCTTCTGGAGGCTGAATGGGCCCAGCTCCCTCAGCCTTTCCTTGTGAGGGAGATGCTCCTGTCCCTTTTTCACCCACACTGGACTTGCTCCAGGAGCTCCATGTCTCTCTTGTCTTGAGGAGCCCAGAACTGGACACAGCTTCAGAAGCTGCCTGAAAGGGGTCACTTCACTTTTTTTCCTTTCTCAATTCTTGTGCTGAAGGTAATTAGTTGTGTTGGTTAAACACCAGATTCAAGCCTGCTGGCTCTCAAAATCTATTTGGAAGTTTTCAGAGGGATTTTATTTTGTTTTCTTTTTTACTCTCACCTTACTGCTATCAAGTGGCTACTTCTCAAAACAGACTCTCTATAGGCTGTTGGTTTCTTTTAATCCTTGTATGTGGTGCTTTACCATTATTAAGAGAACCTAAGCATTCTTCAGATGTCTACAGCTTTGGAATTTAAATTTAAATTACTTCTAGCAGAAACAAATCAAACTTGCATTGCAGACCTACCAAAAATACATTAATATATATTAACCTGAAAGTTCTTGGTGGAATAAATTGAGAGATTCAGTAATGTTTCTCTCAGCAGTGTCATATCCAGAGACATTTAAATTCATTTTGATTTTAAATTTAGTTTCTTTCTGAATTCGAGGCCAGGCCAGCATTTCTCAGCATACTTAATGAAAGCATCTGCTATGCTGGACTGGTGTTATATGTAAGTAAGTGAATGCCTAAGAGAAATAAGGAACTGAAGACAATAACTGAGCCCAGGATTTGGATCAAATATGAGTGTTTGTAGTGTCTACAGTGTCTTCTGTAGCTAGAGGAAATGGGGTGATGGTAGTTTCTGTCATTATTTTTGTCTTTCACCCATCCATATGGTGAGGACAGCTTTCACAGACAAGACAAAAAGGGAAAGAGACTGGATTCTTAATCAAATTCTTCACAATTAGGTTCCTTTTTTTTTTTTTACACAAGAAAGAAGGCTGAAAGGAATCCTTCTGCCTGACCTCTCATTCACATTTGTGCATCACCCTGTCAGAAATAAGACCTGTTAAGCTAAAGGATAAATTAATCTAACAGTAACATAACACAAACAAAGAAGAAAATGTCCTTGTTCATAGGCAGCTTCAGTTGATATTAAAGAGAGCTGATACAAATACAGACTCTCACCAACACATATGCACATTTGAATTTAATGTATAAGATCAAGGTTCTTTTTCCTTTTGGCTTTGGAGAAGGAATTCTGTTTACAGTAGGGCAGTGACATAATACTGCAGCATAAGTTATCCTTTGCATTGATATAAATCAATGACTTCAACTTTTGCCATGTCATCAACAAGCACCAAGAAATTTTGCTTTTTTTAATCAGACTCACTAACATATGTAAAGATCTATTGCCCACTTTCTTAGCTGATTTTATATTTTAACTGTCCTTTTTCTAATCCTTTCTGCATATTTTTACCATGATCAGTATATTAAGTGTATTTTTGTTTTTATAGTATTGCTAGTCAGATTAGAAAAGATCAAATCTTCCTCCATTTTGGTAAGCACTTCTATGAGTAGGAGTTCTAATCTTCAGGCTCAAGCGCCTAAATTTGCCCACTAGAAGCTGGATATAGAAGCTTGCATCTCACTACATCACTTGGTCTCTTCTCACAGCTAACAGAAGGAAATAGACATTTTCAATTCATGTTTCATCTTGTTCAGAAATTGGCTATATGTCCCAAGTCCCAAGTCTGCTTTTTCATCTCTTAATTGCTTATAGAGGAATCTCAGGAGGGGCAGCTCACATGTAGAGATCTGTAATGTCCCAATCTGTTTTAAGGAGAAACAGTTCCTCCTGAAAAGTTCAATAACATGAGGAGATCTTGCTTAGAAACCATAGGGTTGATGTCAAATTGTTTCTTTATTTGTGGTGTGGCTCCACCATTTGCTATGTGTATGCTCAGATCCTTGTGCTGCATTTTCCCAGCCTCAGGAGAGAGGACATGTACCCTAAGCAGGGTTTTTACCCAGCCAGTGAGTATATAAACTTCACAGGAAATGTGACATTACTAGGAGAAAATTAGAGCAGTTGTCCCTAGTAAAACCTGCTGAGTTTGTTTTATTCAGGCAGGCTGCTGCAGAAGCAGATAGCCACTATCTCTGATGTGTTGGGTGATGCTTTGGGAAATCATCCTGAGAAGCCACTCCCATGAATTCTACTTCATGGACAATGAGCTCTGATTCTACCTACAGTAAGTATTGGGCTGGAGGCTTAACTGTGTTTTTCTTCAATGTGAGCAAGAGGAAGAGCAGTGCAGGTTTTGCCAGGTCTCTTAAAAAGAGATTTGTAAAGGTCTTAACCTGTCAGCAAGAGAGAGCAGTAACTTGCTCAAGGTTAAAGCTAAATACTGAATGCAGCAAACTATAAAAAATTACGTGGACTGTGGATGGCACTGCACAATCTTTTATTATGGACTTGGATGTAATGACTCTCTCTTATAGTTCATTTTGGCAGAGGAATGAGACTCCCCCACCTCCTCCCTCAGAAAGCCAGTTTGCAGATCAGCACACTGAGCACAGTCTGGTATCACAAGTTATAATAAAACATGTGATAACCCAGCATACTTGGCTGGAAGTTGGTAGTTTATCTGTAATAAACTTTCTTTACTTTGTGCTGTGAACACAAAACCCCTGGACTGAGTTGCAGTGTGCCACTGTGGTGATAGCTGTTGATTCACTAGATGCTGTACTCTAGGTAGTGCCAGTTACCAGTGGCAAATCAATACATACAGGGTTACCCCTCTTACAGAAGGTGAAGTAAAGAAATAGTCAGGGTTATTATAACATATGCAAGTTTTCATCATTTAAGTAGAAAACCAAAACAGTATTTAGCAGCTCAGCTTAAAATGGAAAGGACAATAGCAGATATCAGCCTCGTTCTTAAACAGTTTCTAATAATAACATTGAATGTATAGGCTTCAATGAATTTTGGATCTAGCCTCACTGTTCTTTTGCAGCTCTTAAACACATGCTACAAGCAGAAATAAACACCTACATAGACTTCTTTGGTGTCAATATCTTTGCAAACATAGCAGTCATGCTGTAGTGTGATAAGACGTGTCAATTTAAAGGAGTTAAAAAAAGAAAATCAAGAAGTGTTTATATGGGATATGTGTTATTTTCAATTCATTTATGTGCAAATGTGCTATTCAAAGGTTCTAGGCATTTCTCATTATATTGTCTCCCTAATTTAGAGTGTACTCTGTGTGGCATGGATATTATATTGGTATTTTCCAAGGCAGTATGCACACACTGCTACCACTACTTTTAGTGATAATTGAATAATCACCTACTGAGTCTTTTCTTATTTCTGTGATTCTTTCTATACAGAGGTGACACAAGTAGTTGTTGACTGCTGAATCATTCTGAATTTTGGTATAAATGTATTTAAATATGTGCAATGAATGTGTGTACTAACTTTGCTTTTGTTGTCTCCGGAGGGAATAGCAATTAGTTCTTTGTTCAACTTTAAAATTAAAGTTAGTCCCAAAGTGCCAAAAGAATGGAAAAAAACATTTTGTAAAATGTTTCATAATTAACTTTTTTTTATTTCATATGGTCAGTTAAAACACAGATTCAGTGTTTTCATATCCAAAAGCTGTGCAGCCCAATGTATCACAGATACATAAAAGTGAAATTTTTTGATTAAAAAAAAATGGAAACAAGTAAAAAAACTATCTTGGGTGAAAATGGGAAGAGAAAGAATTCACATAGAAAGTGTCAACAACAGCAATTCTGAACTCCAGCTACATTGATCTAATTTTCATTTTGTCACTCAAAGCAGGAGAAGTTGAAGTCAAAGTTTAATATCTCTAGACAAGGACACAAGTTGCAGAACACAAGTTGCAGGAAGAGTTGCCAGCCTCTAAAAGAAGTGCTGATTATTTTCCCCCTGTAAAAATGAGAAGGAAACTTTTATATTGAAACAAAGAGAACTTAGAACAAGGACAGAAAATTTGAAAACAAACAGAAAACTTGGAACAAGAAAAAGAGTACAGTATTTTATTTTATTCCAAAGTATTTGTTTTTCTGTCCTAAGGGATGTGATTTTGTAGCATTTCTCTCTTGAATCAAAATCACAAAAATTTCCTTACTCAAGGATCAAGCAATGAAACCTCATGTATTTCAATGGTCCTGAAAGTGAGTTTGAACTAACTTTCATTTGGGTTTTAACATCTTTTCCTTGATCCATCTCTCCTATAAAATTTGCATTGTTTTTCTCTTTCTTTTAGTTTGTCTTATATATATATATATATATATCTAGAATGTAGGAGCATCTGAAAGTCCCTATCACAGTTCTTCTCCTGGTGATCCATTCTAAAAATTCTGTTTTCAAAGTCTCTACCTACTAACCAGAAAACTGATGGGTTACATTATTTGTGCATAAAGAACAATGTCAAGTATTGTCTTATGTGTCCTCTGTTTCTAGTTTTGTACTTCAGCAGTAAATGCTTTGTTTGTTCCTTGTAGGCAAGCTAATACCATAAACTACCTTGTGTTCCAGTAATTCAAGCCCATAATAATGGTGAGGGTGATGACAGGATGTTCATAGATTTATAGGAATTAAATGGTCCATTTTGGCCTTTAGGGTGGTTTTCTTCTTTTCCTTGTTTTTCCTTTGCATTATTCTGTGAGTGTAATTGACGTTGTTGAAACATGAAGAAATTTTTGGTCAAGTTTTTTTCACTTTTGACTCATTGAGTGTTGTAATACTCAAGTATTAGGTAGTCAAGGAGTGTAATGGAAAATGCAGTGTCACCAAGTATGGAGTCATTCAGTGCAATACAGAAAACTGGACTGGTAAGGAATTTGATCAGAGGAATACACAGTGAGAACTGATATGAAATGCAGTAGAGCAAGGTTGTAAGGATAAAGGATGATTTTGTTAATTTGCCATGTGAAAGAGAGAAGAGCCCAGAATCTTCAAATACTTAACTCAGGAGAAATGGAGGAGGGAGTCAGAATAGAGCATTGAGATGAATATCTCAGTTTTTTGTTTTATGCTTTGAGTTTTGTAAAATATATGCATTTTCATGGTACACCAAAAATGGGAAGTTTTATTGTTTCTAGATCTGCATTTATGTTCTGGCTATGTCTACAATGAAGTATGCATAAGTCAGAGAGCATGTGCTTTGGAAATGAGACCAGTACTGACCAGTATCCTGAGCTGTATTCTTGATTCCTTGCTTATTCTCAGTCCTGTGTTTGCATCCTTACTAAATAAGTAGGAAAAAATTAAAATGTCAACAATTGGAGGTGGGGAACAGTGGAACTGTTGTACAAGTTACCTTACACACGCCTTATTTTTAAAATACAAATTGTAAATGAAATAGCAGATGACATTATGTAAATTCATTCCTCTATCAGCAATTTTTGCCAAGTAATGAAAATATAGTCAGAATGGTGCTTGGTGGATTGCATAATTACACATCTGAAAGTCTTAAGTGGTAATAACCATTGTTAAATTACTTAGTGATATCATTTTTTCTAATTCAAACTAAAGTTTCAACAACTACTAATTGAAGGCAATTAACTAGGCAGGGCTATTAAAAACAAACACAACCCATTGTTAATTTGATCTTAAAGCTTAAATGGTAAGATTTTTCCTTTTTAAATTTTGCTGGCTTCATGCTTGTTACCCTTACCTTATGGAGTTTCTGAGGCCAATGTTCTCATGTTCATGTTGATCATCAGGAAAGCCACATTAACTCTTATGAGAAGATCTGATGAGATCCAGCTTTCAGAAAACAATTTTTAGCCATGTGTTTTGATGAGATTGGAAATGAAGATTGCATTGTAATGATACTGCAGCAAGTTTGTTTTCAGCAGGGGTTCTCTCCTATGGACTGAGTGGGAGCGCTTCACATAATGTGATAGTCCTGTACCTCTGAACATATATTTTATTCTGCATGCCTCCTTAGTTTGGAAGGAATGGGAAAGACTGTAGAATAAAAGAAGGTAGGTTAAGAGGAAGGGGTCACTATGCCTGAATCATGTGTCAGACACGTGGCACAGTAAATTGAAGCACCCTCCCTTGGAGTGGACCCTATGGCATTTTTCTCATTTTCTTTAATGCAATAATGCAAGAAAGGCAAATACTGAGAATGTTGCTACTGGTGTTTCATTGAGATCCATGTCATGGAAGTCCATTCATATAAATGAGTGTAGTCCACTTCAAATGCTGGAGTTCAGATAGGTCAGAAGCCATAGCAATTGCATTATTTATGGAGAGGCCTTGCAGACAAATAAACCTCCTGCATGTTGTATGCTAACAAAAAGAGCTGATGTTGCATTTGGGAAAGAGAGGACCAAGAAGCAGAAGATTAATAATGGAAAAAAACCAGCTGGTTAAATTTTAAGCTGCTTGAAAAGCACATTTGCAGCAGGATTTTCTTTATCAAAACATTTTCACTCAAAGCCTGAAGTTTTCTTTCTGACAGGAATATTCAGGTTCTGAGTATAACTTGCATATATTCTGTAGAATGGTCTATACAGACACTGTATAGACATATATACACTATATAGACTATACAGAGAAGAACTGCAGCCATCACAGCATGTGGAAAAGAAATGTCCTTGGAAATCTGGATTTCTTCAGAACCTCAGGCAGGAGGTTCTGAAGGAATCCAGAGGCAGGAGCTATGTGGGTGCGCCATGAATGCATGCAAAGGAGGAGAAATCACTCCATGCTCTTTTACCAGCATTTTTTATTTTAAGAAGATGAGGGGAAAAAGCAGAAGATGGCAAAAGTTTTAAAGTTGTGTGCTCTGTGATTCTAGTTGATTATTCTGATCACATGGCATGGGTTATGTACTTACGAAATATCCCAGCAGACACAGCAAGTGAGTTAAACCTATTAACAGTGAATCTCCAAAGAATCCCTCCAGCTTCCCATCACTCAGTATCAGGCATTAAGATTGAATATAGGCATCCACATAGAAGATTCTCCCAGAGAATGGAGACAGGCAAGTCATCATCAGACACAGAATTCTCCTGCTCAGAATAATTGCCTATTTGCTCTGCATTTGAGCCCTATTCCTTGAGCTTAGATCTCCTGCACATCTAGTTAGAACTTGCAGAATTAATATCAGGTTTCCTGTCACCTCACTTATTACTTTTGTCAGTGGAATTCAAGGAGAAGAGTCAAAAACATGTTTTTTAGAGGCTATTTCTTAAAGAACTCTGTTTTTTCTTTTTTGTTTAAATAGAAACCTGTCCGTTAGCATGTCAGGTTATTTCTTTTGGCTACACTGGAAAGGACATCTGAATAAATTGCCATTTTACAATACAGGTATTGTTGCTTGGAGATCATTATTGTGCTATCCTTTCTAACCAGAGCCACACCTTGGAAAAAAAAAAAGTCTTTAGAAAGGGAAAAATAGGTTAAATAGCAGATTGGATGTGTTCTCTTTAGACTTCTCCTTCAGAAGGCTTCTTCTATTCTGAGTCTTAGTGCATAGGAGCAATCTTTTGAATAGGACAGAATACAAAAATGCATTTAATTTGTTTAATGCAGTGCTAGGAAATCTCAGTGGGTCTTTGTAAAGAATGATGATATACAGATGGCATATTGAGAATCTTCACTGGAAAAAAAATTTATGTCTCCTTCCTAGTCACGTAGGATTCCAGCAAAGCACACAAAAGACTATTGTCCTTTAAACTTTTAAGTAGTTTTCTTTAGAAAGATGACCTGCATTTTCATGCATTTATGAATGGAGTGGTGGGTGGACCTGCAGTGCTGTAAGACCAATAATCACAAGGTCCCGCTGACTTCAAATTATATTGGCTGAGGAAAACTAAAAAAACCCAGTGTAATTCTTCATACAGATAAAGTTTGAGTAAATTAGTACAATCCCATAGATACACTCAGAACAATTGCTACCACAACCTGCTTTGTTCCAAAGAGTGTAAATGCTGTTATAACAAATAAATTACTGGACTTTGTTAGTCACTGACACTTCAATTAGTGAGTGTGCTGGAATTCTTACTCACTACTTCTCCTCCCTTAACACTGAGAATTTTTCACTGGTTTGTGCACATTCATATATATCCCTGAAGTTTTAGCTGTTATTTCCTCTTCTGTGTTATAAAGCAGTAAAATACATAATTTTCATTTCTTAATGATTATCTCTGTGATCTCCCTAATCAATAATTAGCTAATATATTTTTGCAATGCAGTAACAATGCTAGCTAGTAGCTTGACAGCAAAACACCTGTTCTTATGCTGAACTCTCTCATATGGTCTTCACTTAAATGTTTTCATGTAGCAGATTTTTTTTAAAGATTAACATACACAAAATTTTTATTAATTTCCATCATGATTTTGGAACCTTCTTGGAGAGAATGCATGTGAAGGAGTTCAACATGACAAAGAAAAGTTAAAAATATGGGTTGATTTTGCTTCTCTGCTATCTTTGATCTTGGCTTTGTCATTGTTTTAAAATATCATTCTGTATATTATTAAAGTGAGGAAGCTTCAGATCATGCAAAAATCTTCTGGAAAACAGATTTTATATCAGAATATGAAATAAAATGAAAAGTAATGAAAAAAGAAATTAGGTTAAAAGGCCAGAAAACCCATTAGAAACTGTATGTTTGTGTATTATCTAGCAAATCAAATGTCAGGGGAAGGCATTTGTGAAATAATTATCAATAATTTAAAACAAAAAGGAAGCAAAAAACAGAAGCCTTCTTTTTTTTTATATTTCAGAGGGTAAATCCAGGCTGCAAAATTCATCAATAAAGCAATTATGTGGCATTATTCTGATTTTAAAAGACAGTTGCACTGTCAGAAGTTTTGCTGGAAAACTTCCCCACCCAAACATCATTTTCTGTTCAGAGGTAGACCACTGTTGCTGAAGTGAGGGGTTTTGTATCACACATGAAAAAGAGAGCATTGAAATGGTGCCCACCAGGCTTGGCAGCACAGCTGAACAATGCAAGTTGAACAATGTTGAGAGTAACCGTGAATTGAGACCTGGGGATAGACACAGGCCTTGCCAGCAGGAAACCTGGCTTTGCAGAAAGTATGTTAGTTGTGAGACAGTAAATTCATGGAAGAAAATGAATGTTGTTTTCCCTTCACGTTTCTCTAGTGGTTTGGTTTTCTGCATGCTGGTCTCTAAGACCCCAGTGAATTTTGTCTTTACTTATGCCTTACACTGTTTGGCATTGGGATATAGTAGGAAAATCCCAGAGGTTTGTGAAGGTAGGTAAATTTGGGATAATCAACTATACCTTGCTGTTTTTGAAATCAAGCTTCAGAACTTCTTGAGTAGAAACAGGGACAAGTCTAATTACAGCAAATTTTATTAAGTACAGACTTACTTCTGTCTGTCTTTGCAATAGCATCATCTTTGACTTCTTCACATGAAGATGACAGGGACATGAGCACAACCTCCTAGGTGACATTGCCCTCTAGGGATATAGATATGAGTGTGAGCCTGGAATAGCTAAATGTTGCAGTGAATAAACAGGTTTGTTTGAAGCTTTGGGTAACTGCACATTTACTGTTCTCATGTTCTGTATTTGATAACTTTCTACAGATACCAGATAATATAGGTGTGTATGTACACATATGTTATGTACAAACGTGTATAGAGAAATGTGTGTGTCTGTAATTGCATCCAGTCCTTCTTGTCATTACAAGCTCAATTTAAATGAGCACTGTAGATCAGGCTGCCTTCTGATAAAGAACTTAGTGAGCTGATGGTGGCATTGCAAATTTGGATCGGTGAATGAGATTTTTCCTGACATAGATCGAAGTGGGAAGTGAGGCTGAGAAAAGGGTGCAGCTAGGCAGAGCTGTTTGAGAAGGGTTAACTTGTGAATAAATATTGCACAGCAAATCAGGAGATCTGTACCCAGTGACAGTGTGACACTGGACAACTTTCATTATGCCTGTGCTGCATCTCAGCCCTTTGTGAAACGAAGGAAATACTTCACTGCCTACTGGGAAAATGAAATCATTAGTGCTTGTAAGGTGTTTGCAAACAAAGTCAGTGATAAGCACTGTAAAAACCCCCACCTTATTTAGAATGCAAAAAGTGGCAGCAGAAGTTACCTTGGAGGAGCCTGGCCTGACAGAGCTTGGGAACTGCATAGGCATGCTCGTACCCTAATCCTGCAGCACTAGAACATGTTGCATAATGTAAATATTAATAGTTCAGTTTGTATGAGAAGACTCTCCTACAAGGGTATTACAAAGCAGGAATAAGAGATACAGGATTAAACCTGGATTAATTCTGTGCTCACTTTATATACTATGTAAACACAGTAAAAACTGATAATAAAAGTAAGCTAGTTTGGACTAGGTTGACCATTTCAAATAAATTTATTTCTCTTCTGGTACTATAAAGCAGGTTTTCTTGCAATGTTTATTCTGGTTTGGCACAAAGGCACCCTTAAAGCAAAAGCTTTTGCCTAATGTACTTTCATCTTTGTTTATCCACTAGCAAAAGCAGTCTGTTGCAAACAGGCTGTGCTGTGGTCTGGGTCACCATGATTTCATCTCATGTCAGATGTGCTTGTGTTTCAATCCAAGTAATATATTCTGTCCCGGCCAGTTAAAAACCCCATGCATATACCATGTAGCCAACCAGTAAGTTTCTAGAGATCTCATATGATTCTGTCCCTCTGAATTCACAGTTTGACAGATCCACATTAATAATATGGCACATGTCCCAGAACTCCAGTTCTTAGGGCACCTCAGACAGAGGTGGAGACAAAGAAATCTTACATTTTTCATCTCCTGCCCCACCACCAAGTCCATGCTGGCCTTTTCAATACAGCTTCTTCCACCCTTGTCATAGAGTCTGAGAGTCACTGGGTATCAGCTTATCCTTCTCAATTCAGAGCTGAGCTTTAGAGCCTGAGACTTCGTTCTCTCCCCTGGTAACTGCCCAAGGAGCAGAACTGCACTGAATAGAAATAACAAATGTGGCTTAATGGCAGCTCTTTTAACCATTAGTTGTCACTCCATTTAGGAAAAACAATCAAACAGAATCCCAATGCTAAATAAAATCTAGGGTTCCATTTTTCCTCTCCTCAACACTTCTGTTAAGGGTATAAAAGCACTTTCTGCCATCGTTTATTGTTACAACCGAGTCACATAAAGCTGTACAGTATTCTAGTATTGTGGTAATTCAGTAGAATTAATACTGACATCAGTCTGTTGTGGTTCATTAGCTGGAAATTTTATTTGTGTGCAGATCCTAGCTGAAGTATTTGGAGGATATTTGATAATTCGGGTAATATTAATATTTTCATTACTCAGTCTTTACCTCACCCTTCATTTAAAACTCCTTGTTCATCATCTCACCATACTCAGGACTAGGATTTTTCCTCTGTTTCTAGTTCTGTATTAGAAGGCAAAGGCATTCTCAAAAAGGTTTTTTCCCTCTCACTTCAGTTTGCTTGTCTCTCACCAGGTTGCAAGGTTCAGTACTCACCTGCCTTTTCATGACAGGAGAAAGGCATCAGGTGTTTGCTAGGCCTGCCACATTCCTTGAAGTAGAAAAGTTGTTGCCCTTTTATTCTTACTTTGCTGTGTTGTCTTCAAGTTTTATTAGCAACCTGTTCTAGACTTTGTTTTCTGTCTCCAGGGAAATACTACATTGTAAGCAATAAAGCTGGTAAAAAGGAAAAAAGAAAAAAAAAGAAGAAAGAAAGGAAACCAAGAGCCAGATTAGCATCTCTCTTAACAGTAGCGTGAAAAATAAGCTCATGTTTGCAATGAACTCTTCTTTAGCTGGTGGAAATTACAACCCAGAGGTCGTACACTTAGTCACTGGCAGCAGAATGTTGTCACTCCCTGCTGGCTGATTCATGAAATAATTTGCTGTGAAGAAAATTGCTGTTTCACATCAGCTGGAAACAGCTTTTGCCAGACCAGACTTTGATACTGCTGTTGAGTTACAATCATGCTTTGAATAGAGTTGCACACAGACTCATCATGCCAGCATGGCTGCATCCATGTGCCTGTAAACCAAGGAAGGATCCCACTCAAATGGGGAAAAAACATTAAAAAAATAATGTGTTTTGGTACAGGCAACTATTAGTATTTCTCATAATGCAAATTATCTGGAAGAGAGGTCCTTGCTTTTTCATTCTTCACATAGTCATCTCTAATTTTATTTTCTCTGACATGTAAGTGTTGGCTCATCTATAGAATTTTGAGATAAGCTTTTGAATTTACTTTAATAACAGAGCATTGGTATTTTTGTATAGAGGAGACTCAATAGTCTCCCCCAGTTTCTTTAGTGATTTGATGCCAAACAATTGCCCCTGAGACCATCCACAGCCTTAGTGGGTTCCTCACAATGCAATAGAATAGGTGTTCCTTTCCTCTTTTCAGGTAAAACTACATCTTTTATAAACTTCTGTCATTCTGTTTGCTATAGGCAGTGTCATTTAAACAGCCATTTCTGCTAGAATTTTCTTTTTCTGCAAGCTCTGTGAAGTGTTTGTGAAGGCCCCTGTTGTCATTCAGAAATGGAGGACATGAGTTGCATTTGCTTTTCTGTAAAGCTAGAACATTTTCAAGGGCAATTCAGAAACATTTCTTTCCCTCCTTTTCCTATTTTTTCCATTCATTCTGTTAAAGTGTTTTTCTTTGCATATTTCTATACCTTTCTTTCCTTTTCACATATTCTTCCTTGTGCTTGGCTCTCTCATGTTCTGAGTATTCCAGTATTTTTAACTGAAGGGGTAGAGGGCTGATTTTTTATTTTGCCAATCTTAGCATTGAAATGCTACTCTTTTTGTAATTTTTGGGTGCATGGCAAAGTAGAATCTAGTATGACCTTCATAAAATCTTTAAGAAATGCATTACAACATTAAAGATTAGTCTATCACTCAATCTCTAATATGTAAGTTTACTTCCTTGTCTACTCTCAGCTGAGAGCTCTGCAGTTGAAAATTTCAGAAGGCTTTAGTGTTATCTGTTTAATATTCTAGGATATTGTCTCAGATGATAATAAAAGATTTTTAAGCTGCAAGGGATCAAATTTTCCTTATGTTGTAGCACATTAGATTTAGTGTTGGTATCATCAACACATTTTGAAAACAGCTAAGAAGTATGAGTAAGATCTTCCATTGTCTTGGGAAAAGATTACAATTTCACTTTTTTTGTCTTTTCCTTGGATGAAGTGTCATCATAAATAGGTGACTTAGTGGAAAATTCCCAGTGACTCCACTGTGCAGTTCTCTGTCATGGAAACCACAGGTACACTTGTGCCTTGAAGGCAGAGCTTACTTCAAGCTGGTGCAAAGCCTCGATGTCCTGACAGGAGCTCCAGGTGGTCATGTGCTACAGGGCCTTTCTGCCTTCTTGCCCTTCAAGGAAATGGGAGTTAATGAGAATTTTTTTTTTCCAAGGTCTTACCTTCCTTTTCTAGCACATAAATGCCTGTGCCACATCTGCTCCCTACCTTCAGGTACTTGGTGAGGGGGGCAGTTGCCATTCTGCACAGTTGCTACCCAAAAAAAGTCTGTCTTTCAGACTCAGGGCTTGGAAGTTGCCAGGAGGAGCAGATAGTACATCAGGCTGGAGCTGCAAGGGCTATTGATGTGTCCCATGGGTGCTGTATAGTTTGCAGACCTGATTCTGAGCTGCTTCTTGTCCCTTCTTCTGGGGAGAAAAAGGTAAAGGGTATCAGCATCCTTACTTATGTATTGCTTCCAAAGTATTCCCTTCCTCCCTTTGGGCTCACTTACAGAAGAAGGTGGTGAGAGCACACAGTGAGGTTTTGTGGTACACAAATTATGCTGTCCAAGGCATTTAGTGTGACTTGGTTATTCTCTACCACAGCAAAATGAACTCCTGCCTTTAAGAATCAGTCAGTCACTGTTTTTTAAGTGCTTCCTGCTTTGGAACCTATACCCAGCCCTGGTTTTGTCACAGTCAGGGTCAAACTCACTTTTTAAAATTATTCTTGCATTGAAGTGAGAAAGCTGGTAATGCTATCTGTTAGCTCCTAGTAAACTCCTTCATTTTAGGGCATATATATTATAACTTTTAGTGAATGCAGAATAATAAAATGAAAGAAGAGCAATAAATTAAAAAAAAAGATTCCCTTCAGATTTTCCTTCTTTCTCAGACTAATGGCAAAATGATATGGCTGAGCTATGTTTTGGATTATCAGTGGTTGGAGTTTTTGTTGCTGTACCCAGCAGTTTTTATTAGAATGCGTGTTAATTAGAACTGATTTAAATAAAAGGATTTTCACTAGGAGGTCTGAGAAAAAAGGTCTGAATATTTCTGAATATTTTAAAACTTTTTAACAGATTGATAGCCGGTTAAAAATTAACTTTATTTTACATTTACACTGGAATATTTCATGCATCTGCAGTAATCAAGTGCTTTTAGAGATAGATTGTTTCAACTCAGATGTCAAGAAGGTCATGTTACTACTTTGACAACACACAGGGCATCTCTACCCAAACCAAATATTTATTGATTGTATATATTTTCTACTGCTACTTTTTAACAGGCTGTAGCAGAGCTGCAAATAGGGTTAGTATTATATATATATATATATATATATATATATATATATATATATATATAGCCACTTTTTAAAATTTGAGTGGCCATTCACAAAGACACAACAAATGTGTCTTTGTGTCTTTCCCTAACTGGGAAAAATTTAAAAAAATATTATTAGAACACATACATGTGAATGCTAATGGTCATAACTAAAGCTTATTTTTTCCTCATGTAGTATAACCCTGGGTTGCATAAGCTCCTCTGGACATTAATAGTATACATGTGTTGGAGTGTAAGCAGGGAATCCCAAAAGTCAACTTCAATTATTAAACAATAAATGTGCATGTGCAGGAATTGTCATTATGCTGGTGGAAAGAAATAATTTCATTGACATGAGACATTTGTTCTGGTTTCCTTGTTTATATTGAAAACATGTTTGAAGAGGTTTTTTTGTCTCTCTAGTGTTAGTTCTAGCAGTGTCATACAGAGGAATATATGATGGTAATGTTCTGGCTTATCTAAATAAATACAAAGTAAAAACTAATACAGAACATAATGAAATTAAATTTAAAATAAATAGATTCCACACTAGATATTAGAATAACACTTTAACAGCTACATGAAATAACCTTTTATGAACAGAACCAGAATTAATTATTTGTACAGCATAAATTCAAATAATTTTATCTCTGGACTGTCAGTGCAAGTAAGTTTTTCTCAGTGGCAATAGCAAAGTCTCTGTGATCAATAATATTTGTTTCTGAGAATAGTAAAAATAGATTTTATAGCAGAAGCATAGAGCTATTGTTTTGCCAAGCAGCTTTGAATAAAAGCTTTGCATTTGTTCTTTTCTCCTGAGACTACTAAAGAGAACACTGAAAAAGTAAAAGGGGTGACCACAGAAGCAAGTAGGGTCACCCATTACCAGGATTCATTTTATTTCCATTAGAGAGGAACTAGAAAGCATATCACACTATTTGTACCTGATTTTCCATTATAAATTATGGTACATGAGATCATTTAAAAATCGCTCAGCCTTTCAGATGAAGCCGCCTCTGTTGCCATTCCTTAATAATTGAACAGTAAGGAATACAAGATCTCCATTTTCATCCAACTAAAGTAACTCGTGAGATGGGAAAAGAGAAAAAGGTATATGAAGTACAATCTTCCTAAAAGCTCCCAGGGCAGCCTCAGAGGGGGATTCAAAGAGTGGTTTTGGATTCTCATTTAGAGGGTCAGGTTTCCTCAGTGAGCTTCTACCTGCAGATTGGAGTGCTGGGGCCCCACATAGCTCATGTATCAACCACAATTGGTTCAGGAGCACTGGCACTAAAATCAGGGTGCTACTGGTTTAAAAATGTGATACAGCTCAGGCCTCTCCTCCAGTTCACTGCCTCAATGTGTGAGTTTTCAGATTTAATGCTTCTCTGGGATGATGAGCAATACAGTAAGACAGCAGAACCTCACTGTGTAACTTTTTTTCCCCCTGAAAACTGGTTCTGATGACAGGTTAGCCATTGTCTTCCCTCTGCATGTTGCCCATGTGAAGGGATTGGAGCTTCAAGTTTAAAGACCAAATAAAACACAAAACCAAAATTTGTAAGATATATTCCAGTGTAACTGCTGTCATATTCACTTCCTATGCAAGTGTTCTCATCAACTTCACTGAATCTTGGGTTCTTGGGTTGGACATTGTTTGCCTGATTTCTATTACTTCTTTATCACACTCAGCAGAAGTGTGTGTCTGTGTGGCAAATAATGCATGGTCTAGAAATTTACAGTGAAAGACACAAAAAGGTTTTAAAATTATTTTTTAATATAGGAATCTATTTTAAGTTTGGCATTTTTTTTATTTTATTTGGAGGAATCATCTCCTGCCCATCACGTAGTTCAATGAGCATCTGATGCATTAAGTCAATAGCATTAAAGTGGTACAGGTGACCCTTCTAGTTTTTTCTTCTTTTTTCTTTTAACTATATAAGTCAGAATCCCAGAGAATAATTAGTATTTGCAAAAATCTATTCAAAAAACCCATTAAAATATAATTTTTGTGGTTTTGTTTTGTTTGTTTTGAAGAAATGTTCACAGCTGTCAGCTCTTGTCAATGGGAAGAAACTCTTGATAGGGGACCATTTTATTACCATCTTTATTCCACTTTTATATATTATTTGCATAGTTTCCAGAAGAGTAACTTAGACTCTTCTTTCTTTAGTATCTTGCTCAGTTACTCTGGCAAGATAGAAAAACAGGGAAGTTAGAGCACATAAGTTCTACACAAAAATTCTTCAGACAAGGTGAGTCAGTTTCTTAAGCATTCACCTTTTAACAGTGGTGATTGAGCAAGACAGAGGCTTTCCTTATTTAACATAAATTAACAGTTCAATTTTATTTTTATTTATTTATTTTATTTTATTTCATTTTTAAATTTAATTAATTTATTATTTTTATATTTATTTTAATTTATTACTTTATTTATTATGTTTATTTATTTATATTTGTTTTTATTTTATTTATTGCCTATCTCACAGATAATTTGTGAAATTATTCCAATGACTTGTAACAAATGCTCCTCTTCAAAACATGATAGTCTCACTTCTTTTGTACATGGCTTTTCCAGTGAGGAACGAATCCAAGGAAGTCTATCAAAGTGTTTTCTGGAGGAGATATTTACCCAGCTGAATTACTTGTTTTGCAATTAGAATTGGCTCATTAAAAGCATGTCCCCTAAATTTCAGTTTGAAACAGATCCTGTTTGAAAGTCATAGAAAAAAAAACCACTGGGTTTAAGCATAGGTGTGTGAAATTATTTGTGCAAACTGATGCACATGTTTAGTTGATTTAGTTGCACAGTTATTCAGTAAGAGGATCAACTCTTCTGCTGGAAAGGCTCTAGGAGAAATTTTAAAACTGCAGAATAAATCACTCCTTTCACTTCCTTTTCATCCAGTGGTTAAAGATTGTGAGAAGCTGTCACAGCACTGGTTACAAAGGATGAACCACAGCTGGAATTTTTCAACATTATGCTGGGGACCTCCAATAGGGCAGAACTTTGCTGTATCATCAAGTTTGAGAAAGCTGATTTCTGTGGCAAAACCCATGGGCCTGAGTCTGTTCTTGATTATGCTTACCTCAAATTTAAAATTGGGTACAGTAGAGAGGCTTTGGGATCAGTGAGAATGTCTAATTTCTGTGAGCTCAGTCTTTTGTTTAAAATAAAGGCAGAATCCAATGTTAAAATGCAGAGTATTTCATAATGATTTAATAGTTAATAAAATTAAGTAATAAAATTCTAAATTCTATTCTGTATTTGCTCACCATGCATTCATTCTCTCCAACAGAGACCAGCACTAGAGTTGGATGAGAAATGGAGTTTGTGAAATAAAAATAGACCATCATATTACAACGTTTCATCAAGATTTTAATACTGTATCTCAGTTTTTCTATTTTGATTGATTTAACTTTTCATACCATATTGAAGCATCTGTTCCTATAACCTTTACAACAGTTCCTCCTTATCAGCAGATTGGAGTGAAGCACTTTAATAGGCCTGAATCAGGCGCTCCCAGTCCACTGTTCCATTGAAAATTTAAAAAGGAAAATAGTTTTAAAAAAACCCAAACAGACTGTAAAATGAATGTTGCAGTTTCTTATAGAAAGGCGACTCCAGTTTCTGGTCTGCTCTAACAAATATTTATGGACATTTCAGCAAGAATAGAATTAAACAGAAGTTTTCCATGTAGGTGCTTGAGTGTTGAGATTGATTGCAGCAAGATCTGTTCCACACTTCCGTGTTGACCTGTTGTTTCTCCATACATATGGTTACCTGTTCCACCTGCTCTAAGTAATTTGTGTTTCACAGGATAGAAGTCCTAACTTTTTGCTTGATACATTGTTTCTTTCTGAAATTTATTTTTCTTTTCTAAGATGTTCTTGCTCTTTAGAAGCAATTATTATACAAAAAGATGAAAGGATTGCTTCCAATTTCTTAAGACAAAGAGGAGAACAAGAGATAATTACTTAAGCTCTGATGCAATTTATCAAAAGTAGATCACGTCCTTTTTCTTGTTTACCCAAATAGATGTTTGCTCTATATTTTTTCACTTTGGTGTCCTTTTCTATTAACTGTTCCCCCAATTTCTATAATTATGTTGTGAAAGTGAAGTTTTATAGAAACTAAAATGCAGTGATAACTCATTGTTTTGCTTTCATAATCATCTGTACAAATCCAATTAATATCATGTAGTTAAGTTTAATAAAATACTGGTAAATCTGCAAAGATGGAGAAAGGCCTTGAGGGGAAGCTGAATGAGGAGTGGCTGAGGTCACTTGGTCTGTTCAGCCTGAAGAAGAGGAGACTGAGGGGAGACCTCATCATAATCCACAACTTCCCCATGAAGGAACGTGGAGGGGCAGGCACTGAGCTCTCCTCTGTGGTGACCAGTGACAAGACCCAAGGAAATGGCCTGAAGTTGTTTCAGGGGAGGTCTAGGCTGGGTGTTAGGAAAAGATTCTTCACCCCAAAGGTGTTTGGGCACTGGAGGAGGCTCCCCAGGGAACTGATCACAGCACCAAGCCTGACAGAGCTCAAGAAGCATTTGAACACTCTCAGGTCCATGGTGTGACTCTTGAGGCTGTTCCATGCAGGACCAGCCTGGAGATGGAATTTGATGATCCTAGTGGACCATGATATTCTGTGATTCCAAATAAGGATATTCTATGATTCCATGATATATGCTGTATATGGCTCAACCTCTGTTAAAAGCTAACTCTTGTAAACATTAAGAGTCTCCTGTGCCATCACATCCTGTATCATGGACTTCTGGGACAAAATCTATGACTCTGTCCTTTAACAGCTCTATGCAGGACAGGATGAAGTGGTTATTTGCCATATTATTTATGGTTTTCCTTACTCAGCTAACATTGTGTCCTTACACGTCCTATTCTGTCACATACCATCTTTTGTAATTCTTCTTCATCTTCATTTCCCAAGAGCAGAATAGCTATGGTTTTGTTTTATAATCTTCCTTGAAGTTCAGGTTTTGTTTGTGTATGACTTTGAGATGAAAAAGTAATGTGTGGCAGGACTTTCCTAGAAGCCAGTGGACTCACTAGAGCAGAGAGTGACTCTATTGATGGAGTCCTGGAACTTCTACATTTTCAAAGCTTACAAGAGCAACATTCATTTTGTAAATAAACTCTGCAGGCTCCGTAAATACCATAGTCCTGCTGAGTACATCCATCTGAGCCCAGATATTAAATCAAAACTTAAACTTGCTCTGTCCTGCCTTGCTGTATAGCTTTTGTGTCTCTCATGTCTCCCTGTGAAATACTGTCTCCTTACGAAATGGATTTGATGTTACCATAAGGTGAAGTTTTTCCTAAAGACTACAAATGTTTGATCTATAACAGACAAAGAGTTTGGTTCTTACATGGGTGTTTCAATCAGATGTTCTGTGTTATTTGCCCATGATAATGTTACCAAACTACTTAAAATTTGGAAGGCAGTTAGGAATTAAAATAGTTATCAGAGCTTGGTCAGTATGACTGCTTGATCTAATTGTGAATCCAATTATTACTGTGCACAGTTTTTTATTGTGGAGGAGGATTTGCCAAGGCTGAAAAAGAAATCAATCCAACTTTCTCATTAAAACATACTTTGAAAAAAATCATTATTATGCACTGACCATTCATTGTCATACCAATGACTTTTTAATTATTTTTCTTCACATTAACAAATAGAGGTGGCTAAAGATGTACATGAATGTTCACAATGCACATAGCTGTTTTTACTGAAAATGTTACTTTCATTGTTGCAAAAAATGAGAAGAGACTAAACTCTTCCTCACATGCTGAAAAATACTCTGTCTTCAAAAATATTCACAGTAAAAGCAGCTAAGATGCATAAAAATGTCCTGTTACTGCTTTTTGTATACGTAATTCTTGCCATTGCTGGACAGATGATGCTAAATGACAGTGGGAAACAAGCTTTTCTCAGTAACTCTTAAGACAGTAGAAGTTTCAGAGCACCTGAAATAATGAAAAAGTCTCACCAAATGCAAATGACAGCTTTCATCTTCCTTTATGAAGCACATGCTCATGAATATATACATTTTTGCACATGTAGGAGCTCAAGTGTATCTGCCTTCCGATGAATGAAAGAATACGGAAATTATGTATTCAGAATTAGTTAGGAGTTTGCTTTATTTTGTTGAATTCTCCAATTTAATTGAAATTCCTTCCTGAGCTGGAACATTTCTTAGAGACTGCCAGATTTGAGAAGGGGGCACTGTTACCCCTTCTCCTTCCTTCAGAAGTTTTTGTGCTATTTAAGTAGCAGTGTTGCTTTTGGTGATGCTAACAGCCTTTTGGCAGTTCTGTGCTGTTTGTCTGCACAATCTGTCCATCTAAAGTAGCAGAGCATGAGAAGCTGATCTCCTGAGGGAACTCCAACAATATCGACAGGCTTGATTGACATAAAACCAGTCTCTCTCTTTCACCTCCACTGAACTCTCTGAGTAAATTCAGGGCCTGACTGAAGTGAGATAGGGTTTTAGCCATTGACTTCCATGGGAACTGAATTTGAACACTAGCAGCTACTGCCCTCTCCTAAGGCAGCCCTGAATATCTTGGCAAATGCTGTTTAGAAGCACTATCAATTTGATCCCACTTCCTTCTCAAGACTGAAAGCCAAGTTCAGGACTATTTATGTCTTATTAACTAGAGAAGGCTTTGGATGGGAACTGCGGCAAGCATTTAAGTCTTCGCCTTGAAAAATGGGTTATGGCTTAATGAACCTTGTTCAGGTTAAAGCAGTTATTTATTCTTGGTATTTGTGTTTGTTGCTGTCAGGTAGAAGTCAATGAAAGAGCAGTGCCTTCTATCTTGAAGAGTTTATCAGGATGGAATAGCCTGAAATTTGTTTCAAGTGAATCAATTCTCACTTTTTTAACGGGAAAATAGCAACAGTAGATTTTCCAGATATGCTTCAAAATACCACATATGCTTAAATCTTAGAGGATGTCAAGAACCATATAAAAAGATCTGCTTATCACTTCAAAATGTGAACATCTACAGATATCCAAATTACATTTTCTATTAAGTCAGAAGTACAAAAGGTGAGAGAAGAGGCAGAGAGACAGGCATTTATTTTCAGTCCATGTGTTCATACAGAGGAAAAAGAGAAAAGTAAAAATGCAGGCCATAAATTGAAGACTGTCTACATGGAATGGAAAAGAAAAGAAGCTGAAAAGCTTTAAATATTCCCTTTTTTCTTTCCTCCCCTTCTGAAGTATTTGGGGTGAAATATACCACTTCTACTGCAACCCATGGATATTATTTATCTAATGTTGATATTGTTTGTCTAGTTCCTAAATATTTTCTTTTATTAATTGATAACCATGGTACCTAATTGTTATCCTTTTCTTGGCTGAAGTAAATTTATTATTTTTAAAACATGTTGGAAATTTAGTGAAACCATTAAAAAAGAATTCTACGTAGAAAGAATTATGCTCACATGGTGGAATGGGATGTTGTCTTTGTAGTATCTTCTGTTGCTCTGTATTTGACCAGTAAGAATGATGGTACTAATATTTGGGTGCATCTGATCTTGGAAGGCCTAGAGGACCTTTCTTACAAAGCATTTCTAAAGGGCTGAAGTAAACCAAGAAACCAAGATTTGAGCTCTTCTATGTACTTAGGGCAACATCTTTGAGCTCCCGAGACTGTTACATTCTACTTTATGTCCTGAAAAAAGAGAGTTTATTAATTACTAATTTGGTTTTATATATATATTTATATTTATATTTATATTTATATTTATATTTATATTTATATTTATATTTATATTTATATTTATATTTATATTTATATTTATATATAGGTTACCATAATTGTTTCAGGAGTAAACCACCATTAGGACCTACACCACTTCAGATTTAGGATAATCTGTCTTGTTTGATGCTGCATCCCTGTGTTTAGGGGAAAAAAAACAACAAAACCCTGAAAATCCTCAACCCAAACCATCCTATACAGGCTCTGTCTTCCTGTCAGAACATTTTGGTTTGAAATTTTTACTTCTTTTAAAGTTGGTCAATACAGACTGACTTTATCCACAGAATTACCCTCAGTTTATCATAGAGGAATATAATTTCCCATGCAGAAATTTGCCTGTATAGAGCATTGTCCTTTCCCACCTTCTTTCCAACCTCCTGAAAAGTCTCTACAATATTTTTTTCATATTTTTTCTAGATGGAGTTAGTAAAGTTGTTTGGTAGCTCTGTTCGATCTCGATCAACCTTAGGAAGCCACTAATTAACAAATACAAGGTTGTCAGATGGTAATGCTGGAGTGGGGAATTCTGGAAATGGTAACAGCTTCCTATTTGTGGTTGGCCAAATAGAGGATGTGTAGATTTCCTAGCTTGTTAAACCACATCACAGTACATGGGCTGATAGCAGATGTGTTCATTACCAGATGATCAGGGTGTGTGTAAATATCCACTGTGCAGATGATTTTTGCATGGTCCTCCTGACGGTATCATATGTTGCTTGGTACTTGTTCAGTGCTTAAAACAAAAAGCTTTTGAAGCTTCAGATGTGATGTTTAATAGGCCTTTCTCTAATGCTGGCTTAGCACCTGCTCCTCCCTCAGAATCACATCAAAGTGAACTCTAAGTAACCACTCTGAAATCATGCAGCATCAGGCCATGGAGTAAAACCAGTGAAAGCACAGGGCAATCAGCCCTGTGAAGTCTCTCCATCTGCAGAAAGAATCTCCATAGTCACCTGGATGCTTTTAAACCTTCATTATTTTAAATTTAAAATGGTTGGCTGAGCATTGCTTCTAGAAAAATCTGATACAGTAATCAAAGTTGGAGGTGGGGAAGGACCTCTGGGGTCACACAGTCGAGCTTTCTGCCAATAATGGATTGTTTCCTGCAGTTCAGTTTCTAGTGACCTTGAAAATTACTAGCCTGTATAAATTGGTAATGAAAAAACAAAGCTGTTGTAGCTTCAGAAGTAGACAAAGTGATGCTGTCCCAATGTGAAATTGTGGTTTTGATATGAGATTCTCTCTGTGCATTGTTTCATGGTTGAAGTTTTTAGGTGATCACAGTTTTAATTTATACTTTCTGACCCATTTTGAATTGGCTATAATCAGGAGGTTGGTGGAGGTTAACTTGTTCCTATACCACATGAACTTGTCCCTTAACCAAATCATAATTTTTATTACAAATAAATAAGTCAACAACTTGATTAGCCCCCCCACCCAAAAATTTTCTTCATGTCTCTGCAGTTGTATTGTTTCAAGATTTCTAGCCTCCCAGAAACAGGAAATGAGAAGGGAAAAAAACAGATTTCTTAGTTTTTCCATGAAAACTCTTGGTTAATTAATTACAGACTTATCATGCCTGGGAACTCAAAGATTCCTGAAGAGACTCAGATGTGACACATGATTTTTCAGCTTTTTTCAAACAGGCAGATATTGGTTTACTTCTCTGCTGATGTAGGCAATAAAGCACAGCCCTAACAGGCACCTAGTGTATGCGAGTGGGTAGAATTTGGCCTTCCTTTTAAGGATTAAGCAGGAGAGACAAGCTCCCACCAGCAGAGTAATTAAAGTTTTGGCTAAAAAAATATTTTAGGAGTCTGTGAAAAGCTGGGTAGATGGGAAAGAGATCCCAAGACACCAAGTTCCCTTCCTGCTGTGCCCGTTTGATGTGTGTTAATTTCTTCTCTAGGGGGCCCTATTATGGTCTGTCTTTTGGGGTGTGCAGTGCTCTGATTATCCTTTCTTCCTGGGACTCTGGCCCCTCCTGACTATTGTATTCACACACTCCAGATCTCACTTGGAGAGGAAAAGGGTTTTCTCAGCTGCCAACTTGCTTAAAAGAAGGACTTAAGAGGAAAAAAAAAAAAAGCTGATTGGACCGGGCTTGGCAAAAGTCTCCATTTTATTCTGTTTAGTCAGATTTTTAAAGGACTGGATGTTGAGAAACACCAAAATAGTGAGAACACTTATTCCTTAAGCAGGTTCTTGCAAAGGTTTTACAATTAAAAACAGAAAGCTGCTTTAGTAAAGCAGTGTTTATCCTTGCACTAATGCTGGTCATGAATACGTGTCTAACTTAGCTGGAACTAATGCCTGACTATACTGTTCCACTACAGCAACTTAACATTCTGCGTAGGCTGATTATTTTTTCAACAATATTTGCTAAATTCTTTTAAGGGCTGCCAGTATATATTTTTTGAAGCTTAGTTAATAAGAACAGCTGCCAGTGGAGTCAA
Source organism: Agelaius phoeniceus (assembly GCF_051311805.1). Classification (NCBI taxonomy): domain Eukaryota; kingdom Metazoa; phylum Chordata; class Aves; order Passeriformes; family Icteridae; genus Agelaius; species Agelaius phoeniceus. The sequence goes on from NC_135265.1 coordinate 41,632,908, forward strand.
GGCTAAAAGAGGCAAAAAATATCTGCAGAAGGCAAGATTTTACTTCAAAAGATCAGTATTACAAAGCACTACTGTTGCTGGTATAATCACTTTCTTTGGGGGGGATGCTAATATAGACTGGGTTTCTTGTCTTCACAGCCCCCACTGAGCCTTTGCTGTGCAAATTTGCTGATGGAGGGCAAAAGAAGCGCCAGAATCAAAGCAAATACACACAGAATGGAAGGCCGTGGCCCAGAGAAGGAGAGGTAAGTGCCACGTAGCAATTATTTTCCTGGGGTTTGGCAGAAGTCAGTGACAGACCTGGAAGTCTACCTTTCAGACTGGGAAGAAATCAGATTGCACACAAAATGCAATAGTTTCATACAGAAAAAGCTATGTAGGCAGTGGGGAGATGGAGGTTTATGATAATGTGCAGAGTGTAAAGTTACAGGAAAGGAGAATTTCCGAGCTTGGTGTGGAACTGTGCACAGCCTGGTCCCACTGTGAGTGCTCTGCAGGCAGACCTGAGCTGAGGATTCTCTTACTGGTGAGCCATCAGCAACCAAGGTGTGCCTTTTACAAACCAAATCAATTTGCACTGAAGCAACTCAACAATGTTATTTCCTCTGTCTAGTTTCTGATGGTAAAATATCCTTAGGGAATATGAGAGCTGTTTCAAAAGAGAGATGTGCATCCAGATGTAGGGTCCATGTAAAAGTTTTCTGGAAGCTTATCTGAGCTGAGCTCTTCATTCTGTTCAAGACAAAGCAATTTACAGTAGCCTCAGCTGCATCATGTATACAACATTTTATAATAATCTAATGGTTGCTCTCTGCTCTGCTGCAAGGAGTCTGTTACTGGAGTTTCTTTTCTGTGTGAAGTGACTCCATATGAGGGTGAAATAAGAAAGGCATTTTTTGATTCTTCAAGAGTTTGTTTACTGTTTTTGAATTTTATTACTGAAAAAAAGACTTGAACAAATAAAGGAGATGTGATCACAGTGCCTGCTTATACATGGTGTTAGCTATGAAGGCTGAAGGACTTGCAAGTATTTCTATCCTAAGCAACTATTCTTCATGTTTATGATTGAGCCTTCAAGGAAAAAAAGTGCTGGTCTCAGTGGTGCTCCTCTAGAATACAAGTTGTGGGGGAAATGGGGGGAAGGTTTCTTTTTTTGGGTGGGGGGGGTGAGTGTTGCTATGTTTACTTCAATTTTACAAGGCAAACTAAAAAAACAAAAAAGAAAATTATTTGCTGTTTCTAAGTTACATGTTTCTAGAGTATTTCTGCTTTTTTGTAACTACTTGGTTTTTCTAGCTGATACTTTTCAGACCATTAGTTTATGACATATATACTCTAGCACTATTGGTGAGCTCCCAAAACAAAGGCCTTTTGAAAGTGTAGAAATTTCTCCCAGCATCCCATGGTTGTTCTACGCTGTTCCAAAAGCAAAGGATCCCTTTTTAGCTCTGTGGGCTGAAAATCCCAGTGTGGCAGACATGTTTGCTATGGGACATTGCAGAAGTCTCCAAAGGCTCATTGCAGTATTTCACACTGTATGTCCAAAAAATGGAGTTATTTTCTCAGGAGCCATTATGGTGTGTCATATTAGGGATCTACTGAGGAATAAGTGCCCAAGAAGTACTTCAAGCAGTAGACTCAGGTCAGCCTTTACATAGCTTGAAAAACAAAGATTTATGTATAGGAGACAACAATAAGGTCAACAATTCATATTTTAAAGACCTCTAAATCCTTGTTTAAAAAGTAAATGCCATCACAGCTATTATCTCCGCTGTTTTATACTTCCTTCAGTTCAAATCAATAATAAAAAAGAATATAAAGTTAAAGCCAGCAAGTCACCATTATGCCTGTGGCCTCAGGGCATCAGCTTATTGCATCTTGTATAGTTCATTTGTTGCTAGTGGAGTGGTGCCTATGAAGCACAGTGATATCCTGGTAACCTGGAGGCAGGGTGTGGCTGGTGTGTTTGTAGTATCAACGCTTAAAAACTGATTTTCAGTGCTGGAAGACATCATTCCTTGTTGTTGATTGCAGTTGAGTACAGAGTGGTTGTCATGGTATAATGTACAAACATGAAAAGATGGTAAAGACACAAACTCAGAAATATTTCAGGCTAGATTTTCTCTGTTTACTAACATCTGGTTAATACCTTGCTGCACATTGAACATTTACTACCCAGAGCATCAAAGACAAGAATGCATGTTCTCCTTGAGGGTCCCTCATTTATTGAATTTCTTCCCCACTGTTTATTTTCTTATTTCCAATGTAAAATCTTTCTGTATAATTACTCTTACATTTCATATGCAATGTGGTTTTTCAAACTCTTTGTCCTTTAACAATTTTATTCTAGAAACAGTTGTTTTTAGAATTCAGTTGTTCTTTAGGTAGCAGCACTTGAGTAACCCTCCTACAGTAATTTCTGTAGGTTTTAATTTCTTTTAATTTCTTTTTGAAAGAACAGGCGGTGTGAGTAGTGAAAAACAACTGATCTATGATAAGTGCCATAGTTCTGATGACAAATGGGATCTGGAAATATTCCCTTCACCTCTGCTCTTACTTGGTTTCTTCCCCAAATAAAAGTATTGAAACAGCATCCAAGGGATTACTCCCTTAGTGTTCCCACCCTGGCCAAATCCTGTGGTATCTAGACCAAGATGTATTTTGGCTATTGTTCAGATAAGCCTTTGCATTCATGAACACTTTAGTGAAGGGCATTTCTAAAACATCTGAGGTTTAACCAGCCTTAGCACTGAGCGTGCAAAAGGATTATTTCTTGGAAGAGCAGATCCGAGAGAAATGACAGCAACAGTTCTGTCACTGGCCTCAGACTTGAGCTCTGCCAGTACTCTGCTGCAGGAAGGGAATGGCAGGAGATTTAGTGAGGAGGAGCAGGTTTGCTGTAGTCATGCTGTTCTCAGAGGTTTTGCTCTCTTTTATGAAGAGTTTCTATGGAATTTTATAAGATAGGATTTCTCCTGGTTTTTTTGTGAAGTTGTCAGGTTATGCTGCAGAATGTAGTAGAAATTCCTATCTTACATCTTTGTAGATTGCTTCATAACCATACATAATTGGCTGTTAAATTGCCTGCCCTTTTAAAGTCAAATATTTAGCAATACACTGAATTTCTCTTGGGATTTTTGGGAGGTCGGTGGCGGGGGGTGGGTTTTGTGCTTGGTTATTTGGCCAACTGTAACCAGGGAAGAATGGCAGATCTTGAGTAGTGCTTTCTAGTCCTTACCCTTACACTCTTGTTTGGAGTCTCAGGAAATGTTCGGCGGATTTACTGAGACATTTAACTGAGTGTTTGTGATGGTTGACCAGTTTTGGACTACAGAGCTGAGAGGTTATATTAGTGATGGCTTTATATAAGGCTGTCAAATTAGGCATCTAATAGACAGGTGCAATAAATGTACAGTGAAACCTGCAAGTGTTGGAAATATTTGCAGTGGAATTCTGACCCAGCAACTGGCATAATTTCTGCACAAAGTTCAGCCATTTCTTTTTTGGGCTAGCTTCTCCTCACACTGGTTTAATTAAGCACTCTGTTTTGCAACTTAACCTGTCAAGATTATATTGAGGTGGTGATAGAGGATAATCATATTCAAATTCTGTCTGTAAAATATTTGATTCAATTTGCCTTTAAATTGCAATTGACAAGTCGAGAAGTGGGTGACATAAATCTCCAAAAATGTTTTAGTCAAAAATGCACCCAGGGAACAAGTGTAGTCACAAATTGAGATCAGATTGGATTAAAAAGCGCAACATAAATTTTGCAACATAATCTTCTATTGCAGATTTAATGAAACCTTGTTTTGGTTATTCAGAAATAAAGTCTTTTGATACATATATTTAAGAGCAGATTTATTTGAAAATTATGTGGTAGACAGGGAGAATTTTGCCTACAGTTTATTACTGTTTTCTAGAAATTGTAGCTTTTCTCCGTCTGGTGAGCCCAATGTGATTAAGGTTTTTTTAATGGTCACAGTATCTTGGACTCTTTGATATTTCATTTGCAAGTTTCTGTAAAATTTGTTCTATTTAAATAGCTGCATTGTCTTGTAAGAGAGGACCACCCTTACAGTATTGTTGCATATATCACAACAGTGAAATGCAGCATTGAATGCATTGAATTTGGTCTGATGTCTATAATGATATTCAATAATGGCCATTGAATTTGGTCTGATGTCTGTAATGATACTCAATAATTGTCACTAATAATTCTTCCATTGATTGCTTTTTTGCTTCCATAATCTAAGTTGCATTTTTTATTTCTAAAGAGCCAATAGGTTACCTTCCTTTCCTTCCCCTTCTTCTCTTCTTCCGTACTCTTTTCTACTTTATTTTCTTTCAAGCTCAGTTCATGGAATATCCAAAGAATTAAGCAAGTTTTTAATTCTTTCTTAAAAAATAAAATTACGTGGTAGCTTGGGAATGTTGCTTTTGTAACAGTTTCTCTTTTTGTCCACTATTCATTACAACTTTGCCTAATGTAAACAGCAGTTTAGAGAGAAAAACATACAATAGGTAAGACACTTCCCAAATTTTTTGTAAAGTCAGTACCAGTGAAGGGCTGAAGCAATTGATCCTGGTGCCAATGGTCTCTTCTTTACCAGCAGATGCATTTAGAAATAATTAGTAGTTCTCTTCCAGGCCTATTTATAAGTCAGGCATGGAATTTTTTTTATGCTTCCAAGGAGATAGGTACTACTTAGTTGTATTCTGTAATCCTGAATGTCTAGACAAGTAACTTTTCTTATACCTAGACAAGTATAAACTTTTCTTTGCTGTGAGAGTCAATTCCCAGTTCTGTCGAGATAAGCACTAGTACCCTCATATGTAAACAACCCACAAAGACATTTACTATATATATTTAGCATGCCTGCAATTAAACATTGGCACTTTGCATGCTTATTTTCAACAAAAGCTCAGTTTAACAGAGAGAGGCATTGAACCTGAAAAGAAGCCCTCTCTCCAGAGGGAGAAAGAGAAGGGCAAAAGATAACTGACCAGTAGGTGAAAAGATCTAGAATAATGACCCAAGGTGCTGTTGCTGTGGGCAACATTTTGAAAAGATGCCTCAGTGGCTCAAATACCAAAAATCAATTTGGATTTTGAACTTATAAAGTAGATAGAAATATTTGAAAAGTACACAGAAATATTTTAAACCAATAGCCTATATGAAATCGCTGTCAATGCAATCAGGATTTTAAAAGGGCCATGGTTTGGTTAAAATAGAATCAGCAATGTACCTGTCCCTAGAGATCAGTTTTCTTTGTTTTCATTTTAGCTTTGAATTTCCTTCTCTGGTGAAAAATGTCATGCCATTTGCCCTGGAGATTTTCCTGCAGCTGGGTTCTCCTCCAAATTCTGACGCTAAAACAGTGTTTTCTTAGGCAGAATAATCAAATGTTGGAAACAGGGAAAGGACATACCTTTTTCTGTTGTATCCCCAACAGATATCAGGAGTGCTGCCAGCCACCCCTAGAATTCTTCCCAACTCACTGCAGCACCCACATCTAATGTGCAAATGTGAGTGTAATACACAGCTGGTACTGGATCACACTCATGGCAGAATGGGGATACCAGATCCCCAAAAGCAGATCATGTGTAGGCATGAAGATGACATGGTGGAATGTGTTGAGTGGCTGTGGAAACAGAATAATTGTGTTATATTATATATGTTCTCTTTTGCTTTTGTTTTGGGTTTTTTTTTTTTAATTCTGTAGTCTTTGGCACTTGTATTTTAACTAATAGATGAGTTGAAGAGAGAAGTGACTCAATCCCAAGAACAGAAGCTGTGTATGTCAGACTTCCATTCCAGTTCTGTAGGACAAAAGGGTTTCTTGTCATTCATTTGGGTATCTGAACTTGTTATTGTGTTTATCAGAGCAGTCTCTGATGTTCTGAGGTTCATGAATCACTTCCCAAGTTTAACAATAGTGTATACTTTCCTCTCCACAATACTTTTCCCCTCAGAATCTGCAGCTTCTTAAGGAGCACACATCACTGGGAAATGCTCCATTCCTTTCATATACATCTAGACTAAGAGGTGCCACATTTATATTCTAGATTTCTCCTTCTCTAAAAAGGAAAGGTGGGGGCAGTTATTCACAATTAAATTCAGAAGTCTTTCTAATAATGTTGAATATTTCTGTCAGAACTGTTTAAATAATCAAAGAAAGGAATTCTGCCAAGTTAACTTTACTGGTGACTGAACTTATTTTATAAAATCAGTATTTTGCATTAATCTCATCTGGGTTGATGATTTCTTTTCCCTACTCTCTTCTTTCTTCAAAGCATTTCAATAAGGGCAGCTTCTGTCAGGGCACAAGAGATCGTTGTGTTGTGATGCCTGGCAGATATTAGTGATGGAAAAGAAGCAAGTACAGGAATCTGAGTGTTGAAATTTCAATTGATTCCACTGCAGTAGCCAAGAGTACACCCTGGGATGGCAGTCCTGCAGTGGGAAAGGGTGAAGCTCTGAGTCAGTGGAGACTGGGAGGACAGAGTTATCTTTTAGTCTAACTCCCACATCAGTTCACCACTGAAATCCCTTAAGTGCAAGTGTACAACCTTCCCTTTCCAAATCTCACCTTAAGGAGGAGAAATCCAGGGCCGCTTCTGCTTGCAAAGCCCACCACATCCATGGATTTCACCCCTTTTTAATTTCCAGGCCTTGCCATTTTTTCCAATGGCCTGTGGCCTCCTCCACAGCCCGAGGTCCTGCAGTGGCAGCAGCCTGCCCTGGCAGAGGTGCTCCAGCACTAGGCAGAGGCTGGCCAGGGCAGGTTTGAGGAGATAATGTGGAAGTCTCACCAGATTGATATTGTGTGATATTGTGAATTTTTGCACAGTGTTGGAAAGACATGTACGCTGAGAGTAGATATGGGGATATGATGGTGAAGTTGTGCATGAAAGCAGCTTCCCAGCAACACAGAAGATGCTGGGCTGGACTGAAGATGCACAGAAGAAATTGGTCATTTGTAGGTATTTATGTTTGCTGGAAGACAGATATTGCGCTGCTAAGTTTTTTCTTGTGAGACATCACAGGGATTGGGTAGAGAAATAATAAACCCACTTCATTTCACATGATATTGAAGATCAGATATCTTATGTTCAAGTCATAAAAAAGAGGGGAAAAAAAAATCAAACCAGAATCAGAACATATTGTCTTTGCCCATGGAAAAATTTTCACAGTAAAGTATTGAACAAAAGGCCTTCAAACTTCCTGGGGAAACCCTTGTTTTCCAGATGCTTTTTGATATTTCCTGCTCTCTATTGAATGAAAGAGCTTAAATTTAAAGACAGGTGCAGACTGAATCTCTTGTTCTTAGAATCTCTTTCACTGATGTCAACAGTTAGAAAACTGCAGCAAAAAGTAACAAAAACTTTCATTCTTTTCACATGTCCTTTAAGTTCAGACACTTTGATAAAAATAAGAGATAAATAGACTCATATGGTTTAAGTAATATTTTTTTAAATCAATCTTTTTAACAAGCTGAGTTAATTCCTTTGTCACCTGACTTTCTGAACAGACCAGCAGTCATTAGGAATGACCTTTATTTCTATTAGTGTTTTTTTTTCTTTCAGTAGCTGAGTCTAGGTCCATTATCTGGCTGAGTGGCATGAAAATTAGGTGGTTCAGTTGTTCCTTAATAGAAGATTTATCTGACAAATACTTTCCTAAAGTAGCATTCCATCATCAGTGCCACTCCCTCTGGTGCCATTTTATCAGGAAGTGTCACTATGGGAAGAAAGAATAAGACCCTCTCCTTCTACTGAGACACGAGCAAACCAGTGGGTGTAAAGGCCCAGAAGAAAACAGTCTCAGCACAGCGGTGGGCTGCTATAGGGGCATCAGCCAGTGCTTGGTGTAGTTCAGCCTGTATTAGCACTATGATGGCTATATTCAATTCTGATTTTAACAGATTTGAATATAGCTCTCACACAGAAGTCTGAGGCCAATTCTAATATTCTGCATTTGGTATTTTTGGAATTTCTGTTTGTCTGCTGTGGAGGAAAGTTCAGACAATTTTCCAGTAAGTTATTATTGCTCATCAGTTTCTATTCCCAATGAATGAGGATGCTTCAGACCATAAATCTTTGACCGGTCCAGGCTAAGTGTTGCCACTCCTGGGCTTCCAGCCAGCATAATTTTGTGGGGAGAAATTATACAACTTGATGAGAAAGAAGTAAATAGTCCTGTGTTAGCAGCTATTTGAAATAGCAGCTGTTTAAGGCTATGCAGCAACGGGGGATATTAGCAATGTTACTGGGCCAGCTGTAGGTGGTTACCATATGCACACATGGCCACACGCTGTGTCCCATTTGTCCAATGTGAGACTTTTCATTTACTGGTAAATGTGATGGTGATATTTATAGTGGTCACTGCTGAAGTACTTGAACAGATTTGTGTAATCTGTCTCCCTGCAGTATGGAAATGGGATGTGGATAAAGAGGAGAGGAATGTCTAGCCTATCATATTTTGTACTTTTCAGGATCACAGCTGTGTCCCCTGCTCTTAATACCAATATAGAGAACTGAGTTTGTGCAGTTTGTCTGCATGGACCCACACACAGGTCTGGGATGGGATTGGAGGGTGAGCTGAGTGTCCATGCCATGACCAAGTGCTCAAATATTCACGAGAAAAGTAAATGAAAGTGGCACAAACATGTTTGCAGGTCTCACATGGACAGCAAGTGAAAGAGCTGCTGTAGGTTTTCATTCCTGCACCTTCATTCTTATTTATGTCAAAGAAACTAAAATAAGACCAGTAGTTTATTTTCACTTTTCCTCCTAGACCCACCTACTTTGTTGCATTTTATCCCCCAGTCACTAATGCAAGCTGCAGGATATAGTGAGCCCTGATCCAGCAACTCTAAGGACAACTAGATCTAGAAATTCCTTAATTTAGAAAACTTGGATTTGTCCTTTCCCAAGAAATTATAATTTTTTTTGTTAGTCTGAGTAGACATGAGATGAGAGGTAAAATGTAAACACCTCAATTTAAAGAGAACATCTTAAATTATTTTAAGGAATATTTAAAAAAAATGTTAGAAATAATTTTTCTGTCCCTCTAGGGCTTGTACGTAATATTTAAGTTGTCTTCACCAGTGCAGGAATACAAAAAGAAAGCAATGACAAATTTTATACATGTTGAAAAGAGAAAGGAAAACAAGACAGTATGTTTCCTCAAAAATATATTACAGCCAAAAAGTTTTTTTTTCTCTTTTGTTTGGAAATTTCTACATTTCCTTTAGTAATTAATGCAACCTTACTAAACGGTATAATGTGCTGAGCATGCATAAGACATAAGAATATAAAACCAAGTAAGGGTTTACGATTTTCTGAGCTAATTTATTTTTTACATCAAAATCATTAGTGGTTCGAGTCTTCCTAAATTCAGTTCTCTGACATTTAAAACTTGCAGAAATAGCCATTTTATTTCTCTTTGTATTAAATCAATACTTCTTTCAAAAATAGCCACATGTACTTGGACTTAGTCTCCTGAATTATCCTTTGCTTGGGAGAGACTACATATTTTATTAAAACAGTGGCATTTTCATAAAGCAAAACATTTGCCCTAGCATCTGCTTAAAAGAATAATGAGAGAAATATACAAATTTAATAAGGACACCAGCCTTTTTTTGGCAGCACAAAGTATCATGAAACCTGGCCTTTCACATCAGAAATTATTTTTGGCCTCTGGAAATTTGGACCACCTCCTCTTAGACCAGTTTGCAGCTGCTGGGCTAACCCACCTCTTCCAGGAGTGCTGCCCACTCTCTGCCTGCTCGTCACCAGTGCATTTACCCTGGCTGCTCACCTGCCTGCCTGGGAACCAGCCAAGCCCAGGCGCTTTCCTGACCTGTCTGTGCAGCCATCTGGAAGGGGGCAGGTGCCATTATTCAGAAGTGCTTTGGTAGATGGCTTTAGGGGCACAAAAAGCTCCCAGCAGGAGCACAGACCATGCCACGTGGTTGGTAAAGCATCTGTCCTTGAAGAAAATGCTGCCTGTCTCAGGCAACAAGCACAGGAAATGTATGAAAAATGAGGAGGAATACAGTGTCTTGGGGTGGGATGGTGCTGTGGTGTTTTTTCAGCTGCTCCCACAAGGAGAGAGCAGTACCTTGCGCAATTGAGCTTCTCTCCGTTGTGCTTCTTACCCTGCACAAAGGACAACTTCTCATCTCTTGGTAGTCTTACACTGGAAAGCATTTCACAAAGGGAGGGATAAAAATCGATAAGGAAGGCAAAAAGTCAAAGCAAATGCAGTATATGGGAGGAGAGATTGTCAGTTCCATGTCTTTAAGTAAATGCTGGGGGGAAAAAAGGTCTTTCCTACATGACCTTGACTGCTATGTTGGAGCATAAGGTAGAGTGCTTAATACTGTCTGCAGCCCTGCTCTCTCTCTGCCTTTCCTGGGGTACCTGTGGATATGTCTGCTAACGGTGGCAGGGATGACAGTTGTTAGCTGGACAATGTTTTGACACTGCCAAATCCTTTTGCACAGGTCACGGTCCGCCTGGTGGCAAATGGCAGTTGAAAAGCTCTGTGTAACACATTAACAAATTCTTTTGCTGTCCAGACCTCTGAAGTATTTTAAAAGCTTTGTTTGAAAGCTCAAGCTTTTCTGCTTCACAGCCCATTTTTTGTTTCTTGTCTCATGGTAATGAATTGACTCTTCACTATGAGTTACACCTCACAGGAACTGTAGGGGTGTGACCTTTGTAGAAAAGATGAGACTCCTCCCTGTGAAGGTCTCATGAAGCTGGCTTTGGAATATTTCCCAACCACCCATCTCACAGGCAGCAGCAGGATTTGGGCCTGTCTTGTTATAGTGAATAATCAGCTGTAAAGTCATTAATTTCAGTGGAGTTATTAATTGATACTGGTGTAAAAAACCCCCACCATTTTCCCTGAATGTTGTGGAAAGATGGCAACCAACAGACTGAACAGATCTGTTTCTCAGTGATCTCTCAGGCTGGGGAGGTACCCAATCTGTCCATGCTGCTTTTGGCCATCTGAGCTTCCCTTGAGAATTTAGATTTCTATTTAAGTTGCATACTGTTTTTATTCATATTGGCTTTGAATATGTTTCATGTCTTTTTTTTTTCTTCTTTTTCCCCTTTTCCTTCAGTAATAGTAAAAATCTGTTTTTCTTCCCTAACTATGTGCAGGCTGGCATGGCTTTGACTTACGATCCAACAGCTGCTATACAGAATGGGTAAGAAATGCATGTTTTCTTATGTCTTTTTTAAAATTAGTTTGAATGTCATCTTCTGTTTTCTCTTTCTGCAGTGAAACTTTTTGAAAAGCAAATCCACTCGGTCATATTTTTTTCTGAAGCATATAATGCTATATTGTCAAGTTCTTCTTTAGTTTTCCTTTTCTTTTTATGCCTTCTTGTTTGCAATATCCATTTGAATGGGAAGTTGTTTTTTCTAATAGTTTCCATCTCTATTTGGCAAGTGTTAGTAGATGTCTTTTTAATCTCTCTCTGTCATGAAGTGGAAACCAGTAAAGTTTCCCTTTACTGACTTGGCTTTTGTTAAAATAATCACTGAAGATTCCAATGTATTTTGAATAATAGAGCTGTTACTTCATCTGGGGTTCTTTCTGCAGGCTGGCTGCCTTCCATGTCATTGTCTGAATAAAAATGCCAGATAGGGAGAAAGCCTTAAATTAGTGTATAAGCAGATGGGATTTAAGGGTAATATTCTGAGCAACACTCTTCTTTATTTCTCAGCTACCATTTGTTGACACAAGGAATTGCAATTTTTTCTCAAACCAAGCAGTGAAATTACATCACCATATTATTTACCTGCATGATTACTTTTCCAATTATTTCATAAACTAGAAAAACATATCCTCTTTATTTAGCTCTCTTTTCAGCTAGGTTAACAACAATTTGAAAAGAGGCAGGAAGTTCATCTCTGAACTCTTTGACAGTCACTCTCTGATCAGAGAGATGCATGAGATGATTATCAAATGCCACGCATACTCTCACCTGTGTTCTCCAGCTGAAGGGGTGAATTTATTGATATAGATAAGAATGGGTTTATTTGTTAAATATTTGTTAGTGCACTGCTAGTTGAAGGAAAAAAAACCCTAACATTCCCAGTAGTTTAAAAAATCAATAGTAATAGTTAGTCTATTTTGCTTAATTTTCCTTTATAAGGAGTAATTTTGTAGGACTTGTGATATTCCTGTGTTGTGGAGGACGAGACCAAACTCAGAAGAATAAAGAGCTTGTTTGTAATTGTGATTTCAGAATTCTCTGCTTCTATTTTCCTGTTCTGACCTCCACATGAGTCATTCTTCTCTATTGTCATACTTTTCAGCTGCTAAAACATTATAATCTATAAATAAAAACATCACTGGTTCATAGTACACCAGTGTTTCATGTGGACAGCTGGCTTTTTTTTTTTTCATGTAAGTTCCTGCATGTCAATTGTGTGAGTGTTTTGGAAACCGTAGTTTGAATGACCCATTGAGACTAATATGATTTTAATTCAAGAAGAATTCTTTTGAAGTTATGAGAGTTATCTCAGAATCAGACATTATTTATATCAAAGAACACCTATGGTGTTCAGGCTGCTCAGGTGGTTTGGTCATTCGATTGCTTGAACTGATCACGGGTAAAGAAATTGTACCCAATGGAGAATTTCAGTTCTGCAGTTTTTTAAATCTTCTTTTATTTTTAAGGCAAGAAATAAATCAAATTCCAGTACTAGATATCTCTCTAAGAGTGACAATTAATTATAACTTTGACATATGTCTTTTTTCTAAAGTGTTGAAATATTTTCAGTTTTATCAGGACTAAACCATCATTCAAAATGCTCTTGTGGTGAGATCTTGATTGTGTGCAGTATCATGAAGATCACCAGGACCTTTTTGGTCCAACAGGATTTTTTTATCTCCCCAGACATTCACACAGTAATCTCTACATATCCTGCGGTTTTAAGTTTTTTCTGGTTTTCATAAGCCTCTTTACTTGCAAGTACAGTGAAAATCTAGCTCAGAAGTTTTATTTTAATAAAGTCTGGGAGCACCTTAATGCTTTGCTTGTGAAATGTGTACATTTGATCTGTTGCTCGCTGACACAAGACATAGGCATTGGTGTGTGGCCATGGGGAAAGAGACTTAAAGGCTCTTAAGCTCTGTGAAGTAACTCAGCAAAGGGGCATCTTCCTCATGGGAGGGCAGGGTGGCACACCCACCCTGTGCTTAAAAGGCTGCAGAATATTTGGCTGTAATGTGGGCCGAGCCACTAAGGTTTGCATGGAGCAATGTCACCAAAAGATCTCTAAAACAAAGGTCTTCTCCTTGTAGCATTCAGCTGGGGTCACCAGTGCAGAATGTAGTGAACTGAGTCTGGGGATGAGAAATGTAAAGATACCAAGTCAAGGTGATGATTCAGAAGAGTTACGAATCACCAAAATTTAAAAAGAAAGATTAACTGCCCATGCTGACGTTTACTAGCGTTCTTTATAGGGTTGATAGATGCATTTGGATGCATCTAAATTGCTAAATCCACACAGGATTATGTGGAGGATGGAAGCCTACTAGAGAACCATGTCTCTGCAGCAGATGTCATGGGGTGGTATTTAAAATTCACAGTTCCTTAGGAAGTGTGGATTATATTAGGTTTTGAGTTGGGCCATAACCAAACCTCAGGGAAGCATCTGGACTCTTGTTTCCAGATGAAAAGGTAGGTTCTTATTGTTCATGGTGTCGTACTATCACTTTTATTACCATATAACTGCATATTTGCCTTGAAAATGTACAGCAGAAATAAAACAGAGTGTGAGAGAGGCTCTCACTAAAAATGACTATGATTTTTTTCCTCTGCTAAGGAATAGATGATTTTCTTCTGAGTCTATTACATTGTAAAGCTTGATTCTCCATTTCATTATATTGTTTTTATGCCTGTGTAGCTCTGTTTAAGCATCCAGTGGAGTTACATCAGCATAAAACTGGTATAATGGAGTGGAGAATCCAGCCCATAGTGTACCATAGCATTGCAGTATGGGGTACTGAGAATATGGTAAGCACACACTTCAGTAGATAAGATCTTTTCACTTGGCAACCACTTTGCCTTTTTTTTTGTTTTATAATAAGCCTTTTCTGAATTGTGTTTATAAAGGTACTCAGGTTTTATTTTGGGGAGCAGTAGTGTGCCTGTTGTAATATGCTATTGATTTTTCAATTTGTGGCATTAACATTGTTTTAGTAGTTTTATGCACTCATACAAGGAGCAGGATAGAGCTCTTGTACTTGCACTGTAAGGAAGCTCATTTAGAATGTTCCTGAGGCTGGAGTCCTCCTGGCCATTTGACTAGATTGCGATGTGCTTTATCAGTTCAGTGCCTCGTATCTGGGGGACAATTTTGTGCATTTGCTGGCCAATGGGCTCAATATTCAGATAGGTCTTTTCCAACTCCAACATCTGACTGTGGGCCTTGTTGCAACAGAAAATTGCTGCCTTGATAATGCTTGGTAATACTCTTACATTATGTGAGCCCCAGGATGCTATTTATGAATCTAACTTTTTCAGTACTGCCCGCAGGCACGAGGCATGAGCAAATGGTGTTTATTGCAGTGCAAATAGGATCTTGCTCTTGTGCAGATTCTGTCTGGAAGCTTGCACATTCCCCAATAGAATGGGAACCATATGGATTTTTTTTTCCCACTTTTTGGCAGGGAAGTAGTGACCAGACACTGCAGATAATGCAGTCCCCAAATGCAAAGGGAGGGTTGGTGTAGCAGAGGAGTATGTGCTTTGTCTGTTAAGCAACAGAAACTGTTGTTAAAGCACTGCCTCTGTGTGCCTGATGAGGTACTGGAAATTTGCTTCTTTTTAACATTGCTTAGAAATGTGTTCTTTTCAGCCTCTTATAATAACCCCTCTTCAAGAACTTCCAGGAGCATCTTTTTGCCTACTAGTGATGAGTTTCTCCTTTGCTTATGGAATCTAGGCATGCTGAAAAAGTCTATTTTTAACACAAGGGTGACGTCCATTTTGCCTTGCCCTTGCCACCTGCATGCTTGTGCTCCTAGCATTGCAACTGCAACTGAGGAGCAGGGACATTGTCTTGCACCTGCAAAAAACTGCTCAGATCAATGTAAGGATGCAAACTGCATCTGCAGAAAATTCAGCTGAGCCTTCTGGAAAGCTCTCCTTAGAGCTCACAGGTCAACTACACCACAAAGCCTACAGCTCTCATGATACCTAGTACACTGTACTAGATACACTGTGCATTTTAATGCCAGGGAACTTGGAGGCATAATTTAATATATTTAAGACAAATCAAAGCCAGTATAATTCATATCTCTTTCCACTCCTTTTTTTGATGTAGATATTCTGATGACTGAGAATCCTGTATTCCCTTGAATGAACTTAAAACATACATCTTCCACCTCATTTCGCCTCTCCCTAAGCCTAAAGAAAAAAAAGAAGGCAAAGCCTAAGACTGAATATAGGAAGGTCCTCAGCTGCAAATCTTGTTGTCTTGCTGTAGTGTTTGTGCCAGAACAGGCCACTCTTGTGTTTTTGTTCCCCTTGTCTCTTATTAGATCCCAGGCATGCCACTTATGCCAATTATATATGAGGATAATAGCCCATTTGTATGTAAAGAGAATTTAGAGAGATGCCTCAGTGTCCCGTGGGTGAGGGCATGTTGAGCCCTCTTTGTCAATGAGCCCTGCCCTGGCAGCAAATGACTCCAGCAGTGTGGTAGGTTGAGCATCCCATACCTCAGGGTGGCTCTGCTTGAGTCCATCCCTAGCAAGGAGACCTCTACCCTCACCACACCACTGTTCTTCACATATGGCAGAGACATCCACATCCTTTACTATTAGATCCTTTTGGCCACAATTGGCCCTGAGGAAAGAAGACAAGCCTTTGTCTCTTGATGTAAGAAATTCCTGACTGCAAAATAATTTCTTTGCAGCCTGTTGCAGTGGCTGAGATTGTAACACTTGATCTTTTATTATTATTATTATTAAAATTGAAATATATGAACTGGATTTTCCTGCACTGTCATCTGCAGCATCAGAGTTTCTTCCTTTCTCTTCTTTAATGCCCTTGTGCAGGAATTTTCCCAATATAGCTGAATGTCCTGGTGGTATGTTTTATTTGATCTTTATTTGAGAGCATTCCAAATGTTGACAGATAAATGGTATTGGCAGGGCTGTGAGAAGGGCTGTATTTTCCACGTTACTGTAGTATATATTCTACAGGCTTGTGTACTATTCAGATAAATGCATCTCTAAGCTGAAACTGAAATGGCAAGCTGTCTGTCAAATTCTTGGCTTAGCACACATTTTCTGTAAATTTGTTAATATTTGCTGGGATTTATTGGAGAGTTTATTCCAAAGAGTCAGCACTATTCCCAAATGGAAAGTTATTTCTTCCCCGTACTTGTCTTTGTCCAAGTGGTTCATACGTGGTTAAGGGTATGAGCCCTGCATCAATGCCAGGTTTATGAACAGAATGAGAAAAGAATAAACAAAAATGTATGGTTTTCTCAAAAGATTTTTGTTTTATATTATTTTTTGGTTTAAAAGATTTATATATATTTCTATATATTACACATTTTACCCATAGACTAAATTCTGTGAGTCTATTTTCTATTTGACTATTTTCATTTGCTGCACACAACATTTTTTGGTTGATCCACTTAGCAAGAGCATAGCCCAAGTGATTTCTGGTTAACATTGATCTGGGAGAAGACCCCTGTAAAAGGGGTTAGATAATATGCAACATGCTAGTGCCATAGATGACTCTGCCTAGTGGTGTAAAAATCCCTTCTCCCTCAATGTTGTGTGAAGCTAATATTTGGTACAAGCATGGGGATACAATTGCCTCTAAGTTCTCATAATAGGATATATATAAAATTGGGCAAAGGCACAATTTTAAAATAGTCTCTGTGCGAGCATTGTGAGGGCTGATAAATGGTCCTAAAATAGCATTATATTTCTATTAAACAAAAAATCGCTCAGATGCCACCTGCTGCTTTTGGCATTTTAAAATCTGATTTGGAATAGGAAGAACAAATGATTGCTTCTCTGTCTCCCTCTCCCCTCCTAACTTTGAATGTTTCCGCCCAACGTTCAAAGAGAGCAGCCTGTTTTTCCAAGGCTATTGGTTGAAGTCAGTAGTTATTTGAGCCTGCATCCAGAATGAATGCATCCAGTCTGAACTAGACTGATTAGTACTAAATCTGTGATGCCAGGGCGATCAGGAAATAGAGCACTTGTTTAAACACCAGTAATGATTTTTTTTTCTGCATAGCTCTCATGGAAAGCTACTGTTGATTGCCTCAGAGTAGGGAGGGGAAAATATAGAAAGAGAGGGAATGCAATTCACTTCACTGTGCAGAATCTTCTGTTACTTACTCGTGCATCCTATATGAGAAAGATCTACATGAGATTTAAATTGTACAAAAGAACACTGCATGTGAGTGTTTCTCTCAGAGTCTAAAATACAGGCATTTAGACATCAGTAAAACCACAAACATTCTTTTTTAAGCAATTTTATTGTTCTGGCTTACAGTTAAAACTGCAAAAAGGTCAAATGCAAAAATCTATACAAGCATACACATATTAAGTACTAACACAATCCAGCAGTAGTGATGATATTTTCCAAGTGATAATTTTATCAATAATCATTAACGCACAGGGAAGGAGAAAGAATATAACATTTATTACCATCAGGCAAGAGATGGTGTAGGTTCTGTTCATAGCATGCAACAGTGGAAATAAAACCGACTAAATCTGAGATTTTTAGTGCTGCCTGGGGCACTTAGCCTCATAATTCCTCATACATTTCATCAGAAAAAGGGGGTTTTGCTCTCTGCATAGATGAGTACAAAAATTTCAGCCAGAGTTTTTGTAGCCTCCCCTTAATAAAATAATTCAGGCATGTATATAGAATATGTTATTCTCAGCACTGAAGCACTAGGATATGAAAAGAAAACAGTAACCTCTGTAAAAACGAAATCAGTAATGTTGTCTTCTATGTTGTGTAAGAAATTTCCTTTCACTAGCTAGCGCCCTGGAAAATCAGCTGTCTTTGCATCTCAGATAATTGCTTCTTGTATTGTGAAGTTCTATATCTGTGCTAGTTGAACTGAAAAAAAATATGCTTTGTGTAAATATTCCTCCTCCTTTCCATTTTCAAGATCTGCTCAATGGAGCCATCACATCTTTTTTATTGTGGTTTTGGAAATAGATGGACATAATTACCTGGGTAGACTCTTTTTGTCTTTGCCCAGGAGGCAGTGAATTATTTAGTCAGAGCCTAAGTAGTCAAAAGGTTCAAAAACCTCTTGCCTTTGTTCTTTGCAGATTTTATTCCTCACCGTACAGTATTCCAACAAACCGCATGATTCCACAGACATCAATCACGCCATTCATTGCTGCTTCCCCTGTCTCTACATATCAGGTACGTCAGATGTGCTCTTGTCTACTGTGTTTCCCAGTTAACAGTGTTTTGGATGTGGATGAAGGTCGAGTGTATACCACAGAAAACTGTGAGTGCTTGCACTCTTGAGTCACTCTTGAAACAAAGGGCTCTCTAGTAATATTCAGGTATCATTGGGTAGTTTTTAAGTGTTTCCTGCATTCTTTACAGCTGTAATTCTTAATTTCAATCAGCTTCTCTGATAAACAACATTTTGCTTAATTTCCAATTGACAACACCAGAAGCTTATCATTCTTATTGAACCGTTTCCTTGTTTTGGCTCCCCTTCATTAGCCAAATTTTTTTTAAGTGTTTCTTTTTCATAATTTATGTTGACTACATTATACTTTGACCAACTATATTTTTTCCAGTGACTACATCCTTTAAAAGTACTCATTTTTGTCCAATAATCCCTGACAAAGCAAATTACTTGAGGATAAGTGTCCTCAAATCATTCTTTAGTCTGCTACATGCCAAGTCGTTCAGAATTTCTCTTTTCAGCATATCCCTCTCAGATCTCCACTGGGAAATTATTATCTTGTTTTGTCTTTCTGAGATGGAAGTCAAAACCAGATTGTATATTTTTATTATTAGCCATTGTCTGGGAACTTACCACTTCACAGAAGCTGGTCATTGACTGTACATTTTCCAATTTTAGTTTTTTCTCTCCTGTGCCATCAGTGCTTTTCCAGCCCTGAGTCTTACCTGAAATAAGCTACCCAAACTTTCAAACTGCATGGTGGGCTGTTCCTAATGTTCGGGTTGGTTGGTTGGGGCTAGGGGATTGTAGATGATATGGTACTGCTTTAAACTTGGTCTTCAAAGATAAATGATTCCTGTAATTCTCTTTGAACGTTGTGTTATTTTATTTGAGATGGCTATGTAGCCCTTCCAAACAAAAGTTGTTTTGATGAGGTAAATTCAGTGAATTTCAGTAATGGCAGCACCAAAGAAGAGTCAATGCCAGAGATATACGCTGCATTGCGTGCAGCCCACACACAATTTTCTCAGTAGCAAAGCTGGCTTAAGAGCCATACTACTTCCCATTCAGGCCACTGAGTTCAGGCCACCCCAGCCACTTACTTTCATCACTGCTCCACAGTCCACAGTTGCTCCCCTTTTCCCATTCAGGTTTGAACCATTGCATCAGTTTGTGGTTTCATGCATTTGCAGCAAAACCATTCTTTTTATTTTTTTCTTTTTTTCTTAACCTGTATCATTTTCCTTAGATAGTTTGCAATATAAGCCCAAAGACATTTACCCTAGCACTGTGAAGGAGCTGCAGTGGTGCAAGAGTGAGAGCAATGTGCAGCAGCAAGCTGTGGCAGCTCTAGTGTTTTTTTAGCAGAAAATGTTGTAGTAGAGGTGTGTTCACATGTGGGTGTGCTGGTTTTGGTTCTCAAGATGTTTTACTGAACTTGCTTTTCTACAAAAAATAGACTTTGATAAACATATACAAATGTTGGAGCACACTGTTATACAATTAATTCTCAACACTTTCTTCATTAACAAAATCACAAGGCATCTAGGGAAGTGGGACCTTGTAGCTTTCTCCTTGTTATTCCTGGTCATGCTCAGTCTGAGGTGCTGCACACCCATCTCTGGGACAGCAAGTGAGGTGTCCTCTGATGGCTCTAGCACTGCTACATCTTTTGTGTACTTGTGTGTTGTGGTGTCCAGACTGATGCAAAAGGAAACTAAAATACAAAATTCTATAGTATGTGGGACATTCACACATAGCACAAAAGGTAGTTATGGCTCAGAGATGTCACAACAAATATACAAACACTCTATAATGTGTCTAATTCTAAGTAAAATTGTTATATCCTCAAAATATATTACATGGCAGTCAAAAGGCAGAATAACAAAGAAAGTCTTTGGTGATGCATATGAAATTCTGGTGGGAACAGACCCCAGGACACTCAAGCTAAGAATGATCCTGGAGGGGCAGACTTCTTAAGCCAGCTTTGCCATGAAAGCTTTCAATTAGAATAATTCTCAAAAACTCTGAATTAGATCTGCCGTTCTAACTGGAAACAGATCAAGTCATTCTGGGATTTCTGAAAATGTTATACCTTTAAAAGTTCATACAGATACTTTTGAAAATAAACTTTGAACATTTTCTGTCTCCTGCACTGTCGGTTGGATGACATGTTCATGATTATATTGATGGATGAAAGCAAACAATGCAAATGAAAAAAGAGGACAACATGGAATATTGAAGGCTACTTTACGAGATAAAATGTTGTGATTCACAGAAGTGGTGCAATCACTCAGACTTCTGCCTTTGGTGGAAAACATTATCAAATGAAATTTGAAAGCTTTTTCCTTTATCAATAACTTTATGAAGCATAAATTAATTTTGTGTTGCGTTATAGGACTTAAGTATTTTTTTTAAATTAGCACCCGTAGTTGTAATAGAGAGAATATTTTCAAGTAAATCTTTAAGTTTTTAAACTTTTCTATGCTAATTAAAAGTATTTGATGTGCAGGTCCAGAGTACTTCATGGATGCCTCATCCGCCATATGTTATGCAACCAACAGTAAGTGGATACTTGGTTCTATCTGGCTAAAAGTGCTTCCATTGTAGCCTTGCTGTGCTTGTCTGGCCACACTGAAGTCCTGGGTCATGTAAGAGCAGCCAGCTGCTCCCTGAGACAAGAGCCCTCTGCCGTAAAGATTCTGTTTCGTTAAGGAGCACCATTTGATGTAGTGGAAAGGGGAGGATGGGAGATGTGTTATCTAATTGCATTGATTGTAGGAGAGTAACAGGTTCTGAAGTGTTGCATCTGAAGCTGTGCTTCAGGGACTGCAAGATAACCACATTCCTGCGTCCTTTGAATTGCCAGGATCAACACGTGACCATTCCCTTACACGCTTATCCATCAAAAATGCCCTGTGCAGTTTATATCAAGGATCCTCACTGCCTCAGTAATGCATTTCAACGTGGTGGAAAAGGATGAAGCACAACTGTCTTAGAGAGTCTCTAACAAATCTGAATCTGCTTTATGATTTGGCCAGTCAACTCTTTCCTGCTCTGCCCCAAGTAAATTGTCATCTTTATCAATTTATAACTACTTAAAGCTGCATTATGTTTGTAATCAACATTCTTTAGAACTAGTGCAGCTGATTTTTGTTTGCCTCACAGAAGAGTTTTGATGCTCTTTACCTAAATATTAGTGATATATCAGGAGAAAACACCATACTGAATTCCACTATAGACAGATCTCTTCAGTTACATTTCTACCTTTTTTGAGTTCCTCAGGTATAGATCCACTTGACAGTGCCATTAATCAAAATTGAAATGCATGCTCCACATAATCAGCAATACATTGATTTTTAGAAGAGGAGTAATATTAAAATGAAGGTCTGTAGCTGAGGATTGTTTGTTCTTTATATTTTTGTTCAAATATTTTGACTTCACAGTAGTGTAACTTCTGGTGAGTTAGCTGTACAGCAACATGGATATATCTACATATCTTTTTAGTTGCAAAAGTCTCTCATCCCAATTTGCAGCCTCTTTTCCACACCCCTCAGCTCTCTGGAGGCAAGTTCTTCAGCTCTCTCACAAGGCAGGGAGCATAGTGTGGGACTGACTGGGCACCCAATTCCTGCTGCTGCACCTCTCTGCAGACCCTGGGGGAACTTTCCATCTCAGTGGAGAAAAGCGGTTGCTGTATTCCTTGTAGGGAGATGAAATGTATTGAAATGCACAGCTAACATCAGTCCTGTATTGAAATATTTGGATTTAATAGCATACCACAAGAAGTCTTGGATGTGTGTATTTGATGAGTTATGAGACTTGTGGAAGCCAGAGAAGTTCCAATCCTTGCAGAAAGACTCCCTTTCTAAAAGAAAAACCTAAGCACTCTACCAATCCCAGATTTTGTGTATTTGTGTGTTTGAGTTTTATTTGACAATATTGAGCAAAGCATTTTTTTTGCAGTGCTAGTATAGGTATTATTATGAAGTAATTAAATGTATTTACCCCTTAGTAATGTCATGAAGAAAAAAATTGTCTTTTATAGTGAGTAGCACCCTCAAAATGCTGAGTTAAATTGGTGTTCACTGTGAACCAGAGAGTCATGTCAAAAAAGGGAAGTGTGATTCTAGATGGAAAAGCAGAGGGACAGTGGATAAGTGGTCTATCATTTCTGTTCCAGTCTCATTGCTGTTGTGGGTCGCTTCCATGTTTTTTCTGTAGCAATCCTGGACTCTTCACTGACAGATTTTTCCCATATGTTTCCAAAGATTATGTTCTTAAGAGGACATGAGGCATTTAGTACCAAGGAAGCATAAAAACCAAAAAGGCGGAACTACCATTCCCCAGGTTTCATTCAGAGATGAATTCTTTATTAGAAATGTCTGAAAACTTGTCAGAGTATTGCCACACAGAGAATTCAGGAGACTTCAGAATTAATGGTCTGTTTTGAAAGAAAATAAAGAATCTGTGTTCATTTTAAGTTTCTGTAGTTCCATGCCTAACTATATATAGACTCTATTCTAGGCACCTCCATAACTAAAAGAAAAAAAAAAAAAAAAAAAAAAAAGAAAAGATTACAATAAAGTTGGCAGAATTAAGGATGTGAGTTTTGGTAATCCTGTGAGCTGATGAAACTGGGAACTTTCCAATTTGGTTAGCTTTGTGTTTCTTCTTATAAGCTAGTTTTCCATGCTACTATCTAAATTGCCACCACTTTACTTCATAATATTTTATGAGGTGATTGATTGTGGCATGTGACGTCCCCCTGGACACCACTGCAGATAAATGTTACATTCCCCTTGCCCCAGGAAGGAGAACATTTTGTTAAGCCTCTATTATTCTTTGTCAGTAGAGATGAACTCATACAGAAAGCATAGTTTGAATTGCTCAAACAGTGGTGGTTAATTCTTTGTTTTGATTATAAGTATCTACTAAATCATGTTACTGGATGATTAGCTTTTCATTTCCAACTGAAAGTCCTACTTGATATTTATGTATAATTTAACAGCACGTAGTGTCCCTCATGACAAAAAGACAGGCAGAGAGCCATGCTGTAGAGGAGACAAAGAGGGTTTTTCACTCAGCTTGCTGTGCACAGACAGGGCAGTGTTCTCCCAGACTGGCAGCCTTGCTGACAGGAGGGAAGAGCTGTGCTGCACAGCACTACCATCCTGTGTCTGTCTGTCCCTCCTCTGCCTGCCCATCTCATCTCCCTTCCCACCTGCCTCCCTGTGCAGCAAATACAAAGCTCTTTCTTCAGCGATATCCCCTGCAGTAGCTTGGCCTGTCAGACATTTTTGTCCTTTATTTCCCTTTGTATATCAATTTCTGCCACATTTTCCTGATGTGTGCATGTGTGCATTCTGTATCCATTTACTTGGTGGATTAAAAAGCCCGCTATAGTAAAAGATTGTATCTCCAATTCCTTCTGTAGCTTTTTAACTACAACCAGATAAACTTCTGACCCTAACAAACAAAAATGACATATATATTAACTCAAAATATTTGAGTATACTGGTCTCCCTTCTCAGCCTTGTTTGTCTTCTTACGTCTGTGATACTCTTAAAAACAGAAAACAACCAAAGCTGCATTTTGTAAGAAAACAACAGTCAGAACATTTTTGTCCTAAAAAGGATGCTGCAGGTATAGAACTGATATTGTAGGACATTGCTAGTAAACAACTGCAGATACATTTTTTAGAGGGGTTTTATTTTTGGTTATCAGTGATTTTTGCTGGTCTTACTCCAAGATCCATGGAAAAATAATATCAAATAGGTTGAGGTATCATTGCTATTTCTAAATAAGTAGTATTGAAAATAAACTTCTGCTGGCATAGTAGGGTCATACATGAAAACTTCTCACACCTTAATGCTTACACAACCTTCAGGGTTTTGGACAGCAGTATTCCTGAATCATGTGGATATGATGAAAAATCTACCTGGAGGTTCATGTGTGATTCAGACATTGTTGAAATATGTGTCTTTTGTGAGTTGAACCTTCACCACTTTTTCCCATATTGCTTTCACTGTGTCAAAGTACAAATACCTAAAATTTGGCAGTTTCATTGCTTTGCCATGTACCCTGGTTGTTCTCCACAATTTTAATGGAAGACAAGCTCCAAAAGAGTTACAGCAGTGTGAGTTTGGATTAAAATTGGCAAAACATTTAATGCACTGATGATAGTCCAGGCTCAGTTTAGTTAACTATATCTTTCAAAGAACAGTGCTTACTCTTCTATGTTTGAAACAAGTCTTATTTTTCATTACTGCCTCAGGATAAGGATAGACAGATAGTGATGACAGAAGGAAAACATAAATGGGATAAGAGTTATTCTGAGACTTATAACATTTGCCGTATTACTGTGTATTTCGTGTAGTCCCTGAAGGCTGTTTGAAAGTAATGGGGATACTTTGAAAAGCATGTTTGCAACTCAATTCACATGTAGACAGCCTCATTTTTATTGATAGGGGCATTTGTAAAAACCATTTTTATTCAAATCTTTATTGCAAAAAATGCATGTACTCTTCTTCTTTGAAGGCAATTTTTTTAATGAACCAACAGAAATGTGCTACCTTAATACTCAGTGTACACACTGGTTTTACACTTACCCTCTTTTACTTCCAAGTAAAACTGTGTATGCAATCACTGGGTATACACAGATAGATGTTCTTGTCAATCTGGAATAGTTTCTACATAAAAGCTGGAGAAAAGGAGTATGCCAGTGGCAGCAGGAAGGCTGTAAGCAGAGCAGCATATGGAAAAATGTACCACTATAAAGATATAGATAAATTATAATGATAAAGTATATTAGGGAGAACTTCTGTTCTGGAAGATTCTCA
The DNA here is from genome assembly GCF_051311805.1 of Agelaius phoeniceus. Lineage (NCBI taxonomy): Eukaryota > Metazoa > Chordata > Aves > Passeriformes > Icteridae > Agelaius > Agelaius phoeniceus. The sequence continues at coordinate 41,658,200 of NC_135265.1, forward strand.
GGCCCTTACAGTCCTTCTAGAGAGGTCAATGTCTTAACAAATACCCTTAATATTTTTTCTGTCATCCTTCCTGTGGCCCGTGGCTGAATGGAATCCGTCTGTCTTTAAAAGCACCAACAAAAACATGTCTTTTTTCATAAGCAGTGTAAACCCCTAGCTTGGTGAGAAGCGAGGCTGAATAAGGGCTCCAGATCCTTGCTTCTTGATTGTTGTGCATGAGTGTAGTAGCATAAAAGGTACAAATTGTTCAACTGGAATGGATCAGTTTTCATTTTCTCACTAGCGACTCTGCTGCTTTGGATAATACCCAAAATACCACAGCAGTTTCAGTGTTTTGATTCCTACACTCTGGAACAAAGAAGTTCCTTGTGCTCCAATCCACATCCCTCTCCCAAGACAGCTTTCTCTACCTCACGTTTATTGCTCTACCTTTTTAGTAAACAGAGCCAGGAATCTATCTTGAGTTTGCCTGTTTGAGTGTAAGAAAACAAAATATATCCTCCGCAGACTGTTGAGTCCTGCCTCCAAGATGAAATGTGAGAATTCAGCTAGCTGGTATGAAAAGTAAACAGGAAATAATCCTTAGAAATTGGAATCTTCAGCAAGTCTTTCAACTTTTAGCTGTGTATTTTTAAGAGGTCCTTTGAAAATGAACTTACTTGAACTCTTAAGGCTAAAGTGTTTAGAGCTTGAAATAACTAACCAAATACCAATGACAAAGTTCTGCTGAGCAATTTTAATTCCAGTGTTTCCCGAGGCAGAAAATCAAGGACTGCAAATTCTATAACTCTGATAATCAAGGCAGTAATTGGCAATGTTCCTTTGGGGCAGGCAGGCTCACATGAGGTCAGTTCTGCCTCCCTCTCACCCAGCACCCACTGTATACAGATGTTGTCTCAGTGCTACCTAAACAGGTTTTTCAGAGGCTGGTGAGCGTGTGCTTGCTGACTTCCTTTAGTGCCAGGTGTTGTTGTTCTGAGGAGAGTACCTAGGACAGAAAAGCAGTGCCTGAGTTCATCTAACTTAGACCTCTAAAAGAAAACAGGTGTAAGAGATTCAGCCAAGTTAGATCTCCTACTCAAGTGTAGCAGTTTTTAAGTCCAATTATACAATGCTTCTGGAATCATATCAAAGTATTGCTCCAGTCCTTTGTTCTGCTGTTGTAGAAATTAATATGAATGCCAGAAAAAGATACATTTAAGTTTGATTGCCAACATTTTTTGACACTCTGTTGGAGCCCCCTAGTGAAATGGAGCATTTTTTTGTGATGGCAGCAAGACACACCACATATGGATTCACTTAGAAAACATGGACAGGAGAACCACAAATGTTTCCAGTAGACAAGCCCTTGCATTTGAGGAACTTGTGATGTGCTGTTTTATCCTAAAAAGACTTCAGAGCTCTAGTAAAATTTTCTTTTCTTTCAAATATTCTACAGATAGCATGAACACTAAATGTATAAACCATCAGTTTGTTTAAAGACATTTACATTAGTGGAAAAAAAACATAACGTCTATCTTCATATAAATCTATAAACATAAATGAAAAAGATATTTGGAAAAGAAGGCAGCTGACACTAAATTTGAAAGGTTCCCCAGAGTTTCTTGAAGCCAGGAAATTCTGGTTGAGGTTATGGAATATTGATTTCTTTTTAACAGAAAAGATGCAACCTTACCCATCAACCTTCATTGTCAAGATAAACCTTAATGCAGCAGCTGTTTAAAAGCAGTTTTATCAAAGGGGACTATTTTTTAAAAAGATAGTTATTAATCAATAGACATTAGAGTACCTTCTGTGGAAGAATGTAGTGCATTTTAAAAAAAATCAATGCCTCATTTTGTACAAAGCCTGCATTCTGCTTTCACTTTTCCCAGTCCGTGTACATCATCTAAGAATATCAGCAATACTTAATTTATCTCCTATTAATATATGTAACAACTCTGTTTTCATGGAGATTTGCATTTTCATCATGTCGTAGACATCTTTTTGTGAAAATCTTTTCTTAGGATTTTCTCTCTTCTGAGAAGCTGAGGCCTCAGAAACAAAATGTAAACAGTGGTTATCTGCTGCTGTGAATGCATCAGGTGTGTCTGTGATTGGGCCATTTTGAATGTCTACAATTAATGGCCAACCACAGACCAGATAGCTTGGACTCTCTGTCCAAGCCAGCTGCCTTTGTTATCATTCTTTTCTTAGCTTAGCCAGCCTACTGAGAGACGAAACCTTTCCTTCTATTTCTTTTTAGTATAGTTATAATGTAATATATATATCATAAAATAATAAATCAAGCCTTCTGAACATGGAGTCAACATTCTCGTCTCTTGCCTCATCCAAGAACCCCTGTGAACACTGTCACGCATCAAGTTTTAGATTTGCACAAAGTCAAAATCCTGAACACAAATCTGTAAGATTCATATGTTTTGTTTGCCATTTTGAGCAAAAATTCCTAATTTTGTGAGCACTGGTCAAGTTACGTATGTATCAGGTGGTAGATTAGTAAGTAGGCAGATTGTGATAGGATCAGGAGAGAGTGGTGGACTCTGTAAATGTATGCTATTAATGATAGACCAAGAATTAGATGAATCAGTTTGCGGAGAGTAACAGGCTCAGCAGAGTGCTGAATTTAGCTCACCATCAGGTATTTTGCCCTGTGTGATGTATTCTGGTTATGCACACATATGTGTGCAGTGAACAGGCTGAGGCACGTGACATGTGTGTGTTACAGTCTTCTCAAATTTACCCTCTATCATGAACCTTTCTCTTGTTTTGTGCCTAGCATTGTCTGCTGTCTTGCAGTTGATGCTGATGTTACCCACCTTCCACAGAGAGCACTCTGCTCTGCTGGCTTACAACAAATCAGACGATGTGTGTGTCGTAAGCTGGACCCCAGCCTGCTTTTAACACAGGTGGTCATGTGGTGCAATTGCCAAACACGCGAGTTCTATGATGGTAGAAGGGAAAGGCAACAATTTTCATCTGCCACAGACAGCAAAGAGCTTTGAATGTGCTCTGTGTTCTGAGAGCACAGAGGTTTCACACTAGTTGGTGGCAAGGCTGGGAATAATCTCTGGGTGGCTTTCCCATGATGGAGATGTGGTTCTCATTTCCATAGTGCAGTTAAGAATACAAGATGTTACCAGAGGACTGTTCACCAGTAGAAGGGGACCTGGATCTCCTTTCTGCCTTCTGAACTCCATCCCTACAACTGCAGGAAATCTGCATTTCCATTTACAGAAGAAGCATTGGGCAGCTTTGGAGAAGGAAACAGGTTCTGGGATTCTGCAAACCCAGAAGAGGATTTTTGAGGAAAGCCTGTGATTTACAAGTAGAGTAATGCCAGGGCACCACTCTAACTGTGATAACTCCAAAATAGGATTTATAAAGACTGGCACAACCTGTAAAAGCTGTAAAGTTGAATTCTTGTTAGTGGCGGATCAAGTCGAGTTTCAGGCTGTTGACAAGATGTCCTTTTATAAACAATTGAAAAGGAAGAAAATGATGTATGAATCAAAGTGTAATCTTCAAGGTTAATTAATTTACTATTTTTTTTAAATATGGTATTTATTTGAGGTTTTGTCACAGAGGCTTCAACTGGTTTTGAAAGAAAATTCCAAATGGAAATCATGCATACTTGTTTAGCTACAGATGTATTTTATAGCTATATTTTTCCTTGCTGCAGTACCTTTTTTACCTGAGCCTTCCTTTCCTCACACTGGCTTCAAAGAATACATGTAGGCTTAGAGCACTTAGTGACAGATACTTTTTCATCTGCCACTGATCAGCTTTTTGACCTTGAAGAAAACATCTTTCTCTTAGGCTCAGTTTCAGATTTTTCTTTTTTCAAATCCCAATCTATTTAAATTATAAAACTGTCATAGTGCTAAATAGTTTTTAGTAGAAGTTTGTGAAAAGTCTGGTGGAACAAGAGCCTATATTGACTGATGCCTCTAAACACATCCTCACAGTGATACTATTAGGGTTCAGGGTTTTCATGTTAGTAATTAAAATAAACCTGTCCTAGCTACAGAAGGAAATACTGGATCTGATTTTTACCAGTATAAATCAAGAGTTAACTTCACTTAAGAAAATTGAATTGCATAGGTGTGAAAAAGCAAGAATTAGAAGAGAATCATGCCTGCAGCAATAAGCTGATGAAGGAGACTCTGGCACCTTCTTAATCCTTGGAACAACAGCACTTCCATAAATTACCATTATGTTACGCCAAGTGTATTCAAGGACCAATTTACATAAGTAGGGGAAACTAGCTAATCTATGTGTTACTTACAACTGCATCATGATTTTTCTAGTGCAGGACTAGTGTAAAAAAATTATAATAATACACTCTAAAGACTTAGCGACCAGTTTATAAGATTCAAAATTCCTGTGTCCAGAAACCATAGATAGTCACAGAATATTCTGAGTTGGAAGAGACCCACAAGGATCATCAAGTCCAACTCTTCAGTGGATGGCCCATACAGGGATCGAAACCAAAACCTTGGCATTATTAACACCACGCTCTAACCAACTGAGCTAATCTCAGTGGCATGTTACATAATCCCTTGCAAAACCCGATTAAATACTTTGATTTTATGCCTCTTGATAATCCTATCAGGAGGTTTGTTTCAAAACACCTTTGCTCTGAGGCTTAGCACTCAGTTTTTAATTTCCAATTTAAAGGTGCTCCTATTCATTTTGCCTCCATCTGTTCTTGGTGAAAAATTCTTCCTAAGTTCAGTAACTGTTGTCCTTTCTCAGTGTTCACCACATTAATTTATAAACAAAAATGTTACCTGCATTTTCAATTTAGGTTAACTATGTTAACATCACTTCATTTGCAGTAATGTAAGGATTTTAGACCTCTGGCTGCAACAATGACCCTTCTTTGGATCTATTCCACTTTGAATTCATTTTTCTGGGGCAGCCAATGCTCACAGGATTCAAGCCTTTTGTGCAAATAGCTTTAATACTTCCTTCTCTTCTCTGGGACGGCTTTGCTGCATTGTAAAATATCTTTCTTCCCTTGTGCTCATGACTGGTAATGCCGTCATCCTAAATTCACGGATATACCCAGGTTTTCTCCTTCTTCCATGTTTCCAGCAGATGCTCCTACATGATAAAGGAAACCACATGTTAGCTTGATTGACTTGATGAATTTGTGCCTTGCTCTGCTTATTCCAGTCCTTCCTGTATGGTATTCTAATTTGCCACTTAATGTGCCTTACAACTTTGCAATTTCCCCAAATATTATTCAAGGGAATTATTAAAAACATTGGATGAGAGCAATCCTGAGGGAGATGTTAGTGACCCTCCCACTGAAGTAGTATAGCTTGTCTTTTAGCATAACCTGTTATCATTTCTGCTTTAGTTAATCCTTTAACATCCCCAAAGTTTAGTAATTTCTGGCTGTAGCACTGCCTGAAATACTTTATCGACCTTCAGAGAGTTTAGATCTGCTGCATGTCCTTTGTTGAGAAAATAGGTTATTTTATTTTAAAAAATGAGGTTAGCTTGATCTACCTTTGATTTATCTATGTTCTATCTTCATTAATATCCTTTAGTCCTGGCCACTTGACCTATGCTCATATGTTCCAGCTCTGCAATAGAGATGATCCAGTCCTGCTTCCTCAATTCACCTTGAGTTCAGTGACTTCTCTGGGTTTTTCATCTCCTTTGTCTGTATTCATTTTTCTACCTCATTCTCTGAGTGCTGCCTCTGCTGTCTGCTGGTTCATGTAGGAAATTGAGAGAGTGTCCTTATTCTGCTGGGGCTCCTTCTGAAACACCTTAATGTGTCCCCCACCTGCCCTGCATGGGGAGCCAAGCTCTGGGTTCTCTCCTCGGTTTTTACTTATCTATGTAAGAAACCTTTTGTTAAGTGTTTGAATATCATTTGCAAAGTCTCAGGTAGACTTATAGTGAATTTTATTTCTGGCCTCCAAATGTAGCATTTTCTTGCCTGTTTTTTCCTCCCTTCTGTGTTCATTCCTGATATATAGTTGAGGGGTCTGAGTAAGTGGCTGATTAATTAGCACCTTCTCAACTGTAACTGCTGAAGCATCTTAATAACATAATTATTTTTAAATTATTTTTGCAGAGGCAGTGCTAACAATTTATTTTTTTATCTCAGTGTATAAATGTAGGCTGTGATCTGACACTCTGGAAGTTAGAAACATTCAAGATACCATAAGTAGTAGCTTATTATTGAAACTATTGAATGTAGTCAGGTCTAACAGTATTTGACATTCATTTTGAACTGTCATAGTAAAATGCTTTCTTTTCATTTCAAATGTCCTTAGAAAGAATATAATATTGACCTAAACTTTGCAGTACAGAGGCAAATCATGTGTATCTTTCCTAAACTGATTTTAGTCCCACTGAAGTGGAGTAATTGCTTAATTACAGTTTTCAGGTTGTAACCTTGTGGCCTTGTTTTCCTCTCAAGGCAGTGTGAATTAGGATTAAGTCCATGCATTCAGCAGTGTTTGCCACAAAGCCTCTTGTGAGTCAGTGGTATCTGCAGTGCTGTTGAGAGGATGGTTTCAACCTCTTTCTTACATGATTGAGAAAACAAATAGTGAAATGTAATAGCATAAACACTGAACATTCTTTGGCTGTTTCATAGTGGATTGATGAAGAATGAGTTGTGTAACACAGTGAACAGAATCTGAAGAATTTTGAAGGAGTGCCAAGTTGTTGTTTAGTGAAATCACTACCTTTGGACTACCTGTCAAAGAGATGCACTTCCAGCAGAGTAGGTTCTCTTATCAAATTGCCTATTGTTAACAAGAAACTGGAAATTAGGGGCTGAAATCTCACTTCTTATTTTTATGGTTTAAATGCAATTTTTTATTTCTTGTTACTGACTACAGGCTCTTGTTAAAGGATGTCTACTGGACAGCCTTTCCCAATCTGTGCCTTTTACATAAGCTACCTGGAATGTTTTGTAATGTCTGCAGGTCTTGTTGTTGAGGAGGGACCCTGTCTGTAACATCCACCCCAAAGCCCAGGTGTAGCCTTTCACCACTGTGCTTTTCTGAGTGAGCAATTGAGTGGAAGTTATCTTTTCTCTATGCATGGCAAACCATACATGCACATCCCAAAGCAGGAACACAATTGGGTTCTTCATTATCAGTTGTCTGCTTCTGCCTCCTAAAATGCTGTAAACTCACAGAGTGTGGAGTCCTCATGGGGGGTTCAGTCTGGGGTAACTTGGATGATTACTTCAGCTTCAAGCTTAGGATCACAGGATTGACACCCTGCTACTGATCCCTGTGGTGGAACAAGAGGGCTGCATGTGATTCACACAGCACACAGCCTGCTTTCAAACAGCCTTTGTACTTTTGCAGTACGGCAATCTGCAAATCATTATGCACCCCCTCTTTGCCCAATCCACACAGGATGTGAGTCTGTGTCAGCTCCCAGCTTGGTAGCCTTCCTCCTTAGCACTATCAATAAAAACCTCCTTTTTGCAGCTTTGGAGGTTACTGGTCTACTGCCTGCCTCTAGCCAAGAAGGTGGGGGTGGGTGTCACATTCACAGATGTCCCACATCTGACAGGGTTGTGGCTAGAAGTGTATTTTCCGTAGGCAGGTAGGGGAAGAGACCCACCACTGTAAATCTGGTTCATCTGCACTGCCACAGCTGCTCCTGGCTAACCCAGAGTTCAGTGGTCCAGGAGAACAAGCAGTGTTCCAGGGAAAGCATGGTTGTATGTATTCCACCACTGACATTTCTTCCTGCTGGCAGGCCACGTCATTTTTGTGGAAAGGAGAGGATTGCTCTAGCTGTACTTATTTTAAATGAGGATGAAGTGTTTGATGCAATGATTGTTTCCTGGTGCTTGTCACAGTTCTTTCTTTAGGGAGAGAAAGGGGTGGACATTTGTCAGGAGCAGTTTGAGTGTTTCTGATAGACAAGCAGATGCAGAGCCCCATCTCACTGATTTGTGTCTGTGGAAGTAGCTAAGCTGTATTAGCTCCCTGGCTAACTCCACTCCAAGTGCAGCAAGCAAAGACACTCATCATCACAGCTAAAGTTGTGACAGGCCACATCTTGCCTCAGGAACAGCACAGGAATAAGAAAAATTTGAAGTGAAAGACCTGTGTAATTCCCCTAGTTTCATGCTGCTTTCTGCAGACAGTAACATCCTATTCACATCTTCAGCTTTTGCTTGATACCCAATTTTATAACATTTCAGCCTAAGTCTTCACAGGTATTCAACACCTTGGGCTATTGGTTCTACCAGGAGATAACTATAAAGCAAATTTTAGGCAGCTGGTTAGAGCATGGTAATGGTGGGAGAAACTGGTCTTTGAAAGGGAATCCTGATACTGCTGCTGCTGCCCAGAGAAGAGTTATGGCTCAGAGCTCAGATTTGGACTCACACAGCAAACATACCTTCAATCCATGCCAGTGTTAAAAGCATGGACCTGGAGTAGGTCCTGGGAACTCCATACTAGTTTGGCCCTTTCCTTTGCTTTGCCTCCACTTTCCAGGATAGAAAAGCAAGATAATTTATCCTTGGATGACAATGTTCAGGTTTGGCTACAACCCTGAGAAACATTTCACTTGGCTCACACAGGTGATGTGCATGTCTTTGAGATTCTGGACTTCATACTTCAGTGGGTAGTAACCATGGATGTTTGCACTGGGATAATAGAAATGTACCAATGTGTGTAACTGCATCCATTCAGGAAAAAAAAAAAAAATTGGACGTGTGTAAGCCAGGTGAACTCATTATAAACATCTTGTTATAGAGCTTGGGAAGCTTCAAGTACCACAACAGAAGAGAACTTCCTCACAATATTCAAAATATGTACATTTTTTATTCTTCCTAGAGTTTTACATGCCATTCAAATCTGTCTTCCAGATAAAAATCAGTGATACGGGTCATGGCTCTGAGAGTATGGGCTGTGGTGATTAGCAATGATCTGTTTGTGGTGATATTTGCCTGCTTCCACAATATGCAATGTATTTGAATCCTCTCTGAGCTTCTTTTCATTATTTTGTTCAACAGACAAGTGAAGGAGTAAGTAGAAACATGCCATGAGTGCTGTTGTATCGAGTGAAGTATGAGACTGCTTTGCTGTTTCCTTTCATCTGCTTGGCTAAGCTGGGACAATATGTAACCAGGCGTTATGCAATATTTGTTCTTCTTCTCACAGCATAAAAAGCTATGTTAACACTTTTGTGCTGGTTAAAGTCTTGTGGATAAATACAGGGACAGAACTCTTTGACATTAACAATTCCAATATCCAGTATAAGTCATAAGAGCATCACAGGCATTACTTTTGTATGTTATATGTGCTGAAGGACAATAGTTTTACTCAAATGTGGTGGTTTCCCTCTGAGAAGTATTTTCTCTGTTTCAAAGAATGCTATCTATCATTCTGACATGCTCCAAAGTGGAAGCCCAAGCCAAACAAATCAAGCAACAGCAAAATCAGCAGAAGGCTAGAATATGTGACAGACAAAGACTAAAATCCCAAAAGAATCTTCTGTCAGGCACCCATTTGTACCCTAGGTATCTCCTTTTAATGAGTTTCTGTGAAGTCAGTGAAAATTAATGTGAAATTCTTTAGCGTCGCTGTGAGCGAGTCCATTTTGTTGACCTCTGAGTGAGGAACTACAGAAAATGTCACGAGCTGCAGCCAGCTGTTCATGCCTCCTGCATGATCTGCTTAGACCTTAAAGCAGCTGACCCTTAGATATACCCAAATAGCAAGTTTATAATAAATACACCTGAGCTGAAGGGAGAAGATGAATTACCATCTTTAAAATATAGGACAGTTGCCAGAAAGTTTTAAAATTTTCTCTGTAGAATATGGGGCTTGGAATGCAACTTCCTGAAAGTGATGAATCGGTTCTGATGATTGATATAAGGCTCTAATTTTCCTGAAGGTTTTCAAAGGCTTCTGAAATGTTTCTGAAATATTCTAGTAATTGGTATTGTACAATATTAAAAATCCTTCCAAGCTGTCTAATTAACTACAGCCATAGTTGCTTCTCAAAACCAAAATTAACTACTTGGTTTGACGTATTGCGAGCCCTCTTACACAGGTGGATAATTCTAGCTCCACAAGGAGTTTTGGTCACCGAGTTTCTCAGTTCAGTGGATCTGCAATTGAATCATTTCCTCTTAATGGGTGACTTGACTAAGTGGTTTGAAAGTAATTAGCAAATACAGTGGACCCAGTATTGAAGTGTATGATCAGCATCTTATCAGGAACTACTTATTTCCTGTGGAAAACTGCAGTTAGCTTCTCAAGAAATTCAGAAAGCAACTTGTTGCTCCTGCTTCCGAGGAAGCTAATCAAGGAATGGTTGCACCATCCGAGGCATGTTTTGACTTGTGATGAAGTGATCCCAACTGATTCTAAAGGCATTTTCAGAAAGTCCGTTCTTTATTGCTATTGGATGTTTTATTTGGTCACTTTTAAGAAAGCTGTAATTGTCTTCTTACAGACGCGGACTATTTTTTATCCACTAATACATTTTAATCTTGGTGCACAGCTGTTAATGGGATATGCTTCCACTCCAGAGCAATTCAGATTGATTTTGTTTCTACTTCAGAAATATATTACAGTAGAACCACAGTATATAAAAGGGCTCAGTGTGTTGAGATGAAGTAGCCTCACGGTATTTGCAGCTTCTAATGGGAGCTCAGTACATTTAGAGCAGAAGTGGTGATTGATTGTCTGGTGCTCAGGCTAATTGATATGGCACTGAGTTAGTCAGAAGCTCTCAGCTCCATCAAAATCACACCTGACATTGGTCTTGTGCCTCTTAATATTGACTGGGTAGTTCATATGATAAAAGAAACATGTTTTGGAGGAGACTTCAGAGCTGAGTGAATCTTCCTTCAGCATCAGTTACATTCTTTCCAGAAAGGCTTCCTGCCTAGAGTAGTATTACTCCTCCGCTGGAAAATTTTTAAAAGGATGTTCTCAGGTCTGTTTATTTTTAATGGGTTTGGATGCGGTCACTGAGATCCTGTGAGGTCAGAAGAATGGAATGAAAGTGGTCACAGATGACACTTGAGCTATTTCCACAGCTGGATGCACACCAGCCAGAGTAGGCGGTCCTCTGCAGATGAATTAGTTCATTGAAGTACATGATACAAAACATCTGTTACAATGAGAACAAACAAAAACAATGTGCCTTTGAAGACTGGGACTTGTTGGGAGCTGCTTTCAAGGGCGCTGAATGAGGCAGTTGTCAGAAAGTCAGAAACATTTTTAGGCTTGCCCTTGTGTGAACTAAAGCAAAACTACATAGTAGAAACAATTAATTAAATTAAGCAAAAGACCATTTTACCCAAATTTTGTTGCACTGATTCCTCATAAAGCAATGGGGAGGGAGAGAACCCCTCTGTATCACATGTTTTTTATACCCTAAACCACTTTTAATGCAATGGTATAACTCCAGCTGAGTGGCTGTAAAAACTTAGAAGCTACAGTGGTATAGTTATTCTGTCAGTCGTTCCCTGTGCTGCTTTATTACCAGCTGTCTTGAAGTGCAATAGATGTTTTTCATTGTCACTGCCACCTGATGACAAATAAAACCTTCAAAATGCTTTTGCTTGAAGGAATAACTCACAGCTCCTAGCCAGAAGTAGACCTTTCACGTCACCTTAATGAGCCAGAGCGATCCAAACATTCCCACCCTATTTTACTCTTACAAGGCAGTTGCTTTTGGCTGCCTTTGATTTTTTTTTTCTCATAGTTGAGCGGGTGAGGAAGTAGGAATACTAAGATATTTATGGAGTAAACAAACATGCTGTGTGTATTAAGACTGAAGACAAATCAATCAAAGCTAGGTGTTTATCAGTTATTATAGGGCAGCATTGTTCTCATGGACTGTTTAAAGAAAATGTAACACTCCTAAAATAATGTCTTCATTATTTAAGCCATGGTAATGATGAATTAGATGCAGGTATACATCAAAGCATTGGTTCCCCTCTTTTTTTTTTTCCTTTTTTCCTAAATTGAGCGTGCTAACTGTCACATGGATTTGATGGATGAGAATCGTGTCCTAGATACATAATAGAAAAAAGTTGCACTACCACAAAATGCTCCCAAAGAGGTTTGGGTGCATAGTCTGTGTAAGCACATTAGGTAGACAATACTAGTAAAAAAGTGAACAACCTAAATAGAAATTAATTCTTTGAATCAAGCATGTGGTAGGGATATGTGATTTTGGACCTGGAAATCCTTTAGTTCATCCCCTGCTGGTGACCTGCCATGTCTGCACAAGGCTGCTGTTTTTTTAAGGCTCAACAGCTGAAACAGGAGATTCTGTGAATCTCATGAGTTTCAGATAGGCCACTGGGATGGGGGCCTCTTTTGTGGCTTTCCATCTGGGATCCAGTGGTGGGTGTCAAAAGAGGTGAGAAACTGCAGAGGAAACAAAATTAAACAAGGTTCTTGTATAGTTCAATTGATTCTAGTTTATGCCTTCCCGATGAGCGGGGTGTCTGATTGTATATGTAGTCATAATTTATTATAGCTGTACAAGACAATTATGTTAATCTTACTTTTATTTCCTAATATTCTTTGATCTCATACACATCAAAGATGTAAAATTTTAGTCTTGTTGGTAATTAGCTAGAAAGCAAATATGTTGTCTGTCAGTACAGAGGATACAAAGCACAAGAAATTGTCCTGGGGGAGTCTAGATTCTAGACTAATTTTTTTTTTCTCCTCATCAGATTTTTATTTCCCTTTCATCAGTTCCCTCAGCCATTAAATAAATGTACTGGAAGTAAACTTTGCCATTGTGAAATTCATTCAGCTTATTAAACCACCTAGTCAGTCAGTATGAATCCTCAATTGAGGAAAAGCAGTTTGGTACATCAAACAAAAATGAACATCAGTGTTTCCCAAAGTTGCAACAACCCCTTGCGGTCTGTACTGACGAAGGTTTCACGCTTGCTTGCTGCTAGTTTTAAGCAGGCACAGGCTAATGCTGTGCACAGTTCTCATTTGATTCACCCATTATAGTCCAAAGACTTTGATTTCTAACTTGTGATTACTGCTCTGGTCAAGAACAGCAAATGAGGATACACTAAATTATTTGGCTCTGCAGTTGCTCTTCAAAGCTGTCTTTCTGGAAGGAGAAAACACACAGGGATTATTTTACAATTTCTGCAGTGAATCTCTGGATCAGTACTTTATGCCTCCAACTGGTGGATTTATACATCGCAGTTTATTCTGGGGATTGACCCCTCCCTCCACTTTTGTTCATGAATTGCAAAGAGATCATTATCTTCATAAATTTGTTTACAGTCCAAAACTTCCATATGAATAATTTATGGCAACATTTCAGCCTAAGGATCCTTCTCAGTGTGCATAACAAGTATTTATTAGATGGTTTCTTACTGGAAATTTTTATTAGACTTGATTCTTTCCTGTTCCAAGGCTGGTTGTCCTTATCTTTATTAATTACTTCAGCTTTTTGAAAAGATGGCTGTCTTGCCAGAAAACAAAATTTTGTTTCTTGGTTAAACAAGTCAGCAGGCAGCATAGGGCCACAAAATTTACAATTGGATTACAGAAAAAAACCCCAAAAATCACTGAATTACAATCTGAATCTGAAAACAAGAGCAGAATCATCTCTGCTAGACATAACTAATTAATGAAAATCTGTCTGTGCTATAAAAATCTTTTGGATACCTGCATAGTGATGTACAGCTTGGCATCTGTCTCAGAGGATTAAAACAATGTGAAATACTGGTAGTTGATGACAAACTGTAATTAATTTCAGGAGGGCCAGGATTTCAAGCCAAATTTTTCAAATTCACTCTGATCCATATGTTACTGTGATTGTTGGATTACAGAAATTTGAACCACTAAAATTGCAATCAGCTTCTGCTAAAATTTTTGCCTCATCTAGTTCCCTCTTCGAGCTGGGCACTTCTGCATTACTTCCCTGAATTCATAATCATCTGCAGGGACCCTGAACTGAAACGCCAGGAGATGGCCCTTCATGATGCTGCAGTTCCTCGATAATAACAGAAAATACCACAGGAAATACCACCAGAAAACCATTTCATGTACTTTTCAGTCCCACAAGTGGATTTTCTGTGTGACTGAAAAGTCACTGCAGAACAGAAATGTGGCTGCCAAGAGGTTGGTCTCTACTGGAGTTTATCAGAACATCTGCTGTTAGTTATGATGCATCTTTTGATGTCAAAGACAAAACAAGAGTTTTTTTGGTTTTTGGAGGAAGGGGTTTCACATATAATGAAGATTCACAAGCATGTAGTGCACAGAACCTGGCCCTCGAGTCCCTGTCACTCTGGAATTAATTAGAGCACTATTTTTTTCTATCCACACAGCTCTCAACAAAAGATGGGAGTATTAGCCATTTGCCTATCATCTCATTCCTATTAATCTTCCTTTGGATGTTTCTTGTTTCCTTTACCTCTGAGGCTACCCTTTGCCTCTGGCTAGGACTGACAGGACTATTACATATATAATACTCTGTGGATAATAAAATTTGGCTTTGTGGGCAGAATCAAATAATAGCTCTAAAACTTGTCTTCAAGTGAAAATGTGCAGAGGGAGAGAGTAGTGACATGGAAAAAGTTGTGAAAATGTTGTTTTGACTCTACTCCCAGAGAGAACTTAGGGAGTGAGGAAAGGGTGAGAAGAAGAACAAAGACAAAATGTCTATAATCTCCCTGTTTTCATTTCTGGGTTGTTGAACTAATTTTAGGCTTTTTTCCCCCCTTCAAATTTAGATAAATTCCAAAATGATATGTCATTTTGAAATATGGTGGAAACATTGCTTTTTGACAGTTCAAATTTTTTCATTCTTTTGGTCACAATTATGTGCCAAATGTGACCTGGATTCACAGGATGTTTTATTCTCCTTCAGAGTTGGTTTTTTTTTCTTTCCAAATAACTTACTGTTCATCTCAGCAATATGTGTAGACTATCCAGCTGGCTTTCTTTTCTCTAGCTTCCTCCATGATTTGTTCCTCCAAAGCATCTTCTTACCATCATGTGAAAGACATCTTACTGAACCCATGGCAGACTCAGCTGCCTGATCAGTGCTTCATGGAAGGCTGGTCATCCAGTTTGGGTCAAAGACTCACTCTGGTACATTTACCACAGCAGTGACTCACCAGCTTATTCCTCTCTGGCTCCAGAGCAAGGTGCTCTCTGTTGTCTGAGGCATTTTCAGAGCAGTATTTGGTAGTAGGCAGTTACCATCAGCTGCCTTGTAGCCTGAAAAATTTACTTCAGGTAGGGTTTAGAAAATTACTTTGAAAAAAACTTGAACTGCTCTTTCTTGGCTCATTCGTGAAACCTCTGAAATTACTGTTGACCACAATGGTAGTTAATTTTTAGATGCCAGAGAAAATAAACATAAAGATTTTTTTTCAGAGAAAACTGTACACCTCTACAATACTAAAATAGCTGAAAGAAATTCAGGAAAGCTGCCCAAAAAAAAAAATTATTTCAGCCTAAATTTCTGCGAATGAGACAGTGTGTGGAAACCACGAAGTCGCAAAGAAGTAAAAACATCTTTGGGGTATGTCAGGATCTGACTGCTTGCTGTACATTCCCATGGACTAGTACACAGTGGCTGGTAGGAAATGGTGGTATACAAAATAAAAGCTATAATAAATAACATCTTTTTGTACAGATTACTGCAGCATGTATGGATAAGTGTAAACTGGAGCAACTTACCTGATTTACTCTGGTAAATTCATTTAGAGAAAACTGAAGCAGCAGACTCTGACTTCATTTGCCCATGTTGCTTTGGCAATTCCTCTGAAACTGGCAGTGTGATAGCATGGATGTGGTCCATTCACTAATATGGAAAAAGGAACAGTCTTTGGTGGTTACCACCCTTCTGATAAAATTGAGTGCCCTGAGAAGACCCAGTAGCCATAGGCTAGTGGCAAACACCCTCTATAGGCAGAGCAGCATGCTGACCAAGGACCATGCAAGTCTCTCCCCTGATCAGTAACCTGTGGAGATGCAGCCCCCTACCTTTCCCAACCCTTGGGAAGGCTGTTGGACATCATCAGTCACAGTGGTGTATCTCTGTGGTGGAGGGTTTCTCCTTGGGTAGCTGATACCTGAACAGAACTGAGCAGCTGTTGCTTGATAAAACTTTCAGTCCCAGCAATGACCAAACCTGGTGACCCAGCACTGAGACTCTCTGTTCTGTTACCAGGCCCTTGAGCCACTCTGTTCCCCCCATGTACTTCCAGCATATTTAACATGTTACAGCTGTGCTCACTGCTATACAATAGTTAAGAGGGCTGCCAGCATTTCCAGTATGAACTCGTATTTTAAGGATAATAAGTCAGCTGTAAAAATGTGCTCTAGGCTGAAACTTTATAAGGAAGATTTCTGCCCAAGAGTGACTTTATCTGGACAGAAAACAAAAGGGAAAATATATCAATTTAGTCATTCTTAATCAGTAAAGATATATTTAAAAAAAGTAGAATAATCCTTGCTGGATTGCTTACTTTCTCTTCTTTCTAGCCTTAATAATAGCCAAAATCTGCATCTTTCTGAACTTTTCATGTCCGCTTCTTAGACTATTTGAACCATTTTTGCACTGAATATTTACTCACATGGATTGCTTTTAAATTGTTTTTCCTCAATATTTTCATTTGCTTTTAAAAGACAATGGAGTGTAGAGCAAAGTAGACTCAGAAGCCATTTTCTCTTATTTATTTCAAATCTGCTCAGCATGAATCAAAATTTAAAATGTATTATTTTCTTGATCAATTTGGTCTGGTGTGTGTAAATGGAACCACCTGTTCTCTTTGGGCCTGCAGTGGTGATGACCCAAGATGTACCCCCCAGTCTGAACACTCATGGACTTGGGAAAGGTCAGATGTAGATCCAGACTCATCCCAGAACCCTGATAACAGACCAGCTCCTGAGTTCTCTATATATCACACAGAATTTAAAACACGTTGATATCTTTAGTAGAAGGGAGACTTACAAATGTTAATTGTTTATTCTAACACACAGACTGGTTTCACTGGAAGTACCTTGAAGTAAACAAGAACTTAAAATACCCAATTTTTAGTTTAAAAATCTGCTTTCCCTCTCTAGACTCCATTTTTTTTTTCTGACTGGTAACACATAGCTGAGGGCTTGAATTTGATTTCATCTATATGACTTGCACCTTCACTGATTTAGATGTAGTTACCTTTGAAGGGCATGCTCTGTGTACTTGCTGCCATCAGCTTTACTGGTCTCTTGAGGTCTCATGCATCTGGGAGAGAAGTTTTAGGTTGGGACACTTCTGTATCCACAGTTTGCCCAGATTGTGCCAATAGCCTCAGTTGTTCAAAACAGTGTACTAACTGCAATGTTGTCTCATCCAAAGCAGGGTGGATTGTCCAGAAGCAGCAAAAGCCAGGTGTTGGTGACATTTTGCTTGCAGAGAGTCCAAGGACGAACTGGTCTGGAGTTTTTAAAGTCAGAAAAATCACGCTTAAAATTTGTAAAGGCGTGAGTGGGGCATAGTCTTGTGTTACTTTTAGTGATGGAATAGAAGGTAAGAAGGCACTATTGAAAATACCTACCTCAGTCTTGGATTTGAGGACTGCCACAGAGCTGGCAGTGCCAGTAGCCAGTTTTAACCTGTCAAAGGACAAATGCCAGTACAGAATGGAGTGTGTTCCATCCGTAGCCTCCCCTAAGGAGTTACAAGTCCAGAAGATGAAATGTAATTTGGGATCTGGGCCAGGACACACAGGCTGTGAAAATTTTGGGGTTTAAATGAAAGGAAAGGCAGGTTGGAATAGTTGTCTTTCCATTACTGTGTGGGAAAGGGCTTTGTTTAACATTACAGGTTACAAATCTAACCAAACATGACAGAGAGACAGATTTCTGTATTTGTCCTCTCTAATAAGGTGCATTTTTAGTTTTAAAGATTGGTATGAATCACTGTGATCTAGAACTGAATTGATACATAATATGAACAGTGGCTTAGTACAAGATTTCCCAGTCTATCATCTTCAAGTCTAAAATCTATTATTGAACAGAAGCATATCGTTAGAAAAGCATCCTTACTCACCCAGAGTTTCATTTATAGCAACTTCTGTTACCTGTCTTTCCTAATAGGTAGGATAAGAAGGATTCCTATGAAGATTATGTGCATATTATTAGTCTTCATCAGTTTTCCAGAATTTTTAAATTTGAAAAATGGTATGAGGAGGGAAAGGACATAATTTTTGGACCCTCCATACCTTTAATCTTCCTTTGTGCAGGAGCTGCCAATGAGTTGAGGCATAGGCAGCAGATGGCAGTGCACCATAGTGCATCCTCATGGAGGATGGACATTGTGTTTGTAGCTGAGTCCAGGAGTGACACAGCAACATTAACCTCAGCATTTCAAGGTGGCTTCCTACCCACCCATGCAGCTGTGTACCTGGACTCCATGGTAGCCCTTACATCAGCATGGCTCTGAGAGTGCAGCCTAGATTTGAGCCTCGCCTAGGAATTAGCTCTGATGTTGAGGAGGTCCCTTTGGCTTGACATGAAGTCCAGGAGCAACTGTGTGAGGCTGCCTTATTTGCATTGTCCATCACTAATAAATTCTGGTTTACAAGAGCCTTTCTGATCTCAGAATTGCAGGGAAACATCCTGATACTAATCATTCCTTGACTATTGTTCCCGTTGTCCTCTCAAGTATTTGGGATCTCACAGAGGAGCACTCTGCTGTCTCCTACCCTAGCACCTCAGTATGTCTCCTTGGAACTTCATTCAGTGATACCACCTCACTGTTTTGAATGCTGAAGGTATTTCAGATATTCCCATCTAAGTCAGGTTGTGTTAAGTCCTTTTAGTGTTGTGAACACCACACACAGCCATACCATTTTCTTCATTGTGTAGAGTGTCATTTTTGTCAATTTACCTCTAATATGACCTTAATACATAGGATTATATTACCAGCCTGCTTTTCTGCTTGGTTTTGGGTTTGTTGTTTTTTTTTCTTGTTGATAGCCAGTTCCTAATAATTTCTGATGTCTCTCAGTGTCAGTGTTTGTCCTTCTAATCAGTGAATATTTTCATCCAGCTCAGCTGTTAGATTACAGCTCACACAGTGCAAATCCCTCCAGATTTTGGGCAGGAAACAAAACACAGCACATCTGTTACAGATCACAGTTTCTGCCCTGTCACTGGCCATGGCAGTGTCAAAGCTAGAAGTGCACACAGGAGAATTGTCACTGGACTTTCGTCCCCAAACCCAGTTAAGCACTCTCTGTGCCTGGCAAATGACCTATGCACAGAATCTTGCCAGAAAAGCAGAGATCAGCAGCCCAGTGTGTCAGACACTGGGTCACATCTGTTGCCATGCCTTTGGGGAGCACACAGACAGGTGGGACTGCCTCACCTTGCATGGAAAACTGGAGGCCCAGGGAGAGAAAAGGCCCCACTACATTAAACATCTTACATGCTCTCTTGTCACCAACCTTCTCTGTACCTCTATTTAAAAGCACAAGCCTCTGGAGGCAAAATTTTCTGTCAAGCATTTTTCTTGTTTTACAAGAATGTTTGTCTGAGTAAAATATAATTAGTAAGCATTTTCAGCTAATAACAGAAGTTTGTACTCATTGCTCATTAAATGTTTCTCATGAACAGGAAGTTTAAAAACCAGTCACTGTTGCTCTTAGTTACGTTTGCCATAATAAATCCTGCACTGAGATTTTCAAATATTGAAGAAGACCTATCCATATACTGAAAAAACATTGTGGCCTGAGTGGGTGTAATAGAATTGGCAATACAATTTGTCTTCCCATGTGTAATTTCATGGTGTATATATGTATATGTAAAATCAAACTGTTGAGGATACAAACATGACATCCTTTTTGAAAGTTTCATTTGAACTCACTAAGACAAAGAAGGGAAAATGTTAGCTAAAAACTGGTTCTGGCTTGTATTTTAATGTACAGTTTGATAATATCCATTTATCACCTAGGATGTGCCATTAAGTGAATTTTCACACTTGGTTATAGGCAAGAAGGGAGGGAATAGAACAGAGCTGTTTGAAGGGAAGTATTATTTGGATTTAACTTTAATAGATGAAATTCCATTTGGATATTAAGAAAAACTAGTCCACAGAAAAGAGACTCCGGATTCCCATTTACTAGGATGGCACATCAGCTGCTGGGAGACAGTGAAGGAAGGAAGGATTTCATCCACATCAGAATATATATATAAGAATATAAACAGAATGGAATTGCTTGTTTTGACATGGATTGAAATCCTTCTTTTGTGAAATCTGATAGTGGAAAGGGCAGGAGAAGATTTGATCTGTGTATAACAGTAGTTATGTCCCAGGCAAATTACCACCTTTGTGTTTCTTTTTTTGTCTTCCGGGGATGCTAAACCCTCTTTGAGTTGTGAGGATTCTTTTGTTTGTGGTGGCTGTTCTTGACATAACAAAAGCACTGATACGTGGAGTGGCTACATAAAGCCATCCTACAGCCAAGTGCATACTCATAAGCTGAAGAGTAGGGAAAAAAGCAAATGAGATTTCCCATTCCCTTCTAGAATAGGTCACATGAGGGAGAAAGACCTGCCTATGGCCTCTCTGCCTTCTCCAGCAATTGCTGGAATGAATACCCCGCTGCAGCAGGTCATTCCTAATTGCTGTGGGCTCCTTCCTAATAGCAGATCCCAGCTAAAATACTCACATTTATTCCTGCATATAATACCAGTAATTTTATTTTATTTTTTGCTGAAGAAAGTTGAAGAAAGATATGAAAACTTCAGATTTTGAGTCTATTGAGAAGCACATGGGTTTATGGTCCAACCTGCCTGGGCAGACAGTAAGGGCAAAGGTCTAACACAGAGCTCACAAAATGTGCTTCAGAGTCCCTGTAGGAACTCAGATATATTTTCCATTCATAAATATTAGTAATATTGTCACTTTCTTGAATAGACTTTCTCTTTAGACCTTACTTTGGGTGGAAACATACAAGTCACTATGCAAAAGTCACCTTAGGCACTGAGTGACATGGGCAGCTTTTTGTTTGCAGAATAAATGCTATTTGTTTTTGTTAGGTCCTTTTAGATTAACAGACAGAGGTGTGCTCTGATATTTACTGATTTTTTATGCTCTGTTAGAAGCATAAACTACTGACATATGGTACTGCCTGATATAATACATTTATTAACTGATACAATATCATTTTAGGTATTGCTTTATTTGTACACATGGTTACCAATATAAAACTCTTCCTATTGCATCAGTTGTCTTCTCCTTATATCTTGATGTTCCCATTTCTACATCCTTTTAATCTGCATTTGTACATGTAGGCTAGTATCTGTACATTATCAAAAGCTGTATTTCAGACTAGGTGATAGGAAATACAAGGAAAGAAGGACAATGGGAAAGAAACCATCAAAAAAAAACCATGGCTATTGTTGTAAGAAAGGTGAAGCCTACACAAGGGTCACCTTTGTTCTTTATTTACCACTCTATATTTGGATTCTTAATCCTTTAAAACCAGGTACTTCTGGGCAGTAACTCTCTTGGACCTATGATGTATACTTTCAGCCAAAGAAAGAAGTTCACAAGCATAGAGCAAAAACAAAGAAAGGGAAAGCAAATGTGCCCATTGCTCCTCAGAGGTTCAACTAAGTTATGAAGGTGATGTCAGATATGAATTTGAATTAATGTTCAATATTCAAAATATGGGGGGTAAGTTCAGATGGTAATAGAACTTACTTCTTAGAAGAACTTAACTTAAAGAAAGAACTTAACTTAAATAGAACTTAGCTAACTTCACATGGTAATGTGAACTTAGGTTTAATACTCAGTGCAGAAGCAGGACTCAGCATTGATGGTCGTATCAGGTTTGCCTATTCCAAAGTTAAAGCTGCTTTCATTTAGTGGAGGGTTTGGGCTTCTTGCTCACTTTACCGCCTTTTTAGCAAGCTTTTGAAATCAACAATGTAATGAAATGAAATCAAATCCTAAGATTTGCAGAATATATATTTTAGCTGATGTTTGCTGATCTTCTTCACTATACTCAAATCATAATTTAACCTCTGATAAACTGGCAAATGCCACAGCAATTGCTATCTTTTCATTGAGAAAGGGAAAATAAGTTTTCCTTTGTTTTGAAATATCAACAAATATTCCCAGCAGAGGTGATAACAAGGACAGAGAGGATTTCAAAGCTACCTTTACTCTTCCTGCAACAGTCATAGGAGTTTGACCCTTCCCAACCAGTTTGGAGTCGTTCAGCAGACTCAGTTCTGACAAGGGGACCTGGTTTTTCTGCTGCCTGTGAGAGGCAGCCCAAGGAGAACAGGCAAGTCAGACTAGACAGAGCAGTAAATCAATCGAAATATGGCCATCATTTGTTCAGTGTGCAGAGAGAGTGTATTTCTCTGCAAAAAAGCTTGCATGTTGATTTTTTTCATATTAATTCTTGATAGATGTGTCTGTCTGATAAGTATAAGGAAAGTCATCCTTTCACTCAATTTAATAAAACCTCAAGGAACAACATGTTCTCGATAACATAAAGGCATTCACTTGGTAGTAGGGTAATAAATTTTCAGATGGAATGGCCTGGTGCTTATATGTCTGCACAAGATATCTGTAAACAAATTTGAAAAGTAAGTTTTCTGCTGTAAAGTTTATTGGCTTTACATTGACCAGTATTTACAAAGCAGAATTTGTGAGTATGGTTAAATTGTTTAAACTTCTTAAATAAAGGAAAAGTAAATTCTAAAATAAACACACGCTTACTGTAAGCTTTAAAAAATATTTATTCAGCTGGTATTTTCCCCTTAAGTCCAATATCAGTATTAGAACACTGAAATAAAATAGAAGCCTTTAATGCAGTTCATTATTGTAGAAATCTGTGACCAACTAATCCATCCTCCCACTGGCCCCTAAGTGCATCTCTCAACTAGTGAACTCTCCATTCCTAAAGCCTCCTAATAGACTTTTCATTTCTGATGTCACTTTCCCACCCTTCAACAGACAAAAGGTGGCATGCGTCTTTGCACCAACATAGACTTGTTCTGCTGATGCCTTTTGATATTTAAAGATATTTTATTATATTTATTTATTATTTTATTATATATATTTATTTATATTATTAAAATATTTAAAGATATTTTCCCTCATACACCAAACTGTATTTGGTGTCCTTCCTGTAATTTGAGTTTTTTGCTATAGAGGGAATGTGCAGTGTTGATAAAGTCCAGTTTCTTTCTCTGTAAGTGATAGACTATATTCTGAGATATATACATTTACTTTCTTATAGGAAAAGTATGTTCATAAAGCTTAAAGCATTCTAAAACAGCAAGGTCTTTCAAATATAGTGAAGAGGAAATCAAATGTGTATGGCTGCTTATCTTAGGTTTATCAAAATGTTACAAAAACCATGCTTGTCTTTATCATTATTCCTTACCATTTGGCCTGTTAATTTCTTTTAAGGCCACTCTAGCATCAACAAAATTGTAGGACAAATCATATGCTGAGAGTATCTTGCCAAATTTAAAAGTCATTATAATCAGTTTCTTGTGGGAACTAAAAAAAAAAAAAAAAAATTGTCATCTTACTGAGGCAACAGGGCAACAGGACAGATCTAAATAATTGTCAGGACAACTACTTTTTTTGGCAAAGACGGTGGCAAAAATCTCATTATAATTTCTTCTAAAGGTTTTTTGCCATTAAAATGGGCTTTAAGTAATAGTTTGCAATGCTGTAGATGTCTTTCTATACATTTATAAGCTCAGTAAAATCAGACATCCAAACAGATGAAGACAAAACAATATGTTTGATATAACCTTTGCCAGTAGCCAACTGGATGTTTATCAGCAATTACATATTATAGGCTGAAAAGAATCAAATTACTTTTAATATGATGGCAACATCTGAGGCAAGACATTTTTGTCTTCTACAGCTAAATAAATTGAATATGAATGGACTTGACAGCATGTAATATGAAACGCATTATGGTCTGGAGACTGAGGGTCGCCCTAACAACCAGACAATATTTCCTTAATTAAGTATAATTTCTTTCCTACGTGATCACAAGAAGATTCTGAACTGGTGAATTAATGATCTGGGAAATGCATGTAATTCTCTGCTCTAGGTAACTGTCAGCTTAAAACATGTTAAGCTGTCTTAGGAAAGCTGCAAGTATTTTATTTGTTTTCCCAGCTTCTTTTTCTAGCGTATTAAATGGTGTATATTTAGGGACAGGAATATATATATTTTCAATTTGAAAATTATATGTTTTCTGTATCTGAGCAATTTTTTGTCCTTGATATATTTTCTCTCTCGTCCATATTTTTTTAATAGTTTGTTTGTACTATCTGTTGTGCTTACTTATTTGCTGAAAGACATTTGCTCTCAGATTTTTCCATTCTATGTCTGGCAGTGACATTTGTTACACTAACCATAAGACTTCCTTCACCACTGCCCCTTCTTTATTTCCAGGTTCCTGAATTAAACCCAGAAATAGTTATAAGTCTGTCACATATATAATCACAGCAAGTTCCTCCAACTGTATATTTGCAATAAGCATCTTTACACAGGATTGCATCCAGAGGGCTCTTGAGTATGCCCAGTGAGGGAGACTCCACAGCCTCTCTAGACAGCCTGTTCCAGTGCAGGATCACCAGCACAGTAAAGAAGTTCTTCCCCAGGAACTTCCTATGCATCAATCTCTGCCTGTTGCCTCTTGCCTGATTGCTTGGCAACACTGAGAAGAGCCTGGTTCCATGCTCTTAGCACCTTCCCTTCAGATGCTTACATACATTGATGCCCTCTGATCACCCTGATGGCCCCCCTCTGGACCCTCTCAAACAGGTCCAAATTCTCTTTATGCTGGGGCACCCAGAGCTGGATGCATCTCTCAAAGTGGGATATCATGAGCATGGAGAAGAGAGGGAGAATCACCTTCCTTGACATCACAAGTGGGAGCCCAACTTGTCTGTCATGAAAAGGCCTGAGGCAATTCTCCACCTTTGAGCCAAAGGAAAACACTGCCTGTAGAGGGAACTGAGAACTGTTTATCAGTTGACAAATTTAATTTGAGCACGGATGGTTTGATAGAGTAAAAATGCTGATCACTCTGAGCATAGAGCTTACAATGTCCTATCATAAACCAAAAAGTGCAGTTGAAGCCCAAACCCTAGAACCTCATCTGGCTGCATCGTGTCTGAAGCCACTGATTTCAAAACCAAAAGAAGATTATTTTTGTTATGCACAGCTCTTTTTCAGACTCTTGCATTGATTCTGCTATGCAGGAACTGCTGGATGGCAGACTTGCTTTTAGACTCTTGCACCCAAAGGGAAGACTTCACTGTGTGGTGGTTCATTAGATGAGTTAATCCATAAATTAATCAATGTAAACCAGTGCAAATTGATAATACCCAATAAAGTGGCAAAAGTGGGAAGTGTTGCAGGTTTGATACATGCACACTGATCGGCTTGTTTCCTAAGCATTTATTTGGAATCATGACAGGTACTCCACAGAGGCTAGCTTCTGTAATTTGTCAGATTTCTTTAGGGACTCTTGTCAATGCAATGTAAATCCACTCTGTGACATAAAGCAAGTGTGTATGTATTTCATATGCTGAGGATATTGCAAAAATTACTGACCAAAATGAGCCTACTTTCTTCTTACCCCACTGCATGCAAGGAATGAGCTTGCAGGGGCTGCAAACTCTATACTTCTCAGATAGGATGTACATAGAAAAAATATGGCTGGAAGGTCAGGCAAAATTGAATTGGTATTTCCCCAGAATTTTGTATTTTTATTTATTTCTATTTGCAACTGAAAATTTGAAATCCTTAGCTTCTAATCAGATCCTTTGCAAAAATAGCTCTATGTAAATGTGAGATAGACATGTAAGAACAAATATGCTATGAGTTTTGAAACAAGTTTGTTTTACGGGTTGGTTAAAAAAGTTTGTTTATAGGTGAATTTTTCCAGTATTCTCAAAGGGGGAAAAAAAAGTCAATTTTTTTGAACAGATACATTCATCTACATTTTTCACACTTTGTAGTAGATGTAATGTGATTGTGCAAGTTTGTGATGTGCACACACAAAGATGCATGCAAAGTAAAATTATTATTTCTTATGAAGAAATGACTGGAAATACTGCCTTATGTCACTATCTGCAAGAAAAAGAGCAGACCACACTTTCTGACTGGCTTTCTCTAACCAACACAGGAAATAGCATTTTACAATATAGAACTGAAGAGAATCAACACTTCACTAAGTCATGATTTTGCCAGCATGGGACCTTGGGGAGTGGGAGAGCAAAAACCAAGGAATATGAATGGCAAAGGAGCTCTCTCTCTTTCTCAAGCTCCCCTGGCATGTCTTCTGTTTCATTTTTTGGTCAAAGTCTCAGTCTTGCTTTAGTACATATGGTCTTTGTTATTAATGTCTTTGTTTTTCATGCAGAGAAGAAAAATGCTTTTAAACACTGTGTATGTGTTTTAAATGGGTGTCACTACCAAACTCACTGTCAATAGCTAGTCTTACTTAACCAGCTAGAAAATACCATGAGTAAGAGTTCTTAATTGAGACTGGAAAAATCCAAGATAATTACCATAATAGGCTGAAGATCTCTAAGACTGAAGGCTTTAGAAGGCAAAGAAAATTGGGGACATATGTGTTCTGTCTGTAAGATTGCTCTATATAGGATATGGAAAAATGGAAATGACAGGCATTTTGCAATGTACAGTAGCATTCATCATAGAAAGAACATATGCATTTGTTTGTCAGAAGCAATGAAGTAAAAAATGACACTTAATTGGAGCTGACATAAAATGGCCTCATTAGCAGTACAAATAATATATGTGTGTAGCTTGGTTGTCAATAGGAGCAAAACATATTTTTTCTGACAGATGTATTAGTGTCTTTTAAGATTCATGTCAAGTTTTCAGTCAGGTTCACTCATTTAAAGAATGCCTTTTTTTTCTTCTTCTTTTTTTTTTTTTTAACGTGAGAGGTTGAACTGTAAATAATGTGTGTTTCTAGGGTGCTGTGATAACACCAACAATGGACCACACTATGTCAATGCAGCCAGCAAGCATGATGGGCCCTCTGACCCAACAGATGAACCACCTTTCCTTGGGCACAACAGGAACGGTAAGATCACTCTTTCTTTCTCTATTGCACAGCATCTCTTGCTTACTGATTTTTCTAAGGTAACGCATATTACGCTTCTGTTACTTTGGCACGCATGAAACATGTAACTACATAACATGCTCTGTAAGGCACTTACCCTTCTTTCACCACTGTTCTACTTGATACTAATCTAGAGGAACACAATTTTCCAACTTTTTTTTAGTTGAATAAGGTACTTAATACAGTTGCATCTGTACAGTTATTTAACTCTCTATGTTGGCTCTCTTCCTGATCTCTTCTCTTCTGCTGCTTCTTCCTTATCTGCTGAATTTAATTCTAGCTCCAGTGTCTCTTCCCACCTCTTTAAAAAATCTCAGTTAAGATCTAAGGGTTCTGTATTTTTTTCTGATGAAACTTAAATATGATGGTTCATTGTTTATTCCTGGCATTTTAAATGTTGCATTCAATAATCAAAAGAAGTAGGAATTACATGGCAAAGTTAATCTCAGCATTTTCCCCTTCATGAAATTGAAGGAAATACTTGGTCTAGTGAGAATTTATGCATGTGTAATTATTGTGATTCCAAAGCTTGTTTAAAAGTTAAGGCAAGGAAATGGAAAATGAGTTCTGATTATGCTGTTGGGCAACTCCTATGAATTTCTTCCTCTGCCTGTCATTTTCAATTCCGTAACACTTAACAGACATTGTCTTTTGCACTCATTGTCTCACAATCTTAATGCAAACTAGAAAATTCCCAGTTAATGTTCTCTTCTTGCTTGAGACCACTGTTACAGTGCTTACAGTAACAAATCCATCTGGGGAGTCAGGCAAAGGACTCTGAGAGGCAGTGGGTCATCTAGTGGCTGACAATGAGATCCTGAACTCATGTTACTGCAACCAAATGAAAACCTTTCCTTTCTTTTCCTAGCTCTTTATACAGTTTTATCTTTCAAGGTTGCAGCATTCCCTGTGATAATTTGTTAAAATACATTCAGAGGTATACCATAAAGCTTTATGTTTACTATCTGTAAAACTCCTAAGTCATTTTCAGAAAACTTAAAGAGCAAGAAGAGTAAAAAATTGATGAGTGCTACAAGATCCATAGGCTTTCCAAACATCTCAAATGACACCCTATTCTATCACATACAAGATTTCTCTTAGATAAAAACAGCATCAGCACCATATTCAGTTTAAATACTCATGCAAGCAGTATAATCATGGATATCATAGAGAGTTTCTTCTGTTGGGAATTTCTCCTATCAGAAATCACAATTTGGGCTGCCAGTAGCAGTTTTGCTGGATGTATCCATCCAGATGTGAAATTCATTCTTCAGCATGTATTTGTTACAGGAAAACAAACAAACAAACAAACAAAAAACATGGGGAACACGAGCTATTTAGAAATTTGATGTATTTAGAGATATTTTTACTTCATTTATTTGGAATTCTGAGTTTTGGTCCAGAGAGAGGAGAATTGAGAGCATAAAGCATGAAGAATTGTGCCAAGTCCAAGCCATACTACTGTGAGAACCTCAGCAGGACTAGGTTTTATGGGAGATAAAAGATATAAATGATACATTTCTATTATGAATATATTTTTCAATTTTATCCTTAAAACTGTGCAACAGAGTGCAATAAAGAGCCACCAGCTACCTTTCAAGAAACCAGCCAGATTTTTTTAGGCAAACAAGACAAAAAGTCACAAATAATTCTGCTCAAATAATTCTACTCACTCTTGGCAGTAACTCTGTCCCAATTTAATTTAAAAGCTTGCAGTATGCAAAGCAGTTTTTATTGGAAGGCTTTCATATGTTCACTTCCTTAGACAAAGCATTTTGCTAATTAACATAACATATTTTTCAGCCGAAACAGACCCCTGTGGTCTCTTAAGTGAGAGTTGACTTCAAAACCACCTCCACACTTGCCTGGTTCAGGATGAATACTGGGTTCCTAAAACATTGCTTCAACAAAAAATCTATTCTCTAGTGAGTGAGCTAGAGAAATAGCATAAGGGTCTATGCATCTTCATATCTTGTGGGAATTACTCAGCCTTTTGATGTTCCTTAAAACATTGAAGTATTCTGTCCAGGCTGGAGCCATTCCATCTCCCTTCACAGAGGGAGCCATTCCATCTTCCTTTGCTCTTTAGCTCTGTGGTGAGGTGAGTGACCTGAGTAACAGCAGCCTCTGCCATTTTGTGCCTTGAATCCAAAAACTGGATTTGGGTTTTGATCTCTCAGCCCTGAAGCACACATTAAAGCCCTTGGGAATCCAGGGGGCAGCTGACTCTGTCCAATTTTTTATTTGGTCACCAGCCCAAGGTGGGTGACCAGGTTGGGTTTCATGATGCTAGGGTGTTCACTTCCATCTGGGAGCTTCCAATTCAGCAGTCAAAACATAGTTTTCCTATAGAGTCACTTGTGGTCAGCTGCATTTCCCTTGTGCTGGGTAAAGCCTTCCCTCCAAAATCCAAATAATTTTGTTTAGGAAACTATTTGCCATGAATAGGGTCAATAAGTTTTCTTTCTATCCAACCTCCCAAAAAATGCATATTTCATTTCATTTTATTATATTTTTACCGTTCTTAATTCTTATCTATTATTGAATTGTCCAGATAAAATTAGACATCTCTGCTATACCAAGCACTCCCCAAGTGTGTATATATATATATATATATATATATATATATATATATATACCAAGCACTCCCCCAATGCTATACCAAGCATTCAATCAGGAGTATGCCTAAGCAGGCTATCAAGATGCCTGGAAAAGCTGAAAATCCATCTTTGCTTGATTCCGATGCCAAAAGATGATACAGGGCACTGGAGGGAGAGAGGAGGTAAAGGTGCGCCATTTATGGCATCTTGACCCCTATGTTCCTGTGTTGTGAGAGAAACTGGTACAGCATTTGCACGTCCCAGTTACTGTGCTCTGTGCTTTATCTACCAAGAACATAATTCTTTTTTGCCTTTATGAAAATCAAATTGATTTCTGCCGGTGAAAATAGAGTTTTTGTTGCTGATGAATTGAGAGGCACATGTGCTGCTCTGATCACTTCCCCATTCTGCTTGAAATCTGGAGTTAAGCAGACAATCTGCCAGAGGGGTGATTTCTGTAATATTTATATGTATTTTTCATAGATACCTCTTCACTCAAAAAGAGAAGAAAGCATTTACATGGGTATGTTAGCTGTGGGCAAATACATAAAGAAAACCTAAGCTTAAATTATGTCAAGATTACAGCAAGAAAGCAATAGCTCTGAATATTCTGATTAAGGCTGACAACCCAGTCTCAGCTCCTACAATTGTATTAAAATGAAATTTAATGCCAGAAGGCATAATGTGAAGATAGACAAGAGGTTTAAGGCTTGATTTTTTTTCCTAGTTTATTATTATTTATTATAGTAAGTCTTGTTTTTCCTATGTGATATTCACCTAGGTGAATTAGGTCTGCTATTAAAAAAGGTACTGTAGAGGGAGAATAGAGTGTGTGAGTCCGTAAGGGTAGCACGGAAAGAGCAGCATTAGTATGTGTTTAATAATGTATAGGAACTGGAATTGTTCCATCATCAGCCTATCACTCAAAATGTTTCCAATACAGCCATTGATCTGACATCTCTTTTGTAGTTTAATAACATTGTGATTGATGCCTGAGTGGATATAATACAAAAACCTTTAGAAATGTTAAAACTGAGCAGTTTGATCACTGCTTTCAGTTATTGCTCCTTGGCACTTCCAAGTTTGGCCATCAGCAGCAATAATCTGCCTTTTCGGTGGGAAGCAGATTTGCTTTATTCTTTTTCCTCTGCTTGTCATTCCTGAAGGAAGTTTGCTGTTCTCACTTTCTTGGTTGGGGTTTCCCTCCCCTCCCTGGTGTTAGTATCTATTTCAGACACTGCTTGGGTTCCAGTTTCATTCAATAGTTTGAGGCAGATGTCTTGTTTTGGAAAGACAGGAGTCTGCTAAGGAAGGCAGGAGCCTCCCCTGAAATGGAGAATGTAAACCCTCCCCACCCCTCCGAATTGCTATAAATTTTAAATTAAGGGGCTCTCAGGCAAAAATATGGGAGCAGGAAATAACAGTTCTTTAATAGAGAAAAGAAAAAAAAATAAAGGATAAAATAAACAATGCAGTACACTAGAACAACACTGACAGAGTCAGAACACAACCTGACACCCTGTGGGTTGGGGTGTTGGTCGCAGTCCAATTGGAAATGTGGCTGCAGGGCTCCTGGAGTGTCAGGTGTGGTTCTGTTGGAGCAGGGGGTCCTGTAGAGAAGGATGTATTCTTCCTCTGAAGATCCAGTGGAAGAAGAGACAGCTGCTGTTCCTCTGGGGAATCCGGTGGAGAAAGCCGTGCTGGTGTTCCAGAATCTCAGATTATATCCGGGTAGGAATGTTTGGCTCCTCCCTCTGGGCTGAGCATCTCACAATGGGATGCTACAGCTCTTATCAGTCATGCAGTGACATTCAATAGCCTGTTATCAGCAGATGTCCCCTCCCAAGGGAGGTGTGAATGTGGTCACTCAAAGAGAGAGATAAAGCAAACTGCCCACTTGACAAAGGTAATCTGCTATAGAGATGGTAATTGAAAACAACTTGCCTTGCAATCTTCACCAGCAGCCTTTGTTAGTCCTCATAGGCAGAGGGGTAACTCCAGCTTTTTTTCCCTCTCCTTTGGAACTGCCTTAGTGTAGCCTTGTTTCATCTTAAACCTTTGAGGCCCATACCAATGGGAGAGTGAGTAGAAGCCAGGTTTTTTACTCAAGCTGGTAGTTCAACTGGGCTGCTTAATTGTTCTTCATACTTGATGTTCACTCCACTTTCAGTTTCTAATTTAGAAACTTGATAGGCAACTTACAAAAAAACCCTCCATTGCACTTTTTAATCATCAACAGGTACAAACAAAAAAAATTGTTTAATTGTTCCAGATACTCTGTATTAAAAATGCAGTTAGGTGAAAGAATTGCAATGACATAGTGTGGGATCCTGTTGAAACTGCAAACTACCTTAACTCAGCTTTCCTGGTTTATAGTATCACCAGAATTTCTCAGTGGAATAGCAGGCTTGTTATGCAGGTACATCAGTCTTATCTTCCACTTTGTTAGTTCTTTTTGTTGCCAGCAAGGCTTGATGGTATCTCCAGAACCCTTCAATGGAACAACAAGCTTGTTATAGGTTTTTTATCTTTTATTTCCTTTGGATACCCCATGGTCACTGGTGGTTTAAAATGTCACCTGAAGGCCTCAGCAGAATAACTGCTTTGTTAGATAGGGTTGCTTTTTTTTCCTGTTTAATCTCCCATTCTATTTGCAGATACTACAGCTACAGGGAGCTGAAACATCATCACATTCCCCTCATGTTCAGATTCTTGTTCAAAAAGTACTCTCTGTTATTCTAATTGTATGTCACAAGGTCCTTGGAGAGCTACAGGAGCAAAGTTTCTTTGCAGTCTTGTGCCTTTCAGGTTATCAGGTGTTAATCTTAGAGCTCTTTTATTTTATTTATTGACTGACAGTTTCAGTTACTGTTTGTGTGGAAAACATAGGATTGAACCCATTTCAAATGAAATAGCCTAGTTCAGGCTGAAACTAAGATCTTCCTTATGCTTTTACTCAGCCAAAGTCCAGGGAAAATGTAAGTGATTAACAACATGGAGCTGTCTGGGGCAGGAGATCCATTTAAGGAGAATTGATTCTGGTTAGAAGGGAGAAGATCAGCATAAATTCTTGTGAGATTTATAAAGAACAAGTAACTCCTCCTTCACCTTTTTTCCCAAACATTCTCTTGAAAGGCAGTTCCAATTTACCTCATGTAATTTGAGATAAGAAGGGGCACTCAGTGAAAAGCACCAGATTCTAAGCAGTCAATAATCATCAGCTCTTGTGTAGGTGAGACTCTTTCTGCTCATCTGTTTCAACAGGGGTTCTACAGTCTGTGTATGACCACAGCTGTGGCTAGATGGTATTTTTGAATGAATAGAGTTTATAAAATCATCTCTCTGTAGTGTTCCCCCTTCTCTTCTGAATTCAGCTCTACCTTCCTGCCATTTGTTGGTCGTGGCTTACTGTTTGCCTTTGTGTGCAATGTTCCAATCTTGAAAGCCACTACCTCTCATAGGCAGGGAGGGAAAATGTAAAAGGTGAATAAACATGGATGGAGGGAATTCCATTTTTGGTCCATGCACCACTTCATCTGAGCCCAGCAGGTCAGTAGCTTTTATTCTGTGTTAAATTTTACCTTCACACAACACTTCCACAAATGAACAAAGAGCCTCTCTTTGAGGTATCAGCTACTGACTCAAAGTGACATTAGCCCAGATTCCCTTTTAGAGAAGGAATCAACTCCCTGATTGTGGTGATAAAAGTACACATCAACACAAAGCAACAGTGATGGATCAGCAAAGCAAAAAGTATCAGCCAGAAAAGTCCTAACTAATATAACTTCATTTTCATCATAAAACTAACCTCATTCATATAATTGATTTGCAGATGATTTACATAACTGTAAACTAGAACATTTAGAGGCTTGTTTCTCATATATTTTCTTAAATATGACTGCTGCAGTTCTTTTTGGGATTTCTAGAAGTGCCACCTAGTGAATGGGAGTGCAGTTCAAAGCCACCTCTTCCAAGCATGTTGTTTTTTTATTTAGTGATATCCATGCACTGCATATAAAATGAACTTTTTTATTTTGTAGTAATGAATAGGAGCTAAAAGCCATAAAACTAGTAGTATCTGACATAAATTTAGTGGCCTGCAGAATATCCCCCCCAAAAAGGTTCATCTGTAGTCATACTCCCAGAAATTTTTGTTGATATCTCCCCTACAGATGAACCAAGATTGTGAACTAATTTTGCTAACTGCTAGTAGGCTATTTACCTAAATACTTTGAATTTCAAGAGGAAAAAATATAATGTTCACACATTTTCTTGTGAAATTGTGCTGATTCTATAAATGACAGGGCAAGTTTTGGGGAGAGAAAGAATCTCTTTATTTAGCAGACAGAGAGGGAGAAGAAAGGAACAAATAATAGGTTAAAAAAAATCCTGAAAATTATTCTAGGTTTGAAACATCCTGCCACACCTACAACTGACAAACTCAATAAGAGGTGGAAAACAAAAGTACTCCAAATGTCAGGTCTGTCATCTGTATTTTCTTTATATGGTTCTTTTGTAAATGTGTTTTCCATTTTTCAATCAAGAAAAGAACTCTTTGCCTTATTAGAATGAAACATGTTTTTATTGTCCTGCCTGTGTTTAAACAAGGCTTGGGTAATTCTGACTGAAATGAGGAATATGCTTTCCAGAGAATAATAAATCCAAATATAAGAGGTGAAGACAAGTTCTGTGGAGGCTCTATAATACAAGGCAAGTTTGAGGATCTTAGAGAGGTGAAGGGTGTTTTTCAAAACTGTGGCCATGTGAAAAGCAAGTGTCTCCCAGAGGTGCTGCTTCCACAGCTCTTCTCTGCCATGAGCTGGGAAGCAGATCTGCGGTCATTTCTCCTCACGTGCAAGTGCACATAAACACAGCAAGAAGTCTTGAAATCCTTGAAGAAGCTGTATTGTCAGTGGAAAAGAACAACATGATAAATTGTATAGGAAACCAGCTAGTTTATCTTAAGTACTGGTGCAGTCCTTCCCACAATGTCATTTAGGTTTAAGGTGAAGCACTTGAACTGTATCAACTCTCCCAGAGAGAGATGTAAACTGTAGTTGAAAGAAAAGGGTGTGAAGGTGAAAGGCAACAGTGGTTTACAACACAACATAGGTGCATGAAGGGTATCCCTGGAAAGGAAAAGAAATTTTAGTGGTGCTAACAACAAGTTTATGAAAATAGAATAGAGAAAGCATAACTTTAATATGTTGCAGAAGACATTGAGAGCTAGACAAGTGTTTGAAATGAAGTTCATTGCTTTGGACATCTAGAACTCAACTGGACTTTAAAATCCACAGGAGGAATTTCCAGGTGTTGACACAAATCCAGAGCAGTGGCTAATAGCCTTTTTTCATCTCCAACCTCTGTTTTTCATCACAAAGAGACATTGTTATTTCAGTTCAAAACAAGTAATATTCATTTAAATACCAAGACTTCAGGATATTATAAAAACTTTCAAAAATGTTTACTGAGCATGACGTACCAAGACTCAAAAAAGAGCTGTGCATCAAAATAACATTTTATTTGCAATGTCTGAGGTTTACAGTCAAAGAGTAAACATATGTTGCAACTGACCATTCACAGTATTGTCTTACTAAAAATCATTTGGAACCAAGAGGTAAGATTGATTAATTTCAACATGTTTTGTGTGATTAGGGAGTATACTGAACTCTTTAGATTTTATTTTTTTTTCTTTCCAATAAGATGGGTAAATTTTGTTAAGCAAAATGTTTCTGCTCTGAGCAGCAACCTTTGAATTACATTTCCCATGTTCTTTCATAAGGGAAATTTTTTAATTCAAGAGGTATTGGGACTTCACAGAAACACTAGATTGCAAGTGTTGCAGTGTTTTGGAAGATGACCTGTTGCCATGTTACTGAAAACACATACAATGGAGTTGAAAGTGAATTTAATCTGAAATATGTTCAGTATTTTACATATTTTAATCACAATGGAAGAGATAACATAACTTGTGTATTGGACAAAGTGCTGGACCTGCAGCTGCTCACAAAAATAATATTCCATTGAATTTCATTGCCTTTTCCTATATCATATCCCACTGAATTTCAGCTCACAATGCATTTCACAGTTAATCCACATAGCTTATCAGATGGTTGGCAAACTGGTACCCCAAAGGTTTAAACTTCCTGTAAGACAAATTACCAGTGGTTTTGAGGTATCTTTCTTGTTTTCTTCTGGAAATAGCAGCCTGTTCAGGGTTCACTCATTTGTGAAGCAAGGTTAAATGAAGGAGCTAAAGGTACAGGCTTCATACATTGTGCAAGACACTGGTATCCTGCATATACAATGATTTCAGCCTGAAGTTCTCAGAAAAGGATAAGCTTTGTTCAAATTATTTACAAATCTATAGGGAGCTGCTGATGGCAATAACCTTTGTGCCCTCTGCTGGTATTTTATTATCTGTGAATTATGGGTGTTTCTGTGTCAGAGCTCGGAGGCTGTAGAATCCTCTTGCTCCTGAAAGACTCAATTTGGGAGGAGATTTCTGCTATACCTAATATTTACTATGAAACATCTCAGTCAGCACTTTTCATTGAGCTGTAGCAAGGGGTTTGAGAGCAGCTGTGTTGAGTGAATTTGGGAGTTTGCTGAATTGAATTGTTTTTCTAGCAAGGTGATGAACTGT
Organism: Agelaius phoeniceus; assembly: GCF_051311805.1. Classification (NCBI taxonomy): domain Eukaryota; kingdom Metazoa; phylum Chordata; class Aves; order Passeriformes; family Icteridae; genus Agelaius; species Agelaius phoeniceus. The sequence continues at coordinate 41,694,603 of NC_135265.1, forward strand.
TGAACTCAGCAGATTTCTACTGTGTGGCAGAGGTGAGCACCACCTCATCAGGATGGGTCCAGGGAGCGCTCGTATCCAAAGGCACCTCCTTTTCTGGTTCCATGAAGGACTCCTCTATCCTTCATGACACTTTATGACTTTTGAATGTGATATAATCACCTGTATGCTTCTAATTTTGCCTTTTTAATATTATTAGTTTACCTTTTCAATATTAGTAGTTGTAATACAGCAACAGAAAATTTAAAACTTTAGTATCTAAGTGTCCAATTATTGAGGCATTTGCCAGCCTCAACTCCTGATTTTCCTTTGCTCTGTTTCCCTCGGGGGTTTCTCTTAAATCAATATAATATTTATATGACACAAACTGATTTCACTGATGCAAGAGCTTCATGCTGTTTGTATTCTCTGGCTTTTTAACCACAGCTGTGTGTAGTGTTTGCAGAATAGACCAAAGGTGCTATGATTTCCAAAGTGATTTTTTTTTTCAACCGCTCAGGCACCTGACTGCTCCCTTCCTCCTCTTTACTGTAATTTTGCTCTGCTGTCAGCCTTTTCCACCTGAAACATCTGCATTTGACTGAAAAATGAGTTGTATTTGTTCTTTTTTCAATTGCTATTTTTGAAGGTACAAACCAGTGACAAAAATACAATACCAAGGGGAAGTGTCAATTGGGCTATGATGGTATTCCCACAGATAACCTTGCCTAGTTTATCCACAGAATCAGAATTGGTGCTCAAAATTTTAGTGTTCAAACATAACTTTTTAACAAAAGCTATTTTGCTGACTTTCTTTTAACATACAAATGCTCCTAACTAGCTTTAGTACAATTGATTTCCTCTGAAGACAATGGACTTATCTCAGAATCTTTAGTTTTCTTGAAATAAATGGCTTTTCCAACAAAATGGCCATAATTTGATTGATTGGTATTATTTTCCTATACACATTCTATAAGATTATTGTATTACATGAAGTTTATCCATAACTAAAAAATGCAAGTAGCAACAATTTCAGATTTCCTTGATGTCTTAGGGGACATAAGGAAATAGTAGCGAAAACTTCCACTCAGTGTGTGGCCATTGGTTGAAGAAGTAGGTTTCCTTATTTTATTTGCACCTGAACAGTACTGAGAGCAGAAGACCACTGACCTTGCTGAAATCTTTATCCTTTGTTTAAAACTGAGTGTAACAGAGTTGGAAATCCGAAAATGATTGATGGAAAAATTTACAGTAATTAATCTGCAACAGAAGGCAAAGAAAATAATACATTTCAAGGCTTATAAATCCACTTTTGTCTTTCATTAGTTTTCATACAAATGTCATGAGCAGTGTTATTTTTTTTTTGTGTTTCAAAACAGAAAAATATGGCTTAAGCACCATGGCATCATCTTGAGCTTATTTTTAATATTAGGATTTTTACTGCATACACTATTGGATATGTGTTCCAAGGACTCTTAATTATATGATTGCAATTACAAGTTTGGCATAGAAGTGTAAAGTATTAATGTCTCTTGTCTATAATTGTTATACAGAGATCTTTGCAGGCAGAGTTGATCCTATTGTAGGCTAAGAAATTTCAGTACTTACTGATAGTTTGAAGCACTTATTTTTTAGGCAGTTCAGTTAGTTCAGTTTATGAAGCTATGGCATTTCTATGGAAGTATTTTAACTCCCTCTGCACACATCCTGCAGATTTATGCAAACATTTCTTCTTTTTCTTTATTTTTTCCTTAAGGTACAAATTATACAGGAGGGAATCTGTAGCATTTGCTTTTCCTCCCAAACACAACAGGACTCCAGTCTTTTCAGAGACATCCTGAGGCAGAGAACAACTGACAAATAGCAACAGCAGCACCTATAAAACATTTTATATCATCAAGGTGTTTTAAAAAATATTAATTAAACTTATAGCATCACTTGAATAAATAACCATTTATTTAAGAACTTATTAATGCAAGTTCTTCAATTCCCTTTGAGGTAAATTACCTCTGTACAGTGTAGTTTTTCTTAGAGTATGGGCAGCAGCTCCTGTTCTAAACCCAGGGATGCTCAGCTGTACATTTGAGGCAAAGCTCAGAGTCCCAGTGTGATGGACTGCCATAAGCTGTTCTGGTCAAGGCAGCTGAACTAATTGGCCCATTCTTCTCAGTAAGAAAAGAGAAGATTTTACCAGTTGAAGTTACATTTGGCTTTACTGCCTAGCAGTGAATCTTAATTGCTTCTTGCTGAATAGTGTGTAACAATCTGTCCTCTATATTAATAATAATGAAAAAAATATTTTAAAACAGTATTTTGCACTTAACTCAGTGTTCTAAATTCCCATACCAAATTATATCATGAATGTCAAATTTTGGCATTTGTATTTCCCCGAGTTCACTAGCAGTATGGACAGCTGTGTCTTGGTGGTTGTATTTAATGTTTTTAATCTTGCTCTGTTTTCATCTTCATGCTCCATGTAGTGTTTCTCATGATCTTCACAACAAACAAAAAGAGTTCCAGTCCTGAGGCAAGGATGACAGTTAAGCAGATGCTGTTTCAGTTCACAATTACCATTCCTTCCAGGCTGTTAGGGGATATTACAGCTGGGCAGGCTGGCAAACCATCCCCCGCACACACCCTCCCATCTTAAGATTAAATTCGTTGTCCCTGACTTCAGCCACTAAGTGTGAGGAATCTGCAAATGCCCTTATTCAGCTTCAGCAATAGCCAGTTTTATGCTTTCTAAGTGTTAACTCTGCTAATTTGTATTTCAGCAGTGTGGCCTGTGAGTTCAGTGTAACACTTGTATGTCAGCAGCGATCCTTCTTTGTAAGGTGAATCATGCAAAGTCCTGTGGCTTTAAAGTGCTGATATAAATTTATTTGACAGAAAAATGGCCACTTTGTCATCTCTGTCATATTCTTGGACAAGGAAATCTGTGGTGCAGTTAGGACTTTGTGCAAATATTTGCACAGCACTTAATCTTTTTTTTTCACATATATTGTGTATAAAAGGAAAGGAGAAAGGGAACATTATGCTGATCAGTGAGTGCCAGTACAGAATGAAGATGTCTGAGCTTTCCAGTCAGTCCATGTGCCAGAGCCAGAAGTGCATCAAAGAACCAGAATGGATAACCTAGCCTAGAAATAGATACTCTGCAAGATCCTCCTGAGAAGAACAATTCCCTGACTAGGCTGGCATTTAGAGGAGGCCAGAATTGCTTGCCTGTACAGGCTGGGGTGCATTTGTTCAGCATTTGTTCCTTTTCGCATGATTGGAGCAGAGGGGTCAGAAGAGCTCACTGAGGACTCCTGTTAGGGCCTGTGTGGAATATTTTAAATATATGCCTTTAAGGAAAGCTGAAGATGATTGAATTTCAGTTTGATAACTGTAGATGGGCTTTCTCAGCTGTGGTTCTTATTTTTTTTCTGGCACTGTATGTTTCATCCATGCCTTGTCACCAATAATATTTAAGAGAAATACATCTCTCACCTTTGCCTCCTGATCTCATTATGAAGGGAGGGGTTGAAAATGTTCTTTTAAAGCACATGGAGGGGAAATTGTTACAGCCTTTCTTTCAATTCCCAAGTGGCAGTATCTGAAGCATTCCCAAGTATCTGTAAAGAATCAGTGGTGTGCTATAGAGGAAAGCTAAACCTGCTCTAATACAGATTTGGGAGAGTACAGGACAGTCTCTCCTGCTGACCTTATCAGTTATTATAGTTTTGCTGTCATTGACAGAAATGTTCCATTAATCTGGAATTCCATTTGAGAGGATGGAGTGTGGTAGATTTTTTTTGTCAGTTTTAATGTTCCAGAGTGATTTATTATGTGAAATTAATATATTATTTACAGTATATCTACACCTCTGACTGTGCATTGTGACACAGTCAAGGAATCTTGTTCTCTCTTAGAACACCCATATCCAAGCTCTATTCATTTTATTTGCCATCTGGAGCATCTATCTTGTACCATTTTCAAGCTGTTACTATGCAGCCACTGAAAAAAGGATGAAAAACTGTCTCTAAACTTTGTATTTCATTCAGATATAAATTTGAAAAATTCTATGACAACAGAATTAAACATGTAGGAATTGCGTATTGAAACATCTTAGAGGATATTCCAGACCATCCTTCTGTAAATGGAGCAGTGCATCTCTTGGTACATTTTTTTGTTTCCTCTCCTTTATGACAAGTAGCTCATCAGTCTATAGCATTTCCTTTCTCTCTCTCTCAAAATGGTTTTTAAATGTGCACTGCTGCAAAACCTTCCTTAGAGCCAGTCATGACTGGGAATTTTCTGTTTTCCCCTCTGCCCAGCCTTATCTTTCTTTATCTTGAATTTGCCTTTGGGGCCAGACTTACCCATGTTTCTGAGCTGGATGCAAAGATTCTCAATCCCTCACTCCCAGGTCTGCTCCCACCCCAGGGAAGCACAACCTCGCAGTGCTTGTGAGTGACACCGTAATACATTGCCTGGATGAGAGCTGACAGTGCTCTGAGAAATATGACAGTACCTCTGCCCTTGATCAGGCTTCCCATTTGAAAGTTTTCATTTCGGTAATTACATCCTTCCCAGATAGTAGCCCTAGTCATTGATCATACTAATATCATTATAACTGATTCCTGTAAGTCACCTTTTAAAGACACTTTCTATGGTTTCTTTTCCCCCTATATCTTCTTCTTCTGCAGTCACAGGATAAGACTTTTTCTGTCTACCCTTCATCTGATTGATTGGAAATGCCAAATACTTCCTTTAGGTATGGCCTGGTGATATACACATCACATTTCTTCCCTTGGGATCTTAATCAGAACAAGTAATGGCCTTTAGCTTTTCTCATTAGCAAAATGGAAAAGCACCATACCCAATCCATTAGAAATACAGCACTGTAATATGAATTTATAGGAAAATGGCTGCATGCCAGCAGACAGGGAGTGAGTTTACCTTAAAGGATTTTCAGGGGAAAAAAAAAAAAAAAAAAGAAAGAAAAAGTCACCCTTTCTGTCTGGCTTGCAAACAGTTTGAGCCATTACTTATCATGCCTGTCTGTCAGGCATTTTGCTGTTGCTACTTAAGTGCTGTTTGGACATCTCTGTCATAGAAAGGGCATTCATAAGGAGGAAATATGGGTGTTTGACCATGTATTTATATTTTCCCCAATCTTGATTCCCTTCCTGGATTATTCTCCTCATAATCTCTATCAGAATTAGAGAGACAGGAGGAAATTATGAAGATTTTGTTATTTTGCTTTGCTTCTAATTTTTCACAGAATATGCTAACTGAAAAAATGTATCAAGAGCAACCATTTCAGCATACTCGTCTATCAAGCTGAGAGTGCTGCTACACTTTTTTTAGCCCTGTCTGAAACTATTTACAATCAGTACAGTGAGAGCAAGGACAAGACTGATTAAGAGATTTTTTTTCTCCAATGATGGGAATTGCTTTATACTTGGTCAGGTCTTTATTAGCCATAGAAATTATTAAAATTCATACATCAGCACTGAAAACTTTCAGTGCTTGTATTTTCTAGAACTGTAAGAAGGTGTTAAAGCACAAATCCATACCAAATGATAATTGTATATAATTTGAATGCATATGAGGTGATTCTGTCTCCTTTGGAAAGCTAGCAGTGAAAGAACCCAAAGAACAGGCTTGGAATGTTGCTATTCTGCCAGCACTAAGACACATCTGTTTTACTGGTCCCTTCAAGCATTGCTCATATTATTCCTGGTAAAATAACTACTAAGCATACCCGTAAAGCTCTATTTAATAGTGTCCTATGAAAAATGAGTACTTGCACTTTTTCATTTTTCAGACAAACCTCATGTTTGCTATGTGTTAAGTTGCTCACCTGTACAAAGTGAGAGTTAAAGCTGAAGCATCAGGCTTGTGATCTTGGCTACTTCACTTATGGTTCATCAGCTGTGTTGATCACACTTCCCCAACAAATCAGTATCTAATAGGTTAAGAAAATACTATAGGGAAATAGTATGAAACACCTTCAGGAGTCAAATATGGGAGGTATTCTAAAGGAACCTCTCTCTAGGAGACAAATTAGTGATTAGATGATTAGACAGGAAGGCTTATGGCAAGGAGGGATGGCTATTTTTTGAGGTATTGGGATTTTTATTTTTTTTTTCCTTCTTGCATTTTCTGTTTTGTTCTGCTGGTTTTCATTGATTTGTTTCATCTGTTTCATTGTTTGTTTCAATTTTTAAAAAAAAATTTGGTATCTTCTTTACCTCTTCCCCTTATCTTTTGGATGAAACAATGACAAATTAGGAGAGATTCTGTGTAATTTTTATTATGCAAGTTTAGGAGTTCAACATTGTTAGCAGATCATTACATGGTAGATAAGCTGATGACATAACAGTATAGTTCAGTCCACTCTACTAAAAGTCAAGGTTTCTCCTTTACTTTTATAGTCCTATTGCTGATATGATCCAATGTGTCTCAGAGGTCCTCCCACAGCTGATAGTTAACATATCAAGAGACAGACTGTAATGTTCTTACACAGTCACACTTTATCAGTAGAGCATTGACTTTAATTTTAAGGTGATCCTTCTTCCACAAGAATTTCAAGAGTGTGTGGAAAGTGGAAAAGGAAGATTTCCCCAGAAATGCTCACTATTACCATCTTCCATAGCCCTGCCATGTAAGCCAAGCTAGTGATCATGTAAATACATTTCAAGATTTTGACATAACAATTTTTATGCCAATGAGAAGCAATATTTTGTACTGCATCACTTTAAAATACTTTACTTTAGGTGCACTGAAGTTGGCATCAGCCATTAAAGGTTAGTATTCTCTAGTATCCCCACCCTATCCAAATACAAATATGGCTTATCCTTTTGCTGAAGTTGCAGATAGATGAAGAGTTGGCCAAGCAACACTCATGGTTTCCAGTTTGTGGGAAATCAATCTTATGAAATTTGGTTTCATTCTGATTCATCTTCTAAAAACTCAGAACAAACCAGAAAGATTCTCTCTTGAGCCAGAAATTCCAAGCAGAATTTAATTTTCAGAAACAATGCCTCATGTTGTTCCCAATACAAAATCTAGTCTGCAAGACCTTGGCAGCTGCCAACTGGCTTAAATGTCCATCTTGGTTTCTGTCAGTTTTCAGGCAGCAGCTGCAAAACACTCCCAGGATTTCATGTTCCAGAGCAGCCTCAGCATGTCCAATGCTTTGGGCAGGCTTCCAGACCTCCTATTGGGTCAGCTTACAGGTCTGCTTACTGAGGGCCAGATCAGTCTGGCAGCCAAGTCAGAAAACCCCAGGAATGTTACTTTGGTGAGGCAACTTGGTGGGATTGTCCTGGGAAAAAAAGCAGGGTACTGGCTTGAAGACTGAAGAGGTAGTGCCAGTTTCCAGATGTGTAGGAAGAGGTAAGGACATCCCAGAGCTTCACATGAGGGCTGAGATGAAGCAGGGCTCTTGGGTCTTGTAAACTCCCTACTCAACCATATCATCTCTGTGATGGGCTGCCTGGAAGGCCTGAGTGCATGATTTGGGGGATGTTTATCCACACATGCCCATGAGCAGGCTGATTTTCCTTGTATCCTTAGGCATAGGGCCCAGCATTTCCCAGAAGGAACGTGTCTCCCCCTGCCTAAGCCTGGACTGTGGGTGCATGTTCACCATCCATTCAGGAAGGACAGCTTGCAAGGCATCCCTAATGCCATTGCTTGCTTCCAGGGTAAGCCCCAGAAGGTGATGTCTGCAAGGTGTTTCAGGCTCACTGAACTGACAACTTCTCCTCCATCTCTGCATGCAGGGTACTGGTGAACAGCAGTGTTTGTTATGAAGTATTGAAATGGTCCCTGCCCTGCCCTCCCCTGCCCTCCCTTCCCACAGTGGTATCTTTCATGATACTTAGCCAAATATTTTGGATTCTAAGGATCTTTTAGAGATAAAGGACTGAAGAATATCATGCTTTAGCTGCTCTTAACAATGTCCAGGTGTACACTGGTGGTGTAATTCTGTTATCTTATTATCTTTCCTCTGCCTGGCATGACTACCTTTTCATGGAGGAGATGTTGAAATTCTTCTGTTTCTAGGAAAACTGGAAATACTAACATTCATGTGCCCTTTTGTCTCTTTTTACTGTTCTTTTTGGTTTGGTTTAGCTTCCAACTAATTGTCTTGGCTTTCATCTGCTTCATTCTTAGACAGCTGGCCCATGAGCTGTCCACTTTTATCCCTGGTCTGAAAGAGCAGTGGAAAGTGCATGTGATGATTGATGAGCAACTGTTATTTAAAGAGTCTAAGCAGTTCTCCTTTTGTTTTAACCATACAGCACGTTTGCACACAGCAGTCTGCTTCTCTTTAGACTCTTAACATTCACAGAGATATAATAGCATTTAGAAGACATGTTTACCTCTAGAAAACAATTATTTGTTCATATAAACGGATGTGTTATGAAATAAAATAGCTCAGTGTGCTTATATGTTGAGAGATTTACTGACACTTTTTTTTTAAACTTATGTTGAAAATATGAAAATGTACAGATCAGTTTGCCTTCATCTTACTAGCAGCCATTCATCAGGGACTAATTGGCAGAATTGCAGTTAAATGGAAATGTCTAAGAATTTTCAACTAAAGGGGTGCATAGGAAATTTTTAAATATCAGAAGCCACAGTTATAATTCTGCTGCATCACCCCTTTATTTTCCAGTACATAAGATCTGAAAGAAGAATATAAATGTGTGAATCTCACACAGAATCTCAGTGATTGCCACCCCTGGTTGACCAAAACTGATGCAGTATGATTATGATACAGTCACTATACCCTGATTTTATATAGGGCGCTGCAGACAGGACTGTAATAAATCAGGCACTAACCTGTGCTCAGAAACTTGCCCCAGAGAGCTCATAATGTGCATTCATAGAACAGGAACATAGAGGGTATTAAAAAAAAAAAAAAAAAGCCTCACTTGTAGAGGAACATGTAAGAACTGAAGAATTAAGAAAATACAACAAATTGCCAGAGTCTTTGTTTTAAGCACAGAAGTCTTCCTCTCTTGCCATCAGACATATGGCATTATTCAAATGATGAAAAAAAGCATTTTTCACATCTTGGGGCTGTTCATATATGCAGTCATACATGGGGGATCAGTTTACATTTCTGTTCAGTCTCCATGGGTTCCCACCTACTATGTCACAAGGAAGAGTGAAACTATCACGGGCCTTGGTACACTCACATGGAGTGCAAGGATCTTTGGCACCCTCAGGTCAAGTGCCTAAAGGAAGTTTCCAATTAATGAAAGATGCAATCAGAATGGGAATTTATTTTCATATCCTGATGAGTTTTCCTCTGTTTTCACCCTTTTCACACATTGATGAGATATCTGGAAGTGGTTTGAGACTTTTACTGAGTTCATTTTTAGTGCCAGCCTTTAGACTAAAAAGTGGTTAAAGTGAATGAGCCAGGTTTTTTATTTATCTGTTTATACTGTTTACATTCACTACAGTTTTTACAAAGTGTATGCTAGTGAGAGCTGGTGCACAGCTGTATGTGGGTATCTGACTGTTCTCATATTTATTTACTCGAAATAGTCTTTATCTGATTAGTCCTGATCACTGTACTTTAGTAGCAGGACTGAATTTCAGACAGAAGAAAAGACCTGTTAGCTATGGGGGGGGTTAGCTCATCTGCACTTTTTCCTCTATACCTTTGTATTACTCTGATTTCCACAGATAGGGATTTGTGAAGGATGTTTAGAACTCCTGAAGAGAAAAGGAGATTAGTTTGCAAATATAGTTCTTGAAGTTATTATTCTCTCTACCTTCATTTAACATGCTCAGAGAATTAGGTAACATCTCATTAGGAAGGTTGAAAGGGAATTGATAGCCAGCATTCCTAAATACATTTGTATTACTGAGCAGCAGGGAAGGAATGTTAAATTCGGTGAAGATTTCTATTCTCTGTCTGAACAATGAGTGCAGTGGCCCAGCAATGGGATTCTGTTGAATGACAGAGCTGCTCTTGATAGGACTATGGTAATTGTGTGGTAAAATGGAATTATATTATTATATTTTAGGCCTGGCTGATAATTATTAGCAAAATTATTGTAATATATGCAAAAACTTCATATCATTTATTCTCCCATTCTTTAATTGGGAGAAAGTGAAATTAATAACAGCTATTGAATAAGTACAGGATTGAGCTGGAAAATGAGAATGCTTCTGGGTAGCAAAAGATATTTTAAGTTTAAAGTGAAAATTGTGGCAGCTGGATATTGTATTTCATTGAACTGCCACTGGCACTGATGAACTAGATGGTCCTTTTCTCTTCCTGAGTTCCCGTATCTCCATGCCAGACTATGGGATAAGAGGACACAGCAAGACAATGTTCTTTTCTATCAGAGAACAGGGTATTTTCAAATGAGAAGGTGGAACCAGAGAGAAAAAAGCAGTGGTTTTATTCCATATTTCATTAAAGTTATAACCACCTGACAATGGTCAAAGAGAGATGCAGTTTTTGTTCTTTGCAGGGAAAGAGATTTGAAAGTGGAAGGGCACGTTTCCTTCATGGGGTTAAAAAAAAAGATTAAAAAAAAAAAGATAAAAATAAATTCAGCCAACAGACTCATTTCCTTCAGTTTTCCAGCAATGCAAATGTTTTCACATAATTCTGTTAGTGATGCAGTGTCTAGACTTCTCAGATGGTTTAAAAGATTAAAAAAAAAAAAAAAGAAAAAGAAAAAAAAAGGCAGAAACAAACCTGGCATTAATTCTGGGAATCCTGAAAAGCTAAGTCATTATCACTGTACTATAGCTCATGTGGTGATAGGAAACCACAAATAGTCATTGAAGACCAGATTCTGGAAACCTTGCTTATTTCAGATACATGATTTAGCATTTGCTCACGTTAGACATCCTGTTTAATCTCCTTTTAGCAGGCTGTGGTGGTTGGTGTAAGGGTTTACCAGCATAGTCTGGTACAGGGCTTCTGCATTTTGGCTCTCACCGTGAGTGAAAAGGCTCCCTGTCTTCTCAGAAACATGAAGGCTGATGATAGAAGGAAAGAGACCTTTGATTCTTGCAACAGCTACATATTGACATAAAACAAAGCAAAACACCAGAAAAAAGCATTTGCACATAGAATGTATAAAAGGCTTCTTAAACATTTTTTTGGTTGTCAAGGTCATCGCTGTTTGTCCTTGGCAAGTCAATTGATTCTGAGTGTTGTTTGAGGTTTCCAGATTTACTGCAACATATCTGCTACAATCTCATTTTGTTAGTTCTTTTTTGTTTTCTTTATACCAGGAAACTTATTCAACATTGATCAGATTATCAACTGTTGTCAGTCTCTAGAATCCCACAGTACTCATAGTGACCAAGAGAGTTAATGTATCTGCAGCAGCCTCTGTCTAATCACAGCTGTGTTATTTTATAGGCAACTAGGCCTATAAATAGAACTGAACTTTAGGGTGGTTTCTTATACATTCTGTTAATGATGGCCTTCAGAATTTAAACAGAATGTGCAGCCAAACTCTTCCGGTGCTGTAAATGAAATAGTTTGGTCTTGCAAGAGGCACTCTTTCAGGCAGTGTCTCAGCTCAAATTCAGTAACTAATGGCTGGTGTAAGGGGTGTTTGCTATGTACCTCAGCTGTTAGGCAGATGCCTGACTCTGCAGTAACCTGGGCCTGAGAAAAGCAGGCTAAGAGCTTATTAGGGCAGATGAATAAATGGACATTACCTGTGCCACAGTCTCAATGTAAGCTCCTGCAAATTCCCTGCAGGTGACTCAGCTCCACCTCTGATGGGTAAATCCTATTATCCTACTGCAGCATGCTCCCTCACTCTGTTGGGTACAGGCAGCTGCCTTCCTCCTGTTTTTTTATTTCCCAGTGCCCATCACCTTTATGGGTTTGGTGTTTGCTGCAGGCTTAACACGATCCTTGCTGGAGCCAGGCTGGGACACCCTGCTGTTTGCAGATCTGGAAGAAGTGATGTTGCTCTCTGAATTAAACATGATCCTTCTTGAGGGATCTCATTTTGTCCCCTCAACCCTCCTCCTCATTTGTTACCTCCTGGCATTTAACTCTTTGTAGTCACAGAGGGCAGGTTCTGAAAGAACAGAGGTGTAAGTGTACATCAACACTCTTGTTTTCTAGCTACATATTTTTCCACACATTTAAGTTGTTTCAAAATGGTAAAAAACAAAAACCCCATCGGAAAAGACAAGAGTAGAATTCTTAATGTAGCATATAGACTAAATTGGTACCTGATCAGTGCAGTCTGAATTAAGCAGTTGGGCATCATAAAGCATGAATCATATTATAATACTGCACGTCTTCAGTGCTGAGAACATTTATTCTCTGTTCTGTATGAAGAAAACAATAGTTTACAAGCAAATTAGGAGCCTGTTGCCACCAGCAATGTAGTCGATTTCTGTAGTAGAAATTACTGGCTTTTAAAGGATCAGACTGCTGAGAAAAGCTCCCTTATAACCTCCAGATCCATCATCTCTGCCTGTAGAGTCACTATTCATTTTACTGTCAGAAATGAGCAGCTTCTACTTTTAGACCCACAAAGCCTGTACAGCTGTGGAAGAATGAACAGTGGTTTCCTCTGCCTTGCACATACCTTGTTGAATGACTGATCACATCACAGCACAAGAATCTTTAATCCTGATGGAAACACATGACAAAGAAAGGATGCATTTGGGTTTTTCAGATTCTCTCCTTTCAGTGCTCATAATATTGATATTTAGTGGATGTAGCTGGGTGCTGCTGAGCTGAGCATGTGAGTCATGCTGACTCTGTTTCACACATATGTGTGGATAAAGAACTGTACTGAGTGTGGTTCACAGAGAAAATAAATGTCAGTGGTGGCCTTCTGACATAGATGTCTTCTGTGTTTGCCATCTGCCGACTTCCAAGTTACATGATGTTCTTGAGGTAGATGGGAAGCCATGTGCAGAATATGTATATTTACAGGAGCTGTAATCCAAATTGAGCTGCATTATAGTAGAGTCCCTCAGCTCAAGGATGTCCTTAGACTAGAATTTTCATCTCGGGTGGTCTTAAATTGAGTACATATAAAATATTTAACTTTTCTTTAAATCTCATAATAATTTCTGAATACCTTTTCCACCTCCTAGCCTGGATGCTATTCACTTTAACAGATTCAGAGCGCATTTTTTAATAGAATAGGTAGGCAAAGGGTCTGGGGGACCCAGGAAGAGACACAGATTCCAGTGGGCTCATTGTGTGCTGAATATGGAAGCTGCTAAACAGCAGTGTTCAGGAAACATTTTGCTAAACAACCAACCATGAATATTCATGACAAGGAATTCAACTCTTGCATTATCCAAACCCATTGTTGTAAGTATCAACACTGACATTGTGCCTTAGCACTGTGTAATCTTTATTTATCCTGTGAGATCAGAGAATTAGGATTATGTAGTTCACAAAGGAAAGAAATACATGTAAACTTGCTTGAGCTAGTGTCAGTTATAAAAAAAATTAATGTCTCCTTTTTCATTACATTGTTAGTAAACAAACTAAGCTAAAGCAGCTTCCCAGCACTACTTCCCATAGTAGAAACTGATCCAGCAGGGCAGACCCTCCAAATCCATGTGGTCTCAGCTGGGACTCCGTTGTGCTGCATGTGAGGGAACTTCAGATACTACCAATTATGTGTCTCTGAGAACAAAGTAGTAGTTGGCCTTTATAGGTTGGTAAAGATTTTTACAGAACCTCAGTGAACCCTTCAGTGAGACTCTGGAGACAGAGAACCAGTTCCAACCCCCCTGTCATGGTTTGACACTGGCACAATGTCAGTGCTCCCATGAGAATACCCTCTCCCTGGTTTCTGCTGTGGATGTGACTGGGAATAAGCAAAGCAGGCTCCTACTTAGGAAAAAAAATTAATTTATTAACTAAACTACAAGGGAAAGGGAAAAAAATGAAACACACAAGGAAAATGAAAACTTCACAAATACATCTCCTCCTCCTCCTCCCTACCAAATTCTCAATACATCCCCCAAATCATCGACTCTTGGTCCAGCACCACCCTTCAGAATACTCAATCCTCAGTTCATCAAGAGGAGAAGGAGTCCTTCTTGTGCCAATGGTGACCTCTTCCTTTCATGTCCAGTGCTCTCACCACTGAACACGGACCAGAGCTGCTTCTAGGGTCAACTTTTAAGGATGCTTCGTCCCACTCCAAAAAGGCACAGTCTCAACTTTGGGACATCTGTCCCCCCCATATTTTTCACCCCCTGGGGCCAAGGGGTACCCACACTGAACCCTCTTGGTCCTGAGGCATTGCCTCCCCCTAGAATGCAGTCCCTGTATCACAAGGAACATGGCTCTGTCCATGGCTACACAAAAAGAGTCCAGCATAAGCTACTCCATCATCTCTTCCACCTGAGTTCTTCTCTATTTCTCTCGTGGCCCATTTCCTCTTATCTCATCTATATCTCTCTTCTCATTCATCTCCAGGAGGATTAGCATTTGTAAGGTTTCCATCATCCAAGAAATGGGTAACAAATCTGAGCCTCTGTCTGTCCAGAACTCCCATGGCTGTCCAGCTGGGCACCTTCTCGCTGCTTCCCCCCCCCCCGCCTTCTCCTTCTCGGCCGGCCACTATTAAATTTCAAGGTGGCACAAGCACAGGCACAGGCTCTCTCTCTGTCTCTCCTGGGGTGAGAGAGACACACTCTCATCGGGTGGCTGCCCGATGTCTCTCAGTGCTCCTCCTCCACCCTTCCATCCTGCAAGGGCCTTCCCCTCCCTTCTGTCCAGGCCCGGCCTACCTCACCCGGCCCCATGGCTGCCCCTGGGCCTACCTCACCCGGCCGCATGGCTGCCCCTGGGCCTACCTCACCCGGCCCCATGGTTGCCCCTGGGCCTACCTCACCCGGCCCCATGGCTGCCCCTGGGCCTACCTCACCCGGCCCCATGGCTGCCCCTGGGCCTACCTCACCCGGCCCCATGGCTGCCCCTGCCCCGCCCAGCCCGCAGCCGGCCAGGGCAGCTCTGAACCTTTCCCTGACTGGAACCCAAGAGAGCCTCCCAGGCCAGAGCCCTGCTTTAACCCTGTGTGCTCAGAGGCGGACCCAATGTCTCAATGGCCACATTAGGTGCCAATATTAAAATCTGAGCACCCATTGGCCTGACCACAGCATCCCAGAAAACATATTTCCTGTCAAACCACCGCACCCCCATAACATGTTTAATTGCTGACCCAATAACTCTTGCCCAAAATGGTGAGTGTATCTTTATATTTGTAAAGAGGAAGGCATTAAATATGTTTGGACATTCCACTAAAGGGCACCGTGTGTGTACCTGTGATACAGACCACTGCTGCTGTGTGATCCAGGGCCATTTATAAAGCAGTAGTATTCTGTAGCACTGAACCTTGGCTAAATTTTCCTGTGACCAAAATCTTTGCCACAAGTACTTTGATTTCATTCGTGCCATTGGTGGAACTAATTTGGCTAACAACATTTTTCTTTTTAATTATAGAACTCTAAAGGATTTTTCAGAAAAACTGATCCACTATTAGTACTAGATATTTAGACATGCAGAGTGTTATATGCAGGGGAGAAGTCACTTTCCTACAGTTCTCCAGGGAGTCTGGCAAGTAACTCGATAGTTTTGGTCTCCAGTGCTTTAAATCATTGCTGTTTGACTGAATTCAGTTAAAACTTCTGCAAAAAAAATTAAACCAGGACATGTGAGTATCTGAAAAGACCAGGGCAGGCAGGCTTTGGCCAGGGCCACCAGTGACACTCAAGTTAACAGTACAGTTTTCCCTAGAGATTATCTGGCAGTGAAAGAAGCAACATGAAGGAGGCTGGAAAGGAAGATGAGGATCTGCCTCAAGAGATAAAAAGTAATAGAGTAAGAAACTGCACAACTACAGAAAGCAGTGCTTTTAGAGTCAGCAAAGACATCAGTAATTCCCAGACAGTTTCCATTGTTGTGATACAGAACACAGTGCCAAAGGACTTTGCAAAAATTGAGTGATCTGAATTAAAAGGCAGTTGAGTAGTTTATTGTTTGTATATTGTCACATGGGTTTGTGTGTAAGGTAGGGAATGGCTGACACCTGCATCTTATAAGAGTCTGAATGTTGTTCTTCTGCCAGGTTGAAGGAAGAAAACAGAGGAAGTTCAAGTTGAATGATACCACTTTATTATTTAAATTAACATTTTCAAATAAAGTTTCTATATATTTGTACAAGTGAAGTTAGACTGCATGGATGTTAGAACCCTTGCAGGTTTTTGCAGAACTCTAAGAATGTGTGCTTTAGGTTAATGTTAAATATTGACACATTTAGAACAATGCTACACAACAGATGTCTTCCCAACATGTGAGGGCATGTTACAAGGCAGAATGAATGGAGCAGAAGGAGCTCTGCAAAACCCCACTGTAGCATTCTCATTAGCTCTTAATCTGTGAGGCAGGAGAACAGCCCAACTGCACTGAGTACAATAGGGAGAGTTGGCCTAATGCTTTTGGGGAGTTAACCTTAATAAAAAACACTATTGAATTCAATTCTCTTCCTGAAGAACAAGGAAAAAGAGCTGCAGAAAAGCATGGCCTGATACAGGCACACAGACACTGAGGGCACTCCTGTCTCTTTGCTCAAGTTCAGGAAAACACTGTAAATTTGGGGAAAAATACTGTAATGGTTCTCAACACCATATGCTGCTCATATTGCAAGTATGCCTTCTATGTCACATATGATCCTCACTTAGTTTTTTAATAGAAAACAATTTCACTTAAATACTTTTTATTTTCTTCTACTTGAAAGAATATTTCAGAATTTAGCTGTGAGATTCTTACATATGCTGTTGTCATTCCCTTAGGCGTTTCTCCAGCATTGCTGCAGTCTTCACCCCACTTTGCAATTTCACAATGCATGTTTGTGACAGGCATATCAAACCATCCAGTTAGTTTAAAATTGAGGTGGGAGAGTGCTTTAAATGTAAATTTTACTATAAACAGCGGAATAAAATCCTGCAAGCACTTCCTAGCTCTGCCAGGAAGCAAAGCTATATTTAACTCATTTTAAAATTCATCAAATACATTGTGGGCTGATTCAGATCTTTGGTGTGTCTTTGAAGATAACATGTAGTGGAAGTGTCATACAGTCAGTTGGGGGATTGGGCACATTCTGAGATTCTTGTCAGTGAAGACATGTAGTAAGGACTGGATTGCAGAAAGAAAAGTACATATAGATCTAAGGACTTAATACTTTATTTGAAAATTTGAACAATGACTGCTGCATTCAGTTCAAGAGGTTTTTGAGAAGTGCTGTATATAAAGAAATCAGTACCATAGCAATGACAAAATTCACATGCATACATGAATTTTAAAAAAGATTGTTTTGTAGTTCTTGGGAGAGACCATCTTTCAGAGAAGCTAATACAAATTGTTGCTATAATAATTTGCACAAGTTTCAAAATGCATAGGAAAAATCCCTGGATAGTAAGAATCAGCCATAAGAATTTAGCTAAGGTACCTGTGTACAAAAGGAGAAACTCCAGATGGATCTTGCTCTTGCTTTATTTCTCCTGTCTTGGATTGCACCTATCTGCAGCTTTGTATCCCTGTAAACCCAACTTCTGCTGTTGATGGGGTAAATATAGATGGAATAAACCTCTCAAATTTCATGCATCATGTTTTTTAGGTGTCATTAGATAAGATATATATATATATATATATATATATACACTGCTATCATGTCTCCACTGATTTTTTTGTAAATGCAAATAGGAGTCTCTCAATTTTAGAGAACAATCTGCTTTTGTCAGAGATGTTTACTATTGCCTATATTCAGATATGACCTGAGTTTGAAGTTCAATATTACAATTTTTTATAGCTGGGTAAGTTGCACCTAAAGTCCTTACTTAAAAGAAATAATATGCTACAGTCTTATTAAAAGCTCTCAATGGTAAATTGAAAGAATGTCATTCTTCTAACATGGTTTTATGCATCTTAATTGTGGTTTTCTACTGTTCATTTGCTTTTGATTTGTTCTAGTATATGACTGCTGCTGCACCTATGCAAGGGACATACATTCCCCAGTACACTCCTGTGCCTCCAACAGCTGTCCCTATTGAAGTAAGTTTATCTCCATCCATTAAAGTAGAGTGAAGGGGGAACAGAACTCTTACTTATTATGTCTTTGTGCACCTGTTGTTTGAAAGGGGCCTAAAGGTTCTTTATGGAGTGGTGGCTGGAAGCTTCCAGCTTATTAAATGAGGACTGCACTTCTCTTTCTCTTTTTGTTTTCTTTCTTTCCTTTTCCTTCTTTTTTCTAACCCCTCTTTTTTATTTTTTAAATTATTTGCAAGGGCTCTTGTTTTGCATTTGTTTTGTTGTACAGCAGGACACGGAATAAAAACATCAGTGATTATGACTATTTTTTCCCCATGTACTTGGGAGGGAGATGGGAAGAGACAGGAAAACAAACCCAGCAGGCAGACCACGAAACCAAAAGAGATTTCAAGAAGAGAAGATTGCAAGAGGGTTTGATGCGGTCCTTAGCAAGCATAGGTAATTGCTGAAACATTTAGCCACCAGAAAAAGTGATTGAGCAATGGAAACCTTCCTCTTGTATATACAGACGTGGAGGATGCTGCACTGACTGAGTGCTTTTCATCCTTGAGGAAGGATTCGCTCCCTCCCTCCTTGGGGCTGAGTCATGCTGATGACAGTCTAATGAGTAAGTATTTACTCAACCCTGTAGACCACAAGCTGCTGGGAGAGCGTCAGCTTGGCCTCCACTTCTGTGAAGCTTCATAAGGGCAGCTGAGCACAGTGAGAGGAGGGAGCCTTGGCATCCTCTTCCCTGTGTGTTTCTCTTTGGCACTACCCTCTTTCATTAACAACTTCTGCCCTACTCTGGGGTAAGGCAAGGAGTGCCAGGGTCTCTGTACTTCTGTCTTCATCTGTGTGAACTTTGGATTTTGTGCTATTCCTACTCTGTGCTTTGAGGATGTGAATTAGTGGTACTGCTGGCGTGGCTTCGCCAGCAGTCAAGTGGGCTTATCCTGTTTTCTCCTGGTTCTTTGCAATTATTCCCAGATAAGGTCCCACAGGAAAGGCTCCTGCTGTTCTGTTGTACTGAGCTGGTTATGTTTCAGTCTTTTTTGCCTCGGTATGATTTTGCCTTAAACCTCATTTGTTTGCAAGTGCACTGTGAGTGCCTCTTTTCAATTGCCATTCTTAAGTCTAAATCAGGCAGATACAAATCTGAATTAAAAGGACATGGTGGGATAGAAAGTGGTTCATATCATGGGGTTGTCTGCACACCGTGCTGACCTGTCCAAATGAGAATTAAGGTTAATTTAAATTACTTGTTGAGCCCTCCTCCCTATCACTCGCTAGTACAGTCATGCCTTCTAAAGTAACTCAATGTCCTAATTATCTACTATAATAATCAAAATGTTATCTGAATCTACAGCCTGTTTTGCTCTTATCCAGTGATGATGATTATTGTTAATGTTTATCTGTATTCATGTAGCATCATGAACCAGGACCCTACCATGCTGGATGCTCCACAGGCAGAGACCAAAAAATACAATCTCTGCCCCAGAGAGTTTACAATCTCAAGATGAGGTGGACAAAAGGAGAAGGATAAAGACAAGGAAGTAGACAGAAAAAGATAATACTGGCAGTCTGCTAAGCAATAGATATAAAGAATTTCTGAAAAATGAAACTGATATTTTAACAGATGCTTTAAAATAAACTACCTGTTGTTTACACGAGACTCAAATAAAAACAAAGCAAGTGCTTTGTGCTCCCTCTTCTGGCTCTGTTGTGTGCAATAGAGTAATAAAGCATGTTCCCTGAAGATACTTGCTATTCATGAGACCAACACACCAAGCATGAGAGTAGAGGAAAGAAAATGTATCTTGCTTTGAAAGCATACAAAAAACTTAAACCAAGTTCAGACTGTCTAAATAGGATAAGGAATTGTGCATAATCTTACATTCATGAATATAATCTTTTATGTGTTTACTTATCTACTTTTTGCAAATATATAAACAAAACAAAACTTCATTGGAGCTTTGACTTAACAGATTAAAGTCTTTAGTGTAAGGCAAATTTATTTTTGAAGGGAACATGCATAGAGACGGTGTATAGAAAAGGACAGCATTCTTCTAAGGTGACTCAAATTCATTTGGATGTGTAGTAAAGTGGAAAGCAGTGAGTCTAGATTCTGCCTTTATTGCATTTTAAATCAAACAAAATAAATGTGAACTCACTGTGAAGTTGGGCTAGGTAAGCAATAATTAGAAGAGGTATGTATACATTGTGAAAAAGCCAAGTAAAACCCAGAATCCACCAGAATCAGAAGATTTGCCTCTAGCTTTGATTGGGCAGGGAACTTCCCTTGAGGAGGGTGTTTTTTGCTGCAACCTGTGAGAGCAAAGTTCTGCTGGTAGGCTGAGAAATCTTCTTGTTGCTGAATTAGCTTTCTAAAACTGATGGAGTTTGTTGTGTTAGCATGTGGTTCTGCTACCTCAAACTCTCTTGATCTCTAGAGAAATGTGTGAAAGGTGAGCTGGTGCTGAGCTCTTTTACATAATTCACTGCCATGAGCAAAATTAGTAAGTTTTTCATGTTCTCATTTGATTCCCTAGGGTGTTGTTGCTGATACTTCTCCACAGACAGTAGCATCTTCATCACAGGAAGCCAGTGGTCAACAGCAACAGATGACAGTGGAAACATCCAGTGAACATGCGCCTGCATATTCTTACCAACAGTCTAAGTAAGTAGGCATAGGCTTTGGAGTCAGAAGGGTTTGCTTCTTGATTATAGCAGGCCAAATTTGACTCCCTCTTTCAGAAATATAAATTCTGAATAGCTTTGTTAAGTTCTGATGAATTCTGGATATATAGCACTGTAATTAGCAAAAGGTTTTGGCTGACGTTCTCAATTTGGCAAAATGTCCTTGAGCTCCTGCCCACAGTGATATGCTCTCTAACTGTCTGCTGCTTTTCTGGACTCAGAAGGATCTCAACAACTGTGTTAACAATCATCATGCTGGGCTAAAGCAGCATCTGGCATCAGAGGTTAAAAAGGGCTTAAATTTTGCAGTGGTGAAAATATTGGCACAGCGCACACTGGCACATGTAAAGCTTTCTTCCTGAAAGTGTAGTTAATGAAGCAGTGTAAATTACCCCAAGTTGGTATTTGTGATTGTGCAAAACTGCCATGCAGATACAGAGTAGGCAGAACCTGCAAATGGAAGAAGAGGGATAAGAAGGAGGTGGGTAGAAGCACTGTTCAGTCTGTCTCCATTCTTCTGCTCCCTTTGTTTACTTCTCACGGAATACCTTGGAAAGTTCAAACTCTATAAACTGACAGCTGTATTTAGAACTTCTAAAGAGTCCCTTCATCTTCAGAATAATCTCTTCAAACACAACTTCTCTTTGCTACAATAAAAATCTTTACAAAGGGAAGGTTTCATATTGACAGGATACTCACTGGGACTGATAAATGTTGGTCAGATTCTAGGAGGAAGCACAAATCCAGTCTTTCATTAATACATGTATATTGAACACCAGCATCACTTTGAAAATAGAATTATACATGTTTTATCTTGGGGAAAAAAGTAGAGAAATAGCCAGACAAGAAATATGATAGATATGTCAGTCAATGCATCATGACACTGTACTTACAGAGGCATCAGATGCGAGCTGGTAGAGAAAAGATTAGAATTATAACAATTTGTCAATTGCTTTACTTCATTTTTGACCTCTGGAAGTGAAAGATGCATTTGTTTGTCTACCATGAGTATCAAATGGTTTCAGATTTATGTGGTTTTGACCACAATAAAAGAGAAGACTATTTATATCATGCCTATATCTGTATGTACATGTTGCAAAAACAATCAATCACAAGCTACCCAATTGGAGACACAGACTATGTATGCTTATCCTTTCTTGCTGCCAGTCTCTCTAGCACCTATAAATAAATGATTGCAAAATACTTACAGCATATAAAAGGCAAAGAGAGAAATATGTGTCTCTACCATCCTGTTGACTTGTTTTAATGAGTATGTTCTGTAGCACTTGGACCTGACGATTTTTGTGTCTCAGTTCCCTTTCTCTTACATCTCAAAGAAAAAGGACTTAGGTCTAGAAGCCCTCATAACGTAGCTGTGAGCTGCAGATTCTGGCATTTTTCCAGCATAGGAGAAAACTACATTGCAATTCTTTATTGAAATGGATGCTGTGTTTCTTGCTCATGTGGTGAATTCCCTGAAAATGAGATCCCTCATCTTTCCTTGTCAGCTACAGCCTTTTTGCAGCGATGAATATACTTGTAATGGCACTGGCATTTATATTCAGAGGACTTTCTTTCTTTTTTAATCAGACAGGCAGATCCACCACAGATTTTTTTTATTGTGCTTATTTCAGTATTTTTTTTAGTCTGAAATTGGCCCTCTATTTATAACTGCCAGTTGCAGGCAGAAATGCAGTGTGGGAAGCTGTAGAAACAAACGAAAATATACACAATCTCTGTCTTTAAAAATTAACTTCTGACGAAATATTCCAGTAACCCTTAATATAAAACCAAGTGAATTTGTTTTATAATTAAAATATTATTTTATTACTCTGCTTTTCAAAGGGCGCATTTATTAATAACAAACATCATGCCAGATACAAAATGGTGATTGTCAACGTGAGATATAAGAAAGTAATTAACATGACTGGATAATGATTTTGGCAGCTATAGGCAAAGGAACAGGCAGACTATATAAAATTATTTCATGGGAGCTGATCAGTCAGGAGAAAAGTTATAATGGTATATTTCCTTACATTTATTTTCTTTGCAACAATCATGAAATTGCAGGCAACGAAGGAGAGAAAATGTACTAAGAATGAACTGGGTGGTATAAGGACTCTGTACTCTCTTTGTAAGTAAAAATAAACCATGAAACTTGGAATTTAAGTTCCACTTTCTAATCAGCATACGTGTTCTTTTATTTAATATGCTGAATGCTATACTTGAGGATCCCACCCACAGAGTTCAGAAATGGTAACTTCATGGCAAAAACCTGGCTACATATTGTGTAGATAAAAAAAAGCCCTTGATTCTGAGCAGAGGAATCTAATTTATGAGGAAATCACCTTAATTATTTTAGACCCTACTCCCCTTTTTCCTTGTAAATATTTAATTTTGCACATAAAAGCATGAAGACTATGAAGTGGAGATCAGTGGAGATCAATGGATATCCTTGCCCCCAAAAAGTATATTCTCTTACCTCCAAGCAAAACTCTGCTGGACAACATACTCTGATTTTAAATGTGGAAAGGATTATGTTTTTCTGGAGCCTTTTGTAGGCAAACAATGTCAGGTTAGATTAGAAGGCATGTGCTGTGTTGGTGATATTGGACTTTTGCACCTATGGCAGCCACTTGACCCAAAGGGGCAGTAAAATCTCAGGAGGTGAGCTTCCAACTTGAGTAGTCCTACCAGAAATTATGCATAGAAAACCTGAAGACAATTGTTGCATTCCACATAAATCTGTTCTTAACTTCCAAAATATTAATTTTCAGGTGTCATGCAATGAAAAAGCCCTTTGGCAAAATTAATATTTAAAATTACAGTTCTGTGTTTACACTCCCAGACAAAAAGTTCTGTGGCAAATGTTAGGTCATCAACATTCTTCAAATTTAACTCTTAATTTTAAAATTTATTTTAAACTCAGCAAGGCAAATGCATTAATGTTTGCAAAAGGAAAGGTGCTGGACTTTCTTGTATTGAACTTTGGTCAGGAAAGGATTTTTTCCATGTAAGCTTTAAAGACTCTGGGAAAAGTAACAGCTGACCCTTACAGATAGCCCTAGACACAGAATAGAATTTTTATGTCGTTTTTGGGTCTCTCTTAAAGATCTCATACAGTCTTTTTCAAATAAGCTAGATGTAAGTAACATGAACCATCAAAAACACAAAATGAGAGGTATCTTCTGGAGGAAAAAGATTGATAATTTTCCTTATTCTCTCTGCTAAATTAAGAAAGATATTACACTATATGATAAAAAATATATATTTTTTAAATAATATTGCTTTGAAGGTTTCTGCTAAGTTAGCCTTAACTGGCTCATTAAGCAGACTGCTCCACAGTGTAATTGTTCTTGCCATCAGAAAATGTGTTCTTTCTAGCAAATTGGTTGTATTCTTTTATTGTAATTTTTATCTTTCATTTTATTATTAATACCCAAAATAAATAGTGGCACTTATTATTATGAAAATATTTACCTTCTTTCTGAATTACCTGTGAAAGATTTACACAGTGTTAAGCCATATATTCATCTCATTTCAGTGTAGTTAGGCTGCCTATTAATGCCTAGCATTCAAAGAGTAAATTCATCTGCTTAGGATGTGTTAATGTCCCCAAAGTAGGAGTTCCCTATTTTTGCCTGACTATTTTCAGCTTAGTGGTGTTTTCATATTTAAACAGCTGTAAAGTTAGTTTAGCTTGGATAACTTTTAAAGGGAATTGGGTGGAAAAAAAGGAGATGAGGCTATTTCAAAGTTGTTTTGACTTAATGACCACTTTAACTCAATTGTTTTTACAGACAATAAACAGGACTGAAGAATGTCGGTCTGAAATCTTTGCCTTGAATGGAGAAACTTCACTGAACAAGAAGTTGGCTTCCAGTTTGCACAGGCGTCAAATGAATGCTTTTTTTTTTCTACCTTTCCCAACGAAAACAAAACAGTGTTTTTATGTGCTGTGCAAATGGTTCCGTCATGTAGTCTGACAATTTTATTTTTGCTATTTTTTTTTTTCAACTAAAGGAAAAACCCAGAGGAAAAATGCTGGGTTGACATTTCATCTGGACGAACATTTGAATTCAGAATTTACCTGGAGGTGTAGCTAGATTTTTTTTTTTAAGCAGAAAAACTGATGATGTCAAGAGGGAGCAAGTTGCGATGAAAACCAATTGTCTTCCTCAAAAATTAAGCTACTCTTTTTCTCTCATTTTCTTTTTCTTCTTGTTTTAATCTAGAGTATTTTTTGGTTTTTTGGTTTTTGGTTTTTTTTAAAAGAAACGTTTAGGTAAGGTTTATCTTGAATCTTAATTGCCTTAATTTTAAGGACGTCAAAGGCTCTCAAGGCAAGCTGTCAACGTCTTGTTAGAAAACCCGAGAATGAATTGAAACTGCTCACACCGGTGCTGGTGCAGAAGTTTAATAGACTGAGTTTTTGGGGTGAACAAAAAATAAACTGTACAGTTTAAAAGAAAATGATTTTCTTCTTTTGAAGAAAAGTTGATGATAAAAGGAACTGTGGCAACTGAAAGGATTGGAAAAATGCTGGGACTTTTATGAACTTTGTCTTAAGTGTTGACAGAAAAAAAAATCTAGAAGGCTAAAGCATTTTACAGTAAAGTTATTGAATTGAGAAAAAAACTTGCTGCATTATAGAGAATGCAGGGTTTTTTTCTTGCAGAATGCAGATTTTTTTATTTACAAAGCGTGATCGCTAGCAAAAGCATTAGTGCTTTTTATCTGCAGTCTTTTTTATGAGCTTTAAGAAGTTTTTAGTCCGCTTTGCTTGTCACATTGCAAAAACCTAGCTTAAGAGCATTAAAAAAACTTAAGTAGATAGGAGCTTATGGTCAAAAAAAGTGCAAAAAAAGCAATAGATAGAAGAAATTGTTGACAATTTCTGTAGTCTTTCCTAGTTGTGAACAAATGCAGCCTATGGATGGCCTATTTTATACCAAAGATGAAGTGACACCCTAACGCAGTCCAGAAGATAGAGGGTTTTTTTCTTTTTTTTAATCTTTATTTGACCTACATGGCCGGACCAGTTCTTACTTTCTTGTTTGTTTAAACTATCTTCCACTGGTGTTTTACATACTGCATATGTTTGTAGTGGAAATTTCAGAATAGTTGGTATCAGAAGCTGTCCAGGTTTTTGATGATGTGCTTTGGAGAACATTCCAAAGCAAGGGGGATTGGGCTACCAACTAATCTGTCCAGGCAGGCTTTAATTTTGGGGAGTTTTTCTCTTTAATTACCTGATCTTTGGTATTTCTACTGAAACAACAGTCTTCCTTCTGAATTCTAACATACCAATTCATTTCTTCACCTCAGTCTTTGTCATCGTCCAGCATGCATAGCCACCTTAATTGTGCATTTATTTCTCAGTGTTGCATTTGAGTTGCCAGGTAGATATAAGAGAAAGCAAACTTGATATCTGTTCTCATTTTAGCTTTCCCATACAAGCAGAAATTTAGAAAATTATGTCGTATTGTCATGCAGGCAGGAAGTTAAAAATTGTTCTTCTCTGCTATGATTTCTGTTGTCTTAATATGTTGGCTGACAATCACTAATTAGTATGATCAGGCAAAAAAAAAAATTAAATTTAATCCACCAAAACCTGTTTTAGGAATGACAGTTATTTTCCATATATAAATCTTGATTACGGCCCTTACTTCTTCCAAACAGACAAATGAAAAAGGTGAGAAGGAAGTCAAAAGATGATTTTTTTCCTTAAGGAGGCAGAAGTGAAGCAGCATTTCCATATATACATACATACACACATATCTATGTGTAAATATTAAACCAAACATTTTTAAACTTTCCTCCATCCAGAAGAGAGGGGAAGGCTCATCACATTTACTGTGGTGGATTAGAGACAGGGTATCCATTAAAAATAAGGAAAATGAAAACATATGTATTGGATCAATCTGATTCAGCTGCCCAATCTTAAAAAGAGGTCTGTGTTTCCCTAACCTGACTTTTTTGGGAAAAAGAACACAATTATTTTTTTAAATTGATAAAGCAAGATCGTATTTTTTAACATAATGGGAGGGGGGAGGGGGTTTCCCAAGTAAATGCTGCTAGGTATGCAACACAGAAAAGAGAGAAATGGGAGTTCACATGGTTCTTCACCATAGGAAGAGGGCCTGATTTTCAGAAGTGATAAAACTTCTGCTTCCTCCAAAGTAGTTGTTGGTATTCAACACTTCTGAAAACCAGATGATGCCAAAGTAAAAGAACAACATCATCCACAACGTGTTTTTAATTCAGAAACAAACCCCAAACCTCTCTTTTTGTTTCATGTGCTATCTCATTACTTGTTGCTTTTTGAGAGGGGCACTTGAATTTTGTCCTTGGATAAAGGTTCCCTCTTTCTTTAGAGGGCATATGAGGGAAAAAATCAATCTAGCCTTATTTTCTTCCTTTCTACACATACTCTCTTTCTGTCTCTCTCTGAATTATTTGTACAAATGGAGATAACCCCAGGCACAAGTCAGTTAAATATGAAATAAAGACATTTGTTTCTGTGTTAGTTCTAATGTGACACACAAAAAGTCTCATTTACTATCAACAATGAGGCTACAAGGTAGCTACCATGTGGCTGATGAATATGCTGAGGTACCTTCTTGTTTCTATTCAGAGCTCTGCTGCTTTATTTATACATTCAGAAACATTTTTCTTATTTTTTTCAGCAAAGTTAAACAATCTCAGTGTTTTTTATTAAGCTAGGCAGGCAACATGATATCACAGTGCCTGTCACTTTAAAGTGTTTCAAGTGCATTCTGTATTAGAATTGTTTCCTTTCTTTTCCATGCTATAATGTTCAATAGTGTTTGAAATCAAAAGAAACAAAGCAAAGATCTAGAGGAAGAAGAAGAGGAAAGAAAATGGACCCCTTAAATATAATTCATCATCTTACTGATCCCAAAAAAACAGTGAACTGGTACTTGAAATCTATGAATTGTAAACACTGTGAGCCTTGATTATAAACAGTCATAGATCATAAGGTAAGAAAAAAGCTTATTTGGAACTTACAAAATGCTCAGAAAGTCGTAACTCATTTCTAAAAGTTAAAAATGAGATAAAAGTGAACAGTGAAATAGCAGCACACTTGCTGCATGGGTGTTGTCACTTGGTGGCCTCTGAAACCTTAAACTGGTTTTCTTTATGTTTGTTCTGGCTAATATGGTTTTTTGAAGGTTTATAGTTATGCTCTGTTTAGTTTCTGGTTTCCATTTTTTTTTTTTTTTTTGAAGACCTGAATTTGTAAAGTCACTATTTTTGTCTGTCTTGCCAAATTAGCTTTAAATATCAGGAGAGTTCCTGAAAGATTGCAGAAGCAACTCTAGATGTCTAAGGCAATGGTGCCTGGCCCAGAGGTCTAGAAGTAATATCAAATCCATAAACTGAACTGCGTACGTACTTTCCATCACACCTGAATTCTTGTAAATAATCAAATCTGGATGTTCAGGTTTGGTAATTTTTTTTTTTTTTACCTTTAAAGATAAATACAAAAGGGGTGTCAGAAAACTATGAATTATGGCTAGAAAATTCTGAATACCTGGGCTTGTCACTTAACATTGAGGGAAAAAAAAAAAAAGACACAGTGGAACTGAAGAGAGTGTTATATTTGCAGGTGCTGACCCGAGTGTAGATCAGGGCACTGAAAAAATCTCACTGTTCCCACTGAGATTGCAGAGGGACTCTTCTTCCTATCTGGCTCTACTGCTGGTTTTGTAAGCACTTTTCACCTGTGACAGTCAGGCCTCAAGTTGTGAATGTCCTCTTTTTGCCTTCTGGTGAAACAGACTCTTGAAATGTCCTTAGCCTGTGCTTACTTGTGTAGTTCTGTTTACCAAGAGACTGCCTTGGTTGTGTTGGTCAAGAAATCCACCGTAATGCAGAATGAGGCATATCTGAGAGCAGTTGCATCACATTGTATCATCTTCTGCTATGGATGCATGCCCAAACCTGGAAGATAAAGGCTGGTCATTAGAGAAGTGAGGGCTTAAACTTTCAACGGGCAATTGGACTATAGCATTCGAATGGATTTTTACTCAAGTAAAAATCAAATGAAGGGTATTATTTATGTATGTATGTGTACCAAAACTCAGCAAATTTGAGGAAGCCTGCATTGTAATAAAGTTTATTTTTAATATGTCATAGTATTTGGATCTATATTATGTTGTTTATGGTACTGAAGATTGAGACTGATCCTAAGTGTTTAAAAAATTGCCATGCTTCATGGTTTTAAGCTTGATGGTGCTCCTCATGCCACTTCATTTTAATGCTGAGGTTGACATGAGCAAAACAGGTTTAGGCAGACTCACTTAACTCCACCTATAGCAAGAGTCATGCTAAAGAGTGATAATGTGCTTAAAGTAATGAATCAATCCATTTTTAGTGATGAGACCAAATGTGGTAGTTGAAGATAGTAATGTTTGATACACGCGTGGTCAACATTTCCTTTCAAAACTTTATTTAACATGAAATTGGTCTGGATATAAAAGAAGTGCCCTAGGGTAGGGGATTTTCCTGGTCTTTCTCGGTAACCCACATGAACCAAGAAAACAGTCACGGTGTGATGGAAATGCAAACCAGAAAACAACAAAACTGCTGACATTTGGTGCATTGGTCTTTTCTGTTCAATGACAATTGACTCTAGTAACGAGGACTCCTTTCATTTCTAATATGCATACCCACAGTCATGCACGCACACTTTCTCAGAAGGAGGGCTGAGTGAGCAGCAGACTTCTCCTCCCCTTCAGTGGAGCAGATTTCTAGAATCTCAGCAAGCAGCAAAGATGCAGAGTAAGGAGAGTTATTTTCCTCTCAAAAAGAGCACCAACTTTTTCTATCTTGCTCCTGTCACCCAAATAGGCTAGAGCTCTGTATTTACCCCAGAGATTTATTCACCTTTGTGCCTCAAAGCAGGCAGAAGAGACCCTTTCTTCTCCCCTTTATTAACATGCTCTTTGTTAAAATTGAACAAAAAATTATGAGAGTAAAGCTGTAAAAGAAATTAATCCCAGCACTGGTTCAGGTTTCCATGATAAGAAAAAATTCTTGAGTTTATTGAACTTGTTCAGTTCAACTGTTAATTCCCCAACAGTGACAGCTGAGTTCTTTCACCTTAATAAAAATGTGTAATGAAGTGGAAAATGTCAGCCCTTGACAGGTTCACAAATCCATTTTTCCTTGTAGGTCCATAGCCTGCAAGGTGTAAGCACCTTCCAAGATCTGGATCTGTTGTCCTTAAAAGAGTACCTGCCCAACGTTAATTTTCTGCCTTTAAGTGTCTTTCTCTTGGATAATAATTTTATGAATTTGGTGAAATTTACAGTCAGTTATATTTTTAAAAGCCCAAAAATACAGCCTAAAGAAGAGAACATGATGTTTATGTAATTGAAGTATTATTAAATATGATGTATTCCAGAGTGGAAGAAAATTCTACTATCTTTTTGAGGCAAAACAATTTTATGTAAAACCAGGAAGTGTACAGAATTCATTTAGGAATTTTTAATTGTTTTCCTTTTTAAAGGAGAATGAATAGATTCTATCTGTAAGAAAAATCAAAGCAGCTTTGAAAGCAGATGAACTTCCTATCAAGAAAACATGCATCACAAAAATGGGTCAGAGGTTCTTTACAGCCCTTACAGACTTCACTGCAGCCAAAATGTAGAATACAGAACCTCTGTGATACATTTAAATTATGAATCTTATTTATATGGGCATCTGTGTGCTGATGTCTCAGAATGTCTCTGAAAGATCTGTACTGCTATGATTTTTTTTTATGTTTTCCATTTGTAACACAGTCCTAAATAGCTGCCATTTTCCCACTCCTGGGGCTTTCTGTAGATCAGTGGATGTTAGGTTTAAACTTCTGTTTTCTTTGATGAAGCTTTCAATAAAAAAATAAAGAAAGAAAAGAGCTGGGTGACTCTGTGTTCTTGTGGCACCTTTCTGGAGAGGCTTCCCAAGGCTGTGACTCTTGTGGCTGAGCACAGAGGGAGCAGAAAGGCTTTGCAGCAGAGTCTGCCTCCTCTGCACCTTCACCAAATGGAAGGGAGGAATCAGAGAGACAGGACAGCTCTGCTGCACAGCCACCCACATGCTAGGAGGTGAAATCCAGGAGGAAGTGTTTCTCCCACCAGGACTGAATGTACACTGCTGGTGGGTATCTGCTGTCCAGGCTCACAGCTGTGCACCTGCTAGAAGAACATTGCCTCTGCTTCTGAGGTTTATTTTAAACAGTGACTTCAGGGCAAAAGTTGCCACATGGAAGACAGAAAATCTTTATTTGTGGAATAAGTGCAGCCTAAGCAGTGGTAGAGTGAGCCATACTTCATCTTGAAAGGAAAGTGGAAAGTAAATTGCCTCCTCAGCCATATCTCACAGGGAACAAGGTATTTGGTGCATTCCCCATGGCTGCTTCACTCAGCAGCTCTCTTGTTGCATGGGCATTTCTCCCCACCAGGGAGAAATGCCCATGGGTAGGGGATTTTGGGAAAGTTTCTGTGGGAAAGGTGAGGATGGGGTGGAAGGGTCCAGCTCCAGTCTCGTCCCCAACTAAACAAAGTGGCTTTGTTCACAGGTTGGGAATCACTGAGTGCTCCTTTTTACCTGCCTGTCTCCTTCAGCCCTATACATGTTTTGTGGGATAGCCTGCACACTTTTTTTCACTTTGTTTTGCCCAATGGAATACACATCAATGAGCTTCTAATTCCCTTCAGCTTAATCAGGAAAGAAAAAAGAAATCCTTAGAAGAATAAGATGAGGAAGCAGGTGAGAGGGTTTTTTTGCAAGTGCACCTGTACTGAAATGTGCATTACTGCTGGCCATGATGATGGTGAGAAAAGGAGGAAGGCAGGAGGCTGAAGCTGCAGCCTGTCTGGAACTCTGAGTGGTGGCTGAGGAGGCTGGGGAGATGAGCAGAAAGTGGGACACTGTGTTCCACTAGCACAGATGGTGCAAAGGTGGTTTATAGCTGATGTTCTGGGGTCAGGTTTGTCACTGCCAGGACTGCTCCATTTCCAAGATCATTCCACTTCAAACTTTACTAAAATGAAATTGCTAACAACTGTGGCATTAGTGGTTTTGATTTTATTGTCTGTCTCCATTTCTGTGTGCATATGGAGCCAGTCTAAGGGGAGTTTGCATCAGCTTCCACAGAAGTTCAGGTAAGAAGGCTTTACCTTCTCATCCTCCTGGCCCCACTGTCAGTGTCCAAAAAAAAAAAAGTTAATTGGCAAATTATATCATTGTATCTGTCTCAGCCTTAGAATTAAAGAATAAGGACAAATGGGGCATTGTTATGTGTGAGGTGTGTTTATTCCAGAGGGCAGAAGCCGTTTTTATCAGTAGTCTGCATCTGGAATGGATGTCCATGACTTCCATGTGGAGAAAGCAATGTCCTTTGATTGTCACTCCTTGAGATTTCAAGTAGAGGGGAAGAGAGAGCACAAATCAATAGCTGTTATAGCATAAATTCAGGACAATTCCACAATCAGCAGGTTTATATAAATATTAATATTTTGGATGACCAGAGTTTGCTCATTAAGACCAAGGTCTGAGTGCCAACAATGATAAGCAAACCCAGAAGCAAAGGGTCAGGAGCAAACAGGACTGCAGCAGAAGTTACTGAAAGCAGCAAGCAAGCCATAATTCAAACCAAAGTGTCCATCTGACTACTGGCAAACTTGCTGTGGCATTTTTCTGTGTCTCAGCTCCTTTCCCCATTCGTGTCAATCTGATCTTCAGCAGAGCACCGTGCACTGGGCAAAGGCCTCCATCTGGCTTAGGCCAGCACCAGCCACAGTGCTAATTAATGGCTCACAGAAGTGCTCCTGAGGCTGCAGGCAATGGGAGGATTTCTGCCAGGCAGATAACAAGCCTGCCTGGAGGGGAACGTGCTGCCCAGCGCATCCAGACAGGAGGCTGCAGCTGCCCACTGCTGCACGCAAGGCAGGCGTGGGATGACTCCCATCTCCGCAGGTGGGAGACAGGCAGGACACAGCACACCCCTCCACTGAAGCCCTCCCAGGGCCTGTCAGTTTGGGGCAGCACATGTATGGTGCTCAAGGTTTGTTTACCAATGTTACAATGTTCCTGAAAAAAATCCACTTTTTGGCAAGGTCCTGTGACCAAACCACTTCCTTCCTTCTCAAAATTTGTGTATAGACCTCTACCAAAGGTGTGCTCACTTTTAGCAGATGCTTTGCGCAGGTACCTCACTGAACTTACTTGAAGGAGCATAAATTAATGCTAAATAATCTACTAGATATGTGCACTGCTTTAAATGGAGGAGCTGAAAGTCGATGCAGTTAAAACGATGCAGCTATTTTTAAAAGTTGAATGGGCTTATGCTTATAGTGTGACTAGCTGAGGCCCTAGGTTCTGCTGCATGGAAACACTGCTGAAAAATAGAACTGTGTGAGAAAAAGATAGAAACCGTTATTTACATCTATTATTTGATTTATTTCACCATTTTTTACCAATCAGTACATTCTCTGTCTTTTGTGGAATTCAGCCATTGACACACAGCCAACTGAAAATTGTGTAAGCTCCTTGAACATAATTCCTGTGGGATTGAGTTCCATGTTTTTGACTCAGAAATCATTTCCTCCTTATTAACTGTTATGCTACATCACACGGCAGCTGACTAGGATGGTCTCTTCCTCAGGTAGAGCAACTTCTGCCTGGTGTTAATCTTGTATGAAATACTCTTTAGTGGAGCCCAGGCTCCTCTGAGCTTTCCACACATCATCTTGCTTTTTTCTAGTCTTGGTGACACGCCAAGTTGCACTGCCACCACTGAGTCTTTTAGTACAGAGGAAGGGGCAAAAGCAGGGAAGTAGACACATCTCCTCAGCTGATACCAAGACCCAGCAATCCTTAGCTGAAGAAAAGAACAACCACTGCACAGAAAACTGAGTAAGCCAGCAGGAGAAGTGGAGAGCTGACCCAGTGCTTCCTTCCTCTATTTGTGCTGCAAGTTCCAGGTTCTCCTCTTAGCAAGCACTCTGACAGCCTGGCTTTCTTGCTCTAAAGGTGAGTCTTTGAGAGGCACAGAAATCTACCACAAAAAAAAAAAAAGCCAAAAAAATCAGTTTTGCAATATTACACCCCTGTTTCTCAGCTGTGACCCTTCAGTACTATGTCCCATGCATGCTTCTAAATGAGCAAGTAAATATTTATTACAGTAACACAGAGTGGCCCCAGTCTCCATTGGATGCCGTGTAAACACAGAAGAAAAGACATGTTCTGCTAGGCTTATGAGGGAGGTAAAAATGATCTGCCTAATCTATTCAGTGTTTCAGATTTCTGCTAGACCCTCTGACACACCTGAGTTTAGTGGCATTTGGTATTTCTTGTTACTTTTCACAGCAATAGCTGGCTATAACATAGAGTTCAAGGACTGCTTTCCAAAATCTGTTACCCTTTTCACATACTGATTGTGCTGTGCTGGCTTTGGGATATAAACAGCTGTTTGCAGATGCTGATTTTTGGAGAATATCCAATTCTTTTTTTTTTTTCCAGAAGAAAAAATGTTCAAAAGAAACATCAACTACTGCTTAAAAACATAGAGTTACCCAGTAGTTTCAGTGCCACCAAAATCTTCTTGAGGTGCATGATTCACCCCTGTGCAGACCTGTATGGCAAGGATGAAATATATCTTCAATCCAAAAAGATGGCCAGGCTGACCTTTACAAGGTACTAAAGCTTTGAGCGTGCTCTGGGTAGTGATGAGTGTTGTCTGTAGCAATGACTGAGACAGGATGCTCACAGCAGGGCTGTTTCTACCACACAAGGGAACTGGTTTGTCTTTGTAGAAGAGCACCTCACCTGAACATAACTTTAATGTCTTGTGAGTGAGCTGGCCATAAAATTGGCCCTTCTTTTGTCTTTTGCACAGGGGACAGGGGCTTGCATTAGAAGTGTTTTCTGAAAAAAAACCCACTTTTTCCTTGCTTTCCCTTTGAAAATGACCCTTTCCATGCTCACAGCGTGCTGGGAACTGTGTCTGTACGTCTAGTGAGGATGATGCCTTGTCAAGGCTGACCTAGAACAGAGGCTAGACAAAGTTAAACAATAAAGTAGGTATTTATTAAAAGGCCTCAGTGGATACACCTTGGGCACCACAAGACCTCAGCCAGGGCTACACCCAAGATGACCCCAAAATGGTCACAACAATGGACAACCAGTCATGAGATCTCTCACTTTTATAAGTTCTGGTCCATTTGCATATTGGAGTTAATTGTCCAGTTATAGCTTTAGGTTATGAAGTCCCATCCTTGTTTTTCTCTCTTCAGTCCACCATTGTTTATGCTCTTGGGCCTGAAATTTGGATCACTTGTCCTTGGTCCCAAGCTAGAAAGGGAATTGTTCTGTCTAGCTGCTCTGTGAAGAGAGCTTACCATTTATTAATATGAAGCTCAGAACTGCCCACTAAAGCAGTACAGAATCTGAAAAATGTAAAAGCTAAAACCTGAGGCATCAAGGACTCTGGTCCTGCAGAGAGGCATGAGAGGCTCCTGGACAATAAAGGTTTTCTTTCACATCAAGGCGTTCCCTGGACTGCAGCAAATAGACCATTTGCCAGTGCTGCCTGTGTGAATTATGTTTATTACTGTAATATGTTTCAGCTCTTGCAGCCAGCTCCTCCTGACAGGAAGTCCTGAGAACAAGTCCTTCGTGTCTCCTCTCCACCAAAAAAAAAAAGTGTCAGAAACTTCCTCCAGCTGTGGAGACCCAGGATCAGGGAATTGCAACAGCAAAATCCTCTGCTCTTTGGCTAAATTAGAGTTGGCTTTATTAGAACTTCCTGCTCCTCCCAATCCACTTCAAGCTTATTTATCTCTCCCTTC
Organism: Agelaius phoeniceus; assembly: GCF_051311805.1. NCBI lineage: Eukaryota > Metazoa > Chordata > Aves > Passeriformes > Icteridae > Agelaius > Agelaius phoeniceus. Next base: position 41,730,210 of record NC_135265.1, read on the forward strand.
CCTATGACACATCCTGTCTGACATGTAGAGTTTAACTTTCTGAGGTGATTTCTGTTACTTGCCTACACAACACTGAATAGAAACCTTCAAAAAGTATAGCTTCAACAAGCTAAACCACACTGGATTCTCTGCTGGGAATTCTTCCAGTATTTTTTCCCAAAGCATATAATTTTTTGTTAAGCTTGGAAAGAATTCTTATTAAAAAGTAGGGACTTGAGCATCAAAGCTCACAGTGGTAATGTGGACTGTTTACCTGAGAGAAGCAGTTTGTCTGTTGTGTAGGAGTATTAGATGTTCTAGATAATTGGACTAACATATGCAAAACTAAACAAACTTCCCAAAGAGAAGAGGTAGGAAAGAATCTTCCCTTGGCAGGCTAGTAATTCTCTATCCTATTTTTCCTCTCCTTTGGAGGCTGCTACAAAGGTTTAGATATGTGACCGCAAGCTACCCTGGTGAGTGAATTAACAAATAATTCTGATTAATTCTGTGCACAGATTAAAGGGAAAGAAGTGAAGCAGCATGGATGGCTGAGGTGCACACAGGCTGTGAGGGAGCAAGGACATTTGAATGTTAAATAGCAAGACATCAGCATCTGGCCCAGAAAATTGTCTTCTCCTCACTGTGGTGCAAGCAATCTTTCCCTTTATTGGTACAAAGGGCTCAGAAACACAGGATGAAAAATTTTATAGCAGGATTACTTTTTCCAGTAGTGATATCTACAATCATCCAAAATAAATTATTTACAAAAAAAAAAAAAAAAGGCCCCAGGCACTCTGCTTTTTCAGCTGCCTGTTGCCTGCCCCCAACCCCAGCACACAGAGACATTTGATCAGCACAGCTACACCTGCCAACAGACCTTATCAAAAGTGCTGGGAGAGACACTGAGTAGTTCAGACTTGTTTCACAAAGAGTTACAGGAGATTCATACCTGTGTGATAACTTAGTTTGCAGACTAAGGTGCTGACCAGAGTCAAGAAAGATGTCTGCTTTCCATCCTTTGCAAAGTTCTGCTTTCCTCTGCCCCTTTATGAAGTGCCATTTAGGAGAGGCGTCGTGCTGTGGATAGGAATGTATGTACCTGCATATGAACACATCTGGGATAATTTTACGTGATAAAATTACATGGTGCATTATACTCAGTGTTCTTTAACCCAAAACGCATCCTCAGAACTCAAATGAAAGAGCAAGCTACAGAGCTGACAACCTCTTCCTTTCTTCCTACAACAGTTTCAGGAGTAAATCTGCTTGGTAGCAAGGCACACATGCAAAATGTGCCTGTCCATTTGATCCACACCACTGCATGCCAATGCCAATTTGGGCTTTTGCCACCCTCACTTTAGTGGCTGCAGTTGCCATTAGGTGCCACAGACACAGCAGAGATGTAGTCTGTAGAGAATAAAAAGCAGGGAAGTCCATGACTCTAGACAGGGAAAATTATCTCTGTGCAGAGGTCAGAGAAAGACCTAAGCAGGGGAATCTTTTCAACCATAATGAGCAACAAAAAACCCCTCTCAGTCCTCTCTCATAGCTTTACTTAAGAAGCCTTCAATCCTTCTTTTCTTGCAATAGAATTCATTGCTGCTTCTGTCTGCACAGTAGCTCCCTGCAGCACTGTCCCCACTTCCCACCCAGTGCAGATCTATTCAAAATACTTGGTGTTCCTGTAAGTATTGAGCACTCAAAATGCAGAATGCCAGTAAGAGCTGAGTGCGTGCTGGTCCAACACGGCGCGATTCCACCATGGCAGCTGGCTGCTCCAGTGAAACTCTCGGGGGCCTCGTGAAATTACTGACATGAAAGTAGCGTTTGGAGCAAGAAACGGAACTCATTTTTCAATTGACATTAAAGAGGAAATCATTTTAGTGTCAGTTGATACTGCCCAGACACATTTTCAGTAATTAAGGCTCAGAAAAAGCAGTGGAAATACCTATGAGGTGTTCTAAGAATGAAGCCAGAGGCAGCATGTGAGAGGAGCCAACTGAAGGAGCCCCTGTGCTGAGCATGACATGAAATGGGAAACCTTATGGAATATGACCACGGAGAGAACAAGAGCAGCCCAGAAGAATCAAGCATGGAAGGAGCCTAAATTGTGCTTTTGAATATGGTATGAGAACAAGAAAGAGGAGCTTTCAGAACTGTGATGCATGTGGTAATGTAAGGAATTCTTGTGACAGAGGCAAGGAGGAAAAACCAATCCTGTCTCTGCCCTCTTTCCTCAGCTTTGAAACAAATGTGAGCCCATTCCTTCCCTACAAGCTGCCAATACAACATCCGTATGTCACTTGGTTTCCCATTTTTGTACTATTTCATTATGCTATATTTCACTTTCTACATCCAAATACAAACTTTGGAGGTTTTTACAAGAGTTTAGGTCTTACTGTTTCCATATAATTTCTTTTTTAAATCAGAATCACTTCAGAGATGCATTCTATTATGCACAAAAATAGGTGATATTCCTACCATTTTAGGACCAAAAACCACTGAAAGTGAGCTTGACCTGCAGGATGAGAATACTTTCTTTTAATATGGAACCCACAATTCCCTGATGGGTTTTTCTGCTGTATCTCTCTGATAGCTCTTGAGGCCCCAGGTGAAATTACTTTGGCTTCCCTATGCTGGCCCAAGGCAGAGGTGGATATCTAAACAAGGCAGATAGCACCAGATCCCAGGGTGTAAATTTTTGGCTGTTGATTACCTAAATAATTTGCAGATTACCAGACACTATCAGCCCCTATTTTCCACACACTTTTTTGTCAATACCTGTGCAGAGAGTTTATTGTTGAGTGAGGATGTGCAGCAGTGCCCCAGAGAAAAGAGCACTTTGAGACCACAGGGAATAATGCCCATTTTGAACTTGCAAAGAAATCATTGGGGCTGACAAGGGGGTGTCTTTCTGCTCCCCAAACTTGTGGCACCATCCCATTTACTGTCAGTTTCTTCACTCAGACATAGTTTGGGTGTGTGTTTGTAAACAAATTGTCTTCAAATGACTTTTTCAAGGTTTTATGAGGAAATGAATCAGCTCCCTTGTGAAATTCAAATTCTTTTTTGTGCTCTGCTTTTCTTATATCCACTAAGAGCCCAGTCTGCCTCCCATCTCAGAGAAAAGACAACACTCCAAGAATTACAAAGGGAGCATATCATGTTCACAGTTTGGTTATATTTTTGTTTATCTGTTAAGATTTGCTTTTTATGAATCTTAGCTATTTTTCTGGTGTAACTCTTTATAGCAGAACACATTGCTCTCTTACTTATTCTAGACAGATCCTGTATCAATTTATGGTTCTGCATCAATAATAAGAGTCATTAATCATAGTAACAATGCACATCACAGGGTCTTCCAGGCATCCACCACTGAACTTGCTGAACTGTCCTACAAATGAAACCTTCCCTTTCTCAGTAATTATTTATGAGCTTACACAGAAGCCAAGAAATTTTGTTAGAAAAACTGGGAGAAGAAAGAGATCATTTTCTCCCAATGGATTAGTTGAATGATGGTGGTGAGGAAGAATCTCAGCTACAGGAAGGCAGAAAGGGGGTTTATAGATATTAGGAAATGCTTCATTTCTGTAGTAAATGGAAGTTTGTTTTTAAACAACTCATAACCAAAACTTATGAACAAATACTTTGTTTAAAATATCGTGTGAAATTTGTTCCCAAAAATAGCCATTTCTTTAGTTTCATTTCCAATCTTCTAACAACCACATTAGCCAATAAGTACAACTTCTCTATATTCATTGTTTATTTACATACAGGAAAGAAATACCAGAAGAAAAGTAATCTAGCAGATTAGAGCAATGGACAGTAAATCCAATTCTATACCAAGTAAAGTCAATACAAATTATTCTGCTAGGTTCACTGGATACAAGAAGCAGCCTGTGATTCAGACATCATAATATAAGCAGCGAGAAACAAAAGAACATAAGGCCAAAAAGCAAGAATTGCAGAAATAAGGCAACAGCTGAAAGAGGAGTCATACATTTTAACTCTTCTTTTTTGAGTGAGCTTTAAGAACACATTTTGACAATGCTGAGTTTTGAAGGTCATGGAATATATTTAATTTGGCAGCTATGAAGATGGTTCAAGCACAACTCAAGTTCTGAAATCTTATCCAAGATTTTTCTCCCTCTTTATCAAGAAAGACTGCCAATGGATTAGGATGCTATCTCAGCAGGGATGGGATTTTTATTTAGTCATATCACCTCTCTTCCCCACTGCATTTCCATCTACTTTTTGAGAGGGTTTGATGGCTGTCAGAGAGGTGAATGGAGCCTTAAGAGAGCCTGAGAACTAAGTGGAGAAGTGATATACAACCACTGAATGGGCAAAGGAAAAAGGGAGGCTGGGGGAAGAAACTGAAGGAAGAAATGTGGGGGTCTCATTTGCCTCAGCTGCAGAAACTAATTAGAGCTGGTATATAGACATGCATTTGTGGTTGCTCAGCTATGTACTTAAAGTCTCTGCTTTCCTGAGTGTTTTCTTTATGAGACAGAGTACATTTGACAAACTTTCCAGCCTTTTAAGAAACAACCCTGATCATATTTTAATTCACTGATTCATTTCAGGATCTTAATCTGAAAAAAAGGAAAGCTGATATTTGTCAGCTAAATTTTATTATTTAAAGCTACTTTATAAGAATATGAACATAATGTAATGTCACCACCCTTACTGATGAACATTTCTACTATTATTTGTTCCTCTACAAAACTGGTTTTGCTGCATATATTTCTGCCATGGAAGCCTTAACAATGTTATGCCTATCCCTAGTCCTCAGTGTAATTGTGAGTACACAGTTAGAAGTATATCATAACTCTGTATAAAAGAACATTTCCAAATGACCAAATTTTGCATAACCTAGTGAAGAATTAGACCTTACTCACATTGGGCAGGCTCTCTCAGGCCTTGATCTGTTCTGATGTGAGTGCCATCCTTAAAGATAATATATTTCTCTAAAAAGGTAACCAGTCATTTTTTTTTCATCAAAACTAAAAAAAAAAAAAAAAAAGAATTTTGATTAAACAAACTCAGATCCTTCATATCCTTCGTATAAAACATGATTGCCTTTCTCTGACTATATGGCAAACATTACTCCAGGAAATCTTTAGAACAAATTATTGTTTTATTGTCTAGAAGTTATGGTATGTAATTATGTAATTTGTTCCCAAGAACTGCATCTACTGATAGAAATTGAGACAACTCATGCCAGGTAAAGTTGACAGGGCATCCGGGGGGGAAAAACCCCAAACCTTGTATACATGTAAATATTGTTTCACTGTTAAAGGTTCTCTATGAGATGCAGAGGTTGAAGACATTGAAGATGTCTTCTGTTCCGTGCAGTCTGCAGGACTCCAACACTTCTAACTCAGACAGAATCAGGAGAGGAGACAGCTAGAAAAGTGAGGGAGTATTTCTCTTTTTCCATTACCCATTCAAGCTTTTTGTGGTTTTAAATGCTCATCAATGATTGCTGCTCCATATCAATGAGTGTGATAGTCTGAGACAGTCAAGGTAAGAAGCTTTCGGTGTTGAGACAGACTGGAACTGATTGTGTTTTGATGAGCACTGTGGCTTCCATTAATCATGTGATCAGACCTTCTTTCTTTTGGTGTTTCATTCCTCCCTTCCTTATTTTAAGGCTACTCGTACGTTTATTTTCCTGGCAGTAGGGCCGCTGCTGACTTCTTTCCACCAGATGGCACCACAGACTGTGAGCCATAGACACGATCTATACGTGTGTCTGTGTATACATATTTGTATAAATGGATGTGCATATTTGCTGGTGAAAACACACGAGTACTAGACACCTAAAAACCTCATTTTCCTTGCCTCTTATCCTACCTCACAAGGCAGAAGGAAGAGCAAGACCAACCAACACCATGCATTGAGACCATGCTAGAAATAATGCTTCTGTATTTGACACTTTCAGGTAAATGCACCCCAGACTACTTAAAATAAAAATTATTAAAGAGGCAGTGCATTTTATGAATTTTACTTTCTAGCACAATTTAAAGCAGCCACTTTCTCCTAAACTGAAAGACCTACTGCATGGTCATTCTCATTTACAGTTCAGTTTTAGAAGGATTATTTTATGGAATCCAAATGTGAAATCTTTTCAATCCAACTGTTCCATATCCAATATGGTCTACCTACCCAACGTTTCTGTGGGAAATGGGAAGGGAATGCTTTCTATCCTAACTCGTTACCTCCCTTATCTTAGTTTGACTCTTCAGTAGTTTCATCTAACACGTTCCCTGTAAGAACACTGCAGAAATCTGAAAGATGAGCAGAATTTGATAATGGACACAGAAAAACAGTTTTAGAAGAAACTGGCAAATAGTACTCATAAAATTTTCCTGATCTAGCAGGTTAGTATACAAAACAGGTGGCAAATTTGGTTGTTAATTAGTATTCCCTTTCTTTTTTCTTAATTGGTTCTCAGTTGTTTTGGTTTATTTAGAAACAAAACCTCTCCTTCATCTGAAAAGTCTTCAATGGGGATTTTCAGCTGACTACTTAATGTCTGAGGTCTTGCTTTTGTAGAGATGAGAAATAATAGTAATTGTTTTGAGGACAAGGATGTTCAATTGTTCAAGTCCTTGCTGAAAAGGTGGTGTTTCATGCTGCAATGTAGACTAAAGATATATGGCTATTGTTTACAAACAGCTTATCAGATGCATCAAGGTTTTTGGTTTGTGATTAATTTCCAAGTTTTTTTCAATTTCTGACATTTTCATAATCCTGATGGCTTTCCCTCCATGCTTTTAAAGAGTTATCTTAGTTTGTGCTGTTATCTTTACTTTGTGGCAATTCTCATAATCTATCACAACAGTGAAAGACACAACAGAAACTATACCACCTTAGTTGTACCATCTTAGTGATACCATCTTAGTGTATATGGAAGAAAAAAATGTTTGTTGCATTTTTTTCTCCACCTGTTCATGTCCAGCTGTTCCTTTCCTCCCTCCTGATTAGGTGTCACAAAGGTGAAACTGCCCTCTTCTCACCCTATGCCTCTAAGACATTAATTTGCAGCCCTTTCTGAAATGGGCTGGCATCTGCTGCCTCCTGTTCCTGCAGAAGACATCCTCAGCCTGTCTAAGTCTCCAGTCTTAGCCAGGAGACTAAGCAATCCTGAACGTATTGAGAACTTGCATGGGACCCACCAGGGGAAAAAATGCATCACTGATTTATGATGGGTGCCCAGGAGCCAGCAGCAAAGAAGAGGAACAATGACTGACCGGCAAACTCATACAGCCAAAAAGCAAGATGAGATTCTTCACTTAGGACACCCTCTCTGAGAGCCCAGAGACAGGGAGAAGTATTGAAATTCCTAGGATCATTAAACCTGGATGAGGCTTTTATGTGACAGGAAAGCTGCTCTGCATGCAGAAGGCTGCAGTTTTGTCTCATAGCATGCCAGTGCCTTTGCTGCACATGATATCCTGCACAACAGGTTGTGTGTGTGAGACCCTGAGCTCTGCATCCACGCTGCAGATGTTGAGCTCCAGGCTGAGCCTGCCTCGCATGACAGGCATGCTATATAAGCTGCAACATGTGTGGGAGACAATAAATCATGCTCTTTGGAACTAGTGCAATAATCAATGACCAGGGAAGATAGATAGCTGGCCAGGGAAGATGGATAGTTGACCAGGGAGACATGCAGAAATAGGTCTTAGCTTCACACAATGGATAGAAACAGACTGAGATGCTTGTTAATTGTTTTCTTCAGTCATGAATGGCATTTCTTAAAAGCATACTGTAAAGTACATTTTAATGCCTTATCCTTTAAATCTCTTCTATTTCCCCTTCTTCACTCCTCATAAATGCATTGGCTTGTGTACTTGATGGTACCTAATTTATACATTTTTGCTTAATTTGATGAACTGTAAGTGCTCTTTTAGCCTACTGTGAGCATTCAATAATCCAAAGTGGCTGTGAAGTATATAAGCCCTGTTGCTGCCTTATAGTGCCTGATTAAAACAGAAATAATGTACTATAAAATCCTCACTTTAACATCTTTATCCATCATAACTCAGGGCTCATAAAAAAAACTGCCTTGGCTTGCTGATCTATTTTTTCCCCCTCATTATGAGTCTAAATTAGTAATTGCAATGAAGTTAAAGTAGCCTCCTCATGGTTCTCTGGGTGTTTTCTATTAACAAGCAATTTTACATTTCATTTTAGTGGTAATGTCACCATCCCTTCACCTGTGGCTGGTCTGTCCAGAGCTGTCTCATGCTACTTTTTGGGAAAGATTCCTCAGTTTCCCCTTGCAGAGAAGTGGGAATAAAAGTATTTGCTCAGCATTCAGCACCTGTTTGAAAGCACAATTATTGTATTTGCAAAGAATCTGGGACCTTCAGACACTCTTTTTTTTTAAGAACACAGCACAGATTATTTTCTAGATTTGCCTGTATGAACTGTAAGTGACAATATTTTTTTGTACCCTCTCCTCTTTAGTCTCTCCCCCACCAAGCCCAGATGCAGAAGTAAGTGTGGTTAGACTTGTGGCAGCTCAGATCTGACTCTGGCAAAAAAAAAAAAAAAAAAAAGTCACACTTGCAAACTCTTGAGCCAAGCATAATAATCCCCTCCTTTATACTATGCATCAGGAAGGAATTCTATGTGCATTACCTGCAAGGACATTTTTCCTATTCAAAGGCTCCATTCTCTTCCTCTTTCCCCTCTCTATGCTTTTTTTTTTTTTTCATTTTCCCCTTTCACATAGTCCTTAATATCAGGATGCTCTAACCTACTTTTATTGAGAGGTTAAATGGAGCCAGAAAGCTCCAGAAAAAATGTTCTGTCTCATCGACCTCCGCTCCAGGCTGCGTTCCGTAATTTCTCCTGCTGTGCTGAATGGCTGCTCCTCTCTGGGAGTGAAATAAGCACTGCTCCCTGAGAAGGAGACACACGCTGCCTTCTCAAGTGCCCCATTCTGCACCGCGGAGGACAAACTGTCTGGCAACAGGGGTGTGATTCAAGGGCTGCAATACACAGAAAAGAACAAAAGGAAGGAGGTACTGGAAGAGAGGAGGAGGAGGTGGTAAGCAGAAGAAAGGTGGGAGAGCCCTAGCTTAGAGAACAAAGGCTAGAGAGTCATGAATATTAAAATTGTTGGTATAATGATGAAACACCCAAAACAAAGCAGGTTTTTTTCAGACAGACAGAATATGCCACGTGGGCTCACTCATGCCCGGTAGCACTCTGCTGTGAAAATAGGTCCCCTGAAAACAGTAATACATCTCACTGGCACATATCTTTTAAGTGAAGATTGGTTCTATTGCATGATAGAATACCTGAAATAAAATGCTAGAAAAACAGGAAGTTTGCCTTCCCTCCTCCCTGACCCCCACCAATGTATTTCAAATCTGAAGTTTTTTCCCACAAAATTCTTTTATTTTCATTTTACATAATATTAAAACATTAACATTAAGACTCTCTCCTATCTTAAAATAAAAATTCCAAGGCCAATTATATTTTAAAATATAATTTCCTGGCCACTAAGATTAATGTTGAAAACCCCTTTGCCAACTCATCTTTCTGACTCCATTAAGTCCCATCAGGAGAATATTTTTGAGAGTCAAAATGTATCGATCCCAGAGCAGGGCATGTACGAGGGGACTGTGGTTGGGCAGGCCATGGGAATGTTGCCTAGAACATGGGACAGAAAGTCTGAAGGGACTGCAGGAAAAGCTTGATGCTGTTACGAGTCATCCTTTTCACATCAGAGTGACTGAAGAGCATGCACGTGTCTGAGCGCAAGGGCCAGCCCAGGCAGCCCATGCCACCCATGAGCTGTGTGAGGGAGTAGCCCCTGAATGGCCATGGGTACATCTCTTTTCCATCATCTCTTCAGAATCCTTGGCCTTTCACAACATAAATACCATTGTCTTCTCACAAGGGTTAGTGAGCTTGGGCAGGACCACATTTTGCCCTTGCTGCTTCTACATTCATCTACAGCTCCTCTGTCTCAAACCACTAATCTCTGATCCCAGGGTAGACACTTTGCTGAGATAATCAAACTCAAGCAGGAAACTGCTTTGAAAACTGAGATTTTATGAAGCTATTTGGGACTTATCTTTTGATGTAGGGTGAAAAAACCTCCAAGGCCCTGTCTGCTCTGTGTCTTTTGAAACGGTGTCATTTCCAATAATCTAAGTAAAGGAAAGATCTGTGGTTAGGAAGAAAGGTTAGCCTCTGAAAAAAAACCCACCTAAAAATTATGAAAAAATGCCCAGTGAAATACCAGAGGCACAATAACATACGCCTTTGGGATTTACTACCAAAACTAACACCTGAATGCCCTGCAAACTAGGCTATGCTGTGGGCAGGGAGGTGAGGAAGGGCACTTCACCTTCAGGACTGTGCAGAAAGGGGCAGTCATCCCATGCTGTCCCTTCTGATCACCTCTCACTGGAAGCAGATAATAGAGCTAGACTGAGTTTCACCTGGGTTTTGGGGATTAGTGCCTGAACCAGGAAAATTGAGTCAATCCTAACTGCATCCACTTTTTCCAGGGAATCATGGAATCATTGAAAAGACCTATAAGATTGACCCCAACCATTAATGCATCACTGCCAAGTCCCCTACAGACTGTGTCCCCAAGTGCCACATCTGCAGGCCCTTTAAATGTCTCCAGAGATGGTGACTCAACCACTTCCTTTAGCAGCCTGTTCCAATGCTTGACAAGCATTTCAGTAAAGAAATTTTTCCTAATATCTGATCTAAAACTGTCTTGATGTAACTTGAACCCATTTCCTCATCCCATCAATTGTTACTTGGAATAAGGAACTGCCCCACACCTGGCTACAACCCCCTTTCAAATATTTTCCTAATTAGCTCTTTCAGAGAGCTAAATAGAAGTGCTTGCAGCTGATGAGGAAAGCAACCAGGCAGTTGAAATCACATGTGATTTCTTTTACCTAGCCCTTGATGCTGACCCAGCAGAGCTGACTGTAGGATGCTCCATCCCATGGTTATTGTTTGAGTCCAAGGAGTGCAGCAAGGCAGCTGAGAAAGTGAACTGTGAGTAATAATTTAGTTGCTTTGAGGACTAATGTGTGATCCAACTCTCTTGGCAAGGTGGAATAAGGTTGTGATTTTTCCAAGGTAGTTCATTATCATAGTCAGCAGTTTCTTCAGTTTTCTTGACATGTGGTCTCATTTTGCTGTTGCTGCAGTTTTGCTGGTGGTTTTAGGCTCTGCATGTGCCCTTTACTTACTTATGAAATTCTGACTTTTAGTTCCTTTAAATGAAACTTTGTTAGCACAGAGCTCTTGGGTTGCAATGTGCAGTAGTGCTCTGACTGCAGCCCATAGACATACACAGCTGATTGTGTGTGACATTTTCCCTTTATCTCCCAAAAGCTATGGAGTGGTTTTGCTGTTCATCTTGCCCTTTTTCATTGCTCCTGAGCTCTGGAGTGTCTCTGTAAGGAGCACATTTACTGGCGATCTGTATGGATTTCAGTGCAAACTGAAATCAAGGGGAAAATGATCAAGAGACATCTGGGAAATCATTGCCCATCATCTTAGCATGCTAGGCTGCTTTGTGAGTGCTAATACCTGTAAGCAAGCCAGCCCAATAGCTAGGTAATTTCTGTTAATCTCCATTAAAATTCAGGATTCTTCTTTGCAAGGGTAGGAGACCTCATCAGGAAGGACATGTTCTGTCTTTGTTGTTAACTCTTTGAGGGTCTTCTTTTTATGTTTTGGTGCATTTATGTGGCTTAGATTCCCCATTTCTAAAGTGCCTTGCATCTGTTGGTCTCCTCAAAATGTATGGCACTGGCTGAATTCAACCAAAAAAAGCCTTATCATTGCATATGCATTGAGGTTCTTCAGCAGACCTCCAATCCAGGTGCTCTATGCAATTTGCACTGTATATTTCTTTGATGTGACTGTAGCCCTGGCTTTTTGTGTACCACTTACACTGTGTAAGTACTCATGAGACATGAGCCCTTCTGAGCCTCTGCACAGCCCCTTTGAAACTGCAGCCCACTGTGTTTGCCTTGAGCACTTTCAAGACTCTTTATTTCCTAAATGATTTGATGCTGCTCAGCCATTTGAAGTGAAAAGTGCTTTCAAGCACAAAAGACTTTATGTTGATTTTTCTTTTGTTTTAACTAAATTCTTTGAGAAGAAAGGAAGGAGGCAGCTTTGTGAGGTGAGTAAATGATAGCTAGCCCAGTTGTGGGTACGAGAAACAAGGCTGTATGCACAAACACACGCAGGGTAATAGTCTACTTCAACAGTAGGTTCCCTTGCTAATTTGGAAAGCCATTCCAGCTCTGGCTTGATTCCATTTCAACCTCAAGCTGTGAATAAGGAGGGCTTTTAAGCTGTCATTTTGTTAAAGACAGCTTTAAAACACAAGAGGAAGAGACATCAATTACCAAAGCAAACAAACCTATGGAAATAAAACTCTTTTCCTTGATATGTGACTCAACACCGACAGCAAATGCTACAAGATTTTGTGTTTTCAGTTATTTTGGTTGGTTGTTTTTTTTGCTTTGTTTTCTCATAGTTTATTCATAGGTTGTTTTCAGGGTGAGGACTTAATGATCAGAATGCTTGTTTTGGCAGGTGAGCATGTTAACACATGAGTATGCAGCACAGGATTTGAGTTCAAGTGAAGTCAAAATGAAGATAGTGGGTTAACTAACCATAAAATATATTATTACTGGATTTGTATTTACATGTTTTAGTATCTGAGAAAAGCATTTCTGGAGCTAAAATAGGGTGTGATTTAGTCCTTTTCTTTCACGGCATTTTCTCCAATCATCGAACAAAATCATATTAAAGCACTGTATTTCAACTCTACGAATGAATCCCTGATGCATCAAGAAACCTGGCAGAAAGGCAAACACCATTTTTAACCAAAACCATAAAATCAAATGAAAACTTTTTCTTTAACAGATTCCAAATAAATTTCTCTAGGTAACTAGAAGTTACAACCTGAAATGTAACTTTCTCAGAAAAAACAAATTAATTAATAAATGAATGATAAATAAATAATAATAAATAGATTCTTTATTTCATTGCCAAGTCACAGAACAGCGAGGCTGGAAGGGACCACCAGTGGGTGTTCTGGTCCAATCTCCCTCCTCAGGCAGGGTTTTCCTAGAGCACACAGCACAGGATTTTGTCCAGACAAATCTTGAATATTTCCAGACTCCACACCCTCTCTGGGCAACCTGTTCCAGTGCATGGCCACCTGCACAGTATAAAGATCTTCCTCCCATGCAGTGGAACTTCCTGCAACAAGGAACAACTTTCTGCTTGCTTCTTGTTGGAGACACCCCTAGTGACAAGTTCCAGCTAAACCTTGTGCCACTGCTGATGACTCTCTGGGCTGTGTTATTCTGCCAGTTCTCAGTCCACTTCACCCTTTGCTCTTCCTGAATTTGCCTATCAGAATGTTGTGGGAGGCAAAAAGCCAAAAGCCTTGCTGAAGTCCAGGCAGACAATATGGACTGCTCTTCCCTCCTTGATCCAGGTAGTTTTGCCATTGTAGAAGGCAGTCAGGTTGGCAAGCAGGATTTACCCTCAGTGAACCCTTGCTTATTGCTCCTGAGCACGTTTTTGTCTGCTAGCTCTCTCAGCACTTGTGGACACATCCTTTCAGGCTCCATGGAGCTGCAGATGCCAGGTTTGATGAGATGATCTCTTACCCTATCCTCCTTGACCATGGGAAACTCTTCCTTCCACCTCTGGTTTTCCCTGGATCTAGGCCTGAGACTGCTGAGGGCTGGTCCTGTCAGTGAAGCCTGATGCAAAAAAGGCATTCAGTATCTCTCCCTTCTTATTCTACATTCCTTCTCCTCCCATAAGTGTACCAGGGTAAGGCCAGTTGTATAAGGCCAGTTATTTCTCCATGATAACAGAAACCCTGTGTTCAGCTGGTACCAACCACTATTGTTTCATTAATAGCAGAAGTATGCCAGATCATCCACTGAGATTCTTGGCCTATAATTAACTAAACTAGTGGTTGCATGGTTATATTTTAGTATCTCTTAATGAATGAACTGAAAACTAAGCACATACAGTGAAATTATAGCCTATCCTTTTATTTCAGGCAGAGCAGCCTTATTTCCTCTCTGCTTTTCTGCTTGTAGACTTTTAATGCCTCATTTGAATTTACACTGAAAACAGAGGTCCAGGCTTGCCTTGTGTAGTCCCAGAAGTGAGTGGAAGCTGTACAGCCATGTCAGAGGAGAAATAATTCCCTGATCTTACTTAATATGTGTGTACTGTATTGTGGTGTTATTTCCAGGGTGTGTTTCCTAGAAATAAAGCACATGGTAAAACACAGTTAGTATGCATTCTGAGATGAAATTATGATATATGACTGCTTTCGAATCTTGAGGTTGCTGCATTTTTATAGGGCTGTAATTTTAAAATAAAATCAGTTTTATACAAAATAGATGCAGCACAATTGCCTGCCTACTTTAGAGCTATTAAGGAAGATGAAGATATTAAGAAATATTCCCTTAACTAAAATCTGGTGTCTCTCCCACTAAGATTAATTTTAAGCCATCTTTTATTCTTCTTATGAGTGCAACCACGCCAGAGTGTTGTGCCAGAATTTGAGAGCATCTACACAGACATCTCACTTTCACAGACCAGTGTGAAGTAACAGGTTTTAGCTCTCTCAGCCCTTCTTCAGTTGTGTACTTCTGAGGGTGTGGAAGAAGGATGTTGGGTCTGTGTGAGTGCAGTCGTAAAAAGCTTAATTCATTGCTCTTGTACTTATTTTTATTGGAGTCGTTCCTGCAGAAATAATGAGCAAAGCAGGAAGAACAAATGAAGCTGTCTTTAGTAATTCCAAACAGGAATACTGAGAAAAATAAATTGGTTGCAGTTGAATTGATACAAATTTAGATATTGCATCTTCACTTCCCTACCTCCGTATGAGTTTCCTGTTGCGTGTCTTCTTGTTTTCCCCATTGTGCTCTTATTCTGCCATTGTAAAACCTCTAATCTATCCCCTGTCAAGCCTTCCAGATCTGGAAGTCCATCACACCCTAACTGGGTCACAGCTAAATGTGGCCTGACTGGCTGCCTGGTTGATGAGTGCCAAAAGGCAAGCCTGTCTAGGCTAACTAGCCCTTCAGTGCTTCATCTGTTTCATGCTGGAACTTCCCTTCTGCCCCTTTTATGGAAAAAACATGTATTTAAAAAATACACTGTTACTTTGAGATCTGTCTCACTCTCAGATTTGTTAAAGTTAACCAATAGGTTTAGAAATTATGAGCTGTAGTCAGTTAAACAACAGGAATACCTTGTTCGCCTAAAAAAAGATACAAACAGGCAGAAAACAATAGGAAAATATAAAAATCTCCATAGTTAAAACAAACACCCCCCCCACACCAAACCACATGGATTATTTATGTTCACTCCCCCTTGTGGCTTGAGGTATGGCGTGGTGGAATAGTTATGTGGATCTTGTTGTTTGTTTTCTTTGGTATTTTGTGCTTGAGGAGCTTTTTGCTTTGAAAGGGTTGGTTAGCATTGTTGTTGTTGGGTTAGGTTTGTTTTTTGGAGTTTTTTCCCAAACTGAAAATATTTACTTAGAGCAGATTGTAAGGAAGCAGCTCACGTGAGTGCATGGTGTATTCCTAGTGTCTCAGTAAAAAGTGAGACCTCTTCAACAGGCTGATATAAGAAAGCTGCTGAGGGCAGAGGACAAGGCATAACTCTGTGCCGAAGGAGCTCATATTGTGCTCACTGATATTGATACTGCAGCAGGATTGTAGGAAGATGGAGCATCAGGGGACCAGTTGTGGAACCAGCAGTTGTGGCTCTACTCTCTGGTTAAGGGAGGAAGCAGGATTCTGCATCTTTGAAATTTTAACTCAAAGCTACTGCCTTTGTTTTAGCAACACAATTACACCAGAGAAGGAATACCTGCCATGAATCTGGCACATCCTTTTAATTTTAGGGAACAGGTTCTGTCTGTAGTGCAAGACAGAGGAGCATGTCCTGGACATTCTTGAGTGTATGTATTGAATAGATGCTCCTTTGCTGTCTCCAAGGATTCTTGTTGAGCAGGACTGGTGGGCTGCCACAATATACTTAGGCATGACCTGTGCATGCTTAAACTTTAGGTATCAGGTGTCTGCTTGGGGAGGAAGGAGGCAACGAAGGTATTTGAAGTAACCTTGAAGTGTTTCAGAGGTCATGAGAGCAAATCCTGAGAGATGCTTCAGTGCTGTACAAGTATGAAGTGTGAACACTGAAACAAGCTGGAAAGCATCAGCATCAGTCAGACTGAAGTGTGACAAATGAGAGATACTAATTAAAAAAGCCATGTTACAGTGTTGATTACAACACTAACTCTGTGGGGCTTATGATTAAAAATAAAAATAAATAATCCCTACCCACAAACAAACAGCAAGGCCTTCCATCAGATCAGTGTCTATTATGACTCTAAGCCACGCTTAGGAGCAGTTTGTAGATGAGAGCCAGTCATGTACTGTGCACTGCATAGCTGCAGGCTTCTCTCTTTCTTTCAGCTGTCAGTCTGTCTCCTGAGATTTATCTGGAAATTACAACTGGCTTTGTGCTAGTTGAAGGATAGTTCCCACAAGTGAAAAATGACTCATTCAAACTACCCCCGTTACAAGAAAAAATGTGGTGTGGTGGAGGTCATCTATGTGGACTGCATTAAGACACTTAAAATGTGTCTAATTTAAAGTCATATGTATAGTTAGGCAGTCTGAAATGGATTTGTGAGACCATATTTAAATGGAAATATGGCTTAGTTCAATTATAGCCAAACTGAAATCCAAACTGAAACTAAGGGGCCCCACCCCTAAGTACCAATCTAAATCAGAATCTCTTGGAGATTCAGGGAGCTGAAATACAGACTACAGGGTTTCAAAAACAGGTTTGTATAAACAGTAATTTTTTATCTGAAGTTCCTACTTTTACAAACTGCTCCTTATTTGAAGAATCTTGCTTTTAAATCTATGTTTCATATGGATTTCCTTCTAGTAAGTGGTGGAGTATAAGCTTAATGTGGTACTGTATTTAATTGTCTGCTCAAGCAGAGAGTTGAAGTAAAACATTGAACAATGAAATTACACTGCACCAGAAATACAAGGTGTGTGGTGATGAGGAATCAGCCTCTGCAAGTCCCAATCACTACAATGTGAAATTGCTTCAGCAGGGTGAAATAGCTTAGGACAGAGTGGGCAGAAGCAGAGCCAGTGAGAATCAGGCTTTGTGCTGGTGAGCATTTTCTCCCCTTTCTTCTCCCCCACCACCCAAGTAATTCACTAACTGTAGCCAGGGATATTTTTTTTTTTTTACTTATTTCTCATTTCTGCTTGTATTTTTGTCTGCAATTACCTTTTAAAGAGATTTCACTGACAGCTTCATTATTTCAGTCCCCTGAGCACTATAGAAGAGCACAGGCAAAAAATCTTCTGGTACATACTGACTATTAATGACCTTTGCCAGGTCTGAAGACCAAGCAGTGCAAATAGCTGTCATTTTATAGCACCAACATATTGTCTTTCCTAGTGGAAATGTGTTACACAAATGCATGATTGCCTTTGACTGCTGGCTGCAACATATAACTTGTGTATCTAAGCAATATGAAGCAATCCTTGCAGAAAAGCAAAAGGAAACAAAATGCCTTTCCCCCCTTAATTAACTCAGAGAATATTAAAAACATCTTCAAAAAGTAAAGGCAAAATACTCTCATGCTTGCAACAGTAACAATCATTTTTACAGAGCCAGTGAAGAGCTCTACTGCCCTTCCATCTCACCTTTAGGATAGCAGTAAATCTTGCTTGGCTGGTGAACCAGTATGGTCTAAATATAGCCTGTGTCTGAGTGGGAAATGCAAACAGCTCTGTTTTTTCTGTCTGTCTGTGGGACTTCTATCAACCTGTACCAGATTCCAAATATTTGGGTAATTTCTTAGCTGAAAATGTGAATGTCCTTGCTTATATTTGGGGTGTCTTCTTCTGGGGGCAGAAGTTCAACGTTTAATAAAGTAGATTTCATCCAAAGCACAAGTTTTCTGAGTGATAGGTCAAAGAATACATTTTGTGCTCAGATAATGCCATTAAAACAATTCACAAAGCTCACAGTGCACAGGTATTTCTAGACTCTCTTTGAAATGCAATTGCAAATTCTTCCTGAAAGGCTGTGAATTTCTTGAAAGAGTCATCCTATTCTATCTCCCAGTACTATTGATCTGTGTCTCTATCCCTTTGGTCAGATAGAGAGAACTTAAATTGGAGACTGCTAGTAAGGGATTTAACAAAGGAGCTGCTTCAAGATTTCCACCATGGGTCTTCACACATAGGAAAGGAGATTTAGCAATGTCAGCTATTATACATCATTGGGTTGCTGTTATCTTTCACTGAAAAGGGAGATGCTAAGATAGATTGTGGAGAGAAAAGCAGTGTGACTAGCAATTTCATCATGTTAGCATGTTACAGTAATCTTGCCACACTGTAGAAAAATCCTGTCAGTAATGCAGTGCTGAAATAATACCACATCCTATTTTGGCTGAAGAAGGTGTTCTGACCCTCTACTGGTTTGTGAAAACAAGCAGAATATGCTGCTCTCCCTTCAATTTGGCACAGTAAAATATACTAAAGTAAATCTAAAAGATGGTGAATGAATCATGCAGTAGATATCTCTAAGTAATAACCTTGTTCAGAGATGCAGAGTGAAAGATGTAGAAGCCATGAGCTTCTACAGAGGTAGAAGAATTTCAGAGGTAGGTTGAAGTTGTTTTCGAAGATGTACAGTACAAAAATCATATTACTTATGTGTACTACTATATCATACACTACTATAGTGATATACATAATGAACTACCATTACTAATTAGAAAAAGAGAACAGTCTATTAAAGTTAGGTGCTAAGCTGCTGGGTGTTGGTTCTTCCTAAGTTGCTTTAAACTTGCAGTGTTTCATGGCTGTGCAAGTATCTGTTCAATACTTTTCACTGCTTGAACAGAAGAGTGAAAGTAGGTCAGTAATTCTTAAAATATATTGTTCAGGAAGTGCCTTCCTCTGAGAAACCTGGTATCATAACTCTGAAAGGACATTTAGAGTTATTAAACAACTATTTCAGATTAATCTTAGATAACATAAATGATATTTTCCTAAGTATGGTATAGTCCAGCTTTTCATGCTGATGGCTCATTGATGAAGATAGTTACAAATAAACTGAATATTCTCAGTGTAAATGTTACAACAATCCCCAAACAAATACAAAAATTCTTTTCTCCTCACCTCCTACAGCATTAGAAACCATAAAAATAAAGCCTTCTTCCCCCCATGTGTTGAGGATATAGGGGGTGGTTATTGGGGTTTTACAGGTTTAGGCATTTTTTTGCCCATTGACTTTTGTAATTTTCCTGTGATGTTGAAAATCCTGAAATCAAAATGGTTCTCTTAGGTTCTGTTTATGACCGTCATTGATGTAAGATCTGCAAAAACACTTAAATGCAGATTTAAATCAACGTCTAATCAGGAAAGCTCTTAAGCATATGCTTAAATGAAAGGGCAAACAAAAATATCATTTAGCTCAAACCAACCCTGTATGTTCTCCACAACTAAAACCAGGGGTTTAGTAATTGTAATTATTTTACAAAGTTCATTCTGCTTGGAGAATTTGACTCTAGTCTGGTTCTCTTCTTTGAAGACACAAGCACATTGAATCCCTTAGCTTTTTAGAACATGTGCAAACATACTTTTGGATGAGCCTGGATGTATTGGACATCAAGAATGAAGTTTTTTTCTGTTGTTTCTCATTACCAGAAAGATGATTGAGATGCTTTTTTCTGAATTATGCCTCTTATGACACAGTAGGCAAGGGTTTGTCATCTCTGAACAAATCTGAGTATGTCAATAAGCAGTGGTGGCTGCTCTGAGCCAGATTATTTGTGCAATACCTCAGAATTCACTGAACTGGGCCTTTAGAAAGTGGTAAAACTTAGCTCATTATTTCCTCTGTTTCTTAATTTTGTGAAATTTAGAGCCAGTTAGCTTACATGATTAGCTGATGAGGTAGGTAAATATGAACAGAAAACTTTCTTCTGTCCCCATCCTATTTTGAAATAGTGAAAAAATATGCTGACTGGACTTTTGATCTTGAAAACAAAGTGCTCACTGGGAGCCTTGATCACTCAGAGAGGCCAGTGCCTCTTCAGGTTGAAAAGTAAAGCATGCAACATTTAAAATTTCCCACCCTACTATGCTAGGTACCAATCTTCTGCTCTACTTTAGCACCTCCTATTAGAAATGGTTTGATTCTGAGCTAGTTTTCCTGGGTCTCTTTAGAAGAGATGAACATTGCAGGAGCCAGTGCAGCTCCTTCTGAACCAAGCTCTGAGAGAGGCCAGAAGATTCACTCTTGGTAGGCACCTGCTCATCTCCCTTGATTGTGAAGAATCAAGGATCCCTGGGAAACCACGCTGCATGTAGAAGTCTACCTTGAGGTGCCCAGGCTTGGGTGAGGTCTTACTTTAATGTAATCAGAGAAGAAACTGTTTTCCTCCCTTTTTGGGCTGCTCCATTTATGGCAGTCAGGAAAACTTGCCCACAGTGAGCTTAGAAGCACAAATGTAAGAAAAATAGTTCCTTTGCATTTCTTCCTGTCACGTTGCTCAGCATCTGGACAGCTCTCGGTGTCAAAATAGCTGTCTCTTGTTTGCACTATGACTTTTCCATGAAAAAAACAGGAGTTTTGAACCTCTAGGGACCTTATTCCAACAGCTTTTATTGAGGGCAAAACCCATGTACTTTGATTTGCCTGAAAAGGCAAATTTACTTTTATTGAGGATGAGGGAAGAGAAAAAATTTGTCAGTTTTTTCAATAAAATTAAGCCACTAGGTATTAGTGAATCAGTGGATTTATCTTTTATCCTTTGTCCTGTTATTTTATTTTTTATTTTGCCTTTTTTCCTTAGGGTGCTAGTATTGTACAGGATATTAGCTTTGTATTTTAGCCACTAGGTGGAGAAAGCAAGCCTTCTGTAATTTAATAGCATTTGTTGTATTATGCTATTCTGACCTAAATTCCATAGATATTTTGAAGCAGAAAGGTCCCTTCTTTCCTGCAGTACTTCAGAAGGTAGAATAGCAATGAAGAGTGGAGAGTGGCTAGCTGAAATCTTGCTGGAATAGATTTTAAGAAAATATGGTGGAAAATCAGTTCTTAAAGGCAAAAGCAAGTAAATATCACAGGCAGTCTTGGATAGTCTTCTGAACTGGAATTTTGATCATCTGTTCCTTCTGATACTTGTGTTACTAGAGCAAGGAGTTGTGCTGCCACTGGAAAAATATTTTAAAGAGAGGGTGGGCATCTTCTCTTAGAGCTAAATCACCTGTCACATCTTCATTAGGATAGAAAGAAAAGTAGTGTACAGACAGCTTGTGATGGCAACCTCCTGTTTCAGAGCCATTGGGAGCCTTTGCTCCAACACATCTGCACACATAGGTGAAGTTTAGGTTCTTAGCTGGGAATATTGAAAGACATCCATTTTGGAAGTTTGAAAGATGTTCATTTTGGCACAGTTCAGTCAGAAGAGGCTTCTCACTGAGGCCCTACCCCAAGCTGGTATGGGTGGAAGTTGACCCTCATTCTCCTATCTTTTAAAGCAGGGTCTTAATATGAGTACATGGATTAGAAGGGAGGTGGCAGCACTACATCCTATTGCAAATGATATCTTGAAGGAATAATAATTGTTTTGGTTTGTATTTGTCAAAAGGGATCACTTGAGCATTCTTTCCTTTAAGTATGTGCTGAATTTTATCCAAATATGCTAATAACTCCCCCAACCTGCCCTGCTGTCCTGATCCTACTAAAACTATTTTTTTCTGTACTATGGAGACCCCCCTTCGTCTAATTATGAAGGAATATCAAATGTCTGTGTTGACAGCATGCTCCCATTTTTAGGCAGCATATATTCCCACTAAAGACAATTACTAACACTCAAATTCCTGGAACACATCTCTGGGCAGCAGTTTCTGTCATGAGGATTGACAGAATTCTTCTTCATTCAAAGCCAGTGTGAAAACCTGATAAATCTGTTCCTTCCCTGTCCATCCTGATCCTATCCTGGCCATGCTGCCCAATTTGGGGCATGAGTTTCTTGCCAGCACGTTCTGCTTCAGAGGAAGGAGTGGTTTAGATGTTCTATATGCTCGTAACCCATCATTTTTGTACCTATTTAGTTATAGAAACCTAATACTGTAGTTTGTGTTGAATTCTGCAGGAAATAACTTTGGCCAATTGTCCTCTTAAACTGCATTCAGGACTGCAGCACTTTCCACCATGAATCATGAAAATACATTGAGGTTTGATCCTGGACTGCACTCACTATTGCTAGGACCAGTTTCTAACAAATCGTCCTGTCCCACGTAGCAAAAGGCTGCATAGAAATGGTTCAAAAGAGGATACACAAATGAAGGATCTTGACCAGTGAAGTCAGAACTCTTTTTCCAAGTAATTTGAAGACTTTTCACCTGTTTTGATCTGTCACTCCAGCTGAAATGAGACAATTTTCCTGTCTCAGGTGCAGTATGGGTAACTCATTTTGCAGCATGCAGTGTGATCAATTCTGCAGGTGAAAAACAACATTAAGGCATAAAAATACATAGAGAAAATACATAATAAATGAACAGACAATGTGTTTATAAACACCTTTCAAGCTAAGAAAAGGGTCTCATTAGACTCTGTTGGCTTCCTTGATTATTGCAGCTATTTGCTGCTTTCTATTTCCATTAAATTCTTCCACTACAGATTTGGATAAAACCATATAAAGCCATGAGGATGTTTTTCTAAGATTGTTCATTCATGTAGCTCACCAAATGGCATCTCAAAATTGTTTCGCTTCAGTGTTCATTCATAGTCACCTACCATATTTGTTTTTTTCATGAACTTTGGTATTTTAGGATTTCATGCTACTGCTTTTGGTTTTTTGTTGTTTTGGTTTTTGTGTAATTGCCCTTTGTATACAGGTAAAGGGATGAGTTTAATTTTCATGTGCATTATCAAAGTTAAAGCTTATAGCTCTGTTCAACTTTTTTTTTTCCTCTGCTATCCTGTCCATATCTTTTCCTTTCTGGTTTGTATTTGTAATACAATATTTCACATATTTTTTTATGAAGAAATGGGGAGGAAAACACTGATATTTTGATTAGTTCAAAGTCTTTAAAGTAGGTTAATTTAGCGTTTCTTAAATTATTTTTCATTTTCAACCCTCAATATACTGTACTGATAGATGTTAAGCATTATCAGAAGGCTACAACTATAATAAGTAATTTTTTGACTTCATGGATTGTGTAAATTAGGCTTTTATCAACTAAAGAACTCTTATATATACTGCTGGACTAACTGCAAATCAGATCTTCATGCAGGTTTGATTTGTGAGTTGATGACTTGTCTGAGCCTCACTGATAGAAGGGCAGCAGCGCTCGTGAAACACTGCTCAGAGAGAAAAGGAACATTGAAGTGTAGCACAAAGAGCCAAGCCAGTAGGTGTCTGAGCCAAGATTACTGCTTTGTTCTCATGGGTTATCTCAGCTCTAAAGGGAATTACAGAATGCGTGTGATCCTTTTTCAGAAAAGAACCTTGGCTTTCTCATATCTTTCAGAATACTTGTAGTAATCAAGCTGAATGCTTGAGCTGCTGTGAATGGGATCTGACACTGCCCCCATGGAAGGCAATGTGAGGAGTCCCAAAAACTTCAAAACAAGACAAATAGGACTCTAAATGCCTGTCAGACTCAGGTGAATGCATGTCAAGTTCCCTACAGCAGCTGCTATGTTACAGAGGCAAACACAAGTTGCAAAGGGATGTGGAGAAGTCATCAGTCTTGAGAAAGCGATTGGACACCTGGGAAATTTGATCTGGGAAGGTTTTCCATCAGATGAGTGGGAGGACACAATGTAGAGGCCTTCAAAAATATAAAAGGGTGCTGTGTAAAGGAAGGAAGGAGTCTTCTTTGCTTTCCCTGTCAGTGATAGATGAGACAAGAAGCGGGCCTAGAGAGATTTCTGAGATCTATGAGATTTTTTATCTGTGAGATTGTTTTTCCAACTCAGGAGAGTGCTGACTTTAACAGCTGGTGAGTACCGAGTGAGGCTAAGGAAAGTTTGTTTCTGAGTACAGTTTAAAGAAGCATTTTGTGGAAATGATTTTGACTAAATATTAGGTTTTCTGTTAACTTAGTAGTCTGTGATCTCTGCAACTGCAAAATTTTAAATAAATATCTAAAGAAGTATATAAATATCTATTAAGTCTAATTTGATTGATAATAGCATGCTAAATCTTGTATCTCCCAGAAAACTTCTGCAAAACCTCTCAGACCCATTCCACTCACAAAAATCCAGATTCAGATTGTGGAGGTAAATATATATATATATATATGTAAGGATAGAAATGTTTATAAACATACAGATGGACATAGGGGAGATGGAGAGATTCCAAGAGCCCACATTTTCTGGATATTCTTTCTAAAAGAAACAAAGAAAAATTGCAATTCATTTTTATACCACCACTCCTCCCAGTGACAAAGTAAGAATTTTATCTCAAAGGTTTCATCCTTCAAAAGTTTAAAATAATTACAAAATATGATAGTCCTTAAAGCTGAAAATGAAAGTTGAGTCTGAAGTATAATCTATGACTGATGTATATTGCTTTCAGATGTGTGGGTTTTGACTACACCTGTAATAAAATGGCAAACTGGGTTTTCCAGGAACATGTTGTCAGGTGTGTGGGCTACATTGATAATGATATAGACAGAGCGATAATGACTACAGACACACTGACAGTGAGGTTAACTGAGAGGAGCTGGAGTGGCTGACAATTATTAAGTATATTATTGAGGTTAGGAAGCTCAGTCCTATATCTTTAGCAACTGAAAGATGAAGCCCAATAAGTCAGTAGAAGACTACTGGAGATTTCTAGAGTGTTAGACTAATCCTCTTTTCTATAATTTACATCTCTGTAGTATTTGAGAATTTTTTATACTGAATGAAATTTCATGTTTACAGATGCTAGAAGGTGAATTCTACACCAATTTATTTAGTGCTGCATCTTAGATAGCCAGTTTCAAATGCAAATTAAGGCAAGGATGGCAAGCATGGATGGTGAGGTAAAAGTCAACTTTTCCACTGTGAATAACAGGTACATTGAAGTTAGGCTGTGGTCCGTGTAAAAAGGGAAGAGAAGCAGCTTGGATTAGATTGAGTAGAGTAAGAAAATCAGGGAGGGAATTAGAAAAGATATGGACCATGAGATGAACAGGAAGGTGAGATAAGAAAATTATCTTTGAATGGCTAAATGTAGGGCAAGTTTGTATTTGCTAAGGTTGCAGAGAGTGTGGTAAGGAGAAATTTTAAGTAGGTGACCAAAGCAGGGACTATCACATCCTAGGTTCTGCAGAGAGAAGACCTAATCATTGGCCACCCTTTTAAAATGAGGTTCAAACAGATGAACTTTGAATATTAATAGGCATGTGTCCAATTTTAAACATCTACATTTTCAGTTTAGTCTTTTGGTCTTTGTCCAGTTAAAGAAGAAAGGAAAAAATCCAGGCTGTTGGTTGATACTGCTAAGGGATTTTACCTCAGTTGTGTTTGCAGTGGAGAGTGTTCCAGTTAAACCTGTATCTTTGTGCAGGAAACAGCAGCCAATTTGCTTGTCTAGATTACAAGTGTAGCTTTGTATCCTCACATGATTGCAGGCTAGCCTGGACAATTGGGCACTGTTTCAGACCGGCTGGCAGCAGGCAGTCAGAATTCAGATTTTGAAGCCTGTTTGCTTTCTTTATCCAGACCAGCTCCTTTTTCAAGCCCTTTTGGGGACTCTTTCCCAACAGGGCAATGTTAGGCAAGATTGCAGAGAAATAAACTTTGATACTGGCAATACTGTCATCACCTGGATTCAGCAGAATCTCAGAGGATTGGCATGGTAATGGAAGTCTGTGCACTGAAATGATTTTCAATTAAAAAAAAAGAGAGGCATACTTCTCATTTATTCAAAGACATGGCACAGTATCCAGGATTGTCAGGAGAGCCTTACACAGGCCAGATAAACTAAATTACCCTTGTAAGCATTTCCTATTCTGTGTGCATCGTCAGGGTGAGCTAGAGTAGAGAGCTGTATATTTTGTACTGCTACAGGAACTGGGGCAGTGCCAGGGCAGATTTAGACTGACTTTATGTTCCCAACAGGTGGGTGTAAAATTATAGCTGTGGTGATTTTTTTTTTTCTGTTTTTGCCTCTATTTCCACTGAGAGTAAAGCTTACCTTTAAGGAGAGATGATTTCTTAGATGAAATATCTTCTCCTTACAACAGACAGCGGCAACAGGTCTTGCCATACTGCAGTTGACAATAGTTTATATTGTTCTGCAAGATTCTTAGGGCTTTTTTTTTTAAGTATTTATCTACTTTGGGCCCCATAAATTATTTTGTTGCAATATTGAAACTGGCATTAATGATGAAATTGTTTGATTTAAGGAGGGGAAGTAAATTAATTTAAAACCCCATGCCAGAAAGCTTGCCCTGCCTTTGCCTTCTATACCCTGCCAAACTTTTAGGGCCATGGGAAGAAGACATTCTTCATGCCTTTAACTGACTAGTCAAAAGACTGTCATTTATGACAGGATGACAGAGAGAAAGTCAGTGCAGATTATGCAAATTTAGTTTAGTCTTAGGTGAGAAGGGGATCTCTAATTGAGCTTTGCAAAAGTTACATGTTGAAGATTATTTCCTAGGAGATCATATTTGTGCTAAGCAGTTCATACTACACACCAAAGAATTCCTTATTGTCCATGAAGTCCAAGACATGACAAATACTATTTTCCCAAACTCCCTTTAGCTACTTTTCATTTCACTATTCAATGGGAGATTTCCTAGAATTAGAGCAAGTAATGAATTGACCAATAACACTTCAGAGGTCCAGACAGGTTTGTGCATGGGCCTCATGACACACAGATATGTCAGTAGCAGATTTGTTTAGGAGTAACTCTAATGTGTTAGGAGTAACTCTGGGAATTTTCTTTAAATGACTTCCACTACCTTCTTCTTCTTTTTTTTTTTTTTTTTTTCATTTTAACATGAGGCATTGATTCCTTAAACAATATGTTTTATTAAACCAGTTTTTGACTTTTGCTGTTGTTTACCCTGGAGGGTCAAAGCACTCATTAGAACACTGAACTCCCACCACCACCTGCCAAAAGTGCAATCCTGTACCTTATGTCTTGTTACCAAGAGAAGCAAAACAGAAATGCAGACCAGAAACACAATTTTTGTAAACACTATAGTTAGATCAAATTCCCAGTTTCTGGTAAACATATAATTTGAAGCACAGAAGTGTTTGTCTGCTTAAACTCCTGTGGAGTCCTAGCACAAACATCTAAAAGGCACAGAAGAGAGTCACTGTGGAGCTGTTCAGCTCTGAGCACGTTTATATATGAGCACTGTACCAAAACTTCTTTGTACAAATAAATTTAGGTGGAATTTTAGGAATATATGGGTAGGAGGGACTTCAGAGACTGTGGATGTGATGGAGGACTAATAAGCTAGCAGCCCCTCTTGGAGTAATCTAAAAAGATTTAGAAATATTTTCTATTTGAATTAATATTTTGTTTTTTCTAGTTATCTTCTAGTTGCAATTCTTGATTACACTCACAAGCTCAGAATTTTTCTTAGGCTTCCCATAGTAGCTTTTGATTTTTCTCCCTTGTATATACTGAAAAAGTGTTGCACTGTGTATCGGCAACTCTGCTTTTACTCATTCTCTTCTTTTCAGAGAAGACAATTCATCAAATCAATCTGCTTTTCTTAATTGATGAGTGTTTTAGCCCTCACACCATTCTTGTTGATATTTTCTTCCCTTCTTCAATTTTTCATGTCCCAGATTGAAAGGTGCACCAGACAAATTTCACCAGCACTAAATACAGTACACTGAGGAAAAGTGATGCCATGTTCTGGCCTCAAAATTTATTTATTACTTACTTCAATTCCCTAGCTTCTCTTTTGCTGTAAAACAGCTTACATATTTTATCCCACATCTTATATTTGATCTGTCCTTCCAGCCTGTAGTACTTTACATTTGTTTTGAGGTTTTTGACTTTTGTTATTTCAACCATATTCAGTTTTCAACACTGTGATGAACCTTCCCCTTTGCAGTCCCAATTACTATCATAACTGAATATATAAACATATACTTTCATACCTCATTCTGGTCATTAAGAAAGCATTGAGTGGAGTCAGGCCCAGAGTGCATCCTTTAAAACCCATTTGGAAGCAAAGCAATTGTTTTTTAACCCACTGTATTGTAATGGAGTCATTACTGAATTTCATAGACTGCTGATAGAAATTCTACATCAAAATCAAGATATACTTTTTTTTAGTGGGGTTTTTAACCCTCACTCCCCATTTCAGCCCCAAGGCAGTTACTGTAGCATAGAAGGAAATTTAGATGGCAGGACATATTTTAACTGGACAATTTTAAGATCTCTAAATAGTTATATGTAATTTAAGAGCATGTTTATATAATAAAGATAATGCCACAATTTCAAGAACAAGCAATTGCTTTTTTTTTTTGGTTTGTTTGTTTGTTTTTGGTTTTGATGACTATTTGACATGATTCAGATTGTCTTCAGAGAATGTGTTAGAAGACAAAAGATTCATCCTGGTATTTATGAATTAGCATAATCTGCAAGCTGTTGTTGACTTTGTCACTCCATAGAGTAGGGAAAGTGACATGTTCCTACAGTTTCAGGCATTACCAACACCCTCTGCCACCTCCCAAACACTAGACATGTCTGCCATACCTTTTTGCCACAGTTGTTTCTGCTGCTGCTGGTTTTTGTATTTCATTAGTGCTCATGAATATGCTCCCTCAAATGCAGCGCAAGATGGAGATCAAATTTTTTAGATTGCATCAATGTAGCTTTTTCTGCCTTCATCTCGGAATCAAAGGGGGCTAGCTGAGTTTATTGTAATCTTATTTCTACTACCTCTGCATTCTTTCTTCTGTGTTCCTCTGAAACAGGAGTCTGTGAATGCAGAGGAGAATGCCACTGATCCTCACTGAGAGGTTAGGAGGGATGTTGTATGTTGGTGCTGAATTTTGATTTCTATCCTGCTATCCATGCAGCATGCTTTTCCATTTCCTTTACCTTTCTTATCTCTATTAGCACAGTCTCTTTTTATTGCAAATAATAAAGTCACAAGCCAGTAATGGAATTTTTCAAACCCATTGCACAATCTTTGATAATAATTAGGCGGAGGCAAAGGTGACTTCTTTCATTTCCAGTTGTTGTATTGCACAAACTCAATGTGTTTGTCATACAAATACAAGGAGATATGTCACAATACAATGGTGGATGAATTTCCTTTTTTTCTGTGAAGTTCTGATTTATTTTTTTTCTCTGAAGTTGTGTTCCTCACCATCATATGTATTTTCTTTTAGTAACTGGGGAGGGCACAGGGAGAGATATTTATAGCCTCTTCCTAGGGCAGTTCTCTTAGCACTAAGTACACTGCTAGGATGGAAATTAAATGAACTTCAGCAAGCTTTTCAACTGAAGGCTATTTTATTTTTATGTCTAAGAAATATGCACTGAGCAGTGCCAATATTCACATGTTCTGTCCACCATCACTCCCGGGATACAGAAATACCTTCTAAATGTAATTCTATCAATTTTGAAACTATACAGTTGACTTTGAAAACATCAAGGTAAATGTGGATGCTTCAAGAAAAGAAGACCAGACAACAGTCTTGCACTGGATCCTGGGTTGTCAGTGTTAGTGCCCACTCTGCACTCCTCCCCATCCCAGCTCTGTTTTGGGTCACACAGCTTGGCTTTCTAAGCCACCATGTGGGTACAGCTGTGTGAAAGAGCACACTCAACAGGCTTCCCCCAGAAAGATGAGTGTCTAAGGCTGCCATGTGTCTGGTGGTGTTTTCTCTTATGATTTGTCAAGATAAAGCCAGCAGAATCTACCTCAAGCATCCTCATAATGTGCTCAGGCAACACCCAGCTTCAGCTTAAAGCTGCAAACTGTGATAGATTACAGCACAGTCAGTAATCACATTGGTCAGTCTGAATCCAGAGACTGAAATAAAACCACTCACTGGTAATTTTGTCTTGGTGCCATGCAGGCACTACAGGGCACTTGGTAAGAAATGATTTGTAGTTTTCACATAAGCAGTTTGCCACAGGGGGGTACTACCTGTGATCAGAGTGGCTGTGCCTCACTTATCAGGAGTAGGGAATGGTCACTTGGCTCCTTTAATTTCCTTTTTCTTAAACTATTGTTCCAGTGCTCTTTTTGTTTAACAACCTGTGCACTGCTGTAGGTGTCTTCTGCTAGTTATGATTTTGTCAGGCACTAACAGAAGCTGCCTTTTACTTACTGGCACATGACTGAAAACATTCTGGTAAGGGGAAACAGTCTTGTACACTAATTCCTAGGCACAGGATTGAGATGCAGGAGGTGTAGATCTGAATGAGCCCTGGGCTCTGCCACATGCTTTCTGTGTGATTCTGAACTTATTTGTAATCAACACTCAGTTGTCTGTGGATGCTTTAACCAGTTTGAGGTTAATCATACGATGGAAGCAGAGATACTTGAGCTCTCCCCTTACCCAGCCAGCACTGGGCTGCCCATATTTAATAGTTTAGGCCCAATGCCAGAAAGAGGCAGCTGTGCTGCCTTCCCAGCCAGCCTGGGTCTGTGAGCAATTTAGCCACACTGCATCTCAGAACACAAACTGATAGCCCTAAAGACTCAGTCTCATTTTGTGGAGTCATCAGGAAGACTTCAGTGCTGTGTTCCTATTTCCCACAAGGAATGGGGCTGCACAGAGGCAGTTCAAAGCCAGCCAGGCTTATTGAGTGCCACCTGAACATCTCTGTACAGCTCTGGAGGTTCCAAGATTTATTTGCTCAGGTTCAATGCCAGCCTAATAAATTCACTTGTCATCTTGTCAGCATGCCTGCTTGTATTGTGGCTAGCACCTTATTCAGCAAGAACCTTTTGAACTCAGCATTAAGTTTCTGGTGAAAGGTATTGCAGTTTAGCCTATGGTGTCTGCATGCTTCAGATCCCAGATTTGTTTACTTTTCTTATGCTTCATGCATGCACTGCAATGGGACACAGTAGCTTTTTCAATGAGATTTATACTGCCAAGGTACTTATAGGAAGTGAGAAATCACCTGAGTTGTGCAGTAGAAGTAGAAGGAATAAGCAAGTGGCTGCATTACCTCTTGCCTTTTTGGTGCAAGCTTAGGGAATTCACACAGCATTAGCAGATCTGTGACAGCTGCTGTGGAGGTTCTACCCTCTGAGACAGCTTTCTGCTGCTCTGTTAAAGGATAAGCCACCACAGACCATACAGAGGGGCACTTTTTGTGGAGTAGCTCATAAACTGTAAACTCATATCCTGGATTCTTAGGTTAAGGCAAAAAACTTAAATATACATTTCTTTCTCTGAAAGGAGAGGCAAGAAACCCTTCTTTTGTATAGCTGTTGACCAAAAGTCTTAGGAATTTTGTAAGTAAATGGTCATTACAGCTATCTGATTATTTTTGAACCAATGTGAAGAGAAAGGGCAATTTCTCTGTTTTTCCAGTACTTTCTAATTATATTAAAGTCAGTGCTATTCTACAAAGAATGCCTCAGAAAAAGCTAAGGGAAAAGTCTTGAGTGGAGATTAATGAAATGATGCTAAAAGATTCCCAGATTTGACACAAACCCATCAAATAATGTTCCCCTTTGCAGTCTCTGGAATTAGTTGAATTAATCAGACATGATACTCTACACTAAAACATTTATGTGTTTATATTTATAGGAAGAAAAAGAACATGCTGTTCAACTACTATCAAGTGTCAGTCACAACCTATGTAGCTGATCCAAAACCTTGCAGAAAGCTGTGTAACTCAGAAAGTTTGGCTCAGACCCCTAAGCCTGAAAGCTTCACTCATTGGCTTGGGAATATAAGCAAGTAGAACTCTACACATTTTGACACTATACAGATTATCATGCTTCATTCAGCCAGACACAAGCACATGATAATGAACAAACATACTTAAGGTAGCATGAGTGAATCATGAAGAAAAAGTAACTCATTCAGGCCTATGGGCAGGTCAGGCTTTTTGTGGAAATGTGATTTACTTCTGTGTGGATCTACAGAAAGAATCCATGATGGAAGGCATGTGTCCTGACAGCATTATAAAGACACTGGTAGAACTCTGAATTCACAGTAATTACCTCTGTCTTTCAGCAAGCTGCACTGGTGTCATGACACTGCTTCCAGTTCCTGAGGTAGCTGATAGCTCTCTGGTAGTGCATTTACCAATGCAGATGTGTCCTAAGAGGGCCATCTGCTGTGTTCCCCTCTGGTGCTTTCTTGGGTTCTGCAGTAGGAAGTGCAGCCAAAACAGTCACTGCCTTAAGTCTACACTTATATTTCAGAATCAATTGTTCAGTTTTATTTAAGTTTCTAAATATAGTTTGAGTGTTTGTAGTGGGATCTGTGCTACTAGCTGAGGCAGGTCCTTCTGAAAATTCACTCCTAGAAAATTAATTGTGTGCATTGAAATGTTGGATGCTGAGTAAAATGGGACCTGTTAAGCAAGACAGTGTCTGTTTGTTTCCCCAGGAAGAAAACAAAAAAGAGAAACTTGTCTATCTCTTAGATTGCTTGATTTAATCTAGGAAGAAATATTTGGTTGAGTTCAACACTAAGAAATCCAAAGTCATCAATCTTGCTCATCCAATAAATGCATACAAATAAGAGCTATATATAGATTGCTATAGGATTTAAAACTTTCCTGGTTTACCCAGGCTGAACAAGTTTTGATTTCATTTGTCTATGTTTAATAAACCAAAACAAATGAGTCTGAATATCAGCTGCAGATTTCTGGGAAGGGAAAAAAAAACAACCAGTGGGCACAAGGGTGGGAAGGCAAGAGCTGACTCCAGAAGAGAGGAAGGCAAGAGAAAGGAAATACAGTGAAGGAATCTCTGAGATACACAACAGGGGAATGTGTGGAGGGAATGCAGGGTTAGGGGATGTTGAGCCAGAGCCTCCTTTCATCTATGGAAGTCTTTCCATTGACTTATGCAGATACTGAACAAGGCCCTACCAGAATGAGTTTGTGCCTCTGTAGAAATATGTGAAGCCAAAACAAAAATAATTACAGCACTGAATGGATTGCATTGGCTGACTTCTTTAGTGTCTAATGTTCTTTGGCAGGGCTTCATCCCGATTATTCCATCTGGAGATAATTGTGTGATATCATCCATAAAATTAAAACATAAATCAATCCAACTAGTGATCAGCCTCATGAGCTGCTGTTTAAAAACACACATGGAAATCTAGCGCTCCCTGCCTTTTTAGCAGGATGTGCAAAAAAATCAGTGAAGTGACAGGACAAAATTAAATCTTTCATGAAACCTACAAATCTTTCATGAGCTGTAAGTGTTGTCAACACAATACACAGAAAATAATAGAGGAACTCTGTTTTTCCTTATATTTTATTTAAACTATTACAATAGGCAATATTTAAACCTAAAAACTTTTCATATTTGTAGGAATAATATTTTCAACTTTGAACAGTTGCAGTGTACTGTACAAATAAATTGCTGACTCAAAGCAAGAAATCAATTATTAGCAACTGAGAAAAGATATTCTCTTTTGAGAAGAGAATATGGAAATTCTCTTATGGAAGAATAATTTTCTTCTGTAGGCCTGTAAAGTAGTACCCTTACACCAATAATGTCCTTATGCCCCCTTCCTGTCAGGGAAGGCCATTATATCACTTTATGTGGTATTAACTTCTACCAGGTACTCTTTGAACCATGAAGAACTAATTCAACTTCTATATTGCACAGTCTTGAGAAAAGATTATTAAAAACAAAGATTAACAACTATTCATTTTGTCTGTTAGCAATTGACTTTTGTTAAGAGGAATATAAGGGGTTAACCTAGGAAAGGGACTTTTAGGAGATTAATTTATGCCTTATTTCTCTTGTCTTATTTTGGAAGTTTCAGGGAACATGATACATGGAATCACTTCAATATTCAAGCCATCTCTAAAAAGAACTGTAGTATTTTAAATGTGACATAACTATGCAAATTTTAGTATCATATATATGTATATATGTGTTATATTTGTATATATGTACATATATAGTGCACACAAGTGCTTATGGAAAGCACCCTCTAGCTTTCTTTTGGGGAATATTTTACTTGTTATCCCTGTGGTAACACCTCACAATCATACACAACTTTGAAGAAAGCAGGCAGGAGGACACTATGAATGAAGTAGCTATCCATAAATGTTGAACTGAATCTCCATGGCAAGATGTACAGTCAGAACTCAATCAGGTATATTTACTGCAATCCAAATCCTAACAACTTGATTCATTCTGAATAGAAACCTATTGTGAGAGCAAAAAATTTACTGAAAGTTGCTTTCAAAGGTAAAAAAAGATAAGGTTACTAACCTCTAATAAGGTTTGTATTTCACATCTTATCCATAGCAACCATGTACTATAAATAAAATAGAAAAATATAAAACATCAATATTAAAATCAACAATATATTATTATGGATTAAATTTTTAATGCTTTATACCTTGTTTTATCTAGATATTAGTCTCAGTCAGATTTGCACTAATGTTTTGTCAGTAGCTACCAGTGTACAGGGCTTCTAGAAAACCTAGAATAAATTGAATTATAGTGTTTCATCAGAAAAGATATATGCCATATCTGGGATGTGCTGTTTTCGAATTCTTTCTTAAAAAGAAATTGAATTAGGAATGACATTTAAAACTTCTAATATTACACATATTTGATATACATATCTATGTTGATACATGCTTTATATCTCTTTATATATTTATGCATATTCAGTGTATTTATATATTGCCTTTATACTTTTTGTATATATACACACTTTAATTGATTAATAATTTGATAAGATACTAATCTAAAGAGCAATTGCCAATGATAAGATCATCTCCTCTGGAAAAGAGAAGAAAGAATAAACGTGATTTTTAAGTTATCCTGAAAGTTGTGCAAGGCATCCTGTTTAATATGGTAGAGAAAAAAAATAGAAGAAATATGTCTTACTGCTTTTAATTAAAGGTTTAGATGCTTCTTTACCAATCTTCTCTGACTACCTTTTGATTGGGATTCAAAGATTGATCTTTCCTTTCAAAGATAGTTAAAAGATGGGAGAGAGATTTTCTGTCAATCCCAGAATAAATTTCCATAAAAACGGATAAGAGGGCAGAGGAATTGGTAGCTGGAGAAACAGTGACATCAGTTCAAATGTGCTGGAAATTCATTTGATGTTTGCAATTTTGCTTAGAAGTCAGTATCTAATTGTCAATATTTCAACCATATCCATCACTCTGGCAGCGTATTGTCTGCAATGGGAGTTTGTTAACACAAAATAGAGAATAGGCACAGCATTCAGCTCACTGGGTAACTGCAGAACAAAAGCTTTTGTTCTCCTAATACTTACACAGTGACTCAAGATTAGGAGACATAGCATTTTTGAAATTAGAACTGGCAAATTTCATTATTACAGCAAGAGAGAAAGAAGAGTAGTGGACATGAGATGACATCTGCTTTTAGAGTTATTAGACGATACCCTGAAGATACATTACAAAATGATGAGATATTGTGCCTCCTATTTTGTTTTCTATCTTCATCATATGGCTTGTTTTTCATTTAAAACTTGGCTCAGGTAGATCCTGAAACACAGAAGCAAGTCCAGCTGCTACATGCAATACTGCAGTTAAACTCTCTGGAGGCTCTAATGCTGCCTGTGTGAGTGACTGGCTGTACTGCAGAGGTATCAAGCTTCACCTCTGAGACTTGGGAGAAGGGAGCTGATGTATATGACTTCACTTCATTACATGCTCAGGCTTATGACTCATTTAAAAACAGGAAAATTAAGAAGGAAAAGCAGTTCTGTGCCATCCACTTCATCCTTCTACAAATGCCAGCTTCCCCTTAATAGAAGATTACTTGGAATTTTGAACAGTTTCACTGCTCTGGCTAGTGAACCCACCTTAATTTCCTACAGGGAACTTCACAATTTTTCTCTTTTAAATCTCATCCAGAACATCACTTTAACTTCATTCCTAGTTGCTTACTAGTAATAACACTGTTCTGCTGCTTAACTAGTTCTCTTTCTGGTGCTTCCAGTTGCCAGATATTCTATCATCCAGTCCATCATCTCTCAGCCTACCCTGGTAGGTAGTAAGGTAGGATATGGCTCCCTACAGATAAGACGCTTCTGCCAGATTTATTCTGCCCTGTATTTTGGCAATGGTTACAGTGTAGTCAGAAACTGTTTTATACTAACCTACTAGGACAAGTTGGTTTCTATGGACACTGAGTGAGACTCCATACCAAGGAATTTTTGCCATGAATTTTGTGCTTTCCACAACTTGTTTTGTTGCGGCCTTTGGTGGTATGCACTTGAATTCGAGTGTGGTGATAAAACCCACAGCTTTATGCTCCCCTCCTGTAACATGCAATTATAGTCTGCCAGTTGGCCACAGGTAAGTGCTTTATTTTTATTTGTGACTTTTGTTCAAGTTTCTGAAAGCCATAAAAGTGTGAGGTATTATATCTGGGGCTGGATGAGAATCTGAGAAGGGCTCCTGCTTACCCTAAAGAGTCTGACATAAATACATAGGTGGAAAAAGAGTGGAGAGAAAAAAGGGAAACAAAAAAGTGTGAGGAAGCAAGATTTGCCTGATGTGCATGGGATGTTTAGTTAAAACATGTTTTGCCAAGTGTATATATGTCTTTTACTGAAGCCATGCATGAAATTTTTATGCAAGGAGAAAAGTAGCTTTGTAGTAAAAGCAAAAAACCCCAACAAACCACAAACCAAGACACAAAGAGAATATTAAATTCCTAGTGAATTGCACTGTGCTACATAATTGGATGAACTCTATCCATGGATAAACCCTGTCATGGAGTGAGTAGAGCCTATTTCTCCTCAATGTTGACTCTGCCAGAGCCTTGAAACCGAGCCTCCTTTGGGGGAATGGAGAGAGCAGAAGTGCTGACACCACAGCTTCCTCCTCGCCTTCTCTACGTTCAGATGGAAATTACATTCTGTTCTCTTAATAGCCCTGTTTCTTACTATGCAGTGCAACCAAGTAAGCTGGGCAATTTGTTTACTGAATTTCAGTGTGTACATTTGTAAAAGTTTGAATAATCAGTGGGATCCTAGCCTAAAAACATCTGATTTTCTCAGTGGTCCAACACTGCCTGTCCTTTCACAAATACACTTTAATTGAAACAGGCCACACCAGGGTGTGCATTAATGGGCTGCTGTTGTACTGCTTGGGTGGTAGAAGGTAATTGGTCTCTGGTCCAGTGCTTCACAATGCTCCAAAGGCATGTGCCAATGCTCTGTTAATGCACACCCTGTTGTGACAGTGCTTAATTAAAATCTTAGGATATCAAAGGCAGAGAGCGCTAATGAAGAAGTTTCTTTCAAGCTGGTAAATACATGGTATGACATATTAATCAGCAGAATGTATGCTGCCTGGTCCTGGCCTGCAGAAGGCTCAGCTGAGTCTGTGAATAGGAAAGGAGCCCAGTCCAGGGTTGTACCCACCCTTGCTGGACTGTGCAGGGCTGTAACCAGACTTCTGCAGGCAGGTCCAAATTGTTTTGTGCTTTTTTCTATGGATCTGTTCTTTGCCTGATGAATCTGAGCTTTATGCTATCAAATGATAATCAATTGTGTTATGAGGTATTTTTTCATGTGTAGACAGATTTTAAATAAGAATATGAATTCAAATTTGCTTATGTAAAGATACCCTTTTCTCCCTCATTTTCATTGAGTTAAATGAGATAAAGTACTTATAAATAAATTATGTTTATAGATTTCCACCAAAAATGATGGTTTTTGCATACTACTCAAGCCACTATGCTTGTTATACTGCCAGTTTATGATCACACTCATGCCATCTACAAAATGAAAATAAAATCATGGGCCATTTTTTATGTATTTTGCAAAGGAGACATACACAATTTGTCGTTTTTTGTTTTGTTTTTCAAAAGAGACAAGTGCAACCTGATTAAGGTTTTACTGTGACTATAAAAGGAGATATGTATTTTATGAGCTGGCCTACCAAATGTGGGTGTATTTTCTCTAGGTATAAAAAGTAAGGAATAAACTAGTTGTCTGCTTCTGATGGCATGACAGAGGATAGAGAGAGAGGGGTTTTGGAACCTCCAGTCTGCCAGTTTAATGGGAGCCTCAAGGATACCCACCTGTTTGTTGCCCTAAACCAGTCTGTGCAACACTTGAGCATTGCAACTATTGAGGTGTGTGTGGAAGTCTTGTGTGTCCTTTAGCTGCCTGTGCAGTACAACTGTGCAATCAAGAACATGTACACTGCACTTGAACACATCAATGAAAGAATTAGTCCTGTTAATTCTTCTGATTCTTCAGAAAGTCTTTAAGATTCACTGGCAAGGTACCTGCTCATCTTCTCCTTTGTGCATTCAATTATAGTCTAGCTGTCTTAAGTCCAGGACAGCCTTAAATTCTGTAGGGACAGCCTTCAGAAATGGAAGCTGAAATATGGCATACAGAACAACACTGGAACCCTAGACATAGGCTTTAAACTCTCTTGAATATTAACTTCACATGATTTTCCTTGTGAGGTATGTGCAATTATTTATTCCCTTCTCTAAAGCAGCAAAAGAGCTATGGTGTCTTCCCAAAACTTTCCAGGAAAACTGTGTTTGAACAGTCTGCAGTTATAATAAGCCTGTATGGATGCTCTGCTGTAGGTTAAGTTAAAACAGTCAAGTTTTGTATGGTATTAAGTAAATTTAAATCAAGAAGAAATGTCATTAGCTTACAGTTTTCTTCAGCTCAGATCTACCCTAAGGAGCTCTTCAGGGAAAAAAATGTTTCAGATGGTTGTTTATAATGTTTATAAAACAGATAATCACATCAGTTCTGCTGTTACTTTTTTTATGGAGAACTAATCTCTTTGGCCTTAAAGAGCTTAAAATTGTTAAAACCTCAAGAATACCCAAGAAGATCGAGGGGAGAATGAAATTGAGGCTTCATTTCAATTAGAGAACAGGGACTCAGAGAATTTGTTGTCTGCTTTATTACTTGGGAGCATTATCTCTGTCCTCTGCTGATATCTGCTTTCTTTCCGGTGTAATTCAGTAACGTGTAATGTGGCTTTAATCTTCTGCTCTGTCCTGCCTGTATGCTGTGAGACAAGAGAGACAGATGAGTTGGGAAGTCAGGGGGCAGTGGAGCTGCAGCACACAGCTGTGAGCCTGTCAGGTCTCCTCAGTCATCCATTTGATCATGCTGCTTTCAAGGCCTGTGGAGATCAGAAAACAACCCCGTACATGCCACTGTCCCCAGGGAGA
Organism: Agelaius phoeniceus; assembly: GCF_051311805.1. Taxonomy (NCBI): domain Eukaryota; kingdom Metazoa; phylum Chordata; class Aves; order Passeriformes; family Icteridae; genus Agelaius; species Agelaius phoeniceus. Next base: position 41,769,659 of record NC_135265.1, read on the forward strand.
CAGCAGTTGAACCTCGTCACAGAGACAGGCAGCAGAAGAGAAAAGGTCTTCTGAGAAAAACAATTTTTGGCCTTCTGCTGGTGAAATAAGGTCTTGTCTGATTTGAAGGGGGTTTGCTGTTACAGTTACACTGGTATAACTACAGGAGCAAGTTCTGCTGTAGGCATTGTGGCCTATGCTAGAAAGAATCTTAAAGCAGTTCTTAAATGGAGTGATCTGTCCTTTTATGTTCCTATAACTGTATTTCCTCAAAAGAACTTGCTGATCCCTGTAGGTGTTGTAGCACATAAATTTAGGTGTGGCATAAGCCTTATTAAGTAGGGGAATGAATGAGCTATGGATGTGCTATCTGTAAATACAGAATTTTCCAGGCAGCATGCTTCTTCCTGTTGCCTTTTGTAGAACTAGGCAGCATGGAGACATTGGACAGATACACAGACTCAGGAAGGAAAAGGAAATTTTACAGAGCTTTGTACCATGGCCAGCTGAAGTGCAAGGACTGCCCTTTTCAGTCATGGTCTTACCCTGCAGCTAGGTTGTCACCTAAATATACATTTTCCCCATCCTGTTTTCTCCACAGCAGCAAAGGCACATTTTATACCTTCAGGAAAAAGTGTACTCCTCTGTCTACAGTAGTTCTGCAGGATGTTATATAAAGTGTGTGCCAGATCTCATGGTGCCATTTGAAGCTTGCTGACATGGAGATGTTACATGACATAGCCGCCCATCCTGGGCTTTTTACACCTCTCCTTTTCTCCCCAAGGAATTTCGTTCTTTAAAGTTATATTATACATGTGCTATGGGGAGACAGCATAGTTCTTTTCTGCTTTTAGTGTTGTAAAGTGGTTTCTGTTAAATTTTAATGAGTTGGTTTTGATGGTCCACCTTTCCTTTTGTTACTCTTGATGCTCTCCTGATCTTCCTTGAGCCTTTACCCTCATTTTTAAAACATATCCCAACAAAAGATCTCTGAGACAAGATCCAGCTTCTATAAATTCAGGGCTTGTGCATGCTCACATGTGTACATAGATACAGGCTGAGACATAAAACTAAAATAACTGTCTCTTCACTTTTTATAGCATTTCTATCAAAACTGTCTCACCAAATTGCAGCTGGCACATGTGGTCTTAGGAAGTTTCATGGTAGTCTTCACAAGCTGACAAATAGTACGATTCTTCAACTGGAGAACCCTTAAAGCAACACAGTCCTTCTCCTGTGGTGATTCCAGAAGCTCCTTGTTTAGTTAAGATCTCTAAAAGGAGCTGATCATAGCATGATATGCTAAACACCAGCTCCCAAAGAAATAGTCTGAATTAGTATTTATATATATATATATATATATATATATGTAGTAGGACAGAGGATATTTAAAAATGATGTTGCAATTACCCCTCAAAAGTAGTGCTGAATCAATAAGTACTTCTTTTAGAGAGATTTTTTTTTTCTTTAACTGTTTCTGCTAAGGAAATGAGTCTAGCTAATATTGCTACTGATGGCTACTGAAGATCCACAGGGTACTTCATGTCATAGTTATCTGTCCAAATTCTTGACCTTATTCTGATTATTTACACTCTTCCTACAATTTCAGCAACACTCAGCAGATTCTGTTGTGATTCTTCACAAAATAACTTGTGCATTGTGAGTGATTCAGGAATAGCATATGGAATGTCAGCCTCCGTGAGATGGTGCAAAGGAAAGTCATGTTTGTACAGTACTTGAGGCCTCCCAATAGGAATTACTGTTGAACAGCAGTTCTTCAAAATATGTGCATTGTATGATTTGTCATGTTGCTTTTCTTGCTCAGACCTCTGCTTTGCTTAGTGCAGAAGTAACTTCAATTGTATCCACACTGGGAATTGCAGCAGGATAAAATTTTTGCTGGTCATCAAGCCATCAAAAGCATACCCACAACATATCTGGGGGCTCATCAGTTATACTTTGTTAAAGGAGAAAACTTTCGCAATGGTTGCAATATTCTGTCTTCCTTTAAATGGTGGATTAACTTTGTTGTTATGTTTGGGAAAGATAAAGTAGGAGCTTGCTGTTGTTTAAGAACCACTACTTTTGATACAGAAACTTAGTTTTGGAGTAGAGGCATTTTTGGAGATCTGCAGCCAGAGAAGACTCTCTTAAAACTGAATTTTTTTTGCATATCTGGATATTGCTATGTTAACATGTTGTTGTTTCAGGCTGGCTTCAGAACCTGCTCCTGTTCTCTAAATGAGAAGGGCAAAGTTATTCTGCCTGACAGTAACTTTATGTTGCTAGGACTAGAAGGAACCTGTTATTGTTGCTTCCTTAAAGCTCTCTTTCCGTGTGCTCTATGGTTTGTGGTGTGTTGAACTCATTCTATGAGGCTTCTTGCCTGTTTCTTCAGGCCCTGGATCCCATACCAGAGAAATGGTAGTAGGAAACCAGCTGTGTGTCTGTGGCTTCAAGGCTGAGCCTTGGAGCTGGGAAGAGGAGTTGCTTGCTGGCATGGTCAAGCCCCTGTGGTTGAGCACTTGCTGTCTTGTCCTGTGGCACTGGCAAGTTCAGGCAGACAGACATGGAGGAAAGGTTGGGAATGCTTACAGGCCAAAGGTCTAAGTGAAACCTCTGGCCCAGGTTGGTTCTCCCCTGGCCTCTTGTCCTGCTGCACTTGCTGTGGGATGCAGGGGCTGCACAATCTGCTGCAGAACTGCTAGGTGGGGTCCAGTGTGTATGCATGAGCTAAACAAATCATAGGCAAAATGAATGATGAAGGCCTTATCTTTCCCGATGTTCAAGGGTGTTTGAGATGCAGAGACAGTCTCCAGTGCTCTGGAGATGCCTGAAAAACCTGCTGAGTAGGCAGGATATTTTTGCCTAGAACACCCTCTCTAGAGCAGTTGGGAGAGTGTTCAAGTAAAACAATACAAGGTTAAATACAAGGTTAAAATTCTAACCAGAAATCTGAAGGTTAAGTCAAGAAACTTAATGAGATAATGAAAGAACACATGGGCCTTGTAGTAGACCAAGTGAACTACACTTCTCTGTGTGCATGCAAAAACAATTTCTTTAGTGTCTTTGTTACAGTATCAGAAATTTTGACTAGTACATTTGTACTTGTCTTCTCCCAGCCTCACCTGTTCTATGTTCCTTTCCCCCACCACCTGAGTGTCACTGTCACTTCACAATGGGGTTTCCTTTGATAATAACTTTCCCTTGTTGCTGGAGCACACAATAGCCATCTAAAATAGTGAAGGAACATAATGGGGTACACTTTTAGCATGGGCAATTAGATGTGCAATTCTCATTAAGAATAACAGGACTTGCACTGAAAATTTTCCTCTATAAATCTACCAGCACAAAGCCTTTCCCCTTATGAGCAACAGATGGGTTTTCCATAATGGCTCATTACCTCCTTGCTTTGTCATGCTGCCAGAAATTAAATATAAAGTTATTTATGGATTGAGAAAGATGCACAAGTCACTGTAGATCATTCCTTGCCATATTTTATAGTTTATCTGGTTAGTCCTCTAAGTCTCTCAGGACTAGCAAGTTTCAGAAGATGACAGAGCATTACGTGAAAATTAAGATGAGTGTCCTTCTGCATGGTTATTTATCCTGATGGTCTTGCATCTCCAGGGTGATGCCATGGTCTCCACTGGGACTGGTAATTTGGGTTCTTCAGTAGAAAGGAGGCCATTTCTCAAAAGAAATTTTGTCAGCTGTGACAACCCATTTCTTTGAAATTTTACTGTTAGGGGCAGAAGGCAGCACTGTTTTACCATGCATCATACATTTGAAAAGTTAGACAATTTGCTTGATAATATTCCTTATTTGAAATTGGCAGGGGGGGATGGGATCATTGTTTGGTGCATCAGTGAGAGATGTTATTCCTTTGACAGCTGATGGTGGAGGCCAAGAAGGAAGGCAATTCTGATGTGGGGAGTTATTTTACTTATAGGCATTCCACATTATTAAACGCTTTACATTGGAATTTATAGCCTGCATGTACCACAGATTCACTATTATTTCCACAAATCCTTGATGAAGAGCTGTTTCTACTGCAAATGTGTTAATCTGTCACCTTTCATAAGTGATATCTTTATGGTGACTTACATGGCCATCAAGGTTAAGAAACAAAATTTAAAATATTGTTTTAACACTACTTAAAGCAAGAGTATTTCTCAAAAGGATCAGCAAATGAGTTAATCCCAGTACAGCTGCAAATCCTCTCAGAAATGTGGAAGACTTCCACCAGTTTGCAAGATGTTCTTACCAGGAGTTCTTCCTGCTTACATTCAGGAGGGCATTTTAAATTTTTTAAAATCTAGTTGAGATTGGTCTGACCTCAGTAAATGTTTAAGTATTAACCTGAATTTGGGTAGTTGTAACCATGTGCAAGCTTTAAACAATGAAACAAATATTTTGCTTATCTTTGAGCTCAGGTTTTGTTCTTATTAAGTAATTATGCAGTTTGAGGAAGTTCACTGAATTAGTACAAGTGGCAGGAAAAGAAAAGCAGGATCTTTTTTGCTCAAGAGTGAATAAAAGTATGTTGGAGTGGGCTGATGTATGTGTGGCCTAGAAAGACTATGAATCCCAAGTGTTTCAATTTTCAAAAGCCTGCTTATTTCATAGCTTGGCAAATTCAGTGACCTATTCATAGATGCAGTAAGAGATCTTTCTCCTTTTGTAACCAGCCATGCTTTCTGCATATGCTCCTTTGGAATGCTGCAGTGCTGTTGGGTCCCAATCTGTGGGAAATGCCTCTGTGCAGTTCATTTAAGGTGTAGTGTAGACATGGTCACAGGGCAGTCTTTTCATCTCCTCTCAGTGGTGTTAAGCAAAGAACATAAAACATGGGTGGATGGTTGGTAATGGAAATACTCTGTGGCTGAGCACACACTCTCTCTTTCTGTTATTTACACAAATGATCTCTCGAGGTCACATTCTGCTAAAGGTTCTGGCCCATGGACAAACAGAGGGCTGTAAAACTGGATGCCACCTACAAAGGTTGCTGTCTGCTCTCAAATGACTCATCAAGGGCTGATCTATGCCAACATGTTTACCAGCTAATATCCAGTGGCAATGCAAGGTACTACTAATACAAGAAATGTGAAAGAAAGGAGAAAGTGATGCTTGTAAAAATAAATCCTCTTATTCCTTTATTGTAATGGAATTGCAATTTATTGTATGTAATCAGTTAAATTTCTGGAATCAAAATTTGCATCAGTCTTCAATGTCCATTTTTGTCTTTTTTCAGTATGTTCTCTTCATTACATTTAAAAAAAAAATTTATATTTCCTATAATCAATGTATTTTTTACTTCAAGACTTATTTCTCCTCAAGCTGATGAAAACCACAAACAAAAGGTTTAGAAGATTTCATGTTTTATTATTCTAGAAAAAAAATTAAGTACTGTACAAAATTTTTTTGACTATCAATATTTAAACAATTGGGATCCACCTTTGTCTTGCCACACTATCAAGGCAACCCTATCTAACCTTTTTATATATTCAAGATACATAACTTGCTTGAAAAGACTATTTTCTTATTGTTGAAATATCTATTTTGGTCACCCCAGAGCATATTTTCTTATCTTCACTCCTATCCCATGGTTAGGAACATGTTCTTGTTCCACAGTTTAGCAAAAAAAAAACCAAAAAAAAAAAAAAAAACAACCAAAACCAAATGAAGGCTTATCTTTCAACTTCTCCAAGTTTTGTCTGCAACATTCTTCAGCCTCAGTTACCTGGTGTCACCACAGATTGGGAAGCACACTGAAGTGTGATCAAAGCCCTCTTAAGCTTTTGGATTATACCAGTAATTCATTATGATAGACCATTTCACAATGAGTTTTAAATGCTGTTCCACACAGAAGGGAGACTATTTCTATATTAATATATTCCCCCTTCTTTACTGCAGAATTATACTGACTTTGAAAATGCCAAGTCTGTTTAACATTCAAAGAGCATGTCAAACTGTTTGAAAAATAATAATATAAAAAAGTGTGCATTCCCCAGTGCATATTTAAAATGTTTGAAACTATCCCAAGAAAAGGCCACTGATTTTTTCCCCTTCAGTTTTATTTCACAAAGCCTGTTTATTAGCCACCTGGTGAGCATTTCTGCACCTACAGCTTGTCTTAATAAATCACTGACCATTTTGTGCTGCTGAGGCTACTCAACCTCAAGTTTCCAAAATCTGCTTGCCTGAGCAAAATAAAGGAAGGAAATTTCCAGGGGAGGGAGTTAATAATTGTGCATGGTATTTTAAATCCAGATGCAGTAAAGTGGAAGCTTGTAATGCTTCCCCCATTCTTGCTGCTGCAGTTATAGAAGAAGCAGATGCTGACTTTGGATGACTTTGAAGTATTGAGTATAAGGCAAAAAATAAATGCCTAGGGAGGATTTTCTTCCAGCAAGTGACCTGATGCCATAGTTTAGGACAAGAACAGTAATGGTAGACCTGTTAAAATGATGAGTTTTTCTAGGCCCTTAGAGGTATCCTGGGAAAACAGCTTAATCCTGACTCTCAGAACTGAACACACAGGCAAGGGAGAGTTCAAATAAAAAGCCTATTTATTAAGTAGAGAACAAGGATATCAAGCATTTGAGATGGATTCTCTTTGTCATACTGGACATGAATGTTGTTAAGAGTTGATTGTAGGACTGCACCCAACACACACTCCTGTTTTAGCTTGAGTGGTAGCAAGGGATTCAGTGAAGCCTTCTCCTGCACCAAGATCACTGACCTCATCACATCTTTTCCCCCTCAGTCTCATCCTTGATGATCTTGTCAGGATGAATCTAGATAATTTACTTACAGAGAACACTGGCAATAATTTTAGGGAAGCTTAAGTTAATGCTCTGCCTTCCTCCCTCCTCCTGTTATTTTCTTAGACTAATGAAATCAGCTAGAACCCCATTATCTTAGTGGGAAAGGTTAGCAAGGCTGATTTAGCTGGGATTCATTCCCTTAGGATAAACCTCCAGGGGGGTTGCACTTGAGAGCTAAATGCTTGGCCACAGATCATCTGCTTTCATGTAGGTAAATTCATGTGAATGAGACAGACTGTTATGAAGCTATGTTTTCTAATATTGGTAGCAGCTGCCTTGTGGAGGGGAGAAGTGGGTGAGCAAGGCTTGATTTCAGAGGAAATTTCTGATGCTACAGTTTGATACTGCCAGGAGTCTTTCTGACCAGTTATAAGTTTGAGCTTTGAATCTAACAGTTTTTGGATTTGATGTGCCTAATGTATCAGTTTTGTGCATCATCATCATCTCTCTTGGTTAAAAAAAAAACAAAACCAGATCCCTTTTGACATTGTGGCAGCTAGTGCTTGCTATAGTAGCTGTGTAATACATACTCCTTGGGAGCTGTAACAAAGCAAACCCTAAGCTTGGTTTGTAGAAGAAAAAGTGTTGTTAGAGCTGTCTCTGCCCATGCACTGGGCTCTTCATTTCTCTGCACACTGCTCTAATCTTGCTGTTTGTCTCATTTGACCCTGTTCTCATTGCTCAACCCTGCAAGCTCCACACTCCTTACAAATTAAGCCAAGTCACAAGAGATGACTTCAATGTGAGTTGCAGGTACCCAGCACTTCCTAAAATTGGACAGCTGGGTAGCACATGTAATGCCTCAGGTCATAATATAGTTGCATATCAGATAATTCTCTTTTCCCTTCCTTCTACTGGGCACAACTCTGCCAAACTGCAATAGGTTCATAATAATAATGATGTCACTGGCATAGCTATTGATTGTTGCTCCAAGTATCTCATAGGGCTTTATTAATTTGTCATGAGTTTCCTGACCAGTGCAGTCACGCATTTAAAGATCCAGGATGCTAAAGGTTCTTGGGCTCATGCAACTGATGCAAAACTATGTGGATTTGTGCTCTTTCCAGTCCAATGGGAAATGGTACTGGTGTGTAATGACTTGTTGGCCAAGATCAGAAGAACCACAGGCTGAACAGTCTCAGTCATGTTTACTCCTGACATGTTTACTCCTGACATTACTGTTGAGCTGTGAAGCCTGTTCAGCAGAATTAATTTAATGCACAGGATGAATTGATTTGAGGGAGAGGGTGGGAGAAAAGGTTTTTCAAATATCTATTGAGTAGTTTTTTTGGGATAAGATAGGCAAACAGCTGGAGGAAAACTGAATAAAAGAGTCAAACTCATTTTCACTGACTACTGAAGGAAGAAGATGGAGAGTTCAGCTTTTACACTCAACATTCTGGTCTTGCCTTCAGTGTGAGAGTATGATTTATAGTATAGAACCTATTTCAGTCATATAAATCTGTGTTTAAAAAGGAAGAAGTCTGTGCTACTTTCTGAGTAGGGCTGGTTATAATGATGAAGCTGGAAGAAGAAAACAGTGCAGGAGTGGGCTTATTTTCTGTTTATTTTTCTATCTTTTTTTTAAACAAAGTTATTTGCCACAGACTTCATGCCACACACCCAGCGATGGTAACTAAAAAAGTGGGAGCAGAGGTTAAAGTCCCCCTTTATTTCTCTGTAAAATCAGTGCATGCTTGTATTCCATGCCCTATTTAATGCATATATTTTAGCTTTTTAAATATTAAAATTCTGTGTTTGGTTTTGGTTCAAAAAGCAATTCAAGGGTGGTTGTTTACCTTGTTTACAGAGCACAAAATAACCTCTCAAAACAGTCTGTGGTGTATATGTATAAAACTATAAAACCCTCTGAGGTCTTCCAAATGTGCCAGGAAAAAAAAAATTAAAAAAATATATATATAACTGTATACCCATATGCATGCATAGATTAAATCCAGAAGTAAATTTTCTACTTGGCGTAAGACAGATATCTTTGCTATTGTTAAATAGGGATTTGCTATCCTTTCATATGTTATAGTTTCTTATTTAATCCCTCAAAAGAGTGACATACTTAAAGACTTTGACAATGAGTAAATTCCCTGAAATTGTTTGCCTGGGGTCAGTTGTTTAATTGCAGTGTGGGTGCCCTGCAATGCAAAAATAAATCTCTTATATTAAGTCATGCAAAACTCAGGCTGGTATCTGATATTTTACAATAACAGGGCATACTAGCATGTGAAGTTACCTTAACCTGCAAGACTAAGTATTCTAAAAGTGGCTACATGATTTTCCATGGTTAGGAAATCATGTTGTTTGGGATAGAATCCTTATCCCTGACTGTAGCATCCACTGGCAGGATTTTGGTGGCTCCCTTACAGTCATTTCTCAGTTTAGGATTGCTCAGGTCAGCAAGCCTATCTTCACTCTTGGTTCCATTACTTTGTTGCCAGCTCCTCTCGTTTGCTTTAAAATGACTGAACTCCAGTACCCTCTTAACATTCTACACAGGAAGGAGATGAAAAACCCTCTGTGTGTCTCGAATTAGACCAAGAATTTGAAAGGGGATGGACACTGAGCTGTCTTCTCATAAGTGCAGATGGTCTACCCAGATGAGGGTTGGACTGCTTGAAATTTGTGGAGAAAAACGAAAAGAGAAGAAAAGGAAAGAAAAAGGAAGCAAACTCTGCTTTTCCTTGCTTTCAAACTGCTCTCTAGTGAAAGGAGGTCAGCTGCCAGGACAGTCCCCCTGACTCTTTGCAGGTGTGCTAAATATGCTTGAATAAAAGTTAAAGGGGGAAAAAAATGCACTTTTAAAAGTGTTGCCTTTTAAAGAGTGTAGACTGTATTTAATTTCCTCAGTTGCAGTCAGACTTTACACCACAACTTGCCTCCAGAGGTCTCAAAGCTGGGTTAATCATTTTTCTGACACTTTTTTTTCTCTTCTGTTTGGAAAAAGCAACTTTGTTGAATCAGAACCTTCTGTCAAAGTTTTCAATGACACTTCATTTTGGAAAATTTCTACGTTGCACTTTCAATGGTGCTGACATTGCCGGGAGTGAAATAATTTAATATTTCTTTTCAAATAAGTATTTCAATTTTTAATACAAATATTTCAAAGGTTATGCAAAATGAAACTTTTTAAATAGGAAAGACATGTTGGATCAGAACCTAATTTTCTCAAGAAAATTCTGTCCTGTTAGGAGAAATCCTCTGGTTTTGTGTTAGTTCAGGTTTTGTGTTTGTTTTTTATTCAAATGGAAATATGAGCAAATATTTAACTACTAAAATTGTTTCCATAATAGAAAATCTGGGGATGTTTATAGCTGTAGTGCAAATTTTGATGTTTATCACATTGGTGTGAATTCACCATGGGGTCTGGTGTGCATTGGGGTGACACTTAGTTACCTCAATGTGACAGCATTCCAGCCACAGTGAATGGGATCACTCTTTTTTGTCTCCTAAGGATGGTTGTGGCAGCAGGTGTGCACTGTGCATATCCTCCAGTTGTCTGCTTTTCTTATGGCAGTATAAACAGTTTTCCAAATGTAAAGTGATCAGTACATTCGTTTGCACACCCCAAGGCAGTTCAGCCCAATGTTTTACTCCATCCCAAACCTTCTGGAGCAGCAGGAGCACATAACTTAAATCACTTCTCTACTTCATTTAAAGAGGTCAGACAGATGATGGAAAAGACACCTCAGTGTTAAATAGGTTTTTCCAACACAAAATGTCTAGCTTCAATTTTCACACATTGTATTTTGTACATCTTCATAATGAAAAATTTTTTCTGTATATTATAAACCACAGACCACTAAGTCCCTTTCTTCTGAAAAGGGACACACATTCTTTCATTGTATGGTTTATTTTCCATTCTGTAATGCTGTTTTCTGGACCATTGTCAATTTTTTAATAGGCATTAACAAGCAGTGGGAAAACTGTGGTACTCAGCATATGTTTGCTTATTGCTACAATTACCATACAATACAATACCCCATTGCAAGAACATCAATACCCCATTACAATAACATCAGGCTGTCTGTGAGTCTCTCTTGATTACAACTGAGCTGTGATGTCCCACACCACGTAAGGGATTTGGCCTTTCCCTCTTTCCTACTTCTGCACCTAGCTCCATTCCTCCTTGCAAGGTGTTTGTAGGCATTTTGGGCAGACAGAAAGATGCTTTTCAGAAGTATTCAGCACACCTGTTGAGTCTAAGTCCTTAGCTAACCAGGTGTTTGACAGAAAAGCTCTTCCTCCTGCTATTACATAGAAAATATCATATAATAATGATCTACTTCTTCCATAACAAACCAAGTTAGAGAAAATAAGACTTTCCCTAACTTTGAGTAGCTCTCTGCACTACTTCCGCAGGTCTTTTTGTAGCCAGCTGTGAATTGTTTGGGCAGAAATTGGACAGGAACAGCTGCTTAAACACCTGCTACAAGCCCTTTGATCTCTCCTATTACAACCATAACTTTTGAGCCTTTGAAAGTTTGCTCATCTGGAGAAGAAGATACAGTTTAAATTTCACTGCTATCAGAGCTGCTGCAAGGATGTACATGCTAGAGTGGTGATTCAGTTTCCAGGTGATTCTTTTAGGTAGGTGCATAAATTGACTTTCAAACTGTTTATGATTATATGGAAGTAAATATCCCTGAATGTTTTCCTGTAGTGAAATGTGGAGTAGAAGGTAATTGTCATATTCTGTGTGTAATACACTCTCCCAGCCTGGCCAGTACCATACTTCCAGGCTGCTTTGCTCTAAGGACACCATTGGATGATTGTTTTGCTCTTCCCCATAGTTAAACTCTGCTTACCACAGGGTCAGCAATTTGGACACACAGAGGGTTGTTGCTCTCCATGATCTGCTGCTCAGGAAGGATTGGATTGCTAATTTTGCTTTAGACAATGTATGGTGCTGTTTAAGTGATGCTGTGTGCTCTTTGAGCTTGCATTTATTTTCACTTAACCACTGCCATGGAAGTATGAGAAGGAGAGGTATGATCCCCAGCATAGAAGTTTAACAGCTGCCTTGATTTTCTTGAGCCTCATGGGGTGAATAGCTGGTCCAATTACCCTGGTATAAATGGAAGAGTTGTAGTGGGACACTAGATCCTGTGTGCAATTAATATTTCCATCATGTATGGGAGCAATTTCCTGCTTGATTTTTCCTAATCTGGAACTAATGAAATATTGATGACAGCATTTGGCATATGCACTACCAAACTTCACACTGTTCTTCATTATATATGTTGCTGCAACACTGATACTTTGAAACCTCCAACTCACATTATTATGAGGCAACAGATAAAATTTTAGGTTTTGGCATAGTTTCTAAAGGTAAAACAAAAAATAAAAGGGGAATAATACTTCTAGGTCAATAAAGAAAAACTGGAACCAGTAGAGCTCCTCATGTTTTTATCTGCTCCTGGGTAGCCTGGTGTCTCAGGTGGCAAAACCAAGATAAGATTGTGTGGTTTCTGAAACTGAAACCCCTCTGGCTTTCCCCTCTCTACTTATAAATAAATATAGTATCAGCTGTTAATAAATCATTCCAACAGTAAATAACCTTTTAACAGAGTAGTTAATCTGTATGAATAATTGAGCTTGCAATTATGTGGGTTTCATGTTGGTTTTATAACACTCAGCTGGGAGAAAGCAGTTTTGGGGAGGCTAATAAAATGTCTCTATTACAAACTTTTGGAATTCCAAGAATACTGGAGGGTTTTCTTCACCATCCTTAGTCATTCAGTGGAATTCAGGTCTACTTTGGATTAGAAACACATACATGGAAAAATATATTAATCCTTGAAACCTACATGATAAAACTCATCCACATCTCCAGCAATAAAAACTAAATGGCTTCCTTTGATAGATATTTCTAAATAATGACATAATTTTAATTTTAGGAGATCAGAGTCAGAAACTTACTTGCTTTTGAAGAGTAGTGTCATTGGAAGTTTTTTTTAAGTTTGTCTGAAATTTATAGAAAACTGAAATTGGCTAATTTTATTTACCCTGGTGTTTATTTACCCTGGAATTCACCCTGGCATTTCTTCCCCTTCACTCCCAAAGTAGATCTCTCTCAGATACGCTCAGTGGTACAGGCAAAACTTGAATGTTATTGTTCTAAGGATGACAGGCACACTTTCCAGTCATAGCCAAGGACATGTGATAAGATGAACTGGAGATACAGATAGGAAAATAAGTTTATTTTCCAGCTGTTGATAAAGAAAAAGTGTAATGGATTCACAGGAGACAGTTGCTGCTGCTGGAGTGGGATATTAACTCCCTGCAGTAGCTGCTACATCACTTATTCTAAATTCTTTGACAGAAGGAACAACCTTAGTTCTGCTTTTTGTGATCCTGTCTAGGTGAGGCAGAGGATGAGGCTTTTCCTGTGGTGCTGCCTCTGTGCCCAAGCCATCCTTCCAACCCTTCTCTAGCTGTGTATTCACAGCTAGATAGTTTCCCTGTTGCTTAGATGGTTTTGCATTTTGCCTCTGCCTGTTACTATCTTTGCCAAGAGCGGGCAAAGTGAGGCTTTCATCAAGGGAAAAACAGCAGCACTAAGAAGGAGTCTTTACAACTTGGATAAGGCAAGAGAATTTACCAAAAGTTAGCTGTAACAAAAAATATGGTCTTGTGCTGTCTTATCACACCAAAGTTTTCTGTTAGTGTCATTCACCAGGAGGAAGGCTGCTCCTAGCAACAGCAAAAAAATCCACTTGGACTAGTTAATTTTATAAAATCCACTTGGACTAGTTAATTTTATAAATTATGCTCAAACAATGCACTATCCTGGAAGCTAGTGTGACTCAAGAACCCTCCAGACTGTGCAGTTTGAGTATAGGCTCAGAAGACGTCTGCAATGAATTTTTAGGCTTTCTTAGCAGTTCTGAGGCTAATTTTTAAGGTCAAGGTCTGGCATAGCTAAAATATTCTGTTAGAATCTGTGTCTGTAGAGCTGGAGATTTCTGAAGACTGGATGGGAATCACTAGGGACCCTGAAGAGCTGCTATCCACTGACAGCTCTTAAGAGCAGGTGGGAAACCCATCTCAGGCTTAGACAAGCACACTTAGTCTAGCCTTTGGGATAGTATAAAATGCCTCTAAGAAACCATCCAGTTCCAGCTGGAGTATCACAAGAATCTGAGTTTTTGGTGCTCTGTCCATACAAAACTTTTCTTACCATTTTGGCAATATTTTTCCCATTTGATGCTTTTATTGAAAGCAGAACTATGTCTATGTAGCACAGTCACAAGTCTTTCTAATAATCACAGGAAGGTTTTTTCCCTATGGTCTAACACTTAACCCCACTCCTGTCACACCAACCTCCCCCCTGCAGTTTTTTACTAACCTTTTAATTGAGGGATACACTAATTTCAAAACTAGGAGTCATTTTCCCCAAGAAAATGAACTGCTTTTGAAAATGTCAAAAAATAAGATAATTTTGCAACTGTGTAACATGGGTTAGACTTGATCTTTCATTACAAACTGACTTTCCCATGACTTGTTTAGTTTTTTTCCAATATTTCCTAACTAAAAAAAAAAAAAAAAATCACATAAAATTCCCAACCAAGCCTAACAGTGATATGAATTTCTGAAAGAGTATGTGCTAGTATCTAGCAATGCATAGCACCCAGGAAAAGGAAGATCCATGCGCAGTTGAGTAGGGGGAGAGGAGGATGAAACAGCTGAGTCAGGTCAGTCTATGCCAAAATATTCCCTGATGGTTTCTTAAATTGCCATTCAGCAATTCATGAAATTCAGCATATCTGTGAGAGGTCAAGATACTGTGAAAGCCAGAAACTCTTTGTGGCATATCTTGCATTGGCAGCTTCTTGAGGCACTGGGGAAGGGTGAGGCAAGAAAACGAGGAACATTTTCTTGTAAATCAACCAGTTTTATTTTCAGCCTGTGTTGCCATGGAATACGATGCTCTATTATGCTGAGTTCTGTATCTTTACACACACCAGCCTGGACAGAGTAGCAAAACCTTCCTTGCCAGACTAATTTTCTTCGACATTGATTCACGTTAGCTGAATACCTGGAACTTCATATTTTTCACCAAACAGAGTTGTTTCCCCAACTGCTCAAAGTATTGGTACCTATAAGAAAATATTAATGAGTAATAACCTGAAGCAGCCCAACATGTTTGACCAAGTGAGCAATCCTATCATCATAGCAAGCAATGTAAGCAAGTTTTTTTTTGTAGCATGAAGGACCATTCTAAAGTTTTACTGTACCTGTGATTCAAATACTCTTAGTAATTTGAGTAAATAGTAATCTGACTGCCTGTTAAAATTCATTATGGTCCTATGAACAAAAATTTTGGAGGATACCACACTTAAATCCCTTATTGTTTGGTGCTACTTTGGGCACTTGTTATGTGATAAGGTAAATCAGGTGTGTTTATCATTATGTGAGTTACTGTTATACTTTTAGAGAAGGTAACCTTTCTACTCTTCTTACCCGCAGAGTTTAGGTATAATAATTTATTTCTTTATCCATATACAGTAGCATCTATGATTCTCAAATGGGACTTGAAGTTAAAATGGTTCTTTGTTTTGAAAGTAGTAGGTAAATTTCTGGACAAACTCTTGAGTCTTAGAATTGACTGTGATTAACCCTATCATGTTAATCAACATCTTTGAAGGCCGCTTTGCTCTAGGATGTTGTGAACAGCAGCTGTCATCAAATGCCCATGAGATGTGGAATCTATTCTGGTGTTATAAGCAGTAAACAGAAATGAGGCTGCATAGGTACTTTTACTTAGTTGATTCTATTTGCAGTAGGAAAAACAGCTTTTATAAAGTCAATGAAACAATTTTGTGGCTCAGCCAGGAATGGCCAGATCTTCTTCTTGATAGCCCTATGACCCCTTAGCCAGACATCCCTACAAGAGACCTGACTTTTATACTACCTTGCCAAGTTCCTTATTAAAGCTTTATTATAAAGCTCACTCAACTACAAGACAACTGTGCTGGAGGTCCATTTTTTTCTAGTTTGAGTTCTGATATTAAGAAACTCAAAACATACAGGAAGCTTTGTGTATCCTCTATGTCTTTTCAAGTGTTATAAATGCCATGTAAACAGCACAACTTCCCCAGCATAATGATAGGATAAATTGTGAACTTTACCTTTATTCATTCTCAAAGACTATTTTAAAACAGGCACACATAAATGAACTAATCAAATTTTTAATCTCATCTGACTCCCACTTCACTTAGCAAAAGCAAGATCTTTGTTATGCCTCACTTGTTGCATAGTAACCAGCCCACTCTGAGAAATGCAACCATGCAAGCTGAGAATTAGGACTCATTACGCCTTTGCTGAGGGCTCATTAGGATTGCATGCTGAAGGTGCCATCTTAATTAGGAATGAACCTGACCACCTGAAAGTAATTCACACTGGCAGCCAACTGTAGTATTTTCCAATTTTGGATTTGTCTGGCTTCCATCTGCCAGCTTTGTCTTAGCACTGACTTTCTGTTGACATCAACAGTGATGTTTCTAATATCATGAATTGCATCCTGTCTCCTGGGTGCAATCAAGTTGGACAGTTCCCTTCACAGCATGGTTCTGGGAAGAGGCAGGCTATAGGAGAGCTGTGGTCAAGAAGATGAAATGGAAAATATCAAGTATCAGATAAGACATGAAGTCTTGATGAACATGAAGTTGAAAAGTAAGAATTCAAAGCAAAATCTCCTGCTTCTTCTTCTAAAAAATTTAAGCTAACAAAGCATGCCCTTGCACTCTCTGCCATCACTGAAAGTACTGAACTGATGCATGAGTGGTGCACAGTGTTGTACTTCACTATGTTTCCTAGAACATTTCACTTATTTCAAAGATATCTTAAAGAATCTGTGTGGATGTAACCTACCAACCAAGCAACGGGAGCTTTATTTTCATGCTTGTTATATCCTAGTGCAGCCACAGGACAAAACAAGGTCAATGTGTGCAGATTCTATGTAATTATGTTTTGATGACAGGGAAGTGACATAAGCAAGTCTACATAAGAAAACCCACAGATGCTCAGGAGCATGAACAAAATTAATTGACTTAGAGCATGAACAAAATTAATTGACTTACATTCTGTGTGAGATGAAAAAAGCTAAAAGGGGGAGTGGAAATTCCCTCCTTTATTTCAAATACAGCATGGAACCATAGGCACGCTGCTAGTCTGTTAAATATAGAGGGAAAAAAAAAGAGTTCATTTAAACCATAGCAACAGGCTTGTGATTGTCACTCTGTACTGCAAGCAGGCACATACCCCTCAGCAGCCAGGCTAATAGGAAGTGGAAATTGCAACATATTCAGCTCCACTGAGGTTTGTTTAGTTTTAGCTCTGACACAAACATTTACTGCTATCATGGAGCCACATTTCCTGAAAGTTAGGGATTAAAAATTGAGACAGGTTGTGCCATGTTATGTGAGGTTAATGGAATGGTTTCCCCAGGAGATTACTTTTCCAATTGCTTCTGTAACTCAGACTAATAGAGGAATTCAGTACGCTGTACTTCCTTATATGTTTATTTTTCCTATTGAATAATAGTACTTAATAATGTATTTAACATTTTACCTTTCACTCAGGGACTTCCAGCATGGTTTGCTGCCTTTCTACATTCAAGGTGAAGAAGAGTGATGTTTTAAAAGTATCTCCTCTAAGAATGGATAGATGCTAAGTGGACAAATGGCTCTAGAAAAAAATTGGTAGGATTTCAGATCTGCAGAGAGGTTTTACATTTCCACCTGCACAGAATTTTTTGACAATTGAAACCTAAACCTCAGAAAAAAAAAAAAAAAAGAAAATAAATTGTGATTTGTAATGGTCCCAAGGAATACAGACTTTACTAGCATTCTGAGATTGAAGCCAGGAAAAGTAGAAACCAAAAATATTTATCATATCTTTGTGCATTTAGTGTCCCT
Organism: Agelaius phoeniceus; assembly: GCF_051311805.1. NCBI lineage: Eukaryota > Metazoa > Chordata > Aves > Passeriformes > Icteridae > Agelaius > Agelaius phoeniceus. The sequence continues at coordinate 41,787,399 of NC_135265.1, forward strand.
CTCCAGCTCACACTCAAGTACTCAGTGCTCAGCTCATTTTCCATTGTATTTATGGGGAAAACTCATAGAAAGTAGGGGCCCCACTGAATAACCCTGTAATGATGAAGTACACTTGAAGATTCTGTACTCTATAAAGTTTCCAGGCGACATCCACATCTCCACAGAAACCATCAGCCCTGACACCACAAACCTAAGCAGGTATCTTTAGACTCTCCTCTTCTCTATTGGTTCCATAGCACACCTTACTCTGGCAAGACAAATGTATCTCACTCAATCTTCTTGGCCTGTGAGCTGTTTCATGCAGAGATACCACACTTAGAAGATTCTGGCTTTCAAAGAGTTGTGTGACTGCTTAGAGAAATTGACACAAAGCCATTTTCCTTACTGTTCTCACATCTAGTGGTTGGTGCACTGTAAGAAAGTCAAATAATTTAGGGCATTGAATTCCCTAGGACATGTATTTCATATTGGTAAAAAACAAATCCCAAGCCTAAGGAATTTAAGACAGAGTACTGTGGTTAAAGGTTGACCACACCTGCAGTTAGTATTGTTTATTTTCTGGATTTGTTCTGAATTTGGATAGAGTTGAATTCCTAATGCTGACTTTGTGTACAGCTATAGATTCACTGAGTTTTTAATTGCTGTTTTGCTTAAAACAGCAGCACCTATGTCATTTGGTAGTCTAAGCTATTTGCCTTGGATAGGTTTTTCAATATCTCTAGGAGAAATGTTCACTTCAACATCATCCTTCACTTGAACACAATCCTCTGCAACACACTCCTGTCTGTTTTGATTAATTAATTTATATGCAATGGTCTAATTTCATCCCCTCACCAGTTGTTCCTCATCTCTCTTTGAGTGGGATAAACAACAGAACAGTGCAGACAAATGTTTATATAGAGACTTAGTTTGGCTGGAATTCCTGACTCTTAGAACGAAAAAATTCTTGTACATTATGTACTAGTGGAACAGAGCACACAAATACTCTATTTTGTTGAAGGAAAGCCAGTTATGAATAAGTGTGAACACTATTAATATAAAAGATCACCTCACTTAAGCTTAAAAATGAATACCATCTGCAAAACTGTTCACAAGCTTGAATAAAAAACCACAAGTGACAAAAAAAATCTCAAAAGAGTATTCAATATTTAAACATGACTGTTTATGGTAAAAAGAATTAGAAAATGGCAGAGAAGCTTTTTAACATTTAAAAAAGAAATGAAATATGTAAAACACTGGAAGAGTTTCTGTGGATTTTCAGTTGGGGATTCATATAAATAAAGAAGTATCAAGGTGCAAGGCATGAGACAATTTTACTTTAGTACATTTTTTTACAAGTTTACTGTTGGGAAAAACATAGATCATCTTTTAAAATGTAGCATTTAATAAGAACCACAGGCAAATTTTAAGACAATTCTCTACAGTGGATCATTGCTTCTCCTTGTCCAGGATAAAATCACCCAAGAGGTAATTATAAAGTTAGTGCTAGTAAACAGATCTTGTTGTTATTTGTTGCCCAGTAAGAGCCCCTAGAAGGAGCATTAAAGAGCCAGATTGAGAAGTCAAGGCCTCTTTGTAATCAAGAAGGTATCTAAGGACATTGAGCCAAAATCACTTTGATCTGTTGGATATCTGATGGCTAATGGAGCTGCCCTAATGCATCTCTTTTTCCATGCACTCAAAATTTATGAGGAATAGAAATCTGAAGCAGGTATAGACTGAAAAAGCAAGAGATCATTGTGCCCAAAGTGTTTAGCACTATAACAGCTGCCCTATTTACCATGAGGGTGTGTTCTGCTAGTCCATGACTGTCTGTCTGTCTGCTGTCTGTAGTAATTTGTTCTTTCAGCTTTAGTTCTTTCATCTGCTGGCAGCTATGTCATTTTTACAATTGAAGGGATTGTGCAAAACCTTTCTTTTGAATTATTTTGGCATATGAATATAACCTTGTGTGGAAAAGAGGTTTATTCTGTATTGGGATTGGGAGGGATTATGGGAAGTAAAATTTCTAAAGATTTTTTTCATCTTTCTTCTGCAAAGCAGTTGTTGGGACTTAGTTTTGCATTGTTATTTTGCTGCTTTCTGTTCTAGCATTGTGCTGAGCCACTGGCAGTATGTCAGGAAGAACAGTTGTAGCAATTTAGCCTGGTTAATATACAAAGCTAATGAAATTTGTTAGTGTTAAATATGTTGGATATGATACTCTACGACGGAAGTCATCGTCTCTTTTGATGCAGTTCTCTCCAAATCGAAATGTGGGGTTGGTCATCATGTCCTTCTTTGGTCATGTTCTTCAAGGAACTCTCCTTAACTTCAGATTGTCTTTTATATATATATAGATCTATAATCTATATCTTAGATTGGGCATTTTTGACTGCCCATAAGGTATGCAAGGGTAGAAATTCCTCAAATATATTGATGGGCTCCCTTGACCAGGTACTTTCTTTTGCACGTTTAGCTTTAGTCTTTGAATCTCTGCAGTGTGCAGTCTCACAAGCCTCTGCATCTTATTGCTGTTATGTTGATTGTTTTGGGTTTTTATGAACGGATCTTCATCTGTCTTCAACCTCCTTATGCATTCTACCTCCCAAAATGGCAGCACTGGTATGAGAGATAGCAGTCACAACAAGCAATACCCCAGCTGGGTGGTTGTTTAGCTCATGTTTAGAATGACATCTTCTATTTTAGTGTTCCTTTGATAAAATACTCACCTGAAAATAGTGTAGTTTATAATCAGAATTAACTTAAATAGATATTCAGAGTTCCATTCTTCTTCTTTAAAAATAATTTTTTGACTTTCACTGAAGCGCTTCATTCTGGGTAAGATTAGTCAAAAGTTGTCCTTTGTTTCACCAAGACAATCTGAGTGCCTGCTGAAAATCTTGACAAGAGTCATGCTCTTAGGGTTTTTCAGCTCATTGGGGTTAATTTTGGAAATCTCCAGCTGTCAGCCAACACTTTGTTACAGTAACCTGAGTTGGGAGGTGGAGAAGACAATGCTCACATAGAAGTGATAATAATAATAGCTATAGTGATGAAATAAATATGAACCAAAATGGATAAGCTTAGAAAGCAGTGTGGAATTTCTTTCTGTTTCTTCAACTTTACTTTTATGAGACTCCGGTGGAGTGTACACAATGCAATGGTATTGCTAGGCAGTATAGAAACCTTCTAAAAGCAGGATTAAGTGTTTGATGTTGTTTCCATTTGGAAGAATTCAAGCCATAATTATTCAGTATTACAAAACCAGAAACCAACAGTATTTGGTGGTGTCTGTTTGAGGCTTGGTCTAGGGCACAGTCTTTCACTGGCTTGTACTTGTCTAGTGCCCTTCAAACCATACCCTCTTCTTCATCCTAAACAAAAACCTTATTTAGGAATCCTGTAAATGCCGCTCTTCTGAGAGCTGCAGAAAAGACAGTTTGGTAACACCAAAACGGATTAATTATTAGCAGCTGTTTTTTCTACAGAGAGCACAATAAACAATGCAATGGAGATTCGTGATATACTCTCTTTGACATTCGGCTTTTAGATCTGAGTATGAGACATGTGTAAAGACTCAAAGGAGGGGTTTTTTTCTCTGAGTATGAGACATGTGTAAAGACTCAAAGGAGGGGTTTTTTCTCTGAGTATGAGACATGTGTAAAGACTCAAAGGAGGGTTTTTTTTCTGTGATTGTAGCTGTTGTTCAGAATGCATAAAATAAAAGAGGACTATTCCCCATGCAATTCTGCCTGTGAGTGCCTGGCACAGCTTACATTCAAGCTGATGTGAGCTATTTAAATCCATGCCTAAAAGCAGACTATGCCTTTTAGGACAACATTTATGTAACTGATTCATATATATAGGCTTTTAAACTTAGGAAAATATTGATTGCTTAATCTTCTCTCTTTCTACCCAAAAAAAGTTAGCATGAACATAGATTATTCATCAAGTTCTCTTTGAAACTATAATTCTAGGGGGCTTTAAAGAATTTTAAAGTGGATTCTCCCTATGCCATTTCTGAATCAGCATTTGGTCAAGTATAGAATTGTATTTCCTGAATATAAAGTGACATGGAGATGCGTAATCCCAAAAAGCTAAAGCATCTATAAAGTAATGAAATCTTGTAAATTGTATTTTTCCAGTTTTACAAGCCCCATGCTTCTTTAAGCTAGAGTTGTAAAAAAATCTTATGAATGGTAGACAGAACTGTCATTGTTCATATATTTTATAAATGTAGTGCAACAAACTCATTCAAATCCTATTGACTTCACTGGAGTTACAGAAGGTTTTGAAAATTACTTTCAGCTATAGGACCCCACCTCAAAGCACCACAGCCATTTTAAATGGTCATAACTTTCAATTTTTTGTTAGTGGTTCTGAAAATGGTAACACCTGACAACTACTTCAGTTATTCTATTCTATTACCTTTTTTTTTTTATAATTCCTAATTTAGTTTTGCTTCCATAATGTCAAAAAATTGGGAGGGTTAAGGGAGAGGAGATTATTCACTTTGTAAGTATGGGGTAAGAGGAATTTGGCAGCTCTCTTAGACCTCCATGTTGGACCACATATTGCAAATGTAGTCTGAAATGTATCCAAAAAAGACAAACATAGGAACTGAAATTTTAACTCTTATTGGCAGTGACATTAGTAGACTCAACACAGACTCTGGGGTTTGGATATATTTTTCTTGTTTTTAACTACAGGGATGAAACAACTAATACAGCTTCAATCCTTTGTGGTATTTTGCTTTCATGGTGGAATATTTTGCTCTTGCCACCAGACCTCTCTGATGTAAACTGGAACTTGTACCTATTTTAAAAGAGCAGAGTAACTCCACAACACTGCACACACAAGCATTTATGTACATATTCCAGAGTGCACTCTCTACATTCAGTTATTGGAAACTTGAGAAATCTCTATGTGTTTATACTCTACCACCTTCTGCAGGGTGCCTAAGTAAAGCAAGATATTTTTTTTCTTCAAAATTATTATCTCAAGAGCTCTTAAAAGTGTTTACTTTAATTGACCTTTAGGATGGAATTGGAATATTCTGTGCAGTGAATTTGTAAACAAGCTGGGAAAAAACAAGTAGTAAAATCTGTAAAAGCTATAATTATCCTACATATCACTGGTCTGCAGGTTTCTCTCTAATTCTGCCACATAATAGCTGAAAAGTCAAATCTGCCCATCTAATTTCTTCTCCAAACCTGTTGAGCAGGTGATTGGCATGTTTTCCTTCTGGGCAGTGTGAAGCAGCAGCAAAGGCCAGGAGAAAAGGAACAGGGACAAACTAGTGAGTGGGCAACAGGAGATGGCTAAACAGCTGTAGTGGGTGGAATGGTGGCAGCAGTTAATGAAAGCAGAAAGAAGAGGAAGGGCCAGGCTGCCAAGAAGGTTTCAGGATGACAGAAGGGATTTGCATAGACCAGTGGTTCCTGCCTTTTCTGTGGCTTAGACGTACCTTAAATATTTGGCATTGTGTTTTGTTTGACTGAGCTCAGCTCCTCCTTTCTCCTCTGTGTGGAAATTCCTGCTGTCTCTGTGTCCCCAGCCCACCCTGTGGCTGCTGTTTCCATCCTCAAAAAGGCCAGGAGACACTGGACATGGCTGCACATAGAGAGAGTGTAGCTCTGGCAAACTTTATTCCCTTGAGCTCTGTTGCTTGTCAATTCTGTGTTCTTGCCTCCACAAGAAGAGCAACATATCTCATCAGGACTGCTAGGAGAGACCACAGTCTGTGGCTTTTTCTTTTCTAATAATAGAGTCTTCTGAGTGGATGAAGATGGTGCTGTCCTACTTTACTGAGGACACATCCTGTTGAGAAGCCAAATTGTTTCTTTTCGTCTCAGACACCAGAATCACACATGAAGAATGCACTACTACAAACACTAGGTGTCTTGCCACAGGCAAGGTAATGACAAAAATGGAATATATCACAGCAGCCAATGTTGGGAAATTGAGAAACATGGTCATAAACTAGGGATGTCAATGACAACTGGAAGAGATAATGTTATCACTGCTGCTTCTAATAACAGAGACACTGGCAACAAAACTAGGATTAGCCTGCCTCTTCTTTTCCACAGCTGTACTTTTCTGCAATTTCATCATATCAGCTTTTTTGTTTCTCTCTCAATAAATGTAAATAGCTTCTGTGTGTGAGCTGAAACCCTGGGTCTCACTATAATGGTGTTTCCCTTGATTTACAAGCACTCAGAGGGCTTCAGTTACCACTAGATCAGGTGAGAGGATCTGCAGCTCCTTAAAGCTTGATTTGATTTATTTTTATGTGTCACATCTCCTCCTCTCTAGTCCACCTTTGCTGTCTTCATCCTAAATTCCACACTACTATCTGATATGGATGGTGTGTAGTGCATTATCACCGTTCACTCATTGCTTACTCCTTCAACATGCAGCAATGTATCCCTTGGAACTGGACACACCCTAGAGAAGCACATCTGCCTTCCACAGCTTCAGCTCAAACTCAGTCAGTAATAAATCTGTATTGATTTTTCTTGGTCTCACAGAAATACTATAATTCATCTCTGTCTCTTTTGATCTGACATAAACAAGAACACTATTTCTTGGGAAATGTCATACTTCTTGTTGTCTGGATTTTCACCCAGGCTGCAGTTCTCCCTCGTAATACATGATCCAGTCTCTATCAGTCAGTTCCAACTATCCAAATTAAACTAGGAAAAATGGTGGACAAATCCTCTTCTTTGAAACCTGACATTCAACCTTCTTTTATCTTCATTTGAAAAAGCACAAGAACCTACTGACAGAAGGGAAGAGAGGGAAAGAAAACTTGTTTGGCTCAGTTTTTCTCTTTCTCAGTCAAGCATTGAAAACTGTTGTTCAAAGTACGCTGAGAATTAGGGAACAGCAAATTTGTGCAATTGAAAACAGTTATGTAAATTGAAATGCCAAATTTCCTGTGCCAGATGCAATATGAATTCACTGTAGGGCAAGAACTATCATTAGAGCTCCCTAGGAAAGGAACTAGAATAGCAAAGTAATGATTTTAGGGTAATATGCTGATGTTATTTGAAAGCTGGGATTGGGATGCAAACATTTGTGCAGCATTTTGGTTTATTCAGTCCCTTGTTAATGCATCTGGTATTCATTTTAACACCACTAATCCTAATGGATTCATTTAGTACTTGTGGATGTCAGAGGCATTTCCTGTAGGTGTTGTGCTGTGATGAAGCACTCGATACTGGACACTTAAGGTGTTAGCACATTTCCTTTGATTATGTAATTTTTTTCACAAGCTGTCACAATAAAAACCCTAATGGTATGTGTTAGCAGGAGCAGCTGTATGCAGAGACCATTGTATCAGCAGTATTTGAATAATGCCATGGTCATGGGGATTCAAGCCTAATAGGTAAAACATTCAGTAATCCTGGCAGTAAGGAGAATTTGAAAGTGTTTCAGAAAAGCAGTCTTGGTTGCATATAGAGATAGAGCAAATGGGCAGATTTTGTCAAGGTGGCAAATTTATTAAAAAAAAAAAAAAAAACAAAAACCAAAGCAACCTGCAGTCAGTCAGCATGAACTTTATCCAGATGAAATTTGTTTTCTAGCTTTTGTGTGGAGAAAAAGGATATGAGTGGGACAAGGAGGCAGTGTGGTTTGTTCAGCTGGATGCTTGCTCATTCTCTCTTCAGAAATTGCTCTGCCTATCCTATACATTTGCAGTTTGTAGTGGCCTTTATTCAAGAATTAGCATTGTCTTGAAAGCTTTCCAAAAGCTTAACTTTATGACAAAATAAAAAAGCTTGCAAAGTGATTACCCTCAGGTTTCTTGGTGGGGTTTTTTGAGCTTTTTGTTTTGTGGTTTTTGTTGTTTTGGGTGGGATTTACAGTATGGCTTAGGAATGTGTGATGGAACTAGATCAAAATGGACTGTAACATTTGGTTATATGGTTTGAATTATTACTAGACTTTGAAAAAATATTTTTATAGTAGAGTTGTAGCTTTTAATATGTGGGTTTGTCTCACTGCATGAGATCCATAGCATAGTACCTTCAAATTATTTCTATAAAAAAGCCTGCTACTTCTTTTCTCTATTGCAGTAAAATAAATGCAAGAGAATGTTTCACAACTTTTTCCTTGTCTAATATGTCAGTATTGTAATATCCAGCTCAATAAAATGTCTCACCAACACTAAATGTGAAAAGTAAACCTTCAGATCAGTATTGGGATAACACAGACTCAGAACACTGCAGGTGAAGCTGGGTCTTAAAACATTTTATTCTGATTCAGCTGCATCCAATTTTTCAGAATGTGTTTGCATCCATCTCTTCCTGTCAGAAAAGCAAGGTAGTTACTTTGTAAGTATTGGTCATATATAAAAGCCTATTGAAAGCTCACAGCAAGACCAAGTCCCCTAAAAGGGTCAGAGAAGATAGAAGTCTGTTTTCACAGCTCTCTATCTTTCAACAGTTGTAGTAGCTTGTGGAGAAGACAGGAACAGAAGGGTGGACATAAAGGCAAGTTATTCTGACCTTGTATCCTTAGCAAGAACTAGGGGAAAATCCAGCATCTCCAGTAGCAGGAAAAATCATTGCTACAGATGAAGTATTTTTGGTGGCTTAGTTTGTCATATAGGAGGTGGTATAGCTTTGAGTGGGTAGCAAAACTCTTTGTCAGCACCTACCATGAGTCCAGCAGGAGTGTCTGGGAGCACAGCTGCAAGCAGCAGCCTGCAGCTCCTCAAGGCACCCTGCGTGCCAAGCAGATCAAATCACCATGAAAGAGACTCATTCTCTTTAAATGTCCATGATATTGCTTATATAAAATAATCCTAAATGTGAATTCTACTGATTTTGTCACTGTGACTGCTGAGAGCTGAACTAATTTATCATTCCTGCAGTCACTCATTTATCAGAAGGGGGAGTTAAGTGGACTCTTGCAGGATTGAAATGAGCAGTTTATGCTCTCTCTGGTTCATGTCAGTGTTCCGAGTTTGTTTTTCCAGAAGCTCATAGAAAGGTGGTCCCCTTGAAATTTAGGTCTCTCTGTTTTACTTCCAAAATCATAAAACTCCAACTACCTTCATTCATGTCTTTTTTGCTAAACTCATACTGTGAAAAAAGATCTATAATAGTGCAGATACAGCAGCTGATGACCAAACCAACCATATAATCCACAGCTAATTCATTCCTGTTGATATGAAATAATGGCTTTTCTGAATATGTTATGCCTTTCTTACAGAATTCTTCGTTGGGATAAAGGATAAGGTTCAGTCATCATTTTCTGTCTGTCTTTACCTTCCCTCTCCAACTCCAGTCTTTCTTTTAATCCATGCTGAAATATCAGAAAGCAAATCTAATGTAAACAAATATCTCTTGAGACATCTGTGGGTTTGTATAACTGTTTTATGACTGTGACTCCCACCACCTGCCTTTCCCCAACTCCTTGATTGAAGACTACAGTGTACATGGTTGCATTTTCACTTGAAGAAATATTATTTCCCATTGCACTTTACCTTATTGTAGCATTGAGATAATGAGATGTTATTGCCTGCTAAAAATCACTTTTTACTTATAGGCTACTTTTCACCCTCTTGGTGCCCTGGAAAATAGGTGAGGTTGTAGAAAGAAACATGGCTTGACAGAGAGGAAACATTGGAAAGTACCTATCTTCTTTTTTCTTTTCTATTTTTACTGAGTTACAACTCAGGTTGCCTGTTAATGGGCTGTTGCCAATGTCAGCTCTGACTTAAAATATGTGAAGTAATTAAAGTAATTTCTTACCACTGAATTTCATCAAATTATTTGAAGAGAAGGGACCTCTTTGTGCCTCTTACATTTTCCTTTCTGTTCCAATCCATCTATTAAAGCAATACCAAATAAAGGATCTTCCCCATCTTCATTTACTTGGGAAACCCTACATAATACAGGATTTCCATACAGTTATATCAACAACCCAACATGGATTGGTTTCCATGTATGAAGTCTCACGGATATTTTTGTCACTTCTAAGGCCATGTCATAAGAATGTTGGGCCTAGGATTGTAGGTTTTCCTTGCAGGGCTGTGTTTCAGTATTATGTCCCAATGCATGCAGATAGAAGTAAAACTGATGCTGTCAAGGAACTCTTTCCTTTATAAAGAACTGTTTCTCTATTGAGGTATATTGCTCTTTCCTAGAAAACACATTACCACAGAGCTAAATAAAAACATTTTATGTGTTATATATTAAAAATTGTTTTTACCCAAATATATTTTAGACACTCACAGTATCATTCTTTTTATAGCACTTCTAATGCTAACAATAAATTTCCAGTATTTGGGCAGTTAAAAATATATTACTTTTCTCATGGAATGTATTCAATTTAATTCTTGGTATAATCAACTTTTCTTACTCAGACTTCCAAAAGATCTCTTTGGATGCTCAGTTAAAAGGTAAATTTCCTTGCTTCCACCACAGTAGAATGGACCCAAGAACATTATTAACTATTTGTAAGACAGATTGATTACTTGCTGGGTTCTGGACCTGCAGCGTGGATTAGGCCTGATATTTTTTTACTGCATCATTTTTTCTAGGTATCTTTTTCTTTCTTTGGCCTTCATATCATTAAACACCAGGGCAAGTGATTGACAGTTATCCAGAGTTTGTCAGAAGAGAGATTCTCAAAGGAATTCTGGCTGCTTCAAAGGAACAACATTACAGCTTGCTGCAAAATAATTAATGATGTTCCTTTAAATAAGCTGCTATGGAAAAGTTCTTTAGGAAATATGATCTGCCCATGGTCATCAAAAGCCACAGGCAAAAGCTCAGGCAAAGGCTGGACAACTCCTTTGTATTCTAGCTTTGCCATGAAGGTCATACCACATACATGAGTCTTTTGACTGATGTACCATTGGCTGATGTTCCCTTTTTAGTACTTCAAACACAATATAGTATCTGTGTATCTATTTCATTAACTCAGGTGTCTGTTTAAGCTGTTAGAGTTTGTGGCATATACTAATAGCCTTTGCCTATAGATGACTTTAGAAAAGCTTTATTTTAAATTTATTTAAATCACAAGAAAAGCATTGACATTCTTCAGAAAATACTGTATTGTTATTGTTGCTTAACCTAATTAGGAGTTGAATCTCTGGCTTTATCTGTTAAATACAGCAGAAGTAGCTTCACTTCTCTAGGTAGAAAATCCTGTCAGAGTAGTGACCTGAAGCTGAAAACTTGCTACTCATGTATCAGCTGTCCGTACTAAACCAGCTGAGAAAGGTAGAAATTAGACTAATCTTGTGTATTCCTCGTTCTGGATACTCAGATTTTCAGTTCTTCTGGTAGTTATCATGGTCTAAGGAAAATAAAAATAGGTATGACATCAAATAGCATGAAATATTATGAAATATCCAAGCACTTTTTCTTCCAAACAAAATAATCTTGCTGATACCTATTCTGGTGGCATCAGGAGCTTCCTGGTTGTGCTCACTGGGATATAAATTGAAACCTTTTGTGAAGTATAATGAATGCTACTTACAGAAAGCTTTTAAATTCCTAGGATCTGAATTATACCCAGAATATGTTGTGGGCAGCATGATATAATGATTTGTTCATCATGCCATTGACGTCTGTGTGACCCAGGCAGGATCTCACTCTCAGAGAGGGTTTGTCATATAATTTTCGTGTATTTGCCATCAATGTCATTCTGTATTGCTTCTTTGTAGAAGGAATACAAACACACATGTGTCCCTGCACACATGCATTTCCAGTTCCACCTTCACAAAGCACACTGCAAAGGTAGCCCCACAAACATGGATTGAGAAAGGATATTAACAACTGTACTTTAAAGCAGGCTGCTCTCTTTCATTATGGGTCAATTGGGAAATTATAAGAATTGATTCATTGCAAACAGCTGTGTTTGTGAAGGAAAAAAACCCCAACAAAACAAAACTAGCTGTGCTGGCATATATCCACTGCATGTCAGTAAAAGCATAAACATGTGCTAGTCACCAGATCTTAATTAGCTTTGTGTTCCCAGTTTGAGCATGCTAGCATTTTCTACAGCTTAGATTATTTTTCTTCACAATTTTGAAGTTATGTCTCAGCCCAATAAATCAATACAGAATGTGGAAATAAATATTAATCTTATAAATTTATGAATAATAGCTGTTGTTAATGTAGTTGGTAGTGATAAATTGTTGAAAGAACCAAAATGCTTGCATTTATCATTTTGCAGTCCTTAGCTAAGAAAATACAAATAATTAATATTTCACAAATCAAGCTTTTCTTTCCAGTCTTGCTAGCAATTTGAATTAAATAAATGTTAATTAAAAATGTGAAGGTGAGGCAGGAAAGAAAACAAGGATATGACCCCAGCATGAGACAGAGCATCACATGGAGGTTATTACAGTTGTACTGATACTGGGAGTAAGCACATGCTTCAACCTTACTCTGAACCTGGTTGGATATTTTTAACCAATTAATTTAGATAGAGGATTAAACAGAAATGGCCATGCTATTGAGACTCATGTGGATTGTAAGTGACCTCTGAAGGGCAGAGAGCTTAAAAGCTTGCTCAAAGAAGGTCAAACTTCGGGTTGTTCATGGACCTATTCAGTCAATATTTTTGAGAGTCATTGATTATTAATTGAGAAACAAAATAAAAGTATTTTAATGTACATAACTTTAGGTAATGTTTGTTATTCCTTCTGAAATTGTCTGGTTTCTTTGATAAAAAAAATTACAAGCATTAGGTCATTAAATTTTCTTTATATTTTTATTTAAAAATTGAAAAATAAATACCTCAGTAAAACTCTGATATTTTGCATAAAAATAGCTTATACTTTGCCATCCTAATTTAAATAGAACTACATTTCTTGTTTTTCAGTTAGTTTTTCTGCTATCTTGAGATTTGCCAAATAAAACCACCACCAAAAAATGAAGAAAACTTCTATCTTAAAAGCAGCAGTAAACACTGTAAACATTGTACTTTATATATCAAAAAGAAAAAAAATCAGACAACTGCACATGTTCTTTCTTTGCTTCCATTTGTAAAGAATGGTAAATTAACTGTAATGAAAGGTAAATATTTTTCAGTGGCACGAGTATGGTTTTTGAGCATAGGTTCATAACTCTCATTTTGAGTAGTCCAATCCAGCACAATCTGTGCTTTGTAGTGTTGGTTTTTATTTTAGTATAGAAAATAATGTACATATAGGAAAATTATCCTGATTGATATTAATCACAGGAGATAGAAATGGTGATAGGGAAACAAACCCTTGGAAGCATTTTTATAATCTTGCCATTCTCTGCTACTTGAAGGTGTGAGAGTGGTGGATTGTGGTGGAACACATTCTTGTTAAAGGAAGCATGGAAAATAAAATAATTTCTGTCTTCCATAACAAACCGTAGGCTAGCAGGTATTTGCTAATACTAATTCACAGCATTGGAGATGGAATTAGGAGCCTGAAAAACCTCCAAAGCTAACTTCCAGGTCAGAACCCCTTCCTGGCACTTGGGGAGTCTCAAACTGGAATGACTTTTGATGATTCCCTGGGATGGGAATAAGGATGGAAAGCATCCTCTGCTAACTGAGTTCATTCACGTAAGTGAAGAGCAGATTTTGTTCTGCCTGGTTTCAAAACATTCAAGAGCTATTTTAAATGTCTGTGTTTAGGCCTGAGGTCTCTGCACAATGCTATGAGTGTTGAACTTGTTGCTCTGTATTCAAGACACGTTCAGCTGCATCCTGCACTGTCAGAGGGCAGGTCACTGGAGTCTGCCAATTAAAACACATCTCTTGTGTTTACACACTGCACTGAAACGTTCTGGGATGAGGTTCTGAAGATTCTTCAGACCTGAACTGTAAACTATAAGGAATTAGTATGCAGGGGAAGCAGGTACAGCATACTCCTGAATGCTCAGGTATGCAAAGTTTTTTCATAAGACAGTGCTGTTGCAGTTCCCTCTCTGTCACAGCCTTTCTTAAAGCACAGGGTCACCTGCTGAACTATGAAGACAGACATTTTCTACAATAGTTTTCCTAGAGTCACCACTTTTTTTTGCTTATTCTTGCTTCTTTCCCATATTGTACAAACATGTCTTGAACACACAAGCTCTCACTGCAGAAAGACTTTAGAAAGTCTGCCACAGTTTCCTCTGGTTTTGAGGAAACTGTTCTCCTCCTCTGAGTTTTATGAGCTGGTATTCAAGGTTCAGGAATTTGCTTGTTATTTTTCCTTGTTGTTTGACGTAAGTTAGTAGAATTTTTTTTTTCTAGGAAAAGTTCTTTGCCTTGGATAGGTTTCCCTGGAAAATAAACTTACGCTAATATTTGGCAAAATTGGAAATAAAATGGCTTTGTTCTGAGAACTTTTGATCTTTTGATATGAATAGAGATTTCTTTATTGGTTGGTATTTGGCAGAAACCAGGGGTCTCTCTTTGAGGAATACAGTAATTTTTCTTAGAAACTTAAAAGTTATTGAAAAAGTTATTTGAAGTTTGGTTTGGGGTTTCTTTTTTCCTGGTTGGAGAGACTATTTTTTTTACATTGTTGTGAAAATAGTTGGCCAGATTTATCTCTGGCATTTCTCCACTGAGACCAAACTCTCTTTCTTCCCTCCATTCCTTCTAGCAGGTTGTAGAAATTATATCTGACAGTAAGTTTATGGTGCTATTTTCTCAGTTCAGGACATTTAGGGCAAACTCAAAACATTCTTTTTCCCAGTTTAGCCAACCAGCACAAGGAAAGATGATATGCTAATTAGTAAAGCACCAGCTTCCTCACAGATTTTGTGACAGGAAGATGGAGTTGAGAAGTGCTCCTTTCTGGGAATCCATTACTATTTAGACGAGTCTGCTACTGCTGAGAACTTTAACTGTCTTCACAATAAACAGTAGGGCCAAAATGGTGGGGAGGAAAGTTAAATAGCTGTATGGCTTTTTTACATCAAGTACCAGTTGCATTTTTAACATTTCATTTCATAACAATAGCACTTTTTTGTTGTCATTTTTAGCAAGTGTAAGAAACATAGTGATGATTTTGACCCCTTTAAAATAAATTGGAGATTTTGGGCTTCTGTATCCTTCATTATTGAGTCCTACTGGACAGATTTGTAAATTTGTCTGTGATTCAAAGAATATACCAAATCCTCTTATTTCATTGTATTTGGAAAGAGCACGATTAGATTATTAACCATTAGCAAAGCAATTGCTATGCCCACAGTGTTATTTTATTTTAAATTCCTCCTATTCAAATTCCGTGTGAGTCTATTCCATGCTAATCTATTGCATTAAAAAACACACAGGAGAAAGGAGTGAGGGAAGCCAGCCAAGAAATATTGGGCCTGAATATTATCTTTTGAATCTAATTATTATTCAGGAGTGGCTTGAAGTAAGATTGCATAACTTTACATGCTAGCTCTAACATTTTATCCTAGCTAGTAGGTATTCTATGTGAAAGTTCAAATTTTTCTTTACCTCAAGGAGGGAGGACATCAGTTTCTTTTTTAAGACATAGTCACACATCTCAGCCAAGCTATGACATCTCACCTGAAAAACAGTTTCCTTTCCACAGAGTAGGTCTGGTCCCCCTCCATGGAAGATATAACTGACTCATAAACCACAAGTGCCAAAATCATTGCTGCAATGCACAGCTAACCATCATCTTACTTCTCTACCGATACTACAGAAACAGGAGTGGTGGAGAAATGGTTGCCCATTTAGTGACAATAGAGGAAAAAACCCCTCTGTAGTAGACCCAAGAATATTTGATAACATTTGACCAGAAAGAATTGACTTTAAGTAGTTCAAAGAATTATAGGCTTCTGCACATAAACAGGACACCACGAAGTTGTGTTTACCTGATGATAATTTTAATTTTTTAATTAAGAAAGAGTGATAACTGGCTTTTTAAAAATAGTTTCATAAAAGTCTACAAAGTTTTCCTTATGTCATGTGGATCAGTTATCAAATCCTTCTTTAAAAGTTGTGTATGTCAACTCTATGCCCTCAGAGTGTTCAATTTATACAGTAAAAGTTCATTTTTTGTTCACTCTCTCATAATACTTGGCTTCTAGTCATCTGAGAGATTTCCTTGTTCACTGTTTGCTTGTAATACGTACCCTTTTTATCATTTTAGTGGCTGCATGCATTGGTGTGGTTTTCTCTCTACTTAGAAAATCCTCCCCTTCTTGAACTGTAGATTTTGCTTGTTAGCCAACCAAGCCGTTCAAAACAAGACTGATTATCTTGTCTCTAATGACCATTTTCAAGACACTGCCAAATAGTTTTCTTTGATTCTTTTAATGCTATTATTTGATTACAAAGGAAATTTGATTACTCCCAAAGCCTTACAAAACATCAGTTTTCAGAAAATTGTTATTAATTTTTCTCAGCTCTTCAAAGCTGTTCTCTTGCAAGGCAACAATTACTGTTACATAACTGGACCTAAAAGTACCTTTGGAGAGATTACAAGAAAAAATATCTGAACTGCTTTGTCTCATACTCTCTATCATGGAAATCATGATGAGTCTGCAGCAGATGACAATATGAAGGGTACAACTGTATTTTTACCTGAGAGGGGGAAAGTGGGATTTAACCACAGATATAAAGCTTGAACTGTGGTATTTCCTGCATCTCTTCCTCTCAAAGAAATCAGAAGATCAGACTCTCTACACTCTCTCCATAGCCCTCCTCATATGGCTAAGCCAGTGTACAAAGCTAAACAAAAAGATTTGTCTGAATAAGTATATATAGAGCTAAACAAAAAGATCTGACTTCCTTTGAGAACGTGTTATCAAATCAAACATAAAGTAGCAAGAAAATAAAAATCTCCCTCTAGCACAATCCAAAGTTGACGTGAGATTATAAAAATACTCATGTATTTAGTCCAAGACTTTTACTCTGGTAATAAAGCAGCTTTCTTGGTCAATGTCAAAAGCTGAGCTTTGAATTTTATTTACTTGTACTTATAGCTTATTAGTTGAATGGGCAAAAATAAATTGAAATAAATAGAAGTCCAAATAAACATTCTGCCTATGTTTTGCTTTGATTTGAGTTTTGGTTTCTTTTGTTGGCAGGTATAGGAGATTCTTTTACAGATATTGGCAATACTGTAAGACATATGTGATAAAACTAAATGTGGAAAATTGCTGCAAGTACAAAAAAAGTAAAATTGGAAATTGTCTCTGTGACATTATGCTTCCAGTAGAGTAATGTTCCACATGAGCTTATTTGAAAGCTTTATTCTCATTGCACAGCTTTTTAAAATGAATTACATACACACACAGCAAAAAAAAAAAAACATTTTTTGTGAACAAACAAAGGTGTGAACTTATTTAAAATTGCTTCATGCTGAAGGAAATTAATAAAAGCATTGGTAAGAATAAAAAGCACAAAAGAATGAGAGGAATAAAAACTGCCAGGAAAATTCGTTGATGTAAGGCTATTTTTACCTTTTCAATGAGATATTGCAAAACATTTGACTGTTCTGATGTTTTTGCTGTTCTTAAGTGGCAGAATTACTTTCTCAGTGTTAATCATTGGCTGCACATTGCTCAGCCCTTCCCACCTCACTGCTGAAGAAGTACACTTGGCTATCAGGGGCCTTGGAAGAGACAGGAGAGGGTTCTTCACTTGTGCAAGTGCTTTTCTCAGTGTTGGCAGCATAGGGGAGCAGTTCCCATGACAAATGTGAGCACCACTGCTGAGCAAAACGCTCCCACAGCTGTGTCCAGCTTCCAACACAATGCGTGCACCTCGGTGTGCAAACAGCCTGTCCCAGAGTGAAGCAGCTCTCTGCACTTCTGCACATAGAAGGAACTCAGAAGCCCTGCTTGCTTTCACTTTCCCTGACATCAGAGCAGCCTGATTTCATAGCCAAGCTATGGTTTTGTTTGCCTTATTGTTTTGAATGTTCTGAATACCAATTTTTGTAAAGGAGCACTTCAGAATTCTTCAAACCCCCAGCCCATGAATTCAGCTTTTCCCTCCCTCAGTGCTGATGCTGACTGGCAGAGCAGCCTCCTGCCATCATGGTGTCTGAAGTTAGTCTTGGCAGGAGTTGTTATAAATTCTTAAGTGAAAATGCAGCATGTAAGTTTCTGAAGGAGCACTAAAGGCGTACTGAAAAATGTCATGCCCAGGTTAAAAGGGAGTTTTGCAACCCCACATAACCAACAGGTGGAACCCCACTGGGAATCACTAAGAAAAAACATTGGCAGTATTATCGTGGAATTTACCATGATTGTTGCTGAAGTCAAAATATGAAACCTTTGAAAAAAATAGGCTGGTATTACAGAAATTATAAGACTTTATAGGAATTATAAATATCAGAGGGGGAAAAAAAGTTTATTTTATAAACAGAACAAAGTTTCTCAGCTTCTTTAATCAAAGAGTCACGTTAGAAACTCAGCAGTCTGTGAAATCTGTAAGTCTAGTTTGATGGAATTGGCATAAATTAATCATGTTGGCTGTTTTTTTAGCATATTTTTAATATTTAAATAGTTTTGTTTGTGATGTTCCAAATCTGTTTTTCATGAGACAACTGGAAGAAATATAAATTATGAAGTGTAAGGAAATTTGAGGATAATTTTCATACCAAGCTGGAACTGTCCTGTGTAAAAGTTGAGAAGTGAGAGTTCAAGTACTTGAAACGTGAGCAGAGGATGCTGGAAGGATGAGTGTGGGTTTGAAGTGGCAGTTCATAAGTGTGTGTGTGAAATTGTAAGTGTTTTGCAAGAAATATAATATGCCTTCCATTTTTCACTGAATCATTTCAGTGAAATAATTTTTCAATCATCATATCATGAATACTTGAGGGTGGAAGAGTGTAAGAAAGCAGTGATGGTTGTTTGGGATTTTTTTAATACCAGTCTCCTATGTCTTTCAGCCAGTCAAATCTTTTCAGTGTGATTTAGTTTCACTCTCCATTAACAAAGTCCCACTCACAGCTTATCTTTTTTCTGATGTTTCAGAGAATCAAAGAGTTGTTTGTGTTGGCAGTGTAAGCAAAACTAAATAGACACTATGCAACACAATGAGGGATTGAAGAATGCTTCTACACTGGGCACGAGAAATAACACTAGGACACCTCTAGCCATCATTTTGTGGATAAAATCACACTAATTTATCTGGAAAGGTGCTCCAAAAAATGAAACTTCCAACTCTATGGGAGACTCCATTATCATTGTCAAAGTAGCAGTATTTTTCTGAGGGAGTTTGTAGTCTATCAATTAGAGTGTTATTGAATCAATAAGAATTAGCCTTTATTTCTCTTGAGGAGAGATTTTGTCTGTCTTTATAGCTGAACAATGAATAGATTACTGTGAATAGCAGAAGCAGTATCTTACATGTATTTGAATTAAACAAGCTTGTGGGACTATAAGCAGACCCTCTACCCACTGTTGCATTTGTAACAGTTTCTCCTTGACTGTGGAAAGTCTCTGTCTTTGACTCATGAGGCCTGAATCATTCACCATTCTCATAACACCAAACTTTAGGTTAAATACCAAGTAGGCATTAGTCATAGAAATATGCTATGGGTTTAGAAGAGTAATGAAGAACAGTGGTGGTATTTATAGAATGGTTTGGGTGGGAAAGGACTTCAGGGTTCATTTAACTGTAACTCCCCACCTCCACTAGACCACGTTGCTCAGAGTCCCATCCAACTTGGACTTCAACTCTTCTAAGAATGGGAGAACCACAGCTTTTCTCGTCAACCTGTGCCATTATTTCTCCACCTTCATAGTAAGGAATTTCTTCCTAATTTCTAGTGTAAACCTGCCCTTTTTTCAATTTGAAGCCATTCCCATGTGTCCTGTCACTACAGGCCATTGTAAAAAGTTCCTTTTCAGCTCTCTTGTAGGTCCCTTTTAGGTACTGAAAGGATAAGAAATGGGTGAAAGAAAAGTGTTTCTAATAATTTATTTGAAAACCTTCTGGAGACCTTGAGAGATCATTCTAGAAGTAAGAGGGTCATTGCAAAGACCACAGCAGCAGTGCTACAATAATATCAGCCAGTTTTTGTATGTTTCACATTTGTTCTTAAACAATGGTGATAGTGGTGGACTGAAGGCTACAAAGGTCAAAATTTTGCCACAAACCAGCAAGAATAGGGGTGAATATCAGTTACCTCTCAGTTCTTCAACAGTATAAATCCGCTCCGTTTTGCGGTTTTCTAATCCCATTCAGGATTCAAACACCTCTATGGAGAATGCTTCCAGTTGGCAGCAGTGTCTACTGATCCTGATATTGTTAATAATGCTGTTGATTGTTAAAAAGACAAAGTATTATAAAATCAAGCATAAGTAGCAAGAAAATAAAAATCTCCCTCTAGCACAATCCAAAGTTGACGTGAGACTATAAAAATACTCATGTATTTAGTCCAAGACTTTTACTCTGGTAATAAAGCAGCTTTCTTGGTCAATGTCAAAAGTTGAGCTTGAAATTTTATTTACTTGTACCTATAGCTTATTAGTTGAATGGGCAAAAATAAATTGAAATAAATAGAAGTCGTGTGCTCGCAGGGGTCATGGAGCTGAAAAATTCTAGAA
Source organism: Agelaius phoeniceus (assembly GCF_051311805.1). NCBI lineage: Eukaryota > Metazoa > Chordata > Aves > Passeriformes > Icteridae > Agelaius > Agelaius phoeniceus. Next base: position 41,807,897 of record NC_135265.1, read on the forward strand.
AATGTATATTTGAGTGAACTTCTGATGTCAATCAAAAACATGTGTCTTTCAAACACTTAGATTCAGATTGGATAAATTTTATTATCTTTTGAGGACTTCCATTTAGAGGATGTACTGTAGAAGTAAAAGTAGAAAGCATGGATTATAGTTACTTCCAGCTCTGCTGGTCTTTGTTTTAGTAAATAATCAGTAATCTGAAAGTTAAAAATATGGTAAGAAATTAACTGTTGCACTGAAAAAACAGTTAAAAAAACTTTTTTAAAGGGCCCTTTTTTATGTAAGGATGTGGTGGCTCAAAAAGCACTACATAAAACATAAAAAAGCACTACATAAAACAGCACCTGGACAGCATTGACCATGTACTGACAGCCATCTTCAGTCTTGTCTAAGATGCAGTTCAACTGCAATAGAAAAGTAAAATATTTTTCTTCTCTTTTTTTTTTTAATTTTTCCTCTCAAATCAGCAATGTCACTCTGATCCCCAGGGTTAGTATTCTCACTAATATGGTGAGAAGAACAAATTTGGTAACATACAAGGATGGAGAAGTTAATAGTCTGTCCTGGACAAAAGGAGAGAAATAACTCTGGCTTTGAAGCATCCCTTCCCCTAGAGGAACAATCTTTTATATGGCTCATAAAAAGAGAGCACTACCATCTGAAGAGTGTTACTGGTCTTATGGAGTTTTAAGGGGTTTCTGAAGCAGAGACAGAAAACCAGGGAGAATTCAGAAAGGGCAATTTTGAAGCAGCAACTCTTGATATAAACAACTTGGAGGAGAAGGCTTGGACTGAACTTGATCTTACTGTAAATATCTTTGGTCATGCACCCAAACCTCAAAAAAACTGAGGCCTGACTTGGCTTAGCATGATGATAAGGTTTTGAAAAGGAGGTGAAACGTAATTGCTCACAGATGGCACAGTGACCTGTGATGATTGGAATTGTAGTACCTGCTTCAGGGGAAAAAAAAAATCTCAACTCTCTTTAAATGTAAGGTTTCTGATAATTCACAGGGAACTAAATGCTTCCCAGAAACAAACTACACATTTTTAAAGTCTTGAATTCAAGGTAAATTCCATACTTCCACATCCCACTTCTTGTGATTGTTGACTTAAAACTGTTAAATGCTTTAATTAAGCCCTTAAAAACAATCCAAGATAATACCACATACTAATGCAACTCCAAGACCACTGTTGTAGCTCACTTCAAGGTGGAAGGGGAAAGAAGGTATGGGGATACTCTGGAAATAAGGCTTTCTTAATGCTTTTTTCCTGAAGAGGAATTCTGCTGTTTTAATCCCAGAGTATCAAAGTGACCTATTTGCATGGCATAATACTGGTGGGTGGGGATGGTCAGACCTTGGAGGGCTACTTTGAGTGACTCTTCAGGAAGCTGCTTTGAATAGTGGAGGTGGTGATGATCCATGGTCATAAAAGGAAACATTCAGTGCTACAACTCCTTGGCATTTTTGCCCTGCTGCCTCTCTGGCCAACAGCCTCACAGCTCTGGGCCATTGCATCCAAATCTGCTGCCTCTCAAAGCAACAGATACTGCACAAAGTGTAGATGGTGCTGGCTATCCTGTGATGTATGAAGTGAAGCGTTGACATAAAATTGCTACAGGACTTGTGATTTATAGCTGTAGGCACTTAATAATGCCCAAAGCATTTTGTGAATTGGGTGGAAAAAATAAACCAACAACTTGCATTTTGCAGAGTGGGCAAAACTGCTTCAACAACAAATGGTTTCAGAGCTTATTAAGAGAGAAAACTGCAACTTAAAGGGACAAGCAAGTGGAGACAAGAGTGAGTGGGAAATAATGTCTCTGTCTGTCTTTAAACAATAAAGTGATAGTGGGAGTAAAAAATGAGTAAATAAATAAAATGCCATGAGAAGGGTCAGACTTCTCATAAGTAACACCTACAAATCATGTGTTTGACCTCTGCTGCATATCTGAATTCATGAATAAAATGTTGTAATTCAAAAGTACTAGGATTTAAAAAAACCAAACCAACTAATAAAGCATAGTTTAAATCTCAGAGTTTAAAACTTTGGACTGGAGGGAGACAAATTTATCCTTCCAACTTTTAATTGCTTCCTGCCCCCATCATTTTGTTCTCAACATATGATGGCAAATGCAGAATGAATACATTCAGCTTTCAGAAAACACAGCTCAATCAATCCTGTGCAGAAACACCTACTGCTGTGTGTTAACAGGAAAATGTCTTCTATTAGGCATTTAGTAAATTATCCTGAACTAGAGAGCCTACACAAAATCTAAATATTTCATCTAATTTCTGACAGATGGGCAAGACCTCACCCAGACCTCTTTTTAATCTGTTTTGATTCTCTTTCCTGTAGATTATTTTTTAGACTAGCATCTCCTTGATAGTTATTGGTCTGTCAGCATGGGCCTTATAAATTTTTGCAGGGCTTTGTAGTTCATTTGTATGAAAACTCATATCAGTACAAAATGTGACTCAATGCAGTTGAGCCTTTGCCTTTGCACTGCCCTGCTGCTGATCTCAACATTTATTCCCGGAGCCTCCTAAGTTCAGTTGGCATAAAGGAGTTAAGGTCCACATTCAGCCTGGTTAGAAAAATGAATTTTGTCAAAAATACATATTTGTTTTAGTAAGCTGCTTTAATGCTTTGCTAGATGCATGCCCTTTTAAAATTAGTGAATTAGCATGAATTTTCATTCTGTGATAATTTTATTTAGGGCTTTCTTATTTCTCTGAAGTGCTGAAATCTGCCTGCTTTTCTGAAAAGTTTAAGTCATTTTATAGAATAGTACAATAGAACAAGAATAATTTACTGAAGAATAATTACAAGAATAATTACAAGAATAATTTACAAATATGTGCATATTTGTAGTTTACAGTAACTTTTATTATCTGCATTCATGGATGAAGTCATTAATGTTTGAGGATATCATTGAGAAATCTCTCAGGAATTTCACACATTCAGAATTAAACCATCACTACCATTTCTTTAGTTCCCAAAAACTGTACATTCCAGTTTTTTAATAGCACCTACTATTTGTGCCAGGGACTAAACAGAAATTTTAGGGGATTCAGAAGGAAATTTCTGCCTTGGCAAATTTGCTTCTTATATTTTCTATCTCACTGCTAGGGGGGAAAGAGGATCTATTTTTATAGTAAGGCAGCTTTCCCAAGCCATTTCTAGTTCAATGCCCAGGCCACTGTTGAAATTACAGCCCTGAAGATCCTTTATATACAAAAGCTACCATGGTTTATATTCTGGTGTGCAAGGTGATGTCCAGAGCCTCCTACTAACCAGTGCTAATTTGGTCAGTGTACAAGCAGTAGGAGAAACTATTTTTAAAAAGGATGTGATATACAAGTCAGAGAGGAGACTGATAGATGAGCTATCTTCCCCACTTTCAAAAAGAGCTGGCATTTGGTTGCTGCAAAATGTGGTGCAGCTATCTTCTGTTTCACTCCCTACTCCTCCTAGGTTTTCAGCTTTTGCCCTTTGTCTGCCTGTGCCAGTGGTTTCAGCAGGGTGGTGCACCCAATTAAAAACCACCTCCGAGACATGGAGGCAATTCCTGGCTCAGGGCAGTGAATGCACAACCTCAGCTCTCTAGAACAGGGCCTATAAAACAGGAAAGAGCTTCTATGTAAAGTACAAACAATATAATGAATCAAAATGCAATGCTGCTCACTATCTCTTACTGGCTTTCTGGCTATCTGGAACCTCCTTCTGCTGTCACTGACAAGAAGGAATTTTGCCAGTGGCATTGGTAGGAGACAGTTTGCTTCCTTTCTGGTGTGGAAACCAGTCCAACAGTATTTTGAGTTTTGTATAGTGCTTTGTCCTGAAAACGCCTTGAGCATTTCACAAACTATGGAAGCAGTCACAGTTTAGCCACAGGCCTTGGGCAAAGCACAGCCCATTGTGTTCATTGACTCCAACACAACTCAAACTGAGAGTTACAAACTGGTGCTTAGGTTCCTCCTAGCACCCAACAAACACTGCCCGGGAAAGACTGGATGCCTTGAGAGATTTAGGAACCAGAATGGTCAACAGAGAGTCACCTGTTTGGTCTAACAGGACTAGGCAATGCACTGGTGTGTTATAACTTAAAACCTACCCCCTCCATCCAAACAACTCCACAAAGACAAAAGACTCACTCCCACAATAACTTCTTTTCAAGGCAGCTTGCCTGCAGCCTGTCAGCCAATAAAGAGAGAGCCAATTTTTCCTCTTGTAATATATGTTAGAAATAATTCATGCTATCAAAGTATGTATTTTATAAGGATTGTGAAATCCAAACGAGTCTCTGACCACAGCAGCCTGAGGGATGGATGTCTATTCAAACTCCAAAATTCCTGGAGAGGGCTAGATAATGATTGACACTTTAGTGTAAGAATGGACACTCCCAGCACAATGATCACCAGTATCTTGAGTCGGAAGCCTAAGAGCTATCATCGATCATCGTCCTGCAGATAACACCAATCAAGATAGCCGGGGACACCAGAGTTATAGTGTGAATGCCTGACTTTCCCAAAGTCAATCAACACTGTCTATCAACCAGGAGACAGCCTTTGTCCAGCTGTGAACACTGAAAGAACCAACTATGAATGTGAAGAGTTACAAAAGAAACTGGGACTCCTTCGCCTCAGGCACAATAAAATGTATAAAACCTCGTTGCTAGAAGCAGCTCTCATGAACAGGGTGGGGGATCTGATGCGATACAGGTCCGATCCCAGTTCACCCAGCGCCGACCCCAGGCTTGACGCTGTCTCTTTGGCTGTGGTGGTTTTGAGGACCGTATTTTAGTCGTGCAAAAAGATAAATAAATCTTTTCGCATTTTTTTTATAATTTGGCTTTCAATTGATCGTTTATAACACTCTCAAGTGCAGCTTGGTATCTGTTGCAGTAGGGCAATGTCAGTGGCTGGAACACTGATCTAGGACAGAGGAGACAGCAGCTGATTCTTGTCTTTGCCTGACTGGTGAAGATGCCCACATCTTGCAAAAGTGAGCATTCCATATGGCCACTGACTAGTGAGAACTCCATATGGCTGGTGCTTTCTTTTTCCTGAAGCTGTTCCACTTAAGGGGAATATGTTGCACATTCACTGGGCCAGTGAGGGGAAACGTGATACTCGGCATAATTTTTGGATACTTATGAGGGAAAAGGAAAGGACTAGGTTTAAGTTACTGCTTTGCAGAGGGTTTGCATTTGACACAAACCAGCTATGAAGTATGTGCTGACTTTGGAGCAAGACCTGGAACTCAGAACATTGCCTTGCCTAATTTATTGTCATCATTACCTAGAGAAACAAAATTCTAGTTTTTCTCCACAGGCAGCACTAAAATTGGTGTTCTCTGCAGTGTGTTATGTGTTTGGGGGTCTTCTGAGAATTAACCTTTCCAGGCAGATGGGCCTGGTGGAGATCACGGATTTAAGGACTACAGTTTTGACATGATTGATGTTTAGGCATGAAACACCTCATTTGAATGTCTACCAAAGCAGAAGAAGTTTGATCTTTTCACTTCAGAACTCAAACCTAGGTGTTTCAAGCCTCTGACCAATATTGAAACATGAGGTCACCCTTCCTCTCCTGTTGTTCCTATTCATTGTTGAAATGTTACTTCCTCAGCAGGATTTGCAGATTTTTAGCTATTAGGGCAATATTAAACAGGATATTGTATCTGTTTGCTTTAGGGGTGCAAACATTGTGGATACTTGTGTGAATAGTGTAGAGGGCTGTCCCATCATTAAAATTGTTGTGGTCCTAATTTATGCTTATATTCAAAAGACAGCACAAGAAAACAACATAACAAAAATTGCATGTGGCCTCTGACCCCCTCACATAATGTTGGGCAGTGATTCAGCACTGACTCAGACCTTTCTACTGAGACAGTTGGACTATTTCCTGGGCAGCAAAGAACCTGCAGCAGGAAATAGGAACCCTACAATTCCAGGCACAAAGTAGTGGCCTTGGTTCCCCTTTGTGCTTTTGCAGAAGGTCCCATTAACATTAATCAGGGCTAGGGACAAAGCAGCTATGAAACATTTCAGCAAAAAGCTACTCTTTGTTGGGTTTGATGCCTGCTTTGGAATTTTTTTTTCTGGTGGATTTTTTATGATCATGGGGTTTTTCTGTAGGAGAGGAATCTATAAGCTGTTGCCAAAGGAAAGGGAAGGGATGATAGTGCTTGTAGATCAATTTGAAACATGAGAATCTGCAAAGCAGTCACTGAACTGCACAGAGGGGATGAGCTAAAGCATTCATGGCTAAGGGATTTGGCTGATTGTGGGTAGTCCCAGTCCCTTCTTCCAGGACTGCCTTTTTCAGACAGTTTTAACATACTTGGGAGGCAAGACAGCAGCTTAACAGAGCCTGTGCTTCTCTCCTGGCCCTGGGATCCTTATTAAACTCTGCACAGGGACATGGTACCCCTGAAAGAGGGAAGTAAGCATTAGTCTCTCTCCCACACTTTGTTGGGCTAGATGCTTTTCTAGGAGCCCAGAAGTTTTCTTTGAGTTCTCTAATTTCAATATAAGGCTACTGTTTAAAATCTGACAGTTCATACTATTTATTTACTTCAGAAGCTGAATCTTCCAAAGTGAGCCTTGCTCACCTGCTTGAGAAAAGCACCTTTGTAAGCACCTACTCACAGGAGACTTAATCCTGAGGAAATCCAGACATCTGCCCAAGCTCTAGCTCAAGCCATAAAGTTCTTAAGAAATGCAGGATTCCAGACAGATCCTGGATCTGGTGTTTTTTGCTGACTCTGTCCAGAAAGCTCCACCTGCATCTTGATGCCAGGGGTTATCATTCTGACTGCACATCACTTATAAGGGTCCCAGTACTCAAGCAGGACCCTGGTTGAGTATTTTGGAGGGGGCAGGCATCTAAGCATGAGATGTTTTACTTACATGCTACTATGTCCCTTACTTGACCTACCCCCCTCAATATATCTGTTTAGAGCAGGTAAATAAGAGACAGAACTTTTGCCAAATGATTTCACATGTGACTCTCAGAACATGTGACATAAATCCCTTCAATACCTCAGTCTGTCATCTGCTTTCTTGGATGCCCTGCTGTTAACACACCTAGTTTCCATTTCAAATTTTTCAGTCTGAACTGAAAATTTTTTTAGAAAGAGACCATCTTTTCTGTGTTTTACATTTGATACACAGTGAATGTCTATCCTTAGATCTTAACTAGTGGCAGTGCTAATTGTCCACAGGCATATCCTGAGGACATAAATGCCACAGAGCTTCAGATTTGCCTTTGAAATTTTCTTTAATAGTAACAAAAAGGACTCTACCTTTCGGAGGAACAAATTCACTTTCTAGGATCGTTGTTAAAAATATGTGCCAGAGGATAAATAGCTGGAATTTCATGTTGCCAACAGTCATACTAAGCTGCTGGTTCTGGTTAGCACATGTAAATGCAGCAAAGCACTGCAGTTCCAGTGCCTTGCCTTGATAGCTTGTCATTTTCTGTAGCAAGTCACCCTGGCTACTCCACTTTCTCTGCAGTCTTGTCTTAAGGAGCTGTTGATGCATCACCGGTGATAACCTGAGCACTATTCCAGGGAAGAGCTGTCACAATTTTGTTTTCACCTTCTTCTGACTAACTGCAACTTCGGGGCATTTTACAGAACTTCTGTGTTTATTTTCCTGATTAGCATCAGGGTTCACAGTGAGTCATTCATCAGTGCAGCCACTCAATAAGCTTTTCCTGGGTCTGCCTTAGTGTTAGTCAGAAAAGCATGGGTGCAGTGCAGCTAGTCACCTTATCTGAGAAATGATCACCTTACTCTTTGAGTAGAGGATTAGTTTTGATTTGTCTGTGCAAAATGAATATCTGCAGTACATAGTTTGTGGCATTTTGAAGTGATAAAATTTTACTACTCTTTTTTTTTCTGGTCAGCTTGCAAGCTTGCATGGTTTCACCCTGTTTTACAAAAAGAAAAAAAACAGAGTAGCCATCTGGAATTGAATAATACAAATGGCCTACTGTGCTGTCTTTATGGTAAAGATATTAACTGTTTTGTTTTTCCTATTCTCCAGTGCTTTCCAGACTTAACATCTTACTGCAGCTTTGCTTTATTTTCCCACTGTGTTCCAAATACCTCTGTGAAGTGTGCTGGGGGATTAATTCTTCGTGCTTCTCAAATACTCTAATTTTGTCTTGAATACTCCCATGTTTTCAGGCTAACGAATCTCTTTTCCACTGATCTCTTTGTTCTTTCTCTAATTTCTACTGCCAATGCTGTGAAAATGTGGTTTTCTCTGAATAGAACTTGAGGCACAGAGTTGAAGCAGAATATGAGTGTAAATCTTTTGGCAAAGTTTCCACTTCCTTGAACACAAATTTTGTTTAGGAAAGGAATGATAGACTAAAACCCTACATTGTGGCTTATCTGCACCAGTGCCATGTAAACTGACCTGTAGCTGTCATGTAAGGTTTCAACATACTCTTCATTGGTCTTATAGAATAATAAAGTGCAATTAGATGCCAGTTATGGCAAAAGAGTTGCACAGAAAAACAAACAAACAAAAAAAAACAAAAGAAAAGGAAAAAAAAAGAAAAGAAAAACAAAACAGTGTCATATAGTGCAAACAAACTGAAAAAGTATTAAAAATAGCATAAGAAAGAATACAAGGCTGTTGAGATTTGAATTGGACAGATATTCAAAGACATGAAAGTCATGTGTCTATTGTGCAAATTTTAGAGGCTAAAACCTATCCTCTTCCAAAAGTGCCTGTTAGCAGACAATTATTTCTTATTATCCAGGTGTATTTTCTGAAGCCTGTAAAAAAAGTTACAAGAACTTAGGCGCAAGATCATTTTGATAAAAATTTTTAAATGGAAGTCTCAGTTAAGTACAAAAGGATTAAACCTGCTCCTTTTGTCCTATAATAGAATGGTATCTTATGGTTTTACTGCCAAAGAATGAAGTGTTCTGCAGTTAAGCTGACACAGATTTATTTTGCAAACCTTAGTTCCTGCTTCAGATTTTTTAAAAGGAAAACCTCAATTTAACAACAATTAGTATAAAGTGTTAATGGAAGAAGGTGAGCATGTAAGGGAACAAACAGCAGCTTATTCAAGCTTAAGCTGTCTTTAACAAGCACATGAGAAAGATTGGGTATGTGTTCTGTGCAGCTGGGCTTAGCCTGTAATTTGTCTGCCTTTTTTCACTTAGGCTAAATATTAATAGTGTTAGCCATGTAATTCCCCATAAAATAATAAACTTGGAAGTGGAGCCTGAGATATTATTAGCAGTGCCTTATTTTTTCTTTCTGTTAATGTTTCCCAGACAATCCCCTGCCTAAATCCTCATTAGTCAAAACTGCAAGAAAAACAGTGGCAACTTGCATTTTGTGAATTTGTAGTTCCATGCACTTTCCTGCACAACTCTCTTTGCTTACTTCAGAATTATCAAATTACTTCAGTACAAGCGAATCTGCCATTTCTCTATTTATTTAACATTGGTTTGCTGAGTTGTGGGTGGAATGAATGGTATCAAAATGTGTAGCTTGTGGTGGTTGGAGGCATTTTCATCATACTTTCCTAGTTTTATGACACTTGCTCTTTTTGTTTGTTTGTTTATTTTGCTTGAAGCAAATGTGAATAGTCCTAAACTTCTGAGTTATTTGTAAATTAAGCAGATGTTCCATTTTTAGTACATTTAGCAATCATTTAGATCTTTTTTAGGTTTTAATTATGTTTCAGGAATTGTGTGCTTGGACAGAAATTAAGGACAAAGTGCAGGAAGAACTGATTTACAGTTGCTGTTAACATTTCTTAGAGTGTAGATTTTTCCTTTTCATAAGGGCCATAAGGGCCAGTGTAGAATGCAAACTGCAAAAGTACAAGACCAATTACTTCCATGTTGTGCCACAGTGAATTTCTAACCTAGGTATTCTTCATGGGAACATAGCTGGGAATAGCTAACAGAGTTACCAGTCCTAAATGGATGGCAGTGCTGCTCAGGAATTCACTCCTGAGGCAGCAGCAGTTCTCCACAGAGCATTTTTAAGCAAACCAGTGTACAAGGTTCTGTTTTGACTCAGCAGCCCAAGAAGGAGTGAGCAGAGTGTAGGAGCCTCAGTAGCTGCCTCAAACTGAAACAATGCTGTACATGAATCAGAGCTGTTAGAAGCACTGTTATTCTGGAAATGTATCAGAGAAACAAGGGATTAAATGACTGGGACAGATCTTTTCAGACAGCATTCCTGTTGGTGATTAGGTCTCCTTGGAAAATCTTCTGACCAACTCTATTTATCAGGGAGCAAAGTGTAGAAAAGGAAGTGTTGAAGATGGATGGAATTTATATGAATACCATCCTAATAATTTCTTTTCCATATTATGTGCACTGAGGCAATACAACAAGGGTTCAGAAAGGGAGGAAAAGGCCACGTAGACATGTAGACAGAACATTCTGGGTTTTTTTTTAATTTTTTGCCCAAAACACAGATATTTAAATGTGACAAATTTTAGGTAGTTCTGATGAGTTGTCAGATCATCAGAGAAGAACAGTGAGGAACTGGAGCAGGAATAGAAGAATGAAGTGGAATATCAAGAGGAATGAAAAGGATATTAGATGTCTTAGACATCAATAGAAGTGAGCTGTTCAGCAGCAGGGATGGAGAGGACAAGAAGCTTTTAGTAATGCAAATAATGAGGTAGGAGGGCTGTGCAGCAAGCCAGATAGATCTGAGAAAGTGCCCTGTTTAGAGGAATGTGTGTTGGTACTCAGTTAAGAGCTCTTTGATTATTAGAAATGGTGCAGACCGTGTCTGGAGTTTTCACTTCTAGCTTCAAAGGACATTCTTCTTGGCACAGAGGAAAAAGAGGTTTAGTTTCAAATCAAACCAAAACAGACTTTGTAGCAAAAGAAACCACAATTTGCTTATTTACTAAGAAGGCATACATAAATCTATTCAATTTGAAAATGGAGATAGCCTCCTGACTATACTGTTACAGGCCACCTATTGCTGCCTTAATTGCTGCTACCAGTCAGCTTAATTGGGAAATCAACTGTTGATTTACACAGCTGATATTCCTAATACACTTGCATGAATAAACGTACAACCTTGAGTGATTTTTATAAAAATGTGTCAGAAAAGTATATAGCCATTTTGTCTGGTGGTTTGGATTAACTCTACAAAAAGAAAATAACCTTCTCCAAACAAAAAGTGAAGTTGGATTAACTCATTAAAGAAAATTATTTCGGGGTATAGGATTGACAAACACAGGAAGAACTTACATTTTCATAGTTCACCTAAACTGTTTTTTCACTGCCTAACTGTTACTGTTTTTAGGCTTGTGCAAAGCCTCTATAGCCCTCACCTGCTTCTCCCATGAATTTATGGCTACTCAGACAAAGCCACTCATCCAGCTGAGCAATCTGACCATGTGTTCCATCCCAGAGGTTGTTTTTACCACCATTTGTCTATCAATCAGACTTGCTTTAATCAAAGGGCGTTATCTCATTCCTAAATTGTTGGAGTATGGCTGCAGGCTTGGATGAACGTGGACAGCACTTTTTTTAGTCCCAGCAGAGTACAAATACAGAGCATCATTCCTTTTCCCATGTGCAAAAGTAGTGTGTGCACAGGGAAAGGAAAAAGCTGATAAGAATGAATGTTAAATGTTTCTAGAGCCTGCATTTGAAGTAGCTACTCTTTTTTTTGTGCATTTTTGAGACAGTGTAAATCAAAGTGCTAGATTGGGGACACAGGATGGACTTCTTTGTGTCTGTAGAGGATTAGACAGATTGTTCAAAAGACTGAAGTCTTGGTCAGAGAGGCTCAGTAGGAGGATTAACATGATGATACAACAGGGACAGTGTTGCCTGCTATAGTCTCAGGACTGAAAAAGCAAACTGGTCACTGAATTCACCAAATTTGTTTGGGGTGTGTGAACATGGTAGTAACATGGGAGAATTTTGGGAATTGCAGACTTATTTGAAATGTGTGTTGAAAGGAAAACATTGCCCTCAGAAGCTTAGATCTCATCTACTTCACTTTAATTGCACACAAGCATATCACTCTCATGGAGGGTTTGATGGGTAGTTCTAAAAACACTAGATTACTACACAAGAAAACTGGATTGCAAGTTTCCACAGCAGGAATTCTGTTGCTGATGTTGGTATTTGTTCAAGTCCATCATTATTCAATTGAAGGGCTTGATGCTCCTGAAGAGAGACGAATTACTGCTTTGAAGAGCAGTGCTGGCAATGAAGAAAATATCAATGCTGCTGCTGGCTAATTATTTTCAAGTCATTGGTAGGGCTGTGTTATTACTGCAGAGAGTGAAATACAGTGCTGAAGATGTTCCATTTACTGATGAGAAGCTCTTCATTCTGACAAAGAACTGGCTTGCTGGCAGGCAAACTTGTCCTGCTGCTAAAAGAAAATTGGTAGTGCAGAGAGATTGTTTTTGAGACCTTCAAGAGGTCTAGAAACCATTTAAGAGATTTTCTCTAAGGCAAACTTGAAAAATAAAACCACAGTAAAGAAGCCTGCTCCAATAAATAAAACAATAAACATCCCTATTAAAACCCACTCTTTCAGGAGTTTTTAGAAAGGTGCAGACCCTTGAACACCAGTGGAAATTTTGGATGGTTTTAGGGTTTATTCTTCAACCCTAAATTTGAGTTTGATTTATTTTCAGGAATGTTCATTCTATGAGAACTGCAATATAACATTTTTGTCATTTTGTGAGAGGGGAGGACAAAAAAAGGAAAATGAGAATACAAGAAAAATAATATTGCAGGTAATCTTTTAAGGGAGACACTGACAAAGGAGAAATAGAGCAGACAACAAAAAAGGACAATAAGGATTAAAATGTTACATGATGAATGGTTTGCAGGTTGAGAAAGTTTGAGGTAAAAGGAGGGGAAGTAACAGCAATTCAGAACAGTAGTGATAAGCTGGAGAACAGTCACCCTTGTAGAGGATTTGTTGTCATGTTGTGTAGTGGATTTTAACAGATCCTTTTTCTCCTAACACACACCGAAACTTTTTGTTTCTGGTTTTAAGCATGTGGCTGTGCCTGCCAGTGGGTTTTTTTGCTGAGCTTTCTGGGTTTACTGAAGCACACAGTAAAAAAATCTTTCAAGGAAGCCCACACATGGATCAGTATTTATTGTTATAACTCAGGGAAACTGAAGCACATGAAGAAAGGAGGTATTTTGCAAAACACCTTGTAAAAGTGATCATTCTGGCTTACCTATTATTTTCTGACTATCCCACTTCAACAAGAATTTGCAGAGTGGCATACTTTGACTAAACCACTATGCATTTATTCAAAGTGTTCAATTTGTGATAATACCAGGGCCTCCAAGTGTATGCAGAGGAATACCTTACCAGTACAAAACCCCAGAATTGCCCTTTGTTGAATTTTCATTACTTTCTCCCTTCTTCACGCTTCACAGAATTTGAGCTGGCTTTAATGTCTAAACATATCTTTAAACATAATCAAACTTATCCTGATATAAAGGAACTGCCAGAGAACAGTTAATAACTGTGGTTTCCTTGGCTAATTCAGTGCAATACCCCTTTTTGCTTTGAATGTGAGCATGGAAAGGAATTGTAGATCTCCTTTAGGTATGAGAGGAAAAAACAGTTTTCCCAGGACAGCATGGGCAGGTTGAGTACCTCTTGCTATTTTCCTAAGAACTGTATATTCAGTAAGTACTTCATTTCTGAACCAGATTACATTTATTATACTAACCCACACAACCAGGATGTCTTCTAGTGAGCCAAAATGCCTCTGTGATGTGGCTTGCTGCCCTTATTTAACTTACTATTTAAAATAGAAATGAAAAATTTATTTCCATGTATTTTTGCCATTTTTTATTGTCTTAAATGATTGAAATTTAAAACTTAACTTATGCTTTTCTCCTTCATACTTTACTGCTTAGAATTTGAATTAATTTTATCAAGGTATGTTGGCTTTAATATTTACATGTATTGTGTTATATGATTCTCCATTGCCAAAGGCTAAGCTTTGATATTAGTTGATAAATTGATAGATAAATAAATAGTGCACTTCTGGAATAAGGTGTTATTCTGTCGCTCAGTTACATCACAGTGTTCAAAATCTGAATTAATTGAAACAGCATAAATTTTACAATCCATTTTCCAGCCTGTGGTAAAATGGAAACTTTGCCTACCATTAGTACATTGCTTTACTACCATTATTTTGTTAAATAGAGTAATAAAAGTAGCAGAAATTGCTTCACGAATAATGCAATAAACTGTTTATAGATTATCATTATTTTTTATTTCTTTGGGGTCTTAGACCTAAGATTGACAAAGTAATAAACATATGTGGTTTCCTTTCATCACAGCATCTATCTTCCCTTCATTAGGTGGTTTCTGTTCTCTGGCTTGAAGGCATGTTGTTTGTGAGATGTTCCAATGCCAACAGGGAAATGCCAACAACACATCCACATCCACTTTATTGCTATTACTGGGTCCATCAAATACTCATGATTGCTGTACTGAGCTGTAAATTTACTGTGAGTTTCAGTCACCAGAGGGCACTTGAATGGTTTTCACACAAACCATCTTGCAAATGACAAAAATACAGACCAAGCTGTCTGTGGGGGGTGCAGACTGGGCACATAACTGTAGCCTGTGATGCACCAAGCTTTATGTGAAAAGGAAAACACAAGTGAAGAGAAGTTAGTAGAAAGTAAAATTTTTAAGAATGTATCAGGAAGGCACTGATTTCCTAGCTAAAAATGATGGAGTGGCATTAATTTTTTTTTTAATTAAAAAGATGAGTCAGATTTATCTGCTGCAAGAAGGAAGTAGAGTTAGGTTTTGTAATATCTCCACTTGAGGATTTTTAGTTTCTTGTCAGTCTGCCTGTAAAGCTCATACTGTGTTTCCTCTCTGAAATGCCTTTAATAGCACAAAGTTTTGTGTTATGGAAGCCTTCTTAAGTTGATTGAAGATTTTTTTCTTTTTGAGTTAATTCCTGCTGAGAAATTTAATTAAGATCTTGAAGGTGATGTATACTTTGGTTTAAGTTAAAAGACGTGTTTACTTCTTTTTTTTTTTTTCCTAATAATTACTACTCCCTTTCAGAGCTATTTCAGTCACATACCTATATGCCAAAAGACCCAGTCAAAGTCATGGTTCACTCACCTCTAATATTTTTTTTCTTTATTAGAAATAGGGTTTTGGTTTCTCATTTATTTTAGTTTGCCAGAATGCAGGGAAATAAACCTTCTAACATCTGTGAGTTTAGGGATTTCTTTAACAAACTGAAAAACAAGATCAGATTGAGGTCAGTTCTGAGCAAGAGGGGATCTGAAGTGCACTGTCTGAGAAATACCCACTCCTGTCCATGTTTCTTGGTTCAGGTGTGTTCCAGAATGGTCTGTAATAGCAGTTAAGCATAATGAGGGCTCCAGACCACATCAAATATGACAGTCAGCTAGTGGGGCTTCCTGCCTCTCTTGCTGCAGGGTATAAGAGAGAAACACAACCACACTGCCTGTGCACAGCACACAAAGCTGAGGGCTGGAAGAAATTTTCCTCCAGCCTGCATGCAGCCAGTCAAACTCATCATGCAGTGATTCACCAACCACAGAACCATTTAGGTTGGAACAGACCTTAAAGATCATCGAGTCCAACTGTAAATCTGCCCAGACACTAAAATTTTTGGAGATGCTACCCTTTTGCCACTCATGGAAACCTGGAGCTCTCCTAACAAGCTGAAAACCAGTATTCTTTTTGGCTAGACTCGATATAGGCAGACTTTTCAGTGTTGCTAAAAAAGATGTCTTGGGTTTCTTGAGTTCCCTTTCTAAAATAACTTGTTCTGTATGGACTCTGAGTCTTAGAATCACCACAGACAATGAGTGCAATGCAAACGAGTAAGGGAAATTAGAAATATGTGAAATTTTCCCAGAGTTTCATGCTTAACAAAAGATGGTGGCAAAACAATTTTCAAAACCGGAACATCTATATAAGGCTCTCCCCACATCTGTTGCTATTTGAGAGACCCCTGGGAAAGTGACCAACACTATCCTTCTGAAGATCTTAGAAAGGGAATAACAGGTGAATATACTTTAAGCTATGCTCTATATAAATCAGTCATATGGCTTCAAGTTTTGCTGTACTTTTCCAATTATGCTTTCCACCTAACAGTCACTTTTTCCATTAGGGAAATGCTAGATATTCCCTTTGGCAGCTCTGCCTAAATAATTTGGGATTCACATTTCTATTTTCCTAGTGTGACACATTCCACTTCCAACATTGATACTGAAACTTGGTTTGCATCTCTAATTGCTCCCTTATTTATGCTGTAACCCCAGGATATAAAAGATGAGACATGGAGCTGATAGCACAGAGATGAGTGGGAGTAACTCCACCAAATTTAGAGAGAACTCTTCTCAGTGATGTAAATGGACAATTTGTCCTTGACTTAAAAAACCTCAGCATGCTACCCAGTGAATTTATTTGGACTGACAGCAGAGTAAATGAAATTAAAATATGGCTAGTTTTAGACTTTGAAATAATAAAGAATGCACTGGAGTCATTAGTTTTACAAATTTTACAAGGTAGATTGTGCAGGAAGGTAAACCATATGAGCTGCAAGAGAACATGACAGCTTAGAGCCTCAGACTTTTTCAAGTAATTCTTGGGTTACTTTACTTTTCCTTGGAAACCATGTCTTTCTCTAGTGGGAACTGGATTCTTAATGATGCTTCCCAAATGAACTAATTAGTTGCATTAGTATGTGTTCAACAAATTTAAAAAGAAATCAATCTAAGGTAGTACCAAGGCTGGACTTGTTGATTTCTATGTTTGGAAGTTGCTGCTTCCAGAATACTGCTAAGTTGTCTTGGGGAAGCTCTACCTGATTAAAATCCATCTCTGTATTGATTTTCTTCAGCCATGGGATTAACTCTAAGTCTTGATTTCAAATCCCAGTTTGTGAATTTCTGTGTTATAAGTCTTACTTGTCTAATTCATTTAGGCTTTACCACTGGCACAGTGTCATATTCCAAGAAAAATGGAGGGAGAGACCTCAAGTTACATTTCTGGGCTTTGAATCTGAAATCTGTCCACAAAATTTGCTAAAGTACTTGAAACTTCAACAAAAAAGTATGTTTTATATTTTTACCCCACGCCTCCATTTAATTTGGCTTGCTCATTATGGAGAAAGATTTTAATCAGAGAAGTTAGTGAACTGGCTAATCTGTCATTATTTTGCTTTTCATTACTCTCCAAGATCATTCCTGTGCAGCTCCAGTATATTTAACTAAAATGAGGATTTAGCATTCTAAGGCATCAGCTTGTAATGATTCATTATTTCTAATATATTCAGTTCATACCAGATAATTTAAAAGTAAATCCTTTTAACTAGTTCCCTCCAGTGGTCCTTATGTAAGCATTGTGCTCAGAAGGACTTCTGGAATCACAATCCATTACAATGTCTTGTGGAACTGGGATTTTGCCTTAAAAAGAAAAAGCAAATTATTGCTGTTTAATGAGGTCTGTTCTGAGTTCATTGACACTGAGTTCCAAACAATATATAACATCACTGTCAGTCCCTATATTAACTGCATATTATGCCATTAAATGTCCTGCTGTTTTTTATATCATGGAAATTTGTGCCTCTGGATTGCCTTTATTCAAATGTTACAATGAAGTGATAGAAAATCGATGATGAATATTTGATTCTCAAAAGAAAAAAGTAAGTTATAAATGTAGGACTCAACAGCAAGTTCTTAACATTTCCAAAATATTCATATAGTATTGAATTTGTGCAATTTGGGATGCAGGGGGCATCCCAAAAACTCTAGAATGATAAAATTAAAGGTCAAAGTCATCCCAAGGTCACACCTGTGCAATTGGAATGAATTCAGGGAGAATGTGTGGCTCTAGTTTTCCTTCCCTGGCTGGACATTTCCAAGATATTCAGAGATGAACTTCATCTTCAAAAGAAAAAAAAGGAAAATACAAGTTGGTTTTTTTCTTTAAGATGGCATCATGGGAATTTGTTTTGAGGTATTAAGTTTTTCTGAATATTCAACATTTTAAGCAGGTTCTGTAGCTACCTGAGAGCCCCTTTTAGTAATAAATGGAGAAAGCTAGTTAGAGAAATGTTAAATTCTGTGCCTGCTGGACACAGTAGATAAATTGTTTTCTTCCTAAATGTCCTCTCAGCTCAGAGTTTGCCTAAATCCTCCAACTGTCTCTAACACAAGTAACCTGCCTTCATTTGGTCTCTTCTTTACCTTATTTGATGACAGCACCACTTATCAGAGTAAAATCTGTAGCTAAGTCAGGTTTAATTAAGTTATTTAAGTTCATAAATGACACATTTTTTGGTTTTGGGGGGTATCCATTCTCCTCCTATGGAAGGGGCAGTGATCTCCTATGGAAGTCAGTGACAAGCCTACCTTAGCATTCTTTGGTTTAGGACTGGGCCCACAAATGGGATGGTTATATCCATCTTCTTCAGTGAACCAGGTTCCAATGAAATCAGCTTATGGATTGGTCCAAAGTGCAAAGGAATCATAGAGGTGAAAAAATACAAGTCTTCAGTGTGCAAAGGACTAGCATGTAAACAATTTTTATTATGTAAATTTCATTATTTTCTTTTCCTTATCCATATTATGGAGTATTTTACTAAAGCTAACTTGGAAACAAAAGTACAATGTTATGAGTATTTCTCCATAAAACCATAGGGTCTGGGGATTTTTCCCCATGAAAACTGCCAGTATCTAGATGGCTCTGGCAACTAGCTGGAATATGGGAACTGCCCATTCAAGTATTTTCTCTACATGAGAAGGCTGAGGAACAGCCACTTACACTTTCTGTGTCAGCTGTGTGCCTCTTGTGGTTTAACCCCAGCCAGCAACCAAGCCCCATGCAGCTGCTCCATCTCTCCCCCAACAAGGAGTTTACAGTGAGAACTGGAGGTGTAAAACTAGAAACTTCTGGGATGAGACAAAGGCAGTTTAATAGGGAAAGCAGAAGCTGTGCATGGAAGCAAAGAAAAACAAGGAATTAATTCACTGTTTCCCATGGTCAGGCAGGTGTTCAGCCATCTCCAGGAGAGCAGGGCCCCATTACAGTTACTTGGGAAAACAAACACCATCACTCCAAATGTTCCACACTCCCCCCTTCTTCCCCCCATTTTCTATACTGATCATGATGCCCTAAGGTCTGGAATATCCCTTTGGTCAGCCTGGGTCACCTGTCCCAGCTTTGTCTCCTCCCAGTTTCCCATGCACCCCCAGCCCCCTCGTCAGTGTGGCAGTACAAAAAGAAGAAAAGGCCTTGCCTCTGCATTTGTTATTCCTGCCCAGGAATAACAAAAACATCTCTGTATTGCCAGCTCTGTGTTCAGCACAAACCCAAAACATAAGCTTGTACTAGATACTGTGAAGAAAAACCCCAGCCAAAATTTTATCTGTAGTGTTCAGCCTCTTTTAAACCTCTCTTGTGGATGGCACTTTTCGTCTGGGTGAATCTAAGGACTCAATGGGTAAAATTACAGAGTTCTCTTCAGCCCAAATAATAGACCACTCACTCGGGAGACAGCATGTCTGTCTTTAAAACATGGATCTTGACTGGCATCTCATCCAAGTACCAAATAATTAATTACACCAATCTTCATTTATCTTGAAATTTGTTTCTGATTTCTGCTGTTGCCAGCAGAGCTGCACTAGAACCATTACATTCTATTGGCCAGGGGGTTTGCTTAACTGACATTTTCCAAAATATAAGTCTTTTGCTGAAAATAACTTGTGAACAGCATTACTTATAGAATGGAAGTGTGAGCCAGCTACAAAAACAATTCCCTTAGCTCCTCAAAACATTTTAGAATCAAATTTAAAACTTGATTTTGAACCGCAAATAATATATAGCGTAAATATTAATTAGAGGAAAGAGAATATCTTTGAATTAACTGTAATTAAAATGTTGAAAGCAATAGACATTTTATAAGTGAAGCTTTTCTGTTGTTGTTGTTTTTTAATTGTTACCTCTGGCCCTCTAACCTTCTCAGTAATCCAAATTAAATCATTCCCAAAAGACCTAATTAGGTCTTTTCCAATAAAACAAAGTACAAAAATGTCAAGAATAACTTCTGCAATATGTTGGGTAAAGGACAAACACCCTTGTCAAAACAGGATACCTGGTCAGAGCCACAGATCACTCAGCACTCTCCTTTCACACACATTGCTGCCCAGATTAGAGATAGCCAGGAAGTGCGTGTTGTTTACTTGGAAGCTGGCATGAGAATTGCACTGATGTTCCAGCTCGCCAGGATGGAGAAGGGACGTAATAAAGAATGCAGCAATCATCCACAACTTCCCTCCCTCATCCTCCACGACTTTTTTGCCATTAATTTAGTTTACATTTAACAATGGGGGGAAAAAATAGTCATGTCATCCTAATCTTTTCTTTGTAATGAGCTTCAGTTTTGCTATGCTTGCTTGGGTGGATTTTTTGTTGTTTGGTGGGGTTTTTCTCCAGTTAAATTCTGCTTCTTTAGACTACTTTCCTCTGCCTCATAAAATGTTGTTTATTGGTGCTGCATTGTCAGGGGATCAGCATGCTGTGTTTGGAATTGGGTACAATGGCAGTGACAATGTGTATCCTCTGTGAAATTATGGCAAATTTCTATGTGAATTGTTTCATATATTCTCACACATGGCCTGTGAATTTACTCTGTAGAAAATGCTGCAGGCAGACAAAAAAACAGCCCTACAATGGCCATGAAAATAGCATAGTCTATAGGGCTGGAAATGAAAGATTTTGAAAGGCAAAGCTGCCCTTGATGGTCACTGCTGTGTGGTCTATTACTGTTCTGGGTTCTGGAAGCTCAAGGGGAGCACAACGCCCTGGGCAAGCAGCCTTCACAAACATTTTCTACACCACAGAACTGGGCCTAAAAATAGTGTGCTTTTTATCTCCTTGTGCTTCTGGGCTCTGTCTTCTTGATACGTCACCAAAATCACTCAACTGGTCATAAAAAAAGTGTCAGAAACTTTTTCTTAGTTGTTACATCTGCATGGAATAGACCCACAAGTTTGATGGTAGATCTATATAAATGCATGGAGTGGTAGTAATTTTTCTACAGTGGTCACTTTAAACAAACTTTGAGGGAAAAACCTGCCTCATGTCAAAATGCCAGTAACAACAACACAACTTTGTGCTTTGAATGACTAAAATTACTGAATCTTCTAGAAGCTGCCACAGAATGATGCAAATGACCTGATTACAAATTTTCAGCTCTGAGAGCCATGACTGGAACAGGAAAATACTTTTAAAAACCTTCACTCCACTGTTTCACTGACTGGACTCAAGCAGGACTCATGACCCAAAGTCCTGGGGTAAGAGTTTCAAAAGAGTCTTAGCCCAACGTCTTGTGATGGCAGCAGAAAAGAGTCTGCTGTTGAAATCACATCATACTTCTCTTTCGCCCAGAGTTAAATAACAGAGAGAGTTAGTGCAATACTTCATTTCTAAGTTCCTGACACTATTAACATACAGAACTAGGGGTGCAGTATGTCTAATATGTCATGTATTCTCTTCAGCAGAAGAGAAGATATTGAACGCAGAATGTTCAAAACCTGTTTTTATTTTCATTTTCAAACCAGAATATTCAAGTATTAACTCTTTCTTTCAGTGAGGAAACTCATGGAAAATATTAAAAAATTACATATTTTGGACTATAACTCACAGGACCAAAATGTTTGCATAGAATTTGGTTTTCTTTGGGTGGAAAAATACTAACCCAAACCCCATTCAATCTATTAAAAAACATCTATAGCAAATAGTTGCCTTTATACCTTAAAACACTACTCATGATGAAATATATTCAAATCACTATGACACAATGAGTTCTGAACTCAAATCATCTCTTGTGAAGTTAAAAAGTTTCAAATGTGCAAAATACCCTGCGTATTTCAGGTTGTGCAGTGCACATTCTTGGTTAGGCAAGCAAAGTGCCCTGGCAGCTTAACGTACATTAACATGGAAATACTGTAGAGGACAATCTCAAAGTTGAGTTTTAACTTCATCCAAAGTAAGGCATTGATGGGATTTCCCTGCTTTGAACTTGTACATCAAGGGGCATAAAGGAAAGTAAAGGAATTTACATGTATTAACTATTCTCTGGGCAGTTTGAGTAAAACTGAAGATGGAATTTCAAAGCCAACTCAAGTCTCTAAAAGAGTGTTTACACAAGAGATTATTGTGCCTTGAAAAGGAATTCGGATTAACTGTGAGAACAGAATCTGGTTCCTAAACTGGTGATCTAAGTACTGACTCTGTGCAGGAAACATGGCCATGTTACTTCCCTTAGTCTGTGATTAGTGGGATTCAGTCAACCTGGCATAATAAAAATGGTTTGTATAAAGGCTGACTTCTTTTTACAGCTGATTTGAAATTTCTGAAAGTTTCTTTAGAATGTCTTATTTTTGAAGTGGTTAAAGTAAGTGAGATGTTTATGTCCCCATTATTTGAAATGTACATGTCCTTGACTATATTAGCAAGTATAACCTACTCAGGTTCTTCTTTCTACTTGAAAAGCTGTAAGGCATCATAATGGGTGGATGAAATTTGGGGTTGCAGGACCACAGTTAGAAAATATTAGTTCTCTGCTTTCTGTCTTCTCTTAATGAGATGATGGAAAAACATGTTCTTGGAAAGCATCAGGATCAGAAAATTACAAAGCTATTCCTCAAACCATATTTACTCACCAAATAGGGAATATTTAGAGTTTTGAATTATTTCCACTCAAATTCTGAAGTATTGTCAAGAAAATAAATCAACTCTTTTTTTCATATCACTGCAGAATTTTCTCCCTTAGTAAGGATACTGATGCCTGTCTTGGTTTTTTTGATGGGTTTGGGTTTCTTTGGTTTTATCTTTTGTTATAAAATCAAAACAGAATGAAATACCATAATGATTTCCATACAAGTACTACTTTTAGTTTTGTTTTATTCTGATAACAAAGATTTATTTTTCTGTTAGAGCATTTTATAGCTCCTTTTCAAAAACCACAAATAGTATTTCCCTCCAAACCAGTTGTGTAAATTAACTTGAATAATGTGTAGGAAGGGAGCTGTTTTTGATAAATAAACCAAATAATTCTTCTCACAAAAAAAAAGTCTCTCTACTATCAATATATCCTACCTAATACCAAATAACAATTCCCGGAACAAGGAACACTGATTCTCTTATTTAATTAGAAGACTTGTTTCTCATGGGCACTTGTGCTGATTTATGAATACCTATTGTTCTTAATTTAACTACGCATTCAGTTTTGCACAATGGAAGACATATATGCTCTGGCCTTGGTTCATTCAGTGTACACACAAAACCCGAGCTTCTCTGTTTTACTTTTAAGCAGCTACCAGGTTCTTAATTCTAGAAACCCTTGAGCCACACTAAATATCATTTTATCCGGCAATTTACCCAGGAAATCTGTGAAGAATGAAGGGAGAAACATTTTGTTCTTTAAGTTGCTGAATGTCATAAAGTATAATGAAGAGAGGGGTTTGTTTCAAGTGTTTTAATCCGAGAAAATTTAAATAAGCATCTGAAACTCAGAGGCCAAATTCTCCCATTATTAGCAATTATATGAACTTATTGAATGTAAGAGTAACAGCAATTTTCAGCATTATTTGAATTTATTTATACCTCTTAGGTCTGTGACACAAGGTTTCCTAAAATTAAAGATGAGGTACTGGGGTTAGAATTGTTCTTCTCCCTCTCCTCCTCTCTTCCTACTCTTCCCTGATCTCTTCCACCTCTTCCTCTCCTCATCTTCCCTCACTGTTACTCTGTCTCTGGTCCATATGGGTGAAGGCTTACAAAAATAAAAAGCAAGTCTGAAGTAATAAATACACTTTGATTCTTTTAAAAACAGTGGATTTTGGCAGTTGAGGATGTATTTGCAGTAAGCTTTTATAATTCTATATAATGTATGTCAGGATCAACTACCATATTTCTATTTCTTCAAGGCAAATATATATATTTTTAAGCTATGAAGAGGGAGAACAATAGTTGTAAGATTATTTAAATATCTCAACTTAGTTTAAACTTTAGGGTAAAACATTTTTCAGGCAAAGTTGCAAGAAAGAGTAAAGCCAAAATAATTTTGAAGCAGTATAGGCTTGGGCGCACCAATCAAAATGTTTCTGATGCATCATATGCATGATCAAAGCCAGGTATGATTTATCTGTTAAACTGCATTTATCTTTAACTGCATTTTAGTGTTTCTGTCAACACAGCTTAGAATGTTTGGTCTTCTTTGTGCATGAGATGGCTCCAGATCATGATTTTCTATTTGCCACCCTAGTTAGCTTTGAGCAAAACTTAGTGTCAAACTTGATCAACTTCAAACTCATTCTTGCTGATTTTGATTGCAACATCCACAACTGAAACTTAGAACCCTTCTGAGAGTAGTATCTGCTTCAGATTTCCCATTTGCCTACTGGCACTGTGTTAATCAAGAAGTGATTTGTGGACTGGGCTCTGATGGTTAGAGCCATTTGGTCCTCTTAGATCCTCTCCATCTTTGTCTGAGTGGGGGCTTAGATCAAGTGATGAAATCAAGCATGCTCGATCAGGAAAAAAAATATTAATGCTGATATTTCTCTGAAATATTGAAGAAATGTAACTTAGCAGAACAGGATCAGAGTCCCAGGGAAATCATCTACACATCTCATGTCAGTGTCATTCCTGATAGTTACATATCTCACCACTGGTGAGAAGATTGTAGAGCTTCCTGCAATATGCTGCAGGTTTTTCCTTTTCTGCTGTCAGAAAGCTCCTCCCAATGCCCATCCCAAATCCTTCTTATGGAACTTTAGGCTGTATTAGGCACAGGGAATGCATTTTCCTTCTTTTTAGTAACCTTCTCTATGTTTGACAGATGAGCAACTCTGCCTTCTTCCCTATCCCACCTCCTTCACTATTTATTGAATCTTTCCTTTAAGGTTGTGTTTTGAGAATCTCTTTTTCTTTTTCCCTCTCTTATTTTTCGTGGCTCCTGAGTTGAAATTTGGGCACAGGTCTGCCACTTCACTCAGCACTCATATACCAGCAGCTGACGGAAACTGGCATCCTATGTCTTTAAAATTGCTTCACATCTGGCCCCCGGTATCATAATTATCATTTTTCTTCCAAACAACATGACATTGTTAACACAGTTTTTGAGGCACTATAAACCCCAAACCATAAAGAAGCCCCATCTAATGAGCTACTCTTCCTATTACTATTATCTAGTTATGCAGTTAATTAGTCTTACTTAATTGTATGTCCTCTTAGACTTACATCCTATGTTTTTTAGGTAATTTCTGCAACTGGCAGGATCACTGGATCCTAATCCTGTCCTCCAAAAAACTCACAATTCATCCTAGCTCCATGCCACTTGGAAATTTAATAAGCATGTTCCTGTAATATATATTGGTGACCTACCTATTCATATGAATATTGCTGCGTTTTCTATAATTGCTGGATTTTCACTAATTAAAAAAATGCTAAACAGGATTTCTTGTGGGTGGCATGTTGGTCTAGAATTCCAGAAGTCGTGAAATACAAGTTCATCTTTTACATCAAATTTTTGTGAAAAGTACTGTATAACAGATACATAAATGGAGTAGCATTTTAGTTCCATTTTCCTTCAACTGTTATTACCTGAGGTATTCAAAATTGAAATTTGTTTTAGCTGAATCTTCTTTTCCAGGTTCCAAATGGACATCAGTATCTTTGCATGGAAACTAAATGTAATAGTTCCTATCCTCCACAAAGAACCATTTTAGGCATTTGCAGTATTGCAGTTTCAGCAGGGACTTTGCTATTAAATGTAATATGGTGCAGGAGTAATAACTGTTACTGAAAAACACTCTAAAAATTCTTCCTGCATTTTGCTGATTATTCTTTCCAAAACAACAGCCTACCCATGAGTTATGATCCACTTCTCTGAGTGAATGCTGCTATTTGTTTTAGAAATCTACATCTATTTAAAACAAGCCTTAGCTCAGTTTGATTTACTGAGCATTTAAGCCCCAGAGGATGCATAGTCAATGTATTCCATTAAAGAACAGATACACAAATCTACTGACAATGACCAGAATTTGTTTATTGCTTGTTACATTTACAGCACAGGTCTGGGCATTTGGGCCTTTGGTTTCTGCTGCTGACTGTGTGTGACTGTCAGTAAATTATTTAACCTTTCTGTACTCAAGTTCCCTTAGCTGGGCATTTTACCAGCCTCAGAAGGGTATTACAAAATTGAACTAAGAACTGGCCTTTTGAGTTCCTCAGATAAAAAGTGTTGTCTAAGTGCCAAGCAGTACAGAAAATCTGGAGGGACCGTGCTGACATTTAGGATGTGGTTCTCATTTTCATTACTGTTGAGCTTCACTAACTTCAGCAGTTATTTCTGTTATTCATTTGCAGACAAGAATCACATCCTTTGTATTTTAAGGGGCAAAGAAGAACTGTTCTTCCAACAGGCCCATTCTGTCAGTGGGTAAAAAATGGGCAAGCCTTTTCTATTTGGTTTGCCAGTGAGGAAGAAACACCTGTAACAAAATATACACATATTTCAAACCTATTCCTGTTTAATTTAGAAATTAATGTACTTCTTGAAGCGGAGATGGATTGGCAAGGGCAGGCCCTTCATTTTGCATAGCAATACCTTTACTCCCCTGCATTACCTTGGGCATAGGAACAGTCTGCTAGAAGCAGCTGCTGAGGGCAAATTTAGGTACACTTCCATTTGACTCCTCTTGCTTTCTTCAGGGCATTGAGCAGCAGAAATGAAGGGCATGGCAGGCTGCTCTCCTTCACAGCTCCATGCTCTCGTGGAGAATTCTTTAGGACCCATACTCAGGAAGAGATTACCCCTTGGCAACACTTGCAGCATTATCAGTTATAGCAATCAAGGCCTTATTTGAAATAAATTTACAGTATTTCTTTCTTCCGAGATCATATTTCTATTAACTTCAGTCTCCTAGTAAGATTTCACTTTTTATCTTCCACACCAGGCTAAAGGTACTTTTCCTTTTAAACCCTTTGTGATTCTTCTTTTGTAGTTTCTCCCCTCTTCTTTTACTCGTGTACAAACACCTTTTAACTTTCTCCTGTAGAATTGTCCAGCCACATTTTAGGAGAATCTAGTCATGCGTTTACAACAGGAAGTTTTGCTGAACAATTGCAAGGGTGTTTGGTTTTGTTGCCTTTTTTTATAACACAGTTTGGGAAACAGTGTGTCGCCTTCATTCCTCAGAAACTTCTGGATAAATTTGTATAATTTTTTGTTTTATATTCTTTTATTCTTCTTATAGTTCCATGATTTTCTTTAAACTTGGAGGGGAAAAAACCTACAAACATGAAACCTGGGATTTTATTAAGAAAATCTGGAAATACTTGGAAGTTAACATTATAATTGCTAAATTTGACAGGGGTTTGTTCTTCTCAAAGACTTCTTCAGTCAATTCAAGACATGAACTCTTTCACTCTTTACTGTACACCAAACCAGTGAATGTTTATTAGCATTTTTTCAGTCATACCTCTCAAAGCTACAGTTTCTGCCTCACACATTATCACAAAAGTATTGTTGTCCATATCCAGCTCGGTCATACGTTTCTGAAATTCTTTATAAATGTATGTGATCCTGGACATGTTACTGCAATTCAGAACCAAGAATAGCAGCAACATGCCTTCTTGTGTACTAGATATGAAAGAAGCTGAGGGCAGGGAAGTAGACAAATATTTCCATCAATTAGGGAGGAATTTTTCAATAACTTGCATTCTGTTTAACTGTAATGATTTGTGTGTGTTATTTGATCCATGCCAGTGCCATTTCCTGTAGCAATTGAAATGCAAGATTGATTGGATCAAGGCTAATAATATGCTCATTTATATAAACATATACTCAGCATTGTTCAGTGTCATTTTTAAATGGTTCTGAGCCAAACCAGGAGCTTTTAGAGGCAATAAAATACATGGCTTGTCTAAATAATGCAGTCCTTTCAAAAGAGTTGACCAAAAATTAATTTATTTATTTTGTTTACAGCAATAAACAAAGATAAGCAAAGATATCAGACCAATTATTTTTGGCAGCTGACATTCAGATACTCAGAGACATTAGCATTGACAAAGAACTAAAACTTAGCTTAAATATAAGCTTAAATTATAAAGTAGCAAAGATTTTATGTTCTTCTCCACAGCTCCAAATAGATCAATCAGTTTTTTCACCATGATGTCATGTACTATTTAACAACCAACTGCAGTATCCTTGAGGAATGGCAATATCTTAGACAACAGAATAATCATGAATCCTGTCATCACAACAGCATTCTCTATGTACATTCTTTACTACTGGGACATAATCTGTGCATTTTTTTAATACTGACTATGTTTTCTACCTGCTTACAATTTACTTCTATGTTGCTCTCTGTTAAATTGACCTAACATCAGAATTTTTTTAACACAGTACTTGCCAGAAAAAAAAAATCAAAGTATTCTTACTTCATGTGGAAAATCTTCTTACTTCACATGAATACACACCAGTAAATTGAACTATAGAAATAATCTGTGTCCCTGCAGATTGTAAGATTACCAGATAGAAAAAAAATGTATTAACTCATTTCGGTTTCATTTTTTTAACCTCAACCTTCAGAAGTATTTCTCTCTTCAAAAACTGCTAATAAATGCAGGTAATGACCTTGCTTCAAATTACCTTACAAGGAGTCCTGGTTGAAAACTCTGGCTCATTTTTATCACATGGAATATCAGTGACTAGATTGGTCTTCGATAAAACTTTTTAGGATTTAGAAAAGATGAGTTGGGTGGTACAAAGGAGAAGCAGATGAGTTAAACAGCAGCTCAGATGGGAGAACTGTCACAGGCAGTATTAGAGGAGCCTGACTGTGCAGGCTGTGAAAAAGGCTTACAAAACTGCATCCACTGTGCTGATTCTCCCATCCACTGAGCTGTGATTAACACAGTTCCATATGAAGCTGGGGGAAAAAAAACAGGATTTAGTAATATCTGCAAAACATATTGTTGTGAAGGAAAAATAGTCTAGTTTGGCTGATGGGTCTAGGGTAGGTGCCAAGGCAACTAAATCATCAGTTCTCAGGCACTCCTGGGAAAGAGTGTGGAAAGTCCCCTGATTTTATACAGTGTGTTAAAATAGTTCTTTTGTTTGCATCATGTTAAGGTTGAATAAGATACCATCTGTGCTGAGTTTTACATCTTATGAGAGGAATAATGACCATAATTGGTCTGATATCAGCTACTTCTACTCATAAAAGAGATATTAAGATGGGTATAACAGCAAAGCAGTCCTGGATAGGTGCCCAGTTTTGGATCTTGCCTGTAAAGGTTCAAAAAATGCCATAGGACTCTGCGCAGATTGGAGGAAAGAAGCAATTGTCTCTAATAATTACTTCAAACCTTTCTAATTAAAAAATAATTAGAAATACTTTAGAATAGTAGCGCTTGTTTCTCATGGTAAGAAGGCACAAATAATCACAGATAACGTACATATGAGTCAATTAAATGTCCCCAGGATTGGCTTTGAGATCAAAGAGCATGGAAGAACCTGTCCATACTGTTAAATTCTCTGATTCTCCAAATCAGGCGTCTTCATCCAAACTGCCATTGGGAATTTTCCCTGGCCGGTATCAACTTCTGAACAGGGCCCAGGACTTTTCAGAATGGGCTATCAGCCTTGGGCCAAAACTGTGCCTGGAAACATGACAAGTTAACAGCATGGATGATTGAGACAGAGTGTCCAGGACTGTGCCTGGCCCTGCTGCATTTGTTGCTGTAGATGTAGCCTCTGTGCTTAGGTGCCACTCTGTTTCTGTGTCCTCTATGTGTGACATATGAATGCCATCAGTTTAGAATTTGATGCAGGGGTAGAAAGGATGGCAATGAACAGGTAAAATAAAGACTGTTTAAGAGACAAAACCCATAGTGTGAGTTACACCTCACATACATTCTAATACTCTTTCTCTCTCTGTCTCTCTAGTTTGGGCTTTTTCATTATTATTGGCTGTACTGCTAAGAGTGTTCATAAGCATATATTTGTCATTCAAAAGGTTCTTTCACTTATGCCAAAAATGCAATAAGTGAAAATTTTACTCTTAGTGCACATCTTCATCCCCTCAAAAATTTGTTACTATAAACATCTCACCTTGTTCCTGCTTTTGAGATCCCTGAGTACTTAGAAACTGAGTTCACCAAGCTGTAGCTTAGTCTACATATCAGTATGCATGAAATCAGTATGTATGACATCAATATGTAGAAATCATGATAAGACACCACTATTAACCTCTGATGTTCCTTTTGCAGTTGTTGGATTTTCTGTTGGTTTAAGTCGTTTAATTTCAGCAAATGTCTTGGACATGGCTGAAAAAGGCAGGGCCACTTTAGCCAGAGCCTGCTTAGGACTGAGTAGAAAGCAACGTTCACATGGCAGTGGTATAGGGAAGAAATAGCCAAAACTGTGGGAGGGGGATCAGGTGATTTGCTGATAGGATATTACTGCAATAGGCATATAGGCTTTTATTAGTACCTGTCAGTTTTGCCTGAAATGGGACTGTCCTTGGAAAGTTGCCCCAGGTTACTTTATGTTTCAAAGCTGTATGAAAGCCCTGGCAGGGAGCTGTACCAGGGAACTCATTTTCAAGCACCCTTTGTGCTGGCAGGCGGGTGGTGCTGGAGCTCTAAGTATTGCAGAGGAGTGGAGGCTGCCCAGGCACTATGCCCTGCCTCCTCTAGGCATCTGAGCAACCTGAACAGCAAAAGTGAAGTGCATTGTTCAAGAGACAAATGTGTGTTCCATGCCAATGCAGACAGGAATCCTTCTGTTGTTGGTAATTCCATGTCATCCCCAGACTACAGCAGTATCTGTTCCATCTCAGCTCTGAATCCTAATACTTGGCACTCTTTTCCAAATGGGAGACAGAGGAACAGGAAGCCCATGATTTGTCTGAGTAGTATGGACCATCTGTACCAAAACAGGAAATGAACTGGGTCTTCAGAGCTCCAGAACAAGGCTGTCATCATAGGGTCATCTATTTTCCCTGTGCCACTATGCTTCTTGTGAAATAAAATGCCTTTCTCTGCTCCCCTGGGAATCTGATTCTGTGTACTGAATAAATAAAACAGTGAAAGCAGGAACAGGAATAATTTTCTTTCCCTTTTAAGGGTTTGCAGGCTAATTTATTCTGTGTTCGTATTTCACTTTTCTCTATCGACCTTGCACATTTTCTGTATTTTCATCCATGTTTAAAACTGTCCATTTCACATGTCATTCTTTCTTAACAACATAATACTTGACATAATCTGCCCTCTGGATCCTTTCTATGGTGTAATTATATTATCTTTGTTGTTATTGATTTCTGTTGCTAGGGGATGAGGCCGTGCCACTTCTGGACAGTTCTTTGCAGTTCAGCTGTACACTTTTAACTCTTAAAGATTTTTCCTCCTTAGAACACCAATTGCCAAGTTTCTGAAGTCCTAAAAAATGCCAGCAGTCCCAGAGGATGATTTTGTCTGAGGAAAAGTTGCAAGATTTAATTATACAATAGGAAAACAGATAGCAATTGGGAGAGATTCTGATCTTAGCTGTTCTTTTCTGAGTGCAGAATTTGGCCAATGAACTTTGATTTATTTCTTCAGCCTTGCAATGTTATTTTTCAACAGTTTGAATGCTTCCAGGTTAAAGTACTATAGGATTTCTTTATCAGTTGGACATTTCCAATTGAATTTTTGGAAGGGGCATGTCCTTTTGAAATACTTAAACTACTTTTGCTCTTCACTGAGTTTCTGCTTTTTTGTTGAACCTGCATTCCCCTTTCCTTGCAAAATAGAAATTTGGTTCCATAAGATTAAAGAACTGATGCAGAATTTTAAAGATTTGAACAATAGTTGAAACCAAAGGGAAGGGTGAAATAGCTGAAGGAGGCTTTTTAAAACAGAATTGCTACTTTCAGTATGAACTGGGATTTATTTTTTGTCTAGTTGGTTGGTTTCTTAATGCAACTTCAGACTATGCTGTGCTCTGCTCCTGGGTGAGACTTTTATATGGTCTGGGGATAAAATCTAAGGCTTCAGACTTCCCAGTATATGGTCTTGGGTTAAAATCTAAGGCTTCAGACTTCCCAGTTAATCTCTCACAATCCCACTGCAGTATTTCCCTATGTACTTTGACTTCTGCCTGCCTCTCTGAGAGCCTGCAGTACCACCCAAGGATTTTTGGAAGTTGGCACCTCAGCTACTGTAGCTTACATATGGTGGCTTCCTTATCTGTGATCTGCCAAGTGGGTTAAGACAGGGTGTGCCAGATTCTTGTCCCTGGTCTACTTCAGCCTGCTCTGGGCTTTGCAGCTGGACAAACTGCTGAGCCCCAGTTGAGGAGTTTCATGGTTTTGTTTCATGGACAGATCTGCCATACCATCCTGGCAGACTCTGCAGATACCTAAAATTTTTTATCTGACAGCTTCAGAAAATATTGACTTATAATAGCAGACTATTTTGGAGGATTTTTAACACACTATTTCACTATATTTTGTCCATTGTTTGCTTTCTTTGTGTGAGGCTGCCAAATTCCAACCAGTATGCAGTAATTTTAACATTTGAGATTCTGTAATTAAAAACAACTCATTTGGTATGTAGCAGAACATGGAAGATCCTATTTCCAACCTTTTGTTTCTGTTTGCCCTTAAAATTTGGATTTTACAGAGCTGTCTCTTGGAGAGGTTCTCAGAATTATGTACAAAATAAATGTCCAGCTTATGATGAATCTGGTATCAGAATCTGCAGTTACATTGAGCTCTGTATCTGTGTTCCTGGCTTGAGCAGGGAATTATCCATCTCTTCCCTTTACCTAAGACCACTTTTCTTGTAAGAAATACCCTTGTGCTTTCATTTTAGCATGCTTTTCAGCCTGCTCTTCTCACTTTGGTAATGAACATGTAGGTGAAAACAGCAAATGTATGTGCCATTAAACTGCATACTGCCAGGGGGAGTAATCTCAGAAAGTGACTTTCGAAGTTTGAAACCCAATGTGTTTACACCAGATACTTTTTCTTATTCTAACCTAGCCTGAAATATGTCCTCAGCTGAATGCAGTTGTGCTAAGGCAAAATGCACTGCTTGCAGCTTGTGGGGTTCTGGAATGTGTCAGGAGCATTGTGTCCTTCAGTGCAGAATCCTACACTATCTATATGTGCATAGATACACATATGCACACACTGCTTTCCTGTAAAGAGACACTGGTTTCTACAGCAAGTCCCAGCACAGCCCAGGTTTGAAAGCTGGGTAACAATGACATGGCTGGGTACATGAAGGATAAGTGTAGGAACACCAGCGCTTCATTGCTGGCAACATGGAAACAACAAGCCAAATGGATACCTTTTCTTTTGCCCCTCTGGTTTTGCTGTTCCCAAATCCTTTCTGTCTGTCTGCTGTATGTGGTGTAGACCTCATATTTAGTGAGACAGCCAGCAAGGGAGGTCATACATTTTAGATGCTTGTCCTCTTCCAGGTACATGTATAACATGTCTGTACTACATGAGGTAGAAGCAAACTATTAGTGAAAAAATTATTTATTATGGCATCTCCTAAAAGCATGGCACAAAGGAATTGGTGGGCAAGTTTTATGTGAGCAAAAATACGTCAAATGCTTGTGAGAGGAGCAAAAGAAAGCAGTAATGTCTGCAGAGGGCTCTGTCTTTTTCAAATGCACAGTTGCATAGTAAGTAGCACTTCTTTTAAACCTCGTAAAGCTGAAGTCTTACTTTCTCTTAGATCTCTGTGGTGTTGCCAGCCATCCTCTATGAGCACTGCAGGAACACCATCTTTAGTTACAGATGTCAGAGACAGACTCTCCTCTGCCTTCTCCTGCTGGCAGAGTTCCCAGACTGGGCTGTCTCCTATAAATTTGTTTGCTTACCTCAGCCAGTGGTGTGTGAAGGCATCCCAGAGGACTTGACTCCCATCTTCCTCAAGGTGAGAGTAGCTCTGTGACAGACACGCAGCACTCAGAGTCTCTCAGCACCGGGGGTGCGAGCCTGAGGTTCCCCTTCACACTGTGCCCAGGCACACAGGGCTCCTGACACAATCTGCAGTGAGGATCCCTCCAGCTGCCTCCTTGGCTTAGTGCTGGAGCCAGCCAAACCACTGAGTACTTACCTCAGCAATTTCTGTTCCTTGTGAGCTTAATCCTAAGCAACTGAACATTTCTTTCCTACCTGTAATATAATAAATGCAAATAAGTGATGTGCATGGGAGGAAACGGGGTGGGGTGAAGCAGAACTGTATACATATTTGTACAATGCTTATTTAATCTGCTTAAGTTATCTCCTGTTTAGAATGATCTTGTTTGTTTCAGATCAACAGTATAAGTATAAATCCTCACTGGTGCTGTGATCTGAGTCTCCAAGCAAGCCCTTTGAAGAGCTTACACCCTGAGCACTCTTGGTTATATATTCATTACCTTTTTCACCTTAATTTACACCCATAATTTATACAGCAATAAGAACATTTTATAATATGAAATCTACATCCTTGGGGAATCCACTAAAAACACTTATTTACAGTGAGAGCAATACAGAAGGGGATTACTAATAGCTTTCCTTTCCCTACTACTGCTGCAGGCAGCAAAACAATGGAATTAAATTTAGCTTTGTGTGCTGTCTAATCAGATGATTCCAGGATTACTGACTCTCTCTGGCTGCTATGGCTATGAATACATAAAACCAGTCAGTTCTGCAGTATTGCATTTGTACTCCTGCCACTGAATTAGCTCAAGGCAAGCTTTGTGAGGTGGGAAGAATAGGACTGCAAAGGGTTAGGAGTCAAGGGAAGGATGTTGGACAGCTGGGGTTGATTTGGATTGGTACAATTCCATGGGAGTCAATAAGACTGTCTGAGTAATGACTCAATACAAAATTTGGCCATAACATTTCGATCCAAGAAAAACGGTGTCCACAGTTCTGTGGAGACCAAGCAGGGTCACGTATTGGTTACTTTCTGGAACATTATCATTCTCTTTCTGGGAGAACTTTTGGCATGATATTATGTGTTAGTAGAACCAATCTGCTTTGTACATGTCCTATACCTGTAAGTAAAAGCAGTCATCTATTTTATTGTAATTGCATAGTGTACAATAGTTTCAATGAAAGCTTTGCAAACCCAGTCCTTGGACCTAATGAATCAGGCATTGAATTCACTGAGGTAGGTGATGTAGGCATTTGGATTGCATCCTTGGACAATTGCTTTGCAGAATGTATCTCCAGTCTGATTTGGAATCCTGTGGTGTGCTCAGAGGAGATGTATGTGTACAGCCTTGTGCCTCACAGAGATTTTGGAGAGGAATCTGTCAAATTTGAAAATGGCTCTATTTTAACTTTGCAGCCACATGGCTGCAACCACCCAGCCCCAGGGTTTTTCTCATTTCCATGGGGTTTTAACAGCTTTGTTGTAGAATCCTGATTCTATGAGTCCTCCTGCTTCAGCTGGCAGTGGGAAGTGCTAAGGGTAGTTTTCTTTTTTTCTCTGTGCTCTTTTGGTCACTTGGGATTACACGGAAGGCATTGACCTAATCATCAAAGACCCAGGCTTCAAGCCCTTCCTTAATTTCTGCTCATTACTTACTCAGGCAAGGATCCAGTTGACTTCCTTGAGTTCAGCCTCAGCAAAAAAACAAATTAAGGACTTGGCCTCAGGTCTGATGTCATACTCCATTTCCTTTCACTTTTAACTCTTCCTTTTACCAGGTAGGGAATCTGAACTAGAGAAGGCAGAGAGGGATTGTTTTGGTTATGGATTCTTCAAGTTGCCAAGCATTTCTGCTGGGTTTTTTTTTCCAAAACACAGGGTAGATTTCAGGTCTTGAGAGATCTCTGAGAAAATGTCAGTGGTATCACTGGCAAGAAACAAGTGGGGAAATCAGTACTAGTTTCTCTGAATACACAGAATATAAGCAGTTGTTGAAACAACTGATTTCACATAAAGGCTCTGATTACTCATAAAGACTCTGCAGCTCTCTTTAGA
This sequence comes from Agelaius phoeniceus, assembly GCF_051311805.1. NCBI lineage: Eukaryota > Metazoa > Chordata > Aves > Passeriformes > Icteridae > Agelaius > Agelaius phoeniceus. Next base: position 41,843,967 of record NC_135265.1, read on the forward strand.
GCTCTTTATCTTATCTGCTGCAGGTCATGATGGCATTTCCTGGCTCAAAGAGGACCCCAAAATGTCACAGGATAAGATAAGTGCTGTTTCCTGCCCTGGCACACCCAATGCTGCCTGCCATGCCCCCAAAGGCGAGCAGACTTTGTCTCTCCATTCCATATATAGATATAGATATAGATACACGTGAACACGCACACACACATATACATATGTGTATGTTTTTTGTAGTAGACAAGAGATCACTTCTTTACTGCTCTTTGTTGATTCAGTTTATTCCCCATTTGAGAATGAAATTGTAATGCAAATAAATTAATAATGTGGAGTGCCAATTCCATTTCCCCTCCTCTTTGTTGTCAGGGAGACTTAGCTGACTCCAAGTTTTCCATTTTGAGGTCAGGGGCTTAGGCATGAGCAAAGCCTCCCTCAGGGCTGTGCTCTGTTCTTGCATATTTAGGCTCCAAAGAACAAGATAGAAAAAAAGTCTTCTAGATCTCCTACTCCCAACTGCTTCATGAGTGCTGTGAAAGGGCCTTGCCCTTTCCAATTCAAGTTAGCATTTCAGATTCAAAAGACCAGACAAATGCATGATTGTTCCATAGATATGTCTGCCTCAGTTCAATGTCATTACTGGAATGCTGTCAGAGTAGATATCCTGTAGTTTCTTTGAGACAGATGCATTCTGTCTGTGCCAAATATATTGGCAAACACACAAACACACCCGAGTACGCACTCACGCCAATGCATTTGTGGAGGGTTCCCAAGCAGCATAGCTGCATGCAAATATGAAAGATAGCTGGGCCAGCAGGGCACTCAGTAATCCTGGGCAACCCCCCCAGATGATGTTATGTAGATCCTCACAGAGAGTGGATGGCAGTGAAAGTCTCTGGGTCCCTCCACAGAAGTGGCACTGGCCTCTGTGAGAAAACAGCTTACAGCTGTAGAACTCTGTGAAGTGAGAGAGGTTTGGAGCAATGTGAAACTTGCACCTTCCCTTCAGCTAACAGGTTTCAGAGTGTTTTCAAGCTGAGTAAAATATTCACAGTTACGGACCTTTCAAGTTTCTTCTGTGCAATAAAAGCACTTTGGTAATTTCCAGTAGGAGTAAACCAAAATTTACGAAGAACAACCATGTGCTCTGAAATGATTTTCTGCAGCTCTATTTTTGCATGTGTTTCAATTTTGGTAGGAAGTGCTCTAAATGGCCTTGGTTGCCTCACTGGCATTTGCCACGTGGTTTTTTTGCATCCTGTTTCACATTTTTCAGCTATTAATTAACTGTACTGAGGGACCAAACATCACGGGCTTCCTCCCACCCCAACTGCCCCATGTTATTTCATTATTCTTCAATTTTTCACAGCTCTTTCTTCCTTCAGCACAATCATTCATTTAACTATTGGCTTCTCTTCTCTTTTCACACTTTCCCCTGAGTACCTTCATATTCCCTGGGTACAAAGAATAAGCATCTCAAACATTCTGAGCCTGCTCTGTGGTATATGGGCTCTGCCTTTCCTTCCAGTTTACAAGAAGCAGTTCAGCAGAAGAGCTTCAGCTGGTCTGAACTGCTGAAACTCCATTACCCTTCAGTGGAGCTGCAATGCTGTATACCAGCAGAAGACCTGGTGGCCTTTGGCTTCTGCTTGTTTCTTCAGCTACTTAAATGATCAGGATACCTGTACTAGGACACAGATGAAACAAGGACACTATCTCTATAGCAAAAAATTCAGGATCCGTTTTAATGAAAAAGACTGGAGCATCACTGTGCTGTTGTTATTAATCACACTGTCAATTTGGAGCTCAGTCCCACTCTCCCCCAGGTCAATCAGAGAAGTCTCCTGTAAACCAGGATCAGACCCATCCTGAGAATGGGAATAAATACCAGTCTAATTCTTTAGTCAGTCTTCAGCTCATGGATTCTAAGTAGTTTCAGTGATGTTGGTGGTAATGACTGTACAGTCAAGAACTCCATCTGCAATGAACACAGCTACCACTAAGTATGGGGGGGTTCACTGAAAACCAATTAATCTTCCTCACCAGAATTTTGCCTTTAAGTAGATAACTCAGCTTTTTAGCAATGCTGTGCAAATAATAACTTTCATTTGTATTCAAAGGAAATCTGAAACCTGCTTGATCCAGGGTTTTTTATACCCTACCATGTTCCTTAGCAAACCCTAACAAAGAAACAAATAGGCCACATAAATCATTTTTATGCTACTCATGTCCCTAACTGGGGATAGGTCTATTTATCTCTCTCTCTCTCTATATATATATATATTTGCTTATATATATTTAGTTATATTCATCTATTTATGTTTATGGATTGTACACACGCACCAGCCCACAGAGAAAGGAAATGGATGGATCACAGAAAAGGAAGGCATCATTTCCATCAGCAATGCAATGTAGATGTAAAATCTGTGGGCTTCAGAGTGTTTCAAGAAAAAAAGGACAGGCCAAAACTTTTTGAAAGGGTGTGTTTGGAGAAAGCTTAAAATTGTTATTTATTGCAAATACTTTGCAGCCATTGAGAAAATACTGTATATTGCTTCTATAGCTCCCACAAAGGCAAGAATGGTACAACCTAACTCCAGAGAAAATGAATAGTTTTTTGAAAGAGCTCCTTTTTCTAAAGTGTCAGACCTCTGGCCATAACTTACTTTAAATGGTACTTACAGACTGGATCTTTCTTACTGATACCTTTATGTAATACTTTGTTGACTCTGACAGTGCTTGGGCACAGATTAGGAGGACATGGTTGTGGATAAGCTGGTTTTGTGCTGCATGCTGATCACCATCCACCTCTGCTCTTTAGCAAAGTGACTGACACAAGTGGCTGCAGCACCAAGTTAGTCAAATTCACAGGTTCTGTTGCCTTACCACAGACAGTGACGGACAGGAACAAATGCATTCTAAAATAACCTCAGGAATGCACAGCTTTGTTATTTTGTTTTCTTTTCTGTGCAAAAGAATATTTTTTTTTCTTAGTTACTTGGCCACAATTGAAACTAAACTTCTCTGTTAAACTTTTTACAAAGTATGTCTCATGGATAGTGTAGCATAGAGGCATGATCAAGTGCTTTATCTATAGGAATACTTTTAGAAAAAAAAAAGCACAGAAATGTTGTAGGTTCTTCAATTTACAAGCAGCATCCTGTAGAGCTATATTGCTCTGCCTTGTTTGCAGCAAACAATAGAACATCAGAAATACTCTGGGAAGGAAAGAGTTTTTAGTTTCTCAAACATCAGCGTTGCTTTCACTAAGCAGTGGCAGGGCTCCTTTCAGTGGTTCTGTGCTGGAGTTCATATTTTATGGATTTTCATTTAACATAAGCATTCTACCCATGTTACAAAGGAAATTTTATACTACACATAGGTGGTTTCGTTTGTTTAAGAAGTGTTTGCTTACCTAAAGAATACCGTGTTCAGTGTCTACCTTCCACTCCACATTCCTGACTCTTAGTCTTACAATCTTCATAGCTGAGCATCCCTGCCTTATCTTCTAGACATCTTTTTCAGTGGGAAGGGTAACTAGAGAGGCTGGGTTCTTGTCTGAGGATGGATACTCAGGTCCTTCTTCTTAGCTTTCACTTGTTCTCTGCCTTACAGTCAACACTTGGAAAAGTACAAGTGTTTCAAAATGTTGCTTAACTTCAACATAATTGAGAAGAAAAATATTCTGATATCTGAGAGTCTGGAGCTTGCACAGACCAGTAACTAAGAGTTTCCAATAGCCCAGGCCACTTGGTATGTGTGTTTTACACCAAACAAAGGTGAAGCTCCAAATAGGGAAACAAGGCTTGAATTTTTCAAGTTAGTCTAAATAACTGTAAGAACTAGAATGCTCAGCCTTAGTGAAAATAGAAAATCAATTTCCACAAACCTCTGCTTTTACAGACAGTCCTGTTTATTACATCCAAACGCACAAGTTCTTTGTTATTTAAATCATAACTAGCAAATTGTATTTCACTTTTTTGATAAAACCACAATAACATACATGATCCTAACAAAGGGAAAAGCAGGTGGAGAATGAAGATAGAGCTAATTTTTACCAGCTGGAATCCCAGAACTTTTTCCTGATGAGATTTTTATGTGAATCAGGGCCACTGAAGAAATAACAGTCCATAAAATTGAATCAACACTCATTAAATCCAGAAGGTGAAGTTAGTTTACATGTAAAATAATCTAAAAAATCAATGATCTACCCAGTTTCTCTATGGCTGTTTATGTTAACTGCATTCATGGTTAGAGGAAAATTTATCTCTGGGTAGGTCAATATAATTTCCTAGAAGTTAACTGAGCTATTCCCACACTGAAATTGGTCCTTTATGTTTTGAATGTTAGTGGTTCAAACTACAGTTTGGAAAGTATCAGTAACTACAATAAGGGGTTTCCATTTACATGTTGCTTCTGTATCTCCTGGCCCACACAATTGATAAGAATAGCATCTGATAGGACCCATGTGTGGCTCTGAGGTCTGAGCTTGCTGAGGAGTTGTAGGGCAGGAAAAACCCCGGGGAGAGTTCTGGCTGACTCAGGCAGGAAATCAGCAGTGCGTGCTGCCATGCTGGCTCTGCATCCAGCACGTACACTATGGACACCACACATCCCCCTGCAAGCCAGGAGCCCACACCCACTGTCCTGCAAGGACACCAAAGCTGTCCTTCCTCAGCTCATAGAGAAAATCCTCACAAGCTGGCAGAGGCTGTTCAGCAGTTCAGCCTTAAACTTTCACAGGGAAAGCATCTGTAAAATCAGTGGATGAAATGGACTGTTTTGTGATATGGCAGACCAATATTTTTTAGAGTATCATGCATTTATACTGGCATTTTTCAGACGTGGACTGCAGAAGAAAAAATATTAAACATTATATGAAAGCTTCTTCATTAACACATCTCTATGTTTCCACTGTCACCACTGTGCAATCTCCTAAGCTTCTAAATGCTTTCTGTGCCCTCTTTTCTTTTATCACTCCTTAGGTGATCCAAAAGTGTCTGGGTAATAGTCTGTAGTGACCTGTGGTGAGGTCACTACAGGGAGGTACATATATCTGTAACTTCATGATCTCTTCCTAAAGCAGAAATTACTACAAACCCCTCCACACCAATGATTTAGATGTCAGTATGGAACAAAAAGACTTGGGTCAAATTTTTCTTCACTTGTCAGTGTGAGGAATGTCTATAAGGAAGAAAGCCCTTTGAAGGAAATGAGCAAAATCATCAGCACTGGTGAGTATAGACCATGCAAGCACATTCTCTCATGAAAATTTATTTTTAAAGATGAAATGCCCAACATTCATCAAAGCTGATGTCAATTAATCACAGCATACAAAGTATTTCAGTTGTTAACTGTATTGGCACGTATGATTATGCGTGATTATTTTCTGCTGCCTCAGCACTGTGGCAGAGTTTTTTATGCATCCTTCCCCAACTTGCTTTTCTTTTCCTTCCTACTTACAAATTGTTTTAAACACATTTCATCAGATACCTCCCCTCCAGAGGAATTAATGTGCAGTTGGAGCAGCTGAGGCAGTAGAGTGAGAAGAAGGACTCAACAAAGAGAATACATTGCCACCAACAAGGTATTGACAGGTTGCTTAGGGCTTTGGCCTACCAGATATGCTCCTTCTCTACTGCATAATTATCCTCATGGAAATTCACTTTTTTTTTATATCCAAGAAAAAATGCTTAATTCTGATTTATGGTTGCTGTCTCTTATTCTGCCACTATTCATCTCAGCAAAGAGCCTGAGCCTTGCAGGTCCTGGGGGCTGCAGTTTCCTGAAGCCATCCCACCTCCAGGCTGAGCCAGCCCCACTCCCGCAGCCTCTCCTCACAAGAGGACCAGCCACCTCAGGGACTCTCTGCTGAGCTGCAGTTCATGGACAACCTTCATGTACTCAGTGGCCCAGAGATGAACCCAGTGTTCCAGAGACAGCCAAACCAATGCCTAGCAAGAAGGAATGACTGCTTCCCCCATTTGCTGGCTGTGTTCCTGCTGACACAGCCCAGGGCACTCAGCCTTCATCCCTGCCAGGATCCTGCTGGCTCAGGTTCAGCCAGGTGTGTGTGCCCCAGGAACTCAGCCCCTGCTCCGCAGAGCTGCTCCCCAGCCAGGCAGTCCCAACCTGTTTCCTGTTGGATGTTAGCCTGTTCCAGAGATGGCAGGGCAGGTGTCCTGACTGAATTTCATGAAGTTTACTGACAGTTCATTTCTCCCATCTGGCTCATTCTAAATGCAGCCCTGTCCTTGAGCATATCAGCTGCATCCCCCCACATGCCTTTCTCCTACAGGTGGTTGCAAACTTGATGAGGATAATTCTGTCTCCTTCTCCATGAGAGCAATGAGCAAGGCCCCTTGTAACCATTTAGAAACCCTTGCGTGTAATTTTGTTCCATCCGTTCTTAATTACAAGCTAAAATTGTTGCAAGTATTGCACAAAAAAGAAACCCTTGGACAGTAAATCTGTCAAAACATGATGTTTCCAGCAAACTTGTTGCAAGATGGTCTAAAGAAAATAAAATTAGCCTGCCAAGATATTTTGTAAGGCAACAGGAATTGATGGAGTAATTTTACACATTATTTTGGCATTTTCCTATCTGACAAATTTATGGGGCTGGTGAGAAGTGACTTAGACTTCACTTATGGCTTAGCTCTAATGTACCTCCAGAAACAAATATGGAGGAGTGTCAGCATGCCCAGAAGTGAATTGAAGGCAAAAAGGATAACATGTGAGTGGCAGGATGCTGTTCGGGGAGAAAAAAGATCACTCTGGTCTAATTGTATTTTTGGTTTTTTGTTTAACTTTTAACTTTGAGCCCAACTCTCTGATGATCATGTGGCTCTAACTTCAGAGGTTGTTAGCAGGGTATTTAATTGGAAAAAAAGCAGAATAAGAGGTTCTTTAAAGTTAAGATCTCTTTACACTACTAAAACACACACACACACAAAGAGGCAAAATGCCAAAAATGTCATATTTAAAGCACAAAAGATGCAGAGCCAGAAATTCCCTGGCTTCGTTAGAGGTGTGAATATTGCTATGTAGTTTTTACTCTGAGTTTTGGCTCAGTTCTCAGTTGTCATCTTTATTCATAAGTTCACAAATTCTGCTGAGTGTGTCAACTGACTCTTTGCTGCTGTGGCCAAATGCGTTTTCTTCTGGTTTAGAACATTTCTTGCAGCTCCTCTCTCTGGCAATATGTTCTTGTTCATTTGTTGGCTTGATTTTGCTAAAAGGATGGGACAGTAGGCTTGAGAAAGTAAAGAATTCTTCCTCTTAACCCTTACATAGGCATTTGCCATCTTGTATGCATGATTAACAGGTTAGCTGATATGAGAGTTTTTCTTTTTTTAATAGATCTAATGCGAATTTTGTGATTTTGTCCAACTATTCCCACTTGAGTGTCTGTCATCTTCAGTGCAGCTCTCTGGGTTTGTACTCCATGAGATAAAGTGGTATGTAAGAGATACCTGGCTACCCTGAGTAATGTAACTTGCTTTGTACACATAACACAGCTTAAACTGCAGCAGACACTAGCTTCAGAAATGGAAGCAGCAGAGCTGCATCAAGCCAGCACTAAACCCAGGCTAATTAACCTCCCTGCAAAGCTCACCACACCACCTAAAACTTTACAGCATCTTAGGTCATGCCTTGTTTTTCCTCCTCTTGAATACATGGTGTGGCTGCTTGATGTCTGAGCAGCATTCTTGAGCATCACTCCAGTGTTCCCCCACTAATTGTATGGAACTGGGAACTAATTCATGACCATTGTAATAAAGTTTCCCATTCCTAAAGCCACTTTCCTTTTGGCTCAAATGAGTCAGTGTACTTAGGCAGCAGGATAGAGACACACTGAAGCCATTTTCAAAAGCAGAACAAGAACAGCTCTGTTATCTGTAGACTTGAATGGGAAAAGTACAACAACTCTTGGGGAAGAGAGGCACGACACAGCATGGCAAAACTGCCTGTGAAGATGCTGTCAGAACAAGTTCTTCAGCTTTTACTCTCTGTCTACAGGCATAATAATGATGGTTGAGCCCAGCAAACTTTTAAAACCCACCTGAAAAGCTGGCTCGTATTGCTGCCTTTGTTCTGGTGTTTTGAGGGCTGTCATTGAATTCTGATATCCACCAGGGCAGAGGTAGCTCCAGGTCACAGCACCCAGACAGGGTCCAAGAGGCCTCCCTTGCTCTGAGCACAGCTGGTCCATCTCCCAAAGCAGCTATGTGAGCTCACAGTATCCAAGCTGCTCTCAGTCCTGTTCTGGAGGTTCTTCCATGTGGAAAAAAAACATATGTATTTTGCTGTCATAAATACTAAGTGAACAGCCTTAGCCAATGTCAATAATTTCTGGTTAATGCATATTTTTCCAGTTGTAGACCAAAATAGAGCCATATACAACTAAGCCATTTTTATTGTTTGCCTAAGGAGGCTCAGCTTTGAGACAAAATCTTACTCCCATGTTTATCCATCTTTCCATATAAAGCATGTGAGGTCCCAAGAAGTCTTGAGATTTTTTTGAAGACAAAGGTTGGTGTAGATTTATATTGTTCATTTAAATCAGTGGAGCTAATGTGATGCTTGCTAGCTCAGGATCGAGCCTCCAGACTCAGTGAAAGATTTTACTAAAAATTAAAAACACTAGCTGTGTTACTGATGTATCTCCAAGTTGCTTGTAAATAGGTGTAAAAGTTAAAACATTCATGATTTGCAGTGTCTGAGTTTAAGGTCCGGATACACACCATGATGTCAAAAGTAGGATAGGAGGAGGACAAAACTGGCGCATGACCTGTGCTTATTGAAAAAGAAAATATTACCAAGGAAAGGACTGAGGGAAAAGTGCAAAAGTGAAATGTAGAAATGGCATAAGAATTTTGTGACCTTTGAGGTGAGAGAGACTCATCTTTGAAACAAGGCATTTAGCTCGCTTAGTAAGTACAGTGCTGCAGTGGCAGAAGCAGCCTCCAGTTTTAACTGATTGTCGCCTCTTTAAAAATGTTTAGGGTGAGCAGACACAGTACTTCCTTAAATACTGCATAAGATACCATTTATCAAAAAGAAATAGGTGCCATTTGGCACCTGCTGTAATTGCTGTGATGGAAATAGTAATACATAAGTGTTAGAAGAATGGGCGCCACATTTTTTAACAGCTCACTGCTATTTTATGTATTTCTAATGGCCAATGAATAAATGATGCAACATACATTTTACATATCTGTGAAGTAATGAATCTGAGATTAAATCATACATAATGATTTTTAGGTGCCAGATACATTTAATATACTGGAGGGAAAAATTATTCGATGTGAAGCATGAATATAATTACAAGTATGTTGGAGAGTTTGTGGGAGTACTTTCTATACCAGTAGAAAATTATTTGCCTCTAGCAGTAGACCCACCATAATACATGAAACACAGACCCACAGACCTCACCCCAACTGCTTAGGTCATCTTCTAAACCTCCAGTGTTTAATATCAAGTGCTAAATATCCTTGTTTTAACTGATCTTGCCCCTGCTTGCTACTATAGTCAAAATGAGCCATTAAACGACACATGGACACAGCTGAGCATAAATGAGTGGTGAGGAATTTTAAAATTAATCATAATGAAAAAATTACTAGACCTTCCTGCAAAAGACCCCCCCTCTTAATCAGTAAAAAGTGTTGTTCAAATAGTAAGAGAGAAAATTCATTTTTTCTTCCAAACAAAATGTCTGATTTTTTTTTTTTTAACTCACTGGAAGGAAATGAGATAATCTTTAAATAATGGAATATTTTAGTCATTTTTTGACTCTTAAGGAGAAAGTACATTGTCTGCCAGGCAGACGAATCTTTCATCAAAGAATTTCAGATGTGATTTTTTTTTCTTAATGTAATAAGACACTATGCATTTTGTCCTCAGTTCTCTGGAAGAGATCTCAAAGAAGCAATTAATATCAAACTGAATGACTGACCAACCATCTGCCAATTCCAACACATTCAATACAACTGATGCTTTATTCAAATACAGAATACAGACTTTGCCACCAGAAGAATTGATTTAGGTCAGATGGGAAGGGAAGAATAATATGTAATTATACATACAGTGAGAGCTGATCCTAAAAGACTTTGATGCAGGAAAAGTGTTTTTGCTGCTACAGTAAAGGAGAAAAGATAACAGGAAACTTTCATTATATTGCAATGTGTAAGATTCAAGGCAAGTCATACTGAATCTTTACTTGTCATGAAGTTGTCTGGTGAAGGGGAGGAGTTGCCTCATTACAGAAGGTTTTGCTGTTTAAACCCACATATTTAGAGATGTTAAAAGGATTAAATGCTCAAATCTGATTTATTTTGGTGGACTTGGGCAACATACTCCTCAGGCAACACTTAACTCTCATGTTTTGACATCACAGAAGGCAGCTGCAGGAACAGGAAGCCATCCAATAAAGGGAGAGGAAATCCTGGGTTGTTAGGTTCAATAGAATATAAATGAAGAAGACTTTCTGAATAAGGAATCAAAGCTTGCAGAAGACATTTTGTGTCAGCTTCTGACCACTGATTTGGTGACAGCCTATAAATCAACTCCAAAGTCAGCTGCAAAATCATGTGAAGTTTTCTACAACCTTGGGATCTGTGGGTCTGCACTATATTTTTCCTTAGTTGATTTGCTTATCTGTGGAGGGATGTGTTAGAATCTTTTCTGGAAATAAGAACAAAAAATCCTCATGTGTGTTAGCATTTCTGTATTTACACACAAAATATCCTCAAGTCACTCTGCAGGATGTGAGGGGAAGCTAGAGGAAATGTGATTTCTTAAAGTAGGATTTTCATGGCTGTTTGTACAGATCCTGGGTTTTTGTAGAGAAAAAAAAATGATAACAGTGGTCAAAATTAAAAATAGTTCAGAGAATGCCTACCTTTTCCTTTCTTTTTAAAAATTATTCTTTGTTGAAATAGTGCTATTCTGCTACGTGACATGGACAGAAATCAGGAAGAATCATATCAACCAGGCTTATCTATACAGCATGGAGTTCTGAAAACAGGCAAAAAGCACTCAAACTTTCACAGAAGTGAAAGTGCTAGCTTATTTATTCTTGAGAGGCTTAGAACCTCTGCTTTGATATTGCACAGAGTCAGTCAGTCAGAAGAAGCAGTTTGTGAGTCACCAACAGTTCTGCGATATCAGTAAGTTGCAGCTCAGGACTTTTATGAGTAAACTTTGAAAACAGAACTTGATTCTTGTCCCAGACACTTGGGCCTTAGGATTAGCTAAGTGCTTTCATTGTTCACCTATTGATTCCTATGTGAAGCACCTGTAGGAAACACATATCTGCACAGTTCAGATACCACAGATAGTCAGTGCTTTCTCCTGAAAAAATACCTCTGAACTCAGCAATTCACACAGTTCATCCTTTGCCTTTAATAACAATTGGAATTAATTAGCAGCATGTGAAAATAGTTGCTAACAATTAAATCCCTGTTCATATAGCCAGGCCCATTGTAAAGCCAGGATAGTAGGTTTCCTGTGGTTGCCTATAGAAAACTTCTGATTTCATTTTTAATTACTAGTAGTGCTTAAATCACATCTTTGTCTGTTATGCTTTGTATTTCAAAGGTCAGTGAGGATTTATTTGTTTGTTTAAAATAAGGCAAATTAATTTACTTTAATTTTCAGTCTCATTGAGTTAATTTGGTGTGAAGGAAGGAAACTTTCTGCTTCTAAGGAAATATTAACTGCTTTTATGTAATCTGACACTCTTGCTCTATCTGCCATCTCTTAAAATATTGCTGCTGACATTTGTCACCCTAGTGAGTGCAAGGAAGTGAAATTTAGTGAACTTAAAATAATTCAGATTCTTTAGCAAAAATTATGCCTGCTGCTTTTTTCTGCCACTACTGGGGGAAAGGGTAGAAGACCTCTAGCCTAGAGTCAAGCTTGTCTGCAGCCAGACTTTCTTCTTGTTAGACGTTCTCCCTCTGTGCATTCCATCAAGCTGCACCTCCAAGCTGGCCTGCAGATAATGACACCGTGGGAAAGTTGATTGAGTTCTTGGCATTAAGCTTTGCAAACCCTGGTGTGCAGCTGCCACAGAGAGAAGCTCTGTTTTGCCTTCCTCAGCAGCTTCCAGGGGCAGCTGTAGTCCCTGTGCTTCATGACCTTGCTGGGCTGGCAGAGTGGTGGCTGTGATGGTTGCTTACAGGTGCTGAGGTAATTCTGTTTCCCTGCATTTCTAGACACCATTTCCTTCTTCCTGTTGTTGTGCATTTTATCTCAACAAAGCAGAGCATCAAAAAGACCAGGTTTTAGCCCAGTGTGCTGGTTCTTTAGGCTGCCTTGCTCGGTTCTGCTCTGGTACTGAGACCTCTCTTGAGTGAAGGACAGCCCCTGTCCAAGCCAACCCAGAGCACTTTCATCCCAGAAGGATTTGCTGTCTTGGAGGGAAGCCAGGACACAGGCACACCTTCTGGCTACTTTCACTTATATTAAGAAGTGAGCTGAAATGCAAACAGATTTCTCTGCACCAGTTTCTTTCCAGCAGCAGAGAGTTCTATGAAGCCTCACTGATACAGCTGCCTGCTGAGAGGCATAATACATGCAACTGTTTCCCAAGAGATTTCTGCCCTAAAAAGTATCTTTTCCATTTCATTCTTTTCATTGTTATGCCATCTAACATGAAAGTAGAAAGGACAAAAGTAATTCTTTTTAGAGGCATTTCTTACTGCAGATGTGAAACTCTTAGTGGCCCTTGTAAGTTAATGCACATTAAAATAGATGATCAGGCCATCAGACCCTGAGTATCCCAGGAACAGATGGTGTATTGACTGCTAAGGGCTAATCTTCATTTTAGGTACTCTGATTGCAACTGAATCTAATGAAAAGGTATGATTGTCAAACCCCCTGCTGCTTAAAATGCTCTGTTTTATTCCTGCTACTATACTTCTTTTTTTCGAGATTGGGAAGATTAAAAGATGAATGAGATCTCAAAATTGAAAGACAACATGTAGCCTCATGAAAATTAGATTTTTATTTCTTCCTGATAGCACTAAAGTTAAAAATTATTAACCTTGTATTCCAATTCTCTTCTCTGGGTTTCCAAATCCGTGTTATGTCTTATGAATCTTTGCTTAATAAAATATGAAAGTCCTGTAACTCCTTCATCTACAGTGGTGCTTAGTATTTCCTAATAATAAAAAATAGAAACCATTTTTACAGGATGAATAAATAAATACCTCTGTATTAATGCAGACCGAATTGCATTGTATATTTCTTAGAGCTATAAGCTATAAGATACATATTTTTATTTTAAAATATACAATTTATTTTTTAAAATATGATCACTTACAATGGTATTTATTTTATACTTAACAATTCTATTTAAGTAAAACTGACTACTACTTCCTTTTATGGACATTTCCTCAGGATGTATTCTTATATTAGTATTTCCCATGCTTATAGGGTAGGTCTGTAAATGTTTTTAATATTTTTAATCCCTTTTAAGTCCTTTTACTTTACTTTGTTCTCTAATTTTTAACTAAGTCTTTTAAATGGAACTTTTAAATATTTTTGATGCTTCTGCAAGGATTTGATCAAAATCCAATTTTGCCAAACTTTGTGACTAGTAGGATTTCTGTAGTGTCATTGCTATTTTTCTTTGATAAAGTAATTATTCACAAGAAAAAAAAAAAAATTGTCATACTTGGGACTGTCCTGTGCAGGGCCAGAAGCTGGGCTTTGATGATTCTTGTAGGTCCCTTCCAACTCAAGATATTCTATGATTCTTTGATGAAAAAGATGTTTCTTAGTTCTTTACAAAGACTTCTTTGTATTTAATACAACAGAAATGCAGAGAATGACTTGGGTGAACTTGGTGTTCCTGAATGTTCACTAACAAGGGAACATAAAAACCAGAATTGTTTCTATGGCTTATATGTAAAAATGGATCTCTAGGTTACAGTGGGAAAATAATAGGAGTATTATTTCATCACAAAAGGAAATACCACAGTAGGAAATGAGAAACCACGCAGACAAATGATAAAGTCAGTGCAGTTTTGCTGTAACACAATTGTGAGGCTGAATACATTTTAAAATATTATGTTTTTTTATTTAATTGAATGTTGTGGTTACTGTTTCACAGTCAATACCACAGATATGATTGTACAGGCTGTACCTGTGTATGATTTGAAAATGCAAACCTTCACCACTTTTCAGACTTGAAAAAAAACTATGAAAAAAAATTCAGGTATCTTCCAAAGAAATGTGTAAATGTAAGAAATGTAATACAACCTCTTCACTGGTTCAGACTCACTGCAAATTAAAAAAAAAAAATATGGATGCACTTTCCAGTGAAGTTGTGTGTTCCGTCTCTTCTGTATTTAGATCAATAGCATCTGAGAAATGGGGAGGGAAGAAAAGGCAAGTAATTGTCCTTCAGTCTTACCTCAGACCCCTAGCCCTTGTCTGAAACACAGTCTGCTGCTCTAGCAGCATTTTCAGGACTTCATGCAGTACTTGCCACTAGAGTAGCTGAGTTTGGATTGCAGTTTTCAGGGGTTTGTTGTAAGACTTGTGAAAAGAAATGCTTGACTCGTCTATCTTTGAGGTCTTTTCCAGCCATAATGGTTCTATGGATCTGTAAAAGATCCCAGTGGGCAGCTCTGTACAGTGAACTCCTCTGCTAATTGCTCCACAGATAATGTGCAGCAGCTGATACGAGGTCTCTGCACTTCAGAAGCACCAACCTGCAGAGCTGCCTGGGGGAGAAGGAGGAAGAATCTGATTTCTCTGCCTGTACCACCGCTGGGATTAAAGGTATTGACAGTCACCCTTGTGTAAAAGCCTTCTGTGTGCATAAAAGGAGAGTAAAGTGCTGAAGCAAAGGTACTAGAAATTATATATGCCTTAGCAGAGGGGCTTTTTAAGTGAAAGCAATTTGGCTTCAGTATGAACACAGTGTAAATTACAGCACAACACCCTGCAAGAATGTTATAGTTAGCAGAAAGGTATTTATACATGGATTTTTTAAAGTCTAGGGAATTCAGAGTTAAGATTAAATTCCCAAGCCAGCAAACACCTGAAAGTTTAAAATTTCATAGTTTGGGTCCACAAATTTATTTGGCTTGCTCCCATGGATGATAGCTGTCTTCCCCAATTCCCTTTTATCTCTCTTGTAGTAAATAGCATTTTTTTGATCAAGGGTTTTAAAAATATTTTAAGAAGTCAGTAAATTTGAAAATATTGTACTTTACTTGCAAGAAAATCGGGGAAGGGATCAAAGTGTGTGTATGGTTTTGGTTTTGGCTTTGGCTGTCCCTTCTCTGTCCCTGAGCTGCTGATGAGTTAATACTGGAACATCAGGATGGAATGCTAGGAAATCACTAATCAACTCTGGATGTGTGTGCTCAACTCTGACTAATATATCCATTGAATCATGATGGATCTTGATTTTTTGTCATGTTTTTGCCCTGTGAGGAAGTGTTGGGTTTTGGTTTTGTCTCATAAATGATGAAAAATCTGCAAAAAAAATCTAAATCTAAGAAAAGCCTTTGAATTCCTGGAAGTTTACAAACATTGTAATGATTATTACATTCTCTTTTCTATAAAAGAACAAGCTGAGGGGAAATTATATTTCAATCCTTGCTTTGAAACTTGACTTGTAAGGGAATTGTGGGGGAGCGCATTTTAGAATTAGGATAAAATTACTGATAACTATGAAATCTGTAGATGAGGCATCATTGATGTATGGTGTTGAGGAGTGTACAGGAGTGAGGAATCCATTATGTGTGTTGAAAACACAACTGTTATCCTTGCATAAATATTTCATGCAGTTTAATGGTGAGCTTTTCAGCTCCAGTACCCGTGTGCTGTTTGAGAGTTACTAAGCCTGTATCTTTTGTACAAATCCCAAACTAACAGAGGCACTGCAGAGTTCAGAGCAGAGCTTCCAGAAGCTTAACCCGTGTCAGACTTCACTGATGCCCTTTCCAGTCATGTGCATCCTGCCAGCTTTGCTTCTGAATACAAGTCAAATATAGAGGTCTGTAGAAGTAATGAAGAAATACATTGCCAGTGTTTGTTTTTAATTCTCCTTGTGACCTGGACAGCTTATGAACAAATGTGGAAGCCTAATTAAAATAATGCATTGAAAGCTGTCATTGGATTTGAACAGAGTGAAGAAGTAGTTACACCTTTTTGATTTAAAAACAAAGCAAGCTGAGAATCAGAGAGAAAAATAAAACCCTCTTTGTTTGATGGCTCTCAGGGATTAAAATGAGTAAACAGTGGAGATGTTTGGAGAAGTCTCAGCTTTTCCATTCCTCCTCCTTGTGTATTGCAAATACTGTTACAAGAGAACCATAGGTAATTTTGGCTCTATGAAACAAATGACCAGCAGTTTTCAGGCTAGCAGCAGAGAATCCCTTGCACTGATCTTGGCTGATGAAGAAGACCAAAGTGTTTTCAGTAGCTCACAGAGATAGCAATGTTTTGATTTAGAATCAGCGCAGAGTATACCATTCCCTGCTTATCTACAACAAGCATCTGTTTAAAGATTACAGTACTTTCTATAGAGCTGCAAAAATGTGTTGACATGTTGTAAGTTAAAGGGAGATGGAGGCCCCAGTGTAATCACACAGGATACTGCCACCACTGGAGCCAAAAGCAAAGCTTGCTGTGACTTCATCCAGTTGAAGGATTCAGTCCCAGCTTCTGAAACAAATACAGTGGAAAGACAAGGCAGAGAATAAAAGGGCTGTGTGGTAGCTGAGTACCGAGTCAAGTACTTAAGAACGGCCAGCCAACCTCTGACCCTGGCCAGCCAGCAGCTCTAAAGTACTTAAAGGCCAACAGGTTTCCACTACTTCTGAGGAAAAGGAAATATGGATGTCAGAGTTTGGCTCTGTAGTCTCCCTAGTGACATGAAAGCAGGTACATCATGATGCAGTTTGTTTGGCTGTGAGAGGACCTCCACAAACTATGATGTCCCACAACCACCAGCCTCTTGTCATTTTCTCAAAGATGTGTCTATGTATTCATACTTCATTTTTTCTGAAACAGGGATTTCTTATTTAACATCATCAAAATGATGTGCAGAAACATGCATGCACACAAATATGCTGAGGAAGGAAATGTCCAGTGTGTGTTCTGTAATATCCAAGATTAACTATTGTCTTCTACTGGAGTTATAAACACCAATTAAGGTTTTCCATTGTCTGATACTAGGATCTCCCATGCATATATTTCTACAGAGCAATTTGTGTTTCCCTTCTGGTACTTTAACTGAATTTAGGCTTTGGATTGATTAAAAGTAATCTTGAGGAAAAATTTAATAGCCTTTTTTTTCTTAAAGCACCAGGTTAAATTTAATGGCAATTAAGAGTTTGGTGTTTCATATGTTTTATTCCTTTAAAAATAACCAGTGTCTTATATTTCCCTATTTTATCAGCTTTATATTTTACATTTCTTTTGTTTTTGTAACCTCACTTACCAAGAAGATAACTGGGAATGCAGGGAAAAGTTCTCAGCAAAAGAGTGTTCATGTCTTTTGAAGGGTTGTAGGAATGTTGGACAGATTTAGTAGCGCCTTTCAATCAATGCAGACACAATCTTCTTAGTGTGATCCACTTTGATTATGTGCATTTGTATTCTTGTGTGCTTTGAGAACACCTGTAGAGGTGCTTCTGTAGGAGGTAAAGGTAAGCAGCAATGAGACCTTTGTGAAGAGCCCATGTAATTTACATGGATTAGTTTAAATAGGGAGCTCCTACCAGATACTGCATGTCAGTTGTAGTTTGTTACATAAATATTCATAGGACAGAGATAATAGAAAGGAAATCTCCCATATATTTCTTTCTTTAGTCTTTATGCCTAAAGACATTGAAAGTAAAACCTATAAAAAATTGCACTGTACCCTTTTTCCAATTCACAACTGAATAATTTGTTCTCATTCCAGGCCTAGACAAGCTCCCTAGTCATTTGTTATCTCTTAAACTGAATTCCATGTGAGCAGTAAGACTCTCTTGTCATTTTTGTCTTGTGTCTGTGGGTCTGTGAAGGCTGATGCAACTTCAGGAGCAGAGCTGACAAAGGAATACCTGCTGGTAGCTTTGTAGGGTGCTGCTGAGCACCTCCCTGCCTCAGACATCAGTGTCCCACCCAGGAATTCCCTCTCTTGAGATTCCCCTCTTGCTGGGAGAATGTTGGAGGTAATGGCTGCTCCTCAGGGTTCAGTAGCTCCAGTGTGGCACATCTGGCCTGCTGTGAATGAGTGTGGGGAGACCAAAGCTATGGTTGATGGTAATCGCAGGTGAAGTGGTTTCACTGGTGATCATGATCCCAGTCATGGGTTCTGAAATACTGACACAAATTAAGTATCCTTGTTATTTTCCTCCACAGCAAACAAGACATTTTCCTCCATGCTTGCTAGAGAGGAACATAACTGAGAGAGATGGGCATATTTATTGACTGAAGTAACAGAAATTTTGGCGGTGGGGGGGAATGTTGTGAATAAGAGTCAATTATTACTTTCTTGACTGAAAATTGATTCTTGACTTTGTTAAGGCTTGTAAAATAGCAGATGCTCTTACTGAGGCTGCCTCGATGTTTTGTGAGACTTTCTTGTTCTGATCAAGCAGTACAGATGTGAGGAAAGCAGACCATATCCATCAGAAAGACAAAAGAAAAAGAAAGGGGCCCTTCCCACTATTAAGTTCACTGTATTTGGTTCCCTGAGGCTTGTTTCAGATCACTTTGGGGTTTTCACTCCTGATATGTCTGTCATGACTAATCACATAATTTAAAGTTTTAAGCCACTCAGGATATGGAATCACAAAGTTCTTACAAAAGGATGACCAGCAATATGTTAAACCCATCTTAATTACATTGTTGGAATCAAAACCACTTGCATGTAAGCATTAGCTGGATAAGATAGCAAATTGCTGCTCTCTGTAAGTGTTAAACCAACCCTAGGAAATCTTGCACTGTTATGAAATTTTGTGATTTATATCAGCTATTAAGAAATATTAAAAGTCTTCAACTATGCAGAAGTGCACTATAGCTTGAGGGGATCTGGAGATGCTTGTATTGTGAAGTGATCCCTTATGAGAAAAGCTCTTCTTTATTTGACAGCTGCATTGTTCACCCCATGATCTGCTTCCAAAATATTTCAAGTTGTGGATTATCTGCACTGTTTTAATTGCTAAATACAGGCTTTTTTAATCAACGATGCTTCTAATGCCTGAGGAATTTGCCCGATCCTCTGGTAAATGTTAAGTCTTTGTTAGCAAGAGGCATTTGAAGAATAGCTCAGTAGTCTGAAGGCTAAAGAAAATCCATAAAAAACAAAGATATATTTTCATTTTTCTAGTTCTGTATATGAAAAAAAAATGCTGATATGCTATAAACTATGTAGCTTTCTGCTATTTTTCTAACCCTTGGGGAATGCAGTGCAGAATGGACACTTGTTCACTTACTAAAATTTCTTTTCAGCCTCACAAAGACTTGGCTTCCCAGCTTGATGAAAACATTCTTAGGAGTTTATATATAGCACTGACTCTTTGAGCAGTATTGTTTAGTGACAATAATAACATTGTTTTAGTTTCTCAAAAGCTCCCTTCACAGCAGTAGTTCAATAGTAGCAGACTAAATGCCACAGTATGCTCCTATGTGTTATACCATTTTCTTCTGTACCCACAATCATAGAAGATGCAGGTGTTTGCTTCTCTCACCAAATATTTTATATTGTTTCATAATGTCTATGGCCATAAAAGTATTACTGCACAAACCACACCTTCACAAAATGTGAATACAGCTTCATGATTTGTAAAATAGAATGAAACAGAGATTTTTTTGAACATGTCTGTCCCAGCTGGTATCGATTAAATCTGCTTTGTTGATGTACTCTTTTTTTTTTTTTTCAAATGCCCCTATATTTAAGGGAAATATTTTGGCACAGTCATTTTATCCTGGCTCGGGATTTGTCTGCCTAGAGAATTTGACAGCCCTTCCAGCAAAATTAAGTCAATACAGAGGTTGAGCACTTTTTTGCCCAGTCCATCAGGATGCTTTAGTTTAGAAGCAGACCTTTTTTCTCTTGCTGTTTGCACAATAGAATATTTGAAGTGCTTTTAAGGATTGTGTTTTTCAACTTCAAACATTAAGCCTAAGCTTCCAGAGCACCTCTAGACAGATAAGAGAAAAGAGTCCTTGACTTGCTCAAGCAGTTTAACTGCATATTTTCTTGGTATGTATTTGTGGTAACATAACTCATTTGTGTAAAAGTGATTTATAAATCAGGGGATCTCTAGGTTTCTAATTTACTGTTCAGCACCCATTCTTGTAAAACTGCCATTTTGCTTAGCCAGAGCTGTGAGAAAACACCATTGTCCCAACCCCAGTTTTACATTATGCTCACAGATGTAGCATAACCTCATGTAATTGAGACAATCCCTTGTGACATGCTATAATATCATATAATAGGCCAGCTGGTAAAAGTGGAATAATAAAGAAATGTAAGTAACTGTTGATGTCAAGATAGGGCTGATGTGAATGTTGTGCTCTGGCCAAATCCCAAATTAGAGCAGAAAACAGTCAGCTGAAATAGGTACAGCTTGAAGCAGCATTCAAAATGTTGGAACACTGTAGCAATGTGCAAAAAGCCCACTAACTCACTTATTTTCAGAGGAACTGAGGATTATCAGCACCTCTGAAAGAGGCCCCTTCCTAAAGACTATTTCAGAGTGAAGTCAGAATGCATGAGAAAAAGAACTTTGCAGAAATTCCTCAGGAAGAACACTGGTGCAATTTGCATCAGTCATAGCCATACTTTTACTATATACTTGGTAAAACTCAGGCTGTTGAGGATGCAGGCACATTCTTACAGCATTGCTCCAGAAATATTCAGGCAAATCATATCGATAAAAAAATGAATTGTACTTGTTTGATTGTGCTCAAAGATACAGGATGTGCATTGGCTAAAAAATCACTGTGAGATCCTTATCTCCCTTGACTTCTTGGGAACAGAGATATACTTGTATGTACACACAGTCAAAATTCCCTTTTTTATAAATGTTGACTTGAGCACAAAAATATTTGAGTTTCTTGTCCAGAATATTCCTGAAAGAAGAAAGGGAGAGTTCATCATCTAGAAAAACAAATGTTTTAAGAAAACTTTAAAAGAAAGAACCATGCTCCACAAAATGCAGATTTTTTTTCCCCATTCCTCCACTCCAGCCCCTTTTTGCAATTATTTCTGATTAAGTAGAAATTTACTTTTTGATTTTTCTTTTGCATTTTTTTTCGTATTCAGGCTTGGAACACACCAAGTCCTTGATAATATTACCAACACTGGAAGTTAGAGCAGCCCCCTGCGGACAGTAGTTTCTGCTGGTTTTCACTCAGTGTTTAGAAACAACACTGACACCCAAAATGTTTGAAGTTTTGCAGCTTCTTTGGACTCACTCCTGTGCTAGTCTTCTAAGGGAGTGGCTTGTGGTTTCACATTTAAGTTAACCATCAATCTTGCAATATGAAAAATTCTCTAAGAGGCAGGTAAGCTTCTCTCACGTTGTTGAACAAGTTCAAAATCTGACCCATAATATTGGATGGTATTTCGAGTATGAATGAGGTCAGGAATGTTACTCAGGGTTTAGAATTTTTTCACTTTGAGTTCAGCAAATACAAGGTCTAGCTCTTCAGCACTCATTTTGTTCAAACTACTGAAGGTTAGATAGTTTCTAATTTGGTACCAAATTGATCTTGTCAGTGGAAATAACCAAGTGCTTAACATGTTCGAATAGGCTCTAGCTGCAGGAGATAAGGCTTTGTAAGCACTGAAAAATTGAAACTCTTATTCAGCTATAACATATCCAAAGCATAACTTACTGAGATAAATTTGCCACATCCCTCTATTTCCAAGTGGACTGACATAGCCAGCAAAGGAAAGAAATATCTTTAAAAGGGGATGTTGGAACACAAGTTTTTCAGGTGGAAAAGACAAATTAATGTTCAGACACCCAAAGCTGTTTTTTTGTTTTAGGAAGAGAGAATACAAAGACACCTTAGAGGAAAGAGCAGTCTGCAATTATTATAAAGCTGAACATGAGTTCAGCCTCTGTTCATGTCAGTCATAGCCAAGCAAGTTGTTCTTGGTCAGTTCTGTGGAGCAGACAAGGAGAAAGTGGAAGGAGATGTTGTCCAAGTACAAAAGCATGGAGATGACTGCGTGTTCTTTTCCATACCTGTCACATAAAATCAAAAATTTTGGGAAGTCCAGGAGCATACTGAGATGGGAAGGGGAAGAAAAAGTGCAACAGCACACATATTTAGAGAAAATTGAGACACTGAAGACAAGGTGATTTGAGAAAATTCAATTGCAATCAATGTCAAAGTCTTGAATTGCACTTTTTCATGGCCATCAAGCAATTGCTTGGTCTTCCTTATTCAAGAGCTATAAAAGCCACTGAAGTTTATGAGTTGAGTCAGAAAAGAATCAAGAAAGAAAATAAAAAACTTCTCCCTCAAATTTTCTTATTGTCCACATGTGACCTAGTGTAAATCCTAAATGAATACTGGTTTGATGTACAGTGTGGTAGAGAAATGAACAAAACAAAATACAAGAATTCTCTAGTTCCAAATACGTGCCTGTAAGGGAAAATCACTTAACTCAAACAACTCATTACTTTTTCTGTGTAATTGAAGAAATATTTACCTACCTCAAAGGAATTTATGGATTGGATCCTGACTCTGGTTTTATAGTCGCATAAATGGAAATTTTAGCAATGAACATTTTGTCTGGTAAAAAGACAGATAAAAAAGGGTATTTTTTCAAAAGAGCCTTTTGCAGGTGCAAAGCAGTAAGCATTAGTATTTCCTTAATAGAATTTGACACCACATAAAATTGTAGATAGTTGCCCATCTCTTCAGATTCCAAAGCCACTATTAACAATGATGATACAAATAAAAGCTGGTTTATTTTGTGTCATGTTTAGACTGTTAGCTCCATATGAAAAATTTTAAAAAAGTATAACCTAAGTGTAGCTATATTTTCACTATCTGGAAAATAGTGTCTAAATTTGAAAAGAAATGCAATGTAAAAGGAGTTTGAATTCAAATCAGAATTAATGTGATGAGGTTCTTAGTTCCTTATCTTCTGAAATTTGATGTCAGAAGTACTGCTGACTCGAAGGTGCTTCAAACATCTTTCCATACCTGGTAAATTATAAAAAAAAATCATAATTTGTCACACCTTCAAGCTTTAGGAGTCTAAACTATCACATCCTTGTCCATTTGCTACTTCCTCTCTTTCCTGCAAACCTTTACCCTTACGGTTCCATGTCACAGGCCATGCTTGCTTTGGTGTACTTTTAGACATTTATGACAGGATAAACAGAGACAGCAGCTCTGTGCTTGGGGTAGATAGTTGTGTGCCTGGAATTGTTGGCTTCACATATACATAATCATAGAATCCAAGAATGGTTTGGGTTGGAAAGGACTTTAGAGATCATCTAGCTCCAAGCTCCCTGCTATAGGCAGGAACACCTCCCACTAGATCAGGTTGCTCAAATCTCATCCAGCCTGATCTTGAATACCTCCGGAAATGCAATCATAGTCACTGCTCTGCCTCAAAGATTACTTTTTGCTGGTTTATGAGTTGCTTTCTCCCTGCTGTCTTGGTGTATTCCCTTTTCATGAAAAAGTTAAAAATTTAAAATGCTTCCTTGCCCCAGACTTTATGCTACTGGCAAAGGAGGGAAAACTGTGTCAGTAACTTTAAAGATGTTTTCAGTTAGACTTTTGAGCAAATCCCAACAAAATCACATAGGTCTCAACATAAAAAGCTTTATTGCAAATTTCCTCACAGGCCTGGTGCTATAGTAAATTATTTGATTGCTTTGCACATTATAAATTATTGGGAAGGATATTTGCAAAAGTTCCTAACTTCAGATGTATTTAGTCATATCAGTCATGATCATAGCTCCCCTCCCTCCATTTATCCCCAAAAATATAATCTAGTGCTACCAGACTGTTCTGTGCCAGCAGTTCTGTTACCACAGTGGTACAAGAAGCTGTGCTGTAACTTCAAGGAGGTTGAAGAACTAACCAGAATCTGCTCTAAAAATTTTCTTCATTAAGAAGCCCAAAATGCAGATGAAAATAGCAGAATCCCTTGCTCATATAAGCAATGCAAATGCAGCTGATGGTTGCTTCACTTTCCGAGTTCTTAATCTTTTACACCGGTGCACTTAATTGGAGATGTGAAAGCTTCAGCACCTTTGAAACAGCTGCAGTTTGTCCTTACGTCAGAAGATAAAAATATTCCACTCTAAATGTCTAATTCTGTTCAGTTACAGTAACACTGGTGCCACTGGTGCCACATTTAGGGATTCTGGCTTTCAGGTTACTTAAAATACAAAATTAAAAAAAATCTGATAAAGTTACATCAACTATGACTTCTCTAGAGTCAAAATAAACATACTTGAATGGCAGAAAGTGACACATTTTCCTTTAAAAGGTTTTTCTGGAATTCACCTTCTGTTCACACAGTCTGCCACACAGCATATACATCTCTTCCTGTTCATGACTTCTGTGGTTTACATGTGCATTGGTTAAAGGAGTATCTTAAATAGCTTTTTATTTGTGTACTGAACTCCACGTGGGACCATATGCAGCAAATTGTAAATGAAGTAATGGCAAAGTTTGTATACGCTTTCCCCCTGCCTCTCTGTCTCTGTTATAAAACAGCTTATTTTTGTTCAGGTTTACATGGCTACCATTAAAATCATCATGTAAAAATCAATTTTCAAAGAATTTACAAATTACTAACCATTTGTAAAAGCAGACACTAAGGATTCACTAATTATACCTCTAATTAAAAAGAAATCTCTCTCATGGAGCTGTAAATAATTCATTTTATGTAATACACCTGGGAAGAGTAGACTCTCCATTTTAGGGAAAAGGATTCAGAGTTTTCTCTAAATGTTACCAAGTCAAGGATAGAAAATACAATTAAAAATGACATTTTGATCATAATCCTCTTTTCTGATATGGTATATAAAAGAAAAGATGTATTTAATAATGGATCATTTCACAGAAAGGCTTAAAATGTCAATGCTGCTCATATTTTCTACCTCTGCTCTGTGTGTGTTGATAAGCACTTGTTCCATTTGCCACCTACACACTGATAAAGCTTTAAGCCCCCTTCTTGGGGTGAAAGGATAATCCAGTGGTAAGACTGAAATTTGAATTTGATGAGCAGCTTTGCCATGAACCTATAGCTGGTCACCTGCTGCAAATCTCTTATCACCATATGCAAACAAAAGGCAGTAAATTTTGCAAGTTTAGCTTTTTTCTCTTGCTGTCTGGCAGACTTACCAGATCTAACTGGGTTGGTGAGATACCTTGCCTGGAGAGAGCCACCTTGAAAGGTGGGACCACTCAGTCTGGGGAACCAGGCTAACTCAAGTATGAGATAAAACACATTAAATGTCTTGCACAGGATCCTTTGCAGCACCTGATTGATCTTCTATCATTTCACTGTGCTCATTAGTGGGGCTGACTCCTGAATGTTTCAGCATCTCACCTTCTTTACTGTACCATACTATCTTCTTGCTAGAGATTCTTGAGATTTTAGCTGGAATGGGATAACTAGGTCTCTGTCTGGATAAAATTAGCAGCTATGTAGGATTTGAACAAAGTGGAATTTGAAATTCCACTGGGCAGGAGGGTCTTCTGGTACTGGTACTCCAACCAGTCTGGTCAGTCATTCACTGCCATTGCAGAAAACAACAGATGGGGACATTGCCTGCTGCAACAGCATGCAGAGACTCCTGCTTAGAGAAGCTTTAAAATGTATTTAAGATGTCTCAACCCAAAAGAGGGACCATAAGGGACCTGGAGGAAAGATGGGATATTCATACCAATATTCCTAAAGCTATATCCCACAAGTCAGGAGAGTTCACGACTTTGATATTGATCACCTACAGGGGTGTGGAGTGGCTTCATCTGGAGGGGTTTAAAACCAACATTGAAACTATCAACTAACTGTATAGTGATCTATCCTAAGGTTCAAGGCAGGGAACTGACATACTGAGCACAGGACAGGCAAATGCTTTGCATGCAATGAGCCATGGGCTAGAAATGCCTTTGACAGAGGAAAACTGGAGGTGTGTGGGACAGCTGTGGAGCCAGGATTTGCAGTAAGGGGTGTGTATTGTGGAATTGACTGGGTGATGCTGGGTGTGGATAGGCAAAGCAGTGACAACATGGGCTACTCTGGACACCTTGGCTAAGGCAAAGCACCCGCCCATGGGTGGAAACGGCAAAATGAGAAACTTACACACTTCAGTTCCCCAGTGCCAGAATGAATATTTCACTAGCATGTGTGTTGTGAAATGAATATTTCAGAGACACTTGGACATTATTAATGAGATTTGTGTAAGCAAGAGCTAGATATGCAGTGGATAACTATTGGCCCATGAGTTAGCAACATTTATACATTCTGCTAAACCAGGAAGGATTTAAACAGCACAAGGTCAGAGTCCCCGTTTTGTTACTTTTTCTCTTGGATTTAGACCTAACAGCATCTGCTGCACTGCATCATCCTGCTAAAGACATCAAAATAGTCAAGAAACACTTCTGAAAAGCTGGTTGTCATTTCATACTAATTTCCTGACAGGAATAAGGCTAAATTGGTTAGACCTTTTTTTTTTTTTAAGGAGCATCAGCGTTTGGCAAATAAGGATGCATTAAACTAATTGAATACACTATACATTTCAGTAGAACAGGCTTGACTAGTTCCTGCACTAAATTACATATGTGGATCCCACTGTTTCATCTGAGATCATCTCAGCAGGGATGACTATGGAAATGCAAATTTACACTGCTGCTGAGCCCTTGCAGATTTTACACTGTGTGTCAATGATTCACTTAAGGATCTTGGCATGGTTTGTATTCTTTCTTAACATTCAGCAACTCAAACATTCTGCTCTCCAAATTAGATAAAATTATTTTAAAAATAATAGCATTTTCAAAATGTGATCTGGGCCTCTTTTTGTTTGAAGCAAGAAGTTCCACATTTCCCTACCTCTCCTTTGTGCAAGGTATGAGTATGTCCATCACTTCATCTAAAGTACAGAGGGCACTTTATGACAATGATCTTTCATAAAATTTCAAAACATTAATTTTTATTATGATTTTCTAATTTCCCACAAATCAGAGTCAACATCGTTGACAATTTTGCTTTTTGCACAAAATCCTACACTTCTTCTGCCATCTATTGTTTTTACAAAGTTTCCTTCAAATTCACTGGAAGCTATGCCAAGGTAATGACTGATGGAGCATTCCCTGTATGGAGGTGTTAGGTATCTTGTTAGACTGGCTGATAGAATTGTTAAAAGATATCCAAGTTCTTGCCTGCACAAGCTGTTTTCACATAGTCTCACACAGACTATCACAGCTAGTCTGACTCCAAGTCTGTAACTATCCAAAACTGGCAAACTCCTATTTGCATCAACCCTTGTACTAACGAAGGAACAATGACCAAATAAATGACCAAGTAAATGACCAAGAATGGATTGCTGAAGTTAGGAAAGAAAATACATCTCCTAATGACATCATTTTGCTTTCTTCCATTAGGAAAAAAACTGTCTGTACTGTGAGCATCAAAAGGAAGAAAACTTACTTTAATGTGAATTTCTTTGGTCCTTGACTTCACAGCCTAATTTGGGAGGTTTTGCTTAAGCCTTACCAACAGTGGAATCATTAAGGGGGATTTTTGATATTGCAGACTTTCTGGTATCCTATAAAAAATGCACTTTTTTTCCCTCGTGGGAGGCACTGATAGCCTGACTGTGCCCAGCCTTGATGGCACTGGTAGGAACTCCATGTCTCTAAAGCTGCTGTCGCTCTGCCACGCTCGCTCGAGCGTCTTATTGGGGACTGAGTGGGCAGGTAGGCACAGCACTTAACAAGCCTCAGGAGGGTAGGTACCTTACTAACAAGTGTAGAAAACTGTGTGGAGAACTTGTAGCTAGGCTAGTCAAACTCATATTTTGGGACCTACCTGATCGACAGGGGATTGTTAACTTTCTTCCAGTTTACAGTAAGACTCTGATACATGCTTCTCCAGCTGCTAAAATTCACTTGTGGGACAAATTTAGGGATGTCTAAAACAAAGAAAACCTCAGTCATTCTGAAAAGTCAACTGCATTTGGAAGAATTCTCAGTATAAACTGGTCTTTCTGTTACCTGTGTTCTTTAGTGCTGTTTCTGAGAGCAAAGGTTTTTTGGCAGACACGGTGAAAGGGAGAGCACACTTGTGTGGCAGTGCTGAAGGTGCTTTTAGCTTGAAACTCCTGGTATTCCTTGGCATGGGAGATTTGTGGGAAATGTGCTTGGAGGCCTCACTGACTGGAGCATGCTGCTCTGGTCTCCTTAGCTCAAGGGCTGTGTTTTCTTGTAGGTCAAAGAACAGGTGTAAGTCTAGCACGAGAGAATTTCTAGCCATCCCAAGAATAGAATGGGTTGGATATTCTCCAGTCAGACCATCCTTTTTCCCTTTCCCTCTTTTCCCTTTTTTTCCCTTTCTTTTTTTTTTTTCTTTTTTTTTTTCTTTGTCAGAAAATGGTGACTCATCACATCTGGAATGATTTGTGGAACTCTGTCAGTTTAGCAAACTGACAGAGAACTGTAGGGAGGTTTTCATCATTGCACGCTGTTTCCTGGCAGGAGGTTGTAGAGCCCAGCAAGTCACTTCTTCAGCCCCACAGGGCTTCTCTGGGTTTTTATGGCTGTCAGGATCCCTCACAGGCATTTGGAGGCCAGAAGCCCAAGGCACTTATGGTCCCACTTGGAGTTTGGCCCACTGGTGTGCAGCAGCTGAGAGATCATGCTGGGAAACCCTCTCAGGGCTTTCATGCAGACGCTGCTGAAATTTCCCAGAAATAAACTGCTTTTTTTCCCCCCTAAAGAAAAAAATAGCTGTTTATTTCTACACAAGAAATTTACAGATAATTTGGGTGGAAAAGAGAGTCAACACACATTTGTTTCTTAAAATGAGCTAAAATTAAAATTTTAAAAGACCAAAACCCACCACAAATCCTTAAACTACAGCATTTCATTCTGCCCAGAACAATCTTGCTTTCATGTTTGGAAGAAAGAGAGGCTGAGATATTGTTTTCTAGTTTTTGATGGTGGTTCATGTAGAAAGCAGGACTTAAATAAGCCAATTTAAAATCCTGCTCTGTGTGAGGACTCTGCTCTGGGCACTTTAGCCAATGAGCTGGAATGTTGAATCTTGTATTCCTCATCTGCTGCCTCACTTGTGGAGTCTCAGGGCCCTGACTCCCTGTTGCTACACAAGGAGCTGGGCATTAAGCAAGAGACTGTCACGGTCTCCAGTTTCAGTGTCATTTTAGCTATTTTGAAACAAAATATTTAGGAATTTCTCACTTCCGTAGGAAACTCTTGACAAATGTCTGTATTTTTGTTCCAAAGAGGGAAAAAAGAAGTCTAGAATTTCCTACAGAGAAGAAATTCCAGCTCTTAATGTGTTCTCTTCAGGAATATCCTTGCTAGATGCACTGCAGCTTTAGGAGCAATAGAAGCTGGGCAAGCTAGCTGGAGGCAATCTGAAGTGTCCATTTTGTGTGATGTCATTATATATATATATCCAGGAACAGCAGAGTTCTAATGCTTTGACAGCCACAATCACCATAATCTCTAGCTCTAATGAGTGTAGGGATGCAGGCTTGCCTGCAAATCATAAGAGGTGTGAGTTTTGAATGCAGTCATCTGTACTGCCAAACCTTACCCACATGTTGTTCTGTTCTCTCATTGGGACTTTTCTACTGTTGCTTCTATTAAGAAATAGCCTTGCCCTCAGAAACTGCAGAAAATGGTGCCTGCCGCCCCCTCCCCAACATCCCATTGTCACCTTTTCCTTCCATAAATGTCTTGGAATAATTAGAGCTTTTTTTACAAATCTTTTTGTCAGTGAGTGAGGCTAGAGCCCTTCAAAAGCAATTATTAGCAGGGGGACATTGATTAGCCAATCACCCAGAGACTTCTTTCCTTTCTTGAGCTTGGAAAATGTTCGTGGTGAGAATAAAATTACATTGAGTATGCTGTTTGCTAAAGAACACCCTTTTGGCTCCATGGAATGAGAGAAGCCTCTTTGACTGTGCTGTCAAAGCTTGTCCTCTACACTCCCAAATTAGTATGAGTCATTTCTGAGAGCATTGAATATTTGTCTGCTAGTGAGGCTGCAGGTGTTGGGTGTTATTCCCAAAGTCCTCTTCACGTTCCATGCTTGCTGCTGTGCTCCACAGAACTGCCCTTCACTCTTTGCTTGTTTAACTAAAACATCCATTCAATTCCTTGCTTGGCCTTTGTTGCAGGGAAGCATTGATCCAGGTTTTTTACAGTAACTTCTGACACCAGAGATGTCTGCATGCTCTTTTTGAAAGCAACCACAAACTTGAAGGGAGAGGCTGTTGTGTGCATTAGACCAGCTGAAACACTTGGAGAACAGAGACAAGTCTTCACACATGCAAATGTTTCCTCTAGCCTGAAGGAAAAGCATCAGGCAGACTCAAACTAAATAGTATTGCTCATGGCTACAGCACCACCACATTATCATATTGTAATATTGTTTGTAAAGATGCCAGAGAAACAGAAAATTGAAAGCCGGGGAGAGGTACCTTAAATTTTTTGTGTTCTGCATGAGAAACTGTTCTTCAAACTGAAATAATTTTGCTTGGCATTTTTCCTAGTTTTTACTTGCACAAATCTAACTCTTGAGTGAATATAATCACTTAACAGAGTCACAACAATATTTATTGGCTGGCATTTTTAGGATTGTCTTCCTCTCTTTTGCCTTCTTTCAGTCATCAGGACACTCCCTCAGCCCTGCAGTGCTTCATTTTCCTTCCAGCCTGAAGGACAGTTCTCAGGTGTTTATTCACATGCAAAATAATGTCATATGTCTCAAAATATCAGGACCAAGAATGACACTTTTCAATTTGTAAATAAGAGCAAAATCTATTAGGTATACAAGGAAGCAAGAATTTATCATTTAAACAATGGATTAGAAACAGTGGGTACAAAAAGATGCTTGAAACTGTATCCTGCATTTAAAAGAAAATAGACCCTGTAATTTACTCACCAGAATTTACTCTTCTTTTTTCTCTCATGCAAGGAGTGGGCTTCAGCATAAGGATCATACTAATTATATCTTAAACTTGTCTATCTTAAATATCACCCTTTAATCTGTGTGAATTACCATAGTCCTCTCTGGAGATGGAGGAACAGAGACAGGCAGCTCCTGAGACTCATTCAACCCAACTCTCTTAAGAGAGAATGAGTAGTCCCGTGTGACTGGCTTGGATTGCATGTCTTCAAGATAGCTAAAGCTAGCTGAGATGAGCCCAATTTCCCAAAATGGAACCCTAGATTTTTCCCCATCCCCTCATCCTACTAATTGATATGTTTTTCTCAGAAGCACTAAAGGAAAAAAAGAGTAGATATCGAGTCAGCTGGCAAGATCCCCACAGGATGATGCTTCTCTTCTAATCATATATATATATAAAAAACAGAAAAAAAGGCTGCAGTTAATATTGTACTATCTATAAAGAGTTCTCTACATTTAGCAGAAATAAAATGTAAAACATTCATCCTTATATTGAAAAGGCCCCTGGAGCTGCAGCAATCAGCACTGAACAGCTGAAGTGGTGTTGTAGGAGATGTGCTGTAAAGCAGAGCCAGACTCTGTGGCTATGCAATCCCACGTCTGTGGTGACTTTGATAAAGAACAAAAAGTGTAGATCGTTGTTCCACAAGGAGGTTCGGAGGGCTTAATCCTGGGAATCCAAGTGGTAAATGAAATTTGGTTGGAGAAATTTATATTTGTATTGAAGCCTAGAGAGCACTCTCCATGCTGATGGAACTGGTGGGACACAAGGAAGCTTGTATTTTGCAGAATCAATCCCTCATTTATTGTTCTACTTTGTAAAGAAAATGTTATGAGAGAAAATTCATTTTCAATACCAGTGAAAATGAGCAGAACAGTCCACTTTGAGGGGAGTCTTTAAGTTCCCAAAAGCAATTACCACAGCCTGGCCTGAGTGCAAAGTGAGCTGGGGGACAGCAGCCCTTCAAAGAGTGTGGGGATCCCCCATGTAGGGCTCCTGTGTGATCTCTCCCAAGTGGATCTCATTGCAACCTATCCGAGGGACTCTGCAAAAATGTTTCCAGTCAATACACAATAACAACATTTGTTGGAGACAGGTGAAGTTTTCTGGATTCCATCAGAAGGCTCTTTCCTTTATCAGAACTGGGGACTGACTCATTTCAGTACTTGAGTGGAGCCTACTCTGCCGTCCCACAGGTATTTAACCACTTTCCAGGAGCCTCAAAACCCACAACATTGATTTCTGGGTAAACCTTAATCCTGAGGTTTTGAAGCAGCTGAGCTTTTTCCAGGGGAAAAAAAAAAAAAAATTAAAAATTGGTTATTCTACTCCGCCTTTGCATTTCTCTTTTCCTTAGAAAAATTTGTAACTTCAACAATTACACTGAGGCTTTTAAGAATAAATTCACCTAAAGCCACTTCTACAAATAGGAAGTAATTAGACGGTGGTCTTTGCTTCAGACTTTGCTAGACAGCCACTTCATACAGTCATCTCCAGGCAGGCAAAGCCAAAACTGTCATATAGACATGTTCTGCAGCTGGATGGAGTGCTTGAACCATTTATGAGTTATTGGCCAAATCTCATATTCAGTGGTTACCCCATGTCCCTCTATTCACTCTAATGACTTTGATGTGGAAAGAAATGGAAAACCTGTGCTTTCAAGCCAAGAATGCAGGCAATAAATCCAAAATACATTGATTTAATGTATACTGATAAAGCAAATGTCTTGGTCCCAAAAATAAGAAGTGTGCTTAAATGAGCAAGACTAATAGGCTAAACTCTGTGTAGTTCATTAGAAAAAATTGCACCTTATATTGGCAAAGCATGACTTGTAGGAATAAGAAATTCAAATTCTGGTGAGTAGACACCAATTTTATACTCTGATTATATAGCAACAGAAAAGGAAGAAAAATGCTACGCCCTGATATGTTCAGCACTAGTCCTGCTAAATTTCAAGCACTCTGATCCCACAGAATAGACAAATAAAATTAGTTCCAAGTCTGTGGGTAGTCACATGGAATTAATTACCACTATTACATTTCTTTCAAATGGATAATCAAACTGAAAGTTGCAGCTTCTTTTCTGAGACATTGCACCTACTTAAGGGTCAGCCTGTGGAGGTGCTCAATGTCTTCCAGAAGGCCAGTCACCTAATACAGGTAGTGAATATGCTTCTAATTCTGATCCTCACTTAAATGCCTGGATTTCAGTGGAAATAAAACCAGCTATAGCCTTTTCGGGAGGATATCAAAAGCCAACTGCATATATATATATATATTTATTTTTTTTTTCCAGTAGGCAAATCTCATGGCATCCAAAGTAGGTGTAGAAAGCACAGTGACAGTTCATGAGTGTATGTGACATGCCCTTGAAATTTCTCATCTAGAAACATGATCTGTTTCTGAAGAGGGGAATGGTGCTGGGCAGCAAGGCTGCAAAACTACATGGCTGAAAGAAGCAGTTAAGCTGTCCTGTTGACTGAAAGGCATTTGGGAAAGAATGAAATGGGGATGCCTGAGTGTTAAGTGTGAAGTTTTACAATTGTAAGAGGAAGGAAAATAGACTCTGTAAATCTCTCCACTATGATGGAAACACATGTAAGAGGAGGTCAGTTTTCTGGAAGACGGTCATTCGAAACTCATTCTCTTCTCATTTGAACTTTACCTCCCCTTTGCTTCCTGAAATGAGTGAAGATAGTTTCCAAAATCAAAGATGGGGAAAAAGGGCTCTGAAAATCTCATGTCACTTGAGTGTTTTCACTGGTAGATCTATTGTTATATAATCACTATAGGAACAGAGAAAAAAAATCGAACAGGGAAGACACCCTTGGAAGTATTCTGATTAAACTATTGCTCCTAAAAGGCTAGCGAAAAATTTCAGAATTTCTAACTTCAGAATCTTTGTTGGCAGTAGTATAAACTGTGTTCTTTGATTTTGGTCACTGTGGTTAGTGTAGAAACTGAAGAAAGAGAGAGATTTTTTAAAAACTCTTTGATTTTCCTGTATTTTTGTGCTCTGACTGGCTCCCACTGTAAATTGAGACCTCTCTAAAGTGTGTTTTGTTAATGGGCCATGAGAAAGAAAATACAGATTTAGCACTCCCTTCTCTGCCTGTGGCTTTTGTTCCCATTTTAAAGGACTGACATTTCAGAGGGAGCTGAGGAAAGAGCTGTAATAGGGTCATCCCCATAACCTGTGCTGATGGGGGAGGCTCCTTCGCCTGGTCCCGCAGTACCTTTCATGCTGAAAGATAAAAAGTAAACCTTTTTCATGTCTTTTGCTGTACTCCATGAGACAATACAAAGGACCCATATGTTTAGGTTTCAAATAACTGTGTTTGCTAATACACAGGGCCCAGCTGCATACAAACCTCTGATCTTTGGGGAGAGTTGGAATATACCCACTTCTACTGAATTTCAAATTGGCACTTCATGTATCTCTCAGAAAAGCAATAAGAGGAACATAAAGAAGTGAGATATATGTTCCACATCAGAATTTCCCTGTAATTAGGAATATTTCAAGTCCTCTTTTTCTGTATCACTTATATAGACTGGAAAAACTCATCATAAGCAAAAGGCAAGAGATTTTCTATCTGAATGCAAGACATTTATCATTAGAAGCTATGAGAGCATGAACATTAATTTTTTATCAAGTCTTTCATATCTTGTGATTTCTAACTCACTTTTGTATTACGTTTTTGGATGGTAGTGTTCAATTTGCTACTTAGGGATTGTTCTTGAACTCTTTAATATAATCCACATCCATACAATATTGAAGGATCTGACTTATATTAAATCTGCAGAAGAAGGGATATTCAAAGTTCTCTATTTTTTGAGTGTATCATTCATCTGTTGCATCAGTGTTGCTCAGTACTGTAAGACTGTGCACTTGTCGTGTCCATTCTGAATTACTTACATATCCTTGAAAAGCAAGAAGAAAAGATCGGAAGCAGTGAGCATTTTGTCGTCAACTTCATGGAACCCAGAATTCAGCTTTTAAAAAACCGAGTCCTACTTTTCAGGAAATCTTTGCTCAGTCACCACAGAAGATTAAGTATCACATGAGAGAAGCTATGGAAATGATGCTTTCATTAGTTACACAAATGTTGATCAAAACTATTTTGATTTAATGGATGACTTAACTCCCTGGATTTAAATGGAGGTGCAGTAAGGTCAACCAGCTGCCAGACAAGAACCAGGTTCATTAAGTCTTAAGGGAGTCACTTCCACCAATTTTCCAGACATTCTCCCATATCATTGCAGGGTGAATGAAAATCTATAGGCAGCAGTAAATAGTAGAAGAGAATATGATAAGTAGAGGGAAGGTTAAGGGTAACCTTCCTGTGAGTTGTTTTCCTGCCATGCATTGCTTTACCCCGTTGGTTTGCCAGTCCCAGAATGTCAAGCTGTTGCAAGGCTGTTTCAGGCACATCTGGCAATTCTCCAACCAGTGTTTGCTGGATCCATGGTGTATGTGCAACCTGGCTCCCAGGTTGCAGTGTCTAACAAGGCACAACTGCATATGAACCTGGAATGTTGTTCATAGAGACCTTCAGTGGTGTGGCACCCTTGGGAGCCCAGTAAATCATCTCATATGCATGCACCACTTGTGTAGGAATTTGCTTCTGAGAACGCTTTTGGTGCTGGAGTTTCAGTTTTAAAATTTATGCCTGATCAGAAGTGGGTTGTGCAGTGTATATTCTCCAGGGAACATTTGCATGCTTTTGGTGTAGTTTGAAAACAGATTTGCAGAACAAAATACGATCCAGTATAACTCAGCAGTAGCAACCTGGCTAATTTTTAGAACTTAAATACTTTTTCTATTTCTTAAAGTGAAAAGGCTTGATTTGCTTCATTATGCCTTCTCTCGTGGAGAAATGCTATCATGCATAGGTGATGATGTCTCTTAAGAGCTCTTTTAAATTTATTTATTACTATTTTTCATAGGCATTGCAATTATTAGAGTATTTTATTGAGCATTTTTTTACTTTTTACTAATTTAAATAAAAAGACAGAATTTTCTTCTTGTTTGTGCTGCTGTAGCTCCATTGTTTTTAGTGCTTCAGAAGCCAGTACAATTTAGAGGATAATTGGACTTTTTTATATATATAAGTTCATAATGAAGTTAATATAAAATTTCATTTCCATTTCCCTTATTCCCAAATAGGCTGTCATAAGAAAATGCACTTCAGAGGAATATAATTTGGTCATGGCATATCTTAGTAATTCAAAATCTTGGCTTTAAAGTGAAAAATAGTAACTGGAGGTGAGGTTTTTTTACTATTCCCCAGTATGTCGCTGTTCTGCACTGGACACATGTGGGTTTTTAACATTCTAGTCTGGACACCTGCAGCTATTTTCTCTGTTAACAACTTTGAAGGCTCCAAAGCCTCAGCAAGCAGAAATGCCTGGCTGCAGAGCTGTGTCCTTGCTGCCCAGCTGGGAAAAGCTCTGCTCGACTTTCCCATCTGCCTCCCTCCAGCACTTCTGAGAACACCGTGCAGTGGGGTGGAGCGCTCTTCTGGGAAGAGTTAGCACAAAATACCAGGAACCTGAAAAGAATGAACTCACTGTGTGGCTGGGGGAATGTGTGCGCATGAAATTCAAACCAAATGTCTTACGGAATTAAGACTGGTTTGCAGAGAGACCTCCTGTGTTAATATTGTAAGCTGAGTGTGTTCTGCCAACAGAAAGAGATAAAAAATTAATGTCATGGACCCTGCAGATTTGCAGTCACCTGGGAACTTGGGCATGTGTGAAGCTTCTGACACATAAGCAGCCACATTAAAGTCAGTGCCCACGATTAAACTTCTTCCTGAACTGGGACATGGTTATGAATTATTGGGTTAGTTCTAATTTTTTCCCCACAGGACTGCCTTTAATTCTGAATTCATTCATTAATGTTTATAAGGTGCACTGAGATCTTCCAATGTGCATGGCACTATTGAAATGTTAAGTGTTGTTACAACTCATGCTTGCAAAAGCAGCTGAAGATGAATTTACTTTAGGTGGCAGTCAATAATGGCTCACTTGGAACAGTTGTACATTCTATGGGGTATAACAGGACTGTTATAAATTGGAGCAGTGCTATGTTTGCATAATAGACAGTAACCACTCCAGAGGTACCATAACAGTCAGCTTGATAATAGGCATTTTGGAAATTATGTAAATACATCTATATGTGAGGAAGCAAAATGGCTGTAGGAGATAGAAAGCTGACAGTTACTAGTAAATACTGCATGCTTGCAATGTTTTCAGCATTTTAATCTTTTTATGCAAACACGTCCATCTGTTAACCCAACATGATGGCAGAGCAGAGAAGGGGTTGAGTTCCACAGGCTGCCACTAATGTATACACCAGAGCTATTAGATGCACTAGAGATGGACTGAACAGTGTGCTGCTGAGTTTGCAAGTCAGGCAGTGCTGCTAAAAGCTTTCAGGCACATTTGTTCCTCAGGACAACTTCCTCCATCTTCTCATTCCCCTTTTGGCTGTGTACCTTCACGTAAGCTTCCTCCCACACTTTAAAAAATGCAGCCACTTCTTTTCTGCCAAGCACGTTGCCTGTCCTCCAACTGCCCTGTGCATCAGCGGGAAAAGTCCTCCCAGCTTTGTTCCCTGTCTCTACAGCAGTTACCTGGTTGCTTCTCCCTTGTTTTGCCTTATCTCTAATGTTCTGGGTAGTAAAGTTCTGGTAAGGAATGCTGCTTTGTGAGGCAGTGTGAAACTGTGTCTGCCATATGCCATAACCACGCTGTTAATGGCTGTACTCACTATGGAAATAACACCACAGTACCAGCTGTAAGAATGAAACTCTGTTCTTGACTGGAACTGTTCTGTGGGTGACTGCAAAACCCTTTTTAACAAAAGCATTGGAAAAGCATATTTCGATAAAGATCATTCATTTTGCAAAAGGAAAAGAGGGACCATATGAAAAAAGCATAATTTAAAAAAAAATTACTAGAAGAATTATTATACAACTTTTTATTACCCAAAATATCCTGTCCAAAATTGTCATATCTGTGTTATTCCATAGCCTTGATAATACCCCTACCATTACATATTTCATATCAGACATTTCCCCATAATTCTTCCACCGTTGTAAGAAAAATCACTCTGTATCACTCTCTTTAGTTTCTCTGACTGTTAAAAAAATCTCTAATAAATTTTTAAGGATTGACTATTAAGGATAAGCTAAAAACATCTAAAAACTTTTTTTTAAAATTAAAATAATTTTTAGTATCCAAAAATTACAAGCCCAAAGGTAGGAAAATTCGCAATCTAGGAATTCTGTTAAACCTCTGCTGCAATGGCTGTATGACAGTCCAGGAGAACGGTATTCTTAGTAAGAGTCATTCTAGTCTTACCATATTTATCTGGCTTCTGTTTCTTCATAAGGCTGTGCAATTTGGACCCTCATGACAGGTTTCCAGTGGGGCAAGCCACAGGAGGTGCAGAAATCAAGGTTCCTTTTCAAATCTAAGTAGCACTGTGCAGGGACACAGCCTGCTTGTGTGGCTGCTGAGCTGCATGGGTCGCTTGGTGTGTGCCCACCCTTCAGCCCAGCTCATGCTGTGGGGGCACAGCAGGAAATCCTGTCACTGGCAGAGGTGTCCTCTCATCCTCCTTGCCCCAGCTGACACAGAGAATGTGATTCCTCCCACTGGGTCATCTGGGGTGACACTTGAGGGGAAAGAAGTCTGGTGGAGCTGGAGTAAGGCACTTTGGAAGTGTAGCCCATTGACAAACTGGGATAAGTGCGTTAATTTTTTTTTTTTTTAGCAGTAAAAAATTGAAACATTTTATTGGGGAGATTGGGCTGGAGAAATGCTTCACTCCACCAGAGCTCTTATACATCCAGTTTATTCATTAGACATCCAATCAGAGGATGAACCTGGACTGCAGTTTTAATACACTCTTGCAGCTCAGTCTCAGGATGTGCTCATTGCTTGCTCCTCTCTGCCATGAAGCTCTCAAGACTCTTCCTCTGCATCTAGAAGCCAGAAAAGATCTGGAACAAAAAGATCTGGGCATAACCCCAGTGTTAAAGCTAAGCAAGTGGAGCAGCTTTGAAGATGATATGGCTTTCCATGTTCCTAATAAGGATTATTCAGATTTAGACTAAAACTTACTGTAGGGATTTGATTTGGTTTTTAACTTATCGTCCTTCAATAGTATCTACCAGCTAAAAAAAATTTCTACTATTACCTAACTCAGTTGACTGTTTTAAAATCTGAGATAATACTTTGATCCACATTTATCCATGGTTTTATAAATATTTTACATCCTTGAGAATTCTGTTACCACTTTGCAAGTAATATCTCAGTGTTAGAGTACATGGCAGATGTAGAGGTTTACGGTCAATGAGATGAAGCCCAGGGGAGGTGGGGAGTCTGGATTTCATTCTTATCTGTGTGTACAGAAACTGGGTTAAGATGAGGACACGCTCGTAAGATTGATTTTCTTTTCCTGTAAATACAATGGAGGGATGAGTCTTTACAACTACAGAGAAACACACCCTGCCATAACAGGATCCCCACCCTGTCTCTGCTCAGTC
Organism: Agelaius phoeniceus; assembly: GCF_051311805.1. Classification (NCBI taxonomy): domain Eukaryota; kingdom Metazoa; phylum Chordata; class Aves; order Passeriformes; family Icteridae; genus Agelaius; species Agelaius phoeniceus. Next base: position 41,883,681 of record NC_135265.1, read on the forward strand.
CTTGTGATAAAAGCCCCATGCTGTGGGCAACCCAGATTAGTTTTAGATGAAGCAAATTGGAAAGGCTAAGGGGGGTGGGGATGTGCGTGTCCTCTGACTTACAAAGCTGTCCATTCTGGTTTTCTAGGAAAATGCCTAGGACACACATCTCATCTCATCCCAGCAATTGCTAAAATCTCTGTGTCTCATCAATATCCAGTCCAGCTGTGGGACTGGGACAGTTTCACTTTTCATTTGGAATGGTCCGTCTCTTCTCAGAAACATGATTTTAACTGAAATGTGGTGTTTACGGTATATCATTTTCTCATTTATTTTGCAACATCAACTGTCATTAAAAGAAGACATTTACAGGAAACATTAGGGGAAAAGGCAAAAGTACAAGAATTTCCATCAGCAAGACACTCACTGGGAAAGTGAGAGACACACAGGCCAAAAAGAAAAAGAGGTATTACCAAGCAAACCTAGATAACAGGGGCTGACATTATTCTTTCTAAAGTCAAAATGTCATGGGAGTAGAAAGGAATGATATGTATAGCATGGTATTTTAACTGGGCTGATTTATGGTTGACTCACAAGAATTGCACAGAAACAACCCCAGTGACAGATAAATTTTAATCAAGATATAGGTCTTTCTCTTTCCCTCTTTATCCTTAAGACACGTCATTAGCTGAAAGAGTGAGTTTTGCTTTCTTTTTCTTCTACAAGCAGTAAGAGAAGTTGGTTAGGAGGAAAAATATCTATCTATAGAACAGGCAAAGTTCTTAAAATTTAGATTTTGGAAAATATATTTGGAAGTGCTTACTGGGGGACAAACTGTTGAGAGTTTTTTCTTGCAAGTCCTTTAAGGTCGAATCCAGCAGCTCCAATCAGGTTGCTCTGAAGAACAGTTTCTCATAACCAGAGAATCTCAGTATCCAGTGAGGACTGGAATTGGCTTATGCATATTGCTTTAACAATTCATCTGAATTTTAAAAAAAGAAATTTCTCTTTGCTCTCTTCCTAATACCCTTTTTTTGATGATGACCTGATTGTAGCCCAAATTTTGCTTGTACCATTTTTAGTTGGGGGCTTCAAACAGCCCAGGCAAGTCTGACATTTCTTGCTACTGCAGAGCAGGGTTAACTGGGAATCATAACTATTTTTATTAGCTTCAAAAACCTGATCTTTTATTTTTCCATCTGTTATTAATTTTTTAAAGAGATTTCATTTTTTGAGGTGTGAAAAAGGCAAACAGATTTTATTGGCTTTTTTTTATTCCCTGCAAAACCTGATTAAAAAATATCTTTCTGCACAGAATACACTCAGCCTTTGACATTGTGAGTGTGGAACTCTTCTAAATCATGATGCAACAGGAGATAGATTTAGTATATCATTCACATTTTAGTAGGGAATATACTTTTATTTCCAAACTGCAACTTCTTCTGATAATTTTGGTGACAGCATTTTTCATCAAAAGAAGTATATGCATATATGTATGTAATTCTGCTGTGCTTGAGCGCATGGTGCTTTATACTGTCTAAAGGTACTGATGTCTGCATTGTAAAATCGAAAAAGAAAGTAAGTTAGCCATTGTGACACAGAGGGGGCAGCTGAGTAACTATTTTCTTGCCTGCCAACCTGCATACAGGCAGCAGGGCTGGTGTGCTGTGAGACTGGGTAGGACCCTGCGGTGGTGCTGCTTAGTTCCTCAGGTATCCCCATCTCTCATTCCCTTCGCTTCTTTCTGTGTTGAGTACATCAGTTTCAAGTTTGGATATTTTGTCGTCTTCCTTGCAATTTTTAGAGGCATTTAAATAAGTGCATTTTGAAGAAGCTCTTTGGCCTGGCTGCAGGAATTGTTCCTTAGAGGAAGACAGCCAGTAAAATACACTAGAAACAAAAGCAGAAAATGAGAAAACCAGCTCTGATGGGAATGATTTACAGGCAATCTCGGTGAGATTAGCAAAAGGAATGAAAGCCAAGTCCACAAAAGGAGAAATGAAATACTGATCTCTTTGCAAGAAATACTGTCCCAGAATTTAGGTCAGTTCAACTGAGCAGCAATAAACAAACAAAAGCCAAGAGAGCTTACAATATTTGGGATCACAAAAAGCTTAAAACTATTCTGAAAGTCATATTAATACTAAGCCAACAGGAGAAACAGAAAAACTCTTGAGTAAGCTACAGCACACCTCTTAAAAAAATTGCCTTGCATGCCCCTGAAGATCCAACATGAATATACATTATAGGATTTACTTAGCACTAGTTGACCATATCTTGGTATTTTGCAAAGTACTTTACATGCTGTGCCTTGTTTCTGTTAGATTATTTCTACTAGTCAATGCCTGTATCTGCTCACCATCCTCATCCCTTCCTGAGAAATTTGTCCTCCAAGTCCACACACTCAGTTCTGTTCTTGCAAGGTAGTTTGGAATCTTCCACCACTTTTTTTTTTCTTTTTGTTAAAATTAAAACTTCTAAGGACATTTATGACAAAATCTGAATTGGAAAATATTTTTCCAATTCCAGGAACTTGTGGTCCAAGTGTGAGAATAACATTGTTTTAGGGTAGGTTTCAGTATCTCCCACTAGAAAGAGATCCCTGGTTTTCCACAATTCAGGCATGGCATCAGTTCTGTTGTCCTGATCTGTTAAAAGAATCTGACAATGGCATAGGAATAACAGGGAACATACTTTAGACCTCTTTGTGTAAACTGTGAACATGAATTAATTACATATTAACAAAATGCGGTCAAGTCATCTAAAGCAGTATTTGGTGCAGCACCATGATGGATATTTCTGAACTGCCTTGTTCTGCTCCAAATCTGGGCCCTCTTTGCTGCAGCAGACATATGACAAGTTCAGGCTTTGTAGATTTTTCCAGGGTCCACATCTATTATGATCCAGATCATATTTCTGGATCAGATTTCCACACTAATAGCCATTGCCCACTGATTAGTACTGCAGCCAACTCTTGAAGATTTCTAGCAGTTTGCCCAGTCCCTATTCATATCATGTAGGCAAATGCTCCTTAGTTATGTACAAATAAAACAGATCCCCACTTTACAATCAGCACATCCATTTTATGTTTTAAGAACAGATTGTTCAGTGCAGCAAAGTGCTATTCATCATGGAGGCATTTCCCACACTACAAGCCAGAATCTTTTAATTAGACTCCAGGGATTGTTGCTCCCTGGCCCGCATTTCTAGCTCGAGGGTATGGTGGAGAGAAATTCAGCCTGAGAAACCTTTGTGGCACCTCACGTTCACGGGCAGATCTGAAAGCTTCACCTTCAGGGCCAAAACCTGCACTGTCTTTGAGGCAGTTCTTACTCCTCAGTTGTCTGCGTGCTTGAGTTAGTTCAAAGAGAGTTACGACATAAGGCATAAATGGACTCAAAAATCCAGCTTTTTCTGGTCAAGTTGGAAAGGACTTTAGAGAACATCTGGTTCCAACCCGCCTTTCATGGGTAGGGAAAGCTCTTCCATGTAGTGGGGAAGAAGAAAACGGAAATGCATAAAGGTTAATTAAAAATTATTTGCAATTATATAATGTCCTAAAATATAGTATGGATAAAAAATCAATACATGGAGTTCTTATATGTTCAGGATGAAACACTTACTGCTCTCCAGTAGCTGGAATTGCTGTGAATCCATTTTGGGTTGAGATTATTTAAAAACAATGGGAAGAGGATAAAAATCAATGTAATACAACAGTTTGGAAAGATTTTTCCTTTAGGAGAGATACACCTTCGTGGAAGTTTCAATTGCAAAATCAACATAACCTTTTAGGGTATTCATGACCCAGTGTTAATTCTACTGCTCTGACAAATGACCTTTTTTTGCTGCTTCAGAGTCAAAGAGAGAGCCACTTTCTGGAGTGAATGGAGCTGGGTGAATCACATGGTCTATGGCAAGCTCTGGAGTGCTTAGCAAATGAAGTCATCCAGACAGGATTAAACACAGTTATGTCTCCGTAGCAGAGCCTTGTTTATGGAAAATGAGTTTGGGCAATTGGCTTAGCCTAAGCACATACTGTTCTTTTTTACCTAGGCACATAAGACTTTCTTCTGTCCCAGGCAGAAAATGTTCCTGAGTTTAATTCATAGAGATGGAGCTTGGAAGAAGGAGGCTGGCCTATCTGCTCCTCTGATTTCCCATAGGCTTGGCAAGCTCCTCAATGTATACAACAGCCTGTGCTGCTTTTTTTTTCTAATGAAATCCTACACTTTTTGAGGTTCCTGTGTCTTTTCCAAATGAAGCCGCCAAGAAATACATGAAGCATATATCAGCTGCAATTAGAAAATGGTGGTTTAAAATTATGTTGGTATTTTAAAGCATAAATATTCCTATTCATATGCATCTAAAATGCAAAAATGCACCAGCTGTGAGGTCTTTCCTTTACTTCAGCTTATGAAAAACTCCAGGGGATCAGGAAATTTAGAGCATAAGAATGGTTTATTTTTATACCTATTTCCCTTGTCATTTCCTTTTCCCATTCCAGTCCCTCTGAGAGGAACCAATTAACTTGAGACATTTTCCACATTCATTAGTATCTTCATTAAAAAAAGGGCAGAATTGTTTCAAGACTTGTATCTTGTGCCCTCTAAACTGTGATAACATTGCCTGACAGAGTGTAGTGAATAGCAAAACTGTTAGAGATATAAAATCTGTGAATTACTAAGCTGTTACATTTTGCATCTGCACTTGTATCAAAATGGAACAGAGACCACTACAAAGCAGCAGGTTAGTAAATAAAATGAACTTTAAGAAAGCAGGGTAGTGGCCATAAATTAAAAGGGGATTGTCAATGCAGTTGGAGTTAGTTGCTGGAAAATAACCTGATTAGCACTTTTCAATAGAAGAGCAAGGTGTTGTGACTCCAGCAAAAGGTTTTAACACCATCAGGCAAATAAAAAGTCACCAGAATGTCCCCTGGGCTACATGCCACAGTCAGAGAGATGGGGTGGCCCCATCTCGATGCTTCCTGGGGAGTCCTGGACCCACAGATCCCCTGCTGCTGGTACTGGTGCATGTTTACTCTCCTCTCTGCCTCCCCTCTCTTTTCTCCTGCCTAATTTAGTGGCACCACAGCTGCCCTGCCATGACCACAAGCAGAAGCACAGGCAGGGGATGGGGAGAAGCACAGTACATGGAGGGGCAGGGAGAGCTGGTCCCTTAATATGTGTGGTCTTCTCACCTGATCTGGCTGGTTGGGGATATTGCTCTTGTCCCAGAAGGCTTCTTACATGTCTGCTCTGATTTGGGCCTGGTGCTGTTCCCTTGCTTCTTGGCCTCAATAGAAAAACAAGAGGTTAGTAATAGAGCAGAAGAAAATTACTTTTGCTGATATATATCATTCCCTGCTGTTCATCACTGTATTTCTATGGCCATACCATTCCTTTTTGCATACCACCACATCATTGCATACCACTTTTTTATTATTGTTATTTCTAGGGAATACACTAGCAGGTTCTTTTCTGCTGCTTTTTTTTTATTTTTTACTACTGAGGGAGCTGGAATTGGCTCAAACTGTCCAGCCAAAATTGCATATAATATTCAGAAATCCTCAGATTTCATATGACCAAGGTAGATGGTTCTTATAACCACTTTACTTCTTTGCTATGGAGACATAAAATCCAGTGCAAATTTTTCCCATCCTTCAAAAATCAAATGTTGTAGGGTCAACATTAGGCACTGAACAATAGCACACCTTGGAGCAACTCCAACAAATTTTCATTTTAGGATTAGGAATTCCTGTGTATCAGCAACACTTCATGCTGCTCTCCATACTCTCTGCTTTTTGCCATGCTGAGCAAGTTGTCACAGAGTTATCAGTTCTCACTAGCAACCCTTCTCTGACCCATTTACTACAAAGAACTCTACAGTCTCTTGCAGTGACAGTTTCCCAGCACACACACGTCTGACACTATTTTTGGTGAAGTTCCAGCAACTTGCTCTGTAATTCCTAGCTGAATCTTTTTTCCTATTACTAGGGTTTTAAAGTTGCCAAGCACAGCCAGCATTTAAGGCCTAGGTTTTGTGGCTAAAGGCAAATACAGTCAATTCTGAAAGCAGCTAGAGTCTAGTTGCTGCTTGAATGAAATGACTGAGTCTTTGTTGTTCCATCTCAACTATTAAAATTAGAGAGAGAAAGAAGATGGAAGGAAAATTAAAGGATTTCTCATGAAGCAAAACTGTCAACCCCAAAGTAAAATGAAGGAACTTTTCATAGTTCTTAATCTCATCCTCCAAACCTGTGGTAAGATTAGAAAGGCTTTTTGGTTAGAAGTCCTTAGTATCCAAGCTCCTATGTCTTCAAGACTTCACTCCAAAAATTCAATGTGCTGCTATGTGAAGGATTAAAGTTTTCCTGAATAAATTGTCAAGATTGCAGCTGCATTCAGCAACTGCTTGCAAATTATTGTTTCTCTGGGGAAAAAAAAGACCCTCAGTTTTAGGGAAAGGACTTGCATATGCATAGCAGTCTGTAGGTTCAGACATAGAAAAGAGATTTCTAAAAGCAAAATTTAATATGGGAAATATAATAACTGAGTTCTTGATAAACACAATATGACATCACAAACAGCCCTGAATATAACCTCCACCTCTCACTCATATCTGCTGCTGTAATTTAGTATCTATTATCATGGTGCTTTATAGGCTTCATTACACATAGAAGATAAAGCTGAGCCAAGTATCTCAAGCATCTTTCAGAGTATGCAAGCACAATACCTTGTAATAGAAAGTATTTCAGTTTCAGAGTGCTGAAAAATTCTCATGTTTAAGAATGCTATGTATAGGACAGTTCACCTCAAAAATCATGTTTAGCTTTTTAAAATAACATTTTTCTGATTTTAATCAGCTTAATTCTTCAGTCTCCTGTACTTAAAATACAGGAAGCAAGAATTAGACAATGGATAAAAGAGTTCCTAATAACTAAAACAAAATTTCCTTCCATGAAGTTGGAGATCTGAATCTTGCAGGAATATCAAAGTGCTGCATTTATTTTCTGTGCACTCAACATTTTTAAATACCATAAGGCCTTTAAAAATAAACACCTTAGAGCACTATTTGTCCTAAAAATATTTTGAACAGACACAATTTTGGTTTTGGTTTCTATATTTTTGAAAAGAAGAAAATTAATTCTGATGTAGTGGAAACCAGAAAACAAAGCAAATGCTGCAGCATTCCTGTAGAAAAGTAAACAAACAAACAAACAAAAAATACTGTAGGCAAAGATGTACTGAGCTATCAGATTGTAATGGCAGTGAAGGGAATCACAGCAAGTGTGCTGTGAAAAGGGAAAATACATATAAAGCCAAGTCAATCTCACTACAGAAAATAAAAAAGATAACTAAAGCATGTGCATTGGCTTTACTTGTCCCTGCCACACATCTATGGATTTCAGTTGTTGACTGGGATATGGGAGGTTTTTACATTTTCATGTGTCTGCTACTGGCTTGAGGATATAAACTCTCTCCTTAACAGCAAACTGCACATGAGAGATGGAAGCTTGCAAAAACAAATGCTAAGGGTCCTCAAGCCAAGCTCAGAACTGTGCATTTCAGAGTTTTCTGTGGAGCTGGTTGTGCAGTACTCAGTCTGCTCTAGTCATTAGGGATACCTCTGCCTATTCCACAGCTTAAGATGGAGTGATAGAGCCAGAGCACTTTATGTGATGAAAAGTTGGATAATAATATTTGTGGATGTTTTCAAAACTGTTGAATAACAGCTGGGACTGTTCTGACGGCACAGGTGCCTTTGCAGGTGAAAGGTCAGCAAAATTTTTATCCACTGATTACTGACAGAGTAGCTGCAGCTAAATTTTGTGAGCCTTTTGTCTAATGAATTATGACTTCAGTGATATGATCATTGGTCCAGCTCCTACTGAAGTCAACAAGAATCTTTCCATTGATATTCAAGAGAAGCTGGACATAAATAGTCCTACAGAGTCAGTAGTCTTTGGGAAATATTTCTTTGGCTTCAGATGGAGAAAGATGCAGCCCAATAAGGCTGTAAATATTTCAGGATAGGGTTATATACTTCTGCTGGCACAGCAGAGAGTTTCTTTTTGTCTGGACATAAAGAGCACTTCAGACAGCTTCTTGATTTTAGCTGGTTAGAACAGTTTTAAAGTTCACAAAATATTGCATTTTAAGTGGCAGATGTATTCCTCACTGCTGCGGGTCAACAGTGGGAAATTTTTGAGAGAGCTTGAAAGAACTCGCTGTTTGCCATGTTGATGGACATTCATTGATTTGCTGCATATTCTTGGGGGTTAATTGCAACTTTAGATGTAAGCATTTTGACACATCCATGGATCAGCAAAAACTCTGATGCAGCCCTTCTTGGAGTTATTGCAGGACTGGACTTGTGTAGTGTGGATGATTGAGTCAGAGAGGCTGAGCCTCCTCCTTGTGCCTAAGATGATCCTTTAGAGAGCCATTTGCCATGTTTGCTGAAGTTCCCTGGAGAGATTAAATTTATGCACTAAGAATATTACTAGAAGTAGTGAAAGGGGGGTGGAAGAACCTCACAGACCTTCACATCCATCCAGGAAGTTGCTATGGGATTCAAGTTCTCCATATCAAGAACGTGTTAGGAGTGGGCCAAGAAGAAAGATGTGAACAAATCTCTGAAATCCTCAAAGAGACCAGAGAGAATTTAACTAAATGGACACTGGCTACCTACATCTGAAAATAAGCACACTGTATGGGGAAATAGAAGTGTGTGCATAGTGGGGATGGAAGGAAATTCAGTTTCCTCCATTATAAGTTCTGTCAATATGTCTTGCACTGACCAATGTTAATGAAGCAGACTGTATTTTCATCACTACCTGGTAACTCTGGCCATGCCAGTGTGTTTGTGTGCATGATAAGTCTGTGTGTGTGTGGAAAATGACATTTTTTCTGTCTATCTCCACCTCCTCTTCCCTTCAGTAGACAAATCTGGCAAGAGGCTACTCTCTTTACCTCTGCTTCTGCATGACCTCCCCTGAGAACAAACACTGTACACTAAAGCTTTGCCCTGAAAATTTTTATAGCTCCTCTAAAAATATTGTACACACACTTTAAAAGACATCTTATCAGAAAACAATTACATGGAAGCCCTTTTAGAGTAAATTACTGTAGGAAAAACATATCCTTCCTCTCCTTACACAGCATCAACACATACCATTATTATGTATGTGTTCCTGTCAGGAGTCCAACCATGTATACAGCTGCATAGTGAAATGTCTGTACATTAGACAGTTACATACTTTGAGCAGCTTCAGAAACTGCAAGCAGATTTTAAGCACATTCTGTGCTTCATCCTTATGGCCCAGTTCCTGTTATCCATCAAGCCTGTTTTAAAATAGGACGCATTTTTGGTACTGAAAAGTCAACAGTGCTGGAAAGTTGGCAGGTAGGCTTGTTTAAACAACATTCCCAAGTAGTCTCCTGGCAGGTGTTTCCAGAGTACTTTGAGCACAATTCTTGGGATGGGAGATCTGCCAAAGTACATAGCAACAGGGAAAGAAGTGTTTTCCTTTTACCACAGTTGGGACAGTGCAGTGTTTTAGATGCTGCGCTGTGCATCCATTTCGGGAGCTTATTTTGGCACTGAGTCAGAACCTATACAATGGCAAAATACACAGCATCTTCCTGCCTGTTTAATGCAAGTGACTTCCAGAATATCGACTGGTAGGTTATCTTCCTGGCCATGGGCCAGCCTCTGACATGCCTCTTGCTCCAAGCTAGTCTGTCCAGCTACATAGAAACCTTTCACATTGGAACTGCTTTCCATAGAGCATCATGCTGCAAGGGTTTGTGCAAGTTCAGAGCAAATGTTCATCTCATAGCTGGCCAAAAGCACAAAATGGGAAGGGTGGATAGGGCAGGAAAGGGATTAGAGAAGCCTTGTCTACCTGGCACTGATTTCTGTTACAGCCAAACCTAGCTTTGCTTAATTGAAACCTGTCCTTTGGATTTGAAAAACACACGACTGGTTTTATAATGCTTCTGGCAGCCTGTCCACTTCTCAGTATGTGTCCTGGACCTAAAATTACCTTCTATAATATCCCTGCAGAAACAGTCTCTTAGATATGTGTACTCTTACCTACATACAAATGGCCTCTGACCTAAAATAGAAACAGGTATGGGGAAGAGTAAACAGACATCAAAGGCTAAAGGAAACATTAACTGAGGGATATGCTGGTTTGAAATTTAACCTTTAATGCTGTACTGAAATAAGCCCTGTTCAAAGACATGGTCACAGCATGTTTGGTTGTTAAGCAAGTTCTTAGAAGTCTAATACCAGAGCTGCAGCTACAGGTGACCTGCACTCATGCAGCCTTGATACAGGCTATGGAGTGTGCTCTATAGCACAAAACTGTTTTCCAAAGTAAGGGCTTAAATCTAAAATACAATTCTAGTTCTTAGTTGTAAAGGAAAAAAAAAAGAAAAATCTGGGTCAAATCAAAACACCTGTATTTTCCTGGATATGTAGGCAGCCTAATGAAAAAGTTCAGATGTGACCTATTCCGATCCCTTGAGAACCTCCCCCCATTGAGGCAACTCAATGTCAGCATCCATACTGCCAGTTATTTCACTTGAGCTGTTGCTGGGTATGTGACACCACATGTGACACCACTCCATACTGCCTCTGCACCCACCCCCTCACTCTTCCCCATGCTCACCCACCCCACTGGCTAACAACAATGAGTTAACAACACCTTCACCTCTCTCATTCCTAACTCTGCAAGCTGCCACAGGGACAGAAACCTGCAGTACTCTGTAAGCTACAAATGACAATGCTGTGTGCTAAAGTCTGCAGGAAGACAAGTAGAGTGGGTGGTAACTTTTTTCTGTTTCATTTAGTAAAAATCTTCATTTCCCGATTGAAATTGTCTGGCACAGAATTTTCAGGTTTGGCGTGGTCTGCATCAAATCCAGCTGGCCTGGCTACAAAATATGTGGACTGGCAAGGACCTTTCTTTGTCCTCTGTAACTGTCAACCTTCCTGTTTCACTGGGCCTGTCCTGTTTCCCACCCAAAATTCACCTTGGCCTGAGCTAGCAGCAGGCCCTTCTCTAGGGACTTGGCTTCTCCAGTGAGTTGTGACTCCTCCTGTCTTCAAAACTAACTTCAAAGCTCTCCTCTTATTAATATTTTATATGTGACTACTTCTATTATTTTTCTTTGTCTTTTATGTGTAAGTAAAAGGGGATTTTTTTTTAATATTGTATCTTATATAAGTTAGAGAGCTTAGGTATGTGCTTACAGACAGGGACTCCATGGGATCAGGCCCTGTGCAAACACAACATAAACAGAGGCAACCTGGCATAAGACACCTCCTTGTCCAGAGGTAGAGGGTGAATGAGCAGGAGAGCACAAGGACACAACTGAACATTGAATGGTGACACGGTAGATCTGAGCAGCCCTGCTCTTATTGCTCTTATTGCTCTTATTGTGACATCCTGAGCATTGCAGCAAATGGAAGTTTTCGGCAGAATTCATGATAAAAACTGCCCAAAACAAAGCACAAGGGATTACTTCAAGGAAGCCCAGCCCAGCAAGATAGTTAAATACTATATTTTAGGGGAGAGCCTGCAGTATCTTCTTCCTAATAAGTTCTTAATAAATTGTTCTCCATTACTTTGTGTAATAACTTTTTAATTAATGAAACAAAGAAACATGAAACAAAGAAAATGTGCAATGGATCCAGGGGAATCAGCTATTCCATTTCTAGTTTTGGTGTCTGACTTACAAAACTACTTCTCAGTGGTACACATTGATACTAGAGTATTACTGAGGCATTAAAGTGCGAGTTTCTAAGTTTCCTTTTCTCTTTTTTTTTAGAATAACCTAGTTATCAATCATTTAATATTCTCAGGGGGTGACATTTACTCTGATGTTGGCTCTGTCCCCAGGGAAGAGAGTAATCCAAGAAAATAAATGCCAATGCTTTAAGTCTGGATGAAGCAAAATTTCAGTGACTATTTCCAGAAATATTTATAAGTACTTGCCAGTCTATGTTGCTCAGATAAAAAATAGAGTGAATAATACCAGTATGGTTTGTAAAAAAAAAAAAGCTATATTCTGAGATGTTATTGGAATCCTAAGCATTTCCAGGTGTTGTGCGTGGCTTACAATAGTAAGGATATAAATTTTCCCAGCCTCTTTTTCCTTTTTTGTTTTGACTTTTTCTAATGTTGTGAAGGATACTAGACTCACAAGCCTAGAGAATATTCATTCGTCCTGAGACAGATTGTGTATGCTCCTTGGACTTTTCCATTCTGATCTATGATCATATTTCTTTTTTGACTTCATTCTTTTATGTTGGAGTTGTCTACCTTCTCCAGATAATGGAGCAAGACCATCACCATTTTCTAACAAAAAAACAAAAACAAAACAAAAAAAACAAAACAAAAACAAAAAAAACCAAAACAAACAAACAAACAAAAAAAACAACAAAAAAAACCAAAACCAAAAAACCTTGGTTCATTCAAGTTGCATAAACCACCACAGACACCAATGTGAACACAACACCACTTGCAGTGATGATAACACTTTTTAATCATTACCAAAGTCCAAAGTAGGACAGATGTAGTCTAGTGATCTAAAAATCTCAGATTTACTTTATAAATCCTATAAATCTCTGGATTCCTCAACCAGAAGTTGGATCTGTTGCATCTAAGTGATTGTCATAGTGATAGACATGCCCGTTCACAGGAATAAAGAAATTTTATTTTGTGACTGGGCATATATTTTCAAACAACTTGCCTTTAATTTCTGGGGTTTGCTGATAATTGTTACTCTTAGCTAGGAAATGCTCCTGTTGGGGAAGGTGCAGTATGCCTGTCACTTTTTAAAGGAAAATATTTAAACCTATGTGATCTCAGAGATCTGCATCAGTCAAACAGGCTCTTGGAGCTTTGGAAACAGAAACAGAAATTTTCAGAGCTTTTCTAAAACTCAGGGGACATTGCCTGTCATTCTCACCAGTAGCTTTTGAAAGAGGAATGTTCCTGGATGTTTTACTTCCCTTACAGTTCTGGATGTAATTTTACTCCAATGCTGGCATAGCTTTCTCTAGTGTGGGCAAAGGTCTTGCAACAAATTGGAATTTCTGTGAGTGTGGTTGCAAAATACTTCTTCTAGAGAACCTGAAAAATAAAACACAGAAGAATGTGCTGAGTTATCAGTGTGGGTTTTTTTTTTGCAAAGCATTCTAATGCCTGTCACCCTCTTTGAACAGTCACTTCTGAAATTTTTGAGAGTTTGTCTGTACCAATGCCAAATTACCAACTAGGATTCTGTATTAAATCAACTTTTCAGAATGCAAAGAAAACACATATTTTCCTCTGTTGGGTGAAAGGTGCACAACAGTAATTCAGTGGAGATTTTCCTGCAGAAAATAGAAAGCACTTAAAGCCTTGGAACAAAATATTTTCTTAGACTAGCTGAATGGTTACCAGGCTGTTGATTTGGAGCCAGCTTTCAGATCCTTGTTTGTTTGGACCTGTATCTAGGCACAGCTGCTAAATCAGCTTACCAGCACACCTCTGTGGAACAGATCCTCCATCTAGTAACTCTCAGCAGTGTGTGCTGCTGTAGCATTTAGCTGCCAGAGACCAGAGTATCAGTTCTGACACATCCCATTTCCTTTGCTCACCTCAATAATTGAAATGTGTCCAATGCTCTACTCTTTGGATTTTGTGACCAATTAATAAAGAGGATAGAGAATGTTAGCTGGCTGATTAGTTTGTTCCATTGCACAGAAGACAGCTAAGGAAATCCCAGCCCATGCAGGAGAGGAATATGGAATAACAAAATTTAAATATAGAAGAACAAGAAAGAAGTAGCACATTAGAAGTAGCACATTAGAATTTCCTGTTGGAAGGCAGCTCACCTTCTAGCAACACATGAGGACAAGGCTAGGAAGGCAAAAGAGATTCCAGATTCTTTGGAAGGGTGCTGTTGCCAGGACTCTTGGGGAAGGATTCTCAGTGGAGATATTCAGAGAAGACCATGGATGTAACACAGGCTGTTTTCTTACAGGGTGTTGTCTGCTGAGCTTTGTCAATAGGACATCTCATTTTAAACAGCTATTGTGTATGTGTTCTGTTCTGTGACACCACCCAGTTCTAACTATTCCAGGCCTGTTTTAAAAATAACTAGCAGAACTCAAGGATTTGTTTCCCAAATAAAAATCTGAGATTATCTTCAGATTTCAATATGCAAGTGAGAATAGCTATATTTGCAATTATCTTTCCCTCATAACATCTTTTATACCAGAGACAACCAAACAATTTCCAACACTTTGTTTGAGCAGAAATATAATGGGAATAGCAATGCAACCTTTCCTTTTTATTTTTCTAACCTGTTGTTAGCTCTGTGCCAATGCTCAGCTTCTAACTTGCTGAACAAAAGTAACGACTGTATTTCCAATGCATCATTCTGTTCTACATAATTTTTTCAGGAATATTGCAGCAAATAAATTCACTAATAGTGTTCTTAGAAACTATGAATTTTAAATGCTCATTAGGGTTCATCCACAGAAAATATATTTTCAGCTCATAAAGCTTAATTTTTAGACAAGATAATTTCCATCATATTTCAGCATCTTAAATAATTCCATCTCAGCTCAAAATTAATGCCATGCAACTGAGTCATTCTAACAGACCACTGCCATGCTTTTAAACCAGTACCAAGGAGTCAAATTAGTTATTGCAAATAACCTCTAGTTGTATGCTGCCACAGAACAGGGGAAATACTCTGTGGTGAATTAATCCAAACCAGACTAACTCTCAACCTTAGAATTTTAATTATTGAATATTCTTACCCAACTGTCTATAAAAGATGCAGTCACTAAATTTTGAAAAGCATATGCATTGAAAGAAAACGGGGAAGTGTTCACTATTTATTTCCAAAATTTTCATTTCATTGAAGTACATGATTTGTTGCAAATTATTTACCAGTTCCATTAATGAGAGAGAGGAAAAAAAAAGCCATACAACAGCTTCAAAATAGAATATGCAGGTAGTGTTAACTGTCTTAGACTGAAGGATAAAGATGACATTTCTCCTTCAGAGCGGGCTTCAACTGGTACAGGAAACCATGTACAATTGAATTTGTGTCATATCACTTCAGTCATCTGGAAAGAAGATGTTTAATTTAGTAGCTGCCTCAGTATGCTCTGTAGCCAGCTGCAAGTAGGCACCTCCTGAAAATCCTCATGCACTTCAGATGGGTTGAATACTCCTCCCCAGTGATTACAGAGGAAGCATCAGTAACCCAATAGCACAGACAGCTGCCTTTCAGTAGGTCAATGTCAAGTGAGATGAATCCTCCTTAGGGAAAGGCTAAAATTACAGGTCAAAGTTTATTGTGTGCACGTTTGTATTTTGTCACAAGGGCCTTTGGCTGGTGAGGGACAAATGTATCCATGACATTGTTGTCCTGCTCCTGGAGTGGTTCTCACTCTGAAACAAAACAGCCCTGGGGCTGGCAGCACTGGGAAAGAGCAGCTCAAGGAACAATGGGCTCACAGCTGAGCTGTGCGCAAATGAGGAAAGGAAGCCATTTGTCATCTGTAGGCCTTAATGGAGAGCCACTTCCTATTAATTAGAGAAACACAGAAATTGAAAAAAAAAAAAAGAAAACAAGAAACTTACGTAATATGATCTCAGAGCTGGCTGATTCGCTAATGTAAAACACAGGGTGGAAAAAAAAAAGGCTGATAATGTGGAACAGTAGGGCATGACTGCTGATCTCATAGAAAAAACATGCGGAAAATACTATTCAAAACACTGGCAAAATGACTTCATGTGAAAGGCAGATTTCTTCTCTTCCAGTGGGCAGAATGTTCCAAAGGAACCTGCATGCGTCTGCATGTGTGCTTTTTCCATTAGCAGGCGTGCAGGAGGCTTGGGTATGGCAGAGTTAAATGGGCAGTGTTTGGTTCACATAGTGTGTGTGGTTTTGTCCTGGATTAGGGCGCTGTTAGATTGTATCTGAGACTTTTCCTGCTTCAGCCCCACATGTAAGGCTAGGAAAATTTTCTGAGGTTTCAACAAATTGGGGAGCAAAAGAAAGTTTCTTACCAGATACAGTCATTCACCTTTAGCTCTCCAGACCCAAATGGTTAGGAAAGCAGAATTAGCAACAGGATGTGCTCAGTCCCTGATTTTGAAAACTGGACTCTGGAGCATGGGCAAATGACCCAAGACACTCCCTACTACTCTCATTTAAACATGTAACAGGTACACTTTTTATTATTTAATCAGTTGTGAATGACTGAAAAAACAGGCATTTGTTCACACAGAACAAAAAAAAAAAAACCTAAAACCCTCCCTTCATGATACCATTAAAAAATTAAAATTTACCAGGAAAAACTTCCCTTCTCCTTCATATACTGCAAAAAGGGTTTAATAGTGACTGTTTTAGGAAGAGATAGTTTGCTGTGCTAAAAATAGAAGATGTCCAGTACTTTGCACAAAATGTAGTGTTCAAATTTTTTAGTATTTACTAAAATTTTAGGAGGGATTTCTCTAAATGTTTATGAATTCCTACTCCCACTATTACACACTCAAGCACTACACTCTTTTGCTTTTATTGGCAGGAAAAGGAGTTTGACAGGGGCTGATCAGAGACTTGGGAAACAAAATTGTTGGCCTCTGTTTCTCATGCTGTTTTTCCTTCCGTCACAAAATCTATAATAAGCCTGGGCATTGAATGAGATTCCAAACATGCTGAAAAATGAACCCAGATGTCCATTTGGAGTAGAGCATGGTCCTCTCCCGAACAGACATCTCTCCATCACTTCCCTGAAGGTAAATGTGCCATATCAGCACTACTTGTGTGAGCACAGTCTCTGTCACCCCCTTCCTTCCTAGCAAACCTATGTTTCTTGTCTGTGTATTTTTGGAAACAACTGAGTGAAGACAAATCTGAAGTATTATGACACCTTTTAATTCTTTGACAAGTGCAGTGGCAAAATTAGTTATTTTATTGCTCATAACTGTTGCATGCACTGTCTTGCCTTAGTAGTGTTATTGTCTGGATTAAACTAGTCTGCTTCAGGTAAAATCTACTAGGAGTGCCCATTTTTAGGCAACAGTATTTTTGTTAGGTCGGGCACTGATCTGACTCAGATGTAGCTTACACTGGCTTTGGGTTCTTTTTAAAGAGCTGTGCAGATGCCATGGCAACTGACCCAGGCTAAGAGAGGCAGGCGGGGCATTTCTCAATGGGGCTTTGAGATTTTCAGTGCAGTTCACTGCAGAATAACCTGAAATCCATATATATATATGTGGCACTCAACTGGGATTTTGAAGTGTTTTTTCATTAAGAAAATGTTTTTGCATAATTTCTGACCTTAGGTAAAATAGTCTTGGCATTTGCAAAGGCTCTGAAGATCATACATATTTGAATAGCCCCTATAACTTCAGCAAATCAAGTATCAAGTGCCATAAGGGAGAGTAACAGGAGTTTGTCTTTTTGTTATTCATGTAGGAAACATACATTATTCTGAGTCATTGCATTTCCCAAGAATAGATCTAAGAGCTGCAGTAGTCCACAACAGAAGGTAAAAACAAGGGAAGGAAAACCAAAGATGGCACACAGGTATTCTGTCATGCTGTGTGGTCTAGAGGTAGAAGCAACATCATAGAAGAGAGATCTGTAAAAGGCAACACCTCCCTGTTTCTGTTTGAATTTAAGCTGCACTGGAAACCATTGTCTCATAAAGAATGGAAATAACCATCAGTAAAACATTCTATCTTGGAGGTGCAACACATCCTGGATTTCTGGTGATCTTTTTTTACTAGGCAGGTTTTAATCTCTATTTCGGGGGAAGAAAATTACATCCTGATGCAACTCTTTCAGATAGGCTGCTGCCACTGGGCAAAAGACTACATTACCTAGATAAGGAGAGATTTGTAATGTAAATTGTGTCCCACATTTTCTTCTAATAAAATGTCCTTCACTCTCTCTCTCTCATTTTCAAAACAGCTGAAAATTTCTCATGTGCTTTAACATAGAGCTGAAATCTTAATCCCAGTTTTATGAGGTCTATTAAACTGATATGTACTGTGCTATGTGGGAATTAATCCCAGGTAGCCTCCAGGAAAGCCTGGTGTCTCCATTTCTCAAGTGATTTTCTCCTGTGCGTGTGATCTGTGTGTTTTCCAGTGTGTACAGTGCATTGTGTATTACAATTTAATGAGATAAAGACAAGTGGAACGTGCACACTTAATCAGTTCAAATGATAGTATTTCCTAACCCATATCACCAAGAAAGGCTCGCAGCTGTTTAGGCTCATTCCAGTGAGTAATAGCTTTCAAAAAAAATGAACCATAAAAAACAATAGAAATCAAAATGTAATTAGAGTTAACTAGTAATCTTTCTGTCTTAATTACAGCATTGTAATTGTCCTTACTTCAGAGAGAGAACTCCTGAGAGAATTTTGCCCACTGGATTGTTTAGAGAAAAAAATCAAAACCCTGTAATTTTTTTCTTTCTTGTGTGGTTTCTTCCGTTATCCTATAAACTGTCAGGTTCATGTATTTTTAATTTCATTGTCTGGGAACATGTTAGCTGTTGTATGGAAGTGACAAAGAAAAACTGAGTATTTCTGAAGGCTTATGGAAAAACTGGGCAAAGTTTAAAAAGATCATCGTCCACATTGCTGCAGAAATTAGTGATTGGTCTTCTTCAAGGAAAACTGCTGAAAAAGTACTGGAAACTACTTCCACGAAACAGGGTGTATTACTTCATGTATTTTGAACTTGGTGGATTGTACGTGTTCCTCCAAATTAGTTCTACCTTCCTCTTTGCTCCTCACCCCTCATATCCCCTTTGCAGGACATGTTTCTCTAATGCCTGTTTTTGCCCCTTGTTAGACTGTCCATATTCTGAACAAGGTTCTTCTTTTAGTTCCCTTTTCATTTTCTCCCCTCTTATCTTGTCTTCCCTACAATGAGCTGTTTAATCCCATAGGTTCAAACAACATTCTCTCCCATAGAAGAGGATGTTGTGGGTATACTCTGACTGTCTTCTCAAGGCCTTGTCCTTCCACCTCAGATGTCTCTTTGCTCACCAGAACCCTTCTGCTGCTTCATTTGATTGTCAGATAAACATCGGTGTCCAGAGACTTTCCAATGATTAGGGTATTCCCTAAGGCTTTCAGTTGTCTGTCTTGAAATCTATTATAGGGCCTGTGTCATTTGAGGCTGCCACAACTATGTTTAGGTAACTGAATTGTTCTCTCTTAAACCCTCTTGCTCTTCTCTGGCACAGCAACTTGTTCTCTGTGACAAATGCACAGTGTGTAGGCACAAGACAGCTTGTCAAACGTCTCCACTCTGGCATATCTATTTCCTGGGAAGCTCCAGCTGTTGGTCCCCTTGAAACTTTTTTCACAGTATCAACTTCCAATATTGAAAGAATTCTAGAAAATGGGGAAGTCATTCAGTCACATCAAGGTTTATCCCTTGATAAACAACATTTGGCAGCAGGATATTGAAGAAAGACAGACAAATTATCACCCATACTTGAATCTACATCCTGATTTATATCACTATATATTATCATAGGAGGTTTGACAGAAGGAAATGCATTCAGGATTTTATCCCACTTGTAGCACTAAATCCTAATTTCTCAGATTATGATTTTCCCTTGCTGGTCTCTGATAACCCTTCTTTTTATGTCTCCCGCATGAGTTCCTGTGAAAATGTAGCTCAGTCAGGTGTTTGGGGTGAAAATCTGAAAGACTGAACAAGCGCAACATGGGCCCAGAGTCTGATACCCTTTTATTTTCCCAAACCATTGCTCCATACAGAGCCTGAAGAGTAACAGTGAAGCTCAGCAATACTTCAGACAAACAGAGCTTTGAAAATGGCGGCAGTAGCTTCATTTCCCACCCACTAATATCTTTTAAAACCCCACTTAACATTCTTCCATGAATTTGGCTAAATATTTGACCTTATGTGTCAGATTATGAAACAAATTACAGAAAATGCAATGTTTTTCTAAGAAATTAATGAAATGTAATCCTAGAATATGTCTAATCAGTCTAGAATCTTGTCATCCTGGGATTTTATTACATGTGCAAGTATTACTGGAAGAAGTCTAAAGAACTGACCCTTGGGAACACTTTTTTTATGGGGGAAAACAAAGCCAGAAAATATCAGTTTGCTGATAGGGTTGAATGATTTTTCTTAAAGACGTTCTTCAGTGAGGTGGGAAAGCATCTATCTGAAAATCAGTTCTTTTGCCAAATTTTGAATCTCCTCCTCAACATCTTTGCAATGACAGGCTGGGAAATCTGTGGGCTGTTGTTACCGGCAGAAGTTTTGCCTTATTTCCTCTCAAAAAAAAAAAAAAAACAAAAAACAAAAAACCAAACAAAAAAAAAAAAACCAACCAAAAAAACCACACCCCACTGTCCCTTTTAGCCTTTCCTGCTTTCAGACACAGTCAACAATTTTATGTAAGTTAAGATCATGCGCACTGACAGGTATTTAATGTCGTTAGCCAGCTATGTACACTTAGCTGGATATGTAAGATTGTTCTTGTACTCGCCATGTGTGACAAGATTCCTTCTTGATCTCTCCTGAGGACTGACTGAAGTAACATTTAGGGGTCACAGTCTGATCTCAAAGGGCAGTATCATAAGATGGTACAAAACACTTGGCTGTGGACAAATCCTTGTATCAGTACAGGCTAGGGATGAACACATCAAGAGCAGCCCGGGTGAGAAGGACTCAGGGGTGCTGTGGGTGAGAGGACATGACCCAGCCATGGGCACTCACAGCACAGAAAGCCATGGGCTGCATCCAAAGCAGCATGGGCAGCAGGGCCAGGGAGGGGATTCTGCCCCTCTGCTTCCCTCTGGTGAGACCCCACCAGGAACCCTGCATCCAGCTCTGGGGTCCCAGCACAGGGAAAACATGGACCTGTTGGAGCAAGTCCAGAGGAGGCCACCAAGATGATCAGAGGGAAGGAGCACCTCTCCTGTGAGGAAAGGCTGAGAGAATTGGGTTTATTCAGCCTGGAGAAGAGAAAGTTTCAGGGGAACCTAACTGAGATCTTTTAGTACCTGAAGGGAGCTCACAAGAAAGGCTGGAGAGAGAGTATCTACAAAGGCTTAGATCAGATATTAGGGAGAAATTCTTTACTGTGAGGTTGGTGAGCCTCCCTCCCTCTATCCCTCACCCTCCTGCAGATCACTGGCTTTACTTGGCAGCTCAGTGACACTTACTATTGTGGAGCATCTCCCCACTTTGTCAGGTGGCCAGCAGTCAGTCAGCCCTGTCTGAGAAATGGCAGAATTGTGTCTCTGCAGGGTTTGATAACTGAGACATTTTGCAATAGTACCCAGAACCATCAAGGGAAGTATTTATAAAGCAATTGGAATAACTTCCCTGTAGTGCTTTCCCAGACTTTTCCAGCCTCACAGGTCTCTTAGATAACTTTTCCCCCTCATCCATTTTCATTTTCTCGGGTACTTGGGTAGCCACTTCTAAAGTCTATTGCGCAAAAAAATTCTTTCTGATTTGCAGGGGGTTTATCCCTGCACATAGTTCAGAGTCAGAAATCAGTCTCCAGTGACGGATAAAGTCTCTCCCTTAATTGCCTTTTAACCCTTTCCTTAACTTGGGCTTAAGTGTGTAGAGGAGATACGAAGAACCAAGTTGTAAACTCTTAAAAGAGTAAGGAATGCAACTTTTCTGGGAAAATACATTCCAAACACATCAGCTGTAAATACAATGATTAAGAACCAACAATTTTTTTTATCCACTCTGACACCAAGTTAGCTAATACAATTTAGTAGGAACTTCTATGTTATTGATTGTTGAGTCAAAATATTTTCTGTGACAGGTCACAAAATGGTTTTGCAGTATTTCCACACAGCTGGAGAAATAATCATACAAGCAAAAGGGCAGCAGCTGTGACATTTCAAAGTCTTACCAGGAATGGAATTCTGGAAATGTAACAGATGTTTAAAAGTCCCCATCATCTGCCCAGTCCCCCCTCCCGCCCCCCCACCTCTTTCTCTTTCTTGCCTACATATGTATTAAATAACAAGTAAAAGAAATTACTGATACAGTATAGTTCTGGTTTCCAATTTATATTATCTGATATTTTAAAGAAAATATATACATATTTAAAAAAAGTAGAGATATTTGTCTTAGGGGTTGGATGCCTCAGCTTTAAGTATTAAATTGTGCTTTAAGAATGAATGAATTGTTGACATCCATTTGAATCCAGTAATTCAAGGCTCTGCTGAGGAAAAAAGGCTGAAAGGAAATCTCCAAAACTGTAAGTTCACAGCAGTAATTGACTAACTTTCAGCCCACCAGACAACTGAATAGACAGCTTGCTTTTTCCAGCATTTATCCCAGTCTCACTCACCATACTGCTTGCATCCACTGTGAAAATTATTATCCTGAGATTGCAAGTTTGAAGACTATGGATGAATTGCAGGAAGAGAAAATTACATAGTAGGCAAGTGTAATCAGCATAGTGATTTTCAGAGCAAATTTTTTAGTGACTTGCTTTCTGCCTATGGAAATAGTTTGTGTTTGCACAGATTTTCTTGAACAATTCTATTTTAGAGCGTTTTTCCTCATGCAAAAGGGACATTATTTTCAGTTTACAATTCTTCAGCTAAAGCAAAAGGTCAATTTATTTAGCATTACTAAATGTTGGTATATGTATTTCACGTAACAGAATTCGTATTTCTTCCTCTCAGTATATTGCAGCATATTTTTAGCTGTTTTTAAAGATTGATTTTCTTCTTTGATTCATTATGAAACATCTTTGCACTATGGGTATTCACTTTACTAACTTCTGCAGGTAGTTTCTCCATGGTCACCTTTAAGAATAAACTCTCCTTGACTTCAATGGCATCAAGAATGTGTGCTAGGCAGAACCAAAAAAGAGCACACAAGCACTCAGAAAGCAGGAACACTGAGCTGATGGCCGTTTCAGATTTGCAATCTGAGAATCATTAATATAATCTAAAAATAGCTAAAGGCATTTATTAGTGATTTTTCTGTACCAAAGTATGAGGCTGCAACAATGAAGGATGTATTCTGAAGGACTTAGCTGCCATGTGCAGAGCTCCTGGTCCTGGAGCTCAGTTCCTTTAGGCCATCTCAGTCACAGACTGTCCAAGGTTCCTATTGCTCTCATTTGCATCAGAGTGGGGTTTGGTTTATTCAGTTTGGAAAACTTCTTTCTGGTTCCTGTGTGAGTGTTTTTGAAACTGTGGTCATTTATTTGAGATGTTCAGACCTTCTGAATGGCAAGTCTGTACTTGCATGCAGTGATTTGCATGCATGTTTATAAGGGGACAGAAGTGTGTGTGGGGAATCTTGCTTGGCCAGCACAGCCTGTTTATAACCTACTGACAACACAGGGTAGACATAGCTATGCTGAAGTAAAGGGAGCCTTCTGATGTACCTTGTGTCACAAGGCCTTGTCCAGAAGGGCTCCAGTAGGAGGCTCTGCCAGTTGATCCCCATTAGCACAACTCAGTCCAGTCTGGACAAGGGAGCTCCTACCAGGAGACAGGGGTTGGCAACTTTTCCTAAGTGCTCAGAGTGCATGGTGAGGCTGTTGGTGTTGCTAAGGTGTTAATTAAATACCTAGAAGGGAATTCTGTCTTAATATAAGTTATCTCACAGTTACCATGTCCACTCAAACTTAAATTGTCTTCTTTGCCCTCCTGTACACCCCCTGTTGAACAATGCAACCATCACCACTTGCACCACATCAAAATGCCCTCAGGGAAGTGTGTAGATGAAGCACAGTCAGCTCAGGCTGAACCCAGGCAAGACTGAAGTGTGTCTGGCTGAAAGGAGAAACACTTTGAAGAGCTGGCCAAAACATTGTCACCACCTTTCCTCAAAGATATATAGCCTTTATTCATCAAAGTTATGGCTGACTCCTCGTTAGACAGGGATGATCAAATTTGCAGCAATTCCCAGAAATACTTTCTCTCACTTTCAGCTGACTAGGAAACTCCGTCATTTCCTTGTCGATGGACATGTCGTCCCAGTGATTCATGCAGTTGTCACCTCCATCCTGAGCTCTTGTAGCAGAAGTGGAATCAGAAACCTGTGAATAGATCCAGAAAGTAACTGCTGACTTTTTCCATAGTGTAAGGTGATTTAGCACTGAATGTCTGAACTCAAGTCCCTCAGCTGGCTTCCACTTTCTCTCAGTACCTGTTTACAGCCTGGGCCATAATTTTCAAAGGAATTGGAGAAATGTCAGAATAACCTGGGTACTTCTGATGTGCTTTAGATCATGGGGTTCAGGAAAAAACGTGGGAGAACTATTTGCAAAATCAATCTAGTTTTACTTTGTGATACCTGTACCTCTTGCCAAGGTAATGCTGCTGTGGAATGCTCTTCTGGATTCTGATCATCTTGATGAAATATTGGTGTTTTCCCTATGTGATTGGGTGGGTGAGGAAAGGCGCTTATTACCACCTATGACACAATTCAACAGCTGTTTTTATTCCATAATCCCCCCTTCCTTTCACTCCCAAAAAAGAAAAGAAAACAAAACAAAACCAACCTCCCAAAAGCACCCATAACTTAGTAAATATTGATCCCACAAACTATATGCAGAGGTAACCAAGGACTTTACTATTGCTTTTGATTGTTCTGTGAAAGAAATTCAGATAGTGCCTTGTTCTGTTTAGGATTTTAGGCTTAGAAGTTCATTTTTTTTCACCTTCAGGCTCTTTCTAGCTTCAGTTACTTTTATTTCAAGGGAGGCCATAAAGCTTTTCAAATACTCTGGGGTCTAAAAAAATTTGAATTCTAAAGTTCCATGAGTGAGACCTTCTGAGTGCGAAAGTCAGTTCATGTGATTTATTCACATGGAACAGAATTTGTTTCTGCTTAAATACTGAGAAGTTCTCTGCTGCTTCATACTCAATTTGAGGTTGTTAAGACAGTGTATTTCTTAAGCAATAACAAAAATGTTGGAATTAGTCAAGTAAATCAACAGCTTCATTCAGAATGAAAACACAGGAGGGTGGAAGGAGGTTGTATTTAGAAACTGCTTTTAGAACAGTGAAACAGTTTAATATTTAGGTTTATTATGACAAGTGAATAAATACAAGGGGATACAGGTTAAACCACTGTAGAGAGGGTGGTTTTCATATGATGGTAAAGAATGTGAATAAAAGTAAATTAAACTGAAAGGAATACTCCATCAAAATGCATGTTTTTATCTGGAAAAGCAGAATAATAAAGGTTTTCACACAAAGCTTACGTGAAAGTGAGGATGCACAGACTGTTACTGCACTGAAGTCAAAAGGCTTGGAAGGGTAAGTAGATTGTATAGGAAAAATGCTTTTGGTCTTCAAAATATAAATCACCCTTGAGTTAGTATATGTGTCACAAGGAGAATTCATGGGCAAACTGGCTTGCCTGCAACCTTTTTCATTCTAGAACATCTAACAGAGCTAAGAGGCCAATGACCATATGTTTTACCTGGCTGTAAGGACCAGACTCGGGTCTCAGAGATGTGCTTGATCCTAAGTTGTGAAGCACCCGCTGGGAAATGGGCTGCTGCTTTGAATTAAACAGAGCAGCAGACTTGACTGGAATTCATGACAGAAAGCCAGCTGTAAATCTGTGCTAGCACACATTTCTGTGGAGAAGAAGATTGAAAGTTCATTTGCACCAATCATGGATTTTTGTCTTGGTTGTTCATATGACCAAGAGGGCAGTTGTGTGTCTATAAAGTTCTTCCCCAATTTTCTTTTCCACCACCATTCTGGCTGCATGCATTGCTGACTGAGAGACATACATTGGACAAACAAATCCTTGCTGTGCTTTGAGACAACCTTGCAGCCTATACTGCACATCTGATGAATGAAACTAGTTCACTGAGTAGAAGAAAAAAGGCTGGCAGAAAATGTGTATTTATGTATGACTGTCAATCTTTTGGGAATAGAGACTGCCTTTTGCCTCAGCATTCAGCGAGTTGGGCTAGATGATCTTTCAAGGTCCCTTCCAGCCCACGATGTTCTGTGACTCTATAATGAAATGAATCGTTCACTCTATCTCCTGTATGCAACAACTGCAAAAAAAAATGGAGAAATTATCGTTCCAAACTGCCATTCTTGTAGCAAAACTGGGGAGGCAGGCAGGCAGGCAGAAACATCTAACACAGATGTTACTGGTGGGAGCCACTCATGGGAAGAGACATTTTCCCATTCAGAGTGACCACTGCTGGGGAAATTAGGCACCCCAGAGTGCATAGACAGGGCATTAGATGTGCAGTTAATAAATTCACACAAATACTTCAGCATAAATTTGCACATTCCTGTCAGACTGAAGGCAGGGATGCTTGTCCCCAATAGACCCATGAAGCTGAAGCCATGACTCTTCCCTTCTGCCATACATGAAGGAACTTCTACAAGAAATCCAAATTTATCCACGTAAAAGAGCCTGGTAGAAACAGCAAAGAAGCTCAGAGAGAAAGACAGATTAGTTCAAAACAAAAAAGCTAAAGGATCTCACTTTCTTAGTTGCTATGGATTAGAGAAGTGTTCTGTCCTGAGCCCATAGCCAGTGAGAGGAAGCAGCTGGAACTAGACAGAGAGAGCTGCTGCCCATACTTTTCCTATGATTTTCATACTTTTTTGGAGATTGATGTAATTTATGGTCAGGAAATAGGATTAGTCTGGCCCATGTTTTCTTTAATTCTGGCTTAGTCCAGTAACTTGTCTTTAGTTGCAACACATTTCCCCAATCTGAAGATGTCAAGAAATACAGAATCTACCATCAACTGGACCAGGGTTTTTTTTCCAATGATCAGTCATCCTTCCAATTTTCAAAGGAATGTATGCCATTTCACAAGCATCTCCCTTAAGCTTGTGAAGCTCCCTAAGCATCTCTGGTCATTTATTACATATGATTTTTTTTCTGGTATTTTCTCTAGATAAGCATAATTAATGGAGACATCTCAATCTTATTCTTCCCAGCTGAATTAACCTCTGGCAACATAAACCAGGAGTAAATCTGTCTAACAGTGTCCATGGAGAAACAGCAGTGGTTTAACTCAAATAATTCATTTTAGTGTTGCATTTTACTAAGCACAGGAGACTCTCTACCATCACCACCCTTCTTTAGGGACTCGCGGCAGTCACCATAATTATTGCCCAGTGCTAAGACCCAAAAAGGTAATAAAAAAATAGATTGCATATTTCCTTTAATGATAAATTTGCATTATTTTGAAGATTATATTTTTATTATTATTGTTCAGATCTGGAGAAGATTCATCAGAGTAGTCTGAAATGAAAATTTAGTGGGTTTTTAATTATCCCTTAATTTGATTATTTTAGTGACAAACTGGGGTGTACCAGGGGAAGAGGAGTGGCAGTAAAAACAGCAAGATAAACACTTGTGAAAATTCTAAATATTTTTAAAATATTTTAACAGAATTGGCTTAGGGAATGAAATGTCATTCCCTTTCAAAGCTTACAAAACATGTATTTCTTTGGATTTTCTGAGAAGACTTCACCAAACCTTAGTCCTTTCTAATGTCATGAATAAGGAGAACTCCTGGGGAATATGGAACTAAGCTGGTTTACCCAACAGATCCTCTTAGGGATATCATAAAGAATGTTTCTTGTGCAATTTCCTCAGATCGGGGAAAGCTGCTATATTTGCTGCTTCCCTCTTTTCCCTCCTTTGTGGGGCAGTAACACAGTGGAGTCATTTCTCAGGGGTGTCACAAAAAATGAATACATGGATCTAATGGCTATAGCTCACACTGAAGAAAAACAACATTCCTGATCAGCTGAGCAATATGAATTGTTTAAGCTCAGCATGAGAAGAGTTCTTACTACCCAATAAGACTTCAGTACTTTAGGAACAGTTACATCAGAAATTAGAAAAGCACTCAGAGTAAATAGCAGTAATATAATTATAGCCCCTGGGGAAGGGTTTAGAATTTTGCCTTAATCTTAAAAACAGGACCTTGTTAGGTGAGCAAAAGGAATACTAATGCCTTCATCCTTTCCATATGATTCACACTGAATCCTGATTGTCCAATGCTGTCTGACATTAATGAAGGTAAATAAATCCACAGATATCTCTCTCACTGATTTCATCTAATTGGCTCTGATTGCAAATCAACAGCCTCTGAGAATGTCATCATTTGTCCAAGGAAGAAGGTTGGACACCTTTGAATTTCACTGCCTATATTTTATTCTTGGCCACAGCTCAGAGGTAGACCCAGTCACCTATGCTAACTATTTTGCAAAAGTGCTTGATCTTGAACATTAACCCCATTGCAAATATCAGTCAGCTTTAAACAAGGCATTTGTGCAGGGCTCCACCTGAACAAGGAACACATGTGCTGCACTCTCCTCCTTCAAAGGAAGGACAGGTGGCACTGTTGCAAAAATACTTGCTCACTCTGTCAACCTATGTGTAAACTGGTAGGTCTTGAAGAGCTGCTTCTTGTCACTTGTGAGGCATTGTCTTATAAATCTCCTCAGTAAAAATTGCTTTCCTTGCTTTAATCTCTCTGCAAAACCCTTGTAGGTAGGTTTGCTGTCCCAGCAATCGCACAAAATACTGTACAATGCCAAGATATTATGCTACACATGAGTTCTTACCACATTATTCTCCAAGAACTTCTTTCCACCCAGTTAAAAAGGTGTGTCACTTTTTCCTTTCATTTCCCTTCAACAGTCTCTTCAACAACTACTTAAAATAATTCCATTGGGGATTATTTTGCCTAAAACTACTTTACGGAAAATCTTAAATCTCTTGCCTATATTCATACGGTAAGAGTAGTAACAGAACTGAGATGGGACCATAAGTGACCACAGGAATTTTTCCCTCTTTCCTTCCTTATACAGCCTAACCTACGTGAATAGTAGCTTGACATGACAGGTGCTGCTACAACTGTAGATTTTCCCAGGGCTCTGTTCTGACCTCTAATGTCTGATAGAGTCTTTTTGCTCTTGCTGGTTTTCTAAGCACTTTAAAAACAGCTGCCATCATCAGCTGCAATGAAAGTCACATAGACGAAGATTTCCTTCCAGCACAATGAAGTTTCACACAGAGACTGAGCTGGTGTGTTTGAGAGGCTGACAAGAGCCCAGGAGTGATGCAGTGCTAGGTTAGTAATCTAAGGTCACTGAGACTGCTTAGCTGTGACCACAACCACCCCCTGCTACTGTTTCTTTGTACACTGCTGGAGAAGCAATTGTTTATACAAATAAACTTTATCACACTTTTACGAGAAAATTGCCCAACATATCAGAAGATGAGGGTTTTCAACTCAAGCTCATTTCGTTTCAAGCTAACTGCTGTTTCTGTGCTGCTCAGTGAGCACAACCCATTCAATTTTAATTTTGTTACAAACAAACAAACAAAGATAACTAATAACATGCTCTTTAGAAAGACTCTTTTTCCTAGGGCAAGATGTTTGCTAAAACCCTTCACAGCAAAGAGCTAAGAGCAAAAACTGTTCTAAAAACTCATGGGTGTCCCTGAGTGCTTCTGAGCCACTCAGTGCACCATCAGCTCTCACCTACCCAGCTCCAACCTGGGTTTTATACAATGGCCAGAATATAACAATCATTTCATTGGAATGGCTCAATAGTCCACTCCAATCTGTTATCCTAGCTCTGCACTAAATCTCTTAGAGGAAACAGCCCACCCCTCCAGAAGCAATGATTGGAAGGTATAAGGTCAAACTAAACAAGGACTGTCTTTTGGACACATTTCTTGAGTTAATATTAAATAGACGTGTCTATGCATGTAATGTAATACAACGAGATCACAAAATGGAGAATTCTACAGACCTAGGGTGGCTGATTCCCAACCAAATGTTAGGCCTGTAGGAAAAATTTTTAAACATTCTAGTTAGTATTAATCTTACCTATATGGCCTAAGTGCCCTTTTTCAATCTGTGTCAAGAAAGCAAGACTCTACTGACTTCAATGGGACAAACGTCTGGCTTTAAATTTTCTACATATAGAGTTTTCCAAACTAGGTAGAATTGGAGCTAAACCAAAGCTGCAACCCCAGACCCCAAAACCTGGAGGAAGTTTTGGTTGAAATACAAGTTTTGCAGCGGGTCTTTGATCTGAAAGGAGCAAGCCCAAACCTAGGATAAGATCTCCTGTGAATGCTGAAGAAAATTGTGTTTGGATCCAGATTCAGACTTTACAAAGTGAGGCCCATCTCCTAATGGTGCAGGTGAAGGCCAGAAATGGCTGCCTGCTGCAGAGGTAGGCAGGAAGCCCCCAGCATCTGCATGCTCTGAACAGCTGCCTGTGTTCAAGAGCACCAGCACGGCAGGGGTGAGCCCACAAAGAAGTGTCTATGATAAACGGCTTTGCAAAAGCTGAAAGTGGTGTGCACCCTTTGTAGAGAAACAGCAGAAGGTTATCCTGTGGGTGCTGCAAAACAACCTCTAATTCCTGTCAAGGGCTGCAAATGCTGCCTTTGCAAAATGTGTGTTAGTCTTTGAAACCAAAGTTCACACTGGTGGCTGCTTATCACATATTGGCTTGCACACTCTATCAACGCCTGCAGTTCTCACTTGTCACCACTCTTTCACACCTGGAAGCTCATGTTGTTAGTCTATAATTGGTACTCAGCTACAAGTAGTAAGTGTATAACTAATAAGTATAACTTATAAGTTAGCAAGCCTTAAATGGATCCCTTTTGGTACTACAGATGTCTTGCTAAGAGTCATCAACATGAACACTGGAAAGAGATGGACGCTTGCACCTGAAAGGCCATGTAGAAGAAAGCACATTAGAGTTATGAAGTACATATATCATTTATGGTGTTTTACACCTGTGAAGTGAATTCTGCCCTATAAATCCTAATAGATAAATCCTATCCACACTGTGGAGTAGTAGTTATTACTTGAGTGTTGCACAGAAAAAAAAGCATGTCCACAGAATTATGAGTTATCCCAATTTTGTCTGCTCATGTCCCATACACAAAAGTAAACAACAGAAATAAGAATAAATATACTTTGTTTAAAAACCCGTTCAGTGCTGTAGGCAAAGCAAATAATTTTTTAGGTCATAATGTTCACTCATGAGAAAAGAAATGTGCCTGTTCTTCCTTGGAGCCTCTTTCTCCATGCATTCCAGCTGAGCATCCTTGAGCACTTTGTTGGAAGCAGTGTATCTCCTCATGTATAAAAATTAGTGTGTTTCCTCTGAGTCTTAGAAAACATTTATGGCTCCCTGAAGAGAGGAAGAGACTGTGGTCATGAATGGTGCAATTGTGATAATTTGCACCTTGAATGGTTTATTCCAATGCCAAAAAAAAAAAAAAAAGGAAAAAAAATGCTTTTTACAAAAATTAGTCATGAAAAGAAATTACTCAGGTTCCTCTAGTGATCCCCTCCAGTGGAAGGTTAAGTCATATTTACATTTGCTTCACCAGCAGTTTGAAGGAGGTCTACATTTCCATGTAGAAGAATCAAAATGGTACCTTGCTCCCTTCATCACCTCCATGACCTGCCTGCCTTCAAAGGTGAGGCTTCCTTTGCCTTGACATGGGTATACAACGAGCAGAAAACAGGAAGGCCATGGAGCTTGGCGCTATGCTCCAAGCATCATGCAATACGAACTGGCACCATTTGTCATGGCACATGGAAGGGATTGTGACTTTCAGGGAACGCTCTGTAGGACTGGAGACTTTTGGAGCCTGTGTTCTAAATGATTGGGCTGACAGCCTTGTCTGGCTTAGTGTGGGCAAGGAAAGGAACAATACCTGAAATGTCTGTGTAAAATTTGGTCCTTGACAGATTCTTATTGTTCTCATCAACACCCAAGAGGATGAACAACATCAAAACTACTCAATACTTGGATATCAAAAGCTAGATATCCAAGTTCTTAAAGAGTCTAAGATAGCACTTACTCCACATTTTTATGGGTAGAAATTCAGAGATGAAAACTGCCTTGTCAATCATGATTGACTGTATGACTCTGACACCAGCAAATCACACCATTGAAGTGCTAAAAATCCTGCTTGCCCTTTAAATTCTCTTGCCCACCGCAGCTAAGTAAGGAAAGAAATTAAGCACTGACCTAGTAGGTGTTTCAGATAGCATTTTTCCTTTAATCTTTATTGGGTTTAAGAAACTTTACAGGAAATACCACGTAAAATCTTTCACAAGAGCCATGGAGTGTGACCCACACAGGGTAGACAAAGGCATGTACCCCAGCATTTCTTTGAAGGGCACAACAACCCAAAGCAACAATGTCAAACTATGCCAGCCCTGGGGGTGCTGCCTAGCAAACCATGCAGTGTGCTGAGTGGGCTGAGCAGGAAATGGCAGGTGGCAGGAACTCAGAGGGGCTAGAAATAGCTGCAGGGAGACTCTGAGAGAGGACTCAGCAACTGGAAGGACCAGGTGAGAGAATGCAGTTCGTGTGATCAATGCAAATTAGACACCTCTTTACAATGAAAATAGGAACTGTACTCCCCAGCATGCCACTAAGATCCATAAGTAGGTCAGACAGGAGTGGAAACAGGTTCTGCACAGGAGACCAAGCTCATTCTGCTACACCAACCCCAGCTCAGGTGCCAGCACCACACGCACATATATATGATTGCACTGCTAGAAAAGGTGAGACCTCGTGCCGTGGTGTTTTTACAGGACATTACATATCAGCTTATCAGCACATCTGAAAATAGCTAGAAACTTTTGAGGGTGGTAATGTGTTGCAGTGTGACGTGCAGTAATGAAATGGAGACCAGCTTGGGCTGGGACTCTTTATTGTGGTTAAGAGGGCAAGTAAATGAGCTGTGAAGTCTATTATGCCACTCTCATTTCCCTGTGCCCTTTATTCAGGGTTTTGACTAAAAAACACTATGTGAGGCCCAAAGGTTTTACCACCGCTTAATGAAGAGAGTGTGGTAGTTGCTAATTGCAAAACTAATAGTCATTATTTTTTTAGATGAAATATTAATGTGCACACACAAGCAAAGACAGTTTTGAAAAAGCAGTTTGTAAGTCTAACATTAGCATTGTTTGACAGACATAGTCGTAATAGCAAAGATGTTAAAAAATTTAATTTTACATAGTAGTCTGTCATTGACACCCAAAGGAAACATCAGTGGGGATGGATTATAACACTTAGAACAAATTAACTGAATGAAACAAAGGAAAGATTTAATAGAGAATAGGAGAAATGAGAGAAAGAAACCAAAAGAATGGAGGCAAAAATAGGCAACAAAAAGAAGAAAAGAAAGACATGCCAATTCAGAACAGCATGCCCTTTAAAGGAAAAACACTGAAATCATATAAGAGCAATGTCATGCAGACAGCTGTAAATTATTTTTCATTTGTGATGGAGATTATTGAAGTTGATTTTTCCATCTTTTCTTATTTCTGAAACATTAGTATGTTTCAGAAATCATCAAAGAAAGGTAGAGATGAAAACCAGGCTAGTATTTATGGCAAGCACATGCATGCATCAAATAAATAGCCAGAACTACAAAAGTTCTTCAGAAAATTCAGTCTGACTTCAACAGGATATTTTCTCTCCCTGAGGAGCATCACTACACTTCTCTGCACAACATCCCACTCTGCTGCCTGGCTGTCTTGTTTTACTCACCATAAAGCCTACAAACTCCTCAATTTCTGAGCATTTTTTTGATATAAGATTGGCAGAGGTCCTTCAGGACAGGAAGGCTCCAGCTGCTGCACGATTCAGAGATCAAACTATGGTAGCACTGGACAAGATGTCTCCTTATCTATACTTCAAAGCATGTGAAGAGACATCAAATATTCACTAACACTCTCATCCTTCACCGTTGTCAATTGCACCTCCATTTGTAGTAGGCAGAAGAACTACCAAACAGCTTTCTCCAAAGACAGAAATATCCTTACAGACAGGGCTAAGTTGAGCAAGAAATGTGGTACATGTTTTTATGGAAGGGAAAACTGACTTTGAACCAGCAATGTGCATTTGTTCCCTCTCTGAAGTCAATATCTGGGCATAGAATTTGGGAAATTGACACTCCAGATAGCCAAATTGACAGAAAATACTGTGTTATTTCTCCATTGACAGTGGAGTCAATATGAATCTTTTATTGACTTCAAAGCATTTAATTCTCTGTTAAGGATTATCTATAACACTTTAATATTGAAAAAGGTAACAAAATGGGTGCAAATTACATTAAAGCTTTCTCTAATACCCCCTGTGTTGTTCTAGTGATGCAGGGAGTGTTGAGTATCACTGAAGCTGTGGTTTAACAATCTTTGCCTCATCCTTGCAGAGGCCTTTAATGCCCCAATGTTTGTCCCAGCTTAGCAGACAGAGTCGGTATCCTTCACATCCGAGAGTTTGAGGTGAGCATGGTGTAATTTTCACTGCTCAGTGTTAGACTGCTACAGCCAGAAGTTGAAACCACTGGTGGTAGCCTGGCCACTCTGGCCTGAGATGTGACTGGAAATGCTTGCCCAACATTCAAGGCTGATAGGATTGCATGGAGATAATCATCCAACTGGGGAGATGTCACACCAGTTGGAAGATGTGGGAGACTGTGTGCACAGCCTGAAAATGGAGCTTGCAAGCTAGTTTGATGAAGATCTTAGTCACAGAAGAGGAAAATATCAAAAGTGAATTTTATTAGCTAAGTTATTTGCAAGCCACAGTTAGCTCATTTGTTATGGGGTCAGCTCTGTTGGAACAATATCCAACTCCCAAGGCATTCTGGATCCTCCTGAACTGCTTGCTTTTGACCTCTAAAGCACAGTAGCCACCTCCTGTGACTGCAGATCATAAAGTTGCCTTGCAGATAAAAATTATGGAAGCGTGCATTTCCTTCCTGAGAGGAACAGCTGTGCTATCGCAAATAAATTTGTTTAAAGATCGCGGTCAAATGAGCCACTTTAACATCATCAGTGTGCTGCATTCCTGAACAACACAGACATGATCTTCTGCTTGGTGGGGTGGGAGGAGGCTTTCCTCAGTTCTGGGGCTTTGTGGTTGAAGTACTGAGATTCTTTCAGATTAGATTTAGGGATATATTTTATGATAGATACACAACTCCCTTTTGTTCCTGTGGGAAAAATGAAACAGAAGGGCCTCTGTGTTTTACTACTGAGGTTCTTTGATAGTTTCAGATATTTTCTGAGGCTTGGCATCCAATGTTCAAATTCTTTCAAATGAAGAGCCTATAAAACAAGCTTTGATGATAGTAAATACTACAAATTATGCGGTAATGAAGACAGGTTCCATGGGTAACCATATTTTTGAGCAACTTAAATTATATGCAGAGTACATCTGTAATAATTTGTTTTCATGTCTTTTAAGAATGCCACATCATCTAGACTTAATTTTACAAGTTCTTTTTTCATGTAGAAGATTCCACACAAAAATACAACATACTTATGGAAGTGGGCAAGTTTCCCTCCAGCTCAGATACTCATTGTAGAAGCTGAAGAAAACAGCATAAAGTCCCCAAATGTCCTTTGTTTTTGGAAAAATAAGATGGAAATTTTAGTTTAAAGGTTGTGTGGTGACATTAATGGTGTTTCCTGCCAGAAGCACTGCAGAAAGATATCTCTTCTGACACTAACATAGTTCTGCTTTCACTGTTGCTGGGTATTTACAGAGTCACAGTAAACACAGAGCAAGCCAATTTGGTGAAGCTTAGAAATGGCTGATTTGCATTCTAGCTAAAAGTCAGAGATCATATGAACAGCAGTTCCCTGAGAATCGAGTGCTAATTCAAATAATATTTCAAAACCTTATTTTGATAAGTGTCATTCAGGAGATTTGTGCAGAAAGCTTTACTAAGATAAATCTTGAAGATAACATTATTGTTGTTGCCTCTGATGTATGCAGGAGTTGATAACAAGCTGATTTCCTTTTTCTGACGGATGATTACACACAACAGATGTTTTAATTTGATTATATCTATGAGATAAGCATAAATGCTGTGTTAAGTCCAAGCACATTTTATAAGTTTTGAAAAACATTTTACAATGAATGTAACCATTTGTAAATATCCTTACTTGAGGGTGTGTGTGTTCTCATAATGGTGCAAATTATCAATAACAAGTTGAAACCAGTGATTATATGAAATAAGAAAAGTGCATTTAACAGTAGCTGTAATTCTGTATTCTATGATAACCTAAATTAAAAGAGAAATATTATTCAAACGGTGATACAGGGCACAACAGTTTCACACTGCTCCAAAGAGGACAATGTGTTCTTCAGCCAATGATACACAAGACAGGCAGAGCTTTTATCGAGGATGCTGAAAGGCTAATGCTCCATGCCAAGCACCCTCAATTTGAAAATTAGCAGGCAAATGTCAGTTTCGTGAACAGAGTGCTGCAGTGAATGGAGGTTTTGAGTTTCAAAGAATACAGGCTTACAAAATTTGACTTTGATTTGAACTGAAATGCCAAAATTTCTCAGAAAAATAAACTTCTTGCCTAACTTTAGTGAAATCAAAGTGTCAGATATTGTTCCCATGTCCTTTTTTTTCATATGTAACGCGGGGAGAACAAAAAAAAATTTCAAAACTAATACTCTGCTTCAAAACAAAAGCCAATCTGTATCACAATGAAAACATCAAAATGGGGCATGTCAGTTTTTCCTATTTTTATTTTGAAAAGAAAAGTAGATTTCCTATTTTTATTTTGAAAATAGTTATGACAAAACTTGTCCAGAGTCATCAATGTTTTTGTTTGAGTCAAGGTACTTATTCTAGTTACTTCATAAATAGTTTCAGTAAGGCAATATCAGCATACTATGTACCTGGTTGCCTCGTGTCATTCCAAACAAAAATCACAGGCATTAACTCCAATGACTGCCAGTGGATAAAGCATCTTGTAGCTTACTTTATGTGATGTATACAATTCAAAGAGCATTTTCTTTAGGATTCATGTAATCTAACATCAGATACCTACCAAGTAGATGTCTGGGCTAATTATGCTCCCTATCATCAGCTCTTTGTGTTTAGAAGATTTTTAAAATATCTAGATTCCTTTTCCTTCTTGGATGACCAAGGGAATGTGGATGACCTAATAGCCTGCTGCCACCATAATGGCAGTTCTGTTCATCCAGCATTTGTCCTCCATCCTTTGTTCTTGAACCCAATCTGGGACTATCCCATCACAGTGAAACAAACAGCACTGCTCTATTAGATGATGAGATGGGTTTTCTCAGCCATCTCCTGGAACTTCAGTCCAAGGCTAAATTTATGCAGCTAAAGTAACTTGAGATGTTTCACCCCGCACCACATATATCAGCTCTACAGAGGCATGAATATTATATTGTGTTAGTGCAACTGTATAGGCCTTACTTAAATCTGTCTGGGAACCATCTTGTTCTGGGATTGTTACATAAAGCAACACTGGAGTTAATAAACTAATCAAAATAATTGCTTTATTGTGGACATCAGCAGCTTGTGGCTGTGAGCAGAATGGTTTTGAGTTGAGTGTATGTTAAGTACAGTGAAACAACAGCTTTTTAGGAACAATGCATGTTTTGTAGAAGCTTGAAAGTGTTTTTCTACAAGGATAATGCTGTAGTTCATGTGGGACTTTGACAGAAATAAGATACTGAAAGCTAGAAAATAGTTAGAATAACAAAGAGAGTATCATTTATACTCGGTAGTTTTATGGACTGTTTTAAAAGCTGTACTTAAAACCTGCATCAAGGAGCAGTTAGCATGTTTTCACTATGAGACCCTGAGATACAAGAGGTACTAAATTGTTTGTGCTCTTGGTTTATATTTCCAAGGCTCAGAAAGAAAACACAATATTCAGTGCTTTGATATTTTGCCTTTTTAAATGAGGAACTGAAAGTAGCTGTCTTCCCTTACCCTGTCAGGCTAGAGATTATTATTTACACCATTAATCTCCCACTTTTTAAAGAGGACTCTTCCTCTACCTCAGTCAGGCTGAGGTTAAATACTCACAGTTTCAATTTAGAAGAAACTGCTATCTGAAAACAGGGAACTGGGAGCTATGAACAAGGAAATGGAAAGAAATTACCAGCTTAGTCTTGTTTCATATATTTTGGTTGTTCAGGGAATCCTGATTAAGCTGCATTTGGGCCCTAACAGGGAGGTTTGTAGTACTCAAAAAGGCAAAATATGAGTTTTCGCTGATAAGCCTGTCTGGGATAAATCTGTGGCCCAAAGTTGGCTTTACTTTGACTTCCACACAAGCTATCGGGGACAAATATTTACTACCCTTCCCCTGAGGATATCCAGGTAAGATTTCCTTCCACACAAAAACATTCTAGTAACATCTCTCACTGGGGTTCTCTGAACACCCAAAGCTCAGCTGCAGCACAATCCTGACTGCATGATGCATCTGTAAAAATAAGGGCAGTTCTTACAATGGAAATATCAAATTCCTAAAGTCCACTTGTTGTAGATTCCTCACTTGCTGGCTAACAAGTGCTGTATCACCTCATGTGTGAGAAGGGGCAGTGATGCCTGGCTGAACTCGAGGATTTGAGACCATTGGAAACCCGAATACAGCCCTTCCCAAAGGCACCATCTCCTGCCAGCCCCTCACCTACTGCCAGACCCTGGATGAGAGAAACTGGGCAGAATATGCCTATATTGGAGAAGAGCCACAGCATTCATGTGAGGGAGAGAGATGCAAGTGAGACAGTGTCAGACTTGCCAAGTCACGCCTGGATCGTGACAGGTTTGAATAGTAATATTAAATCTGTACTTGTTTGCTTTGAAACTTCTTTTTCATCTTGGAAGGTAGACATCAGAAACTAATAGGAGAGTTCAGCACACACAGCCAACTTTCTAAGCAAACAGCAACTCTTTAGCACCTGCAACTTGACAGCTCTGAAGAGAGAGTAGTGTACAGCACACAGTATATACTTGTGGGAGTTGAGAAATGCTTTTGTTTAAGTGGATACTGCAAACACAGCCACCTTCTAGCACAGAACTGGTGCACAGGAACTGATAAGAACACTCCAGTTTGTGCTCAAAGGGGAGTCTGCAACTTTTCTTACCTCTGGAGGGTGGTGACCACCACCTGTTTTCGTGAATCTTGACTATATTAAAAGAGGGTGAGGGAGAGGAAAATGCTCTTGGAGAGAGGTTTATGAGACTTTATACTGTAAACTGAGACTTCATGGTGAAAATATGCATTTAGGGAGTGTTTAAAACTAAATTTACATAAATGCACAATGATTTTTTTTAATGTCTGTTATAGGCCAATTAAATTCTTTATGCAAACATTTCCAAATTCAAACAGAGGTGATCTGGGACATTCAGAGCATGAATTACATATATTCCCCGAGGGCTTAGCCCTCTTTCTGAAATACCCAGATCTGTGTCTCTAACTAATGTTGTAACTGAGACAAAAGCGAATCAACAACGTTGGAACAATCACCCTCAAATTATCCCCATGTACATCAGTTTACCCTTCAATCAATGCTCAGCCATTTAAATTAGAGAGGAAGGAAGACTGTGAGCTGAAAATGGGTCTCAATACAACTGCTGGCTATGCAGTGACTGGATTTATACTGGCAGAGAGCTCAAGCCTTATTCAGGTTCAAAACTGAATGGTTCTTACAGTCTCTAACAAGGCCATGAAAAGCTGGCATCACCAGTGTGATCCTACTCTCTGAATCCTGGGTGCAACTTCCCTCTTGCAGAGAAGACAAAATCTCTGGTAGAAGTTCCTTTGGAGAGGGATGGAGACAAACTTCATTTGTGTTACATACACAGCATTTGAGGTAAAGTAGTGCACAACCAGCCTATTTGGGAGCAAAATAAGCAGCAGGTGGCAAGTTGTTCCAGTCAGCTTGAACATCTGCAAGCTGAGTGCCCAGCTAGTCTGTGTGAATATTTCCTGCTGTTACCCCGACTTTAAACTCCCCTGCTCCCTGCTTTAGTTCATCTGGGGGCTACGTCCTTCTTTCCGAAACCCGTTCTGCAGAGGAGGAAACAGGCTGCTGCAGCAGCATCGTTAAGGTCAGGGATACGGATGCGGGGAGGAGGTCTGCAAAGTCCCCGTGTCCCAAATGACTCGACTGGGTCCTTTTCAACTCGCAGGGAGGGAGTAGTAGCCCTCCGAGCTGGCGGTTTCCTGTCGACCTTGAGGCTCCCTGCAAGGCACGGTGCAGCTCCGGGCGGGTGCCCGTGCCCGGTCCCCGCCTCGGAGGGAGGCAGGCGCAGCCATCCGGGCTGCACGTCGGGGCTGGCCCCGACGCGCTTGTGGTGGGAGAGCCAGACCTGAGAGGGGCTGGCCTCTGGCAGATGATTGACACCAAACTGGGTGAGGTTTCATGTTAAAAGGAAAAAAAAAAAAAGAAAAAGGAAAGAAAAAGGGCGAGAGCAGGGGAGGGGGTGACTGTGGGAAGGGGGAGAAGGAACTACTGTAAGAGTAAGAAAGTCCTGCCCAGCTGTTTGCGAAGTTTAAGATTTCCTGTTTCCCCTGCAGCGCCGAAGTGAAGTTTCAGTGAGTCACCCGCGGTCCCGAGCAGCGGAGCGGCGCAGCCCCGCTCCCCGCCAGCCTCGCCACCGCCGCCGCGGCCTCCCCGCCGCCCCCGCGCCCCGCCCGCGGCTCGCCGGCCGCGCCGATCCGGCTCCGCGATGACTCCCCGGCTGCCGAGGAGCCTGCGGCGGCTGCTGCTGCGCCTTTCCCTCTGGGTGCTCATGGGCAGCTCGGTACCCGCTCTGCTCCGGGGTAAGTGCGCGCCGGCCCGCGCTGCCGCTTGACAGCTGCCGGGGCCGGAGCGGGGCGGGAGGGGACGGGGGCAGGCGGCGAGGGACAGGCGTCCGCCGCGGGAGGCGGGGGACACGGTTGCTAAGAAAGTTTTGAGGCTGGAAATGTTTCGGGAGGGGGTGAGCGTGTTTGTTGATGGCCCTGCGGGAGAGTAAGCGGGGAAGCAAGGACTGGGAATCTCGGGGTTCCGCGGCCAAAGCTGAGGTCCGTCCGTGGAGGGAATAGCGGGGAGAAAGGAGCGGATTTGGCAGGAAATCAGCCGGGTCTGCTCGGGCCAGAGGAGCCCGGAGAAGGCATCTGGGGGGCTGCCTGCGGTGGCCGGGGGAGGGGCTGCAGGCCCTGCCCGCAGCTGATGCGGCGGCTCCCGCACCTGGTGCGGCCCCGTGTGCAGGGCTGTGCCCGGGCGCGGGCCGGGGGAGCCGCGGCGCCTTGGCAGCGCCCTCCGGCCCGGCCCCGCCGCTCGGCTGGGCACCGGCTGTGTGTGCTGCACCGCCGCTCGGCTGGGCACCGAGTGTGTGTGCTGCACAGCCCCGGCCACACGGCCGGAGTGCCTCGGGTGGCCCTCAGAGAGAGGGCCTGTGCGTGGCCGCAGAGCCCGCTGCTGCGCGGGTCTGCACTTGGTTACCAAAATTTGGGTTTCGTGAGAGTTTCTGCTAAGAGCGGAGTTGAGCCGTGGCTGTGAGCAGTTGGACTGAAAAGCACTCATTCCTCCAGCACTGACTGTGCATGTTGTTTGACTCGCTTTAAAAGTGACTATTTATAATCCTTACCCTCCTTCTACCAAGACATCCTTAGATAGGTTTTTGGGGTCTGCAACTTGCAGTATTCTTCATTTCATAATTCATAATATACTATGAGCCTAAAGTTCTGCTGCAAAAACAAGATTCCTGCCCTGAGCAGCCTTCCATCTCTATCCTCCTACCAGTAGTTACCCACATCTGTGAATTAACATCTGTAATATCAAGGTTAGGCCCTAAAGCACATTGCAGAACAAGTGGTGAACCTAAAAGGAGAACAGGAGATTGCAGCAAACTGCATCTGAAATACTTGTGAAGAATTAAGTAGCTTTCTAAGATGTCTTGTAATGGCACATCTAGTTTTTGTCTTCAGGTAAGGTGTGCACACCTGGGCTTCTACAAACTTTGCCCTGGGCCCTCTGATTCTCCTGTCTGGTCCATTCATGGTCAGTAGTCGATCCCAAATTTTGGCAGAAACATGATAACATAAGGTGGATAACTCTTGAATAGCTACTGCCTTTAGCTATGTGCAGTTTTGACTAACTTCATGCTTCATTAACAGCCCTGTCAAAGTCAACAGGTTTTGCATACCTGCAAAGTTACTCATGAAAACTTAGCGCAGAAGAAAAGAACAGTGTAAGAATAAGAGACTGTGGTGTCCCACAACTCAAAGTTATATTAAATTTGAGGTGTGTAGCTTCTTGTTAATTTCTATGTATTTTTCTATAATTTTACATTAGTATAAATCATACTCAACTAGTGATGTCCTTTATTTTGACCCCAGCCTCAAACTTTTGCAGATTCCCATCGCAAAAAACTTTAAATAGAGAAGCTCAGCCTTTGTTAATCTTGTGTTATTTATCATTATACTTTTTTTTCCCCACCCAATCAGTTATAGATAGTCTCAAACTATGGGTCGATTTTTAAAAGCAGGCATGGCTCAAGAGTTTGTTGTTCTTTCTTGTCATAGGTCCAGTGAGGAAAGAGAACATAAACTGGTTACAATTCCAGCATTTTTCATACTCATCTTCATCTACAGCCTACAATAACCAAAACTGAGTAGACCAGTTGTCAGATCATCTATCCCATAGCTCCAAAAGCTGTTTTGATAATCACTGTAGGATTCTATTGTGCCATAGAATTCTGTTATGACAGAAGAGTTGATCAGAAAGCAGCAGTTCTGTGGAGCAGAAAGTGTGAGGTTTGGATGTTGGTAGTTATTTGGCACCAGAATGAAAATTAGAGCTGCCAAATGCTTGGGGGAAAACAAAACAACAACAACAAAAAAAAGAAAACAAAAAGCTACTTATTTTGTAATAATTCATCACTATAGTGAGGCTGAAAAAAATGGAGATATATCAGTCTCAGAAGAGCTCAGTTCCCAGGTATGCCTAGTAACTAACCAGATGGCTAGTTAAAAAAGCACCAGGTAAAATTTCATTTTAACATTCTTCACAGCAAAATATTAGACAAGAATGACATGCCCCTAAAGATTCTAGATAAACCTACAAATTCACAAACAAGTTCAATAAGAATTCTCTCCTTTGAAAAAGATACTCTCATGTCCTGTACTACACAGAAGTAATTGACTTTTTTTGCATAGAGTGAAGGGGCAAGGTGTGATTTTTTTGAATGATTTTGAATGATTTATTGAGCATTTTATCAATTAATGGCAGTGCAAAGCAGCAGTTGCCGACGTAAGAAATTGGTGTTAGTGTGTTCAAGTGAATATGAATTTGTAGTTTGTCTTTGGGTGATCATAACCAGAAATTTGTTCCTTGGAATCATCCATGTAATAATTGTTCATCTCTGAACATCAGGAACTTAATATCTCCATTCAGCCAAACTCTATCTGCATTATTGTCTATTTTTTTGAAAGCCATATCAGAGTTAGTTAATTTTATAGTAAGAAAATCCAATTCAGAGCTTCAGATGTTTGCAAAAGGGAAGAAGGAGAGCAAACATCTTGTAACGGGATGGAACATGTTTGTAACAGGATTGAGTCTAAAATGCATTCCTGCCCCCCATTAAAACTGGCATTTTTCCAGGTATTTCAGGAGGGAAGTAGGGATGTATCAGAGATGATATTGCATTTTCTTCTATTTATGGGGTATCCTTGAATTGTGAGACTTTTATATGTAAGACTTCAAAAAACACTTTTGTTTACTTGCTATTTTTAGTTCACTGGCATTAACAAGCTTCTCTAATACTCCAGTGGTGAATTCCATATCAGAATGGTTTCTATTAAATAATTATGAGCCAGATCTTAAGCTGCTGCAAATGAATATAGTTCCATTAGCATTAGTAGAGTTATACAGAGTGATAGCGGGTTTCCTGAAACAGTTTCAAAAGTAATTTCAAAAAAAGGGCAATGGAGTAATTCAGAGTTTTTCATATTCATAGTATTTTTTCACTTATATTTTATAAACACTTACTACTATATGACCTATATTTAGTCAAACAGCATTGCTTCAATAGGAAATACTCCTTTCTGGGATGAATTGTTACAGTTTGAAAGATGGAGCATCCTATAATGGTGCCGAATAAAGTTGTCATTGTGACAAGGTTAACTCTGAACATAGGAGGAAATATGGTGTCAGGCTCTTACCAGAAGGAAAATTCCTCGTGGTTTGGTTGTGGGGGTTTTTGCAAGTTTTTTTTCAAAGGCTTTTAGAAAGCATTTGCTCTTTTGAGGGAAAAAAAAAAAGAGCAAAATATCACTGTAGCACCAGTTGTTGGAGTTTCCGATGCTTATATTTCCTCTGCAAGATATTTTTAAAGTGATACATTATTGGTTTTTTGGTTTTTTTTTTTTTTTTTTTTTGCATTTGTGGCACAGGAACTCTTTTCTCAGTAATGTATGTATGTGCTACATGCACTTTGCTAACATTCACTGCCACTCCTCCGACCTCAGAAGAGCTGTGCCTTACTTCCAGTACTGCCAAAATGAGCAAAACCAACAGGTTGTGCCCAATCTGTTACTCTTGGATCTTGCATAACAGGGTGCATTTATATCAGCTAGGTATGAAACATGCTCACTCGTGCTGTGACAGATTCTGATGAAAGTGATCCTGCAGTCTCCACCCTGGCTGCCATGGCCACAGTGCAGCCCACAGTGAAAGGCAGGGCTTCCAGCCACCTCCATGGTCCCAGCAGTGGGGACATGGGCTGCTACAGCCCTGATTTGCCAATGGTTCCCACTGCCCTTCTGGCACCTGACAAGCAGAGGAATGAAAGGTGCCCTGAGGCAGGTGGGAGACAGCAGTGTCATTTCCTTTGCCACAGAGGAGACTTTTGACTCAGGGGAAATACCTAGGTAGGCATATCCCAGGAACATTAGATATTTTGTATGGCCAGAGCCTTGCAAACTCAGTAAAATTGACTGAGGTATCAACCAGTCTCTAAAGATGTTGTAGAGTACAAGGGGTTCCCAGCACAAAGTAGTGGAGAGCCAGTCCTGATA
Organism: Agelaius phoeniceus; assembly: GCF_051311805.1. Classification (NCBI taxonomy): domain Eukaryota; kingdom Metazoa; phylum Chordata; class Aves; order Passeriformes; family Icteridae; genus Agelaius; species Agelaius phoeniceus. Next base: position 41,928,596 of record NC_135265.1, read on the forward strand.
TGAAAAAGAAAGTTGGCTGAATCCTAGTCTAAGAGTGAGTGTTGAGATTTTGGGTTACTTAATTGATCTTTAGCCTTAAACTTTGTTGGTATTAGAGAGGTTTTTTGTTTTGTGGGGTTTTTTTTTTCCTATAGGGTAATGGGAAGTGATTTTTAAACCCTTATAAAATGGTTTCAAGACTAAAATAAAAGGCGATGAAAAACTACTTGTGCTTTTCTATGAACTCCTGCTCTGGAAGGTTAAAATAGGCTAAAATAAATCAGAAAGAGTATGTCTTGGCTTTGACAGCCAAAGTCCTTTGGAAGTTTAATTTCACTGGCAGGTGTTGTATTAAGAAACAGCAGAGAAGCTTCTTACTACAGGGGATAGATTGCTTTTACAGCAAGGAGTGGGTGTACACACTGGGACAGGGCAAATGCCACTGTAAGCAATGGGCTGGCACTAAACATCTGCAGAATTGGGTTCTCAGTGACCCAGCTAAATCTTCAACAGTTGTTTTTCATATTATGCCTGCACTCTGGCATAGCAACAGAGCAGCAGCACTGGCACTTGTTGAGTACAACATTTTATATCCTACTGCCTGAAAGAACATGGTTTTAGTTGTGTACAGATGTTTAGGGTAAGATATGTAAAGAGAGCAAATTGCTTCAAACTCCATCCACTAATGGAATCTCATCCAGAGGAGTAGGTAGAACTAACAAATCTCACCAGGAATTGCTTAATTCCATTTTTTTCCTGGTGACAGCATGCTCATCATTTCTATGTGTCCATTAGCTTCTAGAGATTGAAGCAGAATTGAAATTGAAGCATGTTGTAAGGGCCCTGCCCAGCAGTTCATATAGGCTCCTGTCAGCTTGTTTGCATTGCTGCAAAGCTTTAGCAACTGTTCTAGATTTTAAGAAACGATAACATTAGCAGTTTCAGGGGAAGTACTAGTTGCTGATTTGTCCATGTTCATGCATATTTTTTTTAATATGCCATTTCCTTGCTCTTTCTCTTGCTGTGAATGCCATTGTAGTTGTTACAGCTGGAACTACCTGTCCTTTTTTCATATGGGTTTTAAAGCCTTTTCACCTCTGGGAAGATCGTCTCAGGCAGAAATAGTTTTCCCTTGCTCAAACAACTGGTATTTAGCAAGAACTTCCTGCTGGCATTCATCCCTGAGTTAATCTGGTTGGAATTACAGCTGGTTGAGAGTTTTTGACACTGTTTTTCATGGGAAAATGCTGATTTGTCAAAACTGAGACAATTTGTGGAAATGTACCAGTTTCTATTAAACTTTCATCAGGAAACATTTCCTTTTTTTTTTTTTTTTGTTTGTTTCTTCCCTAGTCCACAGTGGAATTTCTGATATAGAAAGATAAAAAAATAATCATTAATCAATAATTAGACAAAATACTGGTCAATGGAAGATAGGTGGGATTAAGTGCATGGCCATTACTCAAAAAATGCACGTTTGAAACTGGAGCTCCCCCTATCCACTCTCCCCAGCATGTTGGAGGGCTGTCACTCTCACTGGGCATGCATATATAGACATCCCCGTATCATCTAACACCTCAAATGATTTTGGTTTCACTCTGTTGTGTATATGAGAATGTATGAAATGTTGAAGCACTTTGTGTGGCAGGAAAAATATTCCCCTGACAGCGTTTTTCAGGTTGACCTGTAGCCTTGTGTTCATTGGTTCCTTATTGGGTGGGAATGGAAGGGCTCTGAATGGCTTGAGTCTTCTAGTCTTTGTTTCATATCATAATAACAAACTGTATTCAGAAATTTGTGTCATGCAAAGGAACCACAATTTTGATTATTAACAGTCCTGTTAGTCTGACTCCGGGATTCCAATTCTCTGCTCACCCAGAGCAGTGTTTTGGCAAAAATTGGACTGAAATTAATAGATTTCAGGAGCAGCTAGAGGAGTCTGCTTCCTCACACTTAAAGCATGCTTCAGTTGACAACCCAGCAGTTACATCCCTACAGTGACAGCTGGGATTAACACTGTGCCTTTCCAATGGCAATCTGAAACCAGAGGTATTAGAAAGCTGCCTTCTGTTCCTACTCTCTTCTGTTTGTACCCAAGCACTTCAGTCCACACCCTCAAATGAGCTGTTTCCCTGTTCTCTTAAGTAGATACCTGAGGTTTTAAGGTAAAAAAGAAAGATTTATAAAGCAGCCAAAGCTATACGTTTAGCAAGTGATTTGCAAGTCACACCACATTCTTTAAAGTGTGTTTATAGTTACCAGTAACATAAGTTTGGAAGATCAATTTTGCCCTCTCTGCAGCTGATCAGTTTTTCCAAAACATTGCATTGGTATTCCCATGGGCTTTGTTTAATGCAGCATTAAAGCTCAGTTAAAAAAAACTGGTCTATGCAGGGGACATTAGAAAACGCAGATTTGTTCCCAAGGTCATGGTGGCTCTGTCAGGGCTTAGAGACTTTCTTCTGTGAATTTAAACAGTACACCCAGAGAGCAGCAGGAAGGTCTCACAGTTCTATTCCTCGGAGCAACATTTTGCAAGTAAAGACCCGAGCGTGGTTCTTACGTGCCTGGGGCACTTTAACAGGTCCCTTTAAAAACTAGCATTGTGCAAGTGGAGCGCGTGCAGCCAGGCTGTCAGCTGGCATAAATCAGCTTCCTCTGTTCAAGCCGAGGAACCTGCCCTGATTTATACCAGCTGGCAGAATCTGGCTACAGAATAAATAATAGGCAACTGTATGTTATGAGGCTGTAATTCCCTCGAGGGGGCTTTTGTGGTATCAGTCTTACAGGAGCCAGAGTGATCTGGTTCTCTTTCTTGGAGCTAGAGAGTAATTTGACTGCAGTTTTTTGAAGTCCTCGGAACATTAAGAATGGGAGATTTCAGAAAGAGAATGCTTCCGAACTTCTTGTAAGGTATCATTAAGGATTTTTGCCCAGGAAGAGTCATGGTAGGGGAATTTGGGAGGATGCAGATGAATTGATGTGGGATAGGTAGTCCCAAAAAAGATAAATATATAAGAATGATGATTTCTCATCATGACCAGGACTTTCCTTTAAAAACACTTGTGTGCATTTCCTAAGATGTATGAAAACTGGTGCTCCCTCATCACTGATAAGCTTCTAGTGCTGGTGTAGTTAATAAGGAAGAAAAGTGGAGAATGTGAAATGAGGACTAAAGAACAAATGCCTTCTCAGAATGTGGATGTGGTTTTTAATTTTGTTTAATATTTTACCCAGAAGGATCATAAGTGAGCTGGTACTCAATTTATTGACTTAGCAAGAAAAGGGATTTCAGTTAGATTTATCAAGTGTTGACCTGTAATTCTCCTGGATCTAAATATTTTAGATGTGAGATGCAGGTAAGCCATCTCCCTCCAGTTTTAATCCTGCTATGGATTCTGCAGCCCAGAATGGGATTAAGTTCATCATGCCTATACATCACCTGTTGGCATGGTTCGATGGTGCCTGGGGCTTTTGGATGATAATGTGGCAATTTTGTAGATTTCATCTCACTAACTAATATAAGCACATCTTTAATGTTGCTGTACAAGGGGCCAAACTTTGAAGCAGACCACAGATGATTAGTAATGGGTTATCTCTTCTGGTTATTTTCAGAGAAGAAAGCAGAAGCAGCTATCCAGGATGTGTGTCTTGAGATACTGATCTGATCCCTGAGCCTAATTAGCAGCTTAGATACTGCTGAAAACTTGTTATCTAAAGTTGCAGTACATCAGTGGTTTGGATAGCACCGCTTGGGCAACAATTTAAGACAGGTCTTAGTTCTCAAAGGAAGATTAAATTTCTTACCATTTTGGCTGCCCTTCTGATTTTAGCATTACCAAGCTGTCCTGACCAACTTCCATATGCTTTGGGAGCTTTGTGGCTGGAGCAAATGTGAAGTCATAGTTACATCAGGACTCAGCATACCTTCAAGTACTGCAGCCAGCAGTGTATGTGAATAACTTTTGGCCACTGAAGTCTGTGCTTGGGGAAATAGGATAGATGTAACTACATCTTTTTCCTTTCCCAGCTTTTTTCCTCCACCTGTCTAGTCTCTTAAAATATTCCTTCTTTATGCACTTCTTTTTGCACTGTGCAAATTCAGGATCCACTTGGGCTGCTCTGCTCTCAGCTCTGTAGCTATCTTAAGCTTTCCTTTAACATGACTGGGTAGTGATTTCAGTGTTCCATTCTTATTGAGAAACTTACAGAAAGGGTGCAGGAAGTAAAGAGTAAATCTTTGTGTGTTTCACTAATGGGAGACGTTTCATGAGATTTTGAAAAATTTTGAACAATCTGCAGTCAGAAACCAATGGAGAAGAGCTGTCATTTGCAGGTGGTGGTTGATCTTTTATTCCCTTTGACCAGTTCTCCCCACCAGCATGCAGCAATTACCCTTCTCATTTGTCTCTGGCATACAAGGGGATCTGTGATTCTGCAGTGACCGTGCTGTGGCAGGAGGCCAGCTGCCCTGCTGTGTACCTTCTACCTCGCCACAGCTCCTATTACCAATTTTCACGGTTGCCTTGCCTCCTTTTCCTACAGTGGTTAGAGCTTTTGCCCTGAAAGTGGGAGACCCATGGTCATGTCACTCCTCAGCCTGAGAGTATCTAAACTCCATCAATGAAAGGCTCTAGGATGAAGGATCCTTGCTGGCTGAGACAGGGGAAGGCTTTAGAGGCAGCACTTTGCAGAAAAAGGGTTGACATGTGTGTGGGTGGTCCCCCAAAGCATGTCACAGGAGAAGAAAGCCTGTTCCCTGATGGATTCATTCATTATTCCAGCCCCTGCAGGGTGACTGATATTCTCTCCAGGGAGTTCACAGGACAACAAAGAGACACTCTACATACAGAATCTTTTTTCCTTTCTAAACTGAAAACAACCATTTCTCATCCTCATGAAAAGATCAGAGGGGACCATGTAATAGTCATGACTTCATAAGCTTCTTTATTTAAGCCTTCACAAAGTAACTAGGTCAGCAATACATGCTTCTGGGCTATTGAATTTCCCTTCTTCCCTTCAGTCTATTCTTCCATTTCCTCACCCAGCTTTACCACAAGGGAATGCCTTAAGTCAAAAATCTGGGAAGCTGATCCTTTTATTGCATTTGTACTATTCTCATCTGGCAAGTACAGTGCCAGGCCATGAGGCTTTCAGAGCTATCATAACCCAAGTTTGCATGTAAACAGGAATACCACACTGTCTGGTTGTAACTAAGGCCATTTCTGCTCTCTCTTTGCTCTGGATAATAGGTATAGGAAGATATTCAGCAGGAAGAGTAACTCTTCTGGAAAAGAAAATACAACCAAAATGTGTTTCCTTTTTTTGTTTTTCTTTCTCCATCAGCTTATTGCTCACACATTCCTTACTTGTCACATTTTACACTTTTGCCTTAAGGTTTCTGGCTGGCTGGGGGCTTTGCTGTTCTCACTTTTCCCTGACGCCACACTGGCATGATGAATATTTATTAGTGCAGGAGCAGCCTAGGGATTCTTATACATATATGTCTCCTGATTTTAATGTTTGTGAAGGAAAATAAAAATGTAATTCCAGCTAAATCACCAATATTCAGGAACTGGGGTTCAGAATGAAGAATCTGGCATATCCTGTTATTTAAAAAAATATGCACTTGACCCTAAACAATTTCAAAGTACCTGTATTAGACATGAAAGTTCATCCTGTACAGACTGGAAAGGATTAGAGGCTCCTTATTTCACATGGGAGAAGGAGACAAGGTGACTTACAACTAAGAACAACTTTTGCATCTAAGCCTATGGTTAAAGCAGTGAACTAGGAAATGAGAAGCCTCTTAGTCTTTAGAGACTCAAACACAGATTTCCAGCTTCCCATGATTTCATCCATTGTATTTTTGAGGCTACCATTAAACTTCAGTACAATCATTTATATTAGTATTTCCACAGTTTCAAGTTGTGTTGCTTAATATGTGGGAAAAAGTAATGCAATGATGTGTTAATTACAGTTTCTATAGACAATTCTAGAAGTTGTGGGAAATGAACAGAGATTGTTTCAACACTTGTCTATTGTGATTGGGTAACTGAGGTTCAAAGAGAGTCATAACCCCTGTTCTTTCTCTACAGAAATTCTGGATTAAATTTAGAGCATCCAGAAATTCTCAACAGTCTCAAACACCCTGTCAAGTTCAATAATATATTAGCACTTTTTTCCTCCCCTATTTTTCCTGATTAAGAGGCTGTGTGCCAGGAGCTTGGTGAGGCACATGGAAACTTTGGTAACTTGCTTCTGTTTGACAACCAAAGGCCTAACTTTTCTCTCAGCTGTCCACATATATATTATTAATGGTTCAGCCAATTTGCACATTCCCAAACCAGTTTTTTTTCTTCTGGTGGCTTATAGTGTGATTATCAGGCATGTACCTACTAGTGGTTTGAAGGCAGAAACTTACTGGCCTTCTCATGGGTAAAGGTGGGTAGCAAATGCTAGAAGCAAACCACTAATTATTTGAAGTAACTTACTCTTGAAAGCTAATGACAAGGCACATTTACCACTATCATAACCACATGCCTAGAAATAGAAAGCACTGACACCTGCTTTTCCAAGCTGTTGATTGGCATGAGTACGTAGACTGCCCATATAATCATCACTTTTCCCTTTAAAAAGTGGATTTTGATTTAAGTTTCCACTGTGCTTTTGGAAATGAGATATAGTTTGCTTTTACTAGGGCATCAATTTCTACTCTATTGTCCTTAGCCTGCAGTGGGTAAGGAAGGAGGGGAGGTACTGTTTGTTTGGAACCATGTTGTCTTTTTTGCATTTTCAGGTGAGAGTTTAGTGTTAATAATTTCCTGCTTTTTCAACATGATGGATTGTTGTGGTTTTGGGCATAGGAAGAGCTAAAGAATTAGGAATAGTACCCACAGCTGCTGTTCTCTGGCTGAATATGAGATATGGTTGGTCAGATTGGTCAGATATGCAGACACTTTGCCATGCCTTGTTAAGTTACCATAAATAACATAAACACCACTAACTGGGATAATTTGCCTTAAGGCACAGTTAAGGTAGTGCAATCTGGCTGAATCTGCTCTGCCAACATAGCTGTAGGTAGCAGAGCTCAAGTGGAAGTTTGCTGCAGTTAGTTGGTGGAAAATAGGGTCTTAAGCTGTGCTAACCTGATACTTTAGACTCCAAGGGGGACGATATTTTGAAAGGTGATAAAGCATCCGTTCTGAAAAATGGAAGCTGTAGGTGAATGAAACCACCCCAGACACAAGGGGTGCATTTTTAGCAAATGGGATACTTTCATTATTAGAGTATGGCCAAGACATGTGATGGACTTTCCAGTGTGAATCTCTAAATTAAGACAGGGTTTGGCTTGTTAAACACATACCCAGGTAAGTTAGGGCTTTGCAAAACTAGCTGGGTGGAATGGCTTCACTTTCAGAAGGCCAGTCTGGGAATACCATCCATAGAGTCATAGAGCTCTTGCAATCTTTGACTCTTTGATGCAGCAGGTTTCCACCTCCAGGCTGGTATCACTTACATCCCTCTCAGAATTAAGACTAGCATCTCCAGAAGTAACAAAACAGTTAAACTGCTCTGCTAACTAATGTTGTGCAGGGATATTTCAAATATGCATGAGTTATAAAATTTTACATCCAAGGAATTTAAAAAATGTCTCTACTGCTGTGGAACACTTTCCTCTGGTATAGTCTAAGCTATTACTGTATTGGGAAAGCTTGGAATTGTTTTGCCTTATGAGAGCACTTTTAAAAACAAACTGTGTTCTACATGAGTGCAGTGTTTGTGAGAAATGCCAAAGTGACAGGTTTAGAGAATGAGCTGCCCATGTCACTGAGCAGTTTTGCCTGAAACCATAACAAAGTATGTAACTGGCTGGTGGTGTTTAAAGGATGCTGAGTGGCTCGGCTGCTATGACCATGTTATGCACAGCTTCCTCAATGACAGTTGTTGAAATAGTATTTTCATGATGTAATTATTAATCCACTTGGCATTTGATTAAAAAGATCAAGGCATTTCATAGAAGCCCTTAGACATCCTGCAGACTCCAACTGATTTGTACAGTTGAATAAGTGCCCTCCAGATTAAGGATGCTGATGACCAATATCCAGAAACATTTGATGGCTCTAAAATATTAAACATCAATGAGTATACGTTGACATAGCAACACTCAAAAATCACTGCATCTGGTGAAGATCTTATCCTATTAAATTTAACTCATATATGTGACAATAAACATCTTCTGTCCTGCAGTAGCAGGAACATGATGTAGTAGCAGAGGAACATAATGCCAGAAATGAACTGCACTGGTTAAAAATTTATCAAGTGTCATTATATATTGCTTTTCACAGTTCTTAGTTGTTAGGAAAAAAAAATGATTGAAGTAATTGGATGAAGTTTGAGGTATTCAGATGAAAATTGAGAGGTAGTGGTAGGTTCTGAGCTGCTGCTTGGCACACTTGCTCTTGTGATTCTGTCTTATCTCTTCCCAGCTTTCTCTTCAATAGAAGGAATTGTTTCTTAGAGACTTAAATTAGTCTTTTCTTTGAAATGTTTCTTTTAAACAAGCTTGCAAGTGTATATGCTGTCTTGGAGTCCTGGTGAAAGATTATGATCTTAAGAATTACTGAAGAGATAGCTGGAGGACTGAAATAGTGGATTTAGAGTAAGCAATTATTACGTAAAGCAACTGGGAGGGGAAAACCCTGGAAATCCAACTTGATGTGTAAATTTCAAATTTACAGTTATATTCTGCCTCATAATAAATGAAGTGTAAGAGCCTGCAGTCCCTCACATATCTTCAGGCAGGTAGACTAAACATTTTAGATTGGCAAGTCCCTTCCTACTGAGCAGCACCTAATGTGGGAATGTCCTCCCCTTACCTTGTAATGCAAGCCCTGGTAGGGGCTGGGTGCTGCAAGCAGTGAGTAATGTGTTGTTGTATGGAATGAGAAGTGTATTCCTACATGCAGGTCTTTTAGTATCACAGTTAATTTTTTTTTAATGTGGGTGGACCATGCACTCATATAGAGGCAAGTGTCCTTAAAATGTCCTTAAAAACTCAGTTTTATGATATAGTGAATGAATTCTCTTTGCATGTGATTTAGAAGTAATGGCAAAGATAAGGACCTTTCAGTGAAGTTTTAAGAGAGGTATTTACAGGTGAAACACCTATTTATTTCAGAATGGGCAGGTTTCACTCATGGCTTTTATTTTCCTTTAAGCTCGGTAAAATTTCAGCCTCAGATAGAAATGCCCTTATTTCAGCAGAGTGGTATTGCCAGCTAGTGATTCACAGTCTCAGAGGTAATGGGGGGAGTAATTTGCAAATGCATGAAAAGGAGCAGCTAATACCTGGGAGATATGTTAGCAAATTTATCTCTGGCAGACAAAGGAGATGCTGCTTTGTTGAGGGAGATAGTTCTTTACCAAGAAATCTGATAACTCAATAACAGTGTGCCACAGCAGTAGGGTCTTTGCAACAGAAGTCTGAAAAAGAAAGTTTTCCTAAGGTTGAATATCATTAGAAGTGTGTAGTTTTATGCATATGCCCTTTTCTCAATACTCAGTATATAATTCCCATTAATAGTTGTGGCAGTTAGATGCATCTATCAAGATAGCATGTCCCCAGGGTATTGAATTCTATTATTCTGCTTCTTTGCATGTAACTTGACAGAGACAAATATAACCATCCAAGCTACTGAATTTGAGAAGGATGTGTATTTTTCTTCAAAGCTATTCAAAGTGAATCTACTCCTAGGGGATTACATTTGTGTCTAACTTTTCTCTGATTTACTATTTTAGCTGAGCTGATAGATTATGAAAGAGAGTAATTTCTTTTTAATACTGTTTTCCCGAATCTGTCATTCAAAACTTGCTGTGTGGGGACAGAATGGTTCATAAGCACCATTTTCCTGAAGGAAAATGGCTTCTCACAGTAAAAAGGAGCTCTGAACAGAGCTTCCGCATAAACATGTTTGCCCATCAGTAGCTGACAGAGGAGCCTCTGTGTGTGTGTTAAGGATGTGGACTTGTTAAATGAGTCTTCTTATTTGGAAACAGTTTTTCAAATAGACTAGCAATAATACTCAGTTCTAGAGAAAGAAATTGCCTAGAATTCTGTCTTATCATAATTGGTAGATTATATTGTAAACTAGTACCGTAATAGCATCCTCTAGTCATGGACTGTGCCTTAACTTAAATTCCAGATCTCTCAAATATTCCTCAAGTTCGGGGGTCTTCAAAAACCTAAATAAAATCAGGTCTTTCATGCTGCTTACATTAGTAAGTTGTCTTTTTACATTAAGCTTAAACCAAAATCCCCAGGTAACAATTTTAGAATTGTTACTACAATTTTTGCATGCATAACATCCTTGGTTTTGTTTTGTTTTCTTGTTTGTTCATTAATGGCTGGAGGGACAGATAGTGGCAGTGAATTCACTTTAAAAAAATCCCACTAATATCCTCCTTTTATCTGGAAAAACAAATATTTATAAATCCCTCTGATTTATGTAGCTGTGTAACGATTGCAAGTTTGAAAGAGCAGTTGTCTGGTTAATCCATTTAAATGCTTATTTTGATTGGGCAGCTGTGAGCTTTTGTGTGCACACAGCTTCTCCCCACACTTACTGGAGTGTTACAAAATACGACAGAAATTCTGGTTTGGTTCAGCAGCAACCAGTGCACACACAGAGTTTTCTGGTGTGCAGGTAGAGACTCTTGCCATGCAGACCTCATCCTTGTTTAAAGTGGCCTCAGGAGCTGTGGCTGAAGCCAGTTTGCTCTGTCAGCTCCAATCCTGGCTGTCCAGGTTGCTGAGATCATGCCTGAAGAATGTGGGTTCTGGTGGGAGGCCCAAAGCACCCCCTAACTCACAGCTGGCACAAAAGGTGCATTTGTGAAGGGCCAGTGCAGAGGCTCACTACGGAGCTGGGTGTGGAAAAAGAGTGAGAAACTTCTGTTCAAATATCTCTGCCTAGGTAAGATTAGAACACTGAATGGCAGGCGTGCTATTTGTGTGCTCCAAACCATGCCATTGGACACAAAATCCTTTTATGTCTTGCTCATGCTATTTCTGCCCCTTGTGCTTCATAATTCTGCAGTGTTTCCTATTTGTAAATGTGATGCTTAAACTGATATTTGAACAGATGCAGCCCATTCCAATTACTGTATTATATTTTAAGATTGCTTTTGATTTACTTTTTTTTTATAAATCCCAAATCCATTATTTGAGTTTGGCTTTGTTTGACTAAAGTTTGTTCGTTGGTCCACAGGCTCTTGATTCCAGTTTAGAGGAAGGAATTGTAGTCAGAAGCAGGATATTTGAAATGAGAGATACAAGTTGCAGTTCAGCAGAAGTTTCAGAACAGAAGGTAAAACTTTTGTCTGGTTTTACAGAGTGTTTTCCCAGACTTGTGCCGGTTTCAGGTAAATATTCATCACACTTTTCCCCTGAAACAAAGCAGAATTGGGGTGACTGGTTGAATTTTATTTTTTGTGTTCACATTACAGAACTGTAGCAAAATCAAATGTTTCACGACAGACAGAGGATATATGTGCTTCACATACTCTCTGTCCCTTTAATATCCTTCCTCTTGAAAAAATTGAATTCTAAAAACAAGACTGTTCTGACTCTTCCATTATCCTGTGAAGAGGAGGCATCTGATAGATCTCAGTACTGCTGAAGAAACAGTCACAGAGAGTGACTATCTTCTCAAGTCACCTGCCTTCTCAAATACATCCTGTAAAATGTTAACTTGAGGCACCGAAAGTCCTTTTTCTATACTTCAAAATTAAAATAACCTCGAATCCACTTTTACAGTGGTTTGAAACAACTATGAGGCCTGAGGTGCTTCTGCAGAAATGTCTGGGAAGAAACATCAGTCCTTGGAATGCTCCCCAAAGCATCATAAGCCATGCTGATGAGTCCTAAGCAAATCCCATCTGCTCTTGCAGTGATGATGCCTGGCAGAAAAGACTAACTGCAGAGCCCCTGTTTCCTCTCCTGGAAGGGCTGTGACATCTGTCTCAGGGTATGTAACATTTGAAAGCAGACTGTGGGTTGGAGACAGCAGCAGAAGGCAGGTCTCCCGTGTCCCTGGCATGTTGGGCAGCCTGACCTTTCCCCAGAAGTAGCTCCAGCCATAGATCCACTAAGACTTTTCTCTGCCCTTGCTGCTGCCGCTGAAATATGCAGTTTTTCCTTTCCCCAGCTGTGGGTTGCCACTCCTCATACCACATTCTTCATTGTGTTTGTGTTGTCAGATAGATGTCTAGACTGGAGAACTCTTCTGGGTCAGGCTGGCCTTTGGAGGGGGAGGGAGGTGTGGTAAGGTGTGGTCTGATTCCTCTGGGAGGCAGGAGAAAGTGCAGTGGGGGGTGTGAACAAATAACGAGCAGGGGTGCGTGACTGACGTTTTTTTCAAAATTCTTTGTGCAGATATTCCTCTATAGCCTCACTAGAGAGACAGGAAGAAAAAAGGAAAAAGGGAAGATCTGTTGTGTTCACAATGCTTTGGAAACAAATTTGTAATTTTTCTGAAAAATGGTCTGAGGATTTCTCCATGAGGCAGACAATTGTTGTTCTCAAAATATGCTGTTTCTTTGCATCAGAAAGGAACACGAAAATGAAGATGTCAGACGTGTGTATGAGCAGGCCTTTGCAGTGGCATCCCCAAGGGAGGGATCTGATGAGGGCTCTGTAAAGCTACATGTGGCAGGAGCCTTTCAAAAGGGAAGATGAATATGGCTTTCTGACTTCTAAACCTGTCAGGAAAGTGTGTGTCAGTAGTTTTTAGGGCATACTAGTAAAGCTAATAAAAAATGAGAATTAAAAGTATAAAATGGCAAATACAGGAGTGATACCTTTTCTGATTCACCGAGCAACCTGGCTGTATCAAAGGGAACCTGTGGGAGTCAGACATAGCTTTGAATTTCCTGTTTTGTGTGATTTGTCACAGTCTTTATGTCTGTGCTTCATTTTCACTACTTTAAAAAGCAAGCAGAAGTCTTCTCCCAAACTAATGTATTCTCATAACCTTTCCTGGAGGTAGGTCTCTGAGACCAGAGAGGGTTTGGAAGTGCCTGCCAGTCTTCTGAGTGAACAAACAGGTTTAATAAATATCTGCCCACCTGTATTAACTCTTGGCAAGCCATGGCAGCTTCTAGTTAGTATTTTCACAGTTCCCTCTGTTTTAATCTTAGTGTGCTCTTTTGAATACAGTAGAGGATATACATTTTGCAGGAGTTTAGCTGTAGCAAGGGTTAACTAGAGAGAGTTAACTGTAGTTTCAGCAGAAAGATTTGGCTTTTTGCCACCTGATTTTCTGTATGCTGCCAGTGTAGAGAACAGTCTTCAAATAATTTCCATTTTGTATTTGGAAGAGATTATTTTCTGCTATCTATCCAGCCTTCCTTATTACTGCTGAAAATGCTGCAGATAGATAATCAAGTTACACAAAAGCTTTTTTCACACACGGAATTCAGACCTCTTGAGCTTATAGCTGATTTTAAAGGAATTGAATAAACCACAACAACTTTATGTGTGGTAAGTCTCAAATTTGAGTCTGACTAGACTTGTTCCTAATACAACCTGTACTGAGGAAACTTACCAGGATCCAGCTTTAGCAGGATTTGATAAAAACCTTAAAACCTCCACCCTTTTAATTAATTGCAATGAACTCATGTGATGGTGTGTGTCTGCCAGGCCAGTGCTTAGTTACTTGTAGCTATTCAGAAAGTTAGGCAGGATGAGGCCTTATACTAAATAAGAGTAAAGCCCTGTAGCAGTGTAATTTGTGAGTGTTTGGCCAAGCAAGTATGTTACTATATTTGTTTTCTATGTGTCTTTGGTGGTGCATGGTCTATGGGAGTTGAGAGCAGGGCTCCCTCTGCACAGCGTGCTCTGCTGTCACAGCAGAGCCAGAACAACAGTTGTCATTGTAAGGGAAAAACAGGAACTGTACCAATGTGCCCACCAACTCTGCCCATCAGAAGAACCACAGCTGCAATTCCCCATGGGAAGGATGATAGGGTTTGGCAATACCATACAGCAGGAAGCTCCTAGCACTTTTGAAATTTGCCTCTTTGCCTGTACCATAGATCCTAATGTGTTCTAGTGCCCAGAAGTTTAGCAGAAGATGCAGTCCCTTGATCTGAGACATAGTCTTCAAACCTTTTCTGCCTTCCTCCCACCTGTAGCCTGTCCAGTGAGGATGCACCTAAAAAGGCAGACAAGATTGCCTTTGCATTAAGCAGATATCCCAAGACAAGCATTAAGGACTGCTTGTAAGTAAGAAAGCAATGCCTCCCAATAAGCAGCACTGTTACCTTAAGAATATGATCAATTTCTTTTATGATCTCATGGGCCTTTCAGTTCACATGTGAAATTGAGCACATTCAGTGGCCTTGCAGATAAACTGAAGTGCCAGGGTGTGTCTCTATGGAATACTTCATGGCTAATAGAAATAGCTTAGCCATAACATTTTTAGCAAATAAATTCTGTTCCACCTATACTGGGTGGGCTTCTGAATTTCCCTGTTGGAAACTGGGAGTTTAATAAATAGACCCTTGAAAACAGGGTAAATGGCTCTTTAAGATGGATGTTCCTCATTACTTTTGTCATAAGAGATATAAGGGGAAGAAATATAAATTAAGCTTTCGGAGGCAATATGTGCCTCCATCAGGACAAATGATTCACCTTCCCCATTGCTATTATGAAGAATTAAGAGCTCTATCATACTTTGAAGCAGGCAGGCAATGGTGTGACTACTGAGGGAACAGGAGTGGAGAGAAGCAGGTTACTATAAACAGGCTTTCTTGACTGGCTGAGGGAAGAGATGCAATGGGTTCAGAAACTCCGTTCAACCTGCATAGAAGGTACAATTGCATGTGTTTGTGGAACCTTGCATGGGCAAGGTTCTGTAGCAGAGAGTAGAGACATATTTGTGTTTTTCTGAGTCAGAATTGTTCCTGATTATGTATGTTCTAAATGTTAGGGGGTCTTCCACAGAGACTCATCTGTCATGAAAAAATATTACAGAAATAACTGTATTATGCTTGAATGACTGCTGTCTATTTTCAGACCATATCAGTTGGAAAAATAATATTTGTACAAAGCTGAAGTGTTTATACTCTTTCAGCTCTGTTTCAAGTAAAGTAATGACAGCTTTCACTGAGCAGAGGAGAATACAAAAGGAGGTTTAGATGCAGAATATGCTTCTTAGTGCACAGGTCAGAGTTAGTTATGCAAATGTCAGTTCTGAACCATGAATCATGCTTATTCCAACAAAGCAGGAAAGCTGTTTTTGCTAATCTTCAGAACCAGATGAGCATTGCTGTGTTCGATGTCCATTGGGTATTTGAAGTCCCAGGAGGGGTTAACCACCGAAGACAACTTCCAGTAAATTCCAAACTCAATGCATTATGCAGGAAAAAACCTAGACCCTGTAGTCATAATTGAATAAATTGAACTTGCTGTTATATCACATATGGTTCCCCATTCCTGTGTGCTTTGTTAGGGAGGCTGTGGGTTAAAGTCAGGAGAAGATGAAATGTCCATTTAAGTGCCCTATGGGAAGCCATCATTTAGATTTTTTTCAGCCTCTTTGCTTGGAGACAGTATTCTTTTGTTCCGCCAGCCATGGAGTGCTAAATAGTGGCCAGAAAATGCATTGCAAGTTAAGGATCCGCAGGTGAAAATCTATCTCATTATTTGAGGCATCACAATAATGTTTTCAGAATGCTTTCACACTTCTATTTTAAGTGCTGAGCTGGAGTCTCCTCTCACCTGCACTGCTGTCAGTCAGTCATGACAGTGAGCTCTGTTCTTAGGCATGTTTGAGGCACTGCCGGGCCCTGTACCAGAGAGAAGAGCCTAGCCCATGATTAAAACTGCTAATGATCACTCATTTTGGAAATAGTGGATAAAAATAGTGGTATTTTAATGCCTTAAGTACAAAAATTATCTTCATCTTCAGGATCTCCAGTGTGCTGTTCCCTCTCTTATTTTCTCTGGTTGTGTCCCTTCCCCCAGCTCCTGTCAGATTTGATTCTGTGTCTGTGTCAGTGCCTGCAGCAATCCCTGCAGCAAAGTTTTGCCAGTTCCACTTGCTGTTAAAAGCCAGTCACTTCTACTGCAGAGGCAAGTTAAATGGAGTTTTCCAACTCCTGCCCCTTTTCCTTTTGTCTTCTCCCTCTGCATGTACCTGCCCCTATACTTTGCCTGCTGGTAGGTGAGAAATGTTGTTTTCCCAAATTCAGTGCAGTTCATCAGTGGTTGTCTGGCTTTCCTTTCTTCTGCCTTGGCCTTTCTTCACCTGGGGGTGGCCAAACTACTCTTGCCTAGGTCTAGCAGGTCAACATGGCTTACCCAGTCTTCTCTCTTCTTTCCTAGCAGACTTCTCAGTCATGGCTGAAGAGCTGGTCGCACAAACCTCAAAAAGCCTGTGGGCCCCACCAAATCGTTCTTTGGTGTGATAGGTGTGACTTGCATTTTTTTCATACAATGGGCAAAAGCTTTAACATGACGGGGGAAGCCATGAGATACATCTCCTCCAAGTAGTTCACAAAGTACTGTGTTCGAACAGGAGGTTATTTTGGCTTTTATCCACTGCTGAGCCCCTGAAATTTGCAAAAGTGCAATCAGTACACTCAAAGGCACAACTTTAAGTACTGACTAAGGCAGCTGTTGTGCTCTGTGGTAGTCAGTGATCTGTGACTACGCATGATAAAGATCGAGGCTGAGAGATTCTGCAGACCAATCCATAGGAATGTGGTTTCCTGGAGTCCTGCCACAGGGATAGTTAAACATTCATGGAACCTGTTTTCCTCTGACATATTTTAGTTGTACGTAAAAGATAGCACATGTTTGGCTTTACAGAGGCTGTCTCAGCACTCTTGATAATCATTGTTGTTAATCTTAATAGAAACAGTCACAAAAGCATAAAAGTTCTGTACCCATGGTAATCCTACTGGGGTAGCTCATGGTTGAGATAAAGGACTGCACCCAAAGCTGTGTCCAAGACAGTGTGAACATTGTGAGCTCATACTCACATGGTGAAAATAAGAGTATGTACCAGAGTGACACTCCATTTCAGCTCAGATGACATTAAGCTTAGAAATGGCAGCTGCAACTGAAAAACTGAAAATACATATTTCATAGGGTTACCCTGAAGTAACCTTATGAAACCCTCCCTGTTGTGATGGGAGTTACTAGGTGATCTGTAGTGTTGCCAGCTCCTGTGATTTTGTGATGAGTAATAGGAATACAGCTATTTTTCTTGAAGATCCACCTCCTGGATCCCAATGATTTATTTTCATTTTATCGTGTCTTTTATTCTAGTTAGACAGTAATTCCAACCCTCCTGCTCATGGCCAAAGTTTCAAAACATGTCTCAAAAAGCACTCTTAAGAGTACAGACAGCAATGGCAAGTAAGGAAGAACCCAACAATTGTGTTTTTTGGTTGCTTGGGGTTTGTCTTTTTGCTTTTCAGGGGGTTTTTGGTTGTATTTTTTCCCTTCGTTTATTTCCATGATTTGTCTGACAAGTCTTGTGATTTTGTAACTCATGATTTTTTTTATCTTGAGGATTGATTATGTTTCCATCTTCACTTCCTTGTATTACCACACTGGACACAATCAGTCTGTTTAAGAGTACCCATCAGGATATACATCCAGGTCTTGAAAGCAAAACTCAGGTCATGCAGTTTCCTTGACTCTCTCACTCCTGCAATTAATTCATCAATATGTGTAAGGCAAATTTAATGAAGCTGGCAGTGTCTCCGTAACTGTCAAAGTTCCACTAGGACTGTAGATCATGTGCTGGGGATAGTAGTCAAAACAGAAGTCATGCTGTGTTTAGTACAGTTCCTGGCAAAACTTGATGTCTTTCTGTTGGATGAGAAGGCAATTCAGTTTGGATGCTCTTCATAGCTGCTACTGTGCTTTCTAAACACAGATATATGATGTCATGGAGTTGTGCTCTTTGGGAGAACAAGGACAATCTACTTCAAGGCTCTCTGATACAGACAATGTCCTCCTGGCAGATTTCCACAATGTAGTGGAGTGAAATCTTCAAATCTCTCCCATCAGGTGGAATTATCTCACAGCAGCTGAGTAGTTGAGTTCCCATCCCAATGTCTCTCTCAGCATTTTTTTTGGGGGGGAGGATGGGATCTGCCTGCTGTTTTATAAGTATACATGTGCCAGAGACACTGGATGAGAGAATAGAAGTGCTGTGACAGGATTTTACAAGGTAGGAGTAAGAGAAGTTGGCTGCTGTTTCTGAAATGCATCCGAAGACATAAAAAGTTTTCCAGTGTAGATATTTCCAAAAAGACAGCATGTTAGTTTGGGCTTTATTTAATGTTGTTAGCTTGTGAGAATTCTGTAATGGTTTTAAAAATAAGAGAAAAGTAAACTACAACGTTAGGCCTCAATAGAAGTTACGTATCTACAGACAACAGATGCAAAGCAAACCACTTCAAGCAAAGTCAATAGACTTTGGGTGAGGTGTCCTGTTTATGATGTCCTAGGAAATCATAAATAAAGATGTGAACCGCAGAAGAGAAGTGATATTCTGCAAGCCTGGCTCCACCAGAATCTATGGAGTGGACATTTCTAATGTGACTGCTCTAGTGTGTCTTCTGTAATGTCCAGCCCATATGTTGACTTGCATGTTCCATACATTTTAACCACAGCGGCTGATCTCTGCTGAACTGGTTGGCTGAAAGTTTCATAGCCAAGAAAGCACAGTCTTTTATTTGGAACCCTCTCCGTGGACAAAGAAGCAAAGAAAGCTAGAATTAGGCTTCCTGTAGAAGTCAAAATAAGAAAACTAACATTAGACAGTGGGTGGCAAATTCAAATTTTAGGAGACAAGCACACACTTTAGGATGGCTTCATTCACCTTTGCAAATCTGTGATTTCTCTTTTAACTTTTTCATTATATCCACTTTTTTTTCTTGCAAAATCAAAGGTTGCTGCTGTCCACAGTATTCAAGTGACTTTGGTTTTCTTAACAGGAGAAAATCTTGAGATGGCTCGTGTGGTATGAGGTGTGCAGCAGGATAGTCAAATACTTTTAGAGGTGAACATTTAAGTGACTACAAGTAGAGGAGCATTCTGCTGGTCCTGAACCACTCCTTGCTTATGAATCCCTCAGGCAATGAGTAATACACTTTCCTAGGGAAGAATCCTACTGATTTGTCATTCTCCAGGCAGGACTTGGTTGATTTAGGATAGGTGTGAGTTCATGTGACTTGGAAGAAGACCCATCTTTTCAGGATTTCTAAATTCTCAGAGTCTAGTAGCCGTCTGTAATCAAAGAGTGACATCAAAGTTCCTATCTAACTCCAGATTTCCTCTCAGGCCATCTGCAGGGTGTGGTTTCAGCGTCAGATGGAAAAAGTCAAACATGGCTTTAGTTTGGAATTAGATGGGTTATCACAGTGGACAAGGCCAAGGAGTAATAACAAACAACAGACCTACATCTGCTAGAGCATTATGACAGTCTTACGGAAAGTAAACTGCAGTCTCACTTTAAACCAAGTGTTGAAGCATGGAATAAAATTTGTCCACCTGGGCAGTTTAGACAGTTTTTTGAGCTGCCAGAGGCATGAATAAAGAGTCACTGATCTGTCAGCCTCTGTTAGAAGAATTTTGGGGAGAAAATACAAGTGTAGTCAGTTCTGGAAGTCCCAAAACCCCATTAGCTTTTGATAGTAATTAAACCTGATCAGAAATTACTTGGTCCTAACTGGACAACCTTTTGCTACTGTTGCTAGTGGTTAAACTAATGCCTACCTTAGAAACTTAAGATTTGTGACCTTACAGGGGATTGCTGCTTTCCACATGGCTTTTTTTTCCTTTATTTATTCTTTCTTTTTTTTTTTAATCAAGTAGTTTGGGTTGGATATCCCTCCTTGGAAGAGGTCCAAACATATTTATTTTAATCCATTTGTTCCAGTGGGTGAGCCTTGGTAGAACTGGCAAGCCAGGGATGGCATAGGAACCAAACCCTTTCTCTCAACAAATATAATGTGCTTGAAATAGTTTACTTAAGGACCCACCTTCGTTTGGCTCTTGGCTCCAGTGCTGCGGGCACTGGAGGGGACTGAGTCATGTTCATGGCACAGGCATCCATCGTGCCACAGCTGCCATGTGAGCTCAGAGCTGAAAGCAGCATAGATGCAGCTGATGCCTTTCCCCTGTGCTCAGTTGCAGGCACCCCTGCCACAGGTTTCCTGTGTACATTTGGGTGAGTCACTTCACCTCTCCCTCAGTATTTGTCTCTATTTTCATTCCAGGCTTTTAGCACCATGGATTGGGGTTTTTTCTGGGTAGAGGGACAGTCCCTCACTATCAGGTTGCTTGGATCATTACTGCAACCTAGATAAGTTATGACAGCTATTAGTTTCTCTTCAGCATGTGGTAAGGAAGAAGAGATGTACACCATCCAGAAGAGATGTCCCATTTGCTATAGTGAGGATTATGTTGACATGTATTTCATAGAATAGTACATTCAAGACCTTCTGAGTTCCTACCACACCTGCTTCAATGAGGCTTTGTTCTTCTACATGGCTACTGGGAGTTGTTGCCACACAACAGAACAAGAAATGTTTACCTGGGGCTTAAAATTCCGCCAGCCCATAATATCCTGCCAGCATTCTCCACCCCTGTAAGAGCTCCCAGTGTTGCAAATGGGGTGGCACACCTCCCTTGGAAAAGTAGCAATGTTTATTTTGACAAAGCTTGATAGTAAACATGACAGTGCTATAACAAGCTTTGATGGCAACAAACACTTGGTTATTTACTGCGTAGAGGACAAGGTGGGACAAACTGTCAGAGACACCCTCATGTTGAGTCATGAGGTTCAGAAAGGACCCCCTCGCATTCTAAACCCCTTTCTCAGGTGGTTTCCATGTGTGTCTGGATCCAGACCTAGTTCCAGGCTAGGAACTTAGGCCTAAAGGATTATACGAGCACAAGCAGTCCTTTATCTCACTTAGCTAAGATTTCAAAGTTTCAGTATGCTTATTCCCCTTTCACTTACTGAGTATTTAGTGCAATAAGTATTCTCACAACTTCAAGAGGCATCCCTGTTCAAGGGGAGATCCTGGCATGCAGCCCACAGCTGTGCAGGAGAGCTCAGCAGACCCTGGGCTGTTCCCTATTTATGGAGTAAAATGATTGACTTGTAGTAGTATTTGCATGCCAGCTGTATTTTGCTTGGCGCATGCTCAACTAGACCTCAGCTGCTGAGTAAGTTTTATGGCCCTCAGCTATTGTGCTGTTATCTATCTTCCCAGAGTCCAGCTTTAAGCCAGGTGCAGCCCTCACAACCACCACTGCTAGCTCTTGCTTGAGCCAAAAGCAGGGAGGAGCACACTGCCACACCCAGTGAGCTCATCCTAACCACCCCTCTGCGTAGCATCCTCTTCTATACCATAGAACCATTGGAAATTTTGCCTCTGAGTATAGTGGCCGTTAGATCAGAAACCTTAGGTCAGTACCAGAGCATGCTAGTGATGAGAAAGATGTGTGGTTTGGATGGAGAGAGGAAACCTTCCTCTCCATCTTTCACAATGGTTCAGAACTCAATTGAAAATGTTAGCAAGAGGCTCTTTTATTTCCTCCTGGAAAAATCATGTGTATTTATTTCCTGTAGTAAAATAGTCTAATGGTAGTAAAAAGTGAAGTTCTAGAAGGAAAAAATTGATTTCTCAGCTAATTGAGTAGAGAGAGGGGGAAATTATAAATCCCTGGTTGCCTATTACAGGTTGACTAGCAACATTTGGCTACAGAAAGCAATATGAACACAGTTTTAACACGCAGGTGGCTACAAGAGAAGGGCTGTGCTGCATGTAAGCCCAGTATCTCCTCAAAGTGGTTCACCCTACTTTTCCAATTACATTGCGAAGTGAGTCAGACTGAAACTGTTGTTGATGGTCTGCTCCACTTCAGATAGTTGCATGTTCGTTTTAGCTTTAGGAAGAATTTTGTGTCAGCATTTTCTGTTCCTTGTAGTTACACTGTCTTTTCAAAATAGTTTTTGAGCTAAAAGGATGTTTCCTGAAGTTCAAACAGTGGTGCAAAAATATCTCTTTCCTTACTGCTGCCACACTGAAGCAGATGGTAAGTACTGAGACTCAGAACCAGTAAGCATCTAATTACTCAATTTCTGGGTGCAGAAAAGTAGCTGTTGGGTCAAAGACAGGCTGTCATTGCAAGTTAGTTTGAGTTCAAGTCCCCTGCAGTTGGCCCAGTTAGACTCCTGCAGTAGATCACATGAGCTGTACAGATGCCCTATTGCATTTCTAGCTTGAGTTTCACCCACATCCTCTGGCAGGCCATCTACCTTAAGCTCAAAGTCTGTTCCAGCTCTGTGGTTTTTATGTGTGAACAGTAATCAGATTAGAGATGACACCTAGGTTATGCCTCAGGTTAGGAAAGACAAAATTGCGAAATTCATGCTGATCCATGTTATAATGATGTCACACAGCTAATGTGCATTCTCAGTGTGGAACCCACAGTTACTGTGGCACACAGACCATGATGCAGTGTTATACATGGGAGACAGATACACTGCCTGTAAGTAATGCAAATGGGTGAGTGCAGAGGAGCTATTTCAGCGCAAACTGGTTTTGGAAAATGCATAATTCTGCAAATTGCTTAGCAACTTTTGCTCCCTCTGAAGTCAATAGAAGTTCATTTCGCTTTTCAAATTCACTTTGATTAACCTGGTCTTGACATCATGGCACTTACCTTGTTGTAAAGAAAATTGGTAGCTGTGAAAGATCAAAGATTTTCTAATTTAAGGTAAGAGGAAATGTTTGCTGCTGATGAAAACCTTATCTTCATAATAAGCAATAATGCAATCTGATCATCTACCATTATTGAGTTTTCTTTTTTTTTTTCCTTAAGCTGAATTTACATCACCTGTAGAAAGAAATAAGGAAAGTGGACTGAAAATGTCAAACCTATGCAAGTTTTGTGATATTAAAGTAACAACCTGCTCAAACCAACATCGGTGCAGGAGTAACTGCAACATCACTTCTATCTGTGAGAAGAGTAGTGAAGTCTGTGTTGCTGTATGGTAAGTTATTTCTTCATACAGGTGGGGACAGGAGAACACCCTCATTCATCACTGCTTAGTACTTTACTTGATTGCTCTGATATTCAGAATGTCCCTGCTCCCTCATCAGGCTTTGCTCTCCTGCTTCCAGCTCATATCTCTGCATAGCATACCAAGAGTTGCTTGAGGTTAACAATTCTGATATGAAATGTTCTGGGGACTTGTTTTTTTCTAAAACAGTTCTGTTCCAGCTTACACTGTTATTGGAAAAGAGGCATGGTTTTGTGCAAGCCATTAAGTTGTATCCACCCACAGCACTCAAGAGTAGAAACAGATTTCAGGCTCAAGAGAGGATTGTAGTGACAGTTGCTGAACAAAGACAATTCTCTCTCAGGTTTCAAGGGAACTAGATTATGTAGGTTTATCACAAGAGGCTTATTGCCATATATAGGTAGAAATATTTCCTCTTAATGGGAAAAAACTTCTGTGTAGGTAGAGACTTTGATGTAGGCATGATACTTTTTATGTAGCCTCTGTCTAGGTTCAAAGAAATCAAGAGTTTATGAAAATGGATTGTAAATCTTTTTTGGATTTATTTGCTTTAAGCTTGGGTTCCAGTCTAAAAGCTGGGGCATCCCTTGCCCTTTCATAAATGGGAATCCAGTCCTACCAAAGAAAGCCAGAACCACTCTTAATGAGTTAATAACTGGACTAAAGGAACACAACAGAGTGTTTGCAGCATTGCTGCTGATTTAGTAAAATAATTAGAACCACTTCCAGAGGGACATAACTAATTCATGTACTGAGGGATTAGTTGTGTCCATTGAATTGAGATGTTCAGCATAATTGGAAGTAGGCATTTCAGTTCAGGATCAGTCCAGTGTGCTTTTCCATATTTCTCCTGTGATTCTTCAGTAAGTCATCAGTGTCTATTATTGCCATAAAAAGGAGCTGTTGTAAAATTTAATTTACATGTTGGATTTTTCATGACCATTTATCCAAAAGGCAAGTAAGTTGAGAACTGTAAGGTGCTTTTTTGCCAACAAGTCTTTTGTCAATGAAATTAAATCTGTGGACCAGGACAAAGCACAGGAATATGGTCCAGATTATGAGCTGTAAATATTTCCCTGACTGTGAGGCAACTCTAACTTGCATCAGTTTTTATGATTGATATTTTGCTGGGGTGTTTTTGGTTGGTTGAGGGGGGGTTTTGTATATAACTCCTTCAGTGCACAAACTGTGCTGATTGTAGGCTTCGAAAGCAAAATGAAAGGACCAACTCACTAAAAATTCTCTGATTTTGAGGAAATAATTCAGTTTTTATTGTAATTTCCCACAGATTTTTACTGTCTGCTTAGTGACCACAAAAACCAAAAGTATGTTCTGAAGTTCACAGCAGTTCATCAAGCATTAGCTTGAATAATTCCAAGTGAAATTTTCAGAAGCACTCTTGTGAGCTTAGCAGGAATATGATACAGGAATAGCTGTGCCATTGTACAAATGTGAGGAGCCCAGACAGTGCCAAATTTGCCCCATTCAACAAAGACAGAGAAAAACATAGGATGCTCTTTAAATACCATTTATGTTCTCAAAAGAGGTGAATTTTGGCCAGGCGTGGTCCTGTCTGCTCCCTTTATAAAATATTCCTTTTTTGATTTCAGTTTTCTCCTTTTCATTTTTAGGAGACAGAATGATGAAAATGTGACATTAGAAACAATATGCCACGACCCCCAGGAAGCACTGTATGGTCACTTTTTGGATGACTATAAATCAGAGCAGTGTTTGATGAGGGAAAAGAAGGACGATGGGGGATTGATGTTCATGTGTTCCTGCACAGGTGAAGAATGCAATGATATGCTCATTTTTACATCAGGTAGGTTTAATAATTTACCTTGCATTCCTACATTCCTTGCAAGTAATATTAACTGTGTTAATATTAACTGTGTTATACCCATGTCCTTTGGAATTGCATTTTGTGGGGGAGAACTTCTAATGGCAGCTGCTCTTTTAGTCTTTCTTGAATCTTGCAAAATCTCAATCTTTCTTTTCTGTGTTCTGAGGGTACTTCTTCCTGCCAGGCTGTCCTCATTTTGAAGTAAGTCTCATATTCAGCTCAAGATATTGCACTTAAAAGCTGATGGAAGATGAAAGCAAGATGTTTTCAGTTGTTCGGTTGGCACACCAAAATGCAACACGTGCTAATTACATTATGAAATCTAAAGTAAAGCAAATGCCATTTTTAAGGTCCTACCTTTTCTAAAAGGCTGTTTTGCCTGAGTGTGTTATCTGCATATAGAGATGTTACTGATAACCTGATAGAATGTGAATTTTAAGTCAGCTTCTCTGGTGTAACTGACCATCTGCACCTCCCTTGTGATGAGTGCGAAGAAGCTAGGTTCCTTCTCTGGGGAATGTATTCCCCCACACCTATATGGCACAAGGCAGTGTATGTGAGTTCAGGTAAACCAGGGAAATGTGAGTGCTGACCAAACCACAAGTGCATAACCCATCCCCCTTCCACTCCACAAGCTCTGGTGTGGGCCACTGCAGACACAATGAAGGCAGTACAGGTGTGTGCAGTGTTGGTGGACCTCCTGCTGCACACACAGATGTGTGTGGGTGCACACACCCCTTTTGCTTTATTTTGTCCTACCTGCTGTGATTATTTTACTGAGACAAAGTCAGGTTTCTGACAGGGAAGGGTGAGGTATCCTATGGAGAAATTTATGTATTGACACTTCTGAAGCGGTGTGGCACACCACACCCATCCCCATCACCCATAAATTCCTCAGAAAAGGATATAATTAGGTCCTTGTTACCTCAGATAACGAAGGCTTGGGATGCAGTTTCCACTCCTGGGAAACCTGGTGTGGGACTGTGCTGAGGTGAATGACTATGTGAGCAATTGTAGCTCTCACTTCCTAGCCTCCAAGAAGGCCAACTAGTTTAGGTTACAAAACCACACCAAATTAGCCAAGAGCAAGCTAGCATGCCTTTGCTTCCCTTGGCCCAGGCTATCCGTTTCTGGTGCCAGCCCTCATCCCCGTCTTCCTCATCCCCTCATCAAGCTTGATTTGAAACCAGACAACCTGACTGCTCATCTGTGGTTGTGTGACCAACCCTTACTTGGGTGACCTTTAAAGGATTTGGAATATATACTGGTATTGATATGAGCACAAGTGATAGACCCAGGTAGAGAGATTGCTTGGTTTTTTTTTTTAAAGAATGTGTCCCCAGAGAAGAGATCTTACTCTGTGTCAGCTGCCTAGTGTTTTTGTACAATATGAACCACACCCTTGTGGATTTTGGCTAAATTTTGTGTTAGCCACGTTATAGCTGTTTTTCCTGGAGCTATGTAGCTGAATGAAATCACTGATAAATGGGTGTCTTTGGTGTGTATGGTTATTAAAACCTTTCTAAAATTCAGCACCAAGTGCCTTGATATGAACTCTGCAGCTCACTCACACTTCCAGATCAACCCACAAGGAGTAGTAGAAGTTTAAACCCAGTCTTTTTACCCAAATTCCTTTCACTCTTCCAAGTGAAGCCTTTCCTTCTAGGTCACGTGCTGTGAGCACTTCAGGTGACTCATGAAAACCATGTGCTGCATTCATATGTATCAAGTGAATAACTACAGATAAAAATTAAAGTAATGTAAAACTTCACTCTGTAACATTTCCAGTTCATTCACAAACACAGGCATTAACTCTAGTCAGGAGGGGGGAGAACTGAGGCTTTGTCATTCCTTTTTTATTGTTGTGGATTAGTGTTTCTTTTAAATGAAAACAGCCCCTTTGGGTTGCTTGCCTGGTTAGCCATGGCAGGAAGACAAACGATTTTTACAGTATCAGACATGCGGTTTCCTGTCTGTGTTTAACTTTGAGCAGAACATCACAGCCAGCTGGTCCATGGCTCCTCCAGACAACTAGATAATAGCCTGTAATAATTTTGCCTTTGGAATGACTGTCATCCAGATCTATTCTGTACATTGTTCTTGCAGGTTTTTTTTTCCTCTACATTTCTTATACAGCAGAACAAGAACTTTTTTGCAGTGGTTTTGCACATTCTAGTTTCAGAGAGCAAGATGAGAGCTACTCTAAAAAAACCTGATAAAACAGTGATTTTAATAATTTATTAGCAGAAACGGAGATAAAAAAAGATTGTAATTTTTCACCTGTTGATCACAGAGTTTCCTTTCAAGGTATTGTTGTAAATGACTGTGTTTTACCTCTTCTTCCTGTATGCACACTTAAGGCAGACCAGGTTTAGTTTGTTGCTGGTGTTTCTGAGGTAGGAATAAAAACCCTGGTTAAGACAGCAAGTTCTAATTTCCACCAGAGGTTAGTCACTGAATTCCAGTGATTCACAGCTGAGCTGTTATTGCTTATGGAAGAATTGGTTTATAGCACTATTGGCTTGCATGAGTCTTGACTATGAAGGGCAAACCTCCTGACTCCATTTTTAGACACAAGCATCTAAAGTTTTGGGTATTGGAGGTGTTGTGACTCACTCAAGAGTGACTTTAGAAATGTTTTAAGTAGATACATGAAAATCAAATGCCTGTTTATTGTATGGATTTTCATTTAAATTGCCAATCTGCAAGATAAGCAAGACACAGTCAAACACATGCCTAAATATGCCTGTAGTTCTGCTGTGTCAGGGGACTGACCCTGATTCAGATCCCTGGCATTCCAGGCCACAGGCAGCTGGTGGAAAATACTGAGTGCAAATCACTCCAAATAATGTTCTGTACTTCTTGGAGAAATAACATGCAGGAGACAGGTAACCATTGTAAATCTGACTACTCTGTGTTTATTTTTTAATCACTCTCTTTTTTTGCCAAACAAAATTGTGGGTGACTGGCAAGCAGCTTTCACCCTTGCGGTGGAAAAATGCTTCTCACAGCAAATCTCAATGCCAGTGTTTTGTAATTATTATTTATTCAAAAGTCTAATGTTAGTATTACCAGAAGGCAAAGCCAGGGAGCAAAACCACTGGAAAAGATTAGCCAGAATTGGGGTAAAAGGCCTTGAGTGGCTAGAAGTAGGCTAGGTAGCAGACAGAGGCCTGGTCCTTCTGTTGTGGAAAAAATGAGATCAGGACTAGACTACAAGGGCTTTTTGCACCCTGATGTCTGGTTGTGTCTGGTGAATCTTCTGAATCTTGATTTACCTTCATCTACTTTGATCTGCTGGGATGAATCAGGTCTGTCTGTAGTTGTTTGCACAGTCCCAGTCCTCCTGTGATGTTTGGGCAGCTTTGTTCCTCTGCTTTCCCTTCACCACACCTCCCAGCCGTCAGCCAGTGCGAGCATGACAGCTGCCTAACAAAGCTAGGCTTTGCTAACTATTCCAAGTTCTTTGACTGAAGTTAAGCCTGGTTTACCCTAAGGGACCAAGCAGTACTGTGCCCTTTCCAGCCCCACATCCAACCTGTTCTCCATGGACAGAAATGACAAGGTACTCACTGTAGACAAGAAGATGGGATTCCTGCATGTTACTTAGTGTATGATCTACCTACCTGCTGTGCAATGGAACTCCTTCCTCTTGTGCAGCTTATTTAGGCACAGTCATTTATCAATATGCAAACCAGCAGTGGAGACTGCAAACAAGAAAACAAATCCTTTAAATACTGTTACCAATATATATCAGTTGTTATCCTGGGCATCATGTTCAAATCCAAGCAACGGTGCAGAGAACTCAAAAGTTGGAACCAGGATTTCAACACAGCTCTGTTTTGTTTATAGTTGTTTCATTCTAACAACTGACATGGTGGTAATTTTTTATCCTCACCTGTCTCTTGCCATGCTATGCATATCTCCATGAAGCTTGCAACCAAGGTGTCTGTAAGATTGTTTAGGTAGACTGTGTTCACCTACTGCAAGATGAAGTCATTATTTTGGGCATTCCCACCACACCCAGATATGGGAGAAACCTTAAGCAGCAACTCTGAACCATCCAGACAGCTGCCTTGAAATACCAAAACCTCAGTGACAGAGATGACTGACAGGTCAACAAGAGTTTATGAGAATAATGAAGATAATTGGGGAAGTGTGTCGAGGGAGGGAGGGTGTTGTTCTACTTTTTAGAAGGTTTTTTTTTACTTCATATTGATCACGGTTTTTTACAGAGTTGGCTAATTGAGAGTGTAAGGGACATGCCTATTTGATTAATCAATTGTGGCTGAGTCATTTGCCTGAACAAATTACAGCCTGTGGATTTGCAGTGCTCCAAGTGCTGTGATTTCTCACTGTGTACAGTTGTTACCTGGGAGAGCTGGTGCTGCTCTGCTGCCTGAATCACCACAAGCATGCCTGTGTGATGCCTTGTCCTGTGCCCAGACTGCAGGAAATATGAATAATGTTTCAGAATGTCCTTAACTTCGTACCTCTCATTTGTCTCTAACATGTTGATCCTGTGTTTTCCTTTCTTTCTCTCCTCTTCCTCTCCTTACTAGAGTCAAAGTGTTAGTGATTTTACTTGACTTCATAGGAGGATCTCAGACTTAAGATCTGTGTGCAAACAGTCACCAGTCCATAAATACTTGTGTGATGAGTTGTCCGGTGCTCAAGAAACATCAGAAGGGAGATGATTACAGCTGGACTGCTGCCAAGTGAATTTTAACAAAGGCTTTCATTAATCTCTCTTTCTGTTATCCAACTAACATGTTCAGAAGGTAACTGTATTCCAGCTGCCCCATAAAAGAGGTCAGTAACATTACATAACATTGCACAGAGCCTCTCACTGCTTGTATATTGGCTTTGTTCTCTATGTTTCCTCTTAGGTATTTGCAGGCACTGGAGTCCCACCCAGTGCCTGCAGCTGTGTGTAACCAAAGGAGAGGCTGTGTAATGCTGAACATCTGATTCACTTAATGGGATAGAAAGGAAATAGAATGAAAAGAGGCTAAAGGAGCCAAAATTTTGTTTGCTCTGTATTATTTATATTGTTTGCTTCTTAGGAAAATAACCATGCTCAGTTCCAGATTTGTGTAAAAACAAACTAGGCACTCCTCTTCCAGTCTGGTTGGCATATTTGTTACAATTTGCATCACTTGAGAGCTTAATAAGTATGGGAATGTGGCCAACCTTTTATCAGGTTGTCATGGAAGAGACTTTAATAATTACAGACAGAAACAAACTGTAACTAACACTGGCAACATAATATTTTGGGAAAGGTTGGAGGGGTGAAACTCAGGCTGAGAATAAAAATAGTGGTTAATGTGTGGCATCTGTTGAAACATATTGAAACTGGAGAGATTGATTTGTTCCAGAAATCCACCAGCAAACAGCAGCAGACACCCAAGCTCTATAACTGAGCCATGTATCACAGAAACTCAGTCACATCATGTAAAGTTAAAATACGTTGGCTTTCATATTGCTAAGTAGGAAAGCTCAGCTAAAAAAGTCAAAGTGTGGGAGAGGTGCCATGTACACACACTGAAGGGACCTATTAGAATGGCAGAGATAAGGGAATGCATTAGTGGGGTGGAAGATTTTAAGCAAATGGGTGCTGTGCCAGCAAACCAAGGAATTATACTTTGTAGCCAGCAGTGGGTGAATAAAAGCAGCAACAAACTATGTGTTCTGTCTTAGAGTTTAAGAGTTTCTTAGACCTCCTGAGTGCTGAATAGCATACTTGGCAATCAGTTGAAAAATGAAATCCTGCTTACAATAGATGAAATACCCATTAGGTCATTGCTGCCCAGCCTTTTTGCTGAAGTAAGCCACCCAGAGGCAATGAAGTTGCCTCCCTACCACCCTTGTGACTAAGATGCAGCCATTCCCATCAGGTGACAGATGCATATGCATGACTCTTCTGACATGTAACACATGTAACTGGGTCATGTAACTGGGGTTTTTCCCTGGGTGTTAAAGAGAAGTCTTGAGTCCTGATCCCCCTAGGCAGTCATGTGCCAAGGCCAAAACTGCAGGTCTGCAGGGGAGGGCAGCAGTGGGTGTGCCACTGGTCTTCAAAATAGCTCATACTTAACTACCTTTCAGGAAAAGAGAGAAGTGGTGGCACTGGGCATTAACATGCATTAAGTTCTCTGAGAGCTGGGTCTGGTTTGCCAGCCATTTGTTGACTGCAGAGCAACATTTAGGCAGTCACATACCCAAAAGAACAGATGAATGAGTTCCCGTACCTTTAAGTAAACCCTTAGGGCACAAAGTGTTGGAAGCTGCGCTTGGGTCACAGCAACTCCATGCAATGCTGCAGGCTGAAGGAGGAGTGGCAGCAAAGCTGCCTGGAGGAAAAGGACCTGGGGGTGCTGGTCAGGAGTGGCTGAACACCAGCCAGCAGCGAGAGCAGGTGGCCAAGAGGGCCCGTGGCATCTTGGCCTGTTTCAGAAAGAGTGGAGCCAGCACAACCAGTGCAGTGATTATCCCCCTGAACTCAGCACTGCTGAGGGCACGTCGAATCCTGTGGGCCCCTCACTACAAGAAGGACATTGAGGTGCTGGAGCATGTCCAGAGAAGGACAGCAAAGCTGGGGAAGGATCTGGAGCACAAGTTCTGTGAAGAGTGTCTGAGGGAGTTGGGGTTGTCTAGCTAAGAGAACAGGAGGTTGAGGGGGAACCTTTTTTGGCTTTCTACTACCATTTGAAAGGAGGTTGTAGCAAGATGGGAGTCAACATCTTCCCCCAAATAAGAAGCAATGGAACAAGAGGAAATGGCCTCAAGTTGTCCAAAGGATGTTTAGATTGGATAGCTGGGGAAATTTCTTTGCCAAAAGTGTTGTTAAGCACTGGAACAGGTTCTCCAGGGAAGTGTTTGAATGAGCATCCCTGGAGGTATTTAAAAGATCTGTAGATGTGGCACTTAGAGACATGGTTTAGTGGTAGACTTGGCAGTACTGGGCTTACAGTTGGACTTGATGATCTTAGAGGTCTTTTCCAACCTAAACAATTGCATGATTCTATAGCAGCCAGGCAGGCCTGCCAACTACCGGAGGTAGTGCCTCTCCAGGAGAGAGATTCTCTTTTGGATATCCTGGTAATATCCTTTTCAGACTAAAAGATGAAGACATACAGCTCAAGCACAACTTACTGGCCTTTGACAGACTTTGATTACCTAGTCCAAAAAAAGATCCTGTCACATACAGGAACTTGTTGAAGGGATTCTACCTTCAGGAAAGTCTGCAAGAAATGCCAGGGTTTATTTTCCACTGGATGGTAAGATAGAGCCCACTCTGTTTTTAAAATCCAGTAATCTCTCTCTTCTGCCATGAGTTGGCTCAGGATAGAGCTGAAGGAGGGGTGAAACTGATTTCCTGCACAGCAAAACTATTAAATTGAAAAAAAAAAAAATCATCTCCAGCAAGTATGAAAATTTAAAATGTTTCCAAGGAGCTACCATGATTAAAAAAAGCAGGTTAATTTGGAGTGTGGCATTTGAATCTGATTATTACCAAGTATTTTGTGTCAGGATCAACCATTTTCCTAAGGAAACACCCTCCAGCCTGAGTAAAAAAGCTCCCCACCCCCCATCTTCAAACTCCCCAAAACAATGCCTGTAAAACTAGCAGAAATTTTTAGAAGTTGGATCAACTTTCAGACCACTTTTGTCCTCAAGATAGGGGTTTCAGGGAAAGTATAGAAGTGTCAGAAGCAGAGTTTTTGTTTTGAAAATCAATATTTCCCACCAAAAAATGTTTTGCTGAAGATTTCCAAGCCATTTTAATTCTAAAAAGGCCAAAATCAGGAATGTACATGAAACACTGAGCTACAGAATTTCATTTCCACTTTAGAGCTCTTCAATAGAGGTAAACTAAATTACTCCAAACAGCTGTTCAGAGTAAATTTCATTTCACTGAAAGTGAAGCATTTTATGGAGCTAGTTTTCATCCAGACAGTACTAAAGAGATGGGCAGGCTTTTCCATATTTTGTTGCCTAGTGCCTTGCTCAGAAATCACTACATGTGCAAGTTTCAAACTCCCATTTTGTAAAAAGCTCTCCCTTGATTCAGAGCAGGTCTTGAACTTGAAGCTGCTGTACCCCACGCATACCAGTCCCCTCACTGCTGGGGATTCAGCACTCACATACTTCTCTTGCCAAACTGCAACATTTGAACAGAAATTCTGTTCAGGCAAAAGCATTCGAAAAGTGTTGGTTTTCATTCCAGTGTGGAATTCAAATCAAACTTTGAAACCTCAGAATTTCTACAAAATGGAGTTTTCCTCCAGTCAGCTCAAAGGGCTGCTTTGTGTCTTGGGATCTTGCAAAATAACTAGATCCCAGTTCTGTGTCTGGGACCATGTTTTGTGACTTTGTGTTTCTGGGAATTTTTAAGACATTGCACAAGCTTGCAATACATCGGTGTCGATATATTTAGCTTGAGTTCTGCTAATATCAAATATATTCTTTCTCTGCTCTGTGGCTTTGACTAGCAGTTGAATAGGCAGCAGCTTTGGAGCTCACAGGAGCAGCAGACAGCAAGGAAGTAGTTCTGTCAGCACTGGCTGGGCATTCTGCTGCCCTGCCATTCAAGTGTGTCCTCATTTCACTGCCATTGTTTTACTTATTCCTTCCAAAGTTCAGTGACACTAAAGTTGTATCAAAGGCATGAAAACCAACCTAAAGAATTTGCAAGCTCTAGGGCTTTGAAGCTCCCTGACTGAACAGGGGCTGTACAGTGTTTCCATTTTCCTTGGCACCTGAGCCCTATTCCCTCAAGGCTTGGGTAGTGTTAAGGGTTATGCAGATGGTTTGTGCTTAGTTTAAACCACATACAGGAAGCTTTCTTTTAGCTCAACTTCTCCATTGTTATGCTATATTAATAGGCTCTTTTGAAGCTTAAGAAAGGACTGATCCACCCAAATAATAGTTGTGGGTGGGGAAAGTTATTTAGGAGCACGTTTGCAAAACATGAAAGGCTGTTTCATTTAACCATTTCCTTGCCTGCCTGTACAGCCAGGTTTTGCTCATTCCAGTGCTCAGAAAGAAGAAGGTGCACTCCCATTTTTTAAATTACGAGGTTTCAGTCATAGGTATTTATTTATAAGTGAACATATTTATTCTTAGATTCCTGTAGTCAAGCCATAAAATGTTGGCTAGCCACTATGCAAACATACAGCTATGCTCTGAATTTTGATCCTGTCTTGATTTTCTACACAGATTTTGCAGAGAAGTACCCCATCCTTAGTTTGTGCTGGAATGACTGACTTGATTCTGCTCTTATCATCAGGCAAAATCAAAGACAGTTCCAGAAATTACTTGCTTGGGACACATCTCAGTGCCACCAGCTCTTTGCTCTTGCTATCCCCTTTAATTCTCCTGTCAGGCAGCTTGGTCCCCTCCTAAGCTTAGAGTTCAGTCTTGTCAGTCCTGACATTCAGTTCTCCCTGATGTGTGCTCATTCTTGCACTTCCCAAACATTGAGTGGGATTTGCCTCATATCTTAAATACTGAAAATTAGCAAGCCTTTGTCCCTGCTGCTTTAGGTGGGGTTGTGCAGCTGTACACTTTTTACCCCCTGCTTCTCTGCTTCCTCCAAGCGACCATGCCAAAGCGGATGTGTCACTTTGCAGCAGGGCTGCAGGATGATACAGTGCTCAGGGGGAAGTGGCCAAACTGCTCAGCTTCTGCTTTGATTAACTTTTTTTTACATTCTTTTTCAAGTAACATTTGCAACATTGACAGTTTTTTCCCTTCTACCCAGAAATTCCCCTGCACCGCAAGCAGAGCTTTCTCTTGTGCAAAAAGAGGAAGAGCTGAAGGAACTAAGAACTCTGCTGGAGAGTTCTCAGCTGTAGAGCAAAATAATACAGCCTGCTCTAGGACATTGTAGGAATGATTGGAGATCCTCACACAGTCCATAACAGTAAAGAGCAGGGTGTGTTTCTCCTCAGTTAGAGCTGAACATGCACCCAGCTGCCTCTGACTGCTTGAAGGACAGCTAATACATCTTAGGGCTTTTGTCACTCATTTTGAAAGATATTTGTATTTCAGGTATCTGGTCTACATGCTGCAGCTCTGTGGCAAAGAAAAATTACTTAAGAGGCCCTAAAGAAACATTTTCATCGGTGTGAAAGAGTATATCCTATGTTATAGATGATATGTTACTCATTTCCAAGGGCAGAGTCCAGACTTAAGCATGCTTTTCTGTGTTCAAGAAAAAACACCAAAAAAACGAAACCAGCAAAACCGAACCCCAAATATTCAACAAAATTACTTTCTCTAATTGTTACAGGTCATAGTTGTGTCAAGTAGTTGTGACCTGCGTGCAGTCAAAACTCCAAAACAGCCATCCCACAATGCAGTCTGTTCTCCTCCACCAGGGTGTTTCCCAAGTTCTTAATAAAGCAGTTTTTCTAGAAGCAAAGAATGCACAAGGGAATAAGCAATGCAAATCTATTTACCGACAGTGACATTTGACTTTCTAAATATATTCCTCCCGTAAAAGCCATACAAACACAGCAGGTTTTTTCTCCTCTTCAATATGTTTAAAAGCAGAAGAGTTGGCTTTAATCTGTGATGAATTTTTAGGTATTGTTTTGATTTAAAATGTAATAATTTTAAAATTTACTAACATTTTGTTGTCAAGAGAAACTACTGGAGAACAAGGATTTGTGGTATGCATAGGTCTGGAAGGAGGGATTAACTCAAGTTCTTTTGCATAAATAAAGGAAATATATTTTTGTAGGTACTGCTAGTGCATGTCATTGACCTGTGCTAGGCTGGGAATGACAGTGCTAGAAAGGCACTTCTTCTTCATTGAAACCCTCTGAGAGGCTAGGATTTAATTACTCAC
Source organism: Agelaius phoeniceus (assembly GCF_051311805.1). Classification (NCBI taxonomy): domain Eukaryota; kingdom Metazoa; phylum Chordata; class Aves; order Passeriformes; family Icteridae; genus Agelaius; species Agelaius phoeniceus. The sequence continues at coordinate 41,964,399 of NC_135265.1, forward strand.
TTGCATCTGGTCGATGAACCTTTTAAACAGGGGAAGCACATCCTGTTTCAGGATGCAAGCCTTTTTCCAAATAAAAAGAATATACTTTTCAGATGTCCTATCACCTGCCTTTGAACAGCTTGTGGCTCCTGCTAATTGCCAGCTGGGTTTACAATGGAATAGTGATTACAAGTGAAATTGGAGGGTCAGAGGTACTGCTTGTTCTAATTGTAGACTTCTTACCCTTATCCGTTTCAGCATTGCTCACCTTTGTTTTGAAAGGCACAGAGTAGGGGAAACAGAGACTTGTGGCTAATGTAGTTAGTGACAGCTTCCCTTCAGAGCTTATTAAACTTTTCCTTTTCATATTGACTTATTTGGTCTGGTGCACAGAGCCTGAGTCAACGACGTGGCTGTGAGCATCCGCCAGAGCATCATGCTGCCACCACAAGCCACTTGCTTAACTGTAGCTGCAGCTTCATTTGTTCAGTCCATTCAGGTTAGGCTCCCAGGACTTCTTCCTAACAATTCCCTCCCTCATGCAAAGATGATATAGTACATTTTATGTGACTCAAAGGAAGAAAGAGACTAAGAGAATAAATTTCCATTTGTTCGATCAAATCAGTTTCAGATGTAAACTCTGGCCCTCCTTTTATCTCTTCTTGGAACAAAACTGTTCCCTTTTAAAATGGTTGTCTTCCCTAAGAAATACAGAACTAGTAGTTTTTACTAGTAGTTTTTAGAGGTGACAGGGCAGCTCTTACCTATAGGATAATAATCTGTACTCTTCCCAGAACACATCCCTATTCTACAATAGGTCCCTGTTGTTCTTCTATTCTCTATATGTTCCACCTAAGAATATGGTGGAACATATAGGGAATAGAAGAACAACAGGTGGTGTGCAGTGCACCAGGTATGGAGTTTGGAGTGAACATCTTCTTTACAGCAGAAAACCAGTGTACAGCCAGCAAGGAACTCACAGAGGAAATTTTCCAATACATAAATCCATATAGAAGTACCTGGAGGGTGGTGGTGGTGACTGTTCTGAGCCCATTTACATGCAGATGTTTGAATTAGTTCTAGCAACACTCACATACATCAAAGCATGAGAATGATTTCTGTTTTTTGGGTCTATATGGAGGCATACATATTTGTGCCTAAATATTTTTGTATAGTGTGTGAACAGACTTCCTGAAGATGGCTTTTCTGGGATCCTACTAAAATATACTGGATCTGGAGTAATAACTGGACAAGTGGGAGTTCACAGGCTTCATTGTCTGTTTATTATAAAAAAATGAATATGTTTTAGTAATTAGTGGTTAAAGGAGCAGTTCTGTCAAGAATACATTGACAGTACTCCGTACAGGAGACTTTGGCTATTGTATTCAGGAAAGTGAAGATTTCATCCATTATGTATTAAAAGCTTGAGAAAAGAACAAAGATAATAAATTACATTAGGTTCTTACTTGTTCAGTTCTGGCTTTTTATAAAGTAAGCAGACAGGGAAGTCATGGTAAGCAGAAGCCTACATACAAAACAACATTTTGAAGCAAGAAAGCAGTGACAATTTTTATTTGCTATTAGTGGGGAAGATAATGTATTGCATTCTGGATAAAAATTATAATTATTGACAGCCTTCTGTAGATATCAAACTATGATATAACTTCATGCATGCCTTCCTTCTGTTCTTTACAGATGACCCCCATAAACCAGAGGAGAAAGATGAAATTTCCAAAGTCACAATCATAAGTCTTGTCCCATTACTGGTGATTTCTGTTGCTGTGATTGTTATCTTTTATGCCTACCGCACTCACAAGAAGAGGAAACTCAGCAAGGCATGGGAGAAGAATGTTAAGCCCAAGAAGCATAAGGACTGCAGTGATGGCTGTGCCATTATGTTAGACGATGACCGCTCAGACATCAGCTCCACGTGTGCCAACAACATCAACCACAACACAGAGCTGCTGCCCATTGAGTTGGACGTTGTTGTTGGCAAAGGAAGGTTTGCTGAAGTATATAAAGCCAAATTGAAGCAAAACACATCAGAACAGTATGAAACTGTGGCGGTCAAGATTTTCTCCTATGAAGAATACGCTTCCTGGAAAACAGAGAAAGACATATTTTCAGATGTAAACCTCAAGCACGAGAACATACTCCAGTTCTTGACAGCAGAGGAACGTAAGACAGACCTTGGCAAACAGTATTGGTTGATTACTGCCTTCCATGCTAAAGGAAACTTGCAGGAGTATCTCACACGGCACATTATCAGCTGGGAGGACCTCTGGAAACTTGGCGGGTCCTTGGCCCGAGGGATTGCCCATCTGCACAGTGATCACACACCCTGTGGCCGTCCCAAAACACCTATCGTACACAGGGACCTAAAGAGTTCCAACATCCTGGTGAAAAATGATTTAACCTGCTGTCTCTGTGACTTTGGGTTGTCCCTGAGGCTGGACCCTTCCCTGTCTGTGGATGACTTGGCTAACAGTGGGCAGGTAAGTTAGAAGGTTGAAGGGGGAGCAGGTAATGTACCAGTTTGTCAGTTCCTGGGCTGAAAAGATGAAAAAAGCTTCTATGGCAGTTTTGACTTAAAATAATTTAAATTAATGTGAATGTGTTTATAAACAAAGAGGCTCTAAACATTAAAGAAACAACAAGAGGAGTGCAATGTAGGTTTTGTTATGATTGGAGACCTGCATATGTGTGTGTGCAACCATCCTCTCACTTATACCAAGCATGTATGAGCTTGTTAGCAAATGTTCATGGTGCTGCTGCAATGCACACACACAAATACAATAAGGATCTGCTTCATGTTGTGAGGTTTTGACACAGTTTTCATGCCTGATGACATTACACTTCTGTGTGACTTGATCCAATCCTGGTCTGCCCCAGCATACATGAAGTCAGTCTTGCATCCTCAAAAACTGTAAGCACATAACTACTGAGAGATATAATTTTAAAATTCAAAAAAAGAGACCTCTTGAATGAATGGTACATTCTCCACATGTAAGCAAATACAAGGACGTCAAATAAAAATAATTGCCCTGTTGTGATTTTTCAACTAAGGAGCATGGATAATACTCATCTGCTTCACAGGGATGATTATGAAGGCGTTGAAGATTACCTGCATCTACATATTTTATCATCTCTTTTAATGAAAACTCCCATAGTGTAAATTCAGATCATTTGTTAACTTAATTCCTAATAGTTTAATTATACATATATTTGTGTATTTCTATATTTATATTTTTATACATGGGTCACTCAAATCTTGTCATTTTAAACTGACTTTTACCTCACATGGAACTAATATTTTAGCCTAGAACATTTTCAGGGACAAATCTTTAGTCTGTGTTGTTCTGTTGAGTTCACAGGAGTTTTACTGTGCTTTATCAAATGTGGATATGCCTTTGGATGTCTCCTTATTGAAAAGCAACTGTCCTGATCTCATTTTTAGAAGATCTATTAACCAAAGCCAGGAGTGAATGTTAATTAGTGGAGTCATATTTAAAATACTACAAACACCACTCTATTGCATATCATTTTTTTCCATCATGCCAGATCTTTTTAGAGTTCAATGAAGTCATACCAGATTGTCAGTCATAAGACTGGTCCCATTTGAAGCAAGACAAGGACTCTGAAATTCATTCAGACACTTTGCTTCAAGCAGACCCTTATTGCAAGCAGATTTCTCTGGCATTGCTTAGAGTCACTTGGAAGTAGGAGGATACTGCCACTTCCACAGTCCACACCAGCACTGATAACAAAGTACAGGGCTGCCCAGATCAGGTTATGGCTTTGGAGTTAGTGTCCTTGGGCACTGATGTTGAGGCTGACTGTTTTATTTTGTTTAGCTTCAGTGAATCTGTTTGGGGGTGACCCAGCTGGTCTCATTCTTCTCTGTGACAAGGAGTATGAGTCAATTGATTTGACTCCAACCTCTGCCTCGTTCTTTTTGGGCACACAAGAGCAACCCACTTTAATTCCCCAACATGTCGGCTTCAATGCTGTAGCTTTTATTAAAGAAGTCTTGCACCAAGATTTGCTTTATGCATAATTTCTAAAATTTACCCTTTGACTCAAACACTTGCCACCAGGAGATTCAATTTTATAACTTGTATAATGGAGCTGACCCAATTTTTAATTCAATAAAAACTTGAGCTTTCGATGAAATAAATAAGAGTGTAAGTATTTAACTGTTTTACTGGTCATCCTTAGACACCAATATTGAAGGCAAGTTGTTGGGATTACAAAGCCATCTTCTTTCCAATCTACCCAAATACCTTCCATATCATGCAGATATAGCCATTATTGACTACAATACCAGGCTGGAAACCACCTTTCTCCCCTATAGAACCTTTGCACTCTTTTGAGTTTGGTCATCCATGATGGTTTATATTTGCAGACATTACTTGATGTGACCATATAAATCTGGACCTTCTTCACACTGTGTTCAGAGAACTGGTAGGTGGCTGCAAGGACCGCAGTTCTGTACCTCAGCAACATCAGCACCCTTGTAATAGATGGTTTCCCATATCAGATAATGGGAAATACATACTGCCTCTCTGACTGATGCACCTCAGGGCATGAAACATCTCTCAACAGCTTGAAAGAAATGTAAGACCTCCAGTAAAAAAAGATTCAAACATCACATAAATGAAGAGAGATGGTCCCTCACTAGAAGTTTTGGAAAATCAAGAACTGAAAGCAGACTGATATTTGCAAGGAAGAAGCATATCCAGACTCTAGAGGTCCAATCAGCTTGGAATCTCCAGAGTTCAAATACCTAAAAATGCCTTTGAGACTCAGGAGTCACTGGTTTTCAAGATACAGAAAAAGTGTCCTTGGCCAAAAGACCTAATAATCTAAATGCAGATAAAAGGATATCTAAGGAGGATGGATATAACATTGGCTTGATAGCATTCTTCAAGTCAATTTTTGTCTGTGCTTTCTTCTGTGCATGTTAGTTGTAGGCCTTCATTCTCCACTGTCCTGCAAAAGTGCAGTATCCTTTCCATTGCTGCAAAGAGCATGTTAAATGCCAGACCAGAACAGAACTTTGTGGCAATGTGAGGGACCTGTGTTTAGGCATCATTAATCTTGTTAAAATCTGCAAGGTTTCAGATGTTTGCCAATGTGCACAGGTAACCTCTTTAAGTTTTGGATGGGATGTGCTTGGAGAAGAAATCATGTGCTAGAGTAATGGTGGGTAGCAGCAACCTCTGCTCCAGTGTTTCCGTATGTACATTTTATGTAGGGAAGGGAGTTGGTGCTCACCTCGGTGGTGCTGAGACATGACTGTCCCAAGTTCCTTTTCAGTGTATAGCTGCTATTCACATGCTAGGCCTTAAATTCATCAGTGTCAATGTAGCAGAGAACTTAACTTTGGGACTGCACACACTGAATTTTTTTTCTGTCCTCTGTTTATAAAGGCTTTGATCCTACAACCATTCAGATATTTTTGACACAGAGATTGTCTGCTATTGCAAGGTCCTATGACAAAGCTATGTTCTTTATCTTTTCTTCTTCTTACGATACTTTCCACTTTTTGTGGAACATCTTCCCATTTGCCCTGAGCCTGAGGTGATAAGACATGTTTACAGAAGCTTATAAAAAGAGTATCATAGGGCTCTCTCAAGACTGTACATTTACTATGTGGCTGTCTGCAGTTGCAGACCCAGGAACTGAAATGATCTTTTGCAGCCCTGCTTGCCTCTGGGCTCTGGAGTGATTGCTGTAGTGTAAACAGCTCGTTTAAATCATATGTCCTACTGCATCACCCACTTACGTTTGTTCATGTCTGCCATTAACCAGTCTTCAACTTGAAGCTGTCTTTGCCTGATGAAAGACTTCTGTTTGTAGTTTTTCAAGGGGGATACGTTATTTATACCCTGTGAAGAGTTTGTCATTTGAGAGCAACTGTTGAACGATCCAAGAATTCTTCCTTAAATCCTTTCTTGTGATAAAAACGGACTTTTAAACTTCACCTTCTGTAATGCAAAATCATAATCCAGATCTCAGCAAAGCTGCTAAAGTCATTGCTGAAAATTGCTCAGTATGAATAAAGTTTGTGAGAATGTTTTTTTCAAAGGGGCAGATTTTTGGTTTCGATTCAAATGTGTGGTTCTGCATTCAGTATTTGTGCGTTTGCTTTCTTCTCCCAGGCCTGCATTTACTCTCCTTTTAAGCCTGCCATGAAAAGAAACAGCTAACACTGTAATAAGCTGTGCAATATAATACAATGTGTTTCTTGCTCATCTGAAAGACACTTGGTCAGCAGCAATTGCTTCAGGCCCAAAGGCTGGAGTTTGTCTGTGAATGGCCAAAGAGTGAGAAAATTTATCAGTGTCAAAATTACTTGATTAAGGAACTAAAAAGGGCTTTTTTTTTTTTCCTTACCAGGAGAGGTGCAAGTAAGTTGGTAGTCAGGACAATGCCAGATTCCCCTGGCAGCAGAAAATATGGCCTGTGCCAAGTATAGCCTGAATTTTTGGATACATGTCAAATGGCAGTATTTCTGTGAAAGCTGAAGTTAAATCACAGTGGAATCCAAAACATGAATTGCAATTTCAGCTTGTGAGCTCTCCCCAATCTCTTCTCCTGTAGGTTGGCACAGCAAGATATATGGCCCCTGAGGTTTTGGAGTCCAGGATGAACCTGGAGAACATGGAATCCTTCAAACAAACAGATGTGTACTCCATGGCTTTGGTCCTCTGGGAAATGACATCTCGCTGTAACGCTGTCGGAGGTAAGTGCCATCTTTTCTTCTCTCTAAAAGTATGTTGAGACAGACATGCTCTCATGGTTGTCTGGGGAGAGGACGATTCTTTTTACCTATCATAAGCTTTTCTGGTGTATCTGGATGCTGTAAATTAACAGTCCTTCAGTAGTGTGAGATGCACATGTGCATGAGCAGGCTTGAACACGAAGCACTGAGCACATGAGTAAACTGATCCTCGGTGTAAGGATAAGTTTGCTGTTAGGTGGGTCATTTCTAAAGATTATTAAAGTCTGGTTTCCCTATGACATCTTGGGTAGCCATGGATGGACTCAGTCTGGTTGATCTATTCAAAATAATTGGAAACATAAATCAATTTGAAATATTAAACTGAAAAGTGATAACTGTTCCCATTTACTTTCATGGAATGTTAATTCTCAAGCCTAGTAAGGGCCAGTTAAGTGTCACATTTACTAATTGATAATTTCCATAAGAGGCATCATAGTGGGATGGAAAGTTTCCTGTTTTCCCAAAGTCACCAGCTGCTGCACATCATGCTTTGTGATTTTGCAAGAGATCATCCATATGAGAAATCAAGGGATGTTTGCGGTATAAAGTGTAGTAACAAAATAAAAATGATTGGAACTGACTATCAGAACAACTCCATGAAAAGCTGATGTGTTTGTTCATATTCAGAGTTTCTTCTGAAACCAAACTCTCCCTTTCTACTTTGCCTAAAGTTGATCCAAAATTCCCAGTGTGCAACACTGGTATGTGCTAGAAATCAGAAGAGTTGCCGTTGGGATATCTACAATACATGTTGCCATGCTTGAAGTTTTTTACCTTTCTTCAGGAACTAAAATAAGACAAAGTTGCATGTCAAATTCTTAAGCCTTCTGGAATTGTCTAAGAGTCATTCTAAAAAATACTGCTGCATAGTTCAGGGCTCACACAGGCAGTCTAAGGAGCAGGGCTGTAAAAGGTAACACTAACGTGGATATTATAGTGGATATGCAACTGTGATTTGATTTGTTATCCTTCTTCCAAAACCACAGAGGCTCTCTTTTCACTGGACTTGGCACGGTTCCACCTTGAAGGGCTGCCATAGACGCAGAGACAGGACAGTCTTGCAGGCTGGAGCACTGTGCTATGAGGAACATAGTGTACAGGAGGGAAACCAATGTCCCAGGGGAAGATGTGCATAGCTGCTCCTTGTTTCTCTAGCAGCATCTGTGGGATACCACAAGTGAGGTCTCTGAAGCCACTCTGCACAGTGACTGTGTGGCTGCACCACGATGTCCATGGGCAGGAGGGAGGAATTGCCTGCATCTCAGTCTCCTGCTCTGTCTGACCAGCATTTGGTCTTGCTGGGTGGGCTGTATTGTGGGCGACAGATTTGCCCCTGTTTGCACCCTGCCAGGAAAGCTACAAAGTGAGTATGTGTGCTGAATGTGCTAGCATAAAAGCATGAAAAGAACACCAAATTCTTTTCTAGTCAAACATTTAAGGGTAAAACACTTGGTGGTTCAAGAACTGAACCTCAGTCTGACATATTACAAGGCAAACCTGTCCATATTTAAATGGATCATGGTCATGCCTGTTTCTAAGTGCATTGGCACAACGTCAGCCTTTCATTAGCACTTTTGTAAATGTGGCAGAGGAGATTTAAAACCTGAAATAAAGGAACTGTGCCCTGTCTCATGATCTGTCTCTGTTTCTTGCATTTAGGAACTCACCTGAATAGTATAAATATGAGCTGTTCACAGTGAAGTCTTTCATCTTTGATGATGCCTGAGTCCCTTCCTGTTCAGATTTGCTGAGTAGGGCAAAACGAAGATTGCAGCAAAAGCAAACCTTATTGCTGCTGTTCTCAGAAGGCAACTGCTAAAAGAGGATATAAAGGGAGTTTCATAAGGAAGGAAAATCACCAGCATGTTTAGCTAGAAGAGATTGACCCATAATAACCTTGAGAAGAAGAGCTGAAGTTATTTCAGTAAAGGGAAATATTTTTCTGGCCCAGCATCCCCTTTCAAGTGATGCTTAACCCCCACCCACATCCTGGTTTTCCCTATTCATTTCATCCCTCAGTCATTCTCATCTCCAGAAACACATTTCTTGAATTTTATTTCCCTATTTCAGTCATCTTTCCTGAGGTGAGGTCCCCAGCAAAACCCCAGGAGCACTAGAGCAGATCTCTAGGGGTTGGAACTTGCTCTTAGCATCTCTGGCTAAAGCAGTTAAACACAACTCCCAGGATGTAGATCCCTTAACTTGTCACTGGCACTGAGCTGCAACAGCAGTGCACCATTACTCTCATTTCCTTCTCAGATCTTCCCCTGGTTCGAGCAGTCTGGTTATCTTTGCAGCCAGCTGGTGAAATACCCTTACAGTGATTCATGACTGCAGCTCCCCCTCTGCTTTCCTTCTCCATCTGTCACTTGTGAGACTCCCTCCTCTCCTCACAGCCTTTCTGAGGAGCTGCCTCTGCTCACGCAAACCCCTCTTTTACTCCTAGACTGTTTGGCAATGAGAAAAATGTCTTTGCACGTGAGGCAGAGTAGGCTGACCTGATTGCAGACAGCCTTTTCAAAGGAGCCTAAAAGATCCAGGCTCTGTCTTTGCAGGGCAGGCTTGGCTGTGGTGTCAGCTCAGGGCAGTTTTGAGGGTCAGAGTGGGGAGTCTTAGCCAAGACAACAGCATTAACAACTTTATTTAGGGAGGGAAGCATGCAAGGAAGGGGGGCTAATTGCCTTTCAGCCACACAGAGGTACAGGGACTTACTTCTTTTTCAAAGGGAGCTCTCGGGATTCATTTGTCAGCGTGCAGGTGTTCGGTGAGTGTGGGAGGTGATGCAGGCAGGTCCTTTCACTACAGACTCTTTGTCAAACACAGCCTCCACTCTATGCCAGGCCTCTTCAGTCAGCAGACATTTAAACAAAAATACCCAGCAGCACAACCCATACTGTGAAGCTGCTGTAGTAAATAAGCAGGTAGGGATTGGCTTTTGTGAAAGGCCATGCTGTTCGTTGTTACTTTGTTGTGCTAAATATGGAGAAGCAGAAATGGGGCTCAAGGGAAAGGGAGACAGAGGCAAAGATCGAGGTTGACTGATTTTTCACCAGAGTATAATTTAAGAGGCATATTTAGAAACTCAGCAATACTACTTTGGGGAGAACTTCAACTGTTCCACACTGCTGTTAACTTGGTATTTCATTCAGCACAACAGCTGTGCACCAGATGCTGCACGTTGCAAGAAATATAATTTTCATCTCAACCACTTGCTTTCAGAGTGACACAGCTTTGGTGACTGAGACAAGTGTAATTTCTCTGACAGCCTCCTAGAAAGAAAAGAAAACCATCTGGTTTGAATCGCAACTGCTATGGGTGAGGGACTATTGGGGGGGGCAGGGGAGAAGGAGGGGAAAGGGAACTTTTGGATACACAGGTTTGGTGAAGAGGAAGAAGAGAAAGCCCTCAGAAAATGGCGATGTTGCTCGAGCAGTATTGTACTCCTGGAGTGGTGGCTGGCTTCAGTGTGGTAGCAGAGCTTTGTTTAAAATGGCGGCCTTGCTTTACCCGAGCTGTGTTTCATGTGAATGAAATCAGGAGTAATCTTATGCTTACTTGGAAAAAGTCAGCCAAGAGTCACATTTTGGCAACTAAACATTTGTGCATCCTGTACCTCATGAAATGCTCAGCTTCCATCACACTGACGTGGAGCGGTGACGTTCCTGGCAGCAGGGAACAATCAGATGGCCTGTGCAGCAGGGCTGTGCCTGCACTGTGGGCCCTGAGGTGGCTACAGCTGAGGGCTGATTTAAACTTCTCCTTCTGTGAAGCTGAGCTCAATCAGGGCATGTCTGCACTGCATTGGCTTGTAGTGGCATACAACCCTGCTTGGTAGATCCACACAGTGCAGTGTCACCCCATGACAGGCACCCCTGTCCTGGAAATTCTCACAGTGTCACCACAGTGCTACATGTAAGGTAGCAAGTGCTGTCCTTCAACAAGCCCATGTGGCAGTGGATAAGGTCACTGCACCACACCCCGTGCTGAGCACTGATGTGCTCTGTGTTTGCCACTTTCCCACCTCAGGATTCACTGAGCAGCCCCTAAGCCTGGTGGCAGGGCTCATGCACTCCCAAATCTTTAGAAGGGGGATTGTATCTTAGATCATCAGATGTGAAGTCACTTAGGAGGTATGCGTGCACAATGAGTTCACTCATCCCAATGCATCCTTCCCTCAACAGGGAAACCTAAGGAAATCTATGAAGTAAGCATTTAACAGCATCTTAAACTTGTCCTGAAACAGCTTTTGGGCCTCTGTTTTGGGCATTATTTTCCCTTTGTGCAACTAGTGCAAGTTAGCAGATTCAATACCCAAATTCCTCTAGCATGAAGAAAGACACCATCTGAACTATCTGCACACACTACCTGTGTTTGCATGAGCTGTCACAGCAGCTCCACCATCAATTGATTTATCCCTTCTTCCCCCTCATAAGCTCTAAATAAAGGGGCATTTCAAAGGAACCTAGAAGTTACCAAACACAAGCTCACTGCTGTGGACTGTGCCTCACAGTTGAGTTCTGCTGGCCATTCACCTCACTCCTGCTTTATCCTGCATATAAAACATCATCCAACATGAGAAGTTGTCCCACAGAAATCAGCAAGACAGATCACATAAGGGAGTGTCAACAGGGTTTGTGGTATGCTCTTCTGACCCAAAGAAAATTTCACTGCAAAAAGCTTAGAGTAGAAAAAGACCACAAGTGAGCCAAATGTTCCAAGCTTTCATCACACAGAACAAATAGATTTTCAGTAATGTCTCCGTTTGGAGCTAAAAATCCTATCCCAACCTTTCTAAAAACTATAGCTAGGCCAATGTCAAAAGAAACTAGAGGTACAGCAGTTAGTAGTGCAAGTCAGCTCTCAACCATAAAGATTAAATGCTGGAGGTTAAAGTTGAAGGAAGTCTGCCATTTTTGAATGCTAAAGGTTCTGTAGTTTGTGGTTCCTGATATATTTATGGTACTTCATCCAGTTGTCATTTTTGGTGCCCAACTGGTCTAAAACCAATGAAAAGAAACATATAAGGCATGAGAAATAGAATCAGCATCTGTATAGAGCCACACACAGGCATCTAGCCACAAACATCTTAACCTACCTCAAATTGACATCTGTTACATCTACTGCAGCACGTAAACATGATCCACGAATAACACCAGCTATTACTGCAAAACGTGTCTGACACTTGAGATTCCACAGCATTAGGATGACTTACTGCATGAGGATTTAGTGGGCTTTTTTTTCTTTCCAAGGGAGAGAGAAGCATGATAAAAATAGCAAGGAGATGCCACATGCTGTTCAACCTGAGGGAAGGCATGACTGTATTGGTAGAAAGTCATTACAGTGAATTGGCATCTGGCCTAAATTTCTCTTTCTTTACCATAAACAAAAACAAAGCAACAACAAAAAATCCAAATCTGAAAAATTTATTCAATCTTTATATTTGGAAGAGGAATGGTCATAACTTACAAACAATTTCTTAAACAGAAAAAATGTATTATGAACCTGTCAATTGCCAGGAAGGGTTTTCCCTTCTCCTGCTTGACCCATCTCATTAACTTGAGCAACCTTGAGATTAAATTAGTGAGAGGGAACAAGTCAGCACCACAGCACTAGCTTCCCTCTGTTGGCCATTGAGACTCCTCTAACTCCTCACCCTGAAAGATCTCAGAACCTTGGCTGGTGTCCATGACCACTACCACAACTGAACCATGACTGATGGAGATGGTGCAGGAAATGGCCATCTAGGTCATGTGATTTAAATTCTCCTGGTGAATTTTTGTTATAATATTTTTGTTAGCTTTGAACATATAGGTATGTGCAGTATAATTATTGTGCATCTGCTGCATGCTAACCCAGGTCTGACTAGCAACATGGCAACTTCCCAATTCATTTCTAGAGCTAAAGTTATATAAATTTATTTTGGCTGAGTCATCTCAGACTCAGATTAATGTGGGTGAAACTGGTTTGCATTCTTGCTCAGGAAAGAGAGTAAAGCAGACTTTGGCCCTTGGGTCTTAGAAGATGGAAGTTTTGTTTCTGGACTATAGCCATTCTCCAGAGCATCTTGTGGAAAGTGGCCTGCAGCAGATGGCTAGGGAGAAGGAAGAAGAGCTCTGCAGGAGGCATCTATGGGGTGATCTGCTGCCCTGCACACAGTTGTTTGCAGCTGAATCTCTAAATGCTGAGCATTTGAAGCACGAGGTTTAATATCCCTTCCAAAATGTTTGTTATTGTAACTTGGCTATTCTTTTTAAGCATTAGCCTGATAAAGTCTTCGTCTCATGGCCATCACATACAAGTGAGATCTACAGCCTGACTTCAAGGCTTTGGGGAAAAATCCAAAGATAGTTGTCTTCAATTCTACCTTGTTTTTATCATGAGACATGACAGAAGGCTCTAAGCTGTGTCATCTTGATTCATAGCTATTTTCACTAGCATATCATATGACCCCATCCTTACCTTTCTCTCCCAAAGTGAACAAACCCAAGTGTTAGATGTTCTTCCCATTTCTTCGAGGCCTTTAATCCTTATTCATGCATTCTCTGCAATTTTTAGCCCTTTAGAGGAGTGAGCAACACTGGGCACTCAGTTGAACTTGGTTGTAGCATCATGCAGCAGTGGTTTGTCTCTCTGCTCGTTTGTCTCTGTTCACACATCATCTGGGTATTCACATGCATTCTCCAGACTTCTTTGTAGATTATACTTCAGTTTTGCTTGCCCCCAATTAATTCCTAGAAAGAAATAAGAAGCAGCAGAACAGGCCAACTTCATAAATCTTTATCTGATAGCAGCAAGTCATTAGGCCTGTGAGTAAAGTCTCCATCTGTTCCCAAAGAAACCACAGCATTTTCTACACTGTGTCAGCATCTACTATAATATTTCCGCTCTCAGAGATTTCTTGAGTTTTCTCCAAGGGTCCCATATGTCTGCCTCTTCCTTTCTCTCTCCAAAGAAAAGCAAAGAAAATATGCAAAATGCAAACAAAAACTAGAGTGGCAGCAGCCCCTTTAGAAAGCTATGCCCCTGTATCACAGGCCAAAACTGATCCATTTTGGGAAGGAAATCTAAAATAAGAGCAGACTACTACTTTCTACAAAAGAATGCAGCTTAGGAGTAAACAAGAGCAGTATGGCAGCTTCCAGCATTGCTCCTTAACTGTATCTTTGCCCTTTCCAAGCAACTGCTTTGTCCCAGCAATCCTCACATTCACATCTACCATGACCAAGATTTCAGTTTATATTTTATCTGATAAGTGTGTGTGGACTCCCGGAGAGCTAAGGGTGACCAACTGTTCGAAAGCTTAGCTCATGCAAAACTCACCTTAAACCTCCTGTGCATTTTACCTCAGCAGAGATTGAAAGGCTCACAAATAGATTACTCTGCTTCTTGGACTGTTGCTAATATTATTATGTACTAAAGGGTTTAAATGAGAATTGTTTTGTTGGCTAGGAAACAAAAGGGGAGGGAGGGAGTGTGTGTGAGAAACACATTTGTAACATTTTTGAAAATGCCAACTGGCTTTGCTTTGTTTGGAGCTGGTCAAGCAGAACAGTGGCAGCGAGCAGCTAATCAGTAGCTCCTACTCCTCAGAGAACAGCCAGCTCCCTCCACTCTTGGCACCAGCACAGCCCAGCTAAATACCCTGTGTTTGCTTCTTTCCCAGAAGTGAAAGAGTACGAGCCCCCATTCGGCTCCAAAGTGCGAGAACACCCTTGTGTGGAAAGCATGAAGGACAATGTCCTGAGAGACAGAGGGCGACCTGAGATCCCCAGCTCCTGGCTTAACCATCAGGTAAGAGCACCACACGTGGGCAGTGGGAGCTGCACTGTACATTTAGCTGCTGCCTGAAGCCTGAACCTTAAACTCAATGCCCTGCCCAAGAGGCTGCACCTCTCTTTTCATGGAGAGGTCTGTGACACATGGAGAAACTCCATCACAGAGTGGCACTGGTGCTGAAGTGGTTCAGGCACCACAGTTCTCTGCACCATGCCTGCCCCAAAGCCCTGGTATTCCTACTGCACACCAGTGTAATCTAAAAGCAGTCAAAACAGAAACATTGGAAGTCTGAGATCCAAAAATCATCCAGAGAGCCGCAGAATAGTTAGGCCCTTAAAGCACACTGTGTGTAGGCTCTGAAAGGGCAAAGAAAACAACTTCACACATGAGCCTCTGTTGCAGGCAGAATGAGAGCTTCAGACAAAATTTATTAGAGAAGCCCTGCTGTTGAGTCATGAGGTACAGAAAGGATCCCCTTGCTTTCTAAACTCCTTCTCAGAGAGGTGTCTAGGTGTGGCTGGGTTCAGTCTCAGCCCCAGATTTTGTCAAGTTTACATTTTAAGGATTATATAGATGCAATTGAACCATTATACAACTTTGTCCCACATGATTAAGGTTGCCAAACCAGATATAAAATATAAATTATTTATTATGATAATAACTAGACAAAAAGGTCTTAGAGTTATGTACTACACAGTGTAGGAGCTGTAACTACTCATATAGTGTGCACTATGAAGCAATATTGAAGCAATCATATTAAAGCAACTGTACTAAAGGTAGCAAAACCAATTATTAACTTAAGATTGATGTCAGCCACCCATGCCAACAACCTTAGGCAAATCTCTCATGCTCAGCCTCGAGGAGTAACCTTGAGGGCATGGGAGTAACCTTGAGGCATTGGACTCCTCAAGGGGAGGAATGTCTACACTCATTTCAAGAAGGGTTATGTTAGAAGATGCTGTTGTTAAAAAGTGGGACTGGGCTTTCATAATATAAAGCAATGGACTGTCAGTCAGATGTCTCCAGGCCAGCTCAGTCAGCTCAGCAGCTTTAGATAAGTTATTAATAGTATCACTTGTTTGTTCCTTTGTTGGGCAGTTCACCAGGTCTGCCACACCTTCACATCACTATCAAGATGTTTAACTTTGAGCCAGGCTGGTTTCAGCATTATTCAACACCAAAAGCAGCATGATGCCCTTCTCCATTCACCACTGGCAGCTTTGCAAACAGGGCACTGTTCAATTTGTTTTACCCCATTTCCAGGGAGACCATCCTACTACAGAGGATCTTCAGCAGAGAAAGCAAATCTGAGTACTTTACCATGGAAACCAGTTGTATCCCAGCTGTTGACAGGTTTAATGAAATAGGAAATTAGTCTTCAGCAAGCCAGTCTGGTTTTATTCAGGTTGTGCATTAGCAGTCCATTTCCCTTGCATATCACAAAGCACTTTGTCAGCTTCCTCCATTCACGAGCACCATGGTTGCACTTCCTAGGCAATGGTAGATTTTTCAGTAGAGGAAACTGAATGGAAACAAGCCAAACACATGCATTTCTTCACCTTTGCTCTCAGTAGTTTTATCAGTAGACATAAAATGTGAATCATATTAGAGGCTTGGTCATTCCACTTCTCAATGAAATATGCTGAGTGGTCTTTAGTGACAAAAGGAAGGTATCACAAAATTTTACAGAAGCCCAGGCAACCAAGAATATCATCTACTGTTTCCATCAGGAGCAATGTAACACTCCCTTTTTAATTCCATTTGGGAAGTTAAAATCAGCTACTTAAAAAAGACCAAGTGAGTTGCTAAAATCAATCATCTTTCCAACCAGGAACACCTGCCACCTGATGACTATGGCAGAATGCAGCCCCTTCCTGGACTGCAGGAACTTGCTCCTTATGTACTCAGCTGTGAGGTGTAGGGCTGTTGAGGAGGGGCTTTTAACAAGGGAAGAAAGTTGAATTTTGAGGGAAACCTGGATATCTGATACTACCAGCACTAAAAGCCCTTGACAGCAAGGCTGAGTGTGCAGAGAGTTGCAGGTTGAGGTACTGGGGTAGAGCTGTAGGATACACTGTGGTTTTAATCACCTCTGGGTTTATAAAGCAAGTAGAATGATCATGATTTGGACCTAGGTGTCCTGCATTTGACTTCAGAGGTTTCTTCCCTATATAAAACCCACACCTCAAACTGCCCCCAGCACAGAGCACCCCACCAACTGGGAGGGCCATGCATTGTGCTTATGTCACCAGAATGGGCACAGCTGGCCCCAACAGGGTTCAGCTAAGAGTCTAAGGAAGGAGATGTCTGATAACATGCTTAGAGGACATTTAATGAAGGTGGATTTGATTCCCTTTGCCTGAATCCCTTCAGTGTTTCACATTGTGCTAAGATGCAGTGATGCATCAGTTTCTACAGTGCTGTGATGGTTTGCAGCAGCTGAGGATCTGCTTTGAATTCCATAGAAGTTGTTCTTACTGTAATGGTTCTTCCATATTCATTTCCTTCCTCTGCAGTTGTGTTTTTGTAATGAACTCATTATTCATCATGATAAAATTCTGGAATGGATTTACATATTACAATTACCCCCACACCCCCCTTAATGAGATTTGTTGCACTATTGATTTCAAGTTAATGTTTAATATTTAATTTAATTTACTGCTTGTAATTTCAATGCCAGCAGAAAACTAATGTTATTTGTATACAGACAGTAACATTCTGCTATTAGCATTGACATCAGTCAACATCACCAATTAGGTAAATTATACAATTAATGCAGTGTTGTGAAATGTTATCTTTTTAAATAAGTTTAAGATAAATCCTACTTAATGGGCTTTTAGTATCATAAAACAAAACTCAGTTTCCTGTGGCAAATACTTCATGTTTATAAAATTCATTACAGAGATGCAACTGGGTTTTTGCTCCTGAAAACATTTGCATTGGAATTGAAATGAAGGTTAAACAGTTACAACTGTGAGTGATGTGCTTAAGTGTTTGTGGGACTGTGGCCCATATTTGCACATAGATTTAGGCAGTCTACAAGGAATTCATAAAGAGCTGATATACAGCCCAATATTGCTGGCAGTCAGAATTCTGTTTGAAAAACCCAAGCAGAATTCAGGCATGCAGAGGCATGGGTTGAGCAGGAGGTCATGTTATCCAAGGATTCTGATCATATTTATTAAACAAAAAACCCTGCTTGATTCTATATCACTAGTCCGAAGCATCGTTGTTCTTGTTATATCAGACCACGTGCCCAGAAATGACAGTTCCAACTAAAGGGCTGAAAATATTGTAGTAGGGTTTCTTAAAAAAAAACCAAAAAGAAAAAAATGCCCCCATGACAGAAGCAGCAGATCTGATAAAGAACCCCCAGGACACACGTGAAATAACCCCCAAAATTCTGAGGGCACTGAAGCAGCTCTGTGAGAGAGGCGTTGCTGGTGGCTGCCCCCGTCACGGGCGCTGTCTCTGTGCTCCCTGCAGGGCATCCAGATGGTGTGTGAGACGCTCATCGAGTGCTGGGACCACGACCCCGAGGCGCGGCTGACGGCGCAGTGCGTGGCCGAGCGCTTCAGCGAGCTCCGGCACCACGACAGGCTCTCGGGGAGGAGCTGCTCCGAGGAGAAGATTCCCGAGGACGGCTCCGTGACCACCGCCAAGTAGCGCCTGCCCGAGAGCTCCGGGACGGAGGGAAGTCGCTCCTAGACGTGTTCACCTTGGCAAAGGAAGAGGTCTTAATCAGTGCCTTGACTTGCTTCCTGGAGGACTGAGGCTGTCACTACTCCCTTTAAGCTCCAGCTCTGGACAGGGAGATGTATTCTGGGAATTACAAGCTGGGGGAGTAGCAGTCATACCCTAGCACTGGCGGCCAGCATCATGTCATAGGAGGAGCTATACATGGTAGCACTTCCTCAGGAAAAGGATTTGAAAATAGCCAATAACATTATGCACTTTATTAATGCCTGTATATAACTATGAAATTGCTATTTTTATATATATATATACATATATATATATAAAAAATGTGTGTGTATGTGTATATATATATGTATCTATATATCTATAAACAGTCATGTCCTGGGAAAAGAAAAGTTATTAAAAGAAAGTGCTTCCAGGAAATTACCAGTACATTAGAAATCCCATCCCTTAGGGAAGGAGCCTGGGGGGACTGGTATAGCACCACACCAGCAATTGTGCACTAAGCGTTCTGCCAAAAAATAGGAATGAGATGCAATAAGAAGATGACTTTCAAAGCATGTGCTGTGACCACCTGGCTGTCATCCTGCTGTTCACAGGAGCAGGAGCAGTCTCACAGCAGACAGGCCAAGTTGACTTTGCAGTTGTACTTGCATGGTCCTGCAGCACATTGTGGAAAATTCAGGATTGCCTTTTCCCTCTCATCTTAACCCCAAAGTGTTCAAAGTGTTCCAGAACAGGCATGTGAGGAGGTTTGGTCCATCCCACATGTGTTTTGTGAGTTCATTAATGTTGTATGTTTATTGCATTGAATTCGTGCTGCTTGCAAACAGGTTGCAAAGCATCAGCAGGATCAGTTTTCCCCTCCTCCCATCCCCACCCCCAAACCATAGAGAACAGGACAGGGCCAGGAACAATCCAAGCAGATGTTTTATATTTGCTGTGCATTCTGAATGTGGGCAGTCCTATTATTTTTCCCCTGTCTTTTACCTTGATTGTGTTGCTATAAGAACAAACTTTTTTTTCCTTTTCCCTGTACAATGTGTCTAATTGCTAGGCAAACCACAGTGTGACTGTTCCACACTTTCCAAAGTAAGAGGCAGCAGCTGTTGCCTTTATTTTTGCAAAAAGACCTTGGAGATGAGGGAAAGCTCCATAGCAATAGGTTAATGGCATATCCTGCCCTCAGCATTGCTTGCATTTAGGGCTGCCTCAGCAAGTCAGCAATTCAAAGAATTAAAAAAAAAAAAACAAAAACAAACCAAAAACAAAGAAAGACTTTTTCAACAGGATCTTTCAGACTTCGCTGGCATTCTTTCAGTTCCCCAAAATGCTTGAGACAGTTGACATCACATTGGGCCTATATACATGATAGCAATGTGTTTAAGAAGTGTTAAAAATTTTGTCTCTAGGTGTTTTACAGTAATTTATCCACTTTTCTCTTCCTCATGGCATGTCAGCAGGCCTTGCAATTTAGAAATTTAACCAGCACAAACCAATCCTGGACACATGTATCTGGTGTGGTTTATTAAACACCTTTGACAGATAAACATCAATATTCCTCTCAAAAATTTTGCCATGCAAGTCAATAGGAATCATGCTTATTCAAATAGGAGTTAAGATTTATGATGGCAAATACTTTATTTGAAATGGTTTTGTAACTGCTTTCTTTTTTTTTTTTTTTTTTTTTTTTTTTTTTTGCATTTTAACCAAACTGCTCAGAGATGTTAAAACAGAGTGGGGCAAAACCTCCACACCTACAGTGGAATTTAGAGGATACTATGGCATTTTTTTAGGGATGGAATGTTGTAAATTCACAGGGCCATAGGCAGAGGTAGGAGATGTGGGTGGGGAGTGCATCCAGGGAGGTAGAAAGTCATTACAGTGGTAATGACTCAGTCTCAGCCCATTTCTCTTCCTCCATCCACCCAGAAGGTCAAGGAATGGCAACCCATAGTTCCTGACAGTACTGACATTTTTATGGGGTTTTTTAACACTACATGTAAAGGAAAATTTTTATTCTTTTAAGGAATACTTCACCTGTACATCATGTATGAAATAGGAATGTGAGGAATATATACTCTTGTATATCAAAGGTTTCAAACACTTAACTTGCTTTGTAAACTGTTTTGAGGGGGGTTTTGTCTTGTTTTGTTTTGTATAAATCAAATGTTTATTGGAGTAAATAAAATAACACCAACTCAAGTTCGTCTCTGGAGCATCCAGGATAGGGAGAGGGTTCTTCCTAAAATGAACCCTATCCTAAAATGATTCAAGTCCATTTCTTCCCACCATGGGCCTGAATGTCACTCTCAGTCTGTGCAGTGTGCATGTGATGTGCTTTGCTAAAGACTCCTTCCCCTCGTCTCCACCCTGCCCTTCAGCAGAGCAGCACCAGCAGATGGCCAAACTTGCTGGCCCCTTAGCCTCTGCCCTGTTATACTTTCACTAGTCTCAAAGGAAAGGAGGGAGAAAGGCCTTACAGCTGGTGATTTCCTACTTCAGCATTGCTCAGGTCTCAGACATGGTTTAGTCATAGACTGGGCAGTTTTGGGTTAGCAGTTGGACTCTGTGATCTTAAAGGTCTTTCCAGCCTAATGTATTCTATGGTTCTATATTTAGAACCATAGTTAGACCTCAGTCATTTTGGTGCTGATATTCAGGTGAGCCAGAAGACAGCCCACTAAATCTGTGTCACTGAGAAGTGCATGATTAATGTGCTTGTGCCTTACAGCTACTGCTCTCCGCAAAGAGCTTTCACCTTTTTAAGGTGATACCCCTCCCTTGGAAGGCATGCAGAACACAGACTGAAAAAAAAAAAAGAGCAAGATACCTCCCTCTGCCCTCTTCAAATTGCCTTGAATGTTACTTGGGTTGAATCTAAGCCTTTTCACAGGGTGCCATCCACCAGTGCCTGATTTGGGCATCTGAGATGCTCCAGACATCACCATTTTTTTCATAGATTGTATTTTCATGCCAAAACCTCCACTGGCCCTCATACTTGGCTGCGCTGAATATCTCCTTTTGAACCTTCAAGTGTGGATACCTCACAGAGGAGCCCATAGATCTTTGTTCATGAGTCAAGCAAAATCACAGAATAACTGAGGCTGACAGGGCATCCGAGTCTGCTCTGTGCTTGTTTGTCATCTGGTCCAGGATCATGTTCAAAACAGGCACCTTAAATCAGGTTGCTTGTTGAATTTTGAGCATGTCAGTGATTTCACAGTCTCTCTGGACACCCCATGCTCTGAACAGAGCAACACACACAGGCAGTGTCAGGTGCACAAAGGACCATGGCCATATCCAGTCTAAAATTGGCAGAATGAGGGTTTTGTGAAGGAGGCCTTGCCTAGGTGCCCCCCAAGCAGGCAGCCACAGGTGAGCATCTCTTCCTTCAAGCCAGCTGCCCTCTGCCAAGTACAGGAGCAGCTCTCAGCTTCCTGACAGGATGCAAAGGCTCCCTGCCCACACCTCTGTGGTTTCCAGCAGTGCCCTGCTGAGCCTTGGCAAGCCAAGCATCCTTGTGGCTGGCCCTAGCGTGTGCCAGTGCACTGGTGGCAGTGGCCACCCCTCAGCAGTCCCCACCACTGGCCACATATTGGCAAAGACCTTCAGGCCCTGACATCCTGTTTATGCTGGCTCAAAGTCTGAGTCCTTTTGGCATAACACAGCAAGCAAGTGCTGCAAGTGCCTTTTAAAAATGTAGCAGGCAAATTCCACAGATCTTTTAGTCTTGAAGTACAAGATATCCTTGAAATTAAGTACTCTATATACTTCTAATTATTTTTTTTTAAAGTTAAGGTTTTGCCCACCTTTCTTATCCTAAATATTGCATTGTACATCCTACTGTGAGCAGCTCTTAATTAGCATGTTGGTCAGCATTTTATCACCAGGGTGCACAGCAAGGAGGCTCCAGCTGTGCAGTGCAGAAAGCAGTCCTTGGCTTTACTGCTGAACTTTGCAATGGTCTCTACTGGATAAGGAAGTTTCCCAGTGCAGCCTGCCTGTGTCACCAGTTCACATAATTTCCAGCACAGTGGGGATTTCACCCCCTTCTAGGATATTCCAAATTGCTACTGGAATAGACACGAATGATAAAAGAAGGAAAAAATAATGACCCAGCTTCTGAGGAGAAAAAAAAGAAATAGGAAAGCATTAAGACATCATTATTCTGAATGCACCTGGAAACAAACTGGGCCACATGTAGAGCACCTGCAATATTGTCCTCTTGTCAAGCCAGCTGTACTGTGGCCCAAGGGCATCCTTTGCTCCCAGAGGAACATTGATTAATTTATTTCCCAATCCTTATTTCTTTCTCTCTCTACTACTTGCTTTTTTTTTTTTTTTTTTTGGCATTATGTTTTTAATAAAATTCTGCCCATGGCAATTTTTCCCTCTGGCCACAGAAAAGATGGAGTGAGCTCAGTTCCAGACTGTCTGCCTGTTCTTGAATGCAGTTTGGCTGCCTTCATGCTGCTTATTACTTGGCAAATGCTCCTGCAAGTCGGTGCACAGCATGTGTGTGTTGAGAAGGCTCTTGCTGTGGGGGGATGGCAAAAATTTGAGTCTCAGCCTAGGTCAACGTAAATGATGCACCTCATTGCAGGATTTTGGTGCTTGGTTATTTTTTTTTCTTTCAGACACCTGTGTCCTGCTGGGTTACATTTCCCAGCACAACCCACAAGACTCAGTTGGCCTGAATCCATGGTGCCCCAGCCTGGTTGTCTGGACCCCATTTCCTCTCCATGCCTTGACCTACTGGCTGCTCTCACCTATTTTTGACCTCTGGATGCTGAATGGTGTTGCTCATGGGCAGAAAGCTGGAGACAGTCAGTGGTTTGTTGAAATACAGCCAAATTGTGAGTCTCCTGAGGGGACCAAGCCCAGGAAATAGATTTAAAATTCTTGACTAATGAATGCTTTGAGCACCATCTAATCACTTCATGAAGAGGTAAAGGCAAAAGGCAGCTCATAAATTATCTGTTGTGAATTATTTGCTCAGCTGTAATGGTGATAAAACAATCTCTTCAGATAGTTTCATTTAGGTAGCTAAACTCTTAAAAAGATTAGTCACCTGATCAAGTTTGGCATGATTAAACCCTCACTGCTAAAATATCTCTCTCTCAAGAACATTGCCATATGAAACAGGGAGAGCAAAGATCCCTGGCATTTCTTCCCAGGCTGGCCCTGTCCTGTGTCACAGGGGGGAGCACCAACAGCTGAAAACACTTGTTCTCTTTCTCCTCTGCTGCAGCAAGGATTTTCTGTGGAAGAAGAAATAAAAAGCAATTCACCTTGCTCTTAGTTCTTCCATCCATGGCCTCAAGCCCAGGCTGCCAGCAGCCCCTCCCAACCACTCCTCTTCCCCAGGACCTTCGGATGCCCAGCAATGGCTGCACAGTGACCTCCCTCTCCCCCCAGTTTTGGATCAGGTGCTGGTCTTCCTCTCACGAAAACTCCCCTCTGTGTTTGTGTTTCAGAAAAAAAACCTGCAGCAGATATTGCACGACCTCCCAAAGGGCACCTCACCATTGTTTCTGATCAGTCTGGAGCTGGGCCCTTCCTCCTGCAGCCCTCTATGCCCCCCAGCCTCATCTTTACCCCAGCAGAGACTGCCCTGACCACCAGGGTCTGTCCTGCAGAAACAGCACCTCAGCAAGCAAGCCCCCTGCACACCCCTGTTTAACACAGTGTCCCTTGGCTCTCTTAGGGCAGAAATGATACAGAGGAAGCAAAGCCCAAGAGAACCACACATCAGATGTGTATCCAACAGGCTTGCACAGACATGGTGATGAGGTTTCTAGCCAGGTTCACTGTCTTTCTGCTCCCATGAGTGCTTGCATGAGGGTCCCTGGACCACAATTTTCTTCTCTTTCTGAAGGAGCAGACAACCACATAATCTGCTCCTGGTACCGCTGGGGTGAAGTTTCCATCAGTTTGTGATACACATGAGCAACTTGCATTAGGCCCCCCAACCTCACCCTCAACTCTCAACCCCCTCCACATGAATCCCAGGTGCTGAGCCAGAATGAAAACAGTCCTACAATGCTTCCAGCCCTGCTGGAGCAGGGGTTTCTGTATTTTACAGCTCAGCCACCTGCCAGTGTAACATAAGGCTCTCTGAAACGTCCCAGTTTTTACAGAGTGCTTCAGCCACCAGCTGGCAGTGTGTGGGGCATAGGCAAGTGCTTTATTTCGGTTTTTTGGATGAACTGAACCAGCTTGAGATGCAGGACCTATTATCAGAGCTGTATGCCGAGCTACAGAAACGAAGCTTCTCCACCCCACCCCAGCCCCCCCACCTCAATAAAGTCTGTGCCGCACAAAGAGCTCCTGAAAGAGATTCCTTTCTGTTAAAAATATGCCAGGGTCTTCATGATTCAACTTTTCAGGACATCATTTAAGGTTATTTTTTTTTTTTTTACAGAATCTATTGATTGCATCTAATTCGTGATTTTGCTTGGAGGTGAAAATTGTCTGTCTAGTTCTCAAACTGAAGCCAGTATAAACTTCTCCTCAGATAAACATCTGTCTCTCTGTGGCTGCAAATGTTCAGCTCTTAAGGCTGGGCTTTATCTGACTTCCTTATACATGTGTGTGAGCACCCTGCACTCCCTGATCAAGGCTGTCTATGCTATGACTACTCAGAAAGAAAGGATTGGAAAGATATCCATATTAAATTGGAATACATTGTTTGGCAACGTATAAGAAATCCTTCCCCAGAACCAGAAGTGCCGAGGGTTGTTGCTTCAGTGATTGAGATGGAAATACAAGGCTTATTCTGGGGTGTCTCAGAGCATTCTCATGTGACTTTTTGAGAATCATTTAAAGTAAAGTACTATTTTGTGAAAAGGCAAAGCTTTTTGCATGCCTAGAATGACAAAAACCAGTGTTTCATCTTTGATCCAACAAAACTGAAATAAAGGCTGTCAGGGAAAGGATCCAGTGAGAGAAAACACAAAGCCCATCTGCTCAAAACTGCTGCCACCAAGGAGAATTACAATTTACAGCACATGGGTTAGCAGACAGCATATTCAGGAGCAGACCGTCAATAAGACAGGCACTAAGCAAGTTAAAAATAATAACTGCTGATACTTGAATTCAGACATTTCTGGAAAGATGAGGTTTCCTCCTTTCATCAAATTAAAGTGAAGCTACTGATTCTCTTCAACAAAAATACTTGCTTCCATAAGCCATCTGGTGCTTCTGGAGGCAGCAGAAAATAGGGTATATCTTTAAGTAGCTAAAAAAATTTAGACAGGACATAAATCTCATACCAAGACTTTTATTTTCCAGTTGGTAAGTCCTGTACAATTCTACACAGACTCACTCATGTACTTTGGCTACCACCCCTTTTGCTCATCTAATCTCCATGCGAGCAGCAGGAGCAGTGTTTCTGTGACATGACATCACTGACACTTCAGCCCCCACACTGAGGAAGAGTCTGCAAAAGCAACTTGCAGGGGATTGGAGAACAGGAAAAAGTTCTTCACCCAGAGGGTGGTTGGGCACTGGAACAGGCTCCCCAAGGAAGTGGTCGCAGCTCCAGCCTGACAGAGTTCAAGAAGTGTTTGGACATCACTCTCAGGCACCTGGTGTGACTCTTGGGGCTGTTCTGTGCAGGGCCAGGAGTTGGACTTGATGATCCTCATGGGTCCCTTCCAACTCAGCTTATTCTGTGATTCTATGATTCCAAGTATGTCTTGTAATGCTTAGAGTGCCACAGTGGAATGCTCCTGTGTTTTGAGCATAAGGAGATCTCCCATTAAGCAGCAGGTTGTTTAGCTTGTGTACATCTGGAAAGGACATGTAAGCCTTATTAAATAAGGAGGGCGGGGGGGGAACCGCCATAATTTCATTTTAATGTAAGAATGTTAACATTAATTTTCTTGCCTTGAAATAATTTCTGGAACAGTTGCTTTAAGAACCTCACCTTATGAAAGCTGTAGGAAATGGAAGAAAGAATTTAAATTAACTTGTTTCAACATTTCTCAATTGTTTAGGTTAATCACAGTAAACCAAACAGGATCCAGCCATACTTAAACACAGCCTTTGCCCAAGTATAAACTGTTTACTCTACCCATGACACACAACCAGACAAAATTAATTCCTGATCTGGGGAAGAGTCTAATTTGCTTTTATTAGGTCTAGATGAAAACATTTTGGCAGAGTAAGGTTTGCTTTTCAATGCGAAAGAGTCTCAAAATGTCCTGAGAGCAAGCAGGCGATGCAGCAGTGTCACCATCCCCACCACGTCAACAGCTTGGCCCAAATGTGGCTCCTGTGGCCAGGTTGGAGCAGGGCTGTGCAGGGAGCCAGGGGCAGCCTGAGCATGGGCAGCAAATGGTCCCACAGCTGAAGCCTGGAGAGGAGAAGCCTGCTCTCTGTGCTTTCATGGGTGTGCTTTGGGACCATCCCTTTGCTTCACCAACACTGCTCAGGTCAGTAAATTTGACTTCAGCAATTTGACTTCTCGTGTCTATGGCTTGCAGGCAGGTTTTCAGCGCTGACACCATGCTTTGCCCACCATGGAGAGTGCTCACAAAATAGCTTAAAGACTGGTTGTTCTATCTTTTAGGGGCCTTCACGTTAGTGCTGATAATACAAAGTATTTAGCTCAAAAATACAAGCAAGAAATACAATGGGTTTTTACAAAAAACTTCTGTCTCTCAAGTTTCCAATGTGCATTTTGACAATGCTTGCTGGGGCCTGATTGCCATGTGGGATGGCTAGGCTGGGTTCTCTATTTTTGCACTACTTGTCCTGATGCTCAAAATCAATCATATTAGCTTCTGGAAGAGATAGAAATTTTTTTCATGGACAAATGCATGGAATAAACTTTGGCTACAGGGTCAGAAAGGTCAAATGCTGATGTTCAACTTTTTCATCTCCTTTTCCGTGTGCCCAGCCAACACATTAGCATTAGGGATGTATGAATGCTATGAAGTGAATGCCTTCCCTTTACCATCATAGCAACACAGTTCCTGCTTGAGCCACATATCTTGTCAATCATAAAATTATTAACTTGAGGATGTGTGCTGGGTTTGGCTGAGGTAATTTTCTTCACAGTGGCCCTGTGTGGAGCTGTGTTTTGGAGTTGTGCTGAACACAGGGTTGATAATATGGAGATGTGTTTGCTGTTGCTGAGCAGGGTTTGCACAGAGCCAAGCCCTGTTCTGCTTTCCATACTGCCACACTGGCTGGGAATTTGGGAGTGCAGTTTGAGAGGTTGGGAGGAGACACAGCTGGGACAGGTGACCCAGAGTGACCAAAGGGATATTCCGGACCTTAGGACATCGTGCTCAGTTTATAATGTAGGGGAAGAAGAGGAAGCAGGGGGACATTTGGAGTGATGGTGTTTGTCTTTTTAAGTCACTATTACATGTGATGGGGCCCTGCTCTCCTGGGGATGGCTGAACAGCTGCTTGCCCATGGGAAGCAGTGAATTTATTCCTTGTTTTGCTTTGTTTGTGTGTGCAGCTTTCGCTTTCCCTATTAAACTGTCCTGGCTTGATGCTGGCTGGATGCCAGGCACCCACCAGAGCTGCTCAATCACTCCCCTTGTCAGCTGGACAGGGGATAGAAAATACAGTGAAAGGTTGATGAGTTAAGGACCAGGAGAGACCATTCATCAATTATCATCACAGGTGAAAGAGTCTCGAATTGGGGAAATTAACTTAATTTATTACTAATAAAAATCAGAGCAGCATAATGAGAAATAAACCAAATCTTAGGACACCTTCTGCCTACTCCTCCCTCCTTCACAGGATTTACCTCATCCCCCACAGCAGCTCAGGGAGACAGGGAATGGGGGTTGCAGTCAGTTCACCACAGGCTGTTCCTGTCACTGCTCAGGGAGAGGAGTCCTTCCCTGCTCCAACCTGAGTCCTTCCCATGGGCTGCAGTTCTTCACAAACTGCTCCAGCATGAGTCTCATCCATGGTGTGCAGAATTGCATTTTTAAATGACTGCTTTAATTGTCTTCCAGTAGTAATTAAAATGAAATCATAGGTATTGTGAGCTGCATGTTGTGCTTTCATTAAGACAGTAATTATGGGGAAAGAGCTCTTAATTGGGAAGGGGAATAGTTTTTTTTTTTTGAATGCTGTATCTCCTACATGATTGTCTCATCAGGTTCAACATTCTGGATTCAGAGCAACATCTTCGTCCTCGAGTTCTAAATAAACCTAGCAAACTAAATGGTGAGGGCATACTTTATGAAGAAAAACATTAAAAAATAAACAAAAACCAAAAACACACAGAAAATAAAACCCACCAGGAAGAGAAAAGTATCTGGAAAGGTCAAACTGTTTTGCACTTGTTTGGCTATATTATTCTTCTCTCTACCTACAATCAGACAACAAAAGATTAATTTTCAAAATAGCGCAGGATAACCAGAAGGTAAAGAATACTCAGTGTATTTTATTGTTTCAGCATGACCGCTCTGGTTGAAATGCATTCTCACAATCTCATACCTAGCCACACTTCTCTTTGACTACTCTGACTTTCCTGTGTAAAATGAGAGTACATGTCTGGCTCCAAATCCAGATGCAAGTCCCAACCACATTGTAACTCTGTACCAAGGCAAGATTCCAGTGTTCCCTCATCTTCCCCTTTTCACGTTCTTGCTTTCCCATGGAGTCAGCAGCCAGGCACATGGCCTCGATAGGCCGTCCTGCACCTGCCAGCCTCAGCTCCATCCACATCCAATCTGAGGTTCAACCACTTCAGGGACAGATTCTCCAAGCTGCAACATGCCCCCAGATGTGCAGCTGCAGGTCTTGCCCCCATGTTGTCCAAGGGGCAGAGCTGGCACTTGTCATTTGAAAGGGTGCAAGAGGAGCTGAGGAACCCATTCAGTCCCTTGTGTCTCAGATAAATACGAGGGGTAGGAAGTATCAAACTATTTATAGACAACTGTAAATCAACAAGAGAAGAATAGGAGACAACATGTATTTAGGCAGCATTTGAATATGGTTCTACAGTGACTCTAGTTCCTATCCATTGTTTTAAGTAATAATCTAGGTGGTGGGCAAAAATACCAGCTTAAAAAATCTGCAAACTGCATCATGCTGGGAGAGGCTGAAATTGTGCTGCAGGACAGACAGACTGATAATTCAAATTGTTCTTGTCAGATTAAATAAATATTTCGAGAGAACATTATTCTCTTTAGTGGAAACACTTACTAAAGACTAATTAAACTAAAGACTAATTAAAATTCCCCATTTTCTAATGGGGAAAAGCCACTTAGAGCAGTTGGCCAAAGAAGTTCTATTGCCCAGGGAGGATCACAAACCTGGTAAGAATCAATCATGTCTTGCTGTTTCAAAAGAAGGTGAACAACACACTGTGATGGATAAACAGCAGTGGTCGCTGAGAGATCTACAGAGTGATCCTGCCACTCTTGTAAAACCTGGTAAGGTTCCAGAAAGCTCATCTGTCTTGTTTTGGACAGAATAATCGGAAGATTTTAAAACATGGCCTCTAAGGAAATATGAGAGTAATTACTGCAATGCAGGACTAGACAAGAAGAGAATTAAGGGGTTAAAAAGATTAGAATCTTTGAAGATGTAGAAAACACAAAGGGGGAAAATACTTGTTGGCTGTAATCATGGCGGTTATCAAGGACGTAAGAAAAAATCTGAATCATCCATTACAAAAACCTCAAGGGAGGGCTGCAGATTTTCCAGAATTTTTGGTCATGAATTATAGACTAGAAAAAGGTTGGACACTAGTTCTCTGATATCACTGATTCTGTTTCAAGATGGAGGTCATATTTTCTCAATGAGATCTTGAGATCTTTTCCTGCCACAGAAGTTCCAGGGCTGTGTTCAATCAGTGCCTCCAAATGTCTGAGTTCAGAGTGGCCAAGAAGCTGGAAATTTTGTTCTGTGGGAAATTGCAAAATGTTCTGGAGCATGGGGGCAGGACATCCTCTTTTGCAACTCCCTATAAAACATTGATATTTCTCACGGAAAGGAAAATATAAAAAAAACCCTGACATTTGGATTGCTTCAGAGTAAAGGTCCTGCACTACTCTGGACTGGTGCAGACTCTTCTGGAGTCATGGGTGCAGTTTTGGGCACCACAATATAAAGACATTAAGCTATTAGAGAGTGTC
Organism: Agelaius phoeniceus; assembly: GCF_051311805.1. Classification (NCBI taxonomy): domain Eukaryota; kingdom Metazoa; phylum Chordata; class Aves; order Passeriformes; family Icteridae; genus Agelaius; species Agelaius phoeniceus. Next base: position 41,994,761 of record NC_135265.1, read on the forward strand.
CAAAGGAGAGCCACGAGGATGGTGAAGGGTTTGTAGGGGAAGCCTGGTGAGGAGTGGCTGAGGTCACTTGGTCTGTTCAGACTAGAGAAGAGGAGACTGAGCAGAGACCTCATTGTGGTCTTCAGCATCCTCAAGAGAAAAGGGGAGGGGCAGCTACAGATCTCTTCACTCTCATGACCTGTGGATGGACTCAAGAAAATGGCATGAAGCTGGCTCAGGAGAGGTTTAGGTCAGGTATCAGGAAAAGTTTTTTCACCCGGAGGGTGGTTGGGCACTGGAACAGGCTCCTCAGGAAAGAGGTCACAGCACCAAGCCTGACAGAGTGCAAGAAGTGTTCAGACAATGCTCTCAGGTACATGGTGTGACACTTGGGGTGTCCTGTGACGGTCCAGGAGTAGGACTTGATGATCCTGATGACCCTTCCAACTCAGCTTATTCTACAATTCTATGATAAAATCAAGCCTGGAGACTGAGCATTCTGAAGCCTTACAACTTAAAAGCGGTTTATACACTCCTGAACTCCTTTTTTTAACCTTGATAAAAAGCAAGGGTAAGGAATTACTGCTTGGCCGGGTGGCTCAGAATCACAGAAATGAATTTTTTATGTTGCCATGAGTTCTCAATTGTTAATCTTGGATGCTTCAAATACACCAGTGTCATAAGGGATTACATGGCATTCTGGTCACTGCTTAGGCAGGATAAAGGCAAATAATCACAGGTCTGCATATTTTTCCCCAAAATCCGTTGAAATGCAATGGTTTTAAAGGAGACTGCCAAAATCAAAGCAACATTTTCTGACAATTCATTTTTGCCAAAAAAATCCCAAGATCTTTCGATTCCATTCCCTCCTCTGCCACTTGTGAGAGGTCCAGGAGTGCTCTTTGGAAAAGACTTCCTGGGTGTGGTACAAGTGAGTTACCAAGGACACACCAGCAGATGGAGCACATCACTCTGCAGAGCTATGCTTTGGCTCTGTAGCCCCAATTAATATTTTCACTGTTCACTACTCACAGCTTGAGGTACAGCAGAGCTGGACCAGGCACTGAGCCTGCTGCCCAGCTCAAGTTTCCTTGCTGCTGTTCTCCAGATGAGAGGATAGGTCTCTTTTGATGACCACTGAACTTCTTGGCTGGGTGACTTTATTTACATATCATTTAGACTTAACTCATGACTGCTTTAACACTGCTTTTTATGCCATCATTATACTTATCTTCATAATTTTCTGTTTTGCAGGTGATTTAGTTTGTCCTACCTTAAACAAAAAAAATGCTTGCTGCTTTTTGCAAGTCCCCAAAGATTTTGCACATTTTTTTTTTACTGTCTCCTCTGCCACACATACTTAGAAATCACCTAGTTCTCCATGCACATCAAACTCTAAAATTTCCAAGAAAACTTCATCAGCAAATTTTGTGAACATATGTCTGATCTTTCTGGAAAGGATAGTGATGACAGTATGAAGTTAGATTAGCTCAGAATCAATACCAAAGTATCATCCAGCCCCCATTGCTCACCTTTCACTAGTAGTCCTGTTCACTTTACATTTTCAGTCCTGCTTCCCATCTTATGTAGATTGTCGCAAATGATGAAACGGCAAATAGCTGAAGAGTCTAGTCTAGAAAATCAAGTTTTTATTCCCATAAAACTCTCTGGCTAGTCTAGCAACACTCTCTCTGCTAAGCCCATATCAGAGTATGCCCCATTTTTCACTCACTGCTGTCTCCTGTTAGTGACTTCTTCCACAATTTTTCTAACACTATGGTACAAGTTTTTACAAAAAAAGAAGTTTTAAGTTCCTTGTGCATCATTCATCTGTAAAAGAGGACAAGTAACATTTCTCTCTGCCACTCTTTGTCTTACTCAGTTTCTCAAGGCCAAACTGGTCTCCCATGTGAAGTCTTGATTTTGGTGTTACCATAGTTTCAGCAGAAGCTGTGGCTGCTCATCGTCTGAGCATCTGGACAAATCCATTACTGGAAAAAGGAAGGCAAAACATCCCATCAGGATAACCTGAGCACTACTTTTGCTTCAAATTTCAATTGTAGCCCTTATGCTACTCTCACATTTTTTCTATAGCTCCAAATACTGAAAATACCCCTCTGGAAAATAATTTTACAGGCATGAGAGAGGGTACAGAAACAAAGAAAGAATAAAAATCCATATCAACTGGCATGAAAAGAAAGGATGGATCAAGCTGCCAGTGTCAGTGCCTGACAGATTTAAGGAATCACTTCCCAGAATGACAAGCTGGGTGAGTTTCTTGGAAGAATGGTGTTGTGCACAGTCCTAAAGAAAAATGTTACTTTCCATGGGTCTGTGCTATTTCATGGCAAGTGCTTTCATCAAACTTTCCATTTTTAAATAGCTTTGTACAAGTTATAATAAATAAATAACTTCATCAAATCAGAACATCTGTGTTTGACAGAATTATTAGGAGTCCATACCTCTCACTTTCTATTATTTGCCTTCATCCTTAATAAAATTAAAGATTTTACAAGTTTTCTTTAATGAATTTTAGAAATGCGATTTATTGTTCTTTAGTTGTACATGAGCTACCAAGGCTGAAAGTGGTCTTCTCTCTTGGACTTTTTAAAGATTACCCTTTCAGTGTCACTGCTTTAAAACAAACTATAGCTTGATATATACAAAAATCATCAAAATATGACAAAGTGTCCAGACTTCTGGAAGGGCTTCTTTAGGATATTGGATGGGCCATGGCATGCTGGGGCAGATTGCTGCAGTGCCAAGGCATGCACAAGTCCTTTGATAACTCCATGACTGGAACAGCTTCCCTTGCTCCACTCCTGCAGCACAGGCACACAGCAATTCACTTAGCAGAGGTTAATCATTCACACAGCCATGCTGTGGGCTTGCCTTGAAACCTTTGACATTCTCTTTTTTGTTCCTCTTACAGAGCGAATTTCCTTGTTTTGTTTTATTTCTCAAAGTAATTTTTTGGTTGATTATTGCGCAGTTACAGAATTAGAGTAATAACATCTAATTGTACATCTGAAGAAAAAACATGTAATTGTGGGAGACTAGATTCATTTTAAAGAAAAAAAACCCTCCACCAGGGTTTCTTGTGGTGTGCACAGTGCATTTGCCAGGCAGTGTGGCTTTGATTGCATCTAACCTGCAATTAGCATGAGCAATTAAGACAAAATTAACCTGTGCAATTGTATTATTTCAGGATTTAACAGTAGCAATATTTAGCAGTTACTGCACTAGAAACAGTGCTCATAAGCTCAAATAATTAGCAGCATTTACCAGTTACACCACAGAAAGGAGGACAGGAATGAGTGGGCTGTACCTGCAACATCTGATTTCCAACAATTGATTTTCCACATGTTACTCAGCCACTGAAAAACCAGGAAAGGAGCCAATGGGGAAGAGAGGCTGGGCAGATTTGGCACAGTAGAAAATGTGGGACTCAAATGTCACTTTTAGCTCACTTTTGGCTTGTCACACAACTCCTCAGTGACCTAACAGAAGAGATCAAACTCAACATTTAGTAACTCTGAATTACTCTCCTCTGCCTTCAACGTTTCATATCAGTTTTGTAAGCCCTATCACAACACTTGGAGATTTAAAAATAAAAATCACTTGAGCATGAATCAGTGCTGTGGGCTGTGTGTATGAGGAAGCCACAAGCACATAACAGGTTTTTACATACCTTTACTTGGCATTCTGGGAATGTAACTCAAGCAGTTCTATTAGGCTTTTCTTAAAGAACATTTCTTGTTCTCTAAGGACAGGTCAAATAATATTTGAAAAGCATCTTAATGCATCACTGAAGGATACAAATGAAAGTATGCTTCAATTCAGTCTCACAAAACAAAGATAAATCTGAATCTCTAGGCACAAACATAAAACAGATAAACTGAGGTGTTCAGAGGGCCAAACTGGTGTTGAAATGAGAGATCCCAGTGATATGACTCAGAGTCCAATCCAGCAAGTTTCCAGTTAAATCAGTGGGAGTTAGAAGAACTAAAATCATATGTAACCAGACTGTGATGATTAGTGCTCATTTATTACAGAAAATCAGAATAGAAATCCTAAGAAATCCTGAGACAGGGACTGCTGGCTCTAGGCACAATGACTTATGTGGGTGATTTTGCACATGGACCCATCAAAAAATGCTCAAAGTTTTCACAAGATGCAGCCATGCAACTAAGAGTAAAATCTTCCTCTGTATCCCTTCTAAATATTTCTTTCCTTTTCTGTTCAAAAAATTATTAGAGGTAGACCCAAGAAATTACAGACAACAAATGGATCAGCTTCTATAGTGATTTATGCATGTACCTCACTACTTCCAGAACTTTGTTTAGCATCCTGATTGATGGAGCTTGCCAGTAAATATGAGAGGAAGCTCATGGGTCAATCCCAACTATCTAGTATGGCAAAAAAATAATAAAAATTAAACATCTTTTTGCACAGACAATTTAGCTTCTGCATTTGAAAGCAGGAGTAAGATAAATCGTGACATGTTTTCACCCAAAATGTTTATCAAAGATGATGTGGGCACAGCACACAGATAAACCACATCCTGAAGCAGGGTTAAACTAGGTTTCACATTTTAAAGCTGAAGTGCTATTTATCTGGAGTGCTTAGAGGTACCTTCTTTGTTTGTATATGCAGCTTTAGATTGACAAATGACAAAGACAGCCTGTATTTATAAGGGTGTCATTTACTTCACTTTTTATTAAAATCACCAGCTACAAAATAGACATTTTGTACATACTACTCCAACATAAGTAATTATGAGAAAATTACATTAGTCCTGAAATGAAACCATCATATTGTGCACCTGGGACATGGTAAAGGGTCAGAAAAAATGGAAAATATATGGAGATTGGATAAGGTACTCACATCACACTGGAAGGTTAACCTATAGCTTCAAAGAAATTAGTGCACATGATGATCAGAGACTTATTTTCTGCAACTATGAAAAAAATTCCAGTTTACTCTTGCTTAAAAATACTATAGCCACTACTGCTACAGAAAGGAACTGTGTTACTTCTGCCTGACATGTGCAATTAGTGCCACAGTTTCTGGAGAACACGAAGAGAAACAAGACAGTAACACTTTTTTGATCATGGTCGTGCCACAAAACACCACAGACCAAATTCTTAGCTGATGAAAGGTGTTATAACCTCTCCATGAATCAAAAAATCATGTACTCACCAAGAATCTGGACCATAAACAAAACATCCTGACACTGTATTCTGTCTTTCCCTTCAAGGTCAAAAAAAGAGAAGGAGAAGGGGTAATGGTCCTGTCTAACTCAAGATGAAAGAGCAAAGTTGTCCCCTTCATGCAGCATTCCTTGTGCACTCTGCACTCCACCCTGAGGGACTGGGAGGCAAAAAAAGCCTTATGGGCCCTGAATTTAGGCTTTCCAAGATCAGGATAACTGGTATAGCCAGAAGCACACTCTGTCAACAAATGATGGAGTGATTTGTGGTATTGAAGAGCAAAACCCAGGGGCCACGTTGTGATATTCATTTTATTATCAAATGGGTTTTGCTTAAAGTCCAGCAGGATAGCACAAGTATATCCACTTCCAGAACACTGTTAAAGGCACCCGTCAAGGGCTGCAGATGACCCTTGCTTTTAACTACTGCTCTGATTGTGTGACCCCCCTGGTTATCACGACCTTGTTCAGCTTTGCTCACCATCATCCTGGAGACTGGAAGCAGGAATTTCATGCAATGTTGGATCCTAGTACAATGTAGGAAATGAAAACAGGGAAGCTTTGTGTTTATAGACAGCTTTCAGGAGGACAGAAAACATTATAGCAGGAAGGTTCATAGTGGTCAGTGCTACCTCAAATACAGAAGAAGGAGCAAACAGCAAAACATTAACGTTGAGCAGATGTTGATTACAAGGTGAAAGACATGGCTATTTCCATTGTAACAACTTCATCACAAGAAATACATTTCTATCTTTATAAAATGGATTATTTTTATGGAATAAAAAACAGATGAAAAGTATAGTCTAATTCTCACCACAAAGACAAAGCACAGAACTTAATTTTGTAATTTAAGATTGACCAAAAAATGTTCAAACTATTCATATCCTAAAATCACAGGAAGACCTTCTCTGATCACCCTACGGTAACAGCACAGTAAAATTACAAATTATACACTGATAACATTAGATCAAGTCATCTCAATTCTGTAGGAAAATACAAACAAACAATGACAAATAAGCAGTTTTGCTATATTGTTAATATAAAGTAATCATGCATAAAAAATATATATCTTCCAGGTAAATATATATTTTTTCTCTGTTAAAATTTTAAAGTGCATCTAAAAGCTTCTAAATAAATCTTTACACTTTAAAAACAAATGAAGGTGAACAGCAATTCAGAAATTATAGGTAACTCCTGTTGACAAAGAAGTAAGAAGTTCTAAATGTTATTCCAATATTTTCAGCTCTCCTAAAGTGGTGATATTTTGGATGGGCAACACTGGCAAACACTGACTGGACCAAATTACTGCATTTCATAGAATCACAAAATCCTATGGGTTGCAAGGGACCTTTAAAGGTCATCTGGTTCAACCTGCTCCCACCAGGGTCAATATTGGTTACTCAGGGCTTGGTGCAGGAGGTTCCTCCTGGTGTGATGACAGCACTGAGCCTCCTTGCACTGTCTGCCTGTGCTCACAGTGGAAAACCTGGGCAATGCACCTAGTTAGGTGGCCTTGAGGAAATCAATTCACATAACTTCACAATTTCCAGTCTTATCATGTTAATTACCAAACTAAAATATTGACAGAGTAGATAAGAGAATTAACTAGCATGTTAAGGCTTACTGACAAATCCACTCGTAATAGCAACTTCAGAGGAATTTTGCCTGCATGCATAAGTGACCAGTTTGAGCTACACTGTGCACAGGCACCCAGTAAATAGCTGCCTTTCCTGGGGCACAGCCACCATTCCCAGGGGAAACACTTCCCAGAATGGCAGCAATGGTGCTGGAAGCACCAGCCTGCCCCCCAGCCCCTGTCAGCAAATGCTTTCCTGTGAAGGGGTGTTCTACCTGCAGAGTTCTCAACACCAATCTATAAAATTACAGTTTCCAAACTATTTGTTAAGCTTTTTACTACTTTCCACAAAATAGCACCAGAATGCTGCTGCCACTCTCTCCATAAATACCACACGTGAGCAGCACCTGATGCTGTGGAGCTGCAGCTACAAGTCCTTAGCAAGAAGCTCGATTTCATCCAGCAGGAAGTCCATGTCCTCTCGGCTAACCTGTGGGCTGATAACCACCTGGCGGAAGAAGTTGACTTTGCCCCTGTGAGGCTGGTACCCAAGCATCATGCTGCCCTTCTTCATCATCCTCTCCTTAATTACAGGAGCAACCTGAAAGTAGAGACAAAAAAAAAAAAGGTTTGATGTCACATTCAGAAATACAGCAAGTTCCTGAAAGAATTGGAGCAAGATCTAAACCCTGGTGTTTGAGGCATTGATCAGTGACATGGGAAAGGCTGGGTGAAGGTCTCCACTCTTCCTGCTTTAGATTAAAGGTCTGAACTCAGGAAGAACATCAGCTGCAGCTAGTTAAAGGCAGGGTTTGTCTCCTTGTGCTAACCAGGCTAAGCATGACTTGTTGTCCTTGATGACCCTTCTCCACCACATCTGCAAAGCAGCTGTCCCTAGAGGACATTCTGCATTGAAACCCTGTGAAATTCAAGTTGCCAAAAAACTCAGTGTGATGCAATATTAAAGACAAGGCCTGATCCTGCCGTGTGAGATTTCATCTCATAGATTTACGATGTGAGTAGCTTTTGGCTACACCAATCTTGTGTTGCATGGGATGAAATCTTACTGCAGAAAAAAATCCATGAGTGAGACTGGCAGAGTCAGGTCCTTATAGAAGAGCATTTGATCTCATCCCAGCAGGGCTCTTAACTTTGGCCAATTAATCTTGTGCATAGCTTAAAGCGTGTGAGTAGTTCTGCATTGTCATGCTTGAAATAGGTCCTAAGCTTAAATGCATTTCTGGACTATTCCTTGGAAGGCAGAACTAAGTATTTTGACAGGAGTATATTTTAAAAGATCTTGCATTTTAATGTATTAGTAATAACACCAAGGTATTTCAGAAGAGTGAGTTCCTCTCCTTCTCTTTGTGATGGTTTGATTTTGAGCTAAGAAAATAGGTGTGTGACTTAACCTTGCTTTCTGCATGAATTTATTTCAGCAATAAAACTTTGTGCCTGATTTGCAAAAGAAAAATGATGATGCTGAACTTACCTAATAGCTTTATTTTTACATTACATATTTCAGTAGACTTTTTTGCTTAGATAAAGTTCTCAACACTAACAGTCTAGCTTTGCTGTGTTTCTTTAGTGGCCAAGCCCCCTGAGAAGGGGTCACAGCAGCAGAGAGGCAGCTGCCATTTCCTCAGAACAACATCCCAACAGCACAGACGTGAACTGCAACTAGTTATTTCTAAATGTATTCATCTAGTTTGCTTGTGGGAGTAGTGTGCAAATTAATAATAAATTTAATTTAATTTATTTCTTAAAAAATAAAATCAAATCCTCTCCACTTCAGAGCAAACATATTCCAAACTGCACCTACACCAGCTGTGTCCTGACATTACCTTGACACTATGACGTTGTGCCCCACAGGTGGTGTGCTGGGCACCATGTACACACAGAAAAGAAAAAATTCCTCCACCTCTGTCCTTGACAGAGCCCCCAAGTGACTTCTGCTCATGGAATAAAGACACTACAAGTGCAAGGGGAGAAGTGAATTCTTCTTAATACACTTTCTCAGGCTCTTCTTTAAGATTCAAATCCCTATGGCAGCTTTTAGCCTTTATTGATGTTCCATCACAGTTATTTCATCTTTTGTATCACACTATTGATTCTTTTCATCCCAACACCTGGTGCTCCATAATCCATCATCCCAAAATGTGCAGTAGTGCAAACAGAGGCCATGAAAGCAAAAACATTTACAGCTTTAGTAATTTGAGGACTGTAAATACACTGCATTTCTGTAGGTCTTTTCTCGTGGAAAGGTAGAAAAACCTCACTTTCATGATCTCCTTTATTATCTTGTTCATCCTCCATGCAAATGAACCTGTCCTCTTAATTTGAAATGTGTTCATCCCTTTTTGAAAGCAAAACAAAATCTTTCTAAATAAATAAAACAAAACAAAAAATTGATTTATAAGCTTTTGATGGGATTGGTTTTGGAAAGACTTTCCGTCACATATTTTGCACGTTCTTTTTGCTAAAGTGGTGCAGTCAGTGTAACAAAACTGTCAAGGATCCTATCCACAGAAAACAATAAGGAATGGAATCTGTGTTCAAACGTTTAAGCACATGTCTCACAAAAGAACCATTAAATGATACCTGCATGCTGAGGCTTGGGCTTGAGTGGCACAGGGTATGACTGCTAACAGAAGGGAAAGGCAGCTACCACTTTGCAGCAGAAAAAATGGACCTGTAAGAAACTAATTGCCTAGTGAGGAGTTCAATGAGTTTAATTCTCACTGAAGTCAATGAGAAATGAGGTTGCTCAAATATCAGAAAGAGCTGCACAGCCCCATTCAGGATAGGGTCCTTCGAAAGCAATTTAGTGAGAGTGAGATTGCTTCACCAGTCCAATTATTTTCCTACAGAACTTTGTTCAAATTGCAAATCTAATTCTTTATGTGGCCCATCTGTGGAGCAGTCTCAGAATTTTAAGTGTAATATATCCTAAACCTGAAGGTCTCTTCTCTCCTTTGCTCCCCTCACTTCTTCCTTCCCACTGCTAGTCTCCCCTGCCAATTTTCCCTGGGGATTATTGTTTCAAACACTCACTACAGCAGAATGAAAGCTATCAGACAGGTTCTTTTTCCACCTCAGAATGTGGGGAGGAGGTGCCATGTGTGCAAGGCCATTCTATACCAGAGTTTCCCACACTGCACTGTGCAGCCAGAGCCCAGGGAGCTTTGCCTAAGGATTGATGGGTGCATCACAGTCCATCTGTGCAGAGCTACACAGTGGCTGTAACAGCTCATACCTCCCTTACTCCTGATAGCAGAGCTTTTTAAAACAGAACTAAGATTGCAGAGTAGTTTAGCTCCTTCTCTACCTACTTGAGTGACAGGGTAATCTCTTTTCCCACTCTCAGCCAGCACTCAGCAACACTACCAACAATAAAAAGTTTTGGCCCTAAACTTTAAGCTGTTTCTATCAAGAGTCCAGACCCCAGCTGATCCTCATGCATATTTACATGGAAGATGCCAATGCTTCTTCCCAGCACATATACACACAGAGCAGTTTGATAAGTAGCTGGGATCAGCTGAGACACTACAGCTGAAGTATCTAGTGCTCCACAGGGACCAGAAGAGAAACAGATGTCCTTCTCCATATCTCAAGTATCCTTGAGAAAAGTGATTCTGCACAATCACACCAAAGCACAACATTTTTTTTTTTACTTTTAAACCACTGTGTCCTGCTAATTGATCCATCAATGACATTTAATCCGAATTTCTCCAACACTTTAAGAATCTCCATCAGGCTCAGGTTATAACAGCATAGCAAACTTCAGCAACCACCATTACAGTCTGACAACAAAAGGATTGAGAACATTCTCAGCAGGAGAATCCCATACCCAGTGTCTCCAAGAGTTAGGTCCCAAATTTGGACCATAAAAATCTATTTAGAGGACTTGACAAAAGTCCTATTTGAGAAAATTTCTTCTTCCAAATAGCAAGGCCTCCAAAACTATTCTCACCTTGGTCAAGCTATGCAAGCCTTATTCTTAGGCCAAGAACAGCCCTCAAGCACATGGGTTTGTTGTGCAAAGAGAAACAGGCAGAGCAGCTCTGTTAAATAGGTTATGTTCTCCATTGAATAGGTAATGACTCCATTAGTCATGGCACAGTATTATGCTTTGGAAGTCAATCACCATTAGCTGCCTTTTGGTGAACATTATGGACATTTGTAAGCACTGGTTTGTAGATTTTATTCTAACAACAAAACAAAAAAGAAAAATCACAAGATAACAAAGTGCTTAATTTGTTCAAAGCATATAATCTCGTTGACTTCTAAAATACATACCCCACAACCACCAGTTTGTAGTTCAAGTTGTACACTTGGTCCAAAATAGCAGATACCTTCTGATGTGAAAGAACAGAACAGAGTTATCTGGCTCCTTTGTTCATACAAGGTAAATGCACTGAGCCCCCAGCCCCAACTGCACTGGTGCTGCTGGGTATAGATAGCTAAATAACTTGTCCTAAAGAGAAGCAGAATTCCTCAAAATATGTTATCTTGGGGGTTTTTTGTTGTTGTTGTTGTTTGGTTTTTTTTTCTCTGAAGCAAAGAAATCAGCACCTACTGTTTTAATTAACCCCCTGCTTTCCTACACTAATGTTGTCCTTGGCAATTGCAATTAACAGATATGCTGAAAGTGCAAGAAAGCTCAGCAACCTGACAACTGCAGACTGGCTTGCTGATAATGGAAGACCACATCAACCTTGATTATAAATTTCTTTCTCTAGTACCCTCCTTTAATCTGTAAGTGACCTCATTTTAGACCTAATTGAGTATTTTCAAACTGTCCGATCACAAATTATATTCCATGCCCCTGACACATCTGTTACCTGGATGCCACCAGGTACTGCCCTCATTCTCACAGACTCCAGCTGGATTTCTCCAGTCATGCCTGATGCTACATATCACAACAGTTTGTTCCAAACTGTAGGCTAGAGGCTATAAGATTTAAAAGCAACATTATATTGGTTTTTTGTTGGTTTTTTTTTTTTTTATTTAAGCACGAAGATAAAAGGAGTGAGTTGCAAAATTGCTAATAATGCTGGGTAAAAGTATTCTGCTAAGCAATGATTTTATGAAAATATATTGCTTCAGGGGAAGAAAAAAAAAGTGAATTTGAAAAATAGGCTAAGATATAATCAGCCAGAAAAATAGAGAAACCAGAAAAGACTAAACTTTTTCTAAACTTTGGAAACAAACATATTTTGAGTATTTGTTTCAAAATACTGTTTTCAATTAAAACTTAGATTCAATTGAAAATTGACCCATTTTTATTAAACCCATAGAAAAGGACTGAGAAAATTTAAACTATGCAAATTGCTTCATTTTAGCTTGCCTGAAAACAACTTTCTGATCAACTAGACCCAAGAATTTCTTCCAGTTTCTCAATTCAATGGCCAAGCAAAAAAGAAATTCATTATTTGTAAAACCATAAGTATGTGAGATCAAATGTTTTATATAAGCTGACACTGCTTAAATAAAACATCTGTAGAATTGTTGTCCCTTGGAAAAGAGAAGAAAGTATGAGAAAACTCATGGGGCTGCCCATTCTGTTGGCCAAACCTCTCTGGACTTCCCATGTGAATGGCTTTGAGTAGTGTGGATGAGTCTAAATGTGCTGACCCAGCAAGGACTACAAAGACAGAATGCCTACAAAAACTAGTGTTAATATTGGCAACTGCTATCAGAATCATTTTTCCAAATCTTTTGAACAGTTCCCAGGTGGTTGAGCATCTCTGCAACACGAAGCTGAAGAGTTATTCCAGTTGCTGGCAGCAGTAACTCCCAGTCACGGGACCCCATTCTGCTTCCCCTGGTATTAATTTCCAAAATGCCACAGACTTCAATGGAAGCAGAATGCAATTATCTAAATTTCCTGCCTAAGCCTCTGCTTCAGGTGGCAGTTTGCAAACAGCTTTCAGCTTTTTCTACGGAAAGCCACATTCACAGTAAATCAATAACCTTTCTAGGGATCCATAAAAGCAGGCTAGACAGCTTTGGAAAAACAGGAGCATATTAGCAGCTCAAACTATTTCTCTTCCTCAAATACAGCCTTGATTAAGTTTTCCAAGGTACAGAATACCACGTGAGGAACTGGCTGAAGATTCGTAGCTAAAAAACAAAAAAGCTGCCCTTTTGAAAAAATGGAAAGATCACATTCTCACGATTTCAGAGATATGGGAAACAAATTTTGTGTTCTTGTCTAAATTGTTCCTTGCAATGGAAGACAAGTTTATACAGAACAGTCCCTCTCATCTGACCACAAAAATCTATTTTGTCTCCCCCAGAAGGGGCAAATTTTCATTTGGAAGTTCATGATTTTTACTTAAAAGGCAACTATTGGCTGTTTAAAATCTGACAAGTTATTTTTCCTGCTAGAAATGACCAGTTTGAATTCAAGCATTTTCATAACAAAACAACCATTGTACAGCTTAAAATTGCTTAAAAAAAAAAAAAGTCAATACAATAAAAGCCCAATTTATGAAGTATTTGGACACAATCTTAAATTTTTACATAATGATTATCAATTTCAGGGGGTTTTCACAATACAGTTTCTTATCTTGGTTAAATGATAGAATAGGGTTTTGAAGTACTGGACACAGACTCCACAAACAGGACTGGTCCCAAACCCTGCCAGAGGCTGTTTGGACAAATGACTACATCTCTTTTGGGTAAGACTTCTTTTTTCCTATATAATCCTTCAAAACACTGAAGTCTTTATGTGGTCATACATTGGTGAGGGTTGGTCTCTTCTCTCAAGTAACAAGCAATAGGACAAGAATAAATGGCCTCAAGTTTTACCAGAGAAGGTTTAGATGGGATATATTGGAAAACTTCTTCACTGAAAGGATTGTGAGGCACTGGAGGAGTCTAGGGAAGTGATTGAATCAGCATCCCTGTGTGGGTATTTAAAAGTCATGTCAATGGTTTAGTGATGGACTTGGCAGTGCTGGGTTAATGGTTGAACTCAATGACCTAAAAGGCCTTTTCCAACCTAAATGATCCCATGATCCTGTGATTCTATCTATTGCAATTGGCCAACCCACTACACTCTAAAACAAGAGGGCAGAGCATTCACAAGGTATGATATATGTATTTTATAATTTCTGTGTTAAGCAGGTCTCACAAATACCTGCCACAACATGCCTGCTGCATCTCCCAGCATGGCTGCAGAAGATAAGCTTAATATCAATTATACCAGTCAGTATCAGGTAAGAACAGTAGCTGACATTTTAATATCCATCACTGGATGCAATACAAATGAACAAAACACTTTTCTTGGTTGGCTGTAATCACAAACCTAGCTAAATACTATAAATATTTGGAAATAATAGTGCTTTTGTCATATTTTAATGCCAAGAAAGTATATTCCCCACTGTTAAATATCTTTTCTTGCCTTTTGCTGCAACATCAGTTGCTGGCTTTAAAACAGGCTTTTCCCCTCCTGGTGATAATTAAAAACAAACTCAGACCATTTTTCAGCTGTCACAGCAACCAGGACAATCGAAATACCAAATATTTGCACACCCAATCACAGCTTTGTTCCTGTAGCCAAGGCTCTCTGTAAAACCCAAACATGTTTTTCTTTTGTCTAGAATTTGTTCTGGGCCCACATCCCTAAACCACTAATAAATTATTGCCTTACACTATTGCGCCAGTGTTCCCTTGTGCCACACCACGCAACAAAAGCAGAAATAAGTGCATTTGTCAAAATAGCAGTAACCACTTCCACGTTCTTTGGGCAACTAAAATACCAAAGAACAGATGCTGCTGCATTTTTGTCCCAGAACTAACATTCTTTGTGCACCTTTGACTCACACTCAGGGCTGCACAGTATGTCCACATTACCATATATTGCACATCACCTTCCCATCCGCTGCTTTTTGCCAGAGGACTTGTTATGAATCCCACGAATCCCCGAAAACTACCTGAATAATAGGAGACGGTGGGCTGGCTTCAGATTTTGATTGTCTTCAACGACTTTTTTAGGATGGTCATTTATAAAGAGATTTATATATAAAGAGGCAAGAGAAAATAGCCTTCAGACAAAGCATTGGCCTCTGAAAAGGAGGAGCCAGGACAAACAGCCCCCAGAACAGAATCAGCACTTGAACAAGTTTGTGTGTGTTTTTACTTACAGCTAAAAAGTACATTGGTGAACAACATGGTTTTCCAGGTGCATGGTCCCATGTCTGCTTCTGTCTGAGCACATGTGGTTTTTCAAGACAATTCACATGGAATTCTTATTATTTTTCTGTCATTTCTGTGTTGCTTTACCAAGATCTTATTAACAAGCCATATAGAAAGTGCAGACATTAAGAAAACTCCAGAAGCTAGCACACAACACTATGATTCTAGTGTTCTCATCTGTTCAAAAGAGTTGAGCACTAATGTTTTTATAGAAGTAATTATTTAAAAAGCTTCACAGCTTACACAAGGCTCCTTGTGCAGCATTTTATTAAGTTCCCATTTTAGTGACTAAGCTCCTCTTCTCCATCCAGGATGAGGGGGTAGCATGTCGTCTTGAAAGCATGAGTAACAAAAAAATCTATCCTTTTTGGTTTGCATGCACAGGGCTGAGATTCCCTTCTACTCCACTGAGGGAATAAAGAAATCATAGTGCAATGTGAATGTCTGGGGCAGGGAGGGACACCTTACAAAAGGAGACAGTTGCATTATCTGGTGACACATGTTCAAAAATTCAACATGCTTCTAGTGTAGAAAAAGGAATGTCACTTCAGAAACTTGGAATTATTCCCCACTGTTAAGATCTTATTTACTATCAGCACAAGTCAGCTTCTGGTATAAGATACCAGCACCTTTATTTTCAGTACAGTAAGAATTACAGACCAGCAATGCATATTCTTTAACGAGACCTAAAGAAAAATGTGTATTTCAACAAAATTAGGTA
Source organism: Agelaius phoeniceus (assembly GCF_051311805.1). Lineage (NCBI taxonomy): Eukaryota > Metazoa > Chordata > Aves > Passeriformes > Icteridae > Agelaius > Agelaius phoeniceus. Next base: position 42,010,454 of record NC_135265.1, read on the forward strand.
ACTTTCGTACCTTCTTTTTTTCTCCTTAAAGTCATCATACTGACTTTCTCAGAGACTGCATATAATTCCTTGGGGAGCATGAAGGGATGGTGTCTACCATGACCCAAAATGCTAACACAAAAGCAAGGTAGTTGTCTAAATTAAGAATTAGGTACTCACCTAATTTAACATAGTAAATTATCCCATTTGCCCCTCCACACAGTGAAATACAAGACCAATAATTGTCAGTTATCAAAATTATTTTTCTACCTGAGACTCCTTTTTGTGAAGCCTGATATGGCTATGAAATAAAAGCCACTGAGCCCTATCAAAGTCAACCCAACATTTTTCCCACGTACATCTTGCCCCCAGACAATGTTCACTCTAGCTCAACCTTGCTCCTCTCCTCATTCCCAGTGAGCTGTTTTATCTTTTTTTTTTTTTTATTCCCAACTGAAACCCAACATATGTTACAAACCTCTGTGATTAATGCATGGGCAACCAGGAAACTGAAAGAACAAAGCAGAATCTCTAGGGCATCAAAAATGTGCAATTCTATTGCAGTCTGAAAGGGTGAAAAATGAAAGGAAAAATAATGATTTGCACCTATGAGTATTTGCAAACTAAACACTCAGAGTATAGGTAATGATGATTAATAACAGTCTGAGGTAAGTAGAGCTAGACTGCAGTCAATCCCTAGATAATTTAAGGTCACTTGAAGGGGGAACAGTAGACTGGGCACAAAATTTAGGAACCATTTTCCAAGGATTTGTTACCTCAAAGGAAAACACGAAATAAAAGATCTGCTAACCTTGGGCCTAAACCCTTAGAGATATAGATATAGCTCAGTATTCAGAGGCACAGATGAAATTTTCTTCTCCTGTACACCAAATTGCTCTGAGGACTGTATTCTTTCACCAGTCTGACCAGGTATTCCCTACTTACCATGGTAAATGACACCATTTCCCTTAGTGCCACATCTACCTATAAATCACACACAATCAGAAAATAAAAGCAGGGTAAAGTACTTGCATGTTTTTGTCAGGGTTCTGCACCAGCACAGATAATCTTACAGAGAAGGAGAGAGAGCAAGAACAATGTTTTGAGCTTTGAAAGCAATTATGATCTGCTACACAAAACTTATCCATTAAAGTCTGATAGATTCCACTTCCTTTATTGAAAAAGTTCTGCAGAACTCCATAAATACAAATAATCATCCTACAAAAATTTAGAAGTTTTCTGATTGGTCAATGTGCCTAGAAAAAGTTCTCAACATTAATCAACATTCACCTACAGAATTCTGCCATTGAAGTCACAGGGAGTTTTATAGCTAAATTCACCTGTGATGGAGTTAGACTAACCCATGTTTCCTTATAAATATCACTCATTAAATTATCTATTAAATTTGAAAGGAAGGTCTGAATATATGTTGAATGGATATGCTGAATGGATATCAGCCTCAAGTTTCAACTAGATTAGAGAAATGCTTCTCAGTTATAATTTTCTTAGACTTGTAGATATTTCTAACCATATTGACCCCTTTGGAGAGTAACAAGAAATCCCTCCCTTGTATGTATGAAAAAGAAACACATTCCATCTCTTTCCTCCTGAAACTCTTACAGCTAGAAAGGAATCTGTACTTAAATATCTGAAGCACAAAATGAAATCCAAAGTCCTATAAACAACTTTGTATCTCACAACACATGAAGGGGCAGGATTTCCTCCCACTCATCCCCAAAAATATTTTTGACACCACTCACATCACACAAGTATAAAGACTGTTTAATCACACAGATGATGCAAGATGTACACTTTTTCTGCGGCATTAATAGTAATTGATTTTTTCTGAACATTTCTGAAATTTCTTATGAAGCAACAGCAAGGAAGGACAGTTTTATGTGAAGAAAGGACAGTTTAGGGCCCAGACCTTTTTTCTTCTATCTGCAAATTCAATGTTTACCTTCAGTTCCTGAAAGAAGTGTTTGATGCAGCAGGAGAGAAGAGCAGCTCCCCTCTCCTCCTAGTGAAGTTGGTGATAGGAAACAGAAGAGTGCTAACGTAATAAGTAGATACTAATTTAAGTGGACACAAGCTTAAGATTTATTGACCTGAGAGCAAGAGGTCAATATTTATTCAGAGAACAATAAATCTTTATACTTCCTTCTAACAGATGTTAATCCAATGTATTATTAAATCCATCCTATTAAAGTTAATTAGACTGTGTGTCCTCTTGAGCCTTGTTGCCAATAGTCATTAGTATTGCATGGGTCATTATTACTGTGCTTTGATAATTAAATCATATAATATTGGATAAAATTAAATATATGGGGATAGAAATATTTATTTTCCTGTATCATGACCATATCGTTGTGCATTTCATTAGGTTCTCCTTCATGCTACTATAGACCTTTCTTACATTGTTCTGCCAGGACCAGCACAGCTAAGGACTCAAAGGTTCTGTTTAACTATGCCATATTTCAAACTTTTTCATTTGTCTTAAAAACCTGATGCTCTTAAGGCCACAACAATCTATTTGTCATGCTCTAGGCAGGTAAGAAGGAGAGACACAAATCAGTACGTAGCTACTGCTAGGGAAAAGAAAAAGAGAAAAGGAAAACGAGCCATACTCTTAAGTATAAGTATGCTATAAGTGAAAATTTCCTTCTATTTTGGAGTTTTACAGTGCTTTCTATCCTCACATTTCAATGTACTTCTTAGATAAGAAGAAATACTATTATCTCCACTTTAATCTCTGAAAGGAACTGAGTCACACAGAAAGGAAATAATGACTGAGATCTTAATCACAACTCTATGCCCAAGCTAGACGTTACTCAGGTACATTAGTGAGCAGGACAGGGTATTTTTAGTGCAAATTGGCCTTGCAAACATTCTTTCAGAATGCACATAAACTCATCCAATTTGGGTCAAAGAGGTTTCCTTTCTGGAGGAGGCTCAGCTGAACAGCAGCAGCAGAATGCGATGCAGAGTGCCCCCCTTGCAGTGCAGATGCCAGCTCTGCCACAGTGCACACCCAGGGCTGCTGACTGATGTGAGCTTCACTCTTGGTGAAGGCTCAGTGAGGGATCACAGAAAATCAAATCCTGGTCACTCCATCTTCTTTATACCACACACATCACTAACACAGACTACAATTTCCCAAGTTCCACCTCTGTATATTGACTTAGATTGATCTTTGACAGTATTTTTCCTTCAGGACCCACTCTGTTTACAGACTGCAGCTGGTTATTTTTGTAAGAGCCTCGCACATAAGGGGAGCAACAGCTTGAGAGGAAGTGTTAGGTACATTGAACTTTACAACATGTTACCCAGAGACACAGCCTTCAGCACTGAGGATAAAATGTGCAAGTAGGATTCTATTCCCATCCTTTTGGCAGTGTAAAGGTTAGACATCTAGCCTTTACACTGCTAGCCATCTAGGCTTTGCCTTTAGTTAAGGGAGAAAAAGAGGCACTGCTAGGGAGTGATTCATCTCGTCCTAGAAAAAGACAGGCCTTAAGACAGATGAGCTCAGTTTGGAAAAGCTTCTCTCCTCCCACATGGGCTTCAGAGGATGACCTCTGCCTAAGTTTTAGCTGGCTAAAGCAAGGTGAGATGAAGTCCATGCAGGTATTTCATCTTGAATCAAAGCTATCTAAAACCCATGTTCCTCTGCTGTTTCTAATCTGAGGTGGACTGACCCAAAAGCTGCACTGGATGAAATACAGAGGGGGGATATCCAGAGTACAAGAAGATTCAAGGGGAACCAAGTGTGAAAAATGCATTATGCGATGCTTAGGTGCAGAACCAAAGGCATGAACAGAGAGAGGTCAGGAGGTCTTTTCCAACCTAAGTGATTTTGAACATTAAAATACAGGGAAAATAAGAATAACAGGGCAGATACAAACAGACAGATGGTCAGCACCCTTACCCATCTCAATCCCACATCTAATCACTGCAGACTATCCTTAATTCTTATTGAATCAAATTTCTTTCTTCTGTGTGGGTGTGTGAACATTAATAAACTCCAAGATGGACAAGCCAGATGGCAGGACAGGAGGTCTGAATACCTGCAACCAAGGCGTCAGCAACTGGAGAGACTCAGCTACGATTTCCAAAACCAGCTACTAGAGAGAAAGGAATGTACATATATTTCAAGACTTCAGTCCTTACCAGCTGAAGAGAATATGATTGTTTGCAGTGCCCATGTCTGTATGACATGATTTTAGATGTGTTCATGGGGATGTTCGTGCCGGTAAAGCCAATGCTCTCTGTGTTGATCTCTGCAGCCAGCTGTGTGTATATCACATGTTTTTTGTGTGTTTGTGTGTGCATGCACACACGTGTGCACACGGGCACCTCTTGGAATTTGTGTACTCACTGGACTTGAGGACAGGGAATCACAGTGCTCTCACACCTATTGAGCTGAAAAAGGAGGAATGTTGCTGGGCCCCAAGGCCAGCCACCTTTTGACATTATACTGAATTGCCTCTGCTCTGAAGTCTTTTCCATGGCTGATAACCCAACTCAAACCATTCTGTGAGTCTGTGGTTTTCACTGAAATGGTAGGGATCTGTGCTTTGAATAATTTTCTGTATATAAGAAACAATTCACATTTTATCCCAGGGGCATCCCATTGGTCCCACAAATGCACACTGACCATTAGAAAACTCTGGGGTGAAGCTTCATTTGGCATTAACTTGAAATGCAACTTCAGACTAGGATTAAATACACATATGTTTTTACCTCATTATTTTTTCACATGTTAAGTTCTCTAAGATCAAAAACTTAAATTGTAGAGAATGAGGCAATGTGAGGTTTACATTTCTGATGCTGTTTGAGCAAGAGCCATCTTTAACCAAGAACAGTTGTGAGAATACGTGCAAACACCATCCTAAGGGTGTGCCTCAACTCTCTTGACGCTATTTCCCTTCTATGTTTGGAGCCAGTTTTTATAAATTTAGCACATACAAATTCTTTTGGTGCACTGCTGCCAAGCTGGCCATGTGCACATGCAAAGATTAATTTTTCCTGAAAGCACAGATTATGTGCATGCATATATTACAGAAATGTATACATGCAGCTGTGCAGGACCACTTTGGAATGAAAGTCAGGGTTGCAGTGGATGCCTCCAAAAAACACAAACACAAAAAACAAGCCAAAGGAAAAGCTCCATCTTGTACATGACACAGTTCTCCAACAGGCTACAGAGCAAATGACTCTGCCATCTAGCATGGCTATAGGCTACTGCCCTCCTACAAGCTCCAAACTGTGGTTATTTTACTCCACTCAGATGATTCTCATTATGACTGGGATGAGTGCTGAGTGAAAAAGTCAGTGTATGAATCATATCATCAATTCAGTTGTCTGGAATTTTGCTTTTCCATGCATTTCCTCGTTGCTACACAGATATCAGTGTAAAACATGTTGTAGCTGCATCAAGTTTCCTTTTGCTCTTTTAACCCTACAATTGCCTGTGAGCAGATACGTATTTGCTGCTATCCAGCTTCCTAACCACTGATGATCTGTGCCTTCACTGCCTGCCTCACAGAAGTCACAAAGAGTCACAAATATTTACACTGAGGTTAAATCCAAGGGGGATCTCTATATCCAGCTTCTAGGCTAAAGACTCTGCACTCAGTGCCTGTGAAAGAGAAGCCTCAGGAGAAAAAAAAAAAAAAGAAAAAAAGAAAAGACAACCCAGATGTTCTGTTTAAGCCTAATTTAAGCCATGCCATTGCTCCATGCACCATCAGATCTCATCCATCTTTCCATACATGGAGGTGGCTCCAGAGCACTGCATCTTTTGCCATAGCCATCACCCATGGCACCTCCTCCCACACTGGAGCAGAATTAGGGTTCTTTCCACCAGCTTTTAACCTTGCCAGAGGAAGGATGTATGCATGTGAGTGGCTCTGAACTCTAGTCACAAGACAGGCTTCTGCTTTCTTACAGATTTATACAGAGAACAAAAAAGAACTTTTCCCTGCTATTAACATTTACTGTTCATGTGATGCTCTCCCTCTTTTATCTGTTTATTTGAACGATATTTTTTTGGCCCATAATAGCTGTAGTACATTCCAGTGTGTGTTGTACATCGTCATCTTACAGTCCTGTGTTTTGTACATTTCCCTCTTGCTATCTAAACACTGCACTATTGATATATTCTACCTACAGTCACTCTCCACTGTACTGTACTAGATTTCCCCTTGTCCCAGATATGTCTGGGTCCACCTATCAGCCTCCATTCCTGAATATTATACCTTGCCTTTTTCAGTAAAAGAATATTTTTGACTGATTCTCTTCAGTGGAATGCCTTTTTTCCAGCTACAGAATCCAAAACACATCTTGCAATCTTCCCTTGAAGCCAGTAGTAATCTGAAAGTGCAGGACTAGAGCAGGTTTTATCATTTCAGGGTGGGCAGTACAGAAATGGTTTTCCCTTGGTTTGTTTTTAATCTTATAAAAAACTGTAATCATGTTTTCAGAATAATGCCCCCCGGCTTTTTCATTACTACCTTGTCTTAGCCAATGGTAATCAATCTGCAAATTCAGAGACTTAAGTTTCAATCCATATCAATTATTTCAAGAACTAGTATTTTTGAATTCCTTTATTATGGAAACAACACTAACCCCAGCTTGAAGTTATGGAATGTTTGATTCATATTTTACGATCTGACAGAGAGAAGCACTTCCTACACTTTTATCCAACAACTGATTTAAAAAATCACAGTTGGAACAGGATATATGAATTTAGCAGAACCTCTAGCTTAATCTCTAAGATGATTCTACTAAATAAATTTATCATTACTGGACAGCCAGAAAAGTTTAAAAGCTTAGCAGGAAGATCAGTCAGTCTTGTGCTTTCATTTTCCAATGTCAGCTGTGATTTTGGGGAGAACACAACTTGGGCTGCTTTTGATCACCATCTAGTGCATGAATTAAAGAACTGCAAAGGTTTAAGGACTGACTTACTGATTTAAAGTTAAGCAGCAGCAGGATTAACAATTCTTTTCATCATTTCTAGAAGACCTCAAATAGGCTTAGTGAACTTGAAAAAGCAGGAATTTCCAGATGCCCCTAGCTGCCTGATGAAAGTCAGTTGTTTCATGAAAATTCTGTTTTCTAGTAGTCTTGACTATGATGGTCTAGGGATATAAAGAAAGCAGGACCTGCATGGTGAAATAGTGTTTTTATCAATCCAACTTACTTAGTGAGAAGGAGCAACATGGTTTCAAGCAAGGAATCCTTTCACCAAGCCTCTTCCATGTGCTTAAATGCTACATTCATTTCATTGTTTTCTGATTTGTTGTCAAGTCAGACACATTATTTGCAAAATTCTTCACTTACAAAAATTAACTGTGTGCATTGTTACACCTATAGCCCACGTTCTGATTGTACTTCAACATTTATCCATGCAATGGGGAGGACTTCAAGCCTGGTAAACCAGGAGGATGACTGGGCAGAGGAAGACTATCAGTACCACTGGGGATAAAAGCCCCTGGCAGCTTTAGGTGTTGACCATTGTAGATGACTCAGGACAACTTGGACTACACTTTTTGGCAGTGCTGGCCAACCAAGGCCAATTCTTGGATAAGAGACTCGCTTTTCAGAAGTCATACTGTGGCACCACCCACAGAAACTCAGTATCTTCACCCTCAGGAATTTACTTTAAAAGATCAAAACAGAAAATACGTCTTTACTAAAACATGCTTATACCTTCAATATTAAATGTTAATATTATGAATTTCCATCAAAAATTAGCAGGAGCTTCAGGAGACACTGGGAAGAAGACTTTGCCTGAAGAGAGCAGAATAGCCTTCTTTTAAGGGAAAAAATGCTTCCTTTCCCCAATTTTCTTATGAGGCCAGGTGAAGGAGCACTCAAAGATGCTTCAACACCATGACTTACCAGTAGCCTATAGATACTAGTAGTTATAGAATATCTACCCATGCTAATAACCTCATACAGCAACAAACCAGAAATAATGTCTATAGGTATCCCTTTACATCTGAAATTCAGACCATCAGCTGAACTCTCAGGGAAAAAGCAAAAACAAAACAAAAAACCCCACAAAACAAAACAAAAAAATAGCACTCAAGTACTGTTAAAAATGTATACTAACTCCTCAAGTATTACTGTGTTCAGATTCCATATAAGGCACTCCAATGCCTAGGAGGAACTGTAAAATCCTCACAAGTTTCACATTTTATTAGACACTGATCTCTCAATGGTAATTATTCAATACATCTTATTCAAGGTAAATTTTTAGTCTAAATCTTGCAAATCAAGATATAACTTTAAACAAAGGATTGAAAGGGAGAAGAGAAGAGAAGAGAAGAGAAGAGAAGAGAAGAGAAGAGAAGAGAAGAGAAGAGAAGAGAAGAGAAGAGAGAAAAAGAAAAGAAAAGAAAAGAAAAGAAAAGAAAAGAAAAGAAAAGAAAAGAAAAGAAAAGAAAAGAAAAGAAAAGAAAAGAAAAGAAAAGAAAAGAAAAGAAAAGAAAAGAAAAGAAAAGAAAAGAAAAGAAAAGAAAAGAAAAGAAAAGAAAAGCCAGTGCTGCCGAGAAAGTGGGAGATAACTCATGCTTGATAGTTTATTCTTTAACAGCTCATGCCTTCAAAACAGAGCCTGCAGTATTACTGAGGAAATTATGTTGATTTAAGAAGTGGAAGGAATTTCTTGCCCCCCTCAAACAGGGGTTTTTTCCGTGACAGCACCAAAGGGACACGAGCAGCCCGAGCGCTAATGAGCAGCCTGAGCGCATTGCTGTCGTTCTGGTGCCCCCCGATGGTCACCGCGCTCTAGCACTGCCTGCGGATGGAAATCCTGGAAAAGCCGCGCTCCAGAGGGGACCCCCAACTGCTCGTGTAGCTCTTCAGCCGGACCCGAGCCCTGAGCCCTGACACAGCGACGGACACAGCAGAATTCCCATCCTTGGGATCCAGAGCGGGGCATCCAGGGCAGGTCCTCCAGCCAGGTGCTAACCACTTCCAGCACAGCACCTTGGCAGCTTGGGCAGTGCACTCAACACAACCACCTCATAGCTGTTGTTGGTTGTGAAAAACAGCCTGATTCACAAGCACAAATGCTACACAGAATAGTCTGAGTTGACCTTTCAAGGTCATCTGGTCCAACAACCCTGCAGCAAGCAGGGAAACCTTCAACTACATCAAGGCTGTTCAAAGCCCCATCCAGCCTGACCTGGAATCTTTCCAGGGATGGGATGGCTGTACAAATCTACATTACATTAATCAAATCAAGGCATCATTCAAGCAACCAAGACACATGGATACCCAGCACAGGCCTCTTCTCACCTTCCTTCCCCAGCAGTCACCCCCATCCCGTTTCCACACATCGACCCATCACATCCACAGACTCTAATTCATACAACAATCAGTTTTGCACACCCTGTCCCAACTGACCAGCAGACCCAGTATGATATATCTTCATTTCCAACCATATTGTGGCTCAAAGAAATTACTCACTGGTCTCTAAATCAGCTCTTCCCCCTGTGAAATCATCACAACTTAACTATACTCAGCGATGCCTAAGGAAAAAGATGGTCACAATCACAAAGACTGCTTTAACAGACTTAATTTCAAAAAAACTTCAGGTGGAAAAGATAGATGAAGGCTTAAAGCTCTTTAAGAAGAGATTAGATGGCCAAAAGCTGCAATCCTTCAATCAAGAAAGAAGACAGCTTTATCTAAAAGCCCATCCCGATTTATTGGCAAAGGGAAGACAGCAAAGCAATATTTAACAAGCTGAAAGAGGGAAGTAGATCAGATAGCAATCAATACAGATGTGACATGAAGAAAATTTATCAGAAGGAAAAGAAAACCTTGATTGACAGGACTAAGGAAAGAAGAAGCAGTTTAGTATGTACATTAGGGATGACTGAAGCCCTATGCATGGTTAAATCATTAAAAATGCAGGTAAGGCAGAAATGTTCAATAAGCTTTGTTTTTCTACCGGGAGAGATTCCTACCACAAATCTGATGAGCTTTCCAAGCCATCAGCAGCCATCAGGATGCTAAAGATCTACTGCAGAGAAATTTTTTGGTCTGTCGGCCTGGATGGCTAAGATTAAAAACAGTTCACTGAAACTGTGGGCAATTTTTGAGGATAGTGTGGCAATTTCAGAAAACAAGCACTACTATTAGAAGTGGTAAGGAGAAAGACTGAGTGAAATAAGATTGCTTAAGTCAAGGTGAACCTGAAGTTAAAAAAGAAAAGCTCATGGTGGATTCAATTTATAATGAGTTAAAGGGTAAGAATACATAGAAATTCTAAAATTTATAGAAACAGATTCAAAATGTAGTCTTTTGTGTTCAGTTATATTTATATCTTTTCCAAGCACCATTTTTTTGGGTCAGCCCACCTTCATTATTTTGCTGATATTCCAAGTTTTCCTGATGATTTATTTGCACTTAGAGCATTAATGGGAAAGCCTTACACAAGCCATTTAAATGAAAAATAGCAGGAACAATTCACACAGGAACAGCACAAAAAAATTAGGACCACACAATAGGAATGAAGTAGAACCAAGAAAGATTTGAATAACTAGCATATCTCCCTACACAGGAAAAACAAAATGTCAATCAAGCATTACTGCTAGCAAGACTCCACAGAGATCAGGATTAACCTTGATGCTGATCCTCACTGTTGGTTTTCTGAAAGTCAATAAATGACAGCTGATACCATTTGCAAGTGAGAGACTCACAAAGGGAGAAAAATGAGGAAGACAAGCCATTGCACAGACCTGGACTGCTCAAACTCACTCAAAAGGTAAGTTATGCATGCAAAGAAAAAACCCAGAGACAGCTCAAAATGGATGACTACCCCAAAAACAGTGACTCTGAAAAGACTGTAGCAGTCAACAATAAAACAAAATTCATATGAGCTTCCAGGTCACACATCAGAAGCCAAAAATCCTTCCTGGTAAGAAACTGACTTCTCTGCAATTGCTTCCACTCTACACCCAAGCCAAAATCAGCTTTTAAAAGTTCAGTCAAGAGGCAGACTACAAAGTTTTATAATTAGGTCATTTATGTGAGTGCTTTAAAACAGTCAAGATTGCTCTTGACTGTTTTAAACAAAGATTCACAGATCATAGGACCACTGGTTTATCTGGGATGTCAGTTTGTTTTCCACAGGCCAATGGAAAAAATACCCCAAACCACCCAAGATGTCCTGAGAATTTATTTTGTTCTCAAATTTGTAATTTATGCACACAAGAAAACTTTTCATTTCAGCATTAATCACCTTTTTTTTTTTTTTTTACAGAGCCTCCCAAAGAAATACTAGTAGAAGAAAAAATGTAATATGATCCACAATTTTATAAACAAGTGCACAGTTATTAGGGAGACAATTTTATCTCCACATACAGTAGTGGAAACAGAGGTGCTGGCATAGTTCAGATATTTGTTGGGGTTTTTTACAATAATGAAAAATGGGAAGGATGATGATGACAGCCACAGAAATAACTCAATGTCTAATGAAGACCTAAAGATATGAATCTATTTAGTTTATAAATAGAAGAATGAGAGGTGACTTGATGATAACTTATGAGCAAAAGGGAAAAACACATTAGAGAAGGCTATTTTAGTGTGGATAAGTATTTTTTCACCACCATTTTGTACAGGAAGGCTAATTAGCTATTGAAAGGAGGGACCAAAGAATGTGCTAGTTTTACCATTCCTTGATGTTTTCCTGTCAAGAATAGATGCCTTTCTAGATGTGCTTATACAAAAGTCACTGGTCTACCCAGAGAAGAGTCTCCAAAATACAGAGCTGGCCAAGTAGACAATGACAGTACGCTAAAACAACCTCTAAACCATTCTATTATTGAATATTTGTGAACTATAAATTAATAAAAGAATTGCAATTCTTTTTTAGAGATGCTGCACTTGCCCAATAGCCCACATCCTTTGAAGCTCCACTGACATGAAAGTTCCCCATTTATGCCTCATATAACAGAGTGAATATTTCCCCAGATAGGCTAAGCCAGTGGTGAAATTGTCACCCATGTTTCAGACTACAGTGGAAGTTTACTGTGAGGCAAAATAAAGACTTATTCTGTTCAGCAGCTGCTCCTTTCTGGCTGATAAAACAGGAAAAAAAAATCTTATTTTCCATCAAACACATAGTAACTCATGTTGTAGCAGTCCATTAATTAACGGTGAAACTCAAAGATTTTATTTTCCTTCTGTCCAACTCACTAGAAAATGATGCCAAAAAATCACTATGCTATTTATCTTATAATCACTATTATTGCACTATGGTCAATTCACTGCTGTTATTTATTGAACATGTCAAACACAACAGAATGCTAGAAGACACTTGTTTCATTCAGAAAGCACAGCAGGTACCAGCTGGCAGGGCTGGCACCCCCACCAATACCACCAGAAAGATTTGTAACCAGAAGGAACTTTAATGAGTAGTGTAGAAATGGTTCATTTAAAAAATCACCACCAACAGACCACACTACTACTCACTGTTCATTTATCCACCTGCAAATTCTGCTATTCAAGTACCTTTATATCTAAAGCACTCAGAGAAAGTCCTATTACCACACCCTTGCAGAGGGAAAGGCACCAAGAAATGGTGCCTTCCATTCCACATTGCAGTTTAACTAGTGCAAAATCAAGATAAATCATGCATTAACAATTAACAACTACTCAGAATGATTTTTGCTTGGCCATGCTCTTTACTTTCACTCTCAGTGAGATTCCTCCTATGCACAGGAGCAAGGGGAGGGGTAGATATTACTGTTATCCTACACATACCCTTCAGCATTGAAATACCAATTATTAGTGAGATTAATTAGTACATATAACCATCATAAAGGAATATATATAGCCATCATGTATCCAGCCAGTGGCTCTGGTGGGCAGTTCCCTTACCAGTCCCTAGTGCACCCTAAAATGCTCACCTAAAAATCACCTCAGTCATCAACCCCATTCAGTTCAAACTCCCGCTGTACAGACCCTCTGAACTGCATCCCAAAACCCTCCCAGGGCCAGGGAGGCACAGCTTGGGCAGCTGCAGGAAGGCAGCTCTAGGAGCAGCATTACAGGCACGGGGTGAAACAATGCAGTGCAAACCTGATGGTCCTCGAGGAGCACCATTAAATATCATGAGAGGGGAGTGACCTGGGCTGCAGGGCTGCCTCACTGCCCCAGCCCTGAGGGCTCCAGGTCAGCCAGCACAGCCTGCACCAGCCCAGTTCTGGCACAGGCACACATTGCAGCCCCAGCACACCAGCCCTGTAATACTCAGTCAAGAAAGCTTCAAGGGTTTCAATCTTGCCAGGATTCCTACAGTTTCATCTGAAGCTTTTTTTCTCTGCCTGGGTGCTGGAAAAGTCAACCTTCCTTCTACCACATTTAAATAGGAAAAGAATTTATCCCTTGTGCAAACCACAGAGCAGCAAGTCCACAAAACCCTTCTGTTACTGCTGTTTTTCTGAGACAAAACTATACATCCTCACCATACCCACACAGTACCACCTGTGCAGCTTCAGGCTTGCAAATTATTGCTTTCCCATCACCAGGAGACCAGTTAGGATCCTTCAGAGAGCCCCTGAGGCTTCTCATATGAAAGGAGTAAATTCAGAGCTGGCAGACAGATAGATCAGCTTCACAGACCCAGAGAACATGTTCAGTGCTCCTGAGGGACTGTTCTGCAGACACCCAGGACAGAGATGAGATAGCCATGAGTCAAGTGTACTGGAGATACTCTGAAATGCTAATGTCTCTCAAGGACTGTTTTTCTCATTTGCAGAAAATTAGGAGTTGGAAGGGGCTAAAAAAGGAGTTTATTGTTCCCCTGAATGTCAGATAAAATAATCTAAGTCAGTGCATTAAAATATTATTAAAATTTATTATAAAATAATAGATGATAGGGCTTTTATTCAGGTAAAAACAGCACAGAATGAAGCTTCTTGGGACCTCAGCACTCCAGTACTTAGACATTCCCAGAATGCTTCAATTATTGAGTTCCCCTGTGATATATGCTGGGTTTCATTTTGATCCACAGGCTATTAAACATGATCTATGATACTTTCAGAAAAGCAGTAGTTTGGAGTTCAACCTGTAACTCGAACTTTTTTTTCTTCTATCATTGGTTATTAATGTGCATATGGCACCAAGAGAGCAGAATGAAGGGGTGCACAGATATTCAGGAGCACAGTGCTGCTTTAGGAGAACAAAGTGCATAAGGTCAGGCAGAACAAAATGTGCTGAGTGTCTTCAAATTCTGCTTTCTTGCTAAAAGCAGTTCTCTTCCCAGAGAGGCACAAAAGGCCATTTAAAATATTAGCCAATATGTTCTAACTCCAAAATGAAGCAAAGGAAGTGTAATTAGTCCCATTTAAGCAGAGGAAAATACATGCTGATTGGGCAAACAAGTGCTATATAGTCAGGAATCTGAATGTACTTTTTCATTGTCAGGGTGATGAAACACCTGCCCAGGGAGGTTATGGAGTGTCTCATCCTTGGAGATATTAAAAAGTCACCTGGACATTGTCCTGGACATCTGACTCTAGGTGTCAGGAGCTCAAAGACCTCCAATGCTCCCTTCAAACATCAACTGTTCTGTGATTCCTTTTACAAGTTTTTTTACAATGAAGTTACATAATACTTTATGTTATTCCATCCTCTCCCTTTCAATAATAATCTTCCTTTATATGATCCCAGGGGGTAAATACACACCCATATACATGTGTATGCATAGGAACACACGTGCATTTGCATTGAAACACTGCAAATGGACAATTCTAAAGAGTTTCACAATGTTGCATTACAAAATACGATTTTTTTTTTCATTTCTGTAGCAGTAATGAACAAAAATGCAATACTGTTCTGTGGAGCAACATGACTCCAAGTAAGAAGTACTTATTTTTGTTATGCTATTGGGAAATGATGAAAGGTACAAAATAGGATGACATTGTAGTGCTCTTAATGCAAACAAACAAACAAACAAAGAGACATGAAAAACCCTTACATTCATTATAAATTCCCTCCTCTTTTCTATACTCAGAAAATAGTTTAACATTTGCTTTCAAAAAATGTCATAGTTGACATAGTTTTCAGATTAGCTTTTTCAATTGTGCCCAAACACAGAGAAAACAATTTTCTGTTGCCAACTAGCTGCTTAATTTCTATGAATTGCACCATTTTCACATAGTCCCCCCAAACATTCACCTTTCTGGAAAAGAAATGGGGTTGTTTTACCCTCTTGGCCTTTCCACAGTTTAAGAGATGCTTAACAATGGGTGCAAAGCATCTGCTGCTCTGGGTAACAGGTTGTATCTATTTGAAAGCCATACAAATTAAAAATTACTGTCTTTGTTCACACAAAAATAGCAAGGAGCTCTTATGCAGTGCTTAAGTGCCCTTTAGTAAATTGAGTCTGCAATAAAGCAGAGAATGCAGTTCCACTGAATCCCCACCACCTCTGTCGACCTATCACTCACAAAATAAGACTTTTTAGACCTTTCTGTATACAAACAGAAAGATTCATTATATGTGAAGCTTTTAACACTGCAAAGATTTGAAAACAGGCTCATTTCAATATCTGAACTGAAAGCTAGAGTGACGCTCAGGTCTAAGCCTGCAAAAATTGTAAGGTATTGGACAAGTGGAACCCATGATTTCCCTGTAGGAAAAGAGTACACCTACACAAAACATATACCACCACCAGCACAGGTGATTTGCTTTGGTCCTGAAAGAACAGTCATGTCAACTGTTCCTTTTTAAACCTGAATTAAGTACCAGATTTAGTCTGTGGCCATGTGGCTCCTGGTACTTGAGCCAGCTAAGATATCATCACAGAGCATTTCATACCATGATGGAAACACACCTTGCAGTCACCTCCTTGGAAGGTGTGGTCCTTTACTTTGAATCTGTGGGTCTCTTGTGATTTTATTTCCTAACACTATTTCTCTCCACTTTGTCTACTGCCCCCAGCTTCATTTCATGCCATTGTGTGTATTACCACATGGAGAAATTATTGGGCCCTCCGTTATCCTTAAAAGGATTTCAAGCAAGAAATGACTAGTGGGAAACCTACTTCATCTCTGGAGATCTGAGCAATCTTACTCTGCAGGTGACTTGGGGAAGATTAAATCCTAGTTCAGCTTGAATGCAACATATGGAGCTGCAGCAGACTCCCTCCCACCAGCTTTGATTGTTTCTGTAGGCTGAGCACCAGGGATCCAGAGACCCCAGTCCCCAGTGTGCCTTGAATGTTAAGTCCCTGACAAAAGTTGCCTTGCACTCTCATCTAGTAAACCATTCAGTATCAAAATCATTGGGGTTCCTTCTCTTTTTTTTTCCTCCCAAGGATTGAGGTGTAGTTTTAGCAGCTGTGCAGCAATGCTTTTAAAATAGAGTTGTTTTGCTGCCAGATGTATTATTTAGTGACGTTGATTGTTGCCTATTTGCATCAATTGAGACAAGCACAACTGGCCTAACATATGTAAAGATTTCTGCATGAATGGGACTGTCTTTCACTGGAGCCCAACTGATACTACACAGCCCTGAAAAGTCAGTCTGCAATAAGGGATAAAATAGAAAGCTAGAACAGAAATGTGACTGTCATGTCATGAATTACTGCAGTATCACTTAGGACTATTATAGAAAGCACAGGCTGGAAGCAGATCACAGCCTTGTCTTATCTTATTACATCTACTGTAGTTACAATAGGGTCATAGAAATATACCTCTGTTCTAGCCCCATACACACACTTGATATGCTAGATATCCCATGAAAGAGCAAGTGTGAGATCAGGTCACTCTCACACACCATTTTACGTGGCTGAAAGTTAGGCAGGTGTACAATCTCACCAATGTAAAATATAAACTGAAGTTCTCCTAACACCTGCGTGGAGTCCTAAGGTGAAATGGGCACTGTCAAGTGCATTGACTCCTACTTCTGATGAAGACTTCACCAGCCAATTCAGAACGTTAGACTAACACTACTACTTCAGTAATCATGCAAGAATAAATACAAAAGAGAAAAAAACCCATAAATTCCAGTTATAATCAGATACACACTCAGAAACCAAAATACTTTACTCTGAATTAACATTTTTTTTTTAAAAAAACATTATTTTTGTATTCTTATAACCCAATTCTATGGAGAATACATGTAAAACAAAGTAATGTTAAATACCCTGTTTAATTAACAGCTACAGTCATTTTTGTACTGATGAGTTATATAAAACTGCAGAAGAAGACACATATTAAAAGGGAAAGTTTGCAAATCCCTCATTAACGAGGTACTGAAACACTGCTATAATTTTTCTCTGCTATTATATTATACTGTACTGTTTTGTCTCATTTATCAAAGCTTAGAACTTTCTTCTTAACAATAACAGTCATTTATATGCAGCCAAACTACAAAAATTTTATTCACCTGCTATGGCATATTACGCAGTATTAGTTGCAAAATAAGAGATGTTGCTACTTAAAAAAAATTAATGCCTATTTATTATTAAACTTCTAAGCATCACCTTCTGCTGAGGAATGGTCAGCAGAAGGTGATGCTACAACCTAAATCCTGATTATTTTCTTGTTACTCATTCTGTGGCTTCAGTGCTTGTTGAGCCTCTCTCCCCTAAGGTCCTTGCCTGCAGCCCTGCCTCCACGGGGCCCCCTGATCTCACCTCTCCTGGAATGCTGCATTTCTGCTCCTCTTGAACACAACACTGAGAATGCAGCTTGGTCCATTCAATCAGGAGGAGATTTGCAGCCCTTCTCTCCAGAAGCCTGTGAAATAGAAATCTAAACCAGCACACAGCATGCTGAGGATTTAGTGTTAGGTTCTTTTTACCTGTATTTAGAAAGAATGCAGCCAATCAAGGATCATGGCACCTCTTAGGTTCCCCTTCTGAATAATGACCTCTTTCCCAAGGGTGCTTCTGACTGCAGGCTGCCTAAGTCATGATCTGGGAGCTCCCTTTCTTGTTCTCCATGTTAAAGATGGTGGGAAACCAGCCAGTTCCTCAAGCAGCTTCTCTGGGTAAGTGCCTTAAGTTTTACAGGGTGAATCTGAAGCTTTTATTTACCTTGATTCTCCTGACAAATCAAATTTCTTCAAAGAACCCCTTCAGAGGTCCCATCTGATATGCTGAAATGACAATCAACCAATCCTCTGTCTAAAAAGAAGATTGCCAAAGCAATCTCTTCCACCTGCGGATTTTTGTTTCTTGAGGTCCACAACAGATTTGAAGGGTGCTTTAAGAGAAAGCAAAGACCTTGAAGGACGGCACTAGTGAAGTCTAGATGGACAACACCCACAGCCTTTCCTTCCTCACTAAGCTGGTCACCTTGTCATGGAAGCCAATGATTTGGCCAATCTAACTCCTGTATATTTCTGTGCAAATCTTACCATTTTTTTCTTATCATTTGTTGCGGCCCTCCACCAAAACTGGTGTCAAACTGAGCTAGATGCTAGAGGCAGTAGGCTACTTGCTACTGTAAAACTTACTTATGTAAGGAAAGTTCACAGAACCCTGTCTCTGCCATTACTCTTCAAACACACACATTAAAATAATAATTTAATTGTTTCCTTCTTCAAGAGTAAGAAAAACACAGGGATGCCAGCAAATCAAATAAAATTTTGCACACAAATCTATTTCAAGTAGAAATACCTTGCAGTGACATATTTAGGACCTTTCTTATGCATAGACCTGATTTCACTGCGTTCAATACTGTGTTTATAACTCATGTAGTTTTTCTCTTGTTCTTCCAAAATGCAGAGAACAAACTTTGTCAATATAACCAACTGGAGGTCTTGTTTTCCCTTCCCATTCAAATCTTGTACCATAATCAATAGGTATTTTAAATACATAAATACGGCTGAATCTGGTTCTTGATTAGGTTGGGGTTTTTTTTTATTTATACTACAAAGATCACAAGATTCAGAGGTTGCCAAGGCAACACCTCTTCAACCTCCTTACATTTATGCTTTGAGATGAAATCTCTCATTAGGCAAATGTATCACAACACCATTCAGGATGACAGGCTATTTTACAAATATGCCTTCAGATAACAGATACATTCTTCTCCAAAATAGGAGAGAAAGGCTGGAATAAGGTTACCTCTCACTAAGGTGAAGAGAGGAAGGGCAAAATGGCATTCCAAGCTATACAGGCTTTAGTAGGACATTACTACTGACTTTGCATCCTGAGCCTTCTATTACAGCCAACACATTTTGTATTACTCGGCCAAAAATCCTCAAAAGGAAAGGTAGGAAACAAAACCAAAAAACACCAACTGCATCACAGAAGTGGAGTCTGAGACTGAGATTCTAGAATTTTGAGATACTGAATCTAACAGTTGTGTATAAAAGCTTTACTGAACCATTGGAAATCTAATACTCCAGCATATGTTTTTTTTTAGAACTACAGAGCAGGCAAAGTTTAGTAAATCACAAAAGGCTTACTAGAAACCTACTGCTGCTTTTTGAACCTAGATTTTGAGGTCTAAAGTGGTACTTAACAACAAACCACTAGCCTTCTTTACTGAGCAGTATTCATTAGATAGTACTCTACCTACAGTCATGCTCCAGGATCATTTGGCAAGGCCAGGGTACTGCAGGAGGAGGGGTCTGTTAAAACAGTTACTTCTGTGCTTTTTGTCTGCAAGACCAATTTCTGAGTTTCACCAGACTACAAACTGATCCAGAATGAGTAAGACATGGCTAGCTGACTGGGTTAGCAGCAGGATGGCAACAGAACAGTTCCAAATGTATCCCTCCAAACTCCTCCTTGTGCCCTAGCACCCTCTGCACTGCCAGGAGGCTTTCCAGAGATGCTATCACTAACAATCAGCTAATTCTAAATTATCTTCATGCATTTCAGTATAAGCTGAGAAAGCTGACTTTTCTAAAGAGACAATTGTTGCAAGAATGTGTAGAGATAATTGTAGGTACGAAGAAAATATGAAAATTGAAATTATATCTGCTTATGTGCTTTTACTTCTTCCCTCACTCGCATTTCTGCCTTGCACTTTCCAGTTCAGCTTTTCTCACCGTGACCCCGTTATACACGGACCATTCTCAGCAGTAAACAAAATAAATCCCACTGTGTGTCACCAAAGGAAAAGGAGCGAAATTCCCACTGGGGGGCGCATACAGCACTGGCAAAGCCATCGCTCCTTCATCCCGACAATTATGTCAGCTCCAGGTCAGAGACAGCAGGCCCCAGTCTGCAATGACAAAATAACTCCACTGACATATAATTCCAGTTGGCTCTACCAGCAACTCCTCAATTACCACAGAGGGCCCGTTTGCAGGGTTTCTACAAGAAAAAATCTCTCCTCGTTTGTAAAGAATGGCACTGGAAAACACTTTACACTGGGTCGGTAATGGGCTATACCGTGGGCACTGCCTCAGCACACTGCTCAGTGCTCAGGGCACAGACTGCCTTGGACCATCTGACTGCACCCAAAGCCTTGCTGCACTCTTTATAGAACTAGTTTCACTACACAGCCAACTGCTGCTGTAATCCCAAAAGATCAAAGCGGTGTCAGACTGTGGATGTGCACAGAATTCCCAATTTCACACATAACAGAGAAATGTGCCATTCATGCTGTTCTTTACTTCCCCGACCATTGTGTTGTTTTCTCACTCCCTAAATCGTTCAGGTGATGAATCAAATGACCAGCTAGTGACTGTTCCAAATCCTTCAGGCTTCTATCACCCTTCTGTTTTGAATGTAGGAGATTCTGAAGAGCCCAAATTTCACAGCTGAAGTTGAAGGCTCAAGAATTTAAAACAAACAAACAAACAAACAGCCCCAAAAAAAAAAAAAATTAAGCTTCTGAGAGACACATTCTATGTAGGACAACAAGAAGGCTGACATCAGAATCAGGTATCACACCACAATCCAGACAGTCCTGACACATTTCCATATAAAATGGGCCATGGAAACTGGAGAAGAGCCAGTACAGCAGAAAACCTCCAAGGTTATTTTGCATAGGACTATGCAAATTCTTCACAAAGCTGAGGACTTTACATCTGCTTATCAACTTTCACCAGCACTAAAACTCATGTAACTAGCTTTAGAAGACAGCATGTTATTCTGAACAATATTGCTGAACAAGTACTTTAATAAAATTAATTACTTGCCCTAGGGATTTTTAAGACATATGTTTTCTTAATTATTGTCAGTTATGCAGGTCTACAAAAAGGAAGATTGATTTCTGGATAAACAGAATAACTGGGATGTTAAAATGTGGTGTGAAAAGAGAAATTGTGAATGAAAGCATTTTAATGCTCATTTAATGATATTATGGGAACATTCAGGAACTGCTTGCAATCAAGAAACTGTCACAGCCCCATCTGTCAATCAACAGCACCATGTAACAACCTCTGCAGCCTTAATGCTCTTATCATTTACACCTTGCTGATCAGGATGGATTCCTTCTTGTCCAGCAATATATTTGTATTGATTAATGTAATATAATAACCATGATGGTTGCATCAGCAATGTTAAAACAAATTGATCTTAGCTGAAAAAGTCAAGTCAGTCTTATTTTTTCTGATCAAGTGCTGTCATCTCATCTGCTCACTGATACATATTGTGCCCCAAACTGGCCCTCAGCATCCAAAAAGTAGAGTAACCCAGACCTATCCCTGTAGAGAATCAGGAAGGTGAAATAACATGTTTTCACTGTGAAACAGGCTCACTTCTGTAGTGTCAAACTACTTCCCAGCAGTGTCTAAAATAACACAACTAACAATAATCATTTGTTGTTTCCTCCAGGAGAGAAATTTGTGCCATTTCCTAGGAAGCTTTTGTCTCTTTTGTACTAGATATTTTTTCAGGCTTTTATGGGGAAGAGTGAAATAGTTTATGTCTTAGAATTTGGGACTTCTTAGGTTTTCATCAGAGGAGATATAAGAATCAAGAAAATGTCACCTTGCCCATGAAAAGAGTGGTTGAGATCTGCAGCAGTGGTCAGTTCTTGGAAGAAATTGCATGCAAGTTTCTTTCCCTCCAAGTTCTTTTCCAAAAACACTTGGAAATCTGTACTTCTAGAATCAATCTATCTATATTGGTACATAAAATAAAGGCAGGTATCTATTCCCAACCCTGACTAGAAGCACCATAGAGTAACAGAGCAAAGAGACAGTAAGTTACACTCCATAAGCCACTCAAATATACATGCTCAAAGCCATTTGCTGTGCTTCATCCTTTCCCTCCTTGGTCCCATCTGTAGCCACATTAATCAAACAGTGACACTTGCAGCATTTTTTCTTCTATGCCTTCCAGTTGCTCATTCCCAAATCCTCACTCCTCCATGAGTAGATGAGCTGTTATAAAGTTCTGTATACACTCTATACATACATGCATGCACATATATATATATACACACACATATCCACATGTAAGGCTTCCACCCTAAGGAGAGGACGGGAAGCCCCAAACAAAAGGAACACAACTTTGTGAAAGGATGGTAAATGCCAAGCCCTTGCCTCCATACTGTGGCTATGCATGGATCTGGGCTACAAAAGTATACTTTCCAAAACAATACAGAGGGGGTTAAGGAAGATCTCTCTCCTAAAGTCACTCCAGCAAAAATTGAAAGCGATTCCTGTGAAAGTTGCTGAAATGAGAGCAGATGTTACAGGAAGCATGTATATAAAGTATGTATGCCTGTTTACATAGTATGCAGATGATATACACATCTATCTTCTAGTTTAAACTTCTAGTAGCAAATTCTGTGAAAAAATAAGCACAGAACACCACAGCTCTTCCAGAGATGAGCGAAAAATGAATTTAATTCAATTCCTCACAGAATAACTTATTTAGTAAAACATAATACCACAATGTCTAGTGGTTTCTTAATTAAGTCTTAACTAATGATTCTCCACTAGTAAATTCAAAATTTTACTGCTGCTTTTTTTCCAAGATGTTCATGATTTTCTATCAGCATGGCAAAGAGTTACCAAGACACTCATCTGTGAAGCTTTTCCCACAGAATTTTCCCATTGTATTCCTGTTGCCATTTATGTTCAACATCAGATATATATTCTTAAGCACTTCCTTGCTTGCATTATCATAGATTATCACAGATAATGCAAGCCAAGTTCCAAGGACAGCACTAAGTATATGAAACAGGTAATGAATGAATAATCTGTCTAGACAAGAGATGCTCCAACACTGCTCCTCTTCTCTCAGTTCTGCCAACTGCTAACAGCTTGGATAGCAAGCTGAATGCTTGTTAATGCTTACATCCCTTATAGTAAGAAAAAAAAAATTAGATTTGTCTAAACTAATAAAAAACTTAAATCTTACCAACATCTAAGAATTAAATCCCCAGTCTGCTGACTGGTTCTAATGGTGAGCAAAGCTGAGGGCTATTTCCCATTCTTATCTGGCACACAGATTAATCAGTAAGCCTCAGGTAACACAGGACACTCACCTGGTGCAGCTTTTGCCAAAATTCAGGTCCATCCTCCATTTTTCTTAAGCTGGGTGGAATGTACCAAAAGCAGACATTTGCATACTCCGGCTAAACAAGAGAACAAGTGATTGTTTATAAGATGTAATAGGGACACATATCACAGCTTTTCAAGGAGTTCTGCTTTATTTTTTGTGAGGGTGAAGCCTTTGAGTTTATACCCTTTCCTTTAAAGTCCTCCTCCAAGTCACCTTTGGTTTCCTTTTTTTTTTGAAACTAGAAATAATTTTTCATATCATCCATTCCTCTTCCTGCTGCCAGGTGCTGCTTTTTAATTTCTTCTTCCTATATCCATCTTTAACACTGTTTTACTCAGTAAAAAACTTTTGCTAGAAAAAGTGTAAGAGAGGCACAGAAGGTAAGTTACAGAATTCATATTTAAAGCAACTTTAAAGAATACATTTTCTTTTTAGTGTTTTGGGGTTTTTACATGGAAATATCCAATTATGCCTTTTATACAAAAAACAAAAAATCAATTTTGTGACCATTTAACACTTTCACACCTCATCATTTTTCTACTGAACAATGCCAATCTCCTCTCATATCATAGAGCACACTATACAGGGCTGGAGTTAATGCTGAATTTCTCGATTTCCACATTTTATAAGAATCTCAAGATCCCTTGCAGGGTGTGCACCAGATCCTGAATGTAGCCTGTCTAATATCTAAGCAGGCCTTTTGAGCAAAGACTGAGACTTCACATGTCTGCTTCTCTCCAGGGAAATTTTGCCTTTAAACTCAGCAGAGTTTGCTGCAAGGCTCCCAGCCATGGCTGTGCACCACGCATTATAAAATAAGGCATTTTGTGCTTATGAGGTTTCTGTATCATACATGATTGAGAAAATGTTCCCAGCAGGCTGGTCCAATGTCTATACATTTCCTGCTAATTTGGAACTTTTTTTTGTTTACCTGTATAGAGAACAATAATATGAGGAATAGATACACTTTGTGATGCCATCTCACACAACCCTTAAATCACTAAGTCAATCTTGACCTCCCCTACTTGCAGCATGGCATTCAGATGGCAACTAGATTTTAATATGGATTATGATAATCCATATTTGGATTGTGAACTCACACACCCCACTCCTCTCCCACATGCCATCCTCATCAGTACCAGAGGAAAGAAAAAAATCACCAGAGGAAAGAAAAAAATCACTCCCAAAAGGGAGCTTGGTAGCTGAACAACCCGATCTCTTTGCCCCGCTGTGGATGTGGCTACTATTATAATCCCAGGCATTCTCCTGAATGAGGAGATCCCACCAACTGAGATGTTCTTCCATGAAAGGCCACTGAGAGCTGCTCATACCATTTTCTGCTTCATTCAAAGAATGCATTAAAGACAGTGAAATCATCAAGAAGAATATCATTGTCAGCAGGAACTGAGCTGCAAACCTGTCGTGTGCTGCTGCTGAATGGAATAAAGATCAGTTCCTAAAGCCCCATTTCTTCCCCCAAAGAGCTTGCTTTGAGTACACATGTAAACACAGACTCTGAAAAGGCAGTGCCTTCCCCATAAGAACAAGGACTAGCTCAGTGTTACAGGGTTTACTGCAAAACTATTTAAAATCAGATGGCAGGAGCAGACAGATGGTAGACATTACCATATTGCCTTTGCCTATATTGCCTCCTTGATTATCTCAGTTTCCTTTCACACATCAAATATATCATTACCCTCTGAAAACACCATTCATCCTAGAAAACAACCCCCAGCCGTGCTTCACACTCTATTTCTGGGTATCTTGTCACAGGTGTTACTCAAGCAGGTAAGCAATTTTACCACAGAAGAGTTCAAGATGACTCAAGCACAAGTTGGCATTTCCAGGCCACAGAGCAATTCTCATTACAGGTTTTTCCTCACTGCATGTATCAGAGGATCATTTTCCTAAGATCCTTGTCTGAAGCCCATCTTCCCTTGCACAGCTGGGCCTTGCTGCCTCATAGCATCTTTTCTTTGAATTCTCATTGCTTATCCCCTGCACTCCTGAAAACTTTCTTAATCCTTTCAACTTCCCAACTCACAGAAAAACTCATAGGACTCAAGAAGATCAACTTCTTTCTCATGGTCTATACTACAACACTCCTCTCAAACCCACTTTAAATCCAGATGCCCTATTACTGTAGGAACTACACAGCAGCCTCTGCTCTTAGCAAGAGTTTTCACATCTACAGCAGATCTGGGCTCTCTGCTAAGGTCCACAATAACAAGAAATGGACACCTTTTAACAGACTTGCCACTTTACTGACCCCATCCTGTGCTGCTGGCCTAAAATTCTTCAACTAATCAGCAGTTTTCAACGTTAAAGAGAAAAGTTCATATTGTATGAATAGTATAAAATATTTTTCATATTTTGTATTTTGTCTAGCCTAACCTGGAATGCTCATGGTGGCACTTACTCCATCTCCCATCCTCCTCCATGTACTCTCTTCCTCCTGACCCCACACAGCTGCCTGTCTTTCATACAAGCACACTTCCAACAATGCAAAGGGTTTTATAAAAATGACAGGTATTTGCAACATCCCCCAATATCAGCCTCACTAACCAAAGAGCTGAGGACAGGTGGAAAAGCAGTACTCAAGCTCTATTCCCTACACCCACCCTCCCCCAAACAAGCTCTCCAAACAGGAAATAAGCTGACAGGTTTAGTAAAACAAGTGAAACACACAACTTTTGGGTAGCTTTTAGGAAGATGGGAGTCAAAGCAGAACTAGGGGAAAAAACATGGACTTTAACAATGAAAAATCCATTTTTAGGATCAAACTATTTTTCCATCCAGCACACAATCTTATTTGTAAGTCTGGCAAGCATTGCTTTTTTTACAGCCAGCCTCTTCGCTCTCACAGAAAAGTGCTCTCTATTCCCCCCGAGGCAATACGGGACCAGAAGATAAGAAATTAGGTAGAATGATGGTAGGGAGCACAGCCCATGTTATGTGTGTTCAGTCATATCTGTGGACCTCCAATACATAAACTGACTAGATTAGATACTTTAAATACAAGTTGGTAATTGACTAAAAGCAACAAAATCAAACAATTGAGGCTTCCTAACAATAACAACAGTTCAGTTCTCATTTCACTTACCTCTAAAAGAAGCTGGAATCCCTCTCTTTTTTTAATTTCCTCCACAAGATATCTGTAATTAAAAAAATAGGGATTTAAAGCATGGAACAATACACACAGAGAACAGAAAAAAAAACAACACATATTCCTTTTTTGAGTTGGTTTTCTTTTTTTTTCCACACTTAGAAAACAACAGAGTTAAACCTCATTTCTACCTGCTGTGAAAATGCAATAGCTATTAGTTCCTGGAAACAAAAGAAGGCTACAGCCAGCCAAGGAGCACTAAGGAGAAGCCAAATTCCGTCCTCAGGCACAGATTTTCAGCAGAGCCACATGGCACAAATTGATCCTATTTGCATCAGGTTGTGAACTTTCCCACTGCAAATTAATACCTCCATCCCTTGTTCACAAGTGCCAATGCTGGGCTGCCATGGTATTTCATTGTCACTCTGACACCTCTTGCATTTTACTACCACCAGGATCTCTTAGCTCAGCCCAGAATTTAAAAATTTTAATATACTTCAAGCTCAGCAATTTTCCCAGTACTGCCCACATTCCACATAGTACAACAGCACAGCTTTCCATTCAGTGGGCCACTTCTTATGTACAACAATCCCTGGACCTCCTATGCTAACAGGGTATTGAAATGGGAATTTCTTTTCTTTCTCACCTGCCCCATGTGGAAAACACAGACACCTTCAATGGAGAGGTGGGTTTGAATCAAAATTTTGGATACAAACAGCTCCAATTTACAGAATTTTTTTTAAAACATGACCACAACTTTGCCATGGCACATATCACACAGAAATTCTGAAGCAAAGAGGATGTAGATGGGAATTCTCTTTTCTTCTCCCCCCCTCAAAGCCTCACAAAGAAAAATTTCAAATTCACTGCAAATTCACACTGCTTTTCCATTCCAACAAAATTTTAGTCTTTTACCTGAAGGTATTGCTGTCTAACAATAATAAACTTGACACAGTTAAACTACTGATTGTGCACAAATCTGTCTGAAGCTGCATTACTGGTGGTCACACCAGTAATTCTTTTTGGTGAGAAATATTGTGAGAATAGCCTTCCTTGGTCCTATGCACACACCTGAAACTTGCTCCCAGCAGGGACACCCCTAGCACAGCTGACTCTGCACTGCCTCTCCTCAGCAGACATGCTGCAGAAACAGGCTGGCTGGGCGAGGAATAAGCAATACCCTGGATGGCACACACTTTTCCAAACAGCACCTGGGGAGTTGTCACGCTGTTTATCATTATCAAGTGCTGTGCCTGTGACTCATTGCCTCCCAGCACACACCCCAGCACAGGCACTGCTGCGGTGGAGGGCCAGTGCCCACAGCACAGCTCTTGTTGTGCTGTGCACTGGGGAGGGATTTTTTCTCCCTGGAACAAGTCACGGTTCTGGTCGTTTCTGCCATCACTGCTCAGATCCTCCTGTGTGCACTTGTTTGTTAATGTCCACACTGCTGCTTAGGTCGAGAGACATGATTATCTGTAAGGTAATTATCTTATGTCAAACAAGCTTGCTGCTTCTTGTTTGTCCTGTTTATTACAAGATGCTTGTCTGTGCCATAAAACCAATTTCAACAACATCAGCAGGCTATTCATATGGCAGTGGCCTTCAATTAATTTTTTTCTTTTAATAAATTATGAAAGCGAAACCTATCCATAATCACTTTCCTTTTTTTTAAGGTCTTGAATTGTTAGAGCAATTTTGCAATGCTAATATCTTTCCCTCTTACCTCAAGTGCCTTTATTTTATATCACCTAGGTATAAAATCTGACCTAGGCTACCTGGTGTCAGTCAGGTTCACAGCACTGTTAATCATGTTCTTAACTACACTGCCAATAACCTAAGAAGGCAGCTGTTAGAAAATCCATTGCCCATGATTTATCTTGCCAGGATCATTTGATGGCAGTGGAGCAATTTACTTTGTGCATCTCTCCACAGTTGACAGTGAAGTTTTATTATCGTGTCACAATTGTAGTATGTTAGAGGGGCTTGAGTCTTAGTGAAGACCAAAGTACACAGAGAAATGTCATTTGCTGTGATTAAGCCTTGCAGAAAATCAGGGGTGGAGATCTGCCATGGAAGTAGACATATGTCTGCTAACAGTGGGTGTCAGAAGAGGAAACAGGCAGAAAAATTCCAAAGAAGATGAAGCATAAAATGCAGAGATGTTTATGTAGTAACTATAGCTGTATTGTAAAAGCAGTTTATGTCTCTTTTCTTTTTAGTGTTGCTTTATAAAGCAACATCCCTACATCAAAGATAATTGGGGGGAAGAAAATACACAAAAAAATTCTGAAGCAATCAGCGGGATGCTCTACTCTACATATTTAAAAAGCAAGCCTTTCTAAATAGACAGCATCACAATGTTCCTGAGATATTTAATACCCTGAAAGCATGATTCATCTCCAGAACAAGAAGATACTACTGGAATAACCAATAGGCAAAGTTTGCTGCATCACAAATACATGCCTGCAATTACCCTAAAACTTTTGCAGCTCTGCTTGGCTACAAACAAACAAACAAACAAAAAAAAAAAAAAAAAAAAAAAAACAACCAAAAAAAACCACCAAAAAAAAAAGACCAATCTTGCCCTTAAATTCTATAGTCAATGGACTAATTCCAGAATTAATCCAGGTCTTTGTTCAGGAGCAGTGAAATACTGCCCTTGCAATTGAAGTAACATCTAATGTAACAAATGAGGAGAAAGGCTGAATGGCTGCATGGCTGAGTAGTTGGTAAACCTGGTACGGTGCCCATGTCCATGCAAACTCAAGATGGCAATGTCACCACTGTGAAGAATCTATTTAATCAGACAATGTCTAAAAATTAAATTTCTTCCTAATGGAAAAACAAACCAAAAACCAGAAGAGACAAACCAGTCACTCCTTAGAAGTGTCGCCATCTGAATCCTAATGTTGAACAGAAATATCGATCTCAGAAAGGTCATTAATCACTACACAGTCAGTCAAATGACCTTGGCCAGTGACCTTGATAAGGCTGAATTCTCCTACTGATAGTGGAAATAATTACTTACTCTGAACAGACAATGAACAGTACAATGCTTTGCAACAAAAACAAGGTGCAATTTAACCAGAACATATTAAAAAAGACATAAGTAGCCAAAAAACTGAGTGGCTTTAAAGAAAAAAAGCAGAGGAAAAAGTCACAACTTTTTTTGATTCCACTAGTTTTGGTTCTTTCTTTTTAGTCCTCTCAAATCCACTATGGGTTTAGGTCAGGGGCATTTTTATATTTTTATTTTCTCTTTAGGTAACTTCATTAGAATCACACTATTCCTTGAATTTTGATTGAAGTAAATAGTCAATACTTTTCTACTTGTTATTTCATATAAAAAGTAAAATGTCAATACCAATTATTTGACTTAAAGCAGTGTGTAGCTAGCTTGGTGTAGTTTTCATTGTGCTTTGTCTTGTATAAATTCTGAACAAATATTTTACTTAAAGTGAACTTTTTTTAGTGGGCCATTATCTCATGTCAAAATTATTTATTCTAAGAGAAGAGAAAACCACCTGTGTGTGGGAGTCTCCTCCCAGAAACAAGGACATCACCATCACTTTATAAATACCTTCTACCAAGAATTTTGCTGAATTCACTTGTGAAACTCAGTTCTGCAAGACCAAAAACTTAATGAAATTGAAGAGGACAGGTGTGGGGAAGATCACAAGAAAAAGCTGTTTCAGTCCCTAACAGAAATGTAATACTGTAAATGTAATAATGTAAGCATTAAGAACTTCAGTAAACTTGAGAAAAACTGCTCAGTATGTCAGAACAATATTGTTTACATACATCCTAATATTAACACAGTGTCCTCATATGAGTTTTCCATGATCCATTTTTTGCATTTCCTCTTTCACGAGGAATGACGTGAGCAGGAAACTTTGGTTCTTGCCAGACACAGCTTGGATTCTGGTACATAGAACTTCTTTTACACCAACACCAGAACACACAGTTGAACTAGAAGAAAGTGTCTTAGTAACTCTGTCCTATGTGTGTAGTCCAGGTGACATAAATGTTCCCCAATACAGACTGATAGCCTAATTTTGACTTCTATGTTTGCCAACATTTATGCTTATTGCTAAAAGCAATAACTACTATTAAATATTGTATCAAATGTAATAACACTAATTATTATTGTTATTACTTCCACCTATTATACACAAACAAAAGGACGAGGCAAAATGTAACAATGGGGTCTGTTCCAGCATATGGAGTATGAGCAGTGCCAACATTTCAGCCAATCAAACAGACTAGACATACTCAGAACTGTGAGGGAATACCTTGCCAAAGCCAGTGCCCTGTTCACTCTCTCCTCAAGGCCTGTAGTTCCCAGTGCTTTCCACATCAGCCAGAATTTGAATGCATCCGGACGCCTGCTACACTGAATGGACTTGTCCCCAGTGTCGTAGCTGACATCATAGAACTTGTCCTGCTGGAACAGGTAGGCAGCCTCAGCAGAGTAGCACTTCTTCAGGAGGCCCTGTGAAGAAACACAATAGAGACTTCCATTGGTGATGAGCATTTTCAAACCTCCTCACAAGCCAAATCCTTTATTTTCTTGTCTGTATCAAACGCTTATCAAACAGATCGGGATATGCAGGATAACATCCAAAGTTTATGGTGTGGTTTAAGAAGCCTGGATGAGCCTAAAGTCAGGGAATTCACACTGACAACCAATACTTATTTATGATTATTTTCTTCATAATGGCATGGAAGAGCGGTAGGTGGAAGCAGAATTTTGACTCAGATCTGAAGAAATCATGAGAGTGGTTACTACAGAAACAGTTGCCCTAAAACATATATGGATGTGAAAGAGACAGAACAAGGAGACACCTGCACCAGTCTTTAGATCACAGAATCACAGAGTATTTTAAGTTGGAAGGGACCCATAAGGACCATTGAGTCCAATCCAAGTGAATGGCTCATATAGAGACTGTATCCACAGTCTTGGAATTATAAGCACCATGATCAAGAACAACTCCTGAGGAACTTCCTACATGTTCACAAATGGAACTTCCTACATATCCACAAATGGCTCAATCCATTATTCCAGCTTTGGTTAGTTGCAGGTAGGGAAGATTTTAGCCCAAAGAAATAAATGTTTTACCCTTACCACCAAAAAGTCACTGTGGATTTAGCATAGGCTGGCTGTTTGAGCAGAAAAACCACAAGGAGATTAGTACATGTGACATTTTCTCTTTCACATTTCAGAAAATAAAGTTAAGAAAATATACTTTCATATATGCTAATCATGATTTCTAAATAAAATTATTTTTATTCAGCAATCTCCAACCTACAGCTTCTGAGGGACAACCTGAGCAGAGATGAGCAGCACAAAATAGACAAAGATTAATGAGTGATGTGGCAGGTTCCAGCGGAGAACAAGGCTGGGAAACAGAAAGCACAGAGGCTGCTACAGATTTAAAGGTGCAGAGGAAGAGAAGAGACATAGGACTGGCTGTTGGTTGAAGAATGAAATACCAAAATATACTCTGTAAAACTATGAAGTAGAGAGAAGGGCTGGCAGAAAGCAGGTCACAAGAACAGAGATGAGCGTGGCCCTGTGAGGTGCCCAGGAGACAGAAAACACAGATCTGTCAGTGCTAAGAAGAGCACAACTCATTTTCCAACTCAATCTCACTCTTCAACTTGAGCAAACAAAAAAAGCATTTCTCATTTTGCCCTTTTCTCTGCATCTGCTGCAATTCTGATTTTAAAATGGGACCGTGTCTGATATCACTCTTGATCAAAGTGTCATATTCCCACAACAGAGGTACAGTTCTTGTTCTACATTCCAATATCCTACTTATGACTTTGGGACTGGCAATAAAATGGAGTAAAAAGGTCAAGACAAAAAAAAAAAATTAGCGAACTGGCATACACAGAATAACTCTGCCTCTCTCCTAGACTTTTCAATTCCCTCCAAAAAAGCAAAGGAAATAAAAAACTCCATCTACACACCTATTAATAGAGCACTAAAGGAAAACACCACCAAGGTTTCTCCACAGCATCTGTATGGGTTTGACAATCCCATTGTAACATTTGATAAAAGTAGAGCAAATTTGGTCTGAATTCTTAAGTCACGGGAGCAGCATGTTCAGCCTGGTGAAAAGGCAGTTTTTATGACAGCTTGGGGGAAAAAAGGGTTTGGTGTCTGCTCTCCCTTCGCAGAGTGATGACATGCAGCTGCAGCACAGGGTAGCCACAGCTGGAAAGCCAATGATGGATGCTGTGTTTTGCAGCATATAAGATTCTAACACCTACTTTGCAATTTTCTCAAATAAAGAAAGGCAAGATGACATAAGAAACGACAGAATAGTCAAGCAGTGAGGCATCCATACTTTTGCAGTGAGTATTTTTCCTCTGGCTAGCAACTTTTTTCCTCTGGCTAGCAGCTGCACAAGAAACAGGAGTCATTCTGTCAAGACATTGTGCTTCATTCATTTAGACCTTCATACCTTTACTTCCAGGAGAATAACAAGTTTACTAGACACAGTGTTTAAAAAAAGAAAAAAACAAGCAAAAAAGCAGCAACATCCACAAATCTAAGCTAATTGCTTTGTCTCTTACTGACTTAAAATGTTTAATGATGTATCTGCAGTGTGTGTACAGCAGGGTTGATCAATGAGGCACTATCTTCTGCCTTATCAGAATGCAATGCAGCTGCACAATAGAGGATGTCACAGAATACTAGTTCCCTTCATGCCTGTCATCTGATAAATAGTAACCATTGTTTATCACAAGTTGGCAATATTACGAAAGACTGAGAAGATCACTTAAGATCACAGGACATTTGTAGAATTACACAGTTTTAAAAAAATGCTCTAGAAGGAAAGTGCAACAAATATTTTGACAGCCCTGAGTCAGCTTGTATTGTTGGTAATGTAGTTCATTATAAAATTAAAAAAAAAAAAAAAGGCAGGTACTGTCTTCATCTCCTGGTGCATCTGAAGCTGACAATACATGTGGGTTTATGATCCTTTTCTACCTGCTTATCCTACTAAGAATGCAAAATGCTGAAGAAATCCTGCTGAAGATACTGATACTATCAATCTCCAGAGGCAAGTACAGTGACATCCTCCTGCATGTCACTAGAGCAGAGAGGAAAAGAAATGAAAATCATCCTTTGTGAGAAAAAGAGAAATATTCAAAAAGAAAGGTGGAGGAGAAAGAGAAGGGAAAAGAAAGAGAACAGAAGACAAAAAAGTCACCTCAATTTTCCAAGTCAAACAATGGAAAAGTAGAAGGAAAAATAAAGGATAGAAATATGCTTTAAATATGCTTTCTAACTCAGGGTTCTCAGTCCCAACAGTTTTCCACACAGCAACTGAGTGGCTACATCTGCTCAGAAGAATGTTTGCAAAACATTCTTGCAAAAGTTTCATTAGAACTACCCCATTGGACAACTTGGAGTTTCTTTCTTCAGCATCTTTCATCTTTCTACCCTTTTTAATGCAAGTTCTCAGCCTTATTGTCAGTCTGTTAAAGTTTAGGAAATGGAAATACTATTTTCATAGAGGCCCCAGTCCACTATGAAGTTTCAAAGAGTTTTTGATTTTGATGAAGTCTATGAAGAGCTTTTGTGTATTCTAATTAATAGAAAATTGATGGAAAAATATTGATACTGAAAGCAAGAGCTCCAGTTTCATAATTCAATATATTTTTCTCATTGAAGAGACTTACCTACAGCAAGTCTTCTGATCTCTTTACATTTCCATTGCTAGTTAAGAGTGAATTTCAATTTAATTAATAAAATATCTTTTTCCCCAAGACAAGCTTCTCCCTGATTTGCCTTTTCTGAGGCAATAAGGACAATCTTTTGAATAGCATACTTGAAAATTGTCAAGAGCAGTGTAGTGTAAAAGGACACTATAGCAATGTGTTTTGAAAGGTGAGAAGGAGCTCTCAGTTGTATTAAACCCAAGCAAAAGCAATGAGAACAGAGCATTTCCTGCAGCTGCTCTGGAGGGGAATCAGGGAGGTAGATATCTCTATATTGCTAATGATGAGGAAGAGATTACATGTGGATGGCTGCCATCATCACCTTAATCAATTATATTCTGCACTAAAATGAGATTTCATTAGCTACATTGAGACTTTATTCTTAACTAATATGTAAAAATTCTCCTTATTACCTAGAACTGATTCTGAATTACCTAAACTAGTGCTTCACTCTCACGAGTCACAGAACTTTGGCACTGGTGATAAACAGTTCTCTGTTAATATGTAGATAATATTCACACAGATATGGATGACAGCAAGGACAAATTGGAGTGGCTCTGTGGTTTTTAAGGGAGTATGTACAACCAAACACCAATTCCTAGCATTTTGAGAACATATAAGACCAAAACTGGCTTCACCACTGTTTTGAGATTATCTAGCTTTGCATTTAAAGAGTCACTGCAATTCATGATTCAGCAATACCAGTGTTTTCTGACTAAGACTATCTTGGAGAAGTGATGAAAGTTACTCAGGGCATGGCAGTGAAAAAGGAATTGCTGAGCACTTCCTGAGTACTTTAAGCACTGAAGAACTACAGCCATTGATCTGAGCTTTTACAAAGGATTAGCCAATCTTTCTTTCCCTTTGGTGAAATTGCTTCTCTCTTCTAATCAAGCCAAACACTTATATCTCTTTTGTATGTCTACCTTCCTTGGAAATATTCCAATTTTGTTTCACTAAAGCTGGGAAATATGCTTTTATCAGCATTTCACTGCAGTTAATCTTTTTTTTCAGGTTTTTTTTTTTTTTTAATCTGTACAGGAAAATATTTAATTACAATGTTTCATTCTAACAAGCCAGTTGCAGTGTCTTAAACATACTAACACTGCTAAACCCCATGAAGAAACATGTCAAAAGAAAAACCCAAACCAAAAAAAAGCCACTATTACCTGTGTTTATGGGAAATTAAAGTGTTACCAGAACAACTGAAATGTGATGACATCTTCTAAAGATTATCTTTCATACAGAAAGTATGAAGGAGAAGAAGAAAAACTGAAGGGGATTAATTTGCTCACTTATCATCAACTAAGTCTAATTCTGAAGTATTCAAAATTTCCAAATGGACCTCAAAGTAAATGCGGAGATGGGCTAACAAAGCTTCCTTAATCCATCTTTCAAACAGAGATAGGGTAATCCATAAATGGGACTTAACGTCCATAATTAACATTTTGCTGCTTTGATTTCTTGGAGAATTCAGAACTTCAGAATCTACCTGAGGTTCCTTGAACATTCACTCACAGAGCAGTGTGTGCCAGACTCTTCCAGCTCACATCTCAGCACCCATTTCCCACTGATGTATCCTAACCACAGTGTAAAGGAATTATGTTCACATATAAACGTGTGCTTCATCTTAGCCATGGGTATTTATGTGCTTCAGAAGAAGTGGAACAAGCTCCCAAGTGAGAAACTGATACCTGTACTTTTCCCTTCTCTTACTGGTGCAAAAATAGCACTTTTAATGGGAAACTGGATTCAGCTGCCTCTTCTGGTATGGAGAGGATCAAAGTGAAGCAACACTTCTCTGTCAAAGTGTCTCAAATATGCATTTGATCTTTTTTTCTTAAGGATTTATATTCCAGCTAGTTAATAAGAAAGTACTCAAATCTGTATGTGTGTCTGTTTGCATATAAAGACTTCACTGGCACATACACAGAATGAGTAAGAGCCGATTTCCCAGGAAGTAGACACAGAGTAAAACAACCTTTCTTCCCAATGCTGACAAGTCTTCTGCATTCCAGAACATGTCTCACTCTGCAACAGGATCTGATGCTGTGATCCATAATAGTTCTCTTGTCACCCCTTAAAGACCCAAGATTCAACTTTACAAATATTTCTAACACAGTATTGCCTAGCTGCGGTTTAAAAGGGGAATGGGATCACTCTACCAGACCTTACACTGCACAGAAGGGAACCACAAAAAGGCTGCCAGAGCCCTGAAGTTGGAACAGTGTTCATAAAGTGACTTGAAAGGCTAGAGCAGCTAGAACAGTCCAATCCTCTAAATTTCTTTCCTTTTTCTTCCTGAGAAATTTCCACTTTTCAGTCCAAGTAGCCTAATCATTACCTGGGGCAATATCTATGTACTAGACCTAATTAGTTAAAAATACAGCATTGAAATCTTCCCAAGCTTGCAATTAAGACACTGCATTAATCTTAGTCAATAACTTTATTCTGTTTGTTTTTCAGCTCACAATAAAGATAAAGTGATGCATGGTAACCCTGAAATCTAATCCTCTTCAATCCCACAGGCTCTAATGTAAGGAAATGAGGTGGCACACTTCTTCTTGCTGTCCTGCCAGGTCCCACCCCTGACCTAGAGGAATCAGTTCCAAGAGACTGCTGATTAGCAAGTACACACTTTGGTCCTCATCAGCTCTTAACAAAAGAAGTTCATAGCAAATTACATGGATACATAACCCCAGCAGCTGAATAGAAAATATCAGTTGTTTTGACAGAGATTTATATGAGCAATTTACAAACCACGGCCACAAAATAGTGATGCAAACCTTAGGGGTTCAATATCATTGTGAGGTTCAGTCTGTAATAACCTATGGAGTATAAGGTAAAATTCAACCATAATGGTGGGCAGTTGGCATAAATTTTAGAAGGTCTGATTTTTAAATTAGGGTTGAAATAATGAACCTCTTACTGTTTGTTTGGGGGGGTTTTTTGAGATAAAAGAATGCCACAAAGACACAAGATGGGATTTTTGCTACATTGCAGAGTCATCTTGAGATCAGAGCTTTGCTGTTTTCCTGCTAGACCTTTAAATTAGTCATGGCTTTTGGGCAGTCTAAATCACCCTGCTGATGGGGAAAAACTGGCAGAGTGTGGACAGAAGGCTCAGCACCTTTACCTGGATGTGCTCTGACTCCCACCCCTGTCCCAGTCTGGCGCTCCCTCCCGTGCAAGGGGAGGTGCAGATGAGCTCTGCCTGCCTTAAGCAGACGCAGCACTGCTGCAGTCCCGATGGATGGCAGCTATTCTGAGGGCTTTGATGAGCTCAGTGGCTGAGTGTGCCAGGCCCAGGTGACAAAATACTCCATTCTGAATGCAAATTATGTGCAGAAGTTAACTAGCAAGGGCACCAGCTGCAAAATTTGACCACTTGTGAGTACAGTGATTTGGATTGTTTTTACCCTTCTCTTTTATTCACTCTTTATTAATTAAGTGGTGAAATTCAAAAAAATATAATTCAGCCTTTGTACTGCAGTATAGTAAAACTGACTTTCAGCTGTTTCCTAATTATTTCCACTTTCATATTACAGCAATGACAGCTTATTAGAATACAAAAGTAAAAAAAGGAAAAAAGGAAAAAGAAAATAAAAAAAGGTCAGGAGGGCTTACAGAATTGTCTTTCACCAGAAGAGCACAGCACTGGATTCCTGCCAACAGCATTTTATGGGGATTCCAGGCAACAGAATCAGCTCTGCAAAAATCATAAATGGAGAAAGGGAGGTGAAAATTGCATCTATAATCATGCGTACTTAAGAACCAAAAGAGACCAAACACAATCCAAGCAGACAAATCAGATTTCCCATACACCCACACCCACCAAAGGTTCAGAAATCTCTCCAAATATTTTTAAAAATGCAGCACTTATGGAAGCCAACAGGCCACATAACTTCCACCTCAATCCCTAGTAAATAGATTCAATTGACTTACCTGTGGATACCATGAAGAAGTCTGCGATGCTTCCTTGATATCAAAGCTGAGCCACCCCAAGAAGCCTGTTGGAACATTTATCAAGCCAAGAAAATATTATTTGTATAAAGCTATTTTGATAATACTTCAACTAATAATTTCTAAAGGTATCTTATCTCATTTAAAGCTTTGTTTACTACACGGTCAGTGGGCTAAATTTTGCCTTTAGTTACATCTCCTGAAATAAAGACAGCAGTCTGGGGCTATGCCTGAAATAGAGGAGGTTGTGGTCTGTGCCAGAACATGAGCCACAAACTAGAGTGGCCCTTCTGTGTAAGCAAAGGCAATGAACTGAAATGTCCTTGCATAACCAGACTCACTCCTGATACCAAAAATACCTGATAGCTGTGGCTGCTTCCTTTCCCCCAGCCTTAAACTCTGAGTGACAGCAGAAAGCCCCACTTTGCACATCTTCCTCCTGCTAGCCAATTCCTTTCTGAGAATTTCACAGGGGAAACAGTGAGCAGTGATATTCTCTGGCAATTGCAAAGGCCAGGCTCAGATTTTGCAGAGATATGAAAAGCAAAGTCTGTCAGTGGGCAATAGCAGCATTTCTGTCACCAGCAACCCAAATGAGCTTAAAATTACTGAAGACTCCCTCAGCTCATCTAAGAACTAAGTGTGTGCTCTAAGAGTCACTTTGACCTTCTCTGTAGTGAGGAGCTCTTCACTGAAACTCCTTTTTTACTTCCATCTAACCTAGACATTCATCTTTGGGCGATACATTTGGCAGATGTGTCTCTCCAGGGACTATAGAAGGAACCCAGACAATTAGTTTTTTATTACTAGTTTTTTATGTTTAATTTCTGGACAATTTGAATTAGGGAATGTGATACTTTTTCATGAATTCTGCAAGGATCAGGTCCGTGAACCTTCAGCTCTCAAACAAAAACATTTATCCACAATGGAAAGGTGAGGAGACCGTGCAAACACGAAACATGTCACACAGTGCATTTGAGAAGTTACTGCTAGATAAATAAATATATAAAATGATTTTCAATACTCATGAAGGCAGAATGCACTTAAGCAAACTACCTGTGAAGGAAGCAAAGCTCTTCAGAGACACACAAAAGACATCAGTCCACAAAACATTTAGACTCAGTTTATTTAAAAAAAAAAAAAATTAAAGAAAAAGAAAGTCGCTGATGTAAAGATTCATGACCTAAGCATAGAAAATATATGCTTGTTTGGATATGCTTGTTTGGTTTTTGTTTTTTTCTTCTTTCCTTGAAATAAAAATATGTGATAGCTGATATATGAGTTTGTCACTGGTATTTGCTTCACAGGCCATACATTGGGAACGAGATCAGTTATCTCTGGGACACAGGCTGGCAAAGGCTCACAAGGGAGATGAAAGTTATCAACTTGTCTTAAAAAGTCATCCTCATTAATGCTACACATTAATAGATCAAATCATATTTTACATTGTCATGCTCACAGCATCCTTCCTGAGACAAGGGCTGCTGCACAGACTACAGGTAGGACCTAAGGTAGGAAATTATTTTGCCTCAAACTTCATGGTAATCCTGCAGCACCATGACTT
Organism: Agelaius phoeniceus; assembly: GCF_051311805.1. Taxonomy (NCBI): domain Eukaryota; kingdom Metazoa; phylum Chordata; class Aves; order Passeriformes; family Icteridae; genus Agelaius; species Agelaius phoeniceus. The sequence continues at coordinate 42,050,255 of NC_135265.1, forward strand.
GCAACTTTTTTTCTCCAGGTAGTCGAAATTTCCCCTGCTATGGGATGACAATCAAACTAATACAAGAGACAAATACTACTCCTCTCATTCTATGATTCCATTAAGTCAAAACAGTCACTAAGTTATTCCTTGAATTTCAGAAACTATAAACAACTCTTTAAAATATAATACATTATTAAAAAATTTGCATCCAAAATTTCTGTGTTTGAAAAAGTTGACATTCTCACACTGTTTGTGAAAAACAGGACTAAAAAGGCAGTTGAGAGGTCATCTCAACAGTGTGCCACTCCAAAGGCAAGATCAGCCCTACTCCTCTCATTTCTCTCAACTACATTTTTTTTAGAGATTATTAATCAATGAATCAATTACACATGTAGCTAGTACTGAAGTGAAAAATATAGTGCAGAAGTGCAGAGAGAGACCAGCAATTGCTGCCTCCACAGCATTGTTGGCCCTACTCTCTGCCTTTTTTTAAAAGAATACCACTGTAGATCTAGATGAGGGAAATTATATTAATCTACTTGAACCACAGTAATACAAGATGAATTTGTGATCTATGATTCTTTACCCAATTCAAAGAGAAGTGCTTAAGGCTGGAAAAAAACAAACAAACAAACTAAAACCAACAAAAAACCCAACAGCAACAATAACAACCAACAAAAATACCTAAAAACCACAAAATCAACCAAAAAAACCCACCAAAAAAACCACAAAACGCCATGAAGGAGAAGTCATTTAAGGATACTGCAAATCACTGGCTTTGTCTGGTTTTAAAGGCCTCTCTAACGATGGAGGCTGCACAGTTAAACCACTTAATTTGTGTGTAACAGGAATACCACCTTTTTAATTTAAAGTGTCAGTCCTAAGCAATGTTACCATTTGTCACACCTCCAGTGGTCAGGGAACAGATTAGTCCTTTTCTTTCAGCAGCGCCTTTTGAAGCTTCTGTAGACTATTATGTTCTGTTTATTTTGCTTTTCTAGTTTAAATAACATCAGTGCTTTCCATCTTTCCTCATTGGTCATAATTTCTAAATATGATTCTGTTTATCTACGTTGTTTCCCATTTTCTAATCTTTCTCCTGTACGGCCTTCTTGAACTGCATCTTTTTATTTGGACAAAATTTAGATAAAGCAGATGGCATGTGAAGCAGAAAGAAAGATTCATTTTATGTACCTCCTTTATTCAATTCTGAAAGGTATTTAACTCTATTTGAAAATATCACTGATTTGTGAACTAGGAAAATATCTGGGCTTTACAGTAAAGATTTGCTATCTAGTCAACACTCCCCAACCTGTCTTTGTGTACTTGATTACTGCAGCTTAGAATTCTATCTCTATTGAACTGTAGCCTAGTTTTTCCACTTTTTTCTCCAAATTGTCAAAATCCCTTTGATTTCTAATCCTGTCCTCCCACTGCCTTTGTCAGAAGTCTTGTGTTATTTTCAAATTTGTCAGCACATTCTTTTTCATCCAAGTGGTTTAACAAAAATACCAGATAATTTCTACCCTAAGACAGACCTTTGAGGAACCCTGCTCAAATGTTTTTCTCCCTTCAAAGAACCACTGGTAACTGCACTGTGGGAATGGTTTTCCAGCCAGGTTTTCACTCACTACCAGAACTGCAGCTTGGCAGGTTTCTCTGGCTTTTTGATGAGATATTGCAAAGTCAACAGGTGAGGTTGACTGCCTCTCCTCCATCCAAGGGACTACAGAAGGAGGGCAGATTGATCAAACTATAGTGACACATTTTGTTTAAGACAAATGCAGCTGAGATCCACACAGGGTAGGTCAAAACATAGCCCTTATCAACCTGTGTCCCACACAATGTAATTGGTAACAAGGTACGAGAAAATTTCTGTTTCATATGCAACAAATCATTTACAGCTAAATGATGGAAATCACAGTGTGCACTGCCTGATTAAGCTAATTACCTAACCATGGGCTAAGAGGTCAAGCCTGATTTTCTCTACAGGCCTAATAATAGGAGAAAAAAAAATAGTCAGTCAGGACCACCAGGGAAAAAATACTCACACATAGCATTTAAAGCTACATGAAGACAGTACATGGCATACACAAATGCTGGAGGCATATTGATGATACAAAACAAGTTATTAAGAAAGGCATCAGAGATGGAGGTTAAAATACAATAAGCAAGTGGAATGCTGCACTGTGAACAAAATAAGCTTGGTATAGCCTTTGCTCTTAGGCTTGACTGAACAGCTTGACTGCCAGGGCAGTTTGGACCTACTGGTATTATCTTCTTAAAACATTTTCCTGAACTCGCTTTTCCTCTCTGGTTTGTCTTCATGTCAGAGCTTATCTACTATTTCTGGCTTTATTGAAATTTATCTTCCTGAAGCTCAGTGAATTTCTGTTGACATTCTCCCTTTTGCCCTTCCTAAGAATCACAAGCTTTATCATTTCATATTTAATGAAAAGAGTGTCCCTAAGGCAAACACATCAATTTTTGGGATCAGAAAATATTCTGAAATGAGATAAATCAGTGTAAATCTGGAAGAAACACCACTGACATTCATATAAGATATCCTTAGTAACAGCTTGTGAGAGCACTTGCAGTAGATAATTCTGATGCTTGTTAATGATACATGAAAAGTCGAACATTAGACAGCACTTAACCTGAGTTTTACTCTTTGTTTTAATTGTACTGTGCTTTTTTTTCCTCCAAAGTTACAGCAGGCCTAAACAGCAGAACACTTTGTAGACTGCATAATGTGTAAATCATTCCACAAGAAGCCAGACCTTTCAGCAGATTGTAGATTCTCAAAAATTTCAAAAATTTTACATGCTATCCTATAGTGGTAAAAGGTATGCTTGCTAAAAAAATTAAATAAAAAAGTAAAAGGAAAAAAGCAATCCTTCTCTGTGTTTCTTATAGTCTTTCTATATGGTAGAGACTCAGTCTCACTGTACCTGTTCAGATACAATTTCAGTAAATCTCTTTCTAGTGGTGCTGTGAGGGAAAAAATGTTACACTAAGAATGACCGTCTGCTCATTTTAGCATAGCACACTTGTATGTACATGTGTGCCTGCTGTCACCTCTGTGGAAAGCTTTGTCTTTCCCTATATCCTGTCCTCTTATAAATACAGCTAGAAACTTTCAACAAAAAAATAGAGAAGCAGCCATCCACCCAACCCTTTATATAGTGTAAAAAATAGAGAAAATACTGATAGAACTTCTGAGAACCACTGAGAGGCTCACAACATGAATCACATCTTAAAAGAACAATTTATATTCCAGACTGTAAACCAGATTTATTACTGGACATTTATCCTTCTACTGGGAAACAATTAATATCTGACAACTATAGTCATTTCAAAACAGAAAAAAAGATATTTCTGGACATTTTTACCTTAGTTTAACATGAGGCAAAATCAGAAGAATAAAGTTAGTTCTTTTCAAAAGACTAACAACTCACTAAGGTTCAGAACAGGACCCAGGCTCATCCCACCATATTTGAGTTCAGCTACAGAGAGACTGCTCACTGCTCTCCTACAGCCACTGGAGATGGCTCCAGCCACATCTGTTTGACTCACCTAAGGTCCAACACAGATTCCAGCCACATCCCTCTCTCCACCAGCTATACACAGACACGCGAGACAGTTGTGTAACAGCAGTGTTGCCCCCCTGCTGAAAATCTGATGAGTTCTTCCCAGCAGCACGCAGCCGTGAGGCTTGGCAGACATTTTAAATTTTAGGCCTAAATTCTGCATTTTTGTCTCCAAGAATATAAGAAAACTCTTTTGACTCATACATACAGTGATTTTATTTATTAATCACTGTGAGACATTTATTTGAAACATGCATCACTGCCTACGTGATCTTTCTTTAGATACTCAACATTATACAAACATTTCAGAAATTTAGAGCAGGTCTGGAAATCTCCACAAATATTGCTCCAGATTCTCTTATTGCTCCATAACTTTTAATCTAGCCAACTATAATTCTGGATTTGTGGCATTGCAATTAAAAAGAGAATGCAATTTTAGAAAATATGAAGTGGCCTATCTTTAGAAAAATACATCTACAGCTAACTCTTTCAAGTCATAAAAAGGCACAGTGATTATTCAAAAAAGATTCATTACAGGATTTTAATATCCAAACCTAAAATTACAAAGAATTTTTTTAAAGAGAAAAATTTCTGAACAGTGTAGGAAAATGTAAGGATATATACAGGAAATTCAAATCCGTAAATATGAAACAGAATAATTTATGACTGGTTGAGTCAGAAAGCGTATCTTTATTTTAACCTGTATGAACCTTACATACAATTCTAATGTGTCTATTCCCCAAAAGAATGTGGGGAGAATCAAAACTTATGTTTGTATATCACTCTGGAAGCACTTTTAGGAGGTAGTAAGAAGAAGAAATTGATTATAAAATAATTTTGAAATATAACCTGACAATAACAAAATGGCTTTGGCTGCTTGTCAGAACCAAGTTATTTGCTGTTTTGCAGCATATGTAACTGAGTCAAATCAGAACACATTTCTGGTCCCTATGTAAGGAAAAAGAAATGTTATTAGAGCCCAATTTCTAAAAAAGAAATATCAACAGTCAAAGAGCAATTATAAAAAAAGCAGTGCTAAACAAAACCATGCAGTATACAAACTCACATCAACATGAAGCCAGAGGCCATGCTTTTCACAGATATCAGCAATTTTATCCAGAGGATCAAATGCTCCCAGCACAGTTGTGCCTGCTGTAGCACAGACAAGAAATGGTGCTGACCCCTGCAATAGGATTCAAAACAAAAAAAAAAGTTAACATTTGCACTGTTCATCTCTTCCTTGTATACTTGTAGAGCTAAAGTATAAAAAGATCTAGGAATGTAGGACAAAGATGTGACAATCCACATTTTAGTTTCCCAGCAGAAGGCACTGCATTTAATAGTGCTGGATCTCATTTTCTTTTTTTTTTTTTTTTCCATTTAAAAAAAAGGCATTTTCCATTTTTACTTAACACCATCCCAGGGCAGACTTCTACAGCTTCAGACTGTTTTGACATATGCTAGTTTTGTCAAAATCAAAACATACCAGATATATGACATCTCTCTTTATACACTGATTTTCAATTCTCAGTCTTTCACATCTCACTACCATATATGCTGTCATTCTGAGTGATAAAATAAAGCAATTAACTCAGCCAGTAGACTACCCATGCAAGGAAAGGGCTCATCCCTTTAGGGTTTCCACCTGCACTGTCTCTACAAGACCCCTGTCCTCTGCCTGGTGAAGAGGAAACTTCAGCTAGGGAAGGTGATTTGCCTTCAGCCACGTTGGTGCACACCATGACAGGGACAGTCACTGCTGTCTGATCCCACACCTGACCTGCAGCTCAGTGCTATTCCCTTGCTCCCACTCCTGTCTGGGAAAGAAGAAGGGCTGAAGGCAGTAACTGAACATTAGGAGAGACACTGCTGGAAATCTCAGATGGTGTTCAGGTCAGTCAGGTGGGATAAGGAAAGCTTTTGTCAGGCTCTCAGGGTCTCAGACAGCCACTGACAGCCATCCATCTTTGCTTCCCTTCAGCTAGCAGCATTCCAGCTCACAGATCCTTGCAGATCTGTGTGGGGTCTTCTTAGGAGCAGAAACTGCAGCAACAAAAAGAATGGGTGGAGTCTGTAGCAGCTCCATGAAATTGAGGGCTTCTGCCCCAGCAGTGACTGTGCAGTCTCAGTGCTGGGAAGTGCCTGCTGAAAGAGCTGCTCTGCACAGTTCAGCACCTGGCCTGCAGAAGGACAACACACCTACTGCAGAGGCACTCAAGGTGTTACTGAATTGTGCAAGCTGGGATCACTGAAGTTCCTTTGCAGTGAATTAGATCTCTCAGATGATGTAAATGTGTAACTCAATGGAGCTTTAGTGAAATCAGACATCAGCTGAAAAATCTAACTCCACACAAGTCTTCCATGTATCTTCACCCAGCTGAAATACTATATATTTTTTCTTTTTTTTTTAATATTGCCACTTTAAGCATCTACAGAGATGGACAGGCTTATATCACATTTACACTCTGACAGTTTTATCCTTCTTTACAGTGTAGAGGAATGTTAGAATGGTACATAATTATGATTTATTTGTATTTTAGATTTTCTTTACAAATGGCTAAAGCAGTGAAAAGTAACATTGGAATAAACTTAAATGAATCCCATACATTCACAAAGATTTACCAGCCTTTAATTCACTTCTTGGCCATTTATTCTGAGTACAAGCTACCACGATAGTTAATCAAACTTACAAATCAGCCTGAATCTTGAGTACAGAACTCTTGCAAGGGAGGCAAAGATGTATCCAATGCATCTATTTTCTATTAGTGTTCCCAGCAATTTTGCCCCACAGCTTCATCAAAGTCAAAGGTTCTCAAGCAGCCAGTTGGTAGCACAACTGAATACAGGGACAAGTCTCAGATATCTACAAATTCCAGTAATTGCTACCATTATACTTTTCCCACAAAGAAGGGAATTACATTTTTATTACTCTTGACAATATAGTTAATCTAGTCTTCCTGCCTAAATTCTCTAAAAAGAGAAGACTCTTGCCTTTCATATTCAGTGACCATTTTGTGCTTCAATCACCAGCAAATACATCCTCTGTTGTCTAGAGTCATTAGAATATTTACAGTAATTTACTGAAGCGTCCTTCTGTAAAAGTTGTAACAGACACAGTTGGACAGACACACTGAAGCTCTGATTAAATGAAAACCTTCCAATACACCTGTAACTTCCTTTAAAATGCAAGTGAAATCATGTTTTCCTGCAAGCAGAGCATTTTATTTTTAAATTGTGGGGTACCATACTAAGGTAGACCTTTTTAAAAAAATCACAAATGCCAGATGATTTCTTTCAAATGACCATTACATGTATTGTTACAAGAACAAACAAGAATACTGTTTTTGCAAAAGCAAAGATGATTCTCCTGCAAGCCTGCTTCCCATTGCTTTATTTTATTTCAGTCCCTTTTTCCCCCCCAGCTTGCTCAAATGAGTAAAGTACAGGTTGTCTTTCTCAGAAAATGCAAAGTAGAGAAAGAGGCAAAAAAGAGAGTTTGCTAGGTCATTAGAGCCCCCATGTATCAGTAGTTATGCTATCCAGCATGAAACTCAAGTAAGAGATGGTTGTTTGGCAGAAAACGTATCCAAATCAGAACTTACTGTAAGCTATTGTGGCCATGCCAGTGCAGGACAGGACAGGGCTGCCTTGGCAGGCACAAAGGCAGATTTCCCAAGACAGAATTCCATGGAAAGTATCATCCATGCCATAAACATTGCACTAGCTGCTTTGTATTCACTCATCATGGACTAAGGGCTGAGCTTTGAATTTTACTGCTCTGATGCACACGCTAGAAGTGGGAAATAGTGTGAGCTAACCAAGACAAAAGAAGATTCTCTTGGAAGTCACAGTCAGTCCTTCAAGCTCTCTAAAATAAATTATGTTGACTATAGGTAAGGATTGTCTTACGGATTGTGGGAATGTGTGTTAATGTTGTCCAAATACACATCAGTGCCTTTCCAAATTCTTGCCTTTACCTTCCTACTTGGCAAAGTCCCTAGGGGAAAAGAGGCACTTCTCTGCACTCTCGCTAGAATAATAGAAAGGACAGAATTTAGCACTTGAAACTTGTAAGACAGTTTTAGAGACTAAGCCACATGTTACAGTTGTTGCTCACTGCAGAGGCAATAGAGCAATAGCTGCTGTAATTAACTGAAAAACCGTTTTAGGAAAACATACTGCATCCATTTAGAAAACGATCAAGGGCAAAAGAAATCCTATAAGAAATGTGCTAAATACTTCAGAGCAGCATTGTACTCGGCACTTTCATTAGCAGTAAACACCCTGTGGAATTTTCCTCCCTTCTAAGAGCGTAGAACCCATAAGCCTTGGCTTGTTCCACAAGTTTGGGGCAAACAGATTGCACCTGTAAGAAAGAGATTGTTACATTAACTGCCCTACTTTTAAGATTTTGGTCACTCTTAGTTTTCCTTCCTTTCACCCAGACACAAGCACACAGTCTGCACACACTCCTCTCTCCTTCACACTCTCTCTCCCCCTCTCACCTCTTTCCTGGCCCGCTGGACTTGTTTCTCCAGTTCCTCAGGTATCATCTTACCTCTAAGGGACACAGATTTAAAACTTTTTCAGTTACATTCAAACAGGTTAGTTATGTACAGCACTACTGCATTTTACAAAGGCTCAGAGATCAGTCATGGCTTTTGCTTTCTTACCTTTCATCTGTTTTGATGAAGTACACATTCTCTGTACCAATGCCCAGGAAGGAGGCTGCCTTTTTCATGGAGTAATGGCACTGTAAATGAGAGAGGCACAAAAAAAAAGTACACACGCAATTAAACAAAAGAAATAAATTCCTTAACATAGGGAACAGTGGCAAGTACAACAGCACCTAACAGCCATGACAACAGCATATTCTAACACAAAAAGCAAACTGATAAGGTACATATCACAAAGCCCATCTTGTACTTAACACACACAGAAAACTGGAGAAAATGAAACAAAAAAAGTTGTGCACCATGTTTAAAATGCAGGGTTAAGAAAAAAATTGGAAGCTCTAGTTCATACAATTTTTCTTAGAGCTCATTCTGCATTAGAATGAAAAGTAGAAACTTTGAAGTGTCATCAGAGAAGAATTATTAATTGTTTCAAAATGTTTTAATAGAACTAAGTCAAAAATATCCATGAGTGTAAGAGTTAGGAAATGCATGAGGAAAAGGGTCTAAAGGCTGTTTAACTCAACAGCCTGGAAACAATTAATTAGGTCTTAAAGTCCAAGAGCACCACTCCTTGGAAACTGGACCCTTAGCTAGGATGTATATTTGAAGCTTCTACTACTTTATGTTTGTAACAATTCTGTATGCTTTCTCTAATCCCCAGCTGATGGCCACTGCCAGAGACAAGATACTCTGCTAAACTGACCCATGGTCTAATTCAGCAACCCATGTCCACAGGAGCAAAGAGCTCAATTCCAAAGACCTACCAAAGCTTCTGATGAGGTAAAATGGGGATTTGCAAGGCTTTCAACATCCTATCTCTGCAAAAAGATCTGGAAATCATGGTGGTGTGTAGTTCACATGACTGTGAAAGCAAGCAGATCTTAGACAGGACCCAGCACATCTTCATAACTTACTGTGGATTTTGCAAAAGGTCCCAGTGTGGACCAGCCTGCATTTTTCAGAAAATTAAGTTACTATTTTAGCAAAGAATTTTAGCTAGGTCTCATCACAGAGACATATCTGAATGAGTACACAGACACATGCAGCCCACTTCTCACTTTGCACTGAATAAAGGGCATCAGTCTATGAAGCCTGTGGAGTGCAAAAGAGGATTTTAGAAATGGGTGTTTATTTAATCAGAATGTGGTAAAATGACTAAGGTGAGAATGCTATTCAAGCCCACAGACCACTATACACTTTTTACAAACTCTTTTATTTTCAACAAACATTAATGGTTTATCTAATCATATTTCCAGCGTTCACCTTTATAAGGACCTGCTCTGCTATGGATACTCTTATTCCAGCACAAGAACACTTTGGCTTATTCCAGAACAAGAGCACACTGATCTCTGCTTAATTTGTCTTCAAGATTAGCCTGGGAATTCAAGATACAGTAAACTTCTTAACCCAAAGATATTTAGACATCAAAACTACCCACTTATAGCAGTGGAGTCACTTTTGAGAGTACACCACATCCCATAGGACTAGAGAGTTCTTTTCAGAACCAAGACCATCCAACCCTTGGATTATCACTGCCCTCCTCACAAAAATAAGATTGTCTCTTTTACACATTATTACTGAAGGGTTAAAATGAAGCATACTCCAGCAAACACAAAGATGTCTGGAATTGCTGCTTTTCATACAGGAGGTGAAGCCAGGTGGTTAATTAATTCCATTTTCTTCCTGAGAGTTCACACAAATGCAGTTACTGCAGAACATAATTAAGAAAAATGTACAACATTTTAATGTGTGGGCATGAATATATTAAGGGTATTAAAGCCTGTCACGCTTATTTTGATGAGATGGATGATCTCAGAGGGCTCTTTTTCTTTATGACAAAGAGGTTTCCCCCACCACCACCCACTTTTTAAACAAAGGCATAGAATGACATGATGCTACTGAGTAGTTTTAAGAAAGCTTAATTTGTAACATGACACATCCACAAGGCCTTTAGGGCTCAGTCATTTAGACTGTTGCAAGAATAATAACATACATAGGTGGATAATTAGTCTTACATTACATCAATAAAGGTAATAATGATTGTAAGTGGCTTTGTGTTGTTCAGCAGAAGTTTGGAGATGTTTTTGACTGACGAGTGAATCACTTCAAATACGAGTTGCCAGAAATCACTGATTTCTAGCCATTACTTTCAAATGAAAGGTATGAATCACCAAGAATAATCAGATCCTTCCAAACTGAATAAGACCTGCAAATTCAGAATACTAGTAGGCAGACAATCAGTAAAATATATATTTTATTATAAACAATGGTATGAGATACTGGAAGAAAGATAAAAGAGGCCTGAGTGCCTGAGAGATTATACCAAAAAGCTGAGAAAAAGAGAAGGAAGAACAGAGGGAATACAAAAACAAACAGGCTGCAAGAGAAATTATTTTTCCTCCAGAAGAACCTCTGTACTACTTGGAAAATTCTGTCTTTCACTAGGACAGAAAAAGAACAAGACCCGTAATACTACATAGACTTTCTTTGGTGAAAAAAGAGGTCTTTCAGTTATGTTGATGGAAAACATGTAAGAATTTCTTCCCCTTTCTTCATTACTAGAAGCCATTATGCTAAACTGCATTGCATCATTTTAAGAAAAAATATACCAAAGAGCATTTAGCAGCTACAGTCACAAGAGCACCAATTAATCCACTTTTCATAGTTCCCTTTCCAAAAAAAGGAGAAAGAAATATCCAGATTAAAACTATTATTTTAAATACTGTGAGTTCAGGTTACTCTTGGCATGTCTTTCACAGTTTAATTTGTTTGGACAAATTATTGAAGCTGTAGCCATTTTGTAGTAAGAAATTACCATCTTAGAGCACAAGATCAAATTGGAACATTGGTGCATTTAAGATGCGCTGCTGTACTATTTTACCTATATCTAGGCATAGTTTTCATCTCCTAATGATGTTTGTAAAGACAAGGTACTTTCTACCTGTGCTCATCAAAACAGAAGACAAATTTGTATTTTCTTGATTTTAAAAAGTTTCCTAGAAACATGATTGCATAAAGCAATTACCTGATTATGAGATTGTTTTATTACTCATTTTTGTCTGTTGTAATTTCAACAGGGGACAACATGATAAGTTAATGTTGTGTTCTCTCGCTTTGTTACTTTCATGATCAAGTTGCACTGGGGAGGAATTTAGTTTCATTTAATCTAAAAAAACTGCTCACATCAGCATGTACATTTCAACTGTTTACACATCCTCTTCTACCCTTACTTGCCTCAAATTTATCAGATTTCTTCCTTTCAGATCAATGTAGCACATACTTGTGCCAGAATAAAGTTTAGATGGGACTCAGATAGCAAAAGGGAATAAAAAGGTGGGCTGATACCTATAACTACAACAGCATTTATCTCCTACAGAACCACAAATCATGCCTCCAGAAAGTGGGATATAACAATTACTCTTCTGCTGCTCCTGTCTCAAGGGGAATCACACTGCTATGGTCCAGCAAAAAGTATTACAGAGTAGCAGCATAAACAGCGTACTGCATATCACCACAGCTTTGAATATCTAAGCATTTGCTTACAGGAACAAGGAGCCTTTTTATTCCTGAAGGCCAAGCAGAATATGTGAGGACCTTGGGTGGGCCATGCATTAAATATACATCTTTATATTATCCAAGGACATACAAAAAATACATAGCCCCAGATCACATAAGTCATTGGAAGTCTGTGCATTCCCCTGCTTTGCAGCAGGGCAACTCTTTCAACTTGACAAGTGCCAAACTGAAACTTAGAGACTTAGCAAATCAAGGTAAAAATCATTTTATTTCAGCCAAGGCCTAAAATGGCACAAGGGTCTTGAATGAACAGTCATGTCTTTTGACTCCTTATCAATACTGTTCATTATAACCTCATGGCTTCTCCATGCCAATGCTCATGCCTGATTTTTGATGAAGATAAACTCAGGTTGTTAATTTCTCCAAGTTTTGTTTTACTTTTCCAAGTTTGTTTGGTTGGGAGGGTTGACAATTTGCTTCTCCAGGAACCTCTTCAGTTAAAACAAAACAAACAAAAAAATCCAACAAAAACGGAGGATGTTTGGATGAGGGGATTGAGTGTGCCCTCAGGAAGCTCACAGATGACACCAAGCTGAGTGGGAAATTGATCTGTTGAAGGATAGGAAGGATTTGCAGAGGAATCTAAACAAGCTGGATTAACGGGCAAGGCCAAGGGTGTGACACTCAACAAGTCAAAGTGCCCAGTCCTGCACTTGGGTCACAACAACCCCAGGCAGCACTAGAGGCATGGGGAAGAATCGCTGGAAAGGGGCCCAGTGGACAAGGACCTAGGGGTGCTGGTTGCCATCCAGATGAACACAAGCCAGCGTGTGCTAAAGTGGCCAAGAAGGCCAATGGCATCCTGGCCTGTATCAGCAATAGTGTGGCCAGCAGGACCAGGGCAGTGATTGTCACCCTGTGCTCAGCACTGGTGAGGCCACACCTCAAATCCTGTGTTCAGTTTTGGGCCCTTCACTACAAGAAAGACATTGAGGGGCTGGAGCATGTCAAGGGAAGGGCAACAGAGCTGGTGAAGGATCTAGACAGTGAGCCCTGTGAGGAGTGGGTGAGGGAGCTGGGGGTGTTTAGCCTGGGAAAAGGCTGAACAGAGGTGACCAACCTTATTGCTCGCTACAACTGCCTGAAAGGAGAGTGTAGCCTGGGAGGAGTCAGGCTCTTCTCCAAAGCAACCACTGACAGTATGAGAGGACACAGCCCCAAGCTGTGCCAGGGGAGGTTCAAGGGGACAATAAGAATTTAATCACAGGAAAGGTTAAGCATTGGAAGTTTGCCCAGGAAGGAGTCCTGGGCTGGAGTCACCATCCCTGGAGGTGTTCAAGAAACAACCAGACGTGGCATTTAATGCCATGTTCTTGTTGACAAGGTGGTGGTCAGTCAAAGGTTGAACCTGATGATCTTAGAGGTCTTGCCCAACCTAAATGATTTCTAGGTTCTGTGATTAAAAGGTGCAAAATGTTAAATAAGACTCAAAAACTCAAAATAAAAACAATAATAAAAGAACTAGGATTGTATGACACCAGTGCTTCCATACTTGTCTCAAGTGTGGGCTACTGATTACATATATTCTCAACATGGCATATCTGAACAAAAGTTTCCAAAAAGTCATCTAGCTTCGACTCAGTACAGGTGGATCTAAAATAATTATAAATGAATATGCCCATTTCCTCCCTCATAACACTGAATAAACACTAGTGATCTTAGAAAATAGTCACCCTAGCTATTAAAAGCATCAGTTTTACAGTAAATGATTATTGAGTGCTAAAGACTCAATAGTAGTTGTTTGAAGCAAGCAAAGTATTAGAGATCAAAAGCATGGCCTTACAAATAATTTACCAATTTATTTTTCCTGGTCAAGTTTATGTTTTCCTGGTGAAGCAAAGACATAAAAATAAATTTATTCTGGCAGACAATTAAAATTTCTTTTGACATGAATTTAAATGTTTGCTTATTTCAGAGTAAGAAAATATGTTGTAGTTAAACCATTGCAATGAAATAAAACATTACTTCATGATGAAAGTTTCATGGGCTTTCCTTCAAAAGCATTTATGGAACTTGCTTCAAACTCATTTTTTCCTTCTCAACTATTTTGAAGATGTACCAGGAGGGATTAAGTATGAACTGGCATGTATTTCCATACACACACTTTTCAGAAAAAGAAAAGAAAGCAAACAAGAAAAAATATTTTGGGGGGGAAAAAACAAACAAACCACCTTTACTTAGAACATGTGGGCTCAGTTCCAAAAGACATGTTATCTTGGAAAACTCATACAATGCCTTCATCCCTCAGGTTCTTCAAAATAAGCCTCTCACTGCAAACTGTTTGGAGCATAAACGTCTGAGCTAAAATTATCCTAGTAAGTCCATATTTTCTAATACAACAAGGTTCTGTGCAGGCTTCCACTGGGGATTTTATATAGTAGAGTCAGAATTAATAACAACTCTACGCTAATCAAATGATAAGCTCTCAAAACTGAAGGGACAGGGAAGAGAAAAAAGCCGCCAAAATCTACCTTCCAAATAAATGTATGGATGTAACTCAATATCCCACAGGCATTTTGGATTGATATTATTCAAAAACTTTAAAAACTGGCCAGGTATTTTCAATTATTTAAAGAAAAAATGTCTAAAGGTCCAGAATTTTTTTTTTCTGAGAGGCATATGGTGGGTTTGACTCTGTACCACAACCAATCTGTATATTCAGGCATAGGGCAAAATGGGAGCTGCAGAGAGCCATCTCACAGGCCCACAAGTACTGAGTTTAGTACAAATTAAACATGCAGAAAAAAACCTTTGACATCCAAAACCCACCTACAGTTCCTGCTAGACTTTATGCTGTGGGAAATCAAATGCTGCAGACCTCCACAATACAGCACATGCATTCTGCTTCAGGTTTACCCCATGTACAACCTGTTCTTGTATCAGCAGTTTTCAAAGCAGCAACATCTGTGTTTGTTTTCTGAAAGCAAGAAAGCTTCTGCAGGGAAATTTACCATCAGACTTCCCCACTTTGCTCCAATATTCCACATCATATACTGATGTCAGAACTATTCTACCAGTGCTCCATCAGATATACAAATATCATTTTGCAGCTACTGAAAAAAATAAAGTTCAAAAAGCTTTTCTTTGTTTTCATTTTACCTCTTCCGAAGCGAACAGAACTAGTCTTGGCAGACCTGAGAGCCCTTTCTCCTTTATCTCAGGGCAAAATCTGTACCTTGCTAAGTTCATGGCATACATATTAGAAATAGAGCCACCTGCAAAAAGAGACATACAAATATTGGATTAGTCATAGTATGAGTACCTTTCCTGCATCTGAGAGCTTGACCCATTAAGGGAAAAATAAACCCCACAGGCATCCTAGTGATGCATCCATCACAGTTTATTTCCTCCCCTGAAGGCTACATCCATAAAATGAACCTTGGGCTCCGCAGCAGGCATGGAAGCAGAGCCTCTTTGAATGCTCTTTGGGGGTATTTTCCTCTTTGAGGAATAAGAGCTGTGCCCAAGCAGTCCTTCCCAACAGAGAAAACCCTGCCACAGCACCTTCCCCTCTACACTGCAGCAGAACAAGCTCAGCTGCCTGCACCAAGCTCAGAGCCTTGGAGATCTCTTGGGCAACCAGGTCTCAGAGGACCAAGGGAGAAAAAAGGTCTTTGGAAAAAAAAAAAACAAAAACAAACACAGTGAGTGGGAACTGAAAGATCTGCAAGGTAAGATCTGGACAAGTTTTATTCACTCGGGACAAGTTTTATTCACCTAGAAGAACAAAGCCAAAGCAGTAACAAAAACCGTTACATAAAACTAGAACCAAAACAAGGGCAATTAATTTATCTTCTCTCCGTAGATAACTAAGTATTAAGCCATAAATTCTTCTGTAAAAGTAAGGCTTCTATCAAAAATACACATCAAATTTGATGTGAAAAAAAATCCATACCAGTAATATATTAAAAAATAGGGATTTTTATCTTGTTTATTTTTCTACTACTCATATGTAGGCTAGAATTATTGACTTTGTTTCAGTTCGGTAGGGGGAGCTTAAACTCATGTACTCATTTAATTTCTCTTCTCACGCCCAAACTAGATATAAAAGCTTCACAACTATCCCAATCATTTGTTACCTGAATAATCTTTGAAATATCCCCATTATGTTTCATTATTTCAGTGTCATGCGCTGAAACATTGCCTTACAGAACATTTGAAAAACATGGTTTATCAAGCAGCTTTAGAAATATCTGTTTGGCCTGCCTTATTATAACATTTAATAAAATTATAAAAATTCGGAGGAGTTAAGAACGTGTAAATTCTTGCTCCTACAGTTCATAAGCAGGATACAAAGATCTATGCCCTCAGGCACCATGGATTGGCATCTAGCACATAAATCATCTCCCTGTCTGTCAGCTCAGTTGACTCAGTCCAATGAGGCTGTTGGTATTGTTAAGGTCAGGAAGGGCATCAGCTACAAACAATTAATTTCAAATAATTCGATATAATTATATTTAATGTAGAAGTGTTTTCATTCATTCACTGGTCAAAATTGCTGAATTATTACTAGAAACACATAAGATAAGCCTAGAAATAAAAATAAAATAGTTTTGGCTATCACTACACTTTTGCATGCATTTTCAAATATGCAATTTGTATGACTCCAATGTTTATAGAATTAATGGTATTAGACCATTTATAATGATTCCGCTTGAATGTTCCTACCTGGATTAAATATACCATCGCCGTCTTCCCAGCCTATGAATTCAATCATTTTCTTGATGACTGCTTCCTCCACCAACAGAAACACAGGGGATACTTCATATGTGTATCTAAAGAGAAATAACAGCATGGTAATTGGTATTGAAACTAGATAACTCGTGGCACAGAGCATTGCTAAAACTAGATAAAGGCTTCTTGCACCTTTCTCTAATCTATCAGCTGCTGATCACCACCAGCAGTAGGAATCCAAACTAAAAACATTATGGATCTGATACAATAGAGCAATTGCTTAGTTTCTGGCAGCATCTCACTGACACTTCCACTCTCAAAGTAATACACCAGAGTTTTCTATTAATGTAGGTCAGATGCTTAAATTTCAGCTTTACATTTGCAAGTAAACAGTAGACAGGTAACCATTTGCACTCAACTGTGTGCAGAATGCCTCAAAGGAATGAACAACTAAGTTAAGTCTGATTCATTTATTTTTATGTACTAAGTAAGATAAAAGTCTAAGTTTATTAGCATTGCAAAAAAAAAAAACAAACTCTCTCCTCATAAACCCCAACTTCAGCCAATCAAAATCAGAGGGTTTCCCTCTCCCAAAGTCTTGCACAATTCCCGCCTCTTCTGTAACACCGAAAACAGGAATCAGAAGCAAGGAAGCAAAAAAGCTGTTATTCCAAAAAGCATACTAATTCAACATCAAGAGGACAAAGAACCACACTTACACACTGGGGTTCAGTGCTTCTGTAATGAAACGAGCCACTAACGAGTAATAATCTATTCCAGCATACAGCTGATTGAAAAATCTTGGATGATCTGAAAAAACAGATGAAAAGCAAATGACAGGATATACCAGAAAAGGGAATACATCACACTCCCTCTGAGCTGAATGCTGATCGTTGCAAATCACAATTGACTCCATTCTCTCAGTATTCTCTGGATTTGCTGTCCTTTCCTAAAGTTAGACATTCCTTTGAAAGTAAATTTAATAAGTACTTTGAAGCTTCAAAACATGTCTTGAGAAACGCAAGTGGTGCACAGAATAATCGTGAGTTGTTCACAAGTTTTATAAAGCAAAAATAAAAGGGATTGACAATTGAGTATACATAGTGCCTTTAAACAGTGGTTTTGAGAGGCCACAGTCGATGCTCAGCCAAATTTTGCTAAGCCATAGAATACAGGATCCCAAGCAGCTGTGGCTTTTCTCCCAACAGAGTTTCAACACAGAGAGAGAGAGAGAGAGAGAGGAAGTCTAACAGCTTGGAAAATTTTGCTGCACACTTAAAATGAATGAGAAGTTAAGAGAATTTATTTACCTTCCTTTAAACACTGAGATATTACTAATTTTGACAAAATTCTATGCTACTGCTGACTATAAAAACAACTCCATTCAACAGTGGGGTCACCACCTAAATTTTAATCCATAGCACATAGCATTTTCCCATGCAAAACCAGGTAAACAGTATGGCTCCATTTATATTATAACTAGGGCTTCAATAAATGTCTATACTCAAATTAAAGACTATTTGCAGAGCATATTTTTATGTACCACGTCCTTTCTAAGGCGACATATTATAATCTAAAGGCAATTTGCAAAAGCAATATAAACAAAATGTCTTCCACTAACTCAGTAATTATATCTGCATATTATTAGTACACTACCCCTGCAGATCAGTAACACTACTCTGATGTGGTTTTCAAATCATAAGTTCCCTCTCAAAATTATTTTACAGTTTTATTCTGCAGCAACAGTGATTGTAGCAGGGAATGCAGCCCAGAAATGCACAACAAACTATATCAAATGTCTTTCTTACTTAACAAAATACAGCCTAAGCCCTATAACATCTAAAATCCTGAGCTACTGATTCACAGTGCCATTTCCTGAACAGATGTTGTTCATCCCTTTTCACCAAGATTGAATTACCCTGCACACGCTGCAGAAAGGTTAGCTATAGAGAACTAATCCTGCAGAGCTGTGGTGTACTGTCTCTGAAACACTGCAGGCTCTCCTCTCATGGTGTCTGGAACAGGAATTACTGCCTATCAGCAAATTAACAACCGGCAAGACTATTGCTCAAATAGAACAATAATAAATGGAGGGTCATCATCACTAAGAACATATGAGGGCAATGATGGCCACTCCAAATCTCATCACTCAGACAGCAGGAAATCACACCAAAAGGTCCTTCTCCTGCCTGTTTTGCTAGACTGTTATATCATTTGTCTAGGTGACTTTCCCAAGACATCAAAATGACAGAATCTACTATTAATGCAAAGGACATTACGTTAATTACTTTTGATTAGTTTGCCATTATGACATGTATTAGTCAAGCCTGTGGTGACCAGAATTCAGTTAAGCAACTGTTTGCACACTTGTATAGGCAGAAGGGAAACAAACATTCACATTCCCAGTTCCCTAAAAGGTGACAGAGGTTTGTAAAGATTATCCCATCTAAGTTAGCATGCAGAGCAACAGTGCTTAAACCCCATTCCTACTGGTTTTGACGCTGTATTTTATAACATCATGGCAGAGCTTCAGGATCTTCTGATGACATTCTCCAGTGTCCCTCATCTCCAGGTCAAGAATCTGCTTAAGCTTCTCGGGGGCTTGCCACTCACAGACCTAGTGATGGGGAGCAGGGCAGACACCATCAGTGAACAGTTCAGCCAGGAGCAAGAGGTGATAGAGTACAAAGTAATCACCCCATTCAGCTCTGCTTTCACAAAACTTCCCGTGGCAGGGCAGCGTGCCACCAGAAAATAGATCCAGTAAGCTGACCTCACGGGATATTGGTTTTATCATGTCTCAGGCAACACTCAAGCATGAACATTAGAGTAGGAAATGCTGAAAGGCAGAAAAGAAAAAAGCCTGCAGCTCAAATTCTGTTGTTAGCTAAGGCTTTGTAATCACAGCATTTCAGATGCTGCTCTGCCAAGGGGCGGGAGCAAGCAGTGCGTGCCCAAAGGCAAGCACAGTTTATTTGCAGGACCTCTTCCCATACAGCCTCTTAAGCAGGTTCTGCAGAACCCACAGCAATCTTATAATGTTGTCCTTTCATGGTGGTACCACACCCACTTTCCTCTTTCTCCAATGCCTGTGCCTCTGAGGAGAAAACAAATAACTCAACCCCACTCCAAACATGAAAAACACTACAGTCATTTGTGATCTCAAAGAAAATGACCTTTGTATTCAGAGATTAAAAAAAAACAAAGAACCATCATTTACTGGTAGATATGTATAGTAATTATGTTATTGGAAGGTTTATAATACATTCTTTATAAATTTGTAAGGCTGTATTTTATTTTGGAGCCAAGCACAGACTAGAAACAATTTTGAGGCTACTTAGAGTGCAATAAAATAGAGCTTATAAAAAATTGATTTATTGTTCATTACCTTCACTACAAAGTCTCAACAACACTCTATGGCTTTACCTTTTCTGTTACATCATCCGCTTTCTGCACAACTTCTTCCATTATAATCTTACACGCCTCTTCCACAAACTTCTCTCCTGCTTTTGAGTCCATTATTGGACCATTTAGGATGACCCCATCCACCAAAACAGCATTCTTCTTCTGGAGCATCTCCTGCTTGCAAACACCAACTGTAAGAGAAATAACTCATAATTAAAGCAAGGATAAACAAATAATAAAATAAAAAAATATATATTCTTTCATTGCTGGAGATTTAGTCAACTTAAGAAAAACCTCACATGGACTTTTTACCCATACAAAAATCCTAGATTTTGGTGGAAGAATCTTTACAGACAAAAAAAACCCAAACAGATTACTTCAAACATAGACAGTTATTCTGCAGGCAATAATAGCCTACTTGTATTGTACCTACTGCTTTCTCTAACATACAAAAGCATGCAAGGGACCTTCCAAACACAGAGGAAAATGCAGTTCTGGCTTAGAACATGTTACAGCTGTATAAATAGAAATACAGAGAAAGATAATGGGCATTTTTCTTAATTGAAAATGTTTCCCTCCACAAGCCATCCCTCTGCTCCCAATTTTTCATGAAATAACTTTCAGCTTTGATTCCTGTATCTTTATGCTGCTCCTTCCCACCAGCCAGTCCCCTTGCTCAGAGTCTTCTGTATTCTTTGCAGAGTGCTTCACTGACCCACACTCCCTGGAAAAAAACCCTTTCAATGCCACATACCTGTACTTCTTTCTGCCCTTATCCCATTAAGTGCCCTCAGTCATTAATTACAATAATCTGCTGGGCAGATTATCTTGTTTATTCTGTTTATTCCTTTCTCCAGTGATGATCTCTTTCCCCTCCCTCACCTTTACCGAGGAGACATACTTTCCTCCTTGGACACATTTTTACTTCCACCTTTGCATTACCCCTGAGAGCTCATCCAAGATGCTTGTAAGACACTGGCCAACAGTGGCAACTACGTATCTCTTTCATGTATTGATTTCATATGGCAAGATCAGGACTCTGTTTTTCACCAGCATGAGGATGAAGATGAAATTGAGACATTTGGAGATATAGAGGGAATAGATATTTGAAACAGTATCGCCCTGAAAGGAGAAGCAGTAACTACTGTAACCAAATTATCTGGGTTACAGGCACTATCTGTTCACTGATCCTGCTTTAGAATAGCTGAGGTCTATGGAGCCAGGCAGCACTGCCACCATGGGATGTCTTCATTTACAGTGAGGATGAGGCAAGGCTGGGGTGTATGGAGAAATGGGTGTATGTTCTGTGCCCAAAACAGCTTTCTTATTGCTTTACTTTTTGCTCCACTTGCAAAGTAGAGAAGACAGGTGGCTCTTTCACAGGTCTAAACAACTGAATTTCCTTAGGACTGTCAGGCACTGTAGTCTGACACATTCATCATGTTTATCATAATTACAGCTCCTCGTGCTCAGGAGGACTTAGAAGAACAACAGTGATGCTTAGAAATGTGCATCACTTCAAGGTCCATTGATTGAAAGAAACCCGGCTAATCCCATGAGCTTTTATTTTCTGGTGACTCAGAGAAACCATTCAGTTCACTTTGACTTATCAGGGGAGATATGACAAACAAGACAAAATTCTAACATGAGATGGGACCTCACACTTCTCATAATGCTGCCAACAAAAATAGCACACACACACCCCCTCCCCTCGCCTGTCTGAAATTACTTCTATTTTTAATCCAAAAGGGCAGCATACTAAATTTTTTCTGAACAGAGTAGCCTTCAGCCCATTGTTATAGGAAAGGCATAAATGTTCCTACTGGACAGACGGAGAACAAGCAGGCAAAGAGTATTAAATCTTCAACAGGCAAAGAGGGAAAATCACAGACATCAAAAACATCAGTTCTCATCATGCTTTCCAGCACACCACAGCAGAGGCACTGCAAAGAAACTGCAGCTTTGAAAAAGTCTTAGATGTTTACCTCTGGAAACACAAGCTAGTAGGTCAACTTTAGAAGATTTAAAACTCTGGGTATTACCAGGAAATTGAAGGCATCAGGGCTTTGGGCAGAGAGAACAGAGACTAATTTTGTGTTGAGACTTAGTTATTTGATGCATAAATATCTGCCACAAGTACTATTTAGAGTTTAACATAAATACAAAAAAGAATTTTAATCTTTACATCACCTGGAGAGTCTATGATCTCTATGTATGCCAAAGGTGTTTTGTTTCTATGAAAAATAGGACAGGATCTAAAAAAGAACTCCATGGGAGATTAATATCTAGTGCAGAGCACAGATATTGATACTTCCTTTGGTTACAAGCAGAATTGATGGCAGAGCAAGAGAACTCACTAACTCTTTAACTCCTTTTTTTTGTTGGTTTGGGGTATTTTTGTTGTTGTATAGTGGTTTGGTTTGGGGTTTTTTGGTTCTCCATAAACTCTCTGCTAGAAGCAGAGTTGTGAAAAAGATTTCTATTGGTAACTCCCTTAGCCCTATTCCTGTCACTTTTGCACAGAGATAAGATACTAATATTTCCATGGCTTTACAATGATCTTTTTGCAGGAATTCTGCAACAGCAGAACTTTACATTACTTTTTCTACCAGGTCTTTAGGGAACCGAGTCATAGGTGTAACCGCTTCCTGTTTGAAGCAGGTCTGTTCCCCTCTACACACAGTTTTACAGTCTCCCTAGGATGCTTTGTGGATCCTGAGGAAGATATGATCTAGAAAATGGTTGATGGTCTACTCTTAATCCCCACATCTGTTTCAGAACTTGGGCACAGCCTATGAAAAAAAGGCAAAGCAAAGAGCTTAGAAGGAAGAGATGGAAGACAGACTTCATTTCAACAGCATTTCACCTGTGCAAAGCTCCAGCAAAGAGTTTGTAACTCTGCCCATATTTTAATTCATTGAATAATACTCCTTGCAATTATTTACCACTTCCTCAATAATTTTTTTTGGTTATCATTTCAATCTGAATTTGTTGCAAATTCTGCCCTGGAATATACCATAAAACCAGTACCTGAAATTAGCAGAAACTTCACAATTTAGCAATTACTTCACAATCAGGTGTTAAATCAAGCCCCAAGCAAACACATTTCTCTAAGATAGTCTTCAGGTTTCAGAAACCACTACTGGATACATACACTCTTCTCATCCCTCATGATCTTTCTGCAATTGATGATACTTAATCTTCTACTTGTAGTTATCTGACTTCTGGAGTCCTTATGAGATGATCAAACTCTTCCCTATCAAAAAATTAATGTGTGTCCTCTTGGTTGCAGTAAAACCCTGAAGAGGAAAACTAAGTAGATGATAAACATCTGAAATTCTACAATATTTTTTCTTTTATCGCATTTTTTAAAGAGGCCAATGATAAATTTATTATGCTTTAGATAGATAAACCTCCAGAAATATTCCAGTTCACTTTCTATGTTACAATTGAATAGATGCCTTTAACACATTCTCAGAGCTCAGCATCCAAGCTAAAAAACACACTCTATGCTGATGATACATATTGTGTCTTTAAAAAAAAAATTATTCATCAAATGCTCACATTATTTTCCAAAAATTTTGGGCCTTTTATATATCTGTGTCAGACGCATCAGATTGCACTAAAGGAACATCACTTTCCTTGAAGTGGGAGAGCCCACTTCATAGAAACAGCATCTTGTCACATACACCTCTTTTGTTTTCAAATATGATAGGGAAACCATCTAGAGATGTGACTGTAATAAATATGTTCTTTCCTATTTGAGAATACAGAAACATACTCTGAAGCAGACTCAGAAAACAGACTTCCAGAAAATACATCAAATACAATTTCAGCCAAATGGCTCCAGGCTTGAAACAGAACTAAAAATTTAGCAAATGGAAGTGCTTTAACAGAGAGATTAAGAATTACTGACTGTTAAAGATATTTTTCTGCAAAAGAGAAGACTCAATTCTGCTCCAGTTGAAGGCAATTGGGCATTCAGCCACTGGCTTCAGCAGCAGCAAAATCAAGCACATAATTCTCATATTTCATCCTGAAAGAAATATTCTATTACAGAAGCCTAAGTATTTCCAACCAGCATTTCATTTTTATGATCAATATTATTTTCCCAGCAGCAAACATAAATTAATTGGAGTTGGAATAATGTACAGGAAAAAAATAAACATTTTTTCAGATGTTTCTATATCTTTATGTAAGTACTACATATATTTTAAAAGCTTCATCTGTTTCTATATTTGACTGCTCAATCCTTGCACTATAAAAAGAAACTGAAGCATTGTACTTGGCCCATTCTAACAATATTTGGGAGAGTATCATGAAATTATCAAAAAGATTTACTGCTCACAAGGTGAATGAGGAAACAGAAGGGAGTTCTTGTGAAAGAGTGGCGTATGCTTGAATGCCAGAGCCAAATCCTGTTCAGTTCATACTGTATTAGGCCCACTGACTATTTGAGGGAATGCAAAAATCTGGCTTCGACCAAAGGCCTATTTCTACTTTGCAACAAATGCAGTAGTAATTGCCAGCAGTAATCAGCAAAAAAAAAAAAAATTAAATTTCTCATTCTGTATGATCTAGTCATGGGTCTTCTTTCAGTGTGTCCAGCAAAAGAAAATAAGTGCCTTCAGTATCAAGACTCCACCATGTTTCATGAATTTCTGTGGTGCCAGATCATGTATCAAAGAATTAAAACATACTTGTCCCACACTATGCAGCTATTTGAGTCCCTTGGTATAAACGATCTTTAAAGCAACTTCTGTTTCTTTAATCATTGCTTTCTGTACATATGAATAACGTAAAACCACTCCAGTCTTAGGGCAAAAATATATTGTTTCTTCATAAACTGATTTCCCAGGCCTGTTACCAAGTAAAGGAGATGCAGTTTTCTTAAAATCCAGTATATAAAATTACTTGCTGCCCTGGAAAAGCTATCCATAGGGAAAAAAGGAGTAGGCACGTGTATGGTAGGGCTTATGCAATTGTTTTGCAGATTTATGGACCAGGCCTGTGGATAGAGAACAAGTTGGGTACTTCCCCTCAGAAGGCCAGCAACAGCACCCCCACACAGGAATCCTCTGACTGTGAAAAGGCAAATGTGACCTTTATAGAGAAGGACCCAAGGAAAACAAAGTGCTTGTGTCTGGGCTCCAAAACCCGTGAATAGACTCATTGAGCACACTGCTAGCACAGAACAGCAACAGCACTACAAATGGATCCTATTCTCCATCCCACACCTGAATTTCCCTTTCCTAAAGAAAGGGTTGGGAGAATGAAATGAGGAGAGACAGAGATGAATATCTGACAGGGAATGTGAGGACCATGCTAGGACAGAGGTCCTGCTCTCAGAGGAACTTCCTGAGTTCTGAGGAGGGACTCTTTCTAGTCAAATGTTCACAACATGTTGTTGTTGTGCTGTCCTAGGCAGGATTTGCTTAAAAAAAAAAAAGAAAAGGGCAAGTAAAAGTTAAAATATAAGATTCAGACATTTTTATGCAGCCAGTCCTTGGGAACTGATGTTAATTTTTCATAACAACTCTGCAATGCCCTAACCAATAAGTGCAGGAATGATTTGTGCTGTAACATTTCCAATTAGGAAGAAAGGCTGTGGAGAATTGGAATTCACCTTGCTGCAAAACCGAGAAACGGCAAATGCCAACTACGAAAGGGAAATCCCAACTCCCTGACCCCAGTGAGATTCCTTCTCACATGTTCTAACACTTAACACCAGCTAACAGTGTAGGAAGTATCTGAGAAACAGAACTCTTTTCATTTTAATTAAAAGTTGTGTATTGATGGTGAACATCTAATGAATGTTCCTTTTTCAGTGGAAAAGTGACTGAAACTGCAACATTCAATCAAACCACTGTGTATTGTATAGAAGAGTTAACTTCAGGAGGCTGAGTTCAAACAGAAATGATGAATACAGGTGTGACCCACATACAACACACAGAATCCCTGACACTTTTATGGTTCAGTAGAAAAAAAAGGATTAAATGAAAACACAAATAGTTTTTTTATCCAAATGGAAGTTCTACAATTTGTTTTAAAAGGGTTCCTGACAGCATGCAATTTCATGCAAGAACTATATTTTTAATCATAATATAAAATCAACTTTCAGGTCCAGTCTTTCAAAAATCAACTAAGAAGGCAGTAATTTACCAAAACTGAGTTTAATGGGATTCAGTGCAAGTTAAAATGTAGAAATAGATGAAAAGTCTAAATTTCATTTTTGGAAGTTTTACCTGCACATTCAAGTTACAGTCAAAACAAGTATTTTCCTCTCACTTTTTCATATCATAAACACTTCCATATTTTCTGCTTCCTACAAAGGATTTCCAGCTGCTGTTCAATAACTCATGCCTACAACTTAACTCTGAGATATGCCCTTCTTTACTAGCATGGGGAAGCTAGTGCATAGTGAATCAGAATGTAACTTTCCAGACCACTAGGTTCTCTGAACTAGTTCCTACATAGATATTCATAATTTATTAGCCTATCAATTCAATGTAAAAGTAGTTTAAAGTAGCTCAATGCACTTTCAAAATGGAGCAAGCTGCCTTGCCCAGGCTGTTATAACGCTGCTGGTCACAGCAGCAGAGATTGGTCACACAGACGAGGGACCCAGCAGGGCTCTGCACACACCATTTCAGGTTGTGCCCACCGTGGGTTTACTACCTGATTTTGGGAAAACACTCCTGAGCTGCAAGAGGCCAGGCTGCTGCATGGCACTGGCAGGGGCCAGCAGAAGACCCTAGCAATCCTTTTCTAGAGCATCAGTCTGGATGGTGCCTGGTGGAAGCCCAGATCTGATCCTGCTGTGCACACTAGGGCTCAACAATGGCAAGCTGAAAGAGACACAAAGAGAGCCACCACACTGCCTGTAGTCTGACTGATCCCAGAAAATGGATACCTTATTTTGTTTGGAGTTTGTTTGTTGGGACCATGCCAAAACTTAAATCAGTCATTTGACCTCAGCATTAGCACTGCAACCAAATACCAGGTACATACAGCATTTGTCACCTGCTCTTTCCCCTTCAGGCTGGTGCCAGAGCTTTTTAACGTGATATATTGGCCCCAAAGAGGGCTCAGTAATCCCTGAACAATGGAGTAGGGCTGCTTGCGAAAAATTAGTTTAAGCAGCTCAGTCAGGCCCTGCAAGCTGTCTTGCAGTATAACCAGCAGAGGGATGCCAAGCCACTTAAAGACAAGATTTCCTGTTGAAACCCTGACATTTGCCAATGGACAAGATCATATTTATAAGGCTTTTCAGCATACGTAAGATGAGATGTGACATAGGGCAGAGATAGCTAAGCTTTAGAGACACAAGCATTTCCAAATTATCTAGATTTAACCAACCACTTTGTAGAGTCATTGCTACTTTGCTGACAAAAGACTGTGGTCACTAAGAACCACCTTTCTCGTGACATTCATGAGACTGAAAAGCTTCTGGTCCGGTGTCTTTTACTTTGAAAGACAATTCTATTTGCTGACACTCGACACATTTTTCATTAAAAAAATAAAGATCACATATACTCAAGAAATGGTAACAGAGATGGACATTCTTACATTTGAATCAGGTCAAAGACACTTTTTATTACCCTTAGATGAGGCCTGACAATAATTATTAACAGAAATAACCACTACTGATGCGTTACAAGGCAAGAACAATTTGCCTTTTCAATTTATTATTCCCTCATTGCATATGTATAAACCCCAGTAATGCTAAAATAAGATTACTTGTGTGCACAGATGGGAGAACAAAAAGGGGGAAGTGGCCCAAACTTAGCCATGTCCTGATGAGTATCCTGGACTTATCAATGCTTTCAACAACTGCCTCCTACAACCTCTGCAGCTTGTGACATGAGAGAAAGCAAAAAAAGCCACAAGAAATCTAACTTCTGATTTCTGCAAAGCTTGAAGAGGTAAACATCTGGGATAAGCATGAAAAACTATTTCAAACTAGACCACAGAGTAGGAGGAAGTCAGAAATACAGACATGTACTTCAGTGTGTCCATTTTTTCTGTCTTGAATACGTAATAAATGCTTATGCAAATAGAAATGATCTTTAAAGAAGCAGGCAGCTTAAAATAGTCAAGAGCAGGGAAATTAAGGCAAACGAAATCTAAACTGTTTAATAGGCAATAATAGCTGAATCAATATGCAAGAAGATCTCATAATGCATTAAAAAGTGACAATTCCTGGTTGTATAAGTGACAGTTTAAAAGATGCCTTAATCAAGAAAGAAAAGCTATTTATTGAACTTCTCAAATGTCAAATTAAGCTTCTTCACTAAATGTTCATTAACTGCCAAGAAAATTCTTATTAATTTTAAAGCACCACGAATGCACTCACACAAAATGGCTTTATTTGATGCAAGCTTCATTTCTTGCAAAATGATGTCTCCCTTCCTTTGATGAAGTGATATTAGGAAAGATCCAAGTACCTCTTTTATCAGATCAGATTTTAAGACACAGGAGAGATCCTATCCCTCTGCTCTGACCAAAATACTAACCTGAGTGTCACATTACCAGCGCCTTAAAGTCTCCCTAACTCCCAGGGTGGTTCACTATGCTTCACATTACAGCTGCTTGAGATGGCAACATGGCAACACCTTACACAAAATGTTTGCCAGCTCACCTCCCCGGTCTGCTGGTGGTATAAAACCATGTAACTCCCCATTCATTCCAACTACAGGCTGAGCCACCAGCAATTCAGAAGTTTAAAGGCAGAATATTGCACAAATGCTGGCTGCTCCCTTCCTCTTGTGATTGCCAGCTCTGACTCTGTTGATGAGCTAGCAACCTGCTTGAAACTCTGCTTAGCACACTGAGTCTTATGCCCCAGAGAAAACATCTCACCTATTTTTTTTCTCCAACTACAGAATTTTCCAAGCTTTCTCCATGCCAAATCAACCTTGGAAAACTACCCTGATGCCAAATGACTGAAGTATATATGCAGTGAAGATCCCTTTCTGCAGCTAGGAGTAGGAATTTACAACTTGGCCCCCTCTCATTAATGGGATTTTGCTGTCTTTTGTGTGAATGAAAGCATAGCCAAAAAAAAAATCCTCTTACTCATCCATGCATAGTCATTAATGCTTCCCCTGTGGACAGTGGTAATATCTGAGAGAAATTAGGCTCAACTAGCAATCAGCAAGATGAAATTCAAATGGTCACTTTCAGATACATTGAGGGGGTTTTAAAAAGGGAAAAAAAAAATACAACAAGGAAAAGAACCCAGAGTGCCACCCCTCAGTGTGCTCCCACTGTGCTCGCCCCAGCAGCTTCTGCAAGTGTTAACTCTCTGCACATTCAAGTCTCCACTCTCCTTTTCCAGCTGCTCCAGCTGCGCAAGCAAACCCAACGCTAGTGCTGCAACAGGCAGGTGCCTTAAGCCTCTCTCCCAGGGGCTTTCCAATAGGACTGTAAAAGCTAAGAGCCCATAATATCAGTACTGAAAGGAGAACTGCACTGATCAGCTCAGAAGGTCTAGTTTTAACAATGGACTCACATCTGCTTATGGAAAAAAAAATATTTCAGCAGGCAGCAAAGTTGTACAACCTCAAGAACCACAAAGCCAAATTTCTACAGTAATTTGAGCTTCTAGAGAAGGCTACAAAGTAGCCTAACCTCATTCACCATCCCACTTGGGAGAAGCTCATTCACCAGATAGAACCTGGCAGAAAACACAGCAAATCACCGAAGACAAAGGAAAGAGAGGTCTGTGAGAGTAAAGGATTCCTCATGAGAGGGAAAGTACAAAGAAATAACAGATGCTACTCATGAATAAGGTGAGACTGGAAAACCTGCAGCAACAAGGGTGGAGATCACATTACCATTAGACACATTCTGTCTTACCAGCCAAAGCCAATAGTTTTGGAAGGAAACTAGGGAAGAAATTAGTACTTTTGGTAGCATACAACAGGCAAAATTTGAACAAGAACATTACTACCCAGCTAAACCACCAGGATGTCAGTCTTAGTGACTGCTGGCAGCATTTTTTTGCAGTTGTTTTGGCAGCAGACATAAATATAAGTTGCATCTGAAGCAAATGACTTTGGGAGCTGCTGTCACTCATACAGTACTACCCCTGCTACTCACATAGTACAGCTGTCCTTACAGTACCGCCTGAAACTACTACAGGCACCAGAACATACTTACTACACACCAGAACTGTCATGTAACTTTACAATGCTCCTTCAATTTACATCAAATAAAGAAAAAGGGAATCCACTGTTTTTAAAATATTAAGTTTATGCAGTTTTCTTTCAAAAATATTATTTTGTTCAGAGATGTTTTTAACTAATATTGTGCTAATAATTTGGATGACCCACGGATGCAAGAGACTTCTCAACCTCGGAATAAAAGCTTTTTCACTGTTTCATCCATGTTTAGAGTAAAATATAAAAGACATTTATTAGGTCTCTATTTTTATGGTTTTCATAAGAGAGTTACAACTTGAGATAAGTTAAGAAATTCTTATCAAGAATATTGATCTTGTGGGAGAGGGGGAGAGCCATCTGCAAACACTTTTTCTATTTTCTGACTTAGCAATCAGCTTCCATTCACAACACCAAGGACTTCCTCCTTTCTTAATTTTTTAATCTCTGCATTTTCTAAGCTCCTCCGGCAGTGTTTTGTATTAGCCATACTTCATCCACAGTCCCAGCTTTTATAAATACATGGTCAACGTTCACTTTTCATTAATGATGCAAGGCCTTCCTCTTCATGCGGGCAAAGAACTTGATAACACCTTTACAAAACAGGATTAACTTCTCCCTTACTGAGACCTTTTGTTCCAAAGCAAATCCCTATATTGCTGTATATCACTATGTTATTCTGGCGCCTGATGAAAAAAAATTAAAAATTTAAATTAAAGGCACCACTCTTTAAAGATCACTTATTTCAACAAAAAACACTGCTCTGCAATGTTTTTATGACACCTGTTGCAAAGTCTGCACCTTATTAAGCCATCCTGGCCACGCTGTAACAAAAGGAGGTTACAGGAGGATGCCCAGCAGGCAGGCAGCCCTCCACCTGCGCTGCGAACCGGCCCTGCCCTTTCCCCCTGCCCCGAGGCCCCTCTCCCCGCCAAGCCCGGGGTTACCGGCGATGGGGAGGCTGCAGGAGCCCCGCAGGACGAGGAAAGTGTTAAACGCGCCGAGCGGGGCAGAGAGCGCTCCGCTTCCCTCCCCGCAGCCTGCGCCGAGCCCCTCCGCCCGCAGCCCGGCCGAAGCGGGGCCACAGGAGGGACAAGGGCAGCGTCCCCAGCCTTTACCCTCCATCGCGGCGTCGCGCTGGCACCGGAGAGGAGCGGGGGCGGCCCCGCTGTGCCCTGGCCGCTGCCGCAGCCTCCGCTGTGCCCGGGCTGCCGGGGCCGCTATAAATACCCTCGGAGCGCCGCGCCGGGCCGGGCCGGGCCGGGCCGCCCCTCCCGCGGGGCAGGGCGAGCGCACGGCCGGCCACGGCCCCGGGCTGCCTTCATTGCCAAAGCGAGGGGTTGTGGCAGCCGCTGCTTGTGACAACGGGATTGTTTCGCTGCCCCTAAAGCCTGAGCCGGTGCCTCAAAGCCCCCGCCGGAGCTGAGGGCTCCCCGGCAGGCCGGCAGCCCTGAGCAGGGCGCGTCCTGCCCACTGCCCCTGAGCAGGGCGCGTCCTGCCCACCGCCGCCCGCCCAGGGGATTTGTCACACAGTCACAGAAGATTCTGAGTTGGAAGGGATCCACAGGGATCATCAAGTCCAACTCTTACCGCTCACTGCACAGGACATTCCCAAGAGTCACACCATGTGCCCAGGAGTACTGTCCAAATGCTTCTTGAACTCTGTCAGGCTGGTGCTGTGACCACTTCCCTGAGGAGCCTGTTCCAGTGCCTGACAACACTCTGGTGAAGAACCTTTCTCTAATATCCAACCTAAGCCTCCCTTGACACAGCTTCAGGCCATTCCCTCGGGCTCTGTTGCTGGTCACCACAGAGGAGAGATCGGTGCCTTCCCCTCTGCTTCCCCACACGAGTAATCTGTAGGCTGTAGTGATGTCCCCTCTCATTCTACTTCTCCAAACTCAACAGACCAAGTTTTATAAGGGCTCTGGATGAGTTGTGTTCAATGAGCTGTTCCAGTTCATTCCAGGACACGTGCCCTGCACAGCATAACATAGGCCTTCTTAATCTTCATCCCTTGATTTCCTCCTAATTACTGCCTCTTAAAATAAATTTCTTCCTAATTGCTACCTTTTAAAAGAAAAAGGTAAACAAGCTTTGGTTTTGAGCACTGTTGTAACAGGAAGGCCTGAAAGTGTCCAAAAATTAACGACCAACATCCCCAAAATGTTATGCCTCCCCTTAAAATTGGATCATGATTAATATTTGACAGAGATGTTTGGAAGTAGTGAAATATTCACATGTGAATTGAACATCTATTCACAGTAGTATCCTAATTTTTCTTATTTGCTGGGAAACAATTGTAGCCCTTTTGTAGCTTAACAGCAGATTCTACCAAGCCATTAATAACTCGTACAATTGGAGAAGATAATTTTGCAGCCCAAAAGATATCCTACACTGCAAGAGGTAAGTACTTGAACCTCATTTTGATAAGCAAAAGGGATTGGTATCGCTAAATTAAGAGTTTGTAGTTGCCTGGGAACAAGCAATTGTGGTCTGATTGTATTCATCATAGGTAAAAGAAAGACAGCCTCAACCAAAACTATGCATTTCTGCTGCTTCGAAGAGCTAATTTCCCCAAACTGAGAATAACAGTAGAGACAACTGACAAGAAAAACCATATTTAGTGTGAATGTCAAAAGCGGGACTCTCATAAAGCATCTATTAAATGGCCAAAAGACTGACTTTGCAATCACAGAGAGCAGTAACTTTACCATAAAAATTCAAAGGTGGCAATCACAAAGCAAATGGAAAACAAAGAGAAATTATATAAATTACAGTTGCTATAAATTGCAAGTTACCATATCAGAAAATAATAATTTAATAGGGGAAGAAAAAATATCCACGGTTGTGACAGCTGAAGACAAATAGGAAATTTAAAGTGTGTTAGGAACAAAAGAAACCTAGTGATGGTACTAGCCCACATAAGTGGTTTTGTGCTGATGTGTAAAATGTAAACATGTTCTATAAGTACTTCTGTGCTACAAAAGAAACAAGTAGATGTATCTCAAGGGGATTATGAAGAACTGCTCCAACCCACTAGTAATTAAGAAAGGTGAAAATCATGATTTGTGATATTACATAGGGGTGTTAATCTTATACCAGTAGTCAAAAAATGGGCAGGTGCAATGAGAAGAAAATTCAGGCCAACACTGGCACCCTAAATAAATAAAGGGAGAATAATTTCATTTAAAAATATTTCAAAGCAATTAATAGAAATAATTCCAGTCTTTTTTATGAAGACCAGGTCTAATCCAACTTCTCTAAATTCATTCTTCGATGAGATTGCTTGTTTGATTATGTGCATACTGATGGTTCAGATTTTAAGTCTGAAAGAAAACATGGTGCCCCATGATACCATTAAAGCAGATGTTAAATTGACTAGGCAAGGCCTAGTCAACTGATGACAAAAAGGCCTAGTCAACTGATGACAAAAAGCAACAAAAAGTAAAGGAACCTTCTTTCAATGGGTATTTTTCTCTGAAAATTACCCCAAAAAGAAAAAGATGGCAAAGGTGCCAAGCAACCAAGTGAAGGAGTCTGAATTGAGTGGCAAACTGTACCTTGTCAAACAAAATACATCTTCTGTAGCTAAATCCCTGTAACAATCCCTGTAATAAACCTGAAGGATTGTAGGTGTTGTGCACTGAGAGGGTGATGGCACTCACTGGAAGCAATTTAGGGGCCATAGTCACCAGCTCATCCTAAACACTGACTGTGATGTTGCTAAAAGGAAGGATTGACCTGCATCAAGGGTGTAGGAAATAGGGAACATAGGGAACTCTCTGGATATATCACTGATTATACCAATCTTGCATACTGTGCTCCTGCCCATGTTTTGAAAAAAAAGGTCGAAAAATAGTAGAAGGGGGCAGATTAAGAGCTGAAAATGTGATTTGAGAGTTGAAGAAAAATACTGCTAAGTGAGATGTAAAGAGCACGATCTGTTTATCATATCAAAATGATTGACTTGATTACAGCATATAAGTACCTCAATGCAGAAAAAAAATACTGGATTCTGAAGGGCTCTTTAATCTAGTGGAGAATGGCATAACAAGAAGCTGTGGTAGAAACTGAAGTCAAATGTAGCACAAAATGTAGGCAAATTCAAATGTAGCACAAATTTTTTCTTTTTAAGGTGACAACACATCACTGGAGCAGCTAATAAAGGCACCAAGAAATTTTTAATGGTTGTATGTCCCTGAACCAGGACAAAGTACCTTTCTGGAAGACAGGGTTTAGCCAAATGCAAGCTACTGCTACTGCTCTCACTGCTTGTACATGTGTGAAATTTAATGTCACGGGATACAGAGGACATCAGACCATATGACTAAATGGTCCTCTGTGTCTTATTTAATTTTTTCTTCTTATGCTAAGTAATTAAAAGAAGGATTGGCTACTGGTGAGCATCTGCTCAAGATGATATTCTTTGTCAACTGACTGCAATCAGTCTGAAAAAAATGACTGCCCTGAGTTTGTAGGATTCTAAATGATCACAGTACATAAGACACTCTTGGCAAGCAGCATATGAAATACCAAAAGACAATCAACATTAGTCACCTATTTTCATTTGTCAGTGCACTAAGCTGACAAGATTTCAATTCATTTGTGTCAAAAAGGAGCTCAGAAGAGCTTAAGGAGAAGCTGAAGGAAAGGGCAGCAGTATGAATCCATTAAACAGATTGGCCATCAGACTTAGGTAACGTGGTAATTAAACACAAACTTTGAAATGCTGGCAGGCAAACCAGATAACTCATTCAATATGCAATATTGCACTGGTAAATATACATTTTCAGTTTTAAATATTTATGGATTTCTTGCCCAGTTTGTGCATAAATGAATCAAGTTACCTCACCTGAAGCTATGATCCCCCATAATGATCTGTGGTATGCAGTGGAGACAAAAAGGTTTGACACAGCTAGTAATGCCTACCTCTCTGAAAGCAGCCAGGACCACACAACTGAATTGTGTTGCACATAAACTATTGAGAACTGCATTAAAATATTAATGAACTAATGTTCTTCTTAAATTGTTTTATTTGCCAGGATGTGAACTTGCATCTTCTCTCTGCTGCTTACCAAGCTGATATGGCAAAGTTACAACATACACTTGCTGATGTTACAAAGCTGAAAGCTGTCAGTGGCCTTTCTGATCTCATTACCTGTCCCCCTGCCTGAAGTTTGTTCTCTGAGCACAAAACCTTTTCAACAAGTCAGGAACCTCCTCTAAACTATGCACAACCCAAATGCTGTAAACAAATAGTTAACACAGAAGATTAGAATAACAATTCATTCTTTACTGAAGGAAGAAAGAATTCTGTTGAAGACGGAAAGTTCATTTTGGAGATCAGACGTAATTTTTTTTTAAATTCACTACTCCAAAATTCAGAACAAGGGTGCTTTCCAAACACAAACTTAATATTATCCAAAAGAGGCTCAAAGATTTTGCAATTTCTAATACTGGTATGCAAATTCTAATACCATGTGACTGGTCCTGACTTTTAGAAATTACTTAGAAAAATGCCAGGTCCTTAGATGGTCTTAAAGATTGAAGCTTTTAAAATTACCATATACTCCACAAATCTAACCTGAAAGGTGCATAAATTAGGGTCTCAGTTCTTCCTCTGCCTTTTCCCCAGAAGAAGATGTGGGCTTCATTTTTAGAATGAAAAAGAATTCACAACTACAAATGGAGGGAAAAAAAAAAAGCTGCAGGATCCCTGAGTTTGTGAAAATCAGATCCAGATCCGAGGTCATTAATAATTGAAGTGTCATGGTTACCTCCATTGGTGTCAACATCACCTACGGAAGTCAAAGAGTAGTAGCCTGGTGCAGGTAACTGAGACAGGGAAGAAAAAGCATTAAGAAGCTGAAGGGCATTCATTACCTTTTTGATGCCTAGAGGAATAATGTTGCTGTGCTAGTGGAGGCCAACCAAAGGTGAAGACTGATCATTCTACACAGTAAAGTGAAGAAGTAGTAGGTTCTCAAGTTGCAGCATCTGATGCCTTCAAAGGAACAGTATGGCATTAGATGGCTGGCAAAGCACATAGTTCAGAACATCAAAGCAACAAAACATCAGCTGCCAAGGTTTGGACCCTCAAGGCATCAGCAAAGACAACAAAGCCAGCAGGAATTTGAGAGTACTGAATTTAAGCTGCAGTACAGAACTCTTTCTGGAGATGATATTTTGCAAATTGGAGATTAACAGATGTCATTCCCTTGACACAAAAGTAGGCCACATGTTCTTTTGGACAGCACATTTGCAGCTGCCCAGAGGTCACAAATATAATAAAGACTGGATGGAGGGAAGATGGGGAGCAGTTCACAAGCAGCAAAACCTCCTGGATCATTACGAGGCAGGGCAAGGGCATGACAAATGCCAGGACTCAGCACTGTCCCTGCTGGTGGTGCCAGAGGCAGGATGAGCAGGAAACAGCAGCCTAAAAGAGTCAGAGGACTGGAGGAACTGGAAGGCACTTCCAGAGGCACTGGAAGGACTTCTCAGCATTCCACTGCAGGCATGGGCTGGACATCCTGCTCAAGCCTGTGGCAACCTCATCCTGCTAGCTTTATCCCAACTTGCTGCTCAAATGGAAACTTACTCCATCTCCTGGCAAATCTTTCGTGGTTTCTCAGACCCAGATCAGATACCCATGTTGTGCATTTAAATCTGTTAAATCACATCTGTATTTTCTTGAAAAAAAAAGTAGAGTAATCCAAATAGGTCTGTTTATAACCTTTCAAGGCTGACTGCTGTTCATTCAAGTCCATAATGAGAATTAGAGATCTGTTATTATTCCCATGTTTAATAAAAGCAGCCATGCAACATATATTATTAAACAGTAGACTGCCTACAGTGCCTGATCTCAAAATTGAAATACTATTTTTTAATAATTGGTATGTCTTGTACATTGTCCTTTAATCAATCTTGGCAAACCAGATCATGTCATATCCCTTCTCTTATGTTGATTTTGGTGGGAAGTAAAAGAATTTAAAATGTCGTAGGAGAAGGAACCTCTCAAGGTTTGGGAATCAGCATACAGTTTCACATCTTCATGGTGAAAAAATGCTTAACAAATCTCATTACTCAGGTTTATGGAATTGCTTGCCCCTTCTGTAATTCAGAAGGATTAAAATGCTCCTGCAAATTAAAAATAGGATGAGCAACCGATTAGAGCAAGGCTTCTGTTTGCCATTTAAATCAGACAAAGAAGGAACAGGCACAATGAGGAAATCACAGTTGAAAATTGCAAAAAAGTGAGGATATAGAAATAAGACCCTAATTTTATCTGAAGATCTCATTGATTACAAAGAAAATGTCTAGATAAGCTTCCTTCCTATGATTTACAATATTACCAAAATCTTTTCATAGACATATAACCCATTTTTGCCTATTTCATTGTGTTTCACTAGACAGCAAAGCGTAGGGGAAAAATAGCTTAAAAAAGCAAGGTAGTTTCACCCTCATTGTGTGTCTGTATTTGATTTATTTTAATAAACAAAAATATACAGACATGCACATAGCTTTTTTCTTTCTATTTTTAATGCAAGAATCTTAACCTATTTTAAGCCAGGGGATCACAGAGAGGGATAGAAAAAAATAGAGAAACACAGTAGATATCACTCTGCTGTGGTCACTGCAACTAGAGTGGGCCTGTATGAGCTATCTCTAAATTAGTAGGGTTAGGTATTTCTGAAGAAGTACCAAAAGTAACACAATGCTCAGGGCAAGCTGCAGACTCTTGCTCAAGGCTGGGTATTTGGCCTGTGGCCCACTTG
This sequence comes from Agelaius phoeniceus, assembly GCF_051311805.1. Lineage (NCBI taxonomy): Eukaryota > Metazoa > Chordata > Aves > Passeriformes > Icteridae > Agelaius > Agelaius phoeniceus. Next base: position 42,088,102 of record NC_135265.1, read on the forward strand.
GAGCCCCACACTGCTGCAGCTGGAGTGCTGCCTTGCACAGGAGGGTGGCAAAGGATTGTATGGGCTGGCTGAACAGATCTAAGATCAGTCCTTGGGTTGTCTTGGAAGTTAGGAGACAAAAGCCATACATGAATATCACAAAAGTTGAAGATGAAATTAGTAAATAGACAGGGTTTCTCTCCTCAGTCAGCTACATCATAATTAAAGTCTCCCACAATGTCTGTTTTCCTAATTGTTTTTATAGCTACTGTTGAATCAGGTTTCACTAGATATTCCTGAGACAATAAACTCTGAAGGGCACAGAGGTAGAGATGATGAAGGAGAGAATGGGCAACTCTCCAGTTTTACATTTTGAAGTGTCAAGAATCTTAAGAAAACCCTATATACCTTGGGGTTTTTTCTCTTAAAGTAACTTACATGTTTATTCCACACCTAAAAAAATTAAATCCTTTTTGGTTTTCCAAAAAAAATTTAAACTGGGAAATTTTGAGAAGGCTAAGTATATGCCACCTTGAAATACCTTTGCAGCAAAGGCTGTAATTTTCACATTAGCAAGCCATAAAATAAAAGGCATAAATATTGTTTCTAGAATCAAGATTTCTGTCCTTTGTAACACGCAGGCCCCAGAAGGTAAAACAAGTCCAAGAAATGCACTCAAACAGGTCTAGCACTCCATCCAGTGCAGCTCATGGTGTGGAACCATTTGGAAGCAGATAGAGACACCAGACTGTAAGTGAAAGACACATCCATTGTCTTCCAGAGCCATGCAACCATGCTAAGGAGTGTTAATGCTTCAGCTTCCCATCTCTGTAACCTCCAGGAAAGAATGAAGTTTGTATCAATTCAAGACAGATTTTACATGAATTCTCTCCTGTTGCAAAACGCGAGTCACAGACCAAATAACGTTTTAAAAGGATACAAAGCAGCAGGCGATTTCAGAACCACACTGAGCAATGTTATTTAGCAAAAGACTAGCCTGTGGGTTCTGCAAATGAAATTACTCCCAACTCTCACTTCCATGGAAAATGTAGAATTCTGCGTACAAACAATATACACCAAGCAGCATGAAACTGCATTTGAGGACCAAAAAACAAGCTTCTTTGAGCCATCTTCAAACCTGATTTGACCTTTGACAATTTCACTGCAATGAGCACAATTTCTTCTCTTCATGTGAACACCTGTTTTGGATAAAGAAGTCTGAGGTAAAATGAAATTGCTGCATTCACGGATTATAACAGTTGATGTCATGGCTGGGATACAAAGACTAGGAACAGACAAGAAGCAAACAGCTGTCACCATCCCACACCCAGAACAAAGGGGTTTTTTAATGGTGGAATGTTTTAGATAGCCTAAATACTGCATGTTGATTAGAGAGACGGTTTCAGTTAAGTGGCTTATTGCTTTTCAGTCTTCCAGGAGAAATGGAGCAGCAATAGGGAAAGGCATAACTTCAGCATAGTAGTAGCTATGTGAAACCAGAAGGCACTTTTGGTCTGTCTGCTCCCTCACCCTAGCACAGGCAGAAGTATTTCAATGGCTCCTTTTTGTCTAAGTATATGCTTTGTTAAAAAGCACAGCTACACCAAACACTGTGATTGCGACAACTAAAAGTGGTTCTGATATCTAAGTCCCCCATGCAGAAAGAGAAGTGACCACTTATTTCCAGTGGGCACATACTTAACTGCAATTTGAGTCTGTCCTTTGCATCTGGTTTTCACACAGCTTTCACAGCACTGAGCTGTACCCCTGATGCAAATAGGTAGCACATGTAACAAGCTGACCTTGAAAAATCAAGCTTAAGACCAGGAAAGAGATGACTGGAAGCTGGACACTGTACAGTGCATGTCAGTAATATTTGCAAATCTTTTTTTTTTTTTTTTGGTTGTTATTTCTACAGCAGCTTTTTACTAGCAAAGGAAAAGGTTAGTTGGTGACAAAGCATCTTTTCTGAGATCAAAGGAGATAAACAAGAAATAAAAGCACCTCTCAGGCCAAGAATTATGCTAAGCAGCTCACTCCTCTTAGCATTCTAAGCTCTTATATAACTTTAAAAGTCCCCTTTGTTAGATTAAAGAAAACAGCTTTTCATGCAGCCAGTATAGGGGACAGGAGAGTCAAAGCAACACCAGTGTGCTGCTGAAAGTTTACTATACTCCTGAGCAGTCAAAGATCTGAACTCCCATCTCCTGCATCCCTGCACACGGAGCACATCTCCCACTTTGAGCATGGGAATGAGTCAGTGAATTTACATGATGGCAGGGCAAAAAAGAAATGGAAATGTCAGCTCCTAACTAGAAGAAAAGCCAAATTCCTGTTGCCGAAACATTATAATCCCTCTTTCTGCTTCTCAAGGACTCAGAAGACCACTTCTTCCAAAGAAAACACCATGGAAAGTGCCAGATGATTCTGCTGATAGAGCTGACACAATCCTGAGACAGATTTGACAATCCTGAGGAAGACGCTAATACAAGATGTGGCACCTAATAAGTATAGCACAACTTTATTTCTGGACTGAATCCTTCTGACAGGGATACCTTTGGAGACCTTTTGTAATATGACCATTATATAAATAAAAAAGAAACTGGAGTTTCTAGGTAGAAATGGCAGTGTAAACATGAGAAAATAGAAAAATACTGAATAAAAGGTTGTTTTCATGTTTTTCAGCTACATTTTCAATTTGGCAAAGACACAGCTGAATGCTGAACTGGAGCCCATGTGTTGTCATTTCTCTTTCACCATCAAATGCTTTTGGAGCACTATTAGATATTAGGATTTTGTGAATTGGTCTCCTGAAAACAGAAATTCATACAGTGGTTTTGAGAAATTTTAGGGAGAAAAATAGAAAAAACTTAGCTGAAAACCAACAACTGCAAGTTAAGGAAAGTGTTTTAAAATCCTGTATCTTTCAGATATGTAGACTCCTTCATGGGATGTGCTGGTATTAGGCTGCTCAGGCAGGAAAGTAGAATCACTATTCACAATACTATTTTTTTTAATTTGATCATTTAGAACTGATTTTTTCCTGAGATAATCCATTCAAACTTTAGTTGCATTCTTTGCCAAGACTTCTTTTCTCTTGGGATCTCTCTGGATTGAACAGGTAAAGGAATGCCAACAGTGACTGTTCACTCAACCAGTTGTACTAAAAATAGTAGAGATGACAACACTGCACAGTTTTCTGTGCTTGACAAAATGGAAGAATACAAAGACTTACTCTACAAGCACATCAGAAGGAATGGAGACAAATTAGTCACAAAATACAAGGCCTGTCAGCAGTGAAATGGAAAGAAAATAAAATGAACTTCCACGTTGTTTTAGAAAAGACCCCAGTATTATTTTACAAATAAACTGAACTATAGGGAATATCTGACAAATAAATAAACCAAGATGTATGAACACACTATTAAGAATTAAATAAAGAGAAAATGCATCATTTTAACATATTCTTTCAGTACCTACTTACATAAAGCAGTACAGAGAAATATAAAACACATTTAGAGAGAAACACACCATTAAATTCTATACTTCACAACCAACTATAGCACATTAAACCCATTGCATTCCCTTCTGCATCATAACCATCTTCAAACATTTAATGCCAAGAGCAACTTAAAACCAACATATGTGATTTTACATCCTCTGTGTTGCATCCTGCACAGAAACAACCCATTTTGAAAGGTTTGTCTAGATACACTTCTGGTATCAGTGCAGCAGTTCAGACACAGAAAAAAACCAGCACAACAAACAGATTCTCTTATCACTGGTATTTAAAAGTATTAAATCACTAGATTAGACCAGCACATTTTAAAATAATGTCTTTTAAAATAGAGCTACATATATTGACACAGATAATTCTTCTTAATCATGTAGATATTTGATTTCACTTCAAAGGTCAATCCCTATAGTTTAAAACTGCTCAATAAATCGTATAGCTCCCTAATATAAATTGACTTACTGTAGCAAAATTAGATATCTTAGATTACTCCCACTTTTACAAGATGACTCTTTAAGGCCATTTGTTTTTTATTATGGTGTTTGTCCATCATAAGACAACACTGCCACTATTTTTGACCCTTCTCTGTAAATGCATGAATATACTCTTTAATCCTAGCCTCTTGTAATTCAGTTCATTTACAAGGGCAGAGTGACAATAAGAGCTTTTGTTCTGTTCTGGACGCCTTGGTTTCTTTACAGATGTCAAACAAATTCCTGAGTATTCTTAGTACTAGAATGGATGTAGCAATTGTGCCATTAGAGTTTTCAAGAAAAACCTCTGTTGAAAGCAAACCGGACTTTTTGCTAGACAATTCCAACCCTGAGTAACTTGCACACTTAATTGTTCTCATTTTCTCAGAGGCTAATTTTAAGAACTGGTTTAATGAAAAAAATACCCCAAAGAGTACTCTCTTTTCCTTTCAAAGCATATATAAGTTTGTTGGAAGAAATACCTAAATGTCTGACCCAGTCCAGAATCATTAGGAAGAACCCGTATTTATCATTTTGTTACTCTGAGGCTTTTATCAGTATTCTAATCCTCACAACAATAAAAATTAGACACTAATTTGTTTCATAATTAGGCAAGCTATCAAAAATTGAGAGAGTTAATTAGTATTTCTCCCTTAACAGTGCAAGAAAAAATTCTATTCAACAAAAATGTTGCAGCAGAATGTTAAATAACAGAACTCCATTCAGGGAGTTTCCAGATTCTAGCCAGCACTAAAAGGAATAGGGAACTTTTGGTATATTGAGGCATTATAAACCAAATCTTTCCCACCTGTTGGGAACTATGCATGAGACTTTTCATTGGTTTGCAACTAGAGTTGAGTTTGTCTTTTGGGAACTACCTGGTGATTTGTGTGCTACAATGCCATTTTCTATCTAACACCTCTTTGACAGACTCCTCTTCTCTGAGTCCTGCTCCAGAGTGCAATATACAACTCTTGGTGTAAAGAATGTGCTGAAGCTTCCACTTGTTTTCTTGTTTACAATGTCAACACTTCTGCTTTCTTCTCTTTTGTTTAAAGGATAGAAGCATATGGCCCTTAGTGGCCCTGAAACCCCAAAGGGTAATTTTAACAGACATTATATATGAGAGAGACTCTAAAAGTTAACCTAGTTTGACAGCAGCTCTACCGGAAGGAGTTTAATTTATAAAAAATGTATAGGAAAGGACAGATTTTCCATCTGATCTGTGCTACAACAACAGAGAAAAATAAGACAGATGCATAGAGTGACAACACAGGGAAACAAGCCTACAACACTCCTGTGCTAGTCTCTAATGAGCTCCTTTTCCCTCACCCTGCAGAAAGATCTAACAGAAAAACAAGCAAACATTAAAAAAAAATGTTAGCTTGTCTTCACAATATTATTTTTACAAGGTTTGACACAACTTCTCTAAGAGTGGGTTAATGGTCAACATAAGATGCATCTAAAAGTCTGTGCCCAGTTTCTTGTGTGTCTCACTATCACTGTATCCAGGACCATCAATACTAACACAGAATCTAATTAGCTGTCTCAGAAGATAGAGGCCACTAAAAACCAGAATGGACATGGAGGATGAACAATTGTCCAAATCAAGATGCATCTTACTCAGGCACCAAGGGTTAAGCTGGTCCCCAGGAATGAAGCCAAAAAATCCTTCCAAATTAGATTGGAAAGAAAGGCTTGGAAGGTTTTGGTCTCTATCAATAACATGATGGATTGTTTACTTTGTAGGACTCTCTAGACTTCTTTAAAGGACAAATTCTCCTGGTACTTTAGAGTCTGAACACACTGGTATTGCCCCAATCTCTTCTGCTTTTTTCCTGTCATGTGCTGTGCTTTTGTGTTTCTGCCTTTTATATTATGGCCTTTTGTTATTACAAGTTCGGGGGAAGTTCTGTGGCTCCTGGGATATACACATTTCTGTTGACTTACTTCTATTAAACATTTATCACAGGGCTGCCTGCTACTGCAAAGGACTATATTTATGATGGCTGAGGTGATTCCTTCAAGAGTCTTCTTCCTTCAAGGTGGTCTTTACAGACTATACATTAGGCAACTTACTGTGCAGCTCAAAGGGAGCATACTCCAAACCCACCCTGCCCAGCCAGCAAAAAAAGAGCTAGACAGTCTCCAGAGCCATCAACACAACATAAACTCAATATTGCTGTTAAAATAAACAGCAAAAGCAGAGATTTCTCAGTCTGACTGCAGCTGCTGCTGCTTCCACCATCTCCTTTCTTACCCCAGGGAATCAAACATCACACTGCAGATATTTCCACAAAATGTCCTCCTGCCCAGCTGCCTGGTATGTTAACACCAGGCTCAAAACACAGTCTCCATCTACCTTTTTCACTGGGTGATTGTAACCCTTTGGCTGCAGATTTTAATCCCTTCCCTCCTGAAATTTGCTATCTTATTTTAGACATTTTTTCACCTCAAGTTGTCATTGTCACATGCACAATTCCAGAGCCAGTGCTGAAGACAAACAGCACAATTAATGTGCTACCTAGATCCCGCCCTCAACCTGTTCAGGAATTACAAGGAGAAATGCTGTCCCCATATGAGTCAAGAAAATGAATTACTACTAACTCTAACAGAGTCAGATTTTTCAGCCTTGGTTACCGAAGCTCCAAGTAAAGCACTTTATACTGAAAGCTTCCCCTGTGGCTGTCAACAGAGGACCTGAATCAATTAGCAAGGTATTTGTAGGAAAATACAAAGGCAAAAGTGGATCCACATTCACACACACCCTCCTTCATCCATTCTCCTTTTCCAAACCATCAATATACCTGACCCACTTTCTAACTCCCTGTTGTTGCAGATGTTGCTGATGCAAAGCCTGCTTCAGCTTATTGGGAAGATACATTCATCAGAGAAATAATGCAGTGCAGCAGTGTCTTCTTTTGTCAGGAGCAGCTGGAATTATTGCTTATTTGGTGCCACCCCAAGGCATTCATAATTAGGAGCAGAAGATGTGTGTGCCAAGATAAGCTGTAAAAGACACATTTTATACCAAAAGCAGGTTGGGAATGTCCTTGTAAGTATGGCAAATGGTTTCATTTATACCTTAATGAAGGCAGTTTTCTTGGATTTCATTTTTTGCCATTTGCATAGAAGAATTTGATCTGCTGCAATAAAGATTCAAGTAGCATGCATCTATGATGGCAAATTACCAAAGTACATTATTTCAGTCTGCAACAAATTCATAATTCTGATTAAAAAAAAATCTCCACAACTGCTCACATTTCCAAGTATTTAGATATGAATCTGAGGATTTAATTTGACAATGAAAGAGCATTATTTTACATGATTTTAAGCTAATTTAAAATTAATTTCAGCATGAGGTGTATTAGTTTCAACCCTGCTCAAAAAGTTTAAAACAAAATCCCATGATGTCTCCACGCACCTGATAGTTTGCAATGCCAAAGGACACTTGTTTCCACTAAGATGATTGACTGTGGATGGAAATGGCAGAGGCATGGGTACACATTTCTTTTTGCCAGGTTTCCCACTGCAGTAGTAACTGCTGGCAGAGTAGCAATCATCGAGAAAACTATAAGATCTTAAACCTCTGCAGCTGTTTTCTTAGCAGCCCACTTAGCCTTAACTGCAAACACACGGTTCCATCAGCCTCACCAAATGGGTGATAAACTGTTGTCCCCTGTCACATTTCTTTGGCCATGGTCTGAGTGTAGGTATCTGTGACAAAAAGCTGCATCCAGCTCAGGGTCACCACCAGGACTGTGTGGTTTCCCAGTGGGACACCTTCCTGTCCTCTGCTCTCCTGGGGACAGGCTGAGTAAACCAATTCATCAGTCTCTGAACAAGCCTGTCAGGAGCCTCCCTATTGTCAGAAGGGATTATTGCTACTTATTACTAAACAACTCCTGCCAAACCTCTGTGCAGGACTATCCCCATGCATCTGACAACACCAGCCATTCCTGTGAGCAACTCAGCTGGGAATAATTGTGTTACAAAAGTCTTCAGTGTGACACATTGCAGACTACTAACTACCAACCTTTTTAGTCCAAGCCTCACTCCAGTGAACCCTTTGTCCACCAGCCATAGCCAGGAGCTCTTTGGCATAGTGGCTTGGTGGAGGCTCTGCAGAATACTGGGTGAGCATCTCTGCATCATCTGCATGTGTGAGAGCAGACCAGTCATACCCCAGAGGTCTGAGTGTTGAGTTTCATTACTTAATACACAAACATCCCCCATGACCTCAAGTGCCTCTGTACAGTACTCAGATAAATCCCTCTGCCAAGATCAAGTTGCAGGGCCCAGAGACAATCACATACTACACAATGCCATAAAAAGCTCTTTTCTCATATCTCTTCCTGGACAAATAAAACTTAACCTCCAAATGATAAAATATTTTTTTAAAATTTTAAATAAAACAAACAAAAAAACTATATATTTCAAATATATTCTCAATTTCATTCTTTATCAGAAAGCCTTTTAACTGGAGTCTTCCAGAAAAAAAAATACCTGGGATTTCCAGATGACTTTATATTTTAACCCAAATGAGTGGATAACCATTATTCTTCAAAAGGCAGAAAAATAAATTAACAGTCACAATACAGAGGAAGAAAACACCGATACATTTTGACACTTATGTCTTGCAGATCAGAGACCTATGAAAAGAGTACTGCCCTATTAAGATTTAAAAAAATGATCTGGATGAAAATCACCTACAGAATTCTAATTAGACCTATGCTTCTCTGTCCATCCCTGACATGCCACATGTTGAACTTCTGCTTCTTCCCTCTGCAATTGTAAGTCAAAGAGTGAAAGGTCTGACATTTGTTGCTGGGCTGTTCTGACCATTAAACAAATAAATGAGGTGACAGGAGATGTATTGGTTGGGTCACCTTATGACTGAGATGAAACCCATGCATTTTTAGGGATGAAAGGGAAAGCATGCACTGAAGCACAGGATTATGACCACATGATCAGGATTGAACAGGACAGAGAACCTCAAGACAAAAGCCTGAAAGGACTTGGCTCAGAGCAGCGACATGCAAATGCAGAGTTTCCATGGGAATTAACTATTTTGGCCCAAAAAGAAGCTACTTGGAATTCAAAGTGGGGCAACACTTCTAAGGCAAAAGGGCCATAGTTTTTTCTCCCTTGAAGAAACAAATGTTTTCCAATCTTACTCCACTTACACTTGCATAGTCACAGAACATGTAACCATTTCAAAGACAATGGACATTGTAAGTGGACTAAGTATTCACACTTTCACAAAGTTTCCTTACTATTGCTGGAAATTGTTAGGCTTTGATAGCAAAGGTTCTTTTCTTTGTTGGTCAGCCCTGTTGCTAATTGGCCTCATTATGGCACTAGCATCACAGTGCTCATCATTACAATGTGTTGCAGTGGAACATAAAGCACTCAAGAAGTTCAATCATAATAACTAAATACTGTAATATATAGACAGAGGAAATTCTTTACTGTTGAAGCTGGCCTGGTGCTGGACACATTGCCCAGAGAAGCTGTGGATGCCCCATCCCTGGAAATGTTCAAGGCCAGGTTGGATGGGACATTGAGCAAACTGATCTAGTGGGCAGTGTCCCTGCCAATGGCAAGGGGTTGGAACAAGATGATCCTTGAGGTCCTTTCTGACCACAGTGTAGCAATTTTTAGCCATGTGAAAATGAGCTAAGCTACACTACCTGGCCCCAGCTTTGTCTAGCCTTAGAAACACTGCCTCAATACAATATTCACAGTACTGTGCAGCAGAGGCCCATCCTAAGGCCAAATTGCTGAACTAATTGCCACCTGGAAAGCCCTCTGCATTTGTTGGTGTTGTGTCCAATGACAGTCAGAGAGGAAGCTGACCTCAGATGCATCTTAGGATTTGCAGTACTCTTACAGGTGTGCTTATCTACCAGACGAAGGGCTCTGATCTCACTCTGAGCTCAGTCTAATTGAGTCTCCTCAGGAGACTCAGTGAGACTGAAGCAATTTTAATCATTGACATGTGGCCAAGAGGGGCTATTTTTAAAAAAGTTTTCTGAAATAGAATAGGTATATATTTAGGTGTGATAAAACTAGAACATGTTCCCAACAATAGAAATCATATGACACTTCTCACAGAATCTGTAAAACTTTCACTGGAAGAGTTCAGATAATCAAAGTTTAGTCACCAATTTTTTTATTTTTATTTTTTTAGGAGGAAGAGAAATAAAAATAGCTGTTGTATTTTGGAATCATTAATGATCTCATGTAAATTTTTTCCAAAATGTTTACTCCAACAAAGACAATTTCAGCTTCAGCAGTCTATGCCCAAGTGCAATGGATGTGAATATAGAGTGGTTTTAAAAACAATAATAAGACAGTATCTCACTATCTTGTTTTGATTCATCTTCAGGAGATATTCTCCATATGGATATTTTTCCTAATATTACAACTGAATCAAGGGCCTGCAAGACATTTTGACTTGTTTCAACATCATCAAGTAGATAAAATGCTGTTGAAGTTGGCAAAGTGTAAAGTTGCATGAGATGATAAATTAAGGCTAAGAGAAAAAGGAAGATGCTGAGTACTTGGAAAAGGAAATGGAAAAAAGAACATCAAGACCAAAATTTCTCAGGAATCACCAAAATTTCTCATTCTCTGCAATATCAGTGACCTGTGTATATCGCAACTAGGTCAGAGTCCCTACAAAAGTAGAGGACAAAAGATGAGAAAAATCACAGAGTTTTCACAGTTGCTGAGCTAAAGGCAAGTCTCAGGAAAGAAGAACATACCCCTACAAAGGCTAAAGGCCAAAATAATAAAGCAGAAGGACAGCTTCAGGTCTCTCTGCCAAGAATCTAAAAGAGCAAATTCCAAGTCCCAGAAATATTAGACAGCAATCCCTAAACAGAGATACCAGTTCAGAGCATATAAGGACATTGGGTATGTGCACACAGGTGGAGAGGCCAAGATCATGAAGTTCAGAATCAAATTTCCAGAATTCAGTGTTTAGGGTATCAGTGCTCAGGTATAATAGGAAAGAGACATGGTCATGAATCAAAGAGCCTGGATTTAATTTCCGGCAGCAAACTGGAGGAACTCTGGGCCTCGGCACTACAGTCTCTGGACCTGACAAAAAAAGTTTTTTTTGAACTCTCATATGTCAAAGTCTGATAAGTTTGCAGGATGGAAATATAAACTATATTCTCTACAACAGAGATAATTAGCAGGGATCTGTACAAAGGAGATTAAGGAAAGACCCTGGCAAAAGGCTCCTGAATACGGAATCTCATGGGAGGGTGTAGCTGTGCTCCATGTAGTGCTGTGGCCTTGCCTCTCTACCAACCCACACATCAGGTGCCACAACAGGCACAGTGCAGGTCACACTGGTCATGCACATCCTCCATCACCAGCCTCCACAAAGCAGGAGAAAGGACAGGGTGTTTCTAGTGGATGGCTAAGTAAAGTCAGGTGAGAAAAATGAGATGCAGTGCCATGGCAGGAGCAGGCAGGAGCCTTTGAGCAATTGCAAGATGTGACAGGTCTGTGATTTCCTTAATGTAAAATAAAAAGAACATGTTATCCTTTTAAGAGGAAAAAAGCTTGGGGCCCTCAATCACAGTGACAATCATCCTAATAACATCCTAAAAATAATCCTAATAACAACCCACAATAACCAAAAGGTCAAAGAAGGATTGCTGCTAGGTTTAGCTAAGGAAATTCACTTGTGGTTTTAATTAATCATATCCAACTGGCTTAAAAACTGTTCTTTGGGCTCTTTTCAGCATGTCTCCCAATACATTCACTGAGCTTCTCCATCCTAAGCTGCAGGAAAGGAATTGATGATTGTCACTGAAGAGCTAAAGGTGCAAACAGCATCATAATGAGTCTGCCTGAGCTGCCTAAACTTGACTGTACCCCTCATGTATGTGCATCTATGGATATTGTGGGGGCTGCTTCTCAGTTTCTTAGACCACTTGCCAAGCAGGAGATAGCCTCAATGAAGCACACAAACCAGGACAAGAGGCTTCCTTGATGGAAAATATCTGATCAGATTTCTCCAGTATCAAAAGCATACAAACAGATCTTTCCGTATTCATCTTGTCAATAATTTACAATTAAATTAGCATATACTTAAAATCTCCTACTCACAGATGGACTGGAAAACTTCCATGAAGCACTACACAATCGAGAGGACAAGTGGATGTCAGATTCAAGAGACCAGGGATCAAAAGCAGGAAGCTGCAGCCAGTATAGACAGAAGGGTCTAATAAGAGACTCACACTAACATTGACTGAAGCTTCAGCTCGCAGCAGAGAGCAGCACGAAGCCACCACTTGCTTTCTGATGTTCAGCTAAGAACAGAGACAGCTGACAGGACTGAAATGGGCTCTGTCACAGTTAAGGGACCAACTTTTTTCTCCCACTGGTGCTATAAATATTCCCTTGATTTAACTGTTTTCCAGCAGTTAGTGCACAGACATGTCAAGAGAGAGATAATGCTTATTTTTTTAGCAGGATTTCAAAATTGCAGTCTCAGTGACTTGCTTTTAGGGGGGCACATAATTGCCAATCCAGACTGGAAAATCATGTTTCTAAATGGCCTCCTTTGAAGCCCCACACTCAAAAGAAGTACATCTTGACAAGCAAAAGAGAACTATGGTATTTACCAATGTGCAAAAACTCACAGTTGCTAGAAATATGTCTTCCAACATTTTTGCTTTATAGTGTATGGATGGAAAGTGAAAAATACTAGGCAGTGCTCAGTTAGCCTTCTGCACTGTGAAATGCACTGTGGCCTGTTCTGTTTTCTTGTGCATAGCAGGGTAGCAGCTCCTCCCCAGGCAAAGCACGGGGGATGCTCAGCGCTGCCTCTGATGTTCTCACCCACCTTGTATATTTGAGTATGCATTGTACTGACCCTGCTACAACTACTCTAGATTACGGTAAAGGTTGTGTAGATTTCTATAGTGACAAATTCAAAAATAAATCTGATGTAAGAACTGTGTGAAGAGAAGGAAGTCAAATGTGAAACTTTCTGACCGGCAACAAAATGGGTTCCAATATTCAAAGCACTGCGCATGAGCTGGAGCTGTCTGAAGAAGTGCTGCTGGATATTTCAACAACTTCACCATAACATCAAAACTTGCATCCCATTAAAAAAAACACCTGTCTCAATGCAATCCAACATGTTTTCAAGCACTGCACTGTTACAATCTGGAATCCTACTAATTAAGCCTTGCAGGTAAAACAAAAATAATCCCCTGCAGAAATCATTCAGATCTTCTAAACTTTCTTCTACGTAGTTTTCTTTGTGTAACTTGTAGAGCTGGCACCAAACATATATTACTGGGGTTTTCTTGGCACGAGGCTGCAATGGCAGAAGGCCATGTTGTTCAAGTGAAATAGATACTAAGTACCAGATGCACAGAAGGGCTGGGGCATATACATTTCACTTCTCTCTGTATTTACCTCCCTACCCTGAAGCCTGGATACATAAAACTGCTGCCTGTCTCCTTCCCCTCTTGGCATATAAACCCTGAATTCCCTCAGGGGACTCAAGCGTAAATGTGAGTATTCCCTGAGTCTCTGGAAACCTTCTGGCCATGCACACAGCTTCTTAACATCACTTGGCAGCCAAGTGCCAAGCCCTGCTGGGTTCCACCAGTTGTTGTTCCATCTGAGGGGTGATCCAGCTGGTGGACTATCAGCGTGTCTAAAGGAGGAGTGTTATCGCTCCTTTGGAGGCACAGCTAGCAGAGAACCCTGCTCCCCTTTCTGTACCACAGTCTAGTGGTAAATTCAGCAAGTGAAAACATACATTTACAGCCATCCTCTGCCTGATGGGATTCAACTAGCCCCTCAAAAAACTTCTCTTACCACAAGTGCTTGCCTGTTTTATGGGGCAGAAGTTCTTACAACCTCTCTGGCTGAGTTAGCTTCAATTTGCATGAAAAATTAAAAGCTCATTTAGTGAAGGAAAGTAACTTAACTCTGTCACCTAGTGGTCAGCATTCTCTCCATGGAGTTTGCAGTCCCAGGTCAACAGGAGTGATTACAAATTTTGCAATGAAAAGTTACAATAGACAGTCAACATTGGTGAAGGGATGATGTCCCAGAACTTCACATGGGAGAATCATTAAATAAAAAGCATACCCCTAACATCTAAAACAAAACAAATTAGGGAGAGTCAAACAAGTACCATCTCTTATCCTCAGATAAGGGCAGTTTCAGTGAGAAAGATGGGTTACATTCCACTCATCAGAGCAGAACAAAGTGCCCCAGTGTCTCTGTGTGCTGGTTGTTGCCTCTGAGCTGTTTTGCTGCTGTCTCATTCTTCAAACATAAAGGATCAACACAAATCTAGGCTTAAGAAAAAATGCATCTTGCAAGCAGAAGGCTGGCTGAAACACAGCAAATCTCACTCTCTCACAATGTACAAATTTGTATTCTAGCACTTGTACCCAGGGACACTGGGAGCCTCTGAGCTTGGTTAGTTTGCCATCCAGCAACCATTTTACAGGTGCAAAGGACACCTGGAGAGTCACTGTGCTGTTCTGTTTAGACAATCATCTTCTGCTTGTTTTCTTCCACACGGAGAAATCTCTGAGTCATCAGCATCATTACTGCCTCCTTTTTGCTTACCTAGCCTCATTAAGAGGATTAGACAGATCAGCAAGGGGGAGCAATTTAACCAGCACATACTTTACAAACAAAGCTACACCAATTTCTTCCACCTCCTCTGATATTTTTTTGCCACATGAAGAAACACTGTGGCCTGATTTTCCCTATGCAGGACTTCTGTTCTTGAAAAGGCAGTGCTTTTTATTTGATGTCTCAAACACAAAATGCCCATGTATTTCAATTCTTTCATCAGTCTAGCATCTCTATCTATATTAAATTGAAGATGCTTATCATTCTATTGTCCAAGCAATTACCCTATATACAGCAGAGAGCATTAAATGCTCCTTAAATCCCATTACAGCCAGAGGAAGATGAGTCACTGGATGGCAACTAAAATAACCATGGCATTGAAGTTGTTTTCAGTGACTGTTGCACAAAGGCTATGGAAAAAGTCAGGATGAGTGACATCAAGAGTCTACTGGTAAAATCTGCCTCTTTTCAAAATAAGATAACAGTGTTTGAGATAAATTTCTAAAAGATCCCAAAGTATATATATGCTCACACCAAAGTACACTGCAAATATCTGAAATGCAGGGAAAGCCACTTTGCAAAGCTGTCACAGAGTCCAGAGCAGTGTTAGGGGACACAAGTCAAGTCTTCTACAGCTGAAGGATAGATTTGCCTCAGCAACAAAACTGATTAAACAGTTATGGGCAACAACAGCCCTTCCCTTCCCTCCAGTAGGGAATTCAGTCTAATTCTCTTTCTTACTCTGCTAGGGCAGCATTTGCTGCTGACCAGGAAAGGGGAGTATCACCTACTGCCCTTGAAAGCACTGTTCCATTTCAGAGGAAAATTATTTTCTTGCCAGTTTGCTGTATGAGCAGGCACCCTGCCTGTCTTGCCAATCTACCCATAAGCAGCTTGTAAGCCTGATGTGATACCAATGTTTATAGTTGAGGATAGGAGCAGAGAATTCTTTATCTCTGGGTTCTGACTAAGCTGATACCTGCTACTCTCAAGTGAATGCTGAAGTCCTTATTCCTCTCATCTCAACAGGATTTCTGCCAGTGAGGTATCAAGGCATAAGGATGCAGTTCTTGGGGTTTCTGCTGCTCTCAGCTGCATCTTAATATTCTACAGCTATTGTTAGAGAAAAACTAATGAATAGGACTTGGCACAAAGTAACAGACCAAGCTTTAGATCTTCTGTTTAGTGCATTTCATTTAGTGAACTTCCTTGCATGGGATTAAAGATTTGGCTTTCTACAGCAGCAGCAAATATTTTGATTTCTAATAAAAAAAATCATGTTGATTATTCAGGCCAATGGATCCACAGCAACCGTGACATTACTTGTGACAAGTGATGGGAACAGTGGATATTTTTCGCTAGAGATAGTAAATTGGAAGACAGCTGAAAAATGGAACCAGCACTGGAAGAGATTAATGAGGAACTAAATGATTTACAAGTACCATGTCCTCATTTGACTGGGAATTAGATAAATTAACAAAAAAAAAAAAAAATCAATGCATTAATGAAGCTGAAGGGCAACTCCACAAATATATTACAAATGGACTTGGAGACAAAGAGGGGGGAAAGAGAGGAGGGAAAAAGCAAGCAAAGGAAAAAATGACAGCCTACATGTAAAATGTGCTTAGCAACCCAATGGAAATGGTAACAATCCAAGAGAAGCCCTTAGTGTTGTTTCCTGAGGGTGACAGACAGGGAAGGAGGAGCTGGTATAAGATAGTTGATGCATCTGTTAATAAGAGGAAACTTTGTATGTGGGGAAATCTCAAAAGAGAACTGAGTCATGCTACCAAAATTATAGAAGAAGTTTAATTTTAAACATCATAAATTGAATGGATATAGTGTTACAAATGCCAGAGGCAGAGAGAAATTTAGCCTATATTAAGGAACACACTTTCGAAGATCTTTCAGGATACATTCCTCTGGAAACAAAAAACAGCAAAAGCCATGTAACTTGTCCTACTTCAGCAGACTTCCATAACCACAAGATGAAAAATATTGATTCTGCACCAAAAATAAATTCTATATGAAAATGAATACTACTTGGGAATCCAAAAAACATTACCACATAGCAGGATTGTTACAAAGGAAACAGCAATGCTGGTTTTCAATAATTATCAGCACCAGTTCCATTACTTGGGCACTGAATTCAATCTTATCCTTGACAAACCAGAAAAGGGGCTACAGCTCAACAGGGAATGACCAGTTATTTACATATTAATGGTCATCTGTCCAGCCTGTTGTTTCAGTAACACAATTTTCACTGACTCTTGAGCTGAGGGCTGTTCATACTTAGCCAGCTTAAGCATTTTAACAGGCCTAATTATTGGTTTGTTTTCAGCATTCAGGTCCCTGGAAACTGGGAAAGGATTCACAGAAAAATTTTACAGGCCAGGTTACCCTGCAGTTCATTAAGGTGATCCAGCTATATATTGGTGGTAAAACATCTATAAGATTTTACTCCCTCTGCTTTGGTGGGAGTTTGCAACTGCAACAGCTGTGTTTGCATAATACAGTCTATACTGTTTAACCTGCTTAAAGCTTCCTGCTCTAATGCTTAACAGAGCACATAATAATTAATAGAAACATTACTAAAAGCATATTCTTCTGAAGGTTTTCCCAGTTATGAATAAAAATGAAAGAAAATCCAATTTTTTTCCAGTTCAGACTCCAAACCAAGAAATGGCAAAAGTATTTTAACACTAACCTATTTGTTTTCAACTTGAATATTATCTTTAGCATAGACCATATCCAAATATTTGCTTGATCAGAGAGGGACAGTGAAAATCACTCTGAATGGCTTCAGGCCTTTTTGTAAAGGAAGCTATCTGACCTGTCTCATCTCCTGCAATAAATGTTTCTGTATTATGCACACTAAAAATATTATGTCAGGAAGAGTCAATACACACCATCCTAGAGATGGATAACAAGTGCTATTTCAAGATGTAAGAACCATTGTTGTAATTTGGGTTGAGCCTAGATTTAACACTTCCTCATACAAAGTCCAAGCAAGAACCACTGGATTTGGGGCTATTAATGGAGAATGGGATGATACCTCCCGTTCTTTATTGTTGTAAGCTCCCTTCTGAATGAAATCTCTGATTAATGGTTGGGCTTGATGATCTTGGAGGTTTTTTCCAATCCTAATGATTCTCTGATTCTGTGATTCTAATCCTGAAAATACTTACATTTGGAAAGTATTAGAACTGTTCTTGTCAACGCTTCCATCTCTTCTTTTTAGGCTTTTTGTTGTTGTTGTTGCAGCCAACATTAATCTCAAATTCAAATATTGTTCTGACCATCAAAATACGACCTATTTATTATTGAAGGAAAGAAAGTAGGAAGCAGCCAGGATGCAATTTTGCTCTAGGTAAAGATATTTTATAGGTTGTGTATGTGTAAAAAAAGGTTAAGGACAGGGACCATAAGATGAGCTGTCCTTTTAGTGTGACATATAGCAAATTTTAACAGCATCCTTAGAACTACTGGAGAATAAAATTCATCTCTGTATAGAAAATTGCACTTAAGCCATCAAAACAAGGCTATAAGTGAGAGATAATGGTCATATATACCTTTTCCTGGCTCATTAATGGAGCTGAATTTCCTCCCAAAAGTTTAGGATAAATATGAATAACTCTTCTGAAAAACTGCAGAAATGCCACAGGTAAGCACAAAAAATTTGTTTTCATGAAGGCTTTTAGTGAAAGAGAGAGGTGTTGTGAATTCCTGCACTCTTGCAGAAGTGCCCTTAGTGTACATGATACTTCCTGGTAAGTGTGCTCCTGCTGTGCCACTTCACTGCTTGGTAGGCATGTGGATAAAAGCCATGTGGATTTTTTAGTATTTACTCTTGAGGACTTTCCTTTCTATTCCATTTCACTGCTTAGATGGTACAACTCATCAAAAGTATCATGTGGTACTGGTGCTATTTCAAAAAAAGGGCAGTTAAAGAGAGAATCCTCATTTGGTTAAAAGGTTATGTTAATTTTGCTGGACATACAAACATTATGCTTTCAGTGGGGCATTCTTAAAAGATTCATAGATCCTCTAAAAGCAAGATCCAGTTTTTGACCCAATCAGCATGCAAGCACATTTTTTTCAAGGATTCAAATATTAAAATAATGTTGTCATGGAGCAGCCCAAAAGAATATTTTCCCAATATGACCTCAAGTACCCATTAAAATCCAGTTTTGCAAGGCAATGAGTAATCTGATGAGAGCCTAAGTTGTCTCCATGCTTTGCATAAAGGTTCTCAGACTGCAGCAGCAGGATCAAATTGAAGGAAAAACAATACAAAGATGATAAGAAGAGAAGAAGAAATACATTACCCTTCTGTTCTGCCTTCAAGATATTTGCTATCAATATTGATAATGTTGCAGAGAAATTAAATCTATTCTACGATGTTGTATTGTCAAAACAAACATGTTTCTCAAAACAAACACATATTTATTTATCCTCTTCATATAAACAGTCATGCCTATCTGGAAGAATCAGAGTTGTAAAAGGAGTAACTTCCAAAGCACAGGGAATGCTCTTCCCACGTCTCCCTGAAAGTACACAATGATTTGAACTCAGCAGGCAGGCAGGGATGGAGCCCCAAAGCCACTGCTGCTGTGGTAAGGAAATGACTGATCTCTGTGTGTAGAGATAGCAGTGCCTCCTCACCTGCCTTTGGAGAAGGAGCTCCACCTGCCAGGACACACCGGGCAGAGAGCAAATGCCTCAGACATGAACCACCCCCAGGTGGGCACTTTCTGCACGTCAGGCATCCCTGGGAATGCTGGGGAGATGAAACACCCCAAGAGAATATGAGGGCATGTGAAAAGGAGGCAGGAGGATGAAGAGGAGAAAGGACAAGGTCATCTACCAGGTCAGAGGTGTAAAAGGAGAGATGTTTGTAGCTTCACTTGCAATACTTTTGTGATTCTTCCCACCAAAACCAGCAGGACCAAAATGTTTCCTGGTGTTACAAATTGGAAGCTGCAAGAGAAACCTCAAAATGAAATCGCTCTGACAGACTAGTGAGCTTACAAGAAGGAAAATCATGTTCTGAATGAGTGAAAAGTTCCAGTTGCCCTGCCATCAATATGCTAAATGAGCCATCCTTACTCTCCACTGGCCCTGGGACAAATGACAGACATGCTGGCAGATTCAGAGGAGTGCCAGCCACACATAACATATGCCTGGGACTCCTTATCCTGTGGGGGACTTGGGACTAATCTCTGCACTACTGGGTGACACTGCTGAAACTTCATAAACCATTCCACCACATGACAACAATTTTTAAAACAAAAACAGAGATCAAGAGAAGGAGACCCCAAGGACAAATTATTTGAAGTATTTCAGCACCCCACTGTATTCATACTCTAATGAAGATCACACAAAATATTTGATGGAGCAACCAAAGTGCCAAAGTGTAAAACATTCACTTCACTATTAAATTTTAAAGCTTTAATTATAAAAATGTCTGACCAACTCTAACTGGCACCTTTACATTTATGGTAATGAGAACAAAAGCAATGGAACTTGAGAGAATGAACTACTCTTTCATTTCTTTGGATAAAGGCAAAGGCATAAATCTTGTAATTAAGAGAGAGTTTGAACTGCCAGTGTTTGAGCCAGACAAACTAGATCTGTCTTGCCCGTAAGCAGGGGCTTATAACCTTGGCATGATAGTTAGGACACACACTCATTAATGTCTGTCTAGAGCTATAATATGAGTATTCCTTTACACATCTGTGCCTTTCATTCTCCATTCACAGGCTTTAAACTAGTTTTTTTTGGCTTGCCACCTGCCTTCTCATCTATTCAGGAAACCAGCTCACTTTGTGGACTCAATGCCAACTTCACACTGAGGGCTGGCACATGGTCTGTGGACTATTTGAAGCAGGAAGGGAGCTCAGATCATACAGAGTCCTTGTATTATTTCTCCAAACACACACAACATCAATCCCTTGTAACTACACCTGAGAGAACACTAAGAAATGTTCCATGTAGGTGGAGCTCAGGAGTGTAGTAGCAGCTGATGGCAGATGTGTCCCAAGGTCCTTCCTGCTGGAATCCTCTCTCTGACAGGGGCCAGAACTGGATGTTTAAGGAAGAAAACAGAGATCACATGTAGAGAAACCATCCAAAAATGGATGGGAAGCATTAGCATTATGCAGCTTCCCGAGCTATTGATGATGTATTTTTTTTTTTAGTCCATGCATTTGTCCTGTCACTTTTGAAACCTGCACAGACTTGTCAGGTACAGAACAACACTTTGCCTGGGCAGACCTAATTTTTTCCTAGCTTTTGTTGTATAAGTCTTGAATGTCTGGTCTGGGCCATTTTCTACAGTTTCTCTATCAGCTGGGAGAAGCAGGGCTTTCAGAGGGAAATTCCCCTCATCATTAGATTAGTTATTGCAGGTGTTGGGGATGAGTTACTGCATGGAGATGTTTTTTTCCTCCATTAACCTAGAAGGGAGCCTTATGAAAGCCTCACTTCTGACAGCTATAGCTAGGTGACACAGATGCATTGCCAAAAGCATGCTTCTGGAATGCAAAGACACCTTAGCTCTAAATGGGTGATCCAAGGAACACAGAAAATAGAGTTAAAAGGAATCCTGAGAGGGTCCCTTTAACTGTACAGGGATTCTCTCAACATCTCAACTGAGTGATTCCATTGCTCTTTAGGATGGAGCTAGTTACTGGAATGATCTACTCACAGTATGTGTTTTCTTAATAAAGTCCAGGGCTCTGACACAATGAAAACTGAAATTAGTACAATATTTGACAACATACTTGACCTTTCCAAGAGAATGCACTACATAACAATAACAAAAACAACAATAAGATGTTTCAGAAAAGCTGAATCTGATCATGCAGTGAACTGCTAAACAGGAATCTGACCAGAATCTTTAAAGGGGGGAGATAATTAGGCAAATGTTCAAGATACAGAGCCTCATAAGAATGTCAAATGTCACAATTATCCATTTACTTGATAAAACAAGTGCTCTGTTGATTAAATTTTATTGCTCTCACTGCTTCCTGCTTTAAAGATTAAAACATCAGAATCAATTCTAAGACACCATTTTTTTGGGAAGGGAAAGAGGTCCTCAGAGGTCAGCAGAGGTCCTCAGACAAATTCTCACCCACTCCTAAGGGCGTGTAACACCTTCTGCCTATCACAATCACAAACCCCTGAGTTCTGTGGCCTGTGCTGGTGAGATGGGCGGGGAGAGCCCACAGTTTTGGTTTCATCAGACCTTCTTTTGGGAAATCTAATCCACCCACCAACACCAACCATTCAATGTAGCAGTCCTCACCAGCCATAAAAGCTGGCCACTGCAGGAAGCTAGGTGAAGAACATGGCACTTATACTCTGCTTTTCTGGTTCACCAGCAATCATCTGGCTTTAGGCAAACATGAAAAAGTCACAACCATTTGTGTTCCAGTCTGGTTCACCATGGTATTTCCATCCCAGTGTAATTTTATGCATCAGCACAAACCTGGAGTGACACAGGAGTTATTTCAGCCTGGCTATTTAAAGTTTCACAGAGATGAGCTGTTACAGTAGGTCTGTTTACATGAGAAGAGGGACATTGTGATTTACAGCTCATGACAGAACTTGAAAAGGCCAGCTGCTTTCACTCTGTACTACACTATCACTGGCTCTAGCATGAACCTGACCCATCACTTTTGGAAATCCCTCTGCTTCTAGATAAGGCTATTTTCACATCTTGCTAATCATGTGTAGCAACCACAGCTACTGCCTCTGCCACCAAATCCACATGTATCAACTCCAGGCTTCTCTCCTGCTTATTCAGCTTTGTCACTGAGCTATGCCCTGCATGGTGTGGAGTGGTGCTGTGATACTACATTGTCTCTGAGCTTCTTGGCTCAAGCTTTCAATGGACTAGAAACAACTT
Organism: Agelaius phoeniceus; assembly: GCF_051311805.1. Lineage (NCBI taxonomy): Eukaryota > Metazoa > Chordata > Aves > Passeriformes > Icteridae > Agelaius > Agelaius phoeniceus. Next base: position 42,110,612 of record NC_135265.1, read on the forward strand.
TAGGCTTGCTCCATCTCTACAGTGTAAAAGAAAAATGGGAACAGTGCAGCAATAGCAGCTGAGCAGCAGCAGCTGCAATCATAATATCTGTGAGGATTCCTGGAGAGATAAAGCAAGTGTAAGGAAGGGGAGGGAAAAAGTAGGACGTCCTTTAATGGAATTATCTTTTGATACACACAGATGCACAGGAGCTGAAGGATGCTCAGCCTGACATGTTGATATGACCAAAGTATCTGCCAAAGGACAGTGAATATCATTATCTCTGCTGTGCTAGGTTTTGTCCTTAGCAGCACCATTATAAACTCCCCAAGACTTAGGCCAGTTTTCAGAAATAGAAACCCGAAGTTGGAGCTACATTTAGACACTGGCATCAAATGGTGAGTGGCAGCTCTTGCAGGCTCAGAACTTTTCACAGTTAACCCACCCATGTTTCAACATAAACTTAGCTGCTCAGGTCTGTGCTTCTGTTCCTAAAATCCTTGTGTGGTGAATCCACTTTCACCACACCCCAAATCCCAGCCCTGCCTGCTCATTAGCTTCTGATTCAGTATCCTGCCAACTAGCTTTGTGTTCACAATTCCATCAGAGCCTGCTATCACCTCTCACTGTGATTTCAACTGCTGAGCAGATTAACATTCAGAGGACACAAACAATAAACATTTTGCTTCATTACTTCTAACGAATAAATAAAATAGGTTCTAGAAGTCCTCCCAACCTCTTCTTCATTCTTTATTGGTTTTGATGCACTAAGCCACAGTGTCCCAACCATGGCATATTTCTCTTGCATTCCGCTTACTTCACCGTGAAATGACTCAATTCAGCCAAGAAGATTTGAAATACACACTAAAGGCAGTGTAAAACAGCACCCTTACCAAGTGTGAAAAAAGAAATATAGTTCATAAACAGGGTAGAAAGCATATTTAAAACAACTTCTAATGAACTCCAGAGGCAGCAGAGCTTGAACCAGAGAACATATCCCTGACATCAGCATCAGCTTTCAAAAAATCACATTGTCCACAGGTCATATATTTCACTGCATCTCTGAAGAAATGCTAAATCAATAAAATAGCTAAAGGTTGCCAATGAATCAGGCAGTGTTCTATAAAAAGCCAAGCATTATTGCTGCAGGGCAACTTAAGAGCTGAAGAAATATTTGCAAGGAAAAGGCCATACCTCCCACTGGAGCCCATTCATATTCAGTTGTTTGACACATTCCAGCGGACACCAGTGAGCAGTACCAGGAGCTGGAGCTGTGTTGGCCTGCTTGCTCTGCTTCAGCAGCTTTTTTGATGATGTGGGGTTTCTAACACACTGTCAGTTTGAGTGTTCCCCCTCCCTGAGCCTGGATATTAGCACCCTTATGAAAAATAAGCTTTCATTGGAACACATTCACCAATTAATATCTGTGTTACCTTGGCACCCTTATATCCAGATTGCACATTCCACACTCAGCCTTCAAAGGGCCACAAAATTACCCATACCTGGCAATTGTGAAATCAGAGCTGAGAACCTTCTAACAATTCACAGTACATCATTGGTTTAATTGTTTCTGTATATACCACAGGATACGAGCCATCTTCTTGCTGAGGGGAATATACAGAGGAGAATAAAATATTAGGTGAAAGCAATTTTGATATTCTACTGCAAACCCAGAAACTAAGTTTATTGGTGTCATAGACTACTTTTGGGTTTTGTTTCCTTCATGTGCTGACATCCATCTTATGGAGTGGAGTCCTTAGAAAATCAGACTATCAGACTATCATACTCATCTGACTCAGTTTTTATAGAAGTAAAAATAAAGCTCTGTGTCCATTTCCTGAACTCATGCAGAACACTTTGATCCTTTTAGGCTATCAATTTTAAAAGAGGGAACAGCAGTCTGAAAGCCAAATCAGTGTTGATGGGGAGGCTAAGAACTACTGGAACTAAGATTATCTTAATTTCATGCAGAAGCTTGGACTAGAACTTTTATCTCTCAGTGTAAACATCCTAAAAAGTGCTCTCTTTTCAGTCATGGGAACATACGACTTCTGCAGTAGTTTCAGAAAATAATAATCCATTCCAGAAGTATATAGTACATATATCATGTCTTGGCAACACAGTTCTCTATTCTGCTTTCCTGTTGCTAAAAATAAAGGTTTTTCAAAACCATACTTTCAATATGCATTTAATATTTACATACAGGCTGTTTTTGACAAAACAGGGCTTTTGGATAAGCTTCAGTGAGCACTGTGTTCAGCTCCATTACTGACAGTATCACAGCTCTCTGCAGATATATCCTCCCACTGTTACCACCAACACTGACACAAAAAAGGGGTCTTATTCTCCTCACAGTCACTCTCCTGAAAGCTTCACAATTGGAAAAGGCCAATCTCACCTACATTTCATTACTCACCCCAAAGAATTTGAAAGTGCAGGGCAATGTCAGAGAGAATTTAGGCTTTATGCATGTTTTACTCATAAATGTTGTTCAAGTTTGGCCATGCATCTATACCTCTCTTCCTCTACATGCTTCCATGCTAGATTCACTTCTCATAGGCACTTAGTAATGCAAAGACAACATTTTCAAGCAGATGACTTTGTGGGTGACCAAATGCTCACCAGCTAAATACACATCAAAATTGTTTTCCTTATTTTTTAGGAAGGCAGCCCAGAAAGACTTATGGATTCCAAAATGTTTACCACCATGTGTATTTCAATATTGTGCTTGCTGGCAGATGGTGATTAAAAACTTCTTTTCAGCTACCAGTTCTGTGGAACGCTTACTTAGAATACATCAGTTTGTTCTTTCTCCTGTGATAGACCCACTGGATCCTCACAATGTATGGGTTACAAATATTTTCCATTTCTTCATACCTTTCTGATGTCATACTCTGAGATACTGGGCAATGAGAAGCAATGTCAGACAGTATATGCCTAATTAGTCTCCTTGTAAATTCAGCAGGCATTTCCATTTATCATTGCTGTGATTTTTATCCCCTTGAAATTATCTGTTTGATCCCAATTGCTTTTTATCATTTTCCTGAGCAGAGCATTTTTCTTGTAATAATTTTAATTGTATTTCCGCAAAACAGTTGTCCTTTTAGCCCTAATATTAAAAAAATAATTCTCTGCTGCACAGTATTTTTTGTCATTATGCTGTATCCCTTTTTTACAACACTGATTTCTTTTTCATATTCAAACCTGACACAAGTGGCATAAGCGGGTGGGATGATGAGCAAAATTCAGCCCATGTATCTTCAAGCACAGAAAGATTAAACCAAAAAATTAATTAGGCCTAAGTAAGAAAAGCTGTACTGCAGGAATGACAAAGCAGAGCATCTCAAATGTTGAATGTGTGTGTTTCTTACAAGTGAACATTTACAGATGCAGAGGGTACAGATACAGATTTTTTTTCTTTTCCACAAATTCTGATTCACAGAATGTCATTAACAACACCAACTGACTAAGTTTAATAAAGATAGGTGTTCTTGTAAAATTCTCATCAAATGTAACATTTATATCCTTCACCCATACAAGTCTTTGGTATTAACCCAATAATTATTCCCACAAAATAACTGCAGATGAGTTTGCATTGTTCACCATTTATCAGGCTCTAAAATGAGCACAGAACATACCTAGGGTGGGACATTTACCCCTCCAAATTTCTGTGGAGTGAATCTTGTGGTTTTTATTGTGGTAGAAGGAGAAATCTATGGTAAAAACCTTTAATATTGTATTTTAGATGAGCAATATATATATGTACAAGCTCCTAACATCAGGGTGAATCTTGCCACTGATTTCCAAAGCTGTTAGGCAAACCCTAAAAAGTGCACTGAACATATTCCCATTTCTTTCTCATGAGTGCAAATAATGCTGGGCACAGCATGACTCCCCCTGCTCGGGTGTTAAATGGAGGCTGGAAAAAGCAGATGGCTTTTTGTTACTGGGATGCTGAGGGTACCACAGGGAAAAGACAGTTAAGGATCTAACTAAATCAACATTTCTGCAGTAAAAAAAATGAGCCGTTGGTAGAATGTGTGTAACTTTTATAGCATTATTTGTGTTTCTTTAGGCTTGGGATATGGTATTGTAGTGGTATCACCTCTCTGGCTGAAGTGTGTCAAATCTTAAGTGTACAGGTTCTGAAAGAAGCAGACCGTTTAAAAAGATATATGAATGGTGAAATCTTTAAACAGTTGATGACTATGCCTACAAGACCTTTTCAGATGATATATTATGGCATGTATCTCCATCTTTTTCTCCCCATACTATTCAAAATGTTAAAACTGTCTCTGATTATGATTTGTGTCTGAGCTAAGAATACAGACTCTGATCAGCTACAGCTGCTTTATCATACTTCTCAGTAGGTGTAAACTGAGATATTTCTACTGTTTTTCTCAGGCCCAGGTTTGCTCTTTTCACATCCACAAGAACATTGGCTTTGCAGTTAGTGACTTGGAAACCTGCTTTGGTATCAGGATCGAGGAAAACAGATCACAATTGCCAACAACCAAGGACTGTCCAACTTTGGACCCTACTCCAGGAATGAACTGCCCAAGCTCACACAATGCTCTACTGGACAGGGTATTGAAGGCCTGGCTACCACTGGACTCTCCCATTAGCTCCTTCTGATGTGAGCATAAAGAATTAAGTGCTCCAGCACATTCAGTCAAGCAAGGTCACAAAGAAGAAAATTAATGTCACGTTACATTTGATCTGGTGTCAGCAAGGTTCATTTTAAATAGAGGTTGTGTCAGTAGGGCTCAGGTTATTGAACTCTTCCAGCCACTCCTCTTATCTGATTGATAGCTTTCAGGTGTGGTGGACCTTGCTGAAATCCTCTGGCCACTGTGGAGTAGAATAATGCACTGTAATTTCGCCATTTCATTTTAAATCTCAGCTGAAAAACAGCTGTTCCCCAAGTCTATAATTTGCTGTGGCTGACTACTCCTTCTACTGTTATTTATCCAGGTAGCTATATTATTTAACTCTGTGAAGCACATTGGAATACAGCTTACCTGGGGAACACTAGCAAGCAGAGAATGAAGTGGGACTCTTAAATCAGATTTCACTGATGGCTTTGAAGAGCTTCTAAAAATTCTCACCTGGTGCTTCCCAATATAGTCATTCTTTATACATCTATTCCATAATATGACATAAAAGGAATTTTTGGCTTCAGTCCTTCTACTTTCTGATTCCAGCAGCTCCTGAAAATCTTTCAGATCAAAGAACCAATGGCAGTTTGTCATCTTTGCAATGATGCATTTTTAAAAGGTATAGCTGGTGCAAGAAGTTACATGTACCTTTTCTGCATCAGTGCATTTTTCTAATTAAGTAAGATTCCCTGTTTCTGCAGGCTCGACTGGTCAGATAATGGAGTGCAGTGAGATTTGTCCTGAGCTGAATGCTGCAACAGGGACAAAATTAATGCTGGGAGAAAAATTACATGAGAGGTAAAATTAAGTGGAATGATTGCAGTGCAACTATATAATTCACTTCTAAATTATTAGAAAAATTACAAAAGTGTTAATCTTTTAGCAATTAATGTGCCAAATTAATCCCCAGTTTTTATAGTCCATTAGAATCTAATAGAAAAGCAGAAAAAAATCTTGTGAAGAACCTTTCTTGAAGCAAGCTGCAGAACTTGGTTGAAAATTATATCCTTACTACACAACACCACAGGATTTTTTTATTCTTAGGGTATAAAAAAAAGGATACATTTTATAATGACATTCTGGTTTTGCAAGACTTTCATATTTAGGGATTTCTAGCCAACCCATTCCTGCCTTGTGGAGACAGGATCTTTATTTGGACCCTGCCTGCTGGGTAACATATGACTAATTTTGTCACTGTCTGCAATGTTTTCCTTTCTATCCTTCAGATACCTGGTCAATTCAAATTGAAAATGAGCCCAGGACTGTCACTTACTGCATGCATTTACAGTAACAAGGCAAGCGGTGTGCTCGTTGCAACTTGTTCTTTAGTTAATTTTCAGCAGGGATATAAAAAAAAAAAAAGAGAGAAATGTGAAAAACTGTCTTTGTTTGACTTTTACTTCAGCAGTGTGGGTTCATGATGAGTAAATTGACAGAGGAGTAGGTCTTGGGCAAAGAGATGCAGAGTAACCAGTGGCCATAGAATCCCAAAAGTGTGCTACAGAAAGGCAGGCTGCACAAAAACCCTGGTCAGCTTTCAAGTTGGATTTCAAAGTGCTGTACATGCCCATGTGATAGCAGAGCTTCTGATCAACCACAGGGATCAGTAGCTTCTCAGATATGTAGCTAGACACAGATTTAGAGACCTTATAAGGAGCAAAGGGTCTTAGTTAAATATTCTTTGTGGGAAGGGAAAATGCAAATGAATGAGTCACGGCTTCAATTAACATCAAGCACACTCTAATGGCCAGCTTCATTCTGGCTGATTCATCATGTAAAGCTACGTGTACCCCTGCAGAATGTATAACTAGGGGTTTACTAGTGCAGTCACCCAGCTTGCAGAGCTCCTCTGCTGGTTCAGGACATGAAAGTACTCTAAGCCTATGACTGCCATGACACACCAAGATTCAGGGTTTATACTTACACAGGACAGCACTGCATCCCCAAAAAGTCCTGTTCAGAAAGATGTGGTCATGATGGATAACTGATTAAGGTAGTCTGAAAAAATAAGCCTCTTTGCAAGAGTCATAGAGCAGTGAAATGCTATAAATAGAAAGAGAACATAATCTACATGGAGAAAGGTTGTCATTTAAAAAGTATAGAATTAATCAATACATCTCTGATCCTGTTATTCCCTTATAGTAAGGTTTTGAGAGGCAAGGACCTTACTCTGATACTGTTATTAGACTATTTCCTCTTAGCAATAAGCCAATTATTTTGGATTAATGATTAATGAAATTCAAAATATTAAAAGCCATAAGATTTCCAATTACTAGTTACTGCATCAAGACCAATGATTGTGTGCAGTTGAAATTGAAGAAATCTTTCAAAAGAAAGTGTTGAATTCTAATTTTCTACATTAGAAATTTTCAAGAACCCAACACTATTCTACATAAATGATTTCCAGTGATTAATTATTCTCCTTGTTAGAAAGACATACCTTATTTCTCTGAGTCCCAATATCCACAATCATGAATAAGTACTACAAAATTCTCTTTTTTTGTATTATTCCAGGACCAAAAATAAAGCTAGAAAAACAACTGATATCTGGTACTGAACAAAAGAGAGCTTATAACTTGTACTTGTACCTAATGTCTGAACTGGAGATGTGAAATCAGTTGCTACAATATTTTTCTTTCAGGAAGGAAGATATTTTTCTCCTCTAAGGAGCAAAACATAGTGACTGAAAACCTCAGGTTTGATTTTATTTTTAACCAACAATTACTCACAAAATGGGACAAAGCTGAACACAACACTTGAGTACCAATGAAGGGCTAACAAGGGAAAATGTACAGATTCACCACAAAGAGAAGGCCTGATTCAAGTGATGCGGACACATGGGAATGGATTTTGAGTATGCTACTTTTGAGGAATGCTCTTATTGGCCAAAACACAACACTAAGAAACAATGTACATGTGTATATTACATCACATTGCAACAGTTTGCAGAGCTATTTAACAAAATAATCGCAAATTTTAATTCCCAGCATAGACTGCAGCAAAGATATGCAAGCTTCCACCAGTTGATGCCATAGCCCATCTTCTAGAACCAAACAGAAATGTAAATGTTTTCAAGTACTGCATAAACACTGAAAATTACCATCCTACCTTTCACCAGACTTAAATTTCTTGAGCATTATTTGTCTTTCTGGTTTTAAAATCTGAAAAACCAAAAAACTTTCCTTAGAAGTAAAAGCCATCATGGAGAAAGATCAAATCTGAGAGAGAGAATGCTCAATGGTGAGCCAAAAACTTCCCTGTTCATCCTTGGCTGATGCTATAGTAATAGGGAATATTGAATGTGTTGGAAAACTGCAAGGTTCACTTCCCCTTTGCTGAACCTCTTCTCACTCAATGACCAGCTAAAGGGATTCTGTCATTCCTTCATTAGCACTGCTGACAATCACCTTCTGCTTTGGATGAAAAAGGCACAGGACTGTGATAAGGGGAAAAAAGCTGTTTGGATCAGGTTTCTAAGTCAAGAAAATCATAAAAATCACTGATTTTATCCCAGGCAGACATTCATAAACTCCAATACTCACATTTATTCTTCCAGTTTCCTCATGGACTTCTCAAGGATTCACGTGATAGGAAATCATGCAAGTAGTCACGATGAAATTTACTTTTAAACCAATTATTACTCCTCCTCAGCTCCTTCCCATTTACCAGTATTTTTAACCTGCTCAGATACTCAGAATTCAGAGCAATCTGTTTTAAAAACAATATTAATTCCTTTATTTCATATTAGAAAAAAAAGACGAGTTGTCAAGCACAATCAAAATAGTCTTCATTTTCCAGGAACAATAAAGCCAGCCTACCTAGGTTTGCATTGTTTTTCTTGTGTGAGATCCACAGGGGCTGTCTTCCACTTTTGGCACGGAAATTCCAATGCATTCTAAATTTTATTAACACATGAGACAGCAAGACATTGTTTGTGGCTAAATTCTGCTAAGATCTCTGCTGCTAGGCAACCTGCCTTAAGCACAGTGTGAATAAGGTCAGTCAAGTTTCTAGGTCAGAAGGATGTATTTTCTGTGAGCAAAATTTGGTGGCAGACTTGATCTCACTCTTGAATCCAAGTTATCCCTTACTCTGCATCCCTCCCTGTCTTGTATTTGGTCAGCTCCTTATCAGCTTTGAAATACTGCAAGGATGAGGCACCTCCTCACACAGGCTGGTGCTCTGACTAACACAGGCATCTTGGGGAGGCCAGTTATTGCGATGCACTTTAGCCTGGAAACCTGATGAACGCTCTGCCATGCTGCAAACACACACTGCAGACCCTGGGCAGGTGCTGGGACAGGGACTTAGTAAAATATGCTAAGTGCAAATGGAATGGCTGCAGATGCTATGAGATTACACCTCTCATGCCAGGTCACATCTGAGGACAGGCTGGAGCCACTCCAAGCCAACAAAAAGCCTCTCTGCTTTTTCTGCAGCTCCCCAGAACCTCAGAACCTGCAGGAATCCATAACTCAGTGTAGGGAACAAGTGCATTGCCCCCAACACAGCAGAGACACACTGGCAACACAGAAATTAAGGCTTTAGTGCTAGAGGCTTAAGGGCCAAGGGCCAAATGACTTCATGTTATGGGCCCAGATTCACCACAAGTAACTTCAGGCCCTCCACTGAGGCATCCCATCCCTAGGCTTCCTCTGTACCTTCAGGGAGCAGCTCAGATGGTATCTGCAGGTAAGTTAGATGTTTCAGCCCACGTGCTTCAGCTGAGTGTGTCTGATGAAATGGGGTGAGCAAGGAGCATGGATCACTTTATGATACCTGACCAGCTGCAGGGGTTGCACTACAGCTCACTACAGCCTCATTCAGTTGTGACATGATGTCCCCTGACTCCAGCTAGCAACAGCTGTAGGTCTGAATTGCTGGAACAGCTAAGAACCATGTCCTGCACCATATTAGGAAAACACCCAAACAACAGTTTCCAGTTTATATGTCATATTTTCCAAAACACATTTGTCCTGAAGATCTGGATGGTTAAGAAAAATGGATTACCTGCCAAAATCACCCAAATTCTTCTTTATTTTGACACTGGATCTAGACAAATATTAAGTAATGAATGCACAGCATATGAACATATATATGGTTGAATACTAATCCTTGCTACTGTGTGGCAAAATTCATCAAGGAGAGTTTTGATCTAGCTTTAAAACACTGCAAGCAGTGAACTGTGTCTATGCATTTTAAATAGCCTGAATGCATAATAGAGTGATTTTTTTCCATTATTTCTTACATGAAAGACAGGTGAGGGGAACACACATGTAATACACATGGTGTGGGGGGTTTTGCCTCATGTCATATTATGCTATGAAAAATATGTCTGAAGTTTTATTCAGAGGTTTTGCCACTCCAAACAGAATTGTCATATTCACGTTTAAAATAAGTTTGGCCATTAAATCTTCAAATACAAGCAAACCATTAGCTATCCTCATTATAAAGCTGCACCTGGTAGACATGAGAAGTGCTTCCTGAAAGACAATGGACCAAATGGAGATGGCAATGAAAGTGTTTTGCAAAACAAGAACAAAAAGTAATGTGCATAAAATCCCCATTTTGATGACCAAAACAGTCACTGTTACAGTGGGGGTACCCAAAATCTTCATGAAGTCAAACAAAACACTTTGAGCCAGTGACTATGTGCTGTCTAAATTACATAATTCCAGGGCAGAGGGGTTTTTTTACTACCAGATGGTTGTTGCTCCAGTTGTGGTAGCCTAGATATGTGCTGACATCTAGTGGGCCTTTACAGAATAAATACAGCCCAAACACTTATTAATTAGCAATAAAGAATAATAATCTCAGATTCAAAAACCTATTTTCTCGTTTTTCTTCCTTTCCCTCCACAGCGCATGGAATTGCGTTCTAGATAACTGAATTTTAGTGATTATTATGTTTTTCAATATTTGTTCAAGCTGATGTTTTCTAAAGCACTGTTCCCATTGACACCATGCTGTGTCCTTTGGGAAAATCCACCTGGAGGCATTTCTTGAGTGACAATCACCATGTGTTTAAGCAGAGACTGTAAAATTGAAAATAGATGGGAGTGCAGTTCTGCACGTCTGGAGCCACAGTAGGATCTGTATTACACCTGATTTGATCAGAGGCTCCTTAAGCTATTCCTACTAAATTCAGATCAGAATTTGTCTTTAAGCAGTTGTTTACCTATTATTGTAAGTAAATGGCTACAAATAGCCTTTAAATGATCATTTAGTTTACTACTGTCTTGAAAACACCTTACTATATTGTAGATATCAATGAATATTTATGAGATAACAGTCAAAACTCTACTTAGAAACCCACTTTCCATAGTATTTACTCCACCTTCATTTAGCACCTATTTCTGTTCATTTGCAAAACCATACATGCAATGCACTTCTCACTCAGGATAACTAAACTAAGGAGAAACTACTAGAACCTTAACTACTGATTTCAAAGTAAACTGAAAGAGGAAACACGACCAGAAAATCAACTGCCTTTAGGAAGAACTGATTTGGGATACCAAAAACTCCTGCTTAGGTTTCAGCTGATTTTAGAGTCCCCACCAATGAGAAAGGCTTTTATGACTTGAGAAATAAGGAGGTTTTACAGTCATGTATGTGGTGAGAGAACCCCAGGCATATTCAAACCCTAAAAAGAAGGTCTATACCACCTCCAAGGGGTCCCTGAGGCTGTCTTTTAACCAGCTTTGATTTCCAGGACATAGTCTTTTAGGATAAAGGAATAGGCTGTTCCAGAAGACCCCAGGTCACAGAAAGGGAGAGGAATTATATGCTGAACTAGCACTGAAGAGATTTATTCTGAAGGAAGAAAATGGAAAACATCCTCATAGCTGGCACGTATGTGCTGTCACTGTTTTCACACAATCACTGGGGCCCCTGACATGTATCCACCAGTGTCCCAATAACCCAGCATGGTCAGCTCCTCATGAACAGGTCATTACTTACCACTTGCATGACATTCATTTTGGGGGTATTACAATTCAAGTGCCTGCTCAGCTGGTACCCAATAAAGAGTCTTGCCACATAATGCTATTTTTCATTTCTCGCCTCAATGTAAGACCTGCTCGTGATTTATCAGCTGTAGCAAAGCACAAAGCCATAATTTTCTTTTATTGAACTCGCTCTGGGTAGCCATCACTCTGCAGAAATGCAGATGGTCATCTTATTCTTATTCTTAGCAACGGGATGAATGCCACAACTCTGCTGACATAGACAGCAAAGCAGCCATTTATAATAGTAAGAGAAGCATTCAATTTAATATCTGTGTTAGCTGCACATAGTTAGGCTTTTTGGACACGGTTGTTACAGGATCCTGCTCTGCTAATACTTCAGGACTTTACAGCATTTAGGCAAATTTTCATAGCATGTGTACTGGCATCCAGGTGCGACTTCTGTGCTATGGCAAATGAAACTGAGCTATACCTCTCTATATATACAGCTGGCCTCCAATTGAACTCTAATCATAATAAGGCTTTATGATGTGTATTTGAGGTAGTGCCGTTTTGTAATCTGTCCACCTCTCTCTTCTCTTACTTCAATTTTCAGGGGCATCCACACAGTGCAGATGAAATTCTGGTTCTGGATCAGAACCGATGAATTTGAGTGAATTAAATGTATTTAACTATTTCATTGTCAATGGAATTAAGGAGATGACTTGCAGCTTCCCTTTTGTTTCAGAAAATATAGATTAAGGGAATTTCTGGTGCCAGCATGATACACAAAACACAGTTTCTCTGTTCTAGGGTGAGAAGAGTGGCAGTGAATTATTCACGGCAACTAGTGGAGTGCCCAGAGACTTGCCCTCTGATAACCAGCGAGTTTGTGGAGAACAAAAATATGGCGTTGAATATTAAACAGAAAGGGGCAGGTGTTTTCTAATAAGCACCCTGCTGGATCCTGCCAAAGGGCCCCCACAGACCTTAACAGCTGAATCTGGAATGGGCTTCATTTCATCACAGAACCAGCTATTGCCACAGCAACGACTCTTGACTAATAATTCAAAGAAACAAAACAGAGATGCAAGTCAAATCCAGAAATTAGAGTATTTAATCGTTTAGAATAAGGGGAGATTTACCTAGCATTTTCAGTGGATGGATTCAGAGCAAAAATTCATCCAACATCTGCTAATGCCACATTTTAGTATTGCCTCTTCAATCAGAGTAAATTATATAGCTTAAGTGTTCATATCACCAATTAATCTCTTCTGAATCAGATCTGCATATTAGTTGCTTGAAATAGGCTTAATATAGCCATAATTGTACAAAACATGAATACCATTTTTCATAATAATTAGGTAGTCACTTTGCCCTTTTTCCCAATTTGTCTAAATGTTCATATTTACATTAGAAGTTAGCAGTTAATTTTATCTATATAACCCTTCTCAATTACTCCATTGATCTGTCAATAGAACCTTCAGCTTAAGGCACCAAACCTGTGCAAAGCACAAGGACTCAACGTTCACAGTATCAATTTCCTAAGAGGTCCATTTGAGAGGATTGGAACTCTGCTCCAACAAGCACACAGCAAGGAAGCAAATAAGATATTTCCCACTTTGGAAAAGGCTCAGTGGGAGGAACCAGGCACACTGACCATCAGATCCTTTCCTCCTAAGTTGAGAGCAGGCCAGGAGCTTGCTGTGAGAGGGCCATGGAGCCTTGCAGAGCAACTGCCTTGTGCCAAAACTACCCAAGCATTGCAGTGCTCTTCCATAGCACAATCTGAGTGCCTCATTTGCTACAAAGACCCCAAAAGTGACTAGGAGATAATTACTCTGACCTCTGCTTGTTGGACGTTGATAGAGAGAGAGTTGATAGCAGCACCACGAACTGTCCTCATGTTTCATTTCTTGATGTGCTGTAAACCTTTGACTTGCTGCCAAAATTTAAGGTTGCTTTATGAGATAATCCCAGCTAAGTTCACTTTCTACGCATCCTCCTGCCCTTCTGCTGGAGACAGGGGCATGATGTAGTTAGCTAAGAAAAGAAACACAAAAGCTTAAGGACTATGAATAATGATCTTGAATAAGTTCTTGCATTTGCAAAACAGAGATAATACTATTTGCCCTCATATTAAATTTATAAAATAGTTTTCCCCTGCTGGAGTCCCTAAATCCCTTATTAGACCACCAAGAATTCTCTTATACGTTTCCTGCTGGTTTTAATCGCCTATTCTCAATTTCAAGGATATTTTCCTAAAAAAAGAAACAACAAAACCAAACAAACAAAAATCTGCATTTCAGAAACAAACACAGTAGCACTCAGGAAGAGCATGAGACTTGGCTTGCAATATTAACTTAAAAGATACTCTAAATGCTTTATTAATCCATGGTGTTGACAGCTCGGAATGCCAAATTATCTGTGTTGCATTGAGCCATGAAACTATCCCATGAGATACTGAAGTCCACCTTGAGACAGCATTGAAGCCAAAGCTTTGATCCTCAAGGCTGACTTGAGTAAATCATTATTTTTAAACTCTTTAATCCCTCATGCATCCGTAGCACATAATTTTAGTAATGCATTTGACTTAAAGTACTTATTACTTCAGAATTCAATCCAACTTCTACTGCAAATAAAGTCAGAGCTCCCAGGGGCTTCAGAGAGAAGAATTACTCCTGCTCTACTGACAATTCTCCATTGAACTGATGAGACGACAAAAACTGGATGTCATCAGGGACCATCATTTTACATTCTTTAGGTGTTGTTTACTCTTTTACTGTATTTCAGTGCAGCATTTTCTGCAGAGGAGGAGCACAAGAATTAGAAATCCAGAGGTCTTTAATTTCAGTTCTTGCTCCCACACAGGATAATGAGATGACTGCTAGAAAATAACCACAGATATCACCCTTAGTAGCAGACAGCACCTTCCATCAGCTCAGATACACCAAGCTAAGGTTTGGGACCTTACCCACACTACTAAATAACGTTCAAGCTGTGTGGCATTGCCTCATCACTCTGCATAATGTTTTGCCAAGAGTCCCCCTTTTGGTCACCTGTGGTTGCCCCATAGCCTGATTTAATAAACATTATTTAATTGTGTATTATTCTCAATTCAGAGCATTTTAAATAATGCTATGGCAGTGTCACAACTCATCAAAACAACACTTTATCAGTACAAAATGCAGGCTATAGGTTGCATTATCTGTGGTTTAACAGAAGCCTTGAAGCTGCAAAACATCTTAGGATATCATTAGGGAGAGAGGAAAACAAAACTGGTCCTGACAACACAAAACAGTGCCAGACTGCAAAACAAGCATTAGCAGCCCCAAGGGTACATTTCCTGTCCCTAGTCTCTCCTGCAGTAGAGACACAGCCCTGGATCCCTACACACTCCAGCTGCCCTGGCCCATTCTGTAGGCTCTACCTTGTACAGGGCTGCCTCAGGCTGCCCCTCCCTGTAGGCATACGTCTTGTGCAGCCAAATGCAAGCTCAGTTTCTGCCTGTAATGCAATGATAATAACATTTACTCAATTTCTCTCCATAAAGTTCACCTTATCAATGCCAATATACCGTTCATTGTATTGAAAAAATATATCTTCTTTGTGAATACATATCTTCAATAAAGAGAGTAAACAGAGAGATGCTTTATATCACTGCAATTGCAAGCTGTACCTGTGATTTAGGCAGTCATTTGCCAAGTGCTGTAAAACACACCCACTTCTGAAACTGCCCTATCTATTAAGTGTCAGCTCAAAATCAAAGGCCAAAATGAGCTCCTGCTGGCAAAAATAATTAGTGCCCGAATATTGCTGCAGCATTCTGCTCTCTCTGCAGTTCCTGGAAGGACAGGTTGGAGAGGGAACACGGGGTGCTCACATGCAGGATAACCCCTCAAACAGAAGCTGCCTGTGGAAAGTATCACCAGCAAAGCTGAGAGGAGATGTCTGTGCATGATCAGAAATCCTGCACACTTACTGCCTGGCTGATCTATGTGTCTGTTAATTTTCATGGTGGTGGTGCTGTAAGTCAGACATCATTCCAGTTGAAGGAAGCTTATTTTGTACGATATGTAGTGTCCTGAAATAAAGCCTGTCACTGCTGTCTCAAGCTTACATTGCTACCAGGAGTCAGCGAATCTCAGTGAACTTGACAATGTCTTTGGAAAACAAATTTCTTGCTTCTCAGAAAAACATCACGTGCTGAGTGTGAAAAGGATGGATAATGCAATCCCTTGCTTTGCCTGCTCTGCTCTTTTCAACTCACTAAGTCTTCAAAAATCTCCTTGCTGGAAAAAATGAACTGAAATGTGGATGATCTGGTTCTGTTTACCAGAAGTATATAATTGCACATATGTGTCAGGGAACCTGTTTTCTAGATAGCATTTTTAAAAATCACAATCAGCTAAATGTTTCAGATTTTTGCTCTTGCTTTCACGGGATGAAAAATACAGATTTAGGTAGAGAAAAAGAATAATTTAAAAATAGTCGAACTTTACTAGCTTAAAGCATCATTATTATTCAGGGAACACTGTTTTCATTTAGTACTGCACACAGGGCAAGGGCAACAAATCCACTTAGATCAAGCAAGGGAAAGCATGTTTTCACCTGCCATCCTGAAAAAAAAAGATGAATGCTTGTCCTCTGGGTTATGTCAGGTAGACATCAACCCCTTAAAACAAACCTGTTTATATCAGCTGCAGAAAATTATAGTTCTTCTTTCACCACCACCACATAGTGGTGAAAAAATGACCCTCAATAGAGAGAAATAGTAGACACCAACCCTGCACTAATTTCTCAGTGAGCAGGTCAGTGTGCCTGCTTTTAGGAGTTTTAGATGCTGTACATCTCCCTGTTTACTTGAGAAGGACCTCATTTTTACCAAAAGAGACACTTCAGTATAATTAAATGTTTTTCATGGACTGCCTCTCAGTTGCTCTTTCTGTCACTAACTTCTCCTGTGGAAGATGCAGAAATCAGTGCTAACAAAAATTCTGACATCATTTCAATACATTGCAAACCTCCCTGCTTAGACATGTGTAGCTTAGCAGCACCTTTCAGTCTAGTTTTGCAACAGCAGGTTAAAAATATGACCTCTGAATCCTATTTGGCTGGCTAACAGACTGAAGGGTAAGAGGGAGACAAAAATCAGAGCTCTCCAGAAGTTTGACATGCTGAATTTACATATTGGTGGTATTGAAAAGATAGAAATAGGAAGGTAAAGCAAATGTAGTGAGACTGTCCTTTCACAGCTAAAATGAGCCATAAAATAATTATTAATGAAGAAATTCACTTCCTATGAATAAAGAATTAGCAACTGTAATTCTTATGTGAGAATCAATTAAGATCAGAATAATCGTAGTAATACATAAGTTTATATGACAAAAGAATTATCTTCAGCAGTTCATTAATATTAAAAAGTGTCATTAATATTACTTTAGAAAACGTTCTTGACATGTTTGTAGGTATACATTTTTATGTTTTCTGTGTAGTTGTAAGTCTTTAGCACTATAGAATCTGAGCACCCTACAACTTCCAAAGGAAGTCCATTGTTTTTTTACTTACTTTTCTTCAAGGATGGGGGAGTGTAAAGATCATGAAAAACAGTCAAAATGCTCTATATTTTGTCTATAGCTTTGCATATTCACAATAAACACAGTCCTAGTCTTCCTAGCATAATAATGTCAATCAAAAGCTTTGTTATTTCACAAAAAGAAATCCACAACCAACAACTGCTGAAGTCAAGTGAGAGAAATAAATGTGGCTCTAGATTCTATTTCCACCCATAAACTCTGCCACGAACGCAGCAAGGAGCAAGCTGAGCATGACCCAGAAATGATCGTGCTATTTGTACAGGGAGGTGCTCACCAGTCAACACACAGCAGAAGCTTCATGCTCTGCATTCTGTGCAGCAAGGGGATGCTGCAAGCTGCCATTCAAAAGAGTCTTTGGAACTGCAGGCAGCTGTGGGATTTGGGGAAAGCAGCGAGGTTGTAGAAGCCAGTTTATTAGCAAAGGCAAAGAAAGAGTCTGTGCAATTATCTTAACAAACTATGGGCTCACACCCATGTGAGGCCCAATTGCAGCCACAAGCTGAATGGAGAGAACTGAAGGCTGGTGAGACATTTCTTCTGTTGTTGGAAAAAATGTCACTGACTATCCAAGAGGCCTGAAGGACCAGGGCTAAATATCAACCAGAACAGGAAGACTAAGCTAGAAAGAAGTGCCAAAATTTCATAATGAAAATATGTGAACATGGGCAGCAGTTAAAGAGATTTATAAAATTTCTCTTCTTTTCTTTATCATCTCCATCATCCCTACTTCCCTCACAGTTTTGCTTATTTGAAATACCCTCTACCTCCAGTCATTGTCCTTCACTATTGTCTTAAAAATGCTTCAATCTTTTAAAGTCCACAGAATCTTACCGCAGCTAAGATATTAAATACATGCATCTTGAAGATGAAAGAACAAGTGAGAAGCCAGAGATGGAATAAATTAAATAATGGGAAAAATTCTGGCCATGAAAACAAAAGGTGGGTGAGCTTATCCCACTCTTAAAAATTCATGCACTTTTCCAACATCCTCTTTAATTCAGATTGCCTTTTGTGTCTGCTCTGTGCATATAATAAACTAAAAGATCACTCTAAAAACTGTTGTCATCGCTCCCATGAACCCTCTCAAATCTAAGGTAGCTTCTGCATTCTTTGTAGGATGCTGCTTAGAAAACAGATGTGATACATCATGTTACTTGGGAAATCTGAAAGATAGGGTGAATAGGGACATTCTTCACATTAATACTTGGCCAGCTGAAGCTAAGAATTGTACATGCAGAAATGCAAAAAAAAAAAATTTTGAAACACTTTTGAATTTAAATCATTACAGGAAGGGATGTGGGACTGTAGATTTTCTCCACTGACTTGGATACATAGATACATAAATCACACTGCTTTTTCAGAACCACCTCATAAAAAAATCAGACTCACATGTGCATCAAAGTGCCTTATTCAGAGTCAATAAGTTATTTAGCAATAGCACATTCTGAGGTGTGTGAACTCTACAATAGGCAATATATAGAAAAAGGGTAATATCCTTTTAAATAGTCCATGAGCTCTTTAACAACCTCCTTCTTGTTCTGTGTCCAGAAGGCTCATGAGAGCAGCTGCACACAAAAGGAGCTAGCCTTCACCTGCTCTGTGTGATTAATAAATGCATTTAGTGGTTATTACTGTAATTATCCATATAGGCAAAAAACTGTTCTGTTTGTGCAAGTCCTTATCAGGATCATATATAAAAAGAGAGTTAGATCATGCTAATATAGGAGACTATAGCTAGTATGACTATTAATATATGCTAAATTAATTCAATTTAATTATATTATAAAAGTACAGTATTTATATAATTGTATGATAAGCATATATTATATTGCAACCATGCCTATAAATAGAATATCACCCAGTTCCAGACATCAGTGTTTGCTTTGAGCTGCTCATGTTTGCTTGGAAAGGATGTTCCTGAGGCTGCTTTAAAATACAATCTCAATTTTGCTTCTTGCTCTTTGGACTCCTCACAGACCTTTGAATCTCGAGCAGATCACAGCATTCCACACTCTGAGAAGATTTACCACTTATAGTTAAAAGGCACCTCAAGATAAACTGGCCTTTCTGCTTAATTATAGTGCAGCATGGATGAATAATTCTGCACACCATGCAAGTACAGACAAGTATAGTGGAATATGTTGTCATCTTTTAACTACAAAATAATAATATAATGGAGGATGGTCAAGTCTCTAGTTCTTTTTTAGATGGATGGAAACAAAGTAAGGCATCTTTTTACACACAGGAGAAACACATCCTGCAGGACACTGTGTAGGTATTCTGTAGCTTGCACTAGAAGTGCACTCATATAACATGAGTAAATGTGAGAATTGTGCCTTTAGGTGAGTAGATGGAAAAGAAAAGCAAAGTTGGGGTTTTAATGGTGTTTGTGGCATCTTGGAACCCCATTCTGTAAAATGTGTATTTGAACTTGAACTTCCAAAGCTTTATTAGTGCACTTCTCATCTCAAAGCAAGGGATGACCTGTAACAAATAACATTCAGAAGACATTTATACACCCACTTGCAGTATGCACAAATAAAACTGATAGAAATATAATACCATTTTTAAGATTCTAATACACACATATCTCAAAATTGAGTTGTGCAGAAAAGAGACATATGGTTAAGAGCATAATTTCTTTCAAATGACATAAATTCTTATATTGGAATGAAAACATGGCATACTGTCTGTGCTAGATACTAAATTAATTCTATTTTTTATATACACAAATATTTCATAACTTTGCTAATTTAAAAGGTTTCTACCTTTCCAAGTTTCCCAGTTATTAAATTAAATACATTACTTACGAAAGGTTATCCATTGCCAAGACTGTTCACACAGGACCTAGGACTGCGTTCTTTATTAAGCATCAACCATTTTTATGTGGGCCTGGATGGCCTGAAAATAACAATACCTGGGGCTAGATCTGAGTTAGAGAACCTCTTCACAAGCTGGGATATCTCTGTGTTGCATCCTGGCAGTAAGTCTGAGTCTGCAGTAGAGGTGGAGGCCACACATACTTTGTCCTCTCTTTTCCTATGGAGGTAGCTGGTGCAGTATAGATTTTAGCCCTGAGCTGGTACAGATGTTTGACCAGCAAAGTAAAACACACTGCCCCAACAGCTATTGCACACCTCTTCCAAGGGAGAATTGGTTAGCCTCATGGAAATATCTCACAACTCCCACAAATCCAACACTCACAAAGCCAGCAGCACTATACTGCATATTTTGGACTGGAAGCATCAAAATACACAAGGAATTTTAGGCATGTGAACTAATGAGATCTATGCATAGCTCTCTTCTGGGTGAAATATCAGAAAGATACTTATAGTGTATCAAAAAATTCCCTAAGCTTCTCATGGACATGCCAAAATTTCAGCATAGAGACGCTAACATAAGAGAGTTGTTCAAACTCCAGCTATGTTCATCTTTCAGCTGCTTTGTTTACAGTTTTCACAAAACTCTTAGTCTTATTAGCATTTCTTTTTTATTATTAATTTGATTGACACCATATCAGTCACTACGAGACACCAAAAAATTACAGTCTCTGTTCCTAGAGACTGGCAGGAGCCGTCCTTTCACTGGCTTTAATATGAATGTCTCAGATTATTCTGTACAACAGCAAATACTTCATCAGACCCCAAACTGCTCACCAAAGATGCATTTGGAATCACAGAAAAAACTGCAGCTGCTTCAGAAACAGAAGATACATTGCCATGGTAGGAATCACAATACAGACAATGCTGAAAGAAAGAGAAAAAAAAAGCCAGTAGGGTTAAATTAAAAGTTCAGTCCAAACACTGCTTAGCAGTGTGAATACAATTGTCTGTCAGAAAAGGAGCATAATTTCCAACACTGTCAGTCATTTACCACAGAAAACTACAAAGTTGTGTTTTGAACTGGTCAGAGCCCAGGAGACTTCACATGAAATGAAAAGCAGAATGAAGAAATGCCAAGGAGGCAGCGAACTGTTTAAAGATCTTTCTGTTCAAGGAAAGGGAAAAAAAGGCAGATTGAGAGATATTTAAAGGTAAAAATAAGAAAAAATCAGAAAATAAATATAATATTAAATAATTTCTTATGTTCAAACATTCTAAGTGGCCTTGTGCACATAGTAATCTCATAAGTGCTGTCAAATAATGCTCACCAGTCAAAGCACTTTCCCAAGTTTTATTGCAATTCCTTAAATTTTATAGAGGCAGTTAAAAGGGATGTGAAGCAAAGGCAGCATTCTCTTAGCCTTTTATGATAGACCTCACAACTTGCTTTATTCTAAGGAAATAGCTATACCCATTTCCTACTATATACAATAATGGTGTTTAGGAAATAGTTACTTGAGTAAAATCAATTGTAAACCAGTATTCTTTTTATTTTATATCTGAATTGAACTCCAAAGATACATTGAGCATTAAATCCTCAACATTTCTTGGCCATGTAGAAAATTAGTAATGGGTAGGAGTATCATGGAGTAATGGCTAGGAGTAGCTGTTTTACTTCTAGAATTACTGCAAAAGACTTAGTAAGCCTGGGAAACAAAAAACAAATTCTAAGGGGAAAAAAAGCTATTTAGTCCAGAAATATAATCAGAGATAGAGCTTGGTGTTTAGATGAAAGATTCAAAATTTAGTCTTTCTTTATATTTATCTAGTCATTAGAAAGAAAAAATGCTTCTGGAATATCTTTACAGAACATAAAATCAAAGCACAGGTGAACAGCAAATCCAAACAAAAGGAGGAAGTGTTTGCTATTCAGATCTGCATCTCTGTGAGGAAGAGGCACTCACTATTCCAGGATGTGTGTGTCAGATGAATGTTAATCTGCCTTGTTAAGATACCTGGCCAGGTTTTCTTACATGTGACCCAAATAATACGGCTCTAATTTGCAGATGCAGCACTGTGCACAGGCATTCAGTCAAGGATTTCTAGAAGGTCAAACAAAAAGATGCCAACTTCTGCAGAACCTTAGCAAGAAGGGGATGCCTAACTCATCCAGGTGCCTTGGCAGACCCAGACTGGGGCAGAGGCAGCCCTGAATGCTGATGTTTCAGTTGTACATCGCAACAAACTACTTGAAAACAAAAAGTTAGCCTTTTAAACTTTTGCCTTAATTTCTTCTGCAATCATTCAACAGCTACCTAGTTTGCTATAAAAAATGCATCTGTCCTCATGAATATATTATTTTTAGAAAATGAAGTTTTTTATCTAGATAGAACTTTTCATCTCAGGAACGGAGTAAATTTCTCATTTCTAGCAGTGATATTGATTCCAGGACACAGGAATGGAAAGAACAGCTGCACCATGCTGGATCTCTGCCACATCATCAACTCTGCCACTGGCCAGTACCACTCTGCCTAGACCTGAGTGTAAGAAAATAAACATTTACCCACAATACTTCCCCAGCTTCCTGCAGTTTATTGAGGCAGATGTAAGAATTTTCTTTAGGCAGCCTTGCTTAAATTTTCTTTCATGAATCTATCAATTGCTCTATAAAACCTTAACATTTTTCAGTATCTTGTGTTGATAGCTTTCTTGGCTGAATTACCCATTATATTCAGAAAGGTTTCTTTTTGCTGTGAAACTCACACCTTCTAATTTCATTTCAGGTCTCCATGTTTTGCACTGGAAAGGATAATGAACTCTCTTACCTTCTTTATGTCAAGCTTCAGGGACTTCTAGCTTGTTGTCCCTTAGCCAGCTTTTCTCCTGACTAAACAGTGTTAGCATACTTAACTTCATATTATGGAAATTTTTCAATACCCATGATTATCTTTGTTATTCATCTCACTAACTTTTTAAGCTATTTTACATTTTATTTGAGACAGGGGAACCAGAATTGTTTAAAGCATTCAAGATCCAAGCCTAATGAGGATTTATACAGTGGTATAATAGCATTTCCTTAAAATTTTGAAGACAGCTTGCTTTCATCATATCAAAATATAGAGATAAAGCATCAGAACTTAGAATTCAGTATCTGTAAATAGATTTAGACAATATTCTTAAATATCCTTGCTGTCCTTAGGGCAATCTTATTTTCATATATATCCAAGAGAACCTACAAATCACTCCAATCCAATAACTAACAGAGAATGACCTGCATTACTCCCTGTTTTTTTCATAAGGCAAGAATCCCGGTCCTTCTGCTAACATCCATATTGTAGTTGCTGCTAATTTTTTCAAATTATTAAGTGATGAGATAAAACAATGATCAGCACATTAGAAGAACCATAAAATCAGGCAGAAGACAGTAATAACTCAATTTGTTCTTCACCCAGCCGCTGCTGAGGTCCAGTGTGGGACTGGCGTGGAACAACTGCTTCTCCTGTCAAGAAAAGTCAGTCAAGCTGATCAAAGACTACAAGGTTCATGAGTAAATTTCCCTTGCAAAGCCCTGCACCCAACAGGTGGCAAAAAAAAAAAAAGTGTTTCAGTTCTCATTCAGTTCTTTCAGGTATTTGCATAACCGAAACAAATTTTGTAGGACTGTTCTGCCTGGGCTCTGTAGCAGCTCTGGCAAATGGCAGAGCAGGTAATGCTCCACACTGAGGTGCTCTGGCTGTGACATTCCTCATGAAAACCTGATGAAAGTTGTTACATCTGCTCTATCAAGGCTGGCAGCAGCAGACTACATCTTCCACTGTGAATGTTGTAAAAGTGTTATTAGGTTGAATGGAGTATTTCATTTCATAAGCAAAAGGTGTTTGTGGTAATACACTGAATCATAATGCAGCTTCTCTTCCATGCATCCCTTCCTCGCAGCAAACTGCTGAGTTCTGTGTTGACAGGCCTCTTCAGACTGGAACTTTAACATCATCCTTCAGTTATCAAGCCCTCAGCAAACCACAGAAGGAATAATCAAAAGCCTTAAGGCTTTGTGCTGGAGGGAGAAGACAAAAGAGCTTTACTAAAATACACATACAGATGGTGTTCACACATTTATAGCACATCCAAACTGAGGTTGTCAACTGGTCTGCAAGATATAAAACCAGACTGTGATGTTCCAGGTTGCAAGGTCAGCCAACAAATACCCTGAGAACTCAGGGTATCCCTGAGTACCCTGGGTACTCCTCAGCACTGGAGAAAATCAAAGGGAAAATTAGCCAGCATTTCTCAGCTTTTGTGAGCTGCTCAAAATTGTTTTTTGGAGGGACATACATCATTTCTTCTTGTAAAGAATATCTATGGTACCAATTTCCTACCAACACTATACAAACTGAGACAAGAAGCAAATACCTGGAACTAGATATATATTATTTGGCTGAGCTGACTAAATGCAATAAAACTGAGCTGAATCCCAAGAGTATTTTAGTTATTGTGTATACACCACCTTTAACCACTTCTCAGTCCTTCTTCCAATAATTTAATATAAGTTTAAAGATTTGTGGGTCTTAAAAGAAATAAAAAAGTTAAAATTAAACCTAGCACTATGAGAATGTTTTCTAGAGAAAGAATAGTCAGGATATCTATCAGGCTGTTCTTACTCAGATGTCTAACAAATAAGGATTTATTTTTGGATGAAGCCCTGCACTGGAACGGAGAATGCTTACATTTAATCAGCAGCACTACCATCAGCTTCTTGCATGACCTAGGGCCAGTCAGTAAATTACTCTTTTATTCAATTCTAGTTAGTGAAGACAATAATAGCTAATTTTTCCTACTTGTGTTTATTTAGCAAGCCATTTGAGGCAGAGACCCTTTCCACCCTCATATATATAACGCACCTATTGCAGAAGAACTGTGATCATTTGTGCTGCTGTAATAGGAGTAATTGTACATATTATTTCCTCCAGGTATTCCCCTGTTCTTTGCAAGTAAACTCCTGGATCTACAGGATCACCATGTAGTCACCAGTAGAGGCAGGGTAAAACTGTGTACAAAGGAAAAAGCCCTGAGGCAATGTGAGTGTTGAGGAACATTCACAGTGTATATGACTGAAGCACATCTTGGCAAGATATTCCAGTTCATTTAAGCACCACATTAGCCTTGATTAACAGTCAACTTTTGCTATCAAATGCCACCTATTTAATTAAGTTATCCTGTAAATTACCCATAATAAGAAATGTTGTGGCTTAGATACAAGATGTAGCAGCTGTAGAGAAAGAATCTCTCAGACTGGTGACTGCAGTACAAAGGCTTGATGTGTGAAGATACCACAGTTACATGGTGGCTTTTATATTATTTTTATCCATTAAAAACAGAAAGCAGGTCCTAAAATTTACCCACTGTTTAAATTATTGTTCTTGCCCTATAGTATTTCCTTTTTCCAAAATATAGTCAAGAAATGCCTTCAGGGGTAATTTTTAGATCCTAAACAAAATTTAAGAAAATATTATTCTGAATGGTAACTACTATTAAGTATACTCTTGACAGTCGACACAAAAGAGCAAAGAAAATTTTTCAAGAAACTGACCTATCACTGTCTTCTCTATCTAGAAAATGAGATAAATGTGACCAAATGTCTTAGACAAAAGACTGGGAAGTAAAGGAATATGGATTCTTAAAATATATCAGCATGATTCTGACTCAACTTCCTTTAACTTCCCCCCCCCCCTCAGTAAGGCAGATCCCCTTCAAATCTCTGAAAATCATGTGGTCAAGTAGTTTAAAATCCTGTCATCTATATTTAGAGAGCTCAAAAAATTTCCTGTATAGACTTTCTGTTGTCATCAGCACAAACGTATGCTCTGGAATGTTACTGCAATGTCAGTCAAAATTAAAAAAGAAAAAAGAAAGGTGAAGTAAAAAAAAAAAGAAAAAAAGAAAATTTTTAAACTATGTAAAATATGGTATGATTTAATCTTATCAAAAGTTTGCAAGACTCATGAGCATTTTTACCTTGACTCATTAAAAAAGGTATTTTGGTTAACACAAAAGACTGAAATTAAAATACACCTGACAGGATGTCAGGGATTTCATGTTTGTAAAGTATAGGATATATTATTGACAATTGGCCTTTTGTATTTATATTTTAATGATCTCTAGTTGTGCTGATTCATTTCAGAATCCTAGAAAACTGCACTTGCAGAAAATCTTTTTCCTTCAGAATTATCACTAGCTGATACTGAAACCTGTATCCCAAGAGTTTTGTTCCATTGCTTCAGTGGATTTTCAACCTCTGTTTGTGATTGACTCTTTTGTCAGAATTTATGTAACCTAAAAATTGGATCTAAAAAGTGTGATATCGCACCATATTTTCTGAAACTATTCCTAAAATAACCCTTCACTAGGATATTCTATGTGATGAGAGTTTATGATACTATTTTAGATTGTAAGTTGTGAAATGAACTTCAGCATTCAAGCATTGCTTCTATATCCTATAAAGGGCAATGTTTGGAATATGAACAAAATTATGGTCTGTCACTACAAAATGACATTGTGTTATCAAGTAATATCTGGTAAGATGAAACAGTTGGATGGGGATAGAAACACTTTTGATATTCATCCAAAGTGAAGAAAATCATATCTGTTCTGACTGGTTGAAAATTGTTTTGAGCAATTTATCAGACTATCAATGTCAAAGTTAGTGTTGTGAAGTACAGATTGAGACAGTAATTTTGGTCTCAAAGACAAACTTTAATTCCAGCTATAAGAAAATATAATATTAACACACATTGTTGTAATTTAGACAGCTGTCAAATCAGTTGTGCCATGAAATGAGCTTTGAGAGTCGTTAACATGCGAAGATACTTTGTTAATTACATCAATGGTAAATGATGCACTGAGTATGCCTACCAATGAGAGCATCCTTAATGGAAAGCTGTAACATGTAAGCTAATGCTGTTTGTTTCATCTGAATGGCCCTCTCACTGAAATAGCTGACATATAAAATCACAATTTGCCATCAGAAAAGTTGCTTCAGCTGTTACTTATCCAGCTCATCACAGGCCTTTTTTAGGACATAGAATTCTGGTATTTTATAAATTTGTGTTTATTTAAGTAGAGCAATAACCTATGGGCAAACCAAATTTTGGTACAAGTGGTGACCTGGTACCCAACAAAACAAAAGAATTGCCTGACCCCAAAGGATTAATGATAGTAACCGTAAAAGACACCAATTTTTACACTTTTCTCTAGATCTGTCATAGCTATATACAAACTGAAATAGGTTTAAATCAGAAGATTTAGTGTTACATGCTTGGTAGAAAAAATGAACCATAGCTCATGTGATGATCACAATCATAGAATGTTTCACATCTTTGACATAGCTATGCTTTCTACAAGCTCTTTTGGCATTTATCAAGCTTTCCTTGGTACTGTTGAATTAGATTCTCTGCTTTGCTCTCCAGTTGTGCTCACCACCCCTTGTGAGTTCCTCAGACAGTCCCATTCTACAACTAGAACAAATTTTATAATTTTCAGCCATTTTAAGGTTGCTTTGCCTGCCTGTATCATGGTTTTCACAATACCATCTTTTAAAATTTCTTTCCATTTAATGCACTTGTGTGCATTCAGAAAAATCCTGTAGTTCACAATATTTTTTCATGTTTGTCCTTCTCTGTAAACCCACAATCTCTGGGCCATTTGTCCTAATGGTTCTCTACACTTCCTCATGCCCAGAATGTTAAATCCCTTCTATCATGCCAAAGGGCACCATTTGTTCTTCCTAATCCTATTGCAAATATCCCTTCTACTGCCACCATCTACCCATCTCATCTGCTGTTTTCTCTCTGCATCACTTAAAATAACAGTCACATATAGAAGACAAGAAAACTAAAATAATGCCTCAAAATTAACAAGATCTGTCCATTCACCTACATGAATTATTACTTTTATATTCCATCCCATAAAGCTGCTTTTTATAACCCCTTTCCGTTCTGCCACATAAAAAGGCAAAGTTCAACCAGAATTCCTCTGTCACCACTAGCAGCTCACTTTTCACATACTAATTCACACTGCAAATACATTGAAGCGAGGATTGTTGTATTTAAACACCTTTTACAGGTGTTTGGGGCTTAATTCCTCTCTGCCATGCCCTGATTCTCTACCCTAACATCACACAGCCCTTCTCTTTTACCTGTGAGAAGCCACAACACTGTTTCTACCATTGTCTCCCTGTTCCTTCTCAGAAGCAATGAAAATATAATGTTTGTTTATTCCATGAGCAAAGGTGAAAGAGGATGTCGGTCTAGAATTAGGGTGAAGAGAAAAGACTTTAAAACTGAAAGATCAAAAGGGTAGGCATCTCATTTAAAAGTGAGGGCTCATTTCAAAGCAATATAGGTCTCAGTTATAACCCTGTAAGATTTTTTAATTGACAGGGACCTAAGGAGCTGGGGAAGAAACCCCTCCCTTCAGAGAAACTGAAGTACCTAAAGGTGCTTGCTTATTTGTGTTATCCACCCAGTAGGATGGAGGCCAAGCACCCAACATAAAAGAGCTGCAGTATTAGAATTACAGAAAACAAACTATTGTAATGCTCCACTAAGTTATTTATGATCCAAAGATTAAAATTATGTACAGAGTCACACACACACTCCTGCACAAAGCTGGCCAGATTTGTGAGGTTAGATTGGTCTACTGGAATCAGCTATATAATTCAAGGCTCTCTGCAATGAAATTCTGGCCAACTTAAATATGCAAAGTTACATCAGAGTTGGAGATTGGGTTCAATTTGTATCACTAATGAACAATGAGATGAAGCAAAATAGATTAAAAATCATCTCACACTGAATGAGGTGTTCTCATTCTTGTGTTTCGCCCTCCACATGTGCACAGGAAACACCTCACAAATTACAGTTATAGATATAATGATAAAAACATACACAGGAAAAATTAACAGAATGGGGTCAGTATACAGAGAAATGTACTACACTTGATGTCTCCTATTTTATATTTTGTTATATTTTAAGTTTCACATCTTATATCCACCAGTGCATTCTTTATCTCATAAATGGAGCAAGAACTAGTTCTATGTCTGAATAAATTTCTTAGAAATTATTTTGAAGCATAAATTACAACATACTTTTTCTTCAGACTTTCTCACTATGTCTTTTAATTTTTATTAAAATAAGACAGTCCAAATAAAGTTTATTCAACCTAGAAGAAAACTGAATTCTACCAAGCCTGATGAGCATATGAGACCTATAACCTTTACCTGTTCTAATCTCAATTTCTGATCTATAAAATGTTCTACTCATGAATTCCTATTGATTGCTAACAATGTTTTTTTTCAAAGGAGATTATTTTCAGCATGCCTTTAATGGCAATATTCATACACACTGCAAGGACATTGAGCACTCTGAAATCCCCAATTGCTTTTTTCTTTCTAGGCCAGTCCTGTAGTGATGTTCTCCAGAAAAGCTGAAGAGGGGTTTAAAAGAGAGAACATTTTTCTCTGTTGTTCAGGCTTTGATTTTTGTCTGCTCAGTAGAATCACTAATACGCCTTGTTTCTCGTATGTTTTGAGGAGCTGAACATCAGAGTTCAGATTTCCAAGCACAAAAGATTAACACAGACCACTCCTATTGAACTCTTTCTATAGGCACCAGGCACAGAAGCACAGCAGGATGATTTGTTCTCAACAGTTCTCAGAGCCTGTTTATATACATATGTCTACAGAGGGGTTTCAAAATATCTAGTGCTTTTAGATGTTTTACTAACCTTCCATTTCATGGGGGACCATCCTTTTCCTTTTTCCCCAGAATGAAGAAAAGCCCCAACATAAGTTTTTATATATGTATAAGAACTTACTGCAAGAGGTAGGAGGATCTTGCATGAGAATTTAACTGAATTAGTCTTCAGTCTTGCACCTCATGTCTCCAATTGTCCTGTGTGCTGTGCATGACTACCCAAAGGGATGCCAAGGGACAACTGATGAACCATCACCAGGTCTAGAGGGTCTAGTAATGCATGTCTTCTGTTCTGTTCTGAGTGTGCAAAAGTGACTTCACTTCTCAAACTGGAGATTTATAGAGTATTGCCTCAAAATAAAACAGGGAATTAATTTGTTTCCTCTCCTGCCCACTGTGTGGCCTGATATTCAACATTGGACTAAACCCAAAACTTTGAAATAGACAGCTACTTTAAGCAAAGCAAATGCTCAGATCACTAGGTGTAGAGTAGATTATAGACTAGCAATCCAAGATCAAAAGGAAGAAAGCAATAAAATAACTTATTACTCTGTACTACTTTCCAATTTAAGTCTGCAATCCAATACAGCTAATTTATCAAAGTGTACAGAGTTGTGACAGATGGGGCAAAATGCCATCAGCTACAGACTTTGTTGACAGACTCATAGCTAGGAATTCTTAGAAAAATAACATCTGAGAAGCAGGACAAAAATCAAGCAATGGCAATTGGATTTCTTTTTCATAGGAGAGATGCTGAAGAGAAGTGTCATGGGAGAAACAGGAGATTACAAACCATGTACTCTGCATAACAAAGTCTTTTTTTCCCTGGAGTAGATGCCAGTCAAAGCTCATTCGCCAATGACATATGGTAAGCCGACTGTGTGACTTTATTTCTTCTGTCAATAGAGGAAATATAGGCAAGAAAGAGAAAGTTACAGATAAATGTACCACAGGATAGCTCCTCTGAGCAAAATCACCAGAAGGAAACATAGATGTATTACCAAAACACAATGTGAGAGGAATCACTCTCAGTTTGCAAATCTTCCCTTCCATCTCGCACACCTGCAAAGTTCTGGGACAGGAAGAAATTTGTGGAGTCAGTGGAACAGAAGAACTCTACAGTCATTGTCAGCTCTTCCCTGACCTCTCCAGTACTTTTCTTTATTGTGAGGGCAACCCTCTGCAATCCTTGTTATCTTCTTCAGTACAGCCAACCTCCTGCCAAGAAAGCTCCAGGGACAAGGACAGGACCTCTTCCTGAACGCAATAAAGAACAACAGGAAAAGTTTTATCCTGTAGACTGAGAATTCATCCAGGGGAAAAAATCCACTGCTCTCCCAGATAATGAGCTCTCCCAGTGCCCCAGACTGAACCAACTTGTTTCCTCAATAAAATTCTCAGTAGAGTTCATTTCAGGAGCTACTCTGTGAAAGTAATGCTGACAAGTCCATATACATTTGGCTCCCTTTATCCACTCATGTCATATTAAGGGCATGCAACACAAATTCTTTGTGCCATCATACAAATTGAGAACTGCAATGGGCTGTAAGGCTTATTTATGCAGTTCTTACATTGCTTCATGGTATCTGAATCAGGGGGGAAATATCAGGATATTTCCTGGAATCCAGGAGAGACCAAGACCAAGTGCCCAGCAGGATGAGCTAACCCTGAGGGGAGCATACTCAAGATACTCTGTACAATATGCTAGACCTTCTAAAATGCTGAAGAAACACAGAGCAGTGCTTCCCACAGTTTTGGGAGAGATTTGGCATGTATACATGATTCCCTGAAAGGCTGGAGCAGACTGTGCTGTCTTGTCCACTGCCCTTTCCTGCCAAAGCCTCTCACAGTGCTCACATAACCCACAGCCTACCAGTACTCCAGGTAGCACCTGGTTGTAAAACATAAACAGGATTTAGGAAGCAGAAAAACAACCTGGATGTTCCCCATTGTTGTTACACATCTCTGCAAGGTCAGGCAAGCACAGTACAACCTACAGACATTAACTTTGTGCCAGCTGCTCTCTTACTCCAGGAAAATAACATTGCTTTAATCTCATTTGCCAGAGTCTGATAAAAGAAAACCATTTATCATCCACTTTAAATGAATAAATCTCATTTAAAAATCATTGTGATGCAGCTTATATGTGATCTATATTGCTAACTTATCACTGCAAAAGCTGACAGGCCTAAAATAATATCTTCCAGATGCATATGGATATGGGGAAGTAAGATAGAATGCCACACTGCCCCTTTGCTTCACTCTGCTCTATGGTGGATGAAGTCAGGAACAACAACTGAAAAGCAGAGAGCAGCATCTTTGCATATTTCAGTCCTTTGAAAGGTGTTTCAGGGCCCTCCTGAAACAAAAGGAAAAGATGCTGTGGAAAACAAAATATTACTGAAGAGGTCAGCAGCATGTTTGAGTGTGTGTGTGCTGGTGGTGATGGTGAGTTGTCTGTCTAAGAAGCTAAAAATGTTACATGTTACAGCCTTGTTTCATCTGTGTACCCAGCTCTTTAGGAGCTACAGGATGAAAATTGTGGGTCAGTTTTTAGAGGGCCACAGGAGTTTTAGGATTGCCTACATATTGGACATGCAATGATGCCAGTCAAAGCTCATTTATGATGTGGTAAGCCAACCTGGTGACTTCATATTTCTTATGTAAATAGAGGTAACGTGGGTAAGAAACAGAAAGCTGCAGACACATATACTACAGGATATTCAGCCATGAAAACATTGCTGTAAAGTGGCACAGGAAACAAATTATGTATCAGGACCTCAACACTAATAAACCCATGGACTGCTAAATGTAAGGGTTCAGAATAGATAAAATCATGAATTTCCTATTAACCAGACACTTTATTCAGAGATCACATCTTGTTTTCAGACTTGGTAGAAATAATCCAATAAAATATGACCTGTAAAACCCAGGGACCTTTCCTGAGAATATGATGGTAAGGATTAAAATACCTTGAGTTTCTAGTGATTTGTGTTCTCTGTGCCCTGACCCTCCCTCATTTTATCTTGGGTGCACACACAAGCACAGAGTGGTTGAAGCTGGCATGGGTGTGTAAGTGCATTACAGCAAGTGTGTGGACAGGCACCCTCTGTGTAAAGGAAATGAGACAAACAAGGATGCCAGGATGTCAAATGTCCATAAAAGCATTCTGTATCCCTGTTTGGACCACTACACTTGTAAAGGCTGCTAATAATCCTATGTTCAGAAACATCTAAGAAATATTACAACAAAAAAGAGGGGGAAAAAAGAAAAAGAAAAAGAAAAAGGAGGGAAAAAAATCCAAACAAAAAAACAACAACAAAAAAAACCCCAAACCATTGAGGATCTATCTGAAAAATCCAAACATAACAGTCTATGCAGCAATTTGAATCCAGTGCAAAGAAAAGCACTGCCTCATGAAAGGCCTCTGTGTCTTTATGTATTTCTCTCTACTGAGGAAACTAATGGAGGATGCTTAATGCTGTACTTATCCATCTGTAAGATGGGAATTCTGGGCAGTGAAAAGTTACCAGAGAAACCAAAGGTGGTTTGTAATGTAAGAGAGAACTCTGGGAAGGAGATAAGAGAGGAACATTCTTTTCTAGCAGGAATGCTGGTCTAGCTCCAGGAAGGACTGAGGTTAAAGAGGAGCTAAACTGGGAGGATTCAGCAGCTTGGGAGACCAGACAGACTACAAAAAGCAATTCTGGACCATCCCAGAGGGACAGACCCAAGAGTCCAAAATACATTTCAGAGTAGTAAGAAAATTGAGGTATAGAAACATATCCAGGATTTATTGTTTTCTGGCTCTTTTTTAACCCCCAAGCAATCAAGGGTACTTGTCACTTCCAAAAGGCACATACAGAGCACTTACCTCAACTTCCCAGAGGAGTTATGGTCCAACTACATCTGCAGTTGAAATTGTGAGAACGGGTGCTAGACGTACACAAATGTTTGGAGATATTATGGCCAATTTTAGACCTAAGATAAGAAGTCATCAGAGACACAAGGGAAGAAACAACACTACAGTCCATTTGTAGAGACAAAAGCTTTCAGTAGGTGAGCTCCATAAAATAGGATCCAGCAGTCTCCCAAGTGTCAGTACTGCAAAGACTTGATTAGATCCCTGACAATCATTAGATACCTCTTTTCAAAAGAAAGATGCTCTGGATTATTCAACTACACAGTTAACCAAGACTCAGAAACATCCTTAATTAACTTTCAAGGACATTGCATGTACTCCAACCACTTAACAATGCCTCCCATTCAACTTCTGACATGAATATTTTCTGTTAAGTGTTATGAGAATATTAGGAACAAAATAAAATTATGCAAATGTGTCTCTGTGTCTTTCTATCAGTACCTGTGTTACCAATTTCCATTATACAGTGGAAACAATACAGTTTCATTTTTCTGGTATTGCTTCTCATGCAGTCCCTGCAAGTCATTTTGCTTTTCACCAAATATTTGCACCACCCCATACAATTGTGTATTCGAAAAATCTAGAGTACCAAAGCATCCAGCCACTCTAATTTTACACACAAATACAGCATGCAGTACAGATACAATCTCAGCTCCATTTTCTTAGGTGTTTCATCTTGTTCTGTGCTGGTGACAATGAAGTTTCTAACTGAGTTCACACCAAATAAAATGCTTGTCAGTAAAGTGGGGCTTTTCTGAGTGGATGCAGCACAATGGGCACAAATTCTCAGCACAGTAGCCACTCAGGTTAATTGCCTCTACAGACACGCTGCACAAAGCAGGAGGTAACCTTCTCCACCTCACATAAACCAGCTCATATGAGCTGTGCTGTTAGTGCACACTGGAGTGGTCTCACAGAGACAGCGTGGCATGCCTATAGCACTTTTCACTCAATCTTCTCACCAACTCCTCATATAGGTAATCTCTAAGAGACACCTGGTACAGGCTGGGAATAAGAGAAATAACACGACAGCAGATTATCCACAGTCTAGGCAAGAACAGGTCCATAGAGAACTTGAGAGATCTACTGTACGACTTCTCTAATCTGCTTAGGGCAAGCTAAATAGCTGTTAGCAAGTCTCTAGACAAAAGCTGACCAAAAAAATGTTTTTAAATGTAGGATAGGGACTTGTTTATAGCCCACATCCATCATTTTAAAAGTGGAGGAAGAAGACAAAAAAGAACAGTATGTCTGCCTTTGTCTTCCTTTCCTTTAACAGAGAATGAATGTTATTAACTTCCTTATTATGTTCACTGTTTGAATCTAAGTTCAAAAACAGCTCTTCTGAGATAAGGTCAAGGTCATGCTCCACCTTATTGTTATGGAAACAGCACACAGGGTCAGGACTCATGTCTTGTTGAGATTTTGCTTTCTCATTGCAAGGTCACAGCTTCTGATAGCTTAATGCTTCATAAAGAAACTACTGGAATGATTGCACACTGAAATCAATAATATTTTTCTCACCACTGATAGAGATGTTGAAGTAGATTTCATAGAACTAATTGATTGGAGGGAATGTGGAGCAGTAAAGATTAGAGAGAAAGCAAAAATTTTATAAAGTGCCACAATCTTAGCATGTACAAGAAAGATCATTAACTTTTCTACACCGTTCGCACTAATCAAAAACCGAGGTCAGAAATGCAACAAAAGGTAGAACAAACAGTGCCCAAGCATTGCAGCCCTCTGCAGCGATTTTGAAGACACAGTAACAAATACTTTTGCTGTTATTTTGTTTTCACTTTTAATTAGGGACTGTTTACGGTTATCATCCAAAATGAATTGAAACTTTTACTAGATACAAGTTTAAAGTTTAAGATCCTGATAGACTTAGAGGCATAAATGAAAAGAAAAACCACTTTCCAAAAATCTTTCTTAGGTGATCTTTTAATGATGCATTAAATTTCTGCATACTGCTGAAAACTGGCAATTAGTCAATTTTAGATATGAACAGATAAAAATGGGGTTGTCATGATGCCAAGCAGCACTGACACTGAGAACACAAATACCAACATGACAAGCTTTATAGTTCTGTTATTCTTATTATTATTCCACTCAGTCTTTCTGGTCTATTGCACCTAGGCATGCAGGTCAGCTTTACATGATGATGTGTAAAATGAGAAAGAATTCTTATAAATCAAAACCATAATAATTTACAAGTGTTTGGTTGAAAGGCAGACATGTTTTTCTTCTTCTGAGCAAGACCACTTAAATGAGCTCCAGATTTTTCTACACTCTAAATATAAACTACTCTGCTCCCAATTCTTAGTTTTAACAAACTTTTACTGTAGGACAAAACCAGCAACCATGGGAAAGAAAAGACACAAACTGAAGTGATGAACTAGATCTCCTAAAGCAGAAATTTGCTACAGCTTTTGCAGACATGCTCATGCAGCCCTAAACAAGGCTGTGAGTGAATACATGAGTTCTTTTTGTTTAGGCACACCAGCAAGGCTAATCAGCTCTTGGCAAGTTATACCCCAAGGTTCCTATATTGCTTCCAGTAGCCCAGTAACTCATGATCTCACAGACACATCCTTATGATATCCTCTGTGACCTCATTAGAAAATTGCCTCATTCTGTGTGTTAAATAATATTCAGGCTGCTGTGCCTCAGGCCTGCACTACACCACTTGTCTTGTTCTGGAAGTCAGAAACTGAAACGTGTGCTAGTCCCTCATTTTAAATGGGCAAGATTTCCTTTGATAAATAAGAACCTTTTTCTTCTGCTGGGACCACCTAATTCGGGTGCCAGATGGTTCTCATCACCACACAGCAAGGAAAAATCTAAATATTGGGGGAATGAAAGGCAGCACTCAGACAGGATATAGCAGTGATCCAAAAGGATTGGCGGCCATTGTACTAAACAATGTTCCAAGTGGTACAGAGAGGCAAAATT
Organism: Agelaius phoeniceus; assembly: GCF_051311805.1. NCBI lineage: Eukaryota > Metazoa > Chordata > Aves > Passeriformes > Icteridae > Agelaius > Agelaius phoeniceus. The sequence continues at coordinate 42,147,234 of NC_135265.1, forward strand.
TAAATAAAATCCAGATTCCACTTAGCCTCATGGCAACATTTTCAGAAAAGATCTCATCTTAAAAAGAAAATGTTGAAGGCACAACTAGTTCAAACCTGTCACAAAAATCCTGTGGAAGAAATAAGTTATATGTAAGAATAATCAATAGGACTGGAATCATTTGGACTCTCAGCCTGCACTCTGTTCCCTGTTCTTAAGGTTTTAAGTGAGGACATCCCTTGAAAAGAAATGGCACTCCCAAAAGGCAGGTGTCCTCCCATGTGACTATAAGATTGAAAAGAAATATTTAAAAATGCAAGTGATCTGAAATTTGGTACTGGGGAAAGTAAATGGTCTTTTTTGAGGAGAGAGAGAACCTGTTTATTTTCTTCTAGCTCACATGTTTAACAGAATGATCCGTGACTAAGGAACCTAATGTAATTAGGGAACTGAATGACCTAGTAGCAAATGCATCTTAAATGGAGTTGAATGCTGAATAATGAAAGGAACAGGATGAGCTCCTTGCATGCTCTGATGGCTTGTGCCCATAATCATTTAGAAAAAAAATTAGACATCTTTCTGAATAGCACAAAGTCCAATGGCAGTATGAAAATCACAAATAACCTCTTAGCCTTCATTTAGAAACAGATAACAACCAATCTGGAAAACATCAAAGTGCCATTATATGAAATCAACAGCACAATCACATTTGCTTTCTGGTCATCCAATATCTCCAAAACCAAAGCACAAGTAGTACAGAACAGGAAAGGGCAATAAAAACAACTAAATACACAGAAATATCTCCATTTTGGAACAGATTGAAAACAAAGAAAAAGAAATACAGTTTTTGTTTGAAAAGCAAAAGAACTCAAAACCTGGGAATATAACATATCCATGAAATAAGTAATGTATAAAAAATGCAGTAACTGGATCCTAGCTAATAAGGAAACATCCTAAAACAGAAGAGATTTTTAAAACTGATAAAACACGTGAAATTCAGTTCCACGAGATATTATTGAAATAAAGATTTCACTAGGATCAAAAAGAAGCTACCTGAAAAAATTACATTTCAGTAACACCAATCTGTTTGCTTTCAGATATCAGTGTGCACTGAGATACAACTGCAAATCTTCCAATGAAAGATTAGATTCTAATCTTTCTCTAAAAGATGCAGTTTTGGATACTGCTGGTCTTAGGAAATATAGCTCTAAATGGATCTTGAGGCTGGTCAAGATCCCAGTGTTACTTGGGAAATTTAATAGTGTAATGTGTCCACTAATAAATTAGAATAATTTGGAAATATTAACTTGGAAATTACCCATTTGCTTCAGAGGGGAAAAAAAAAAGCTAAATGCAAAATATAACATCCCAGTGAGTTGTTTTTCAAAAAGGAAATTAACCAAAACAAACAAATAACACTCCCACAAAGAAAATATAGGGAGCATGATTCATATCAATGAAGTCTTGTTGCTTTGAGTTGCTTAGCACAAACAACTTTTGCCAATATGTTCAAGACCTACAAATCATGAAAACTTCTGAAAAATATGATTTATAAAAACTCCTCAAAATGCAGTGCTTTAGCTAATTGCTAAAAAGGTTAATAGTTTCTCATGTCTCCCCCACCAAGGTTAGCAGTTGATCTCATCTGTAATTGAGCTACTACTTCATGTAGTGAAGCACACTCTCAAGGTGTTCAACTTTTTATGAAAGTTCAGAACAAGGTTTAATGATTTCAGTTTTTCTACCCCCTTCGGCTTAATGTAGGAAGCTTCACACAGTATAATTGAAATAAATGAGATATTAAACCCTGAAAGTCAAGGTACATATAATTAAAAAGTAATCACTGCTCACTTCAGCTACCTGCTAGGACATCATCTTATAAGTCTCAAAAGACACATCATTTTAAGTGACTCATTTCTGCCTGCCCTTTATTTACAAATTACCAGCACTACTGAAGTTTGTCTACTTTGATTATTCCACAGGCACCACCTAATAGAGAGGTTTGAGCTTCCCAAGCTTATTTGAGAGAGCTTCACAGATCAGACTCAAACCAAGGACTCAGAGATAAAATGCTGTAAAGCCACCTACTGGAAAATCAATATCTCAGATGTAATGAGTTGTAAGACAAGTAAATTAGAGTACAGATTACTCTATCAATTGGAACATATAACTTTTCTCTGTAATTAAGTATTTCATATGTGATGCACTGCATTTGGCACTGGTTGCTTTGTCTAATTACTGTACATTTTATTTTAAATGAACAAGAAACTTCCTAAAATACCTCAGCTTCCATCTCCAAAGGTGCATGAGCCAAAAGAGGCTCTGGAGTAACGAGAAACATTTCCTGCCCTAGCAGGAGCTGGCATTGGAAATAAAGTGTGCTGTATAATTAATGTGCCTGTCCTTTCTCACTTCAGCCCTGCTACTGATATGAAAACAGTTACTTTTAGAATAGCTCTAATCATCACTTACCCAAATCACAGAAACAGCATGCATATGGAAGGCAACATGAAAAATTATACCTCAAATCCATAACTCAAGGAAATATTTCTATTTAAAAGTACAGCTAAGAGGAATACACAATTTCTTCATGTTATTCTTAAAACATTCATTGATTAAGAGCTTGCAAATCCTATTCCAGTTGACTAAGGCACCTAAAATCTGTTACACCTGTACTGGCATGGGAATATGCTGTGAGCTCAGGACATGCACAGGCAATTACATCAACTTCAGAAGAGGAAGATCTTGGGGTGGGATGGGATTCTGGACAGAAACTACTCTGAACACTTGAGATACCTATACCATAGCTAGAGCTTCCATAGTGTTGAAGACGAAGAAAGAGTTTGGAATTTGTCCATGTTACAACAGAAGCGTGAGGGACCAGCAATATTTTGAGACTGAGAGTTCTTATGTTGTGCAAACCACTGATCTCAGAATGGAGACACCAGAGATTATATGGTATTTGCATGCCAAGAGGTGGTCTGTGGATATGAGTAGTGCCTGAAATCTTAGATCTAAGAGTCTGAAATTTTTCAACTATCTCTAATCAGATTAAAACGCAGAAGACTGATAGATAGGATGCTGGCATTTGAACAGATTTGCAACTTGCATCTGTTTTTTAAGAACAGGCTAGGAGACTGCAGATGCATGCGTATGGAGGGTTATACACCAGAAGGACCAACTGGAAATACCCTATCACCATGTATGCATTGATACATACTTTTTACAAAAGATATTTCATATTATTCTGTGACTTTCAGTTACTGTATAGAGAAAGGTTTTGCTCACTCTAAGAATAAAAACGAACTGAATATCTGCAGTTCTAAAGAATGTCTTTGTGGACAGAGATGAAAAGTTCACTTTTTTGTGTTGTTCATTTATTCTTTATCTCCGTCCGACTGCTGCATCTGATCCACTACCCAGAGAAATCAAAGTGAGATTTTTCTGATCAGTGCTCTGCTGATGGTGACAGATGTAATCAAAGAATGGGAGTTTATTGCATTACAAAGTGTTGGGATTTAGTAACAGATCAGATCAAACCAGTTAGGGGAAGTGGCACAGATCACCATTTAAAGTGCATTGCCTTCCTCTTGAGTAAAACCTGGCCATTTGTCAAGGAAGAAAACTTTTCATATTTTGATACCCATTTTGTCCTTTCAAACAAAGTCATGTAAAAAAACCACAGGTGCATGAGAAAACAGTTTGTGGACTGTCTGTTAAGAGAGAATTATTATGATTTTATTTAACATGCACTGTAGAGAAGATTTTTTTTTTGTCTAGGAACCAAAAAATATTCTAGACCAAAGCCCTCCTGTAGCACCAGTAACAGAGAAATCTGTGGACTTCTGAGCTACACTTTCCTTCCTTCTAAATTCATTCTACATTCCTTGAGTGATGTAAAGAGGTCATGGTGTTAATTAAGATAGGGTCATTTCCCATCTTCAAAAATCTTTACTCAAACATTTTCTAGACACCTAATTGGGAGCTGGTGTGTCTCCTTCAGGCCTAACTACACCATGCAATGAGGTAACACACAAGAGTTTCTAGGAAGAGAATCTAAAAGCATGACACAGAGCTGTGTGTGGTAACTAGCTCAGGTCAAGAATATGTGTCTGATGAGCTCAGGCACCACACTGGAACAATGTGCCCATCTTGCTTCTGAGACTGGCTCAAACATAGCATGACACATTCTCTCAAACATTTCACAAGGCACGTGTCCTTATTCTTTCAAACCTCCTTACAATCAAAAATAATCCATTTCCATCAAGAGAGACATAAGTCAATAAAGCAAGGACAGCTTTAGGATGATTTTGAGAATCATGGTTTAAAGGATCTAAAAAAGCAGCAGCATAATTTTGCATTATAATTCAGCTGATGGGAATCACGACTTCTTCACATGACAAGTCTCGCCAAAATCAGAAAGATCATAAGGATTTTAAGCACTGATATCCCACACAAGAGCACATGGACCAACTGCTGAGACTACACACTGTCACACTAAAAATCAATAGATGTGCTTTCACAGCCCCCTTTCTACTCTGGTGCTACCAGTTGCTGAATTTGAGCTACATATTGCAGTCTTGTAGGATATTCAAACAGGAGCAAATACACAGAGAAAGAAAATAACTTGCCTGCTCATGCTTTTAAAAATGCTTTTTTTCTGTGATCTTAAATAGTGGTAATGATTCTCTGCAATCCTGACCTTTAGTCAGTAAGCTGCATTGCACACCAGTTTTCAACAATTAGCATTTTATAGTTACATACACACTGTGCTAAAGAGCTGATAGTGTAATTTTCAACTTTATACTGAATATATATGTCTTCTTTTTAAAGTGAGAAAACTATTTTTTTTATTACTAACCTGAGGAAACAAACAAATACAAAATAAAATGAAAACAGCACTGTATTTTTCTTTTAACCACAGCATTGCTAAGCAAAGCCAGATTTGCCACAAACTGGCCAGATCAAATGCAGAAGTTCCAAGTACTTTGTCTCCATTGGGACTAGACCTATAAAAAGTGGAACAAGCCACACTCCTTAGAGTGAAACTGCAGGAGACAAAGGTTCTGCCACACTCATGCAAAAGCCAGGGAGCTGGGCACACAGAGTGATCTCTCCACCTGAGCAGACACCAGCTCAAAGTCAAGATACATAATAGAGAAGAACTTCAAAACTTTCCCAGTCATTCAGCACTCAGCAGGACTTAAGGTACAACTCACCTGCTAACCTTGAATAGCAGAAAATCAGATTACATAAGGAGGATCATAACACCTTTGAGTACTCTGATCCTAGAAGAATAAGAATTCAGGTGATTCAACCTGCCCACCCCTTATGCTACTTCCATCCAGTCTGCTGCTAAAATTAGATGCCTTTGTCACTCTGCATGTAAGCTTCCACAGTACAAACACTGTTAAAAAAGGGAAGATGCATAGCTTGGAATGTTCTAATTTTGCACATCAAACTTCATAAAAATCTATTCACTTTATTCCTAGCAGCAATGTAGATATTTTCCTGAGTATTAATCATAGGATCTAATCTTTGTGTCAGGTTCAACCAAGCCCTGAAACCCTGAAGAAGGCACAGGCAAAGTCATTTATGCTTTAATGCAAAGGAACTAGGGAGAGTATTCAGGAAAAGTAATCCTAATTCACTTTTTAATAAGATTAGTTAAACTGCATTAAGTTGGCAAGTGGATGCTTTTACTCAGAATGAAAGTGGCCTTAACTTGGTTTAGTTTAATTGTCTTTGGAAGAAGTTCAGGAATTAATCTGTTTTAACTAATCCACCTATTAAATCCATTAATTACTTCCAATTCTTGAGTTGTCCTGTGCAGACAAAACCATTTTCACCTTAATTGTCAGAGTCTGAGCTTGAAGATCTAGTTGGAACAGCTTAAGGAGCACATTCCAGATACAGATTAGTATCTCCATGGCTAAACCTCATTAAATAATTCTGTGATCTTAATACAATTCTATTGCAGAACAAAGGAGATTAATCACCTTCAGTAGTCTACAGAACAGGTCATGTGTACACTAAACACAAGAGACTCATTTCAGGCAGGCAACAGATATTCTGTTGCTCAAGGTCCATTTTAGCTGACAATGGTTGGAGTTTTTATGGGTGAGATTGTTCTATCAGCTGAACTGGTACATTGAAAATATTGAAAACAGACCTCAAAGGAAGAAAATATAGAACATTTCTCTCTGACTTTGTATTCACCTCCTCTCTGACTTTACATTCACCTCCTTTATATTGGCCTCCTATCAGGTTTCTAAGAGTTTCTCCTAGAGCAGCTGATATGCAAACAGGATAGATAGTCTCAGGCAGAAACTTCCAGGTGGCCCTGGGGCAGCAATACATCACCTGGTGCAGGTATGAGCCTTGCTCAGTATTTTCAAAGCTTTTCCATCTATCACCTGAAGGAAGGTCAAATAGATTGATTATTTTGCCGTTCTTCAGAGGATGGAAATTACCATTAGATTAGGGGAAATCTGAACAAGTGACACAAATGCAAATGGAAATTCACTCAAGGAAAGGCATACTGAATTCAAGCTTTCTGCAGTTACTCATTTGGGTTTTGTGACACTTGTCAGCCAGGTATCACAAGCTTGCTGCAGGGAACAAGTAGGCAACAGCCTTACTCTAGCCAACCCAGCCCAAATATTACTTGTAGTTTACACATGAAAATGCTTCTGGAAGCACTCATATCTCCACATTTCTCATTTTCCCAGCCCTCTCAGGGAAGGGCTTCTACTCTCACCGCCTTACATCTTCACTGACCCCAGAAGGCAGGACTGGGTGCAGCTGGGGCCAAGCCACTTTACTTTCCAGAGGACCTGTTTAACCTGTTTCATCTGTGGTGCAGATTCCAGCACAAAACTTAGAAAAGCACAAGGATATGGGAAAGACACTAAACCAGATCTACTCTTAGCAGGAAAATTGTCTCAAACCCATTCATGGCATGATGGTCTCAGCCTGCCTACCATGTCACAGAGCCAATGAGCTGATGCCTAAAACACAACTAATGACACATTTCACTACTCAGAGGGGTGTGGGACCTATTCAACTAGAGACTGAGCAGTGTCTGTCCTATCTGAACATTGCCAGATAAAAACATCACTGTTCAGCCTGTGTGGTTCTGACAGACTGAATGGGAGAAATCCTCTAATGCCACTATGAGCTCCTAGATCATCATGAGGCCAGGGAGATGCCTTGTTCCTGGTTTGCTGAATGTGCACAGCACCTTCTTTCACTGCAGAGTCTGCCTAGATACCCTCTGAAGGTGCAGAACTGATGCAACTGATACATTTTTTCTAACACTTTTTGGCTACATCCAGTTGCCACAGAACTAAAGCCATCATGACATTGTCCCAACCAATGAAAGTAAACACACTTATTCATCTAGGAAGTTAACTCTAGAAGATTGTACCAGGCCTAGAAAAGATATAGTTTGGTTTGGTGTAGCCTTCTCCAAGATTGTTAAACTTCTACAACAGCAAAACCCTGAATTTAGCACTGAAAAGACTTTCTATTTTAAAGAATATTTGTGACAGCAAAAACTACTATCTTACACACACACAGGCAAGTGCTATTGCTGGGGTTTCTTTATTGACTTAGAAAGAGACACATTTTCTGCTAGCCTGACATTAAAGCAACAAAATAAGAGCCTTGCCTACCCTGTAAACAAAATATATTGACCATAAAAGCCAAACTCTGTGATTAATAGAGAAATAAAATCTTATGTCTTAATCATATTATTACCTGACTGTCAGTTACAGCAGTGGGCTGCAGTAAAGTTAATTTTCCTCACACTAGATAGTGTGGGGCTGGGGTTTGGATTTATCCTGAAAACCATGTTGATAACAGAGGGGTGGTTTTGCTACTGCTCAGATGTGCTCACACAGGCCTTTTCTGCTTCTCACACCACCCCCACAGTGAGTGGGCTGGGGGTGCACAAGGAACTGGGAGGGGACACAGCTGGGACAGCTGGTGATACAGCCAACAGACCAAAGGGACATTCCATGCTGTATGCCATGATGTTCAGCATACAAAAAAATAGGGGGGAAGAAGGAGGAAAGGGAAAAGATTTGAAGCATTGTTGTTTGTCTTCCCAGGTAACCATTAGATGTGATGGAACCCTGTTTTCCTGGGGATGGCTGAACCCCTGCCTGCCCACAGGAAGCAGTGAATTGATTCCTTGCTTTTCTTTGCTTGTGTGTGCAGTTTTTCTTTACCTATTAAACTGTCTTCATCTCAACCCATGAGTTTTCACACTCTTACTCTTCCAATTCTCTCCCCCATTCCACTGGGTGGGGGAAGAATTAGTAAGTGGCTGTGTGGTAGCAGGAACCAGCTGAATCAATGGAGGATAAGCCATACAAGAAATGCAAGTGCAGCAGTGACAGGACCCAAGCTGGCTTTGCTGCCCAATAACTGCATGCAACATTTCACTTTTCCTGTCCTGAATGACCACCATGAGTAGCAGACAACAGGAAAACAATGCTCGCAGTCTACAGCAGGCTACAGCAAGATATTGCTGTACTTATATGCAAGTGACAGGTAACAGACTATCTCCATAACCCTCTAGTGCCTTGACAATCTCCAGCCCATCTCCTTTAGCTTTGGGATGGAAAAAGAGCAAGAAGAAATCTGCAATTAACAAGATTTTTCTAAGTCTGGTGTTCTCTATCTTCTGCACAAGAGAGAAGAAGAAGGGTGAAGGTATTTTCCATGAGAAAGAATTAGGTGAGGGAAGAGGAATGACTCTCAAAAGTGCTGTTACAGGTGGATGATTCACCATGTACATTCTCACCCACAAGTTGTCTATGTTTCAAATACATTTTATGTAGACATATAAAAGATATTTCCTGACAACATAATGCAATACAAGATTTCATACTAAGACCCCATTAAGCAAGAGAGATACACAGGAATTTGCTACATTAAGTAACTCAGATGCTGTGATTTTCACAAATTTAACAGAATATAAACTCACATTTTTTTGAGTTTGTTGAGTAAAAGCAAAGATTTTTTTGTTTGCTGCTTTTTTCTGTGCCAGGCCGGAAGGCCCACAGGACCTATGGTTGTGGAGGCACTGGGCTCAGCAATGCAAAAGAATATCTTCTCTCATACTTTTCTTGCACTCTTTCATGGGAAGGGTTAAAACACAAGTTACTCACTACTCCCACAAAATCTGCCTCTGCAGGCCTATGAAGCCAAAATGCAGCTGCCAAGGTATATGAACAAGAATCAAATCTCAGTGCAAGTCCTGGATGACATTGAAGCTCCTTTGCATGAAAAAGTCATTCCTAGTTACCTTCTGCCTTCTTAGCAGTAGCTCCTATCTTCATACTTTAATCAGCCTTAGCACTTTTCCCTATAACCTAAGGACAACAGATCAGCTCCCCAAAATGCCTAATCCCCTCAGCCACCAGGCTCCTTCCTGCCTGTGCCTAAACTCACTGGAGCTTCTGAGCCTTTTGTTCCATTGCCTTTCTAGATCTCAGATTTGCAAAGCTATCCACACAGCTTCTAACCAGATATTTTCCAGACTTCCTCCCTTCCATCACAAATCATACCAATCATACACCTTCTCACGGCCCAGCAATCCTTTTTCAGCATCTCTTGCAACTGTATTTCCTTTATCCTCAGCTTTTCCGTGTTCCATTAAAGATGCAACCTGCTTCCTCACTCTCCTTTTTCTCTTCTGCACTTTTTGTTGCTTACAATTTCTTCTTTATCTTTTCACAAATGGTTCAATATGCCCTTTTCTCCTCTCTCTCAGAGGCTGTGTATGCTTCTGTTCTCCAATCATGCTACACTCTGAACTTTCTCTCTTGCATTTGATTTTGAAGCTTCATTCCACAAAAACTAAACAAAAGGCAGAAAAGAGAGCAAGCACTAGTAAAGCCCTGATCAGAGCTCCATACATCCTTCAGCAAAGTTTAGCCTCTAAGGAGGGCAAACAGACCCCATTCAGGTAACACACCTGGAAGAGGAAATGACTGCACTCTTGGCTCTCACATCAATGTCAGACAGACACTGCTGTGCTCCACGAAGCCAGGCATTACTCCCAGTGTAGATTATAAACACCACATAAGCAGAAAAACCTTAACACAGGACAAAATGACTTACTTAATATTAGTAAAGCATCCTGAAAAATAAATTCCCAGAAGACTAATGCTCTTCCAGGTGTGTGGCCTGCAGCAGGAGCCCTTCAGGTATCCAGCTGAGGCAGTCAATAACCGCTTTGAAAGACACTCCTGCCCATGGTGAATTATCGCTTAATTAGACGGAGCCAGGATGTTCCATCACATGAGCAATGCTTTATGAATAAAATCAAGTATATCCTGCTTTCTAAGCATTCATCTCACTGCAGCACAAAACCTGGGAAGTGACAGTTTGCTACCAGGAGGAAATCTACCCAAAAGAGATATCTCTTATGTTTCAAAAAAGAGTGCAGCTATAAACAGCTCAAACAACTCAATAGTCTGCAGTGCTGTCAATCATAAATGCTTATGTGGTGCAGGAGCAGAGAAGAGCTCCAGTCAATATCAGGGCCCTACTGTGATGAGCTGTGTCGATGTGGGAAAACAGCCTGGCCAGAGTTTCCCCACAAAAGCAGCTCCATGGGCCCTCTCCTCTTGTGCTCACTCTAATGCCCCAGCAAGGAGGCCTTTCTACTAATCCACTTCCAAACTAGCTTGAAGCAATTTCAGAAAGATCCTCTGTTTGGATTAAGAATGGCCACATGAGGAGCTGGTGCAAAAATAGCTGGCATGCTTCAAAGTCACATTCTAGATTGTTTTGAAACAGCTTTCACGTACAAATGTGTACTTTAAAATAAAATTTCTGCCTTGAAGGATTTATTATCCAAAAATCCAATCTTGCAAACACTTATACACCTTCTCAGCTTGTGATACATAATTAAATCCTTCCTGTGTGTTTTAAGAAGCTTGCATAAAGTTTCATGATCGGAAATGCTATGAACAGTTTTTAATTTCTGAGTTAATTGGAGGTGATCTCCCTCACGTCAAACTCCTAACAACAGGTCAATAAATTCACTAGGAGGTCTTTTCAAGCAACATTTAAATTTCCAGTTCATAAGAGAAGACTCTAAAATCAGCATATACTTGAGTGAATATTGCACTTCTCAAGAGGATACTTCCCACATTTCAAATGCTTTGCTAGATCAAATACTATAAAGACACATGTTAACACTTTAATTATTTGGTTAGTCCAATAATTACTGAGAGCTTTCTATAAAAAAATTGCACAACATTAATTCCCTGGTTAGTTTAAGTCTTAAAAAGGTAATGCAAAGGGTGAACAGGAGGATGAAGGAAGATTGTAAATAATACCACTGCTGAAAGGTTTAGTAACTTGTGCAATGTAGGAAAAATCCTACAAAGAAGGGAAGGGAAGGGAAGGGAAGGGAAGGGAAGGGAAGGGAAGGGAAGGGAAGGGAAGGGAAGGGAAGGGAAGGGAAGGGAAGGGAAGGGAAGGGAAGGGAAGGGAAGGGAAGGGAAGGGAAGGGAAGGGAAGGGAAGGGAAGGGAAGGGAAGGGAAGGGAAGGGAAGGGAAGGGAAGGGAAGGGAAGGGAAGGGAAGGGAAGGGAAGGGAAGGGAAGGGAAGGGATCCTGTTCCTTGTCCTTCTGACCACATGGTTTTGGATGCAGGCCAGGATAGGATTGGCTTTCTGGGCAGCAAGCCCACATTCCCAGCTCTTGTCCAGCCTCTCATCCACCAGCACATCCAAGTCCTTCTCACTAGGGATATAGAATAGAGATGCTGATAGTGAAAAATTATTCCAGCTTCATTCAGTACAGGGTTGAGAGCATCAAGTGCCACAAATGGGTGGCACCATCCACATGAGGAAGTAACCCAGCTGAGAGCAGATGGTGCACTAATTCCAATGAGCAGCTCTATTGGTAGCTCTCTGCCAAAGGTGCTGACTGGACAAAGCTGCTGTTCTCCAAAAGAAGGCCCTGAGCAAATGCAGTCAGAGGCTCTCTAGGAATGAGTGGGAGATGGACTGTATGACACTGAAGGTACAGACACTAAAGGCAGATGTGGATGATGTGTACTGGACTATTTATCTTTCTATGGGAACTGTCATGACTGATGTGTCATGTGAAATCTCCTTTGAAAACTGGTAATATACTGGAGACCATGAATTTAGAGAATGCATGGTAATTCATCTCTTCTATAACACTAAATATGTGACATTAATAGCTCCCACAGGATACTAAAATATAAATTCCTCAGCCCACCCTGGAGACGAGAAGCTAGCCAGCCAGCTGGCCCCCCTGTCTGTCTCCAGATCCAGACACCAAGCCCCCACATTTATATTCCAAGCCTCAATTCTCAATTATATAGACCATGGAGGATTGAAGACACTCAAGCCTTTGAAAAAGATGAGAGTAGATTAAGTTCCTGCAGGGAAGAGGATGAGAGTCCTATTTGCTAGTCAGTGCAAACTTTGAAGCTGAGGCAGTAAAAGTAAGTGGGGAGTGACAGTGGAGGGAGACTGTCCAGAACACAGACACATTTAGGCTCTGCTAGAGAAAAGATAAGTGTGGCTACCCACTTACTTAGACTAACTGGATTGTCTGTGTGTCTGTTTATAACATTTCCTTCCATATTGGCACAAAAATGTATGGCCTTAAGTTTTGCTTGGCCTTGTTTGGCTGGTTGAGTTTGTCTGAAGCTGTCTAAAGGTGGCTTGGGGAAAACCCTCTGAACTGAGCAGAGTAAAAATTGTAGCGTGACAATGACAATTGTGGACCTGAAGGCATTTTTAGGAGACCCAGTGCTGCAGGTACTTCTTGCTACACTGTTAATGACCCTGATTTGCAGTTGGTACCATTACTGCCAAGCCTTGGAAAATGTGTTCCCTGTGGCAAATGCAAATCAGCATTTCTCTTGCAAAGAGCAGATGGATGAGCAGTAACCTGGGACTCTAGGCAAAGCCTGAGGCATCACATCTGGGAAATTTCCAGTTATTTTTCTTTTCCCTGCTTCCATAATTTAGGGACAGCTTAAAAGAAGCCAGGCAAATACTGACGTAACCTAAGTAACCTTTCTGAAAATCATATGGTTACACTGCTTTACTAGTAACACTATAAACCAACCTTTGTTTGTTAATAGAAGCAACTGTTGATACTTCTTGTTTCCCTTCAGTGGTGATAAATGCCTTTGTTTCTCAGCATACTTCCTACTGAACCCTCCAGAGTACTGCAGATTAATCAGCTGGGATTGCAAGAAGAAAGAGGGGCAAGAGCTGCTGCTCTAGAGGCCACTGGATTTAGCATGGTAGTCTCTGTCCTGGTTTACATTGTGTGATCTTTCAACATTCATATATACAGTGGGAGACACCTTGGACTAGCTGGTTATGAAAATAACTGAGGTTTTTATCTCACAGTCTACAGCTGCCCATCTTGGATAGAGAGCCACCACTCTCCAAGTGAGCCTTACCTTAGAACAAGATTTTGTTGTTTAGCACCTGTTGTTCCTCACCAGCTACCATCGAGGTTTCTTTGGGTTACAACAGCTCTGCCAGGCATGTGCTTTTCCTGGGAACTTTGTGCCAGCAGCCCCACAGAAACAGTCTGCATGAAAAATTCATTTGCATCAAATCTCTGCAGCATCTCTTTTATCAAAGCAAGTGCTTGTATGCTCAACCAGCATAAGCCACAGATGGGAGGTTTTAGACAATCAGCTGCAAGATTAGGAAGAAAACCAAATACATATCCTGCTTATGCATTTCTGAATGAAAAAAAAAAAAAATCCAGTAGCATAGGAATAGTAAGAAGCAAGTCACCAGTGTCCATCAACTATTCTATCAACTTCAGTAACAGAACATGGATATTTATTTGGGAGGAAAACACATTGCTATATAGTCTGCTTTGATTAATTCACCACATAAATCCTTTTTTACAGGAATTTTCAAGAGGTATTGAAAGCATTATTAGACATGTCAAGGCTAGAACTGTCAGAACTACAGTGTGGGGGAGCCTCAATTGAACAAGGCAGAGTGTAACACATTAAAAACCCACTGAATCTAAAGGTTTTAACTTCCTTATAGGAATTTAACTTTCTTATAGGAATTCAAAACTCTAATTTGTTCCTAATCCCCCTCTTGCTGATCAGAAAAGCACCTTCCCTTTAGAACATTATTTTTATTTCATTTCTGGCTATGATTTCTCCAAGCACCTTTGCCAGTTGGATGTCTCAGGTCAGATGGATTTTCAAGAATGACTGGACTGCTGGTAAACTTACAGCTTCTTATAGTGTTAATATTGCCTCAATAATTATATATCACTCAAAGACCCAGAAATAAACATGATTTTTTTCACAGAGGTGATAGCATACAAAGAAGATCCAAATTGATTTGCAGTCCTGTGGATGATGAGAGGGTATCCCACAGACTGAATAAGCAGCAACACTGTTTAGGAGTTCCTAAGAAACCTACAAAAACTGTAGAAACACCAGGAAGAGCCATTAGACCCTTGCAAGGAAAAGGAACTTTATGTGCTGTTGCTACTAATAGACCAAAATAAAAATGAATAAAATTAGAAATAAAGTTTTGATAAGATGCTCTCAGTTTTTATTTCAAATTTCTTCCAGTTCCTAAATGTAGTTTTTGTGATGCTAATCTATATTTTAGAAGCTACACAGCATTTTCATTAAACAATTTCCTGTCTTAAAAAATATTTACTTCATGTGCAAAATATAACAAACATTATAAAGCTGGAAAGGTCTCCATTTTTTGTTTATATATGAAAATATATCTCTTTTATGTGGTTGTTTTATTACAATACCCCATGGAGGCAATCCACTGGTTGCTGAATGCTCTCATTCTCCCCCACACATTGTGCTCCCTAGCTGCATTTTCTCTTCCATCATTAAAGATCTTCTCTCACAAGGGATGAGACTGTCGTAGTCCCATTATGAGGAAAGGAAAATATGAGCCAACAGGGAAATATTTTTGAATCCAAAATATAACTGATTTGAATTAAATGTTCCATATTCAAGTGTTTTGATGAAACCCTTTTTTCAAGACAACATAAACAAACTAAAGCCTCCACAGAACTATGCTCTAAAATGTTGTCAATAATGTATCTGACAATGTATCAACAGTGTAAAGTATCTATAAACAAGGTGAAGTTTTGTCTGCCAGTATCTAAAGGTGGGTTGCCAAGAGGATGGAGCCAGGCTGTTCTTGGTGGTGCCAAGCAATAGGAAAAGAGGCAACAGCCAGAAAGTGATGCACAGGAAGTTCCACCTGAGCACAAGGAAGAACTCACTGGCTGCGTGACTGTGCACTGGAACAGGTGGCCCAGAAAGGTCGTGGAGTGTCCCCACTGGAGATATTCCTGAACCACCTGGACACAATCCTGTGCCATGTGCTCTGGGATGGCCCTGCTTGAGCAGGGAGCTTGAGTAGATGACCCCACTTTGATCCTTTCCAACCTGACCCATTCCGTGATTCTGTGAATGGCAAACAATGAAACACCACTGTGTTTGCCTATATAAATGTCATAGGTAAGCTAGAAAACCCCAAATTCAGTCATAATAGACCCAGATATTCCTGTAATATCAATGATACTACTGAAATTCTTACTTTTATAACCTAAATCATAGTAGGTCATATTCAATTTATTCAGGCACAATTTGTTCTTCCCATAGGAGCATCTGTGAGAGGGACTGATGGAAAGAGACAAGTATCCCATTCCTTATTCTGTTTTCTTCTACTAAACCAAATATATTTACCTAAGGTAGGTAAATATCAGCATAGTAAAACCTGAGAGCCACTGCAGCCAGGGAATGCTAAACTCTTTGCCTTCCCCAGAAAGAGAGCAAACAGGATCTGTGAGAAACAGCAAATGAATGACTCAGATTCTCCAGCATAAAGCAAACATGCCCCCTGAGTGTGTCCCACAAGTCTTTTGGGCACTAAAAGCTTTCTTCACCACAGCATTCCAATTGAGAAAAGGTGCAATGCTGCAAAGAGGTAGAAGAATGGTAAATTTTGAAGGAATAATGTCATAATAACCCTACTAAGATTCCTTTCCTCTGTTAGTGCTACATCCACGTGTTCTTAAAAAGAGGCATTTTTTATTCTCTTGTGGTTTTTTAACATATATACTCCTTGTTTCTCTCTTCCCACACAGTTTGGCAGGTAGTTTCTTTTCCTTATTTTGTTTCTCTTTCATCTGTCGGCTTTCAGGAACAAGAACCGTGTTTGTGTTTTGAATTTATAGCACAGTAAGAACATATTGAATTTAAAGCCATAATCTAACGTAAAGACATTAAATCACCACAAAAAATAAAAGGCTGATATAAATTGTCCTAGACTGCATAGCTGTAAATGCAAGAAATATGAGTCAAGATTAAGTTGTAGTGGCATTTTGGCTGTCTCAATATAGACTAAAGAGAGATGGAACACCTGCTCTGATCTTCACAAATTGAATTTCAGCTCCTCTGAAGATTTTGAGCTCTCATCTGCATTAGTAAAGGACATCATAGTTAATGTAAATTGGACATTTATTCACATAGCAGAGTAGAAAATGTGCAATATGCCTGCACACAATCAGTGCAAGCAACTGTGCTACCAACAAGAAAACACAAACGACACCCTAATTACAAGAAACTGCTACTAAGTAACTTCCACATCAATGTTATACTTCTCATGCTTTGCACGCAGTCAATGACATTACTTTAACACTTTTTTTCAGAAACTACCGATAATCCAGTAAGCGGGAAATACTAATTTTTCAGATACAAAATAGTAGTGAGATGACAGTCATATCTCTCACACTGAGACAGTGGGAAAAGCAGAGATTGTTTGACCCTGTATTTCTGAAAGTAGTTCTGAGAGCCCTTGCACTCCAGCAGACCTGAACTGACATCTTTTCACCACCACAGATTGCTCACTATTCCCTGGCTACAGCAAATCCTTGTCCAACATCTGTACATGCACATGTATGTGGCTGTGAACAGGTAGATAAGCCAATGTGAAATATATTAAAATTCCTGCAAAGCAATTCATCCAATAGTAACAAATGTATACAGACTTCAAACACATCATGCAGGTTAGAATTGGCAGGGAGGCTCTGATAAGTGAGTGAAACAGTGAAAAAAATCTTTTCCAGAACAAAAACTTACCTTAAGATAACTTCAGAAGTATCTTTCATATCATCTTGAGATGAGACACATTTCTTTACTCAATTTATTTCCCTGTGGTGGGTCCATTCTGAAGCTCAAGCAAAATAGCAGCCCCACCGAGAGAAAAGGAAAAAGAAAGGAAAAGTAAATGTCTTATTCAAGGAACAGAGATACTTTAACAATGACCAGAGCATCTCTGAATGAATGTTGAAGGCACATTTTTGATCCAAGTTATTTAATCTTATTTAAGAAAGATTGATACAGCTATCAAAGTTATTATATATGATAACTGTAATTTTCATGGAAATAAAGAGTGTTCATCAAGTCATTTGACTCTGCCAGTCCTCCTTTACTCACAGGAAAATGAGTAAGAACATGGTTTAACAATGAAGAGAAGCCTCTCCTCACCACCACCAGACTATTCTTCTCGAGCACCCCGACAGGTCTACACACACTTTTGTCTTTACACTTCAGCAATAACACAGCTGTTCCCCAAATGTGTTCAACAACTGTTCTCTGATACCATCAGTTTCACAGTGTCAATGGATCCTAAAATAGCTGGAACATTATGTCCTTTACTATTCTATCTTCCCGCCTGGCTGCCAGATTGTTCTATTTCCCTTTTTTTTTTTTTTTGATGGATTAAGTAGAATCACAGCAATTTGTTGATTTGAAAACTAAGCAACTCCTTTAAACTGTCTCTCTGCTCATCCACTGCTGTCACTGACTCTACCTGAATTCATTTTGGAGCCTGCACTACAAAAGCTTCATTCATGAGGGATTTGCATATGCAAGCAGTGTTGATGAATCCAATAAAATAGACTGATTTCATATCCAGAGACAACTTTGCAGATTTACTTTTGGTTCAGCTTCTGGCACTGACCCTCTTCACTTTTCTTCTTGCCTGTCTTTTTAGGGGCATGGACTGATTCTGCAAACATTTTATTTGTGCAGGATGTCCTTTCACAAGCTCCTCTCTCAGTGGACTGTGCAGGAATGCCAGCAATTGCTCTAGCTTTGCACTCTTCCAAGCTTTGTCAGCAGCAATGGGGCTCTACTCAAGCTCCAGCGTGATTTTTCTTGAAACCAGCAGAGAAAATAGGCCCTATTCCATTGCCAGAAACCAGGACAAAATTATTTAACAAGAGACTTGACACTAGAAAATCCTTCTTCTCTGTGACTTACAAGCTCCCTTCTGCTCCATTCAGAGGTGTGTGGGACAACAGGCCAGCTGTTAAGCTTTGTCTATGACAGTTTTCCAGTCAGGGGGCATAACTACAGTCATGTTGCACTCTCTCACACAGAAAGATGAAGAAAACACAGGTTGGTTACCCCAGAACCCCCAAATGAAACAAATATTGCACTGGGTAGAGAAGGGAACATCAGCAAGGTCAGCTCACTCTGCCTCTTCCCCTCATTCACCAATAGATGGTGGCAAAGGCCCCCTCCGAAGCTGCCACTGGACTTGCACAGTTGTTTTTTCAGTTCTTCTCATAACATAGAAAATGGGAAAGGCAGATGCAGACATCTCCTTTGCAACAATCACCTATAAAGAAGTTAATAATTTTGTCTAATATTATTACATACCTGTAATAATTGCTCTGTTAATGCCAGCTTTCTTTATCTTCGGATAGGAACATATTTGTTTCTTCTTTTGTAAAGTAACAGTAGGGTTTCCCTTTAATTTCATGCAACAGAGCATTGAGAGGAACATCAAAACAAGCTCTTCTGAAATAGGTTAAGAAATGGTGCTTGCTCCTAGGAACTAAGCACATATCTGCCTGAAAGGGAGGAGGGACTTGAGAAGAAAGAAAATTATTTCAAATTCTTGTTGCAGAATGCAGCATTTTGAAGAGCAGGCTGCTCTTTTCCAAACTGCCAACAGTCAAGGCAACTTCACATCACTTCAAGAGACTCCACAGAGCTGCCTGACACTTTTGGCCACCCGTGTCAGGCTCCACAGAGTTCTGATGGCTCAGGGGAGCCAAGTATCAGAGCCTTATAAAGCACTACTTGGTGACAAAAGTAGCAAACACTATTTTATTTTGATTGCAAGGCTTTTTAAGTACCATGCTTATGCTTCAGGGAGTGTTGTAAGAAACCTTCCTCCACCTGACCCAGGAAGAGAGCAGGACAGGTAGAGCACTAAGGGTGGCTGCAGAGCCACTAGCACACATGATACAGAGAGCAGGAGCTCTGGATGTTTGTAAAGCACCTGTTCTGATACCACCTGAAGTAAACCAGATGTGCTGGCCCAGTTATATATCACACAATAATATCCTGCCTATCCTAACATGACACTGTTTGCACTTCATGATGATATTCACCACCTCATCTCATGATCCTGTGTGAGCCTGCCAGCAAATGACTGTCACATTCCACATCAGCTCTTGAGAGATGGCCAAGGTTTTTTAATCTTTAATGTGAGAACAAAGACCTTTGAGTTCCTTGGGTTCAAATCAGTTTAAATTAAAAAAAAAAAAAAGTTATTTTAGTCTATTTGCTGTCAGGTTCACCTCTGAACACCCTGTGCTAGTTTCTTTTATCACATACCTTTGTAGAGCACTTCACAAAGATATTTCTGTATTTGTATAATCCACACAGATTCTTTTTAGTTCTTTGCTTATTTGCAGTAACTCATCTCCAAGCTGGAGATCTCTGATCAGTTTATTTGTTTAAGTACCAGTCTGTAAGTATAAATAACGCCTTGTGCATCAAGTTTTCCATCTTGAAAATAACAGCAAAAAGATATTTACATATCATTTTCCTCCTTGCAAGCACAGTGAAACTTTCCCTAATATTTTGCCCAGTTAATAATATTTTGATTTTTGTATGGAGGCTCTAAATTAGTTTTTCTAAATTATAAACCTTTCCCTCCTGAGTTTGAAATATAGGTATACAGAGAATCCAAAAAGACATTCCTAGTGACCCATGAGGCTCTACTTCTTACCAAGAGACAGGAAAAGCACATAAACCAGATATCTTTTGTGTTGGATTAGAAAAGCTTCAGACATCCCTTACAACCTGAATTATTCTCGAAATCTATGACTCTGTAATTCATTCACTTATTAGTTTACGCCTCTGGATTAAGTATGAGAGAAGGATTATATTCCTAAGAAAGAGTAAATTCAAAACAGAGCAGGTGGATAAATAGTTCAGTTTCTGTTCTTATCAGTCCTGAGCGGATATAAACATAAAAACTTATAAAATACTCAGGTTCCCAAAAGGCAGTACAGTGCAGGTATAAATACTTTGCCAGGAGATCATCACAGATAACACACAAATCTCCTAACACTGAAAGCCTGGACAGGTCCTTTTTCACCTCAGTAAGCTATTCCTGTCTTACTGAGTCTTCAGGGTGAGCTTTTCATTGTCCACATGAGATAAGGTGGCATCTCTACTAACTTAAATAGTGGGTGCTTAGCTGTAGGATACATTGCAGTGCCTTCATTCATGCCCTCCAGAACCAGCTTATACTCTTCGATATCATCATGCCTTTGTCTGAGACAAGAGGATGCCAAGAATTTGAACTGGGATTTTTCTATTGCTGTTACTATTGTCACTAGTGCTAGTAGCAGAAGTAGCACAGCAGGTTGGAGGGAACCCAGTTATGTTCCCAGCCACCATCTTATTTATTCTTCATCAGCTATTACAGAATTTTTGGACAGATTTCTGATGAGAAAATGTATTGCTGAGGGTTTCAATATATATCAAAATGGACAACAGTAGCAAAGAAAACCAAGAATGGCCCAACCACTAAGGCAAAAAATAACGAGAGGGCTCAAACAGTTGAGAAAAAAAAAAAACAGGTTAGGGGGCAGTGCACTGGACTGAACACTTTTTGCCACTGTACTTAAAAGTGATTCCTTGGGAAGTGTGGATTAGGGCAGTTTTGGGGACAAATAACAACAGCCTGAGGGCAAGAAGTGAAAACACACCTTCAGAAGTCCTATGGTTTCCAAAGCCACCAACTGTGCTCCAGTATGATATGCAACAAAGACATACTTTACACATGGTTTTCCCACCAGCAGTGTTTTCTGGGTCCAGACTATTGCTTCAATCTAAAAAGCTTCAACATCTGCCAGCTGGTTTGGGAGTAGTGGTGGGAGCACCATGGCTGCAGTTCATGTAGGTAGGAAAAAGGAAATGCTTGTTTATTTTTTGAAGTCAGGGCACACAAAGGAGGGAGCAGCATTCAGCCTGAAGAGAAATACTGGTAAGTTCAGTATAGTGAGTATAATTATTTGTAAAAGCTCAGTGTTCAAACCAATGCCTATTTAAGTCAATGGGCGTTTTTCATTGACTTGGGATGATAGATAAAATGGGCCATTAGTGCACTTTTTAAAAGCTCTGCTGAACAAATACATCACTAGGTGTTTCAGGACTTTTTTATGCCTTGCCTTTTTTATGTCTTTAATGCCTTGCCTTCTCTCTCAAATAATGCATTTATTTCTAGTCTTGTCCTTTACTGCAGCTTGTATTGTCACACTTCCACCTGCACCACAGCAGGAGAAGAATTCTCAGCCTCTTTTCCTCCTAGTCATAACAGAGCATCTGCTCCATTAGTGGCCTCATACCACTGCAGCTCTGAATGGTAAGAAACTTTATCAGAGTATACAAAGGTAGTTTAGAGAACATCCTCATACTGTATAATTTATGAGCTTTAAAATATTCCACTTTTTTTTCTTCAAAATTCTGATGAAACTGTTTTGCTACAGAATTTCAGTTACTCTCACTTTGAAGCACGGCAGGGTGAAACAAGTGGGCAATAACTATGGATTCATCAAATGAAAAGTATTTGGAACTTTTCTACTCATGATGGACACTTCCCAGAGGAGGAAGAAGAGAAAAAGAAACAACTTTAAGAGAGTCATCTGCATTATGCCCAATTGCCATTCCATTCAGTCTTCTAAAAAGGTCTTGTTATCTGATAGATAATTATTAGATAATATCTAATCTGATATTATGATTTAATAGCTACAATTAGGTAAAAGTAGATACCATGGAGAAAACACAGAGCACACAGCAGCAATAAAATTTAGCAGCAATAAAATACAGCTGTGGGTTGTCATTTGCTGCCCACATACTGCAAATTTGTTGGTAACTCCATATGTGTTGAGCACCCTGGATTCAATTTACAGAGAAACAGAGCCAAAAAAAGCCACTGTCTGTAGCTGTCCAGACCAGGAATGCCTCCCACCTGCAATGGCAATGACTTGTTTGCTTTTCAATTTTAAAATTTTCTGTTTACTTGAGATGCAAAACCATTGTCTATAGGAGGGAGCAGAGCATGAACAGACAGGTCAATGAGAAATGCAGTTTACCCACCTGTCACTGCTGGGCTAGACTAACAAATACAGATTGCTGAAACCTGTTGATTTACTTGCCATTGCACCACTGGAATAGAAATGCTCCAAACTAAGCAGTCCTTCTGCAGCATCATTCCCCATAACAGCTGGAATTCCTGCAAAGAAAACATTATTATTTCTTATTAGTACACAGAAGAGGTAGGTCAGCATTTCCAGAAGCATCTTGGTTAGTTAAAAGGATGCGTGCTGGTGAATACCATTTTTACTTGAAACACAATATGCAGCACTTAAAAGGAAAACCTTTGAACTGAAGAATAATCTGATTTTCAGAAACATTGACTGAAATGTTACTGAAAACAAAATGTTGGAAATGAGAAATTTTCAGATAACACTGCCTTTCAGCTCCCCTGTGCTTCATGAGGCAGCAGTGAGTCACAGCACAAAGACCTTAGTGACAAAGCAGGACTTGTTGACACAGCAGTATCACAATTCAAAAATGTGTGGCACCACATAATTAGAAAATTTATAGCTGCTGGTTCTGCCATGGTGTCTCTATTCAGTGCTAACTGTTTCTGCCCCATGTAAGCCTGGGGTAGTAGTGGCAGATCAGCAAACAGCTGAGGAGGAACTGGGGTGGCTCTGCCGCCCAGTTAACTGGATCCCCTCTTTTCCTTGCCCAGGAAGAACATCAGTGCTGCCACCCTTGTGAGCCTGGGAGGACCTACAGGTCTGGGGAAGAGAGGAAAGAAGATAGGAGGGAGGGATCTAACACTTTTGAACCCTGTACTGCAGCCTTCTGGCAGTCTGTGAGTCTCTCTTGTGACAAGTCCCATCCCACCAGTTTTTCCCCCCAAGCCTACTAATTCCTAGACTGAAATCAACTGCATTGCAACAATTTGTGGCAGCATATCCCTCCTATTATCAGCATTATTATAGATTCACTAGGTAGGTACTGCCCCTCCCTAAGTCACCTACTTCCTACACCAGTAGCAAACAAACAAAAATGGAGAATGCATGACTCCAGGAAGGGTGGCAGCAGGCGGGACACATGCAATGCAAAACACCTTTTTTGTTATTAGTGAAAGAATATACCAATTCATCTTGAATTAAATAATGAGGCTTTCTATTTGCCTGAATCACAGCTTTTTGCTGATACCCTCTCTACTCACCATTTCAGAGTTTCTGATTTTCCATCTGGGAATTTAACAAACAACATAATTTGCTTCATAAATCTTTGTTAAGATTTTTTGAATGCTGGCTATATCCCCACACACAGGCACATAAATGCACTCCCATTTCCACAGTAGAGTACTGCATCTCACAGCAGGAGAATGAAGGGGGAGAAAACCAGCTGTAGCACACTCCTCAGAAAATGAATGTTTCTAAAGCTGATATATATTCAGCTTTCCCATGAATTTTGTGGTTTCTCAGAATGAAGCCAGCTCTACCTTCCTTGTCAAGGAGCAAAAATAAAATTTTTACAGGAAATTAAATATTTGAACTGTTCTGAGACCTCCCACTTTCAAAAATCCTTCGCTTGAAGTAGAAAGATAGGTGAGCGTGGGAGGGCTTGTAACAGCAACAAGAGGAAATCAAGGTATTACCCATTCTTATTTAAAAACTGTTGCAAGTTATTCCAGAACAGCAGGTGTTTGCTCCCTCTCTCAATCCCTCTCCCCAGCTCCCATATCATCATTACTGAAATCAATCACAACACACTGTCTTACCACAAAAGTTAAAACTCTGACCTTCATACTCTTCCCCCACCAAGGACAAGCAGCTCTCAAGGCAAAACTGTCAGTGTGCCCTTATAAGAGTCTATAAACAAACTAAGGATTACAAGCTCCTAATGAGGTCTTTGAGGCTTTGCAGACCAGGCTTCTCAAATTGCTGTTCTCTGAACAAAGGAATCTTGCTAATCGTTGGATTTGTGCTTTCCAATTTTCAGAAATTCACGGGTGTTGTTCAAATTACATTATCTGCTTTTAGATTTCTTTCTTAAAGAGCTGAACAGAACTATCTGTCCCTTCTCTTGGCCCTGCTTCAGGAAAGTGTTTGGTCACATAGTAAGTCAGCTCTTATTCATAAATTCATAGGCATGAGTCTGAAAATATTGCATGCAAATCCCAATGGAATTTCAGTATACATTGCCTGAAAAGTAAATTTCCTCCACCAAAGCTTTGCAAATGGATTCAGCAATATAATTTTCTAGAATATGGAGAATTCTGCCTGCTGGACAAGCATCTCAGAAGGTGTTATTTTGAAGGTTTTGTTCTTTCCCTGTGTTAAGTTTCCTTTCCTAAGTTTAGATATGCTGAGGTAGCAGGTCCCTATAATGCTGTCTAGAGAGTTGCAGAAATCTCTTATTCTTGCTGTGCTTTGACCTCATCTGATTTCATTTACATATTCTGCAGATTTTCAGCTTGGCCTGTCAAATTTGCTTGATATATGCCTAACACTCTCCCTGGGTTCTCTTCCAAGGGTTTTATCACCTCTGTTTACTTCAGTGCACCTACTTCTCAATAACAGTTTTGTTCTTACACAGAAAAAGAGCTCTTTCCTTGCCCCTCCTCTTCAGCCCAGCTGTCCTCCATAGACGTGGCTGCTCCCAATTGCACGGGAATTTGCCTTTGAGTAGACGAGGCTTTTTTACAACAACAAACACCACAGAGTGTGAATCAAACCCAAAGGGTGTTTGACTGAGAATTTAGAAAGTTAAACTGCTGAAATATGTAGTTTATAATTAAAGTACTGAGAAAGCCTTTACTGAAGAATCACTAGAGCAACACTATAATTACGCTGTCCTTCACATCCTGCCATTAGCATTTCTAGAAGTGACATAATAATAATGTGGTCTTTTTTTCTCTTTAGGAACTGTCAGCTCTCTTTATAGGATTCAAGTAAGTTTATAAAGAATATAAATTTCTTAAATGGGAAATGCAAATGATGATTTTTGTGTAGAGGACATGACAATCACATTAGTAAGCTCATGAATATCATGCCCATATATGTTTCAAGTCTGTAGAGTAGAATTCCTTTTTCTTTTTCCATTTTTTCCCTATCTATTCAGAGTTCAAGAAAATAAAAAAAAAATTAAAAAAAACTAAAAAGTTTTTTTGAGCTGTACTGTTAAGTGTTCAAACCTTATATTTTTGTAGGAACATAGACTGCCTGCATTTCCAGGAGCACAGAGAGAGAGCCTATTTCAATCAATTAGAATCATTGAATTATCAAGCTTGGAAAAGTCCATCTCAGATCATCTAATCCAAGCATGAGAAAGGGAGATCCTGATCCCAGATACCAAAAAGACTCTATGGCAGATAACAACCTGCTGAAAATAATAGAAACATTTTGGGGGATGTCCCAAGGATATCCTTTAGGCTGCATGTTTCTTCTCTCTCATAGCACAGAGAGCGCTGCAGCAGCAGCTGCAGCTGGTGAGTGCCGGGGAGCCTAATTGGACACGTATCCTCTGACCACCCCATCCCTCAGGAGATGCCATTTGATTGGCATTCCTACACACTCAGAAGAGGTAAAAGGCAGTATATGGCCCTGTGTTACTGCTTTGGGGACTGCAGTGACCCCGCTGATTCTGAAGGAGAGCTGATACACATTCAAAGCACAAGCTCTCAGGAGTTGTGGCTCACATGAGGCCTTAGCAGCCAGTTCTGTTCTGTTGATTCCCAGTCAATTCTAAATGTTGATACAAGAGAAACGTGTTTATGAAAAGTGCATTTTTTGTCAAGCAAGCAGCACAAGTATAATGGAGTTGAAATGAGATACTTGAATGTTTTAAATCTTTTCTGGAGTGTGGAAGAGAAATAACTGCTAAAACAGATCTAAATGCATTCTCTAGTAGATTTTAATAACTGACTGCTTGAGAATAAATTATATTCAAAAATAAACTATGTCGTCTTGGCTAAATTGCGTGAAATTATATGGTTAGGATATTTCAAGATCATCAGATGTTACATTGAGGGCAAATATATCTCATTATAACAGTTCTGGGGGAAGGCAAGTGTTTCATGTCTGACAGACAGATAGCATTTACCTGTTATATATGTACATATAACATATTGACTTACTAAGGATAAGCAAGATGGAGTAAAGTAAAATTACTGGGAAAATGTGAATTAGATGTGAACCAAATCTCCATTTACCAAGCTAGTGTAGCACCAAGCTCATACCATAAACTTTAACAAAGTCAGTGTATACTTATTTGAGTCTAGTACTACCTAAGCCTAGCTATATTTCTTTCATAAATCTCACCAGCTGAGAGCAGCAATAGAAATAAGTCACAGCTGAAAAAACATGCCAGGAAAAATGCTGCTGATAAAACCTTGTCGTTTTTCCTCTATTTAGAAGCCTGGCCCAGAACCTGTGTAATGAAAGTGGCCAGGGGCTCTCACTCCCTTCCAGCCAAACCTCCTTCTTCCACAACAGAAGTCACAGTGGTAAAAGATGGTCTTCTGTGTAAGACTCTTTCAGGCTGTATACAGCGGAAGAGATCATTTGTCATTATACCACAATTAAATCAAGTTGCAGATCAAAAATCTGTATATAACCCAAACTTCTCTTTTATCTCATATGTAACAAAGGCTTTAAACTCAAGCCTTTGTTACATATGTGATAAAAGAGAAGTTTGGGTTATATACAGACTTTGGGTTATATACTACTTTGGGTTAACTCAAAGTAGTTGTTTTTTAAGACCAGGGAATTAGATCAAACCAGGAGAACTCAGTTGTCCATCCAGTCATTCTGGCTGCAGGCTAGTCTACATCAGCTGGGAGGGGAAAGAGTTCTAATATAGTTTATATTAGTTTATAGTTCTAAATCCCTGCAGCTTCATGATGGAGTTCTCCCAAATGAACTAGCAAGTTTCTGCCAACTGGAGAAACCCTTCCAAAAGGGCATCATGATGAGTTGAAGCAGGGGAAGGAAGACTTCACATGGTTGTATCTGTATATGTCAGATACCATTTTTTACATTTCATCAGTCTTCCCACTGCTGTGCTGACCTTTGGTATGTCACACCATGTCAAGTTTGTCAGATTACCTACCTGCCCTGTAGAGCACCAGAGTCAAGCTGACCAGCTGCTCACTCACTCTTTTTAAAAGCTGGTATGCAAGTCCATGCACTCCACTGGTGGTCACACACTCCTAAAAGCTGATAATCCTACTCAACATCACAGCAATCATGTACTGTGCAACTGCCTAGAATGATGCAGGGACCCCAGATTTCTCAGGCAGAATTTCTCAGGCATTATTCTCCTGAGAGAGTAAATAATTTGCCTTTAAAAGTTGTCACTGCAGCACAAAATGCTGTGAAGTACATGTAAATAAAGGTAGGACAGAGTATTTGCCTAGGACATATCTTAGGTAATGCCAAGAAGTGCTACTTTTAAAACAGCACAGGAGAGAAGAAGGTCTTCTGATAATTGTGCAGGTCCTCATCTTACCCCAGGTTGGACATCATAGAAAATGCTGACACTGATGCTGAAAACCAGCATTGGAATTCTGACGAGTTAGAGATTAACGTTAGAATAATTTTGCTATGAAGGAGCCAAAATATAACACAGAGAGAGGGAGAGAGTCCCAAACTCAACAGGATTGTGGAGGAGACCTGGCAGTAGATGCTGCATTAAAGTGCTTGAATGGTTGATCTAAACAAAGACAGACCCTCTGTGCCTGACAGAGGCTGAGTTTCAGGCAGGTGTTAGTGAAAACCCTTTCTGAACTTATTTGGCTCTATCCTCATATTCTCACTTGTATGCTGGAAAATTCGCATCAGCAGCAATTATTTTCCTTCTATTTTCAGATCCCCCAGCCCTCGGCAGCATTAGCACTTACCTCTCAGCTGTCTCCTTTCATTTGGCTGGCAGCCAGGGCACACTCCTTCTGCACTCCAAGTGCCCCGTGTAAGGCTTCCTATGACAAAGCAAGAGAGGATAAGTTGGAAAGCCCAGGATCAGTCATGGATTAATGAGCCTTTGGCAGACCTTTGTACCTTCTGTTTCAAGCGCGAGGCAAAATCCTTTGATCTTCCCTGATCTGCATATTTACGTAGAATCATGTAAACTGAAAAAGAAAACAAATAAATAAAATCCCTCAGGTCCATCAAAATAAGAGACCTAATTGGACAAGATTTGTCTCCTAGAAGAAGAACCTGACAATAAGTATGTCAGAGACAAATAAGATATATGGCTTAATACACTAATAGAAGGCTGTCATGTGCCACAGGGATGAGCACAGTCTAACAGCTTGGGAAAATGGAATCATCCTTAGTAGCAAAACTTTCAACACATACTACAGTCTGTATGTACATTATATATTTATAGATAGATAAAAATATGTTTGTTTCCTCCTTCTTCTTAATTAAAGGTATGATTTTTCAAAATTGCCTGAGTGACTTTCCCACTTGAATTTAATTGAATTGCATAATTACTGAAGCTGACAGCATGAGGCCAAATGCTGCTTTTGAAATCATTGACTGCTCTGGGAATTTTGTGTGTTCAGAAGACCACAGACTTTTCCAGAGGCTGAATCTGCAATGTCTGCATAAATGTAGCAGCCTGGGCTGGCCTTTTGGAGCCAGCCATCATTATTACACCCTCCCAGGGACTGTTGACAAAGCCTTCAACATGTACAGCATTTGAAAAAAAACCTCATCCTTTACAGAAATGGTCTATTCTCCAGATATCTGTTCTGTGCTTTCCCCCAGCACCTCTCCATGGTTTGGAGAGAGCGTCACAAACAGGGCAGGTGCTCCACTGAAAAATAGCAGAGTTTATGATTCCTCTGCCTCTCCTGCAACAGTGGCATTTTCAAATCACAACCAAACACATTAGAGAAACACTGCCATGGTCTGTGACTGTGCTAGTTCTAACAAAGACCACTGAACATTTCCTTCTGACCATGCAGCCATGTGGCTTTAACAGGTATCAGTCCAGAAGGCCTTTTTACAATGAAAAAAGTGGATGCCTTGTAGACTTCCACCAGGATTCATTTTTCCTGAGGTGGGAAAACTGGTTGGAAAAAATCAGCTTTTATTAGGAAAGGACAATAATGTGGTCATGATAACAGAATCCAGCAGAAAGAAAGAAACAAGCAGATTGTGCCTTGCTTGTGGATTGTCCCCTGCATCTACTTGTTTATGCATTCCCTAACCTGCTTTGGCCACAACACCCACTTGGACATGAACAGTTTACATTGCAAATGTAGCTGGACGGGATTCATTTTGATAGAAGAGGGTTAGGCATTGCTGGCAGCCCTGAATGAGTGATAGCATCTCACACCACAAAGGGTGGTGATAAGCAGTTGTGGCATGAGCTTCTATTGGTATCTGCTTCCTACTGCAAGCAGAACACAGCATCTCTCTCTAGGTTTAAGAGTTAACTTGTTTAAAACTGGTAAAACAGTACTAATTATTTATTTTTATTTAATGCAATAGAGCACAAAACTGATGCCATGAGCCAGCAAGTAAGAGAATGAAGTGCAGACCCTTGGGTTACACGACATTCTTATATGCCACAAAGATGGGGGGAAGGGATTCAAGCTGCTGAAGCATCTGGTAATAGCATTTGTGGAGTATGAATGGGGAACCAAATCCCAGCCTGCTTTACTCATGTGAGTAGTTTTGTGCAGATCTGTTCTTAAAATAATCATCAATTCCCGCTCAGTGGTTCCCCCCATAAATTAGTTCCTATGATGTATAACAGCAACTAAAAGAAGAATTGAACAGGGGAAATTAACTTGCTTTTCAGTAGCAGAAATTTATCAAGGCCACACTTTTTACTGGGACAAAAACAATTCATTTAAGCCTTGTCAAGATTTCTAATTAAAAATCCTCTGCTCCCAACTGCAACTCACAAATACTGTGCTTAATTTGGAAGTTAATAATATTTCCATGCATTTCTGCTACACTCGGCTATTGCAGCTATGACTCTAGTCTGATAACAAGAGCATTGTACCCAAGCCAGCAGCAAATTACTTTCTTCATTTCTGTGTAAAAATGAAGCTTACTTTGTAAAAGGGGGATGGGGAGATTTGAAGCTGTATTTATTGTCTGGGTTTCAGCTCTATTGTATGAGATAAGAAAGATTTGTCTCATTATTTGTGGGTTAATGCATCAGATATTGCAGATACGAAAAGATACAACTATTTATTGGGACTCAAGCACCTTACACCAGGCCACCTGCTGCCTGGCAGGTCTGCTACCCTGAAGTGTTTGTGTGAACAGCTTGGGCCACAGATCACAGCAGTGGAAGACCAGCTAGCCCACAAATAGAGCTCAACTCTGCTTTTCATTAGCTGTGAGTTGGAAGAGATCTCTTCCTTCAAAGGCTTGGGTAGTGCAGGCCCTCATCATGTTCAAGGACCAATTTTCTGTTCAAGCAGAATATGAGTAAGATTATTCTGTTCTGTGATGAATGACTACAATTTCATAGGTGAATTCAGGCCTATGAACCCTTTGACTGGGTTTTCAATGAAAACCACACTATGAATGTGAAAGAATAAAACTTTCAATCTTCACCAACATGTAACAGCTCATCTTAACTTCCTCTAATTCTAGTGGACTATTACACTGAAGAACTCAATCTGTGACAAATCTCCAATAAAGTCAAAACTCAGCACCTCTCTTTCATGTCTTAGAAGTGTTTCACTTTGAAGCAATTCATATTGTGTTCATTATACACCAGTTAACATCATGTGTCTCCACCATCTCCTCTTTGCCTACCAGTTTTATCCTTGCTTATAATCTGTGAGACAAGAACACATATAAGAACATTTGCTGACCATACAATGAGAGCCACAAGCATTTATTTTCCTGTACATTAGCTCCTTATGTCTGTAGCCAATATATTGCCAGAGGTCTTAGGGGATATTGCTTTAAAATAGACAGTTTTAAGGAGAGATATGAGAGAAAAACAGGAGGCATTTTCTGATATCTACAGCAAAGAGCTTTCTAATTATCAGAATCAAAAACAACAGGAGCCATGAGCTTAAAAAAATCAGACTAGATGTAGCGTAGGATGGGATTCCTGCATGACCACAAGGCCATCATTAAATTTGACCCAAACCATACCTTCCAATATAAAAACTAAAAACCAGACTTCATTTTCCCAATGTTAAAAAAAAGAAACACGAAAAAAGCCTCTTAAAAGGAGGACCAGACTTTCTGTTCTTAGTTTTATATAAGTTGGCTATAAATATATCCAACAGTCAAAAAGCAACTGAAGAAATGGCAGTTTAAACATTAAGGAGGAAAAGCCTCAGTACAATGATTTTGTCCCTTTTTTAAAGCCAAATTTAGATATTATCTGTCCTTGAAGTTTCAGTTTCATTTTTTGTTTATCTTTCCGTTTAAGCACCTTAGGAATAATTAAGAACTGAAATCAAGTTAGAACTAGTTATTAGTGAGACTTTTTTCTTCTGTAATCTGTGAAGACTGGCATACACACCAATTTTTGAACTCAGAGTTCCAATGTACATGTAACAGACAGGGGAGCTAGGTCCTTCCTAGCTAATGCTGCTAATTCTCTCTTTAAAAATCATTAAGATACAACATAAGAAAACTCCTCATGTTGTCATCACCTGGACAAAAGCCACCTGTGGCTTCCAATGGTTTCAGATCAGGTTGAAAATCCTGAGACAGCACCATCTCTTGAGTTTGATGACCTATGATTCTTTAGCACTCGTGGCAACATGCTGTCACTGTGAAAGTCACATCAACCATGGATTCCAGGCAGTCCTAGAAGCCAGGCTGCCTTTGGAGGCACAAGAGAAACTCCAGTGGACTATGTGGCTTTTGCTGTTATCAGTTTGCTCTTAATGCACAAGGAAAGAGAGGAAAAGAATCAGTCTCAGCTCTGCCACTCTACATAATATTCTCTGGCTTTTTTTTCCTTCTTTCTTTTTTTCAAATTTAAATACTGTACACCTCATGTGATGGTTCTTTTTACTTATTAAAATTCTAAGATGTATTTTATTTTTCCACTCTGTAAAAGAAAAATAATAGGTGTCTTGGGCTATTGACCTGATATTACTTGTGTAAATAGGTTCATGTTGGAAGACCACAGCTTGACATTCTGTGTGCTGCTATGTAGTTTTTAGGGATGTAACTTTGTTAGGTAAAGCACAGCTAGACAGTTGTAATGAAAAAAGAATTATAACTGACAGAAATAGCAGAACTAATTTAGCCAAAAGCATTTACCCAGCAACTTCCTAAAACATTGAAGGAGCCAAAGCTCACAACTGTCCTTCAGCCACAAACTTCAAACAATCTGGAAAATGCTCTCCACCTCATAACACTCATTCATCTCAGTCTAAAGAGGCTGCAGCACAACTGCTCCTCTGAGACAATCTGACCTTGAGCTCTGAGATCCTGCAGCCCACACCAGCACACTTAATTCCCTACTCCTCCTCTTGAAAACTCCTGCTCAAGTGAGCAGCTAAACTGGAAGCAAAAACAGTGCCATTTCTGTAACTTTTTGTTATTTTCTATGCATTAAGAATCACTCTTTCATGTAGACAATGAATATCCAAATTTCTTCATACATTTCTAATTATTACATAGCATTTGATGGATACCTGAGTTCCATCCATCCTGACCTGAATCATAAGCATAGGAAATGCACTTTGAAACTCAATAGTCTAACTGAATTCATATTCATTCTGTTGAGCATGAAAATAAGCAAGACTGCTGCAGAAGGTTCAGAAACTCTGTAAAGGGCTTCATTATGTATTTCAGCTATTGTAAAACATTAAATTAATAATTTCAAACCTTCTTCCTACATATGACATCCCATTAAAAAGAGCTCCAAAATTTGTCACTTCCTCTCCTACTGCTGTTTGTTGGGGAGCTGACGTCAGAAATTCAGTTTCTCTGGAGTTACAGGTTTATGTTCTTGCCACAAATGAAAGACTTACTGATACTGAAACAGCTTTTAAAAAAAGAGTTTTGTTCAAAAGTATAAGCAAACTTGCATATATAAAACCAGCAAAAATATCTAGCTTCCATAAATTTTGTGATGATGATTATAATAGTAATAATACATTTTCAGCTTTTGGACTAAGATCTGTATCTAACCACAACTCAGAAGGGCACCTAATGCAAAGAACACATTAACTCCATTTCTATATGAAGCAGGTGGTTCCCTCCACCTTTCCTCTGAAACATCTGTTGCTGGCCACATTCAGAGACAAGTTTGCAGAGCAGATTGATATCAAGCCTAATTTGGTATGGTAAATCCTCTGAGACAAATTCCACCCATAGCATGCAGATGTATCGTGACTCTGAAGTCAACAATTTGGCATAATTTATATCATTATTGATTTGTCCCAGCTTGGCTGGATAAGGGTTTTGAGGTTTTATTGCAGTCCTTTTCCTTTTTAAGTAGGACTTTATTGGGTTTTAATAAAAAAAATATACACAATTTTGTTTCCTTTAGCATATTAACTCCTGAATATACAAATAGGTTTTATGCAAAGAGACTGAATTCAAACATGGGGAAAAATGCCCTGTTTCTGGGATGGCCACATTAGTCATGTCAAGCAGTATGGTGCAGTACTATAGCCAGGAATCTTCTATATCTGTAAGTGCCTGTTCTCTAGATCTCACAGCACAGTTGTTTCCCCTTCACCAAGTGCTGCCATGACCTACAAACAAAACTGAGAAGTGTTGTCTCCAGCTGTATTGCTCAACGTAAGGAACACTTCATCACTAAGAATGCTTTTGACCACCTGCAGCCTTCCCCAACACTCATAAATGCATCTTTTCCTTCCTTCACAAATGCACAGAGAAGGGAATTTAAAGCAGAAGCTGTGATTTTTTTTACCTGGGAACAATTTGAGCACTTGCGACCTGTGTAGACAGGAAGCACACAGATGGTCCAGTAAGTCCTGGGAACAAAGAAAGAAAGAAAGGAGAGGAATTAATAGTCTTGTCCTCATCCTCCTCTGTCTTTTGGGAAGGCACACATAGATTCTGATTTCTTTCCCAAATAGAACTGATTTATTTTTATTTATTGTCTGCTAGGAAAGATAGAGTTCATGTTAGAATTAGCAAATACTTTTTTATTTTATGAGAACTATAATCCTGTTTCTCAAATTCCATGAAATTACCTGTTTTCTGGAATTTGGGAAATAACTAATGGTCACACAACCATCTCCTCTGCAGGCCCTCGTTTACATGTACAGCTGGCAATGATAACACCACAAAACGGCTGTCATACAAAGGTAACCTTAAAAACCAAAGAGTTTGTATAGTTAAGCTGGTGACAGACCACTCAAAACTGAAACCAAGCCTCCGTGAATTCAATTGCAAGCTGTAGATACAATCAATCTATATCTTACTGTTGTTTCTGGATTAAAAATGGATTCCTCCATGCATCCTGCATACAGCAAATACCAAGTATTCATTACAATCAATAGAGTGTATTATATTGTGACCTCTCAGCTGTAGCAAGATCTTTCACCCAGCAGAAATCATTCTATGTGAAGGGCCCTTGAGCACAAATTGAATGAAAGTAGACTGCAATCGAGGGAAATTATAGACATAACTGCTGTAGAAACGAAGTCAACTCTTTCTCTGCATGCTCACAGCAAACAGTGCAGATGCTCTCTACTATCAGCATTGATGTAGGTGCCAAAATTCCTTTCTGCTGAAGGAGTACTAATAAAAATTCCTTTTTCCTAAATGGATGTGTCATCAGTACTACATAAAGACAAAAACAAGCCTTGAAAATACAATAGGAGCCCAGGTACCAATTTTATCTACTATTGACGTTGTATTACAAATCAGTGTCTAATGACAGACACTTCAGTTATGAATAAGAATTCACACATTGCCTGCCTAAGTGATATATGTGGAGTTGTACTAAGTACACTTAAATGTCTCCTGCTCCAAGAAGTTTGACAGAACCACACTTTCAAAAACCCAAAACACGTGCTTTCTTAGAAAACTGAACAATTTCTTTTTCCTCCCAACTGCTTTTTCAACATAGATTTTACAACTTTTTTTTTTCTACAAAGCCAATAAAACCAAGTCACTCTTCAAGGCAGTAAAACATCGGAATCCAAGCTAGCTTGACAATAGCCAAGAAGTTAAGAACAGATAATGGAATCTGCCAACAGCTACCAATTAAAAATACAAAATATTATTACTTATGGTCATGTTTATCAGAGAGGACTCACTAGCTGGTAAAATGTACCAC
The DNA here is from genome assembly GCF_051311805.1 of Agelaius phoeniceus. Lineage (NCBI taxonomy): Eukaryota > Metazoa > Chordata > Aves > Passeriformes > Icteridae > Agelaius > Agelaius phoeniceus. The sequence goes on from NC_135265.1 coordinate 42,182,904, forward strand.
CGTTAGGAAGACTCATAAGGGCAGAGATACTGTTCTTTTGAGCAGAGACAACAACTTCAAGGCTCTAAGCCTTTAAATAGAAGATCCAGTTTAGCAAAGATTTTGAGCTCTCTAGGAGAATAAATAGGTCCTTCACAAAGGTAGAAACCTCTAAGTTTTCCCAAAAAAAAAGAATGAAAAATGCACAGTTCCCCTCTGGGATCAAAGGCATTAACTGTAGATCACTGAAGGAGCACAGGCCACTTTATTTCAAAGACAGCAGTGAATAAGTAAAAAAAAAAATAGAAACTTTAGAAAATTGTTCAAATCTATTTAAGGATATTTCAATTTCAAAAAATGTACTTCACAAACATATCAACTAAAAGAATCCTCCTTTAATGCTAACTCTCGGTACGTGTTAAAAATTAATTTACAGTGCTGACTTCCTAAAGAGAAAAATGCAAGTAAAAAGAAAACATGTTGTCTTAATTGAAGTGCTTGCAGGAAACATACCCATTTGCATCAATAAGAAACAGCATGCTCTGGGGACCGGGACAGATGGATGACAGGCAAATGGTGAGAAGTCTGAATTGATCATCTCTAACATCACTTTAGGATTCCCTTCTCTTTCCATTCTGAAATTATTAAAAACTGAGAAATGCAGAAAAATATTAGAGGAACGGAAACATCTTTTTGCCCATGGAAAAATAAATGCAAGAACATACCATCTTTTTTATTTATGGCCCCATCTCTTTACGGATTTAGGAAATATTTGCATACATATATATAATTTTTCCTATTAAAGATTTTGAAAAAATGTAAAGGAAATTCAATTTACTATTTATCTTATCATGGCTGAGTCCCTTTCACAGGGAATCATCAATCTGCAGTAATTGGACCCAACAGCTCCATCCCACACATTTCCAAGCCAGCTGAATCTGGCAAGATTCTAAATACTGCCTTTACTCTGGGTGTCTTCTGGAAAATTTCTGGATACAGAAGTCCTCTCTAAAGCTCTCTGGAAGGGATATTTTAGTCCTGAAGCTCAGGACCAGGAACCAGTGGTAAGGTCCAACTCAAGTCTGCTGATAGGCATGGTTTCGCAGAATTACACCTAGTCGTAGCTGTTCTGGTTCATGATAAAAATAAATTAATAAACAAATCATTCAATAGAATTTTCTACAAACACTTACTTCAATTTTAGCTAGTGCCAGAGCATTGCAACACTTGCAAAAAATACCCCACAAATACTTGAAAATACTGTAAAAACATATTCCTCCTGTTATGAGTAGAAAAGCTGCCCATTTTTTTAAAAGTTGCAGAGTTAACAGGTTGGGCCAGTTGCTGCCAGGGTGGAGTTCTAACTGTTTGTTATTGTAATCACCTGTCATTTTCGTTAACTACCTGTCCTTGATGCTTAAGAATTCCCCTTTTGTCAAGTGGCACCCTGCTGCTCCCTGGAGGACGGCACCCTGATGGTGAAGAGGAGGGGACATTGAGTCGGCATGCAAATGACCTCAGAACCAGCATGCAATGGGAGAGACCCCTCACCAAACCTAGCCAAAAACCCCTAAAAACAACGAGCCAACACAAAAGTGACAAATCAAAGTGATGACTAGGTGTGAGGAACAGAATCTAGTGTCTGCTAAGATCCTTTTTACCCCTCACCCTAAACACAGATGTCAGCTGGATGGAGGACCTTGAATGTTGAAGCAAAAGCCAGTGAATTTCCTGATGCTCTTGTGAGGAGAGACCATCCCAGCTGTGCCCACAGACCAGTGAACAAAGCTGTGCTCCTCCAAGTCACTCCTGGGAGCAGCAGCATGAGCATGGACCTGTCAGTTCTCCCCACCTGAGCTGATTGCTTTTAATAAAGGCATTAAAAAGGAGAAAGGTCCCCTGCCTGTGTTTATTTCACTCTGAGCCCTTCCTTTGCAGAAGGATGTTGGACTAACCTTCTTTTCTTTTACAGATATATCTCCTTTACAGCATTGGAGCACTATCATTTTTCTTCATCATCTACTTGAAATTTTCCCATGTTGTCCCTGTCTCTCCTTCTTTATCAGCAGCTGAGCAGAGCTCACATAAAAATCAGTGATTCTGCTAGTAGCAACCCTTCTATTCTACCACAATAGAAACATCTGCTGAGACCTTGATTGGCCTCTTACTGCTTCCTAGATGCATTCACCACTACCATAAAATAGATACTTTTCCTCTACAGTGAAGGTCACAGTCATAAATGATGCTCATAAAACAAAGAGAAGCTCTTGTTCTGACAGGGGCATGTTCCCCACACCATTGCTCCTGTCTTTCTGTACCAGAGAATCAACAGACTCTGCTGAAGGAGAGCTCCTTCAGCAGAGCACAGGCCCTCTGTTATCCTAACAGCACCAGGCTGCTTCCAATCTCAGTGTCAGCCACCTGTGGCACCCCTGTGTGGTACTGCCCAGGTGCTTTCTGGCCATCAAACTGCTGCTCCTCCCTGCTTTTGCTAATTGGAATTTAGGGGAGCAGGATGGGTGTTGCATGCAATTACCTGAGCATCTCTACCTTTGGGCCTGCAGTCAAAAAAAAAACCCAACATTTTGTGCTAATGGTTCCTTACAAAGAGCATTGTCATACACAATAATTCATCAGCACAGTAATACAAACATGAAATTAAGGCATAAGGAGCCTCTCTAATGCAATGATCCATAAAACAGATAACTTCACAAGATATTGTCGAGGGCTTTCAGGCTAGAGAACACCAATACTCCTTCTTGAAACAAGAAGTCAATACTTATCCCTGGGCTCTTCATTTGTCAATTCTTCACAAATCTCTGTGCAGCCACAATATGGGTCCCAGCTAATTTTAAAACACCTTGTAAACTGAACCTTGTCTGAAGCTGAGCTCTGCAGATCTGGTGCTGAGGTCAACTCACCAAACATCCAAGCCCCCAGCTATATAATCAATCATGAAGTCAGAATTTCAGGCTGTGGGTATTTTAAAGAGTGTTTTACTTAAAACAGTACTGAAACACTCTTAGCCACCTGACCTGCTGGTCCTAGTAATAAATAGATCCTCTCAGCCAAACCCTGCTGTCACAAAGAGATTAATTTAAATTAAAATAACCCCTTCTTCCTCTTCTCATCAGTTACCACAAAATAGATCAGCTTATAAGACATAAACCAAAGAGCAAGTCAGAAGCAATTAAGGAAGATTTTGTGCATGCTCAGAGGTGGCCACATATGAGACTTGAGAATAAAATTCTGAAAAATTGATCACACCACAACTCACAAAACCTGTAATCTGAACATCACAATTTCTTTTCCCTCCCCACTAACAAATCAGTTCCTTAAGAGTAGAGAATTATATCTTTGTCTATTAATTACATAGAAAATATTTGCACCCTCTATGTATTATTTTCTGAGTTACACCTTGTTATTGGCTCCTTTCAGATTGCTCAATACCTGCACCAATTGCCTCCATTCCTTGCTGCTGACTCTCATGACTCTTGCCATTAATTTGTTGCCTAAAGAAATCATTCTGGAAACCTCCTGAAATATCTCACTTTCTTGGTTCATAAAATTAGGCACTTCTACAAAAAGGGCTGCAGCTTCATCAAACAGCCAAGTTCTAAACAGGATTACTTGAGTCTTGATTTGATGCCTTTAGGCTCTACACTGCCATGTAAAGGAATCATTAATAAAGCAAGTGTAATTTTTACACCTAGAACAATTCACTCTTCAGTTGGGAAAAAAAGCATTCCAATTAATTCAAGCTAAATTCCCAAGAATCCCTGGGAAAAGGGCCAAGTAGTAAAAATAAAACCATTTCAGCACAAGACCAAAGAAAGCAAAGTAGAACAGGTTTTGATCTTATCCTTTAGACAGCTGTTGACCTACAGCAAAACAAATTATAATCACTTTTAACTAATCAGACTGCTGCCTTTTTCAGTCTTACTTTTTCTTTATCTCTGCAAATATAAGGAGTAGGTGGAATACTGGATTCCTTACTGTGGTCACCTTGTCCCACAACTTCAGAAAAAATACAAGAGCCTTATTTTCATAAGCAATCAACAAAACAATATTATCTAGGAATAAACTTTTACCTTTACCACAAGACAGGAGAAATTTCACTCTACCTTCTCCATAGTAGAATTATTAAATCGCTTCAGCTGAGAAGCTTTGTGACTAGAGGGCAGTTTGTAATTTGCTTAAATGGAGTACAAACTGAGAAGCAAGATACCAAATAAGTGCACTTAACTAAGTATAAGTAAAGCATATCTGGAAGATGGGGCATAGGAGGTGTCAGAGAGAGAAATCAAACATTCATGTCTTAGTATTTCTTCACCTCAAGAAGCTATCAAAAGGATCCTGTTAATATGTCAACATTTTTACTTGGAATTAATTTCAGCCTCCTCTCTCTTGAAACACTGTTGGGTAGGGCTTTTTTTTTTTTCCTGGGGAATTAGAAGAACAGGTCTATAAAATTCCTTCCAGGCTGAACAGCAAGAACAGCAGCTGCAGGAGGTATGAGTGGCTTCTTGGCAGAAAAGCATTCTGTCATACATCAGACCCACACTCATTAGTATTAGTGAGCATTGCTGCAGTCAGAATTAACTGTTATGCCCAGGACTCACAGATATTTTAGCCTCTAACAATGAGAAAGCATGTGTCATTTAACACTGAAACAGTGGTGGCATCAGCTTAGCTGCACTCCTAATTCTTTTGAACAGGATGCAAAACTAATGCCCTCCTGTTAGTTTAGCTGAAGACTTACAAAACATTAAATAGAAAATATAACACAGTCCTGTAATGGGGCGAAATAAAGAAGAACCTGATGCGAACAAAAAAGCAAAAAAACCCAAGATCATTATTTGGACCTGCTTCTGCACAGTACTGAGCACAGGCTGAACATTACTAAGCATTAAGAGGTGGTCTCATTACCATTCAGGTAACATCTAACAGAATCAGGCCTTTTACAAGGGGACAGTAGCTACAGAAAAGGTCATAGTAGCATTTTTAATCAGTACATCTCAAAGCACCACAAGAAAGATGCTGGTATCATTATGCCTGTTTTACAGATTAGGAAATTGAGGCAAAAAGCTTTGTCAAGATTTGACAAGCTACTATTAGAGCTAAAAACAGAACCTAGTTCTCTTAAATCCTCATTTAGTCTTGTCATGAGCTTTTCAGGAGAAAAAGGAGACAGTTGTTCTTGGACAATGATAAAGACCTGAATTTTCAGAGGTGCAATCAGCAAGGGAGACAGACACTTAAAGCCTACAGAAAAAAAGCACTTATTTTTCCCTTCTTACAGCCAACACAGTCACCAGATCAATAAGCAGCCTGGAGTGCTAGGACCGTGTTTCTTGGCCTGGATTCAGATGGCATCCCAGACAAACAAATCCAACTGTCCCCAGTGGGCTGTTCTGAAGCTAGTGGGATTCCCCTCAGACAGAAAAGTTGTATGCACAGGACAAGTTATAGGATCAAGACATAATAGCAAGATGAATTATTAATTTTAAAATGTTTAAAATTGCATCATCCCTTTAAATATAAACTATTTCCTATTTAGTCTTGACAGTACTCTCATTAAATGCTAATAGATGATTCTGTAATAAACAGAACCTTAAAAATTAATCACATTTATATACCTTGGGATGTCATGAGTAACAGTGTTTTGCAACTCAGGAGTGTACAGAATCTTCTTTTTATGATGCATTGACAACTCCTTCTTGGTGTCGAACACCACTTCATTATACTTCATGTCACAAATTTTTTTCTTTTGAAGCAAAATTTGCAGTTATTCTGTAAATTTCAAATGTTAGTTGTACAATTTTTCTTTATGAGGATCCAAGAAAATCTCTTCAGATTGAGCTTTTTGTTGTAGGCAGAGCAATCACTTCCATGTGAGCCATAACAATGATAAACCTGAGGTATTTTTTCTTACATGCTAAAGTGATATACCACTCCCTTAATTAGAAATGCAAATATGCAGGCTGAAGAGAAAAACTGTAAACAAGTAATGCTTTCAGAAGGTCACGGCCCACTCTAGGTGCACAGACCATAATTTGCTTCAAGCAAAGCTGCTGGTAAAAGCTGAGGTAGTGATTCATTAAATATGTTGTTCAAAGATACTTTGAAATCCTTCAGTCAAAGGCACCATGCAATCTCACAAACAATTACATCCAAAAATCACTGTTATCAGCTACTACAATAATAGAAATTACATTAACACAGAGTGTAGACCTACCAGTGGAAACAAACTTGAATTTCAGAGTCCTAAAATGAGATTCTGGTGTTGGGACAGAGGCAGATGACTCAGCCATTAAAAATGCAGTACTGGCTCAGCTTTTCTTTTCCTCTGGAACAAAACCTTGGAGCCATACTATGGGGTACATCTCAATTCTGACACAAAAAAAAGCCTCAAAGAAGTCAACAACTGTTTATCACTGCTGTTCACACAGTTCCAAGCTCATCATAGTCACTTGCTAGGGAAACCACATGATTTCTGCACATTCATGGTATTCAAGCTGCAAACAATAGCAGAGAAAAACAAAAGGTTTTACTTGAGGTTTTTTATTTGAGATGCCAAGGGAAAGAAAACAAGATGAGAACCAGGTTACTGACCTAGGTGCAAGAGGATTTGAATTGAGATCTATTTATAGCAATAAGGTAAGTTACTACACTCAGCTATGAAAAAAAGCAGACAAGCATATCATAGGAGCTCTGCAGTTTAATGGCAATCTTGATTTTACTATAGCAATGATTAATTACCTGATTTAATTATTAGTAGTTACCTTGCATGCAGGGCTACAGCACAAACATGAACCAGAATTTCCAATCTCTTTACATCTACAGTTACTAATTCTGTATACTGTGGGGTTTTTACACAATGGTGACACACAAGTGTTATTACGGCAGCTATGACAATATCTGGATCAAATTACTTCTTTATTTGCTCATTTAGATTTTAAAAACTGGCAAAACACAAGTTCTATAGTAACTATCAAACCAGTTGTATCACTGCAAACTCCTAGAGGTATGTGCAAACACACAGCTTAAGGTGATGTAAAGCAAGAGAAGTATTTAGAGGTATTTTAGATTAATAAAAGATTAAAGCAGTGAAACCTAATTTGGGTACATGCATGTCAAAGGAAGAAAATATAGATTCCATTTAATTTAGGCTAGCATTTAAAAGGAGTTTTAAAGGTACATAAAGAAAGCTGTCTGGAAACCCCCAGAAATTGCTACAGACAAATTGCAGTAAAGGAACAGGCTACCGAGTATCAGCTGACCCATGGCCTCAGTCCATGTCAGCTTTCTTAGACCACAGCAAATAGTGAGGTAATCAAAGGTAGCCTGGCCTTCTCTCTATGAAACCTAAGCTGATTCACATAATTTATCATTCTCCTTGGGCAGGTGCACAGTCACAGTACATCAGCTGATGCACAATGTCTTGTCAAGGTGTGTCACTGGATGAGGAATGGGAGAACAGAGAAAATTTGTCTGGCCTTGCACAAGAAAAATAGCTAAATGACCAAGGTAAAATGGAATAAACTGCATTTTGTTCAAGCTGCTATGTTTTTCAGGGATCTGTGCTGGCATAAACCAAGTGGCACTGGTGCCAATTTTCCTCACCTAAATGAAAACCTACAGAGATGTCTATAAAATGTAGCACCAGTTTGATTAAGTGTGCATTATAAATTACTGCATGTAACTCAGTTCAATCCACTACATTTAAAGCAAGATTATTTTAATTTGCTTTAAACTGATTAGGAATGTGTTTAAATTAAACCAACATATTCTTAAATCATAATACCACAATTCTGGTATAAACTCCCATTTTAAAATAACCTGTAGGGTTAAATACTTTTTAACATTCTCATGATACAGGCCAAAACTAATACTTCCATTTGTAGCCAAGTTTTTAACTCCAATAGTTTTTTGCACCTACAAATGACCCAAAAGTGGAAATATTTCCAAATGCAAAACTATTATAAATATCTGATTTACTCATGGCTGAAATTTAGTCCTACCTGAGGAAGTACTCTGAGGTAACTCAGAAATAGTTAGTTATTATCCTTGGAAGAAATGAAGTATTTCTACAGCTTCAAAAATCCAAATGGAAAATGTAAAACCTTTTGCTCCACAGATTCCAGTACTATAGCTAATTAGACTGAATTATAATGCTCCTTTAAAACCAATTCATATTAAAAAAAGCATATTTAAGACTCAAAAAAAACCAGCTTAAAGTAACAAAACCAGTAAATTGTTCATGATTCTGCAAATCAGTATCAAAGGGTTTGCTGTCAGTCTCTTTTAAGATCAAACTGTATAAAAGAGAATTTCTCTACATGTTTTGACGCAGGAACATCTCAAAAGAGTTTTATCAGGTTTATTGCTTTGGTTCTAAGTGCCAAAATATACAGAAAAAATATTACTGTCCAAGATGTCCAATTTGATTTCTAAATAAAACAAGTAATAGCCTGAATTTCATCCATTACAGGAATCCCAACAGTTAGGGAATCAGACTAAAATTTCAGTGCAAAACATCTCAGCACACACAGGAATAAACAAGGCCTTGATCCAGGAAACTGCTGCCTGTTGAGACTACTTGAGATCAGTGAGACTCACCATTGACATGGAACATGGCTTATTCAGAGCACTTCACAAGACTGAGGCTAAAAATCTAAAAGAAAACAGAAATTCCTCTCACTTCAACAAAAAGCCCCTTCTGCATTTTTTCAATTTTCCATTTTAGTTGCACCTTCTAAATCTTACAGTAAGATATAAGGAAGACCAAGGTTTATTTCATTCTTAACATTTTTCATTAGTAAAAAAGGGGGCATTATAAAAGTACCAAAAATCTAAAGAAATAATTTTACCTGTATTGCTAATATTTGGTAATTACTTCATAGGAGGAAAGAATGTTTTGAAGGGCCAAGAAATTTAATGTGGAGGTATTCCCCCAAAGTCAGCCCATAAATTCTTCTTCTCTCCTCTCCTAGTGGCAAACTTCCAAATATCTTTCATTTTCATTAAAAAGTTTCTCAGCTCGTCCTTGAGGGTACAGAGGATGTAAACTGCTGGTTATGGTGAAAGGTCATTCTGAGCTGTTGTGATTCAAGTGCTGGCACAGGTTCTAAAATAAAGCAACCTTCTCAGTGCTGTGATAAAGGCTGAGCCTTCAACATTTTGAGTTTAGCTGCTATTGAAGCTATTGCTGATGCACAGTTAGTTATCCTCAGCAATTCATACTACCCTTGGAAAATTTGCAGGGAAAATTGAGAGAAGTCGCACTGTACTTAAAAATTCACACTCTATCTACAGTTTCCATCCATTAGCTTAATAGAATTTAATTTATTTAAAAAAATTAAAAAGCTGCTCCACAATAGAGCTTGTATGCTTCTCCTATTTTCACTGCATTAAGTGAAAAGCAAAAGGCAGACACTTACCCAGCAGGGAACAGACTGAGATACTTCATGGCTTTGTAAAGTTTTAAATCAAAGGATACCATGAGATCAGGCGATCTGCTTAAGTTTCATCATAATCTATTATTATGTTTCATTTGGTCACCTCTGCACTGAGCCTCCCCTAACCTATGTTTGTTGATTGACTTGTCTACCCAAGGAGACACCAGGGGTTTTGTTCCAGTCATTATTAGCTAAACTGTGGTCTCTGCTGTGGCCCATGCCACAGCTGCAAATTAATCCTGGGTGAATAAGACAGCACAGTTTTGTGTGGCACTCTCTGCCAGGGCACTTCCCACACACTGCAATTCCTTGTGTTTGTGTGCTGCAGCAAGGCTGCTGGGAGGATGTCCCTCAGTTGGTGGCACTTGAGGACTCTGACAGTAGGAGTGGCAGGTATGTCACGATGTAGAGACAAAATCTGAAAAGATACCTATTCCCCCTCTGCTGGTGCAGATGCCACTGAGGATGCCTGGCCATCAGACTATTTCCTGAAAGACAGACGTGAGGAGTTCCAGGACTATCAGTCCGAAAATGACCAGAGGGCTGATAGAACCATAGCATCTGATCAGGCAGGAATAACTACAGAACAGGCTTTTACACACATCAGAGTGTTCCTTCATGCCTATGCAGATGTTTGAAACCAGGACCTCAGTAAAGACATTTATCTGTACTGCAGCTCCAGCACAACTGAGACTAGCAGTTGGCTTCAGGTAAACATAGGATGTACTTCACTGTCTGCTCTTCTTCTGTCATTTGACCCATAACCAATAGTGCCCTTCCTTCCACTTGAACTTTCCTGCATCACTGACACAACTGGAGTATGGATTAGGGAGTATATTAACATTTGAAAACCTTTGAAGGCAGCCTCTGCACTTTTTCAATCTAGTTTGCAATTGACGTAATCGTGCCCAGCATGACAACACTGGTACAGCGATGAAGAGGAATATGTTCACCAACAGCAGGTGAAAATGGATTCATATGATCATGGCTATCAAAAAAAAAAGGTGAATCAAAGGATTTCTGAAGAACTTAGAAGAGCTTTAATGAGTGGATGTAGTCATCCCATCTTTTTATTCTTGAATGAGAACACGAGGAGACACAGCAGGGGCATACTTGTCAAGTGTGAAAAAAGTGAACTTCCATGAGGCTCAAGGAACTGAGAGGCCCTGATGCTGAATTAAAAAAGAGGTAAAAGCACAGATGTCCAGATAAAGAGTCCCATGTGATTCCTTCAACTAATTAATTCTTTCGGTAGTGAGAAGAAAAATATCAATAAAGAAGAACCACGTTTCCATACAGTTTCACTTTCTCGTTCTCATCAGCAGCACTGCAACTGCACTGCCTGCAAACACAGCAAGGGGACCTCTCTTCCTCTTTACTTTTTTCCTGCACTCAATCATTTCTGACTTTCCTTGAGGTGCCACTGAATTCTAAAACTCAAGGAAGAAATTAGTCAGTGATTGGGTAGGAGTGTAAAGGAAGAGAGGGGTAAGAGAAGGCAATCAAGTCAAACCAAACAAGCAAAGGAATCCATAGCACCAGTATCAAAGGAGCAAGAGTCACAATGGCTGAGAACCTGAGGCTGATGTGATTTACTTGCATGCCTTAGGACATTCAGTTCCACATAATCCACTGTCAAAGTAAATTATAAGTATTACAGTATCTGCTACTGGAATGGATCCAATTCATTCAGAAGGAAACATCAAAAGCTGCCTGTAAGGTATAGGAGCACTTAATGACAAGGATTTATACCAAGATACAATCAAAATGAACAAGCTGTACAAAAGAGCAAACTAAAGCTAGGTTGCTTCTGTGTCTCTGGTTTTTTTTATTTCCCAAGGGATTATTTTAAACTAACTTTCTTCAAACATAACAGCATTAGGAAACAAAGGAATAAATAATCTTTTTTTGTAACACTGGCCCATATAGTTACTTTCCTAAGCCCATATTCATATATCAAACCAGACATAATTATACAGTTTTTCATAATTTTCATATAATTATTAGATTTTTTCAGATTTTTCAGAGCCTGGCACCTTCTGTTGAAATCAGTAACACCATCTATCTCTCACCACATGGCTTTACCACTACTGCGAGGACGATCCACTCCTGACTGTGATAAGTAGTGCTATTTGAAGGAGGAAACTGTGCTGGTAGGCATAGAGAAATGCTTTGAAGAGTTTGAAATCAAAGTACAGTCTCTTATTGTCAAAGACATACAGGCAGAACTATTTATTTAGGACTGGAACTGCTCCATGGATCTTGCCCCATTTTTAAGGCAGACGACTGAATAACAATTTTTACTGTATCTGCTTGACTCAGAAGCACCATCCCATTCCAGCAAAAGAGGACCTTGGCCACATTTATTTCTGTCTCTGACCTTCCTTGACTTGTGTACAATTTCCATGTACTTCAACACAAACCATCCAACATTTTGGAAATCCCAGCTGGCACAGAGAAGAGCAGCTTGCTCCCTCTGAAACACATGCTGTGGTGCATCCAGTCCATTCTCCTCACCTGAAAGCTGCTTCTCAACAGGTAACAAATGAAGTCCTAGTTCTACCAGACATCAGAGTATCTAAAAGATCAACAAAATTCCAAGATTTACATGATGATTAACTCAATCCCATGATCCAAGCTGGCACTCTGGGAGCAATCCAAACCTCAGCACACAAGTGCAGGCTGACTTTCTCTCACCTTCTCCTCTTTCTAGCATAAACACACAGCAGTAGGAATAGTCCATATATTCTAAGCTTAAATTCCATTGCACATACCTCATAATTCCTCAAGGAATTATGGGGTGTGCAGCACGGTCAGGTAGCTGGTGCCCTGACATGGGACCAGGAGGTATAAAGGCCATACCAAGAGGTGACATGGGTGGGAAGGGAGTAGGGGCTTGTGGCATTCATATTTTCTGGAAAAATCCCCAGGATTTTTCTCCTGGGAAGCTGAGAGGCCTCAGAGAAAAAGGAAAACAAATTCTTATCTCATTTGCTTCTCCTTTGTTGTGCTCACATGTGGAACGTGTTTGGAGATTGTTTATCCAACAGGTGATTGTTCCATTGGTTTCTGCTGTGGGTTGTTTTCACTCATTGGCCAATTGAGGCCAACCTGTGTCGGGGCTCTGAAAAGAGTCACGAGTTTTCATTATCTTTTTAGCCTTCTGTAAGTATCCTTTCTGTATAGTTTAGTATAGCATTCTTTAATATAATATAGTATCATGAAATAATAAATAAGCCTTCTGAGAACACAAATTCAGATTGATCATTCCTTCCATTGTCTGGGGATCCCCACAAATACAATAGAGGCTTGCTTAGCACACGCTCACCCAAGGTAGAAACTCAACAGAGGTAAGCAAGGCAAGCAGAGCTAAACAGCTGGACCTGATGGTCTGAAATGTCCTTCTCCAACCTTAACAATTCCATGATTCTGTGGAAATTTCTAGAAGGTGCACAGATGTGCATTCATTACAGAGAATAATCATGCAATCCTACTGAAAAATCAGAAGGTAAAATAGGAGACTGGATCAGATTTTCATTTCTTCCAACTTCCAACACCTCATGGCACCAGACCTGGACAACAATGGTGCAAGAGTGGCTCAAGCAAGCTGATTTACTAGATACAGTTTGCCAGCAGACCAACTGCTCTAGCACAGGCAGGATCATGGAAAACAAAGCCCCAAGAACAGAAAGAAAGAATCCTCTAAGGTGATATTCCAAATAGCTGTGAATATCCCTTACGAAGAAAAATTATACTTTTACTCTTCCTCTAGGAAACAGGTGCAAGATTTTTTTCCAGGGCTTTCATTTGACTTCTCCTGAATATGTCAACAATGTATTCCTATATTTCTTACTTCCCTTCAGGAGGGGGATTTCACTGAGAATTGTGGATAGCAAAAGAGACTAGTTTTAGACCTTTTTACCACAGTAAAAATATTTCTACATGATATAATTTCTTTTGCTACAATGAATCATTATAAAGTCAGCCGAACTTCAAGATAAGATATCTTAAGAACCTTAACAGAGGAAAAAAAATTATATCTACCTAATTATACATCAAAGAGTACTTTTGGAATAAATTCTGTTATCTGCAGAGTTAGAATTTTTTAAGTGTTCTACTTTAGTAATAAGAACAGTGCTGCTTGAATTAACTATTCTGCATAACTGTGCTCAGATATCAGGGGTGTCCAAATGTACTTTGACATGTCCACTCTATTATTATCACTAGTGATTCTCAGTCCATATTTCCCACAAAAAATATTCAATTCCTAATGCAGAAGTACCTTTACTATGGTCCTTTTTAATAACTTCAGTCTTGCCACAGTTCAGCATAATATTTTATAAAGCTTCTTTTGAGTTAAAGGGCATGAAGTTTCAATAATAGAAGTAATGTATATTGAATTTGTATTTCAGTTTTCAATTATTTTCACATTTTTATTATAATTTTCTTTACAAAAAATGTCTCCATGGGGGCAGTCTCATTTTCTACACAAGAATATATCTAATTCTGACATCCATCTGTCTGGAATTTTTTTATTGTATTTGTCACAGCATATTTAGAGGTAAACTTACTCTGTGACATTTCAAGATATAACGACATTTTCTCACACACACTAATGAAAATCCTAAAAACCTCCTATACTATGTTGAGAATTTGCCCTAGATCAGCCAGCTTTTGAGTATCTCCAGTGTGTGAGACTCCATAACATCTCTGGGCAACCTGTGCTGGTGCTGTCACCCTCACTGAGAAAAAGGGGTTTCTAATGTTCAGAGGGAAACTCCTGCATTTCAGTTTGTGCCTGTCAGCCCTGTTCCTGTCACTGGGTACCACTGGAAAGAGACTGGACCCATCCTCTTTGCCCTCTCCCTGTGATTATTTGTATACACTGGTGAGATCTCCCTCAGCTTTCTCTTCTCTGAGCTGAACAGTCACAGCTCTCACAGCTCTCTCACAGGAGAGATGTTCCAGTTTCTTAACAATTTTCATGGCACTTCTTTGGACTCTCTCCATGTCTCTTGCAGTGGGGAGCCCAGGACTGGAGACACAGCACTCTCGGGTGTGGCCTCAGCAAAGGATCACCTCCCTTGACCTGCCTAATGCATCCCAACAATAAAGCAGCTTTTCTGCTGCAAGGGCACATAGCTGGCTCATGTTCAATTTGGATACCATGAGCACTCACAGGCCTTTTTTTCTTCCAAGCTGCTTGCCAGCTGGGTGGCCCCCAGAATTTCTTGGTGCAAGGAGTTGATCATCCCCATGTTCAACATAAGCCAGCAGTGTGCCCTTGCAGGAAAAAAAAAAAAGTAACATTTCCTTGGGCTGAATTAGTGTGTTGCCAGCAGGTCAAGAGAAAAATATAAACACTTCAAGGGAGGGTATTGGATCCATATCAATCATTGGGACACATTGCTTGTTACTGGCCTTAAACTAGATTTTGTGCCACAGACCACAACCCTCAGGGCTCAGCTATCCACTCAGTTTTTAATCCCCCTCATTGCCTGCTCATGTAGCCCACAGTTCAGCTCCTCAGTGAGCATCTCTGGGAAGTCAAGGTATACAGTATCTACTACTCTTAAGTGTACCAGAGTCATGATTTCCTCTCACACTCTTTTATTGTTTATTTACACATCAATATTCCCAATGTGCTGTGGTTAACATTTGTAATAGAGAGTAGGTTAGACATTTGGCATTTATCATTTAGTTCATTGCCCCTGAAAACAGTAATTCATTACTTCTTACACACTAGCCCAGGAATCAGCCTTTAATACTGGGAAGAGAGAGCAAGAAAAACCTAACCAACCAAGATCATGCTTTCTTTTTTACTTTGTTAACCTTTTTTCTTTATAAATTCACTTCTTTGAGATATCCTTGAGGATGTGTCTATGAGATGTCTGAAAGAACAGAGACTTATGGGCTGGTAATTGGAATGTCCTGTACCCCACAGTCCTTGAAAAAAAGAAACAAAAGAGCAGGACGTGAACAGCTAAAATCACTAATAGAACAAAAGAAGGAATGTTGACACAATAAAAGACTATTCAGAGACAACAGCCTCCATTGCTACTTAGCTTTGAATAAACCCCAGATCAGGATCATCTTGTTTAATGAATGAACCAAGGGGTCCTTTGGAAAAAAAAATATGGCAAAGTTTTGCTGACACAGAACTAACTGAAAACAACGGAAACCATATATCAAATGAGAAGTCATTAAGAGCAACTTCAAACTGTATATTAATTACATATTTTATCCCAGTGCATTTCTGTCTTTCAGACAAACTTCATATTCAAATTTAGGTATGTATACAAATTATTCACCTCTTTACATCCAAAAACTTCTAAATAGCTTCCTTTAGAATAAGAGTTAAATTCCTTCTTTTTTTAAGATGTTAATTCTCAAAGCAGGAGTGTCATAGGAGACAATTATGAAATCTCAAAGTAAAATCCATCTTTCAGAGGGTAAAAAGCAGTACAGTTACATAATTCAAAAGGTAGAGTAATAAAATAATAACAACACAGGCAACTTCTTTCTCAAGATCTCAGAAAACTGTACAAATATTGATGTAGATGTAAGCATTATAATTTATCTGGAAACAAGGAAACAGTTTCATTTTCATTCCAGAGATAAAAAAAGGCACACAAAGGTTAACTTTTAGCTCAGGGCCACTGTGCTTGGCCACTGTTTTCAAAACATAACTGAAAATTTTTCCTAAGTCAGATGCCTTGCTTGCTGGATTGCATTCCATTGGGGAGTACTGTCTAGCCAGAAAATAGATCACCTTGTGCCTTACATTGATAAACAAAAGAAGTTTTAAATCTGTCAATACAGTACCTCAGTAACGGAATGCATATCATATACAATATGGAACAAATAAAAAGATAAAATTTTGAAATTTTTTTTCATTTTCTTACCTGCTTTTGTTACTGCAGGCAAGTGTGAACAGGGTTGTGCAGAAAGACTTAATTCTTTGAAGAACTGCAGAGCAGAATCACCCGGATAAAATTAAATTCTAGTTTAAAAATGTGGCTGATAATGAAGTGAGAGGAAGAAGGTGAATGCTTACATGCACTAATTTTTAGTTAGTGCAGGACTTGATCCATTCTATAGCATTACATCCCAAGGTGAGAAGTAATCATATTCTATCCCACATCTCTAATAATGGGGTAATCTAGTCAGCAACATCCTAGACTGGCTTCTCTAAAGAGGAACCATAAGAGAGTAATCCACTAGCATTATGCTGAGATATTTCCATAGAAAAAAAGGAGAAATAAAAAAAAAAATTTAAAAGAGAGGTGAAAATTTGCTTAATATGGTATTAGTCACTGTTTTTATCTTTAAAACAGGATAAGGGATGAGACACATCTAATGTTAGTTATTAACTTGTTTGTTACCATTACCCTGAATTTAGTAGTTTATTTAACAATCAAAGAATTTTAATTTAATTTGAATGTGACTCCTAAATCTAATGGCACTTGTGTGAATCCAATCTGTTGCTGAAGAAGCACTGCTTGTTCAGGTGACATTTGTGTGGAAGTAGCTTTAAATTCACAATTCTGTTATTTCCAAAATGTCATGTATTTCTAAGCAACAAGAACAACACTAGATCCACGTGATTGTGCATTTTTTCCCAATTACAAGTCCAAAACACAGTGGGAAAAATAAGAGATGCTTGGCACAGCCTGAACACTGAATATCCCAGTACAACTCGGATGCTATTGCGTGAGTGGTTTTGCCTACCATCAATGATGAACACACAGTTCTTTCTAGCCCTATAGATCATGTGTTTTGGTAGCTACTTTGTATTGCAAAAGAGCTAAGTAATATCAGAATGATTCAGTGGAAATTTGATTTGTTTTGTTTTGATTTGTTTTAAAGATAATGTAAAGTTTTGACAGGTCTCATAAACCAAAGTCAAAAGGGTCTGTATTTTAAAAAGCTATACCAAATTTTTATTTGCACTAATGTCAGACTGTTAATCTTTATATCAATTCTTCATTTCAGTAACGCATGTAGAAGATTAACACACCCACATACATTCCTTTCCTATAATTTTTAGCCATTCACCTAACCAAAAAGACAAATCCTGAAGTGCACTGCAGTTGGAATTACATGGATCTTAACAGATCTAGGCACATATTTTGATGCCCAGATAATAAGGAATTAGAAAATAGAGCTATAAAGGCTATCAATGTAGAAATTCACAAATGGAGAGGTTTGGTTAAGGCTGTAGGGGGAACTATGGGAGGGGAGAATAATTTTATTTTTTAGTTTTCCCATATTAGAAGAGGTGAATTTGTATCTTAAAAAATAAACAGCAATTCAAAGTGCATTTTTAGAAGTTCAATGCACTAAATGATTTCCTTTGTGTGTCCTAAATGCTGTACGGATTCTCCATCAACCTGTGTTTTCTCAGTTCTCTTATTTATTCCTCAGCAGAACAGTGTCAAGGCAAATCATATCAAGACACCTCCACAGAAAAAATGACCATGGATATTCAGAAGATATTAATAAATGTTACAACCTTGATTTATACAAGGCTGTGGCAGGGGTTTTTTTACATCTTGCACACAAAAGAGGAGTTTATTATAAAAAATTCCAACTACTTTCCATCTTATGACAGCAAGACCTTTCTTATATTTTGAGAAAAAACCTTAAACAAATATCTCAATGCATTCTTTTTTATGAGCTTTTTGATAATGCCAAGGCAAGAATATTCTCATTTCAACACAAATGAAAAATAATTTGGATCATCTGAGACTCAAAGCCCACACAATCTACTAGAAAAAAATAATACAAGAAAATGGAAAACAGGAAACAACTTCTGTATCAGACCTAAAATAGCTGGTATTTAGAAACAAGAACAAATCAGGTGTTTTACTTCAGATGTCATTGAAGTGAGTATTTTTTCTGCACAAGTTACAACATCATTAATTTATACCATATTCAGAAGCCAGAATTCTGAAAGAGAAGCACGCAAGGAAAAGCACCTCCCAATCAACATCCTGCCAATTAAGGTAATAGAGCTTTTACTATAGCTTACAGCTCTATAGAGCT
Organism: Agelaius phoeniceus; assembly: GCF_051311805.1. NCBI lineage: Eukaryota > Metazoa > Chordata > Aves > Passeriformes > Icteridae > Agelaius > Agelaius phoeniceus. The sequence continues at coordinate 42,201,392 of NC_135265.1, forward strand.
GATAATTAAACCAACTTATGCCCCTGAATTGTTAGTCTTTCATATCTCAGATAAGTGCCATCAACTGATGATGGGAGAGCTGAGTCTTTGTCTCTGCACCTGGAAAGCTTTCACCCAGCAGACACTTCATGAAAATGAGTGTGTTTCTGCAGAAAGTTCTAGTTTTACTAAGTGACCCCTTTTTTTGCAAAAGTATGTTTCATCAGAGAATCATTACCCAAATTCTTGAGCATCCTTATAGAGGTATTTTTTCCCTATACTATTTTTCATTAGGGTCCTTCCACAGAAAGATTGCAATATCTTCTTAATAAAACAGTTACCTGAGACAGAGAGAAAGACAAACACTTTTAGGGAACATGATAACAGTGCACAAAGAGGACTTAGGAGCCTGCCTAGGAATCCATATTGAGCAGCAATCAATTATCCACAGTATGCATTACACAGTTTGTAGATGGAGAGTTAGGAGCAGTGCTTAATTTGGTCAACACGATCCCAAACCTGATCTCTCAGTTTTTTGAGTAGGCTGCATGGACAAACAAATCTTGCAGACCTGAAAAATATATACTGAATCTGTCATAACTTTCTCATTGTTAAAGATCCACCAGAGGCCTCCAAATCCTTTTTTGGCACCAAATTTGAATGGTTAAGATTATAATGTCATTTAACAAGTCCAGAGACTGTTCTCTGGCTGCACACCACACAGCATTTTACCCTGAGTCCCTCTGGGCCTCATAAACTGCCCCTCTGAGCACAAAAGCACAAGCATAATTACTTTTTACTGTGTTTATTTTTTGCTCAAACCACCTGAAATAACATGTGAGCTGTGAATACAGCACCTCCAGTTTTGGTTGCTCTCTGTCTGCATAATTCTAAATCTAAAAATAGGACTTAAATAATCCTTCCATAATGATATGTCACGGTGAAAGAGCAGGCAAAAGAATGAGTAGGTATTACCATGTACTACTGCTATGGCTGGTATCTGTACTGTAATTAAAAATTGTTAATGGTTCTATTATAAGTGTCTAATTCATAGATTTTATCATTTAATCTTAAAAGATAATGCCTTCATTTTAGTTCATTTACTTGAGTGAGTAATAATCCCAACTTGTGAAAAGAGTCCTCTTAATGAGTCACATCAATAAAGAATTGGTCCCAAAATGAGAATAACTTTTACAGTGTAAACTTTAGCTGAAAGCTACATTTCTTTCTTTTCCCCCTCTACCTCTAAACAAAAAATAACAGCATCATCTGAACCAAAATGAAAACATGTAGATACTCTCAGTTAACCATGGATCTGTTTTCAGAATGAAACAGGAAATTTATCAAGTAAGCAGTCATTATAGACTTATGATTTCTTTTGAAACAAACCTTTGAAATGTAGTTCAGGCATTTATCTTTGCTCACAATCAGTGGTCATTGCTCTTCTAAAGAAAAATCCAAAAGATCTGATGGCTAACCTTGCATGAGATGCTGAATTTATACTCACACGACACAAACCCACACTCACTTCAAATCCTGGAGTAATTAGTCACCAAAAGAAATGTTTGTTCCTGTATAATGTCTGCATATCATGACTTCCTGTTGGCAAATATGAGGCTTGTACACCTGCTATGAATGCCTATTTGATCATCTAAGATCTAATCTTCTTCACAACTGTCAGTCCCTCTGACTACAAAAGAAATTCAGTTATTTTGGTGGAGATCTTATCTGTGTTTTTATGCTGTGGGATTTCCCAGATCCATGAGGTACCCCTTGCACTTAACACTTCATGTTCTGTAACACTGTAGTTTTTCCCACAACATTATTATTATTTTGGTCACCATGTCACTATGCATGCCAGTGCACCAACAGAGGTCTTGTGTCATTTAGCACAGCCCCCCATGGAAGTGCTAAATCACAGTGAAGAATGATGTTTCTTTGAGAGATATGATCTCCAGGCCAGCAAGTAAAAAAAAAATCCAGTTTCTTCTGCTAAGGAGATCTGCTTCTGCTAACAAGAGATGTGTATGTATATTGGAGGTGGTAGGCAAAGGTTTATGCATCAATTCTGGTGACAGAAGGGTGCAACATTCAAGGTACTAGCAGTGCTACAGGACTAATGCAGAGGCAGCCAAGTCAATTAAGATTCTGATGGTTTACCTTTCTTTGAGCTGCTTATTTTGATAGGAATATCGAACTCAGAACAGGGCTTGTAAAGGCAGAGTTGGAACCTGATGAGGTAAAATCCTGCCATGACAAGCCAGTCCCCCAGCTCAGTCCTTTTAGCAATGCAGGAAGCTGCTCTTATCTACACACCAATTTCAGACCACAAAGAACTTACAGGACAGAAATGAAACATTAAAAAAGCACAAGAAACGACAGACAACACTTCAGCAGTAGAACACCACAGAAAACGACATGAAGGAAAGTTTGACTCAGAGCTCAGTGGAAGAGACCAAGACAAGAATGAGCAAAAGTGCTTAGGTGTGCTAGCAGCTAAAGCCTTGCTCAAGACAGTAGACGTAGATACATGGATTTTAGAAAAGTAGGTTAGGCATGTCTTTGAAAAATCTCCTCACTATTTAAATTCCAACAAATTATTAAAAAAAAAATTAAAAATCAGGAGGCCTCTGGCTGAGACTCGCAGGAACTGAGGATTTAATTTTATTTATATATGTATGTATGTATATGCACTGAGCACCAAAGAGGCTTTGACAAAAAGCTAAAGTGTGTTGGCTTGAATTATTGGAAGTTATTCCTGGGGCAAAGATTTTCTTCCAAGTCTTCAATTACAAAGAATCTGGCTGAAATGCTCTCAAAATTACCATATGATGAGACAATGCACCAGTGGGGTGGATCCTTTGGAACAGCCTTGAAAGTCCCCAAGATTAGCAGCTTCCCAAATTTGTGACATAGGGTGAAAAACAAGATGAATAGATCCAAAACTAAATTAATGCTTCCTCAGGCTACAGAAAGCGCACTGAATTTGTCCTGGAGGCAAAGCTGGATATTGGGAATGCAAGTGTAGGATGGTACTGACCACAGAGGAGGTAGAAATAAAACTCAGGGGTTTTCTGCAGCATCTACCAATTTCCAAGCTGCTATTCTGAAAGCCTTAGCACATGCATTCACACAAAAAATACTTTTAATGAATGTCTCAAGTTGTCATACAAACAGGTAACAGCATTTATTGTGTTTATGAAGCAGTGAAAAAGAAAAAGTGATCCAGTTACTGCACTGTTTGGACCTCAGTAGAACACAGTGCTTTCAAATAGATGATGCTGCTATCAGAAATAAATACAAAATGAATTCAAGGGTGGATAAGTCAGCATTCCTTTCTTAAAGAGAACTGGCATTAAAAGAAAATTCTTAGACATTATCTGTCCAGCCTACAGTAAAACAGCTGGTCCAGCTGTTTTTTGAGAAATTTGTGGGAAATTAATAAATAACGCTAGAGAAGAAACAGGTAAAAGAGGAACTGTTAGATGGAAAGGAAAAATGGAAATAGACTGTTGGGTAGCTGACAGTTTGAAAGGGGCATTTTGACAATGGAAGGGGCTTAATGGTACTTACTCAAGGATCAGTTCTGGGGTGAGTTGTTTCAAAATTTTCTTTCATGATCATGACGTATAAGTAAGTGGTATGATGACTCAAACAAGGAAGCATTGTCAATACAAAACAAAATTAAGTCACTGCAGATTAAAATTGGAATGGTCTGAGGACAGGAGTAATGGAAAGAAGAACTTGGACTAAAACACTGTTTACATGAGGATCTAATTGCAAGTGGTTTTGCCAGAAATTTAGGAAATTACTAGTGAAAAATAACTGAAGAAAAGGATCTATCTTGGCTATGAGGCACAGATTTACTAGAAAAACAGAATATCTTCTTCTCTTGGACCACAATTTCTCTGAGGATAAATGTAGAAGTATAGCACACACTCCCACTGCATGTGATGCAATTTCAGATATTCAGCTGAATAGACCCCCAGCCTGTGACAAGAATGAAGGCAAAATCAGGATGAATTTTTGAGGTATTTTCTGTGGACATAGAGAACCAGGTGTGTCATTATTTGGCATTGGTAACCAGTGAAATTCTGTACTGCCATTAAATAAAAGGAAGATCAAGTGGAGAGTAGCTACTAGGAAACAAGATTATGGTTGGTGTAATAGCAGAGTTCAGAACCTAAAGTTGCAGGTCTTGGCCAAACCCTATTCCTTGGGCTGAATTTGCAGCCTTTGTTAGTCTGTCTCTATTGGAAGCAAAGCGACAGTTCTGAACTAGAAGCAAAAATCTTGTGTTGTGATTTTGCTTCGCTGCTTTTTTTCAGGGTTTTGGGATTTTTGGGGTTGGGGTTTTTCTGTCTCAGTTGAGCACAGATATCCTAACAGACTTTTTCAGAAAAGCTTTGTATTTATATTTGCACGTTCATGCAGAACCAAGAATACAGACATAGAATATATATTAACAAAATAACTCTGTTTGCATGGTTTGTGTTTCATATCACTGTAAAGGGTGCATTGTACCATTTTACACTCAAGGGAAGAACCATTAACTTCCAAATAGCTCACTGCTGCATTTTTACTGGTTTATACTTCAGGTTTTTTGCATTCAATCAAAGTAACAGTTTGTTAAATCTGTTATCCTGTCCTCCATAGTAGCCATGGGCAGATAATTCATGCAACAGTTTAAACTTTATTCCTTAATAAGGAGCTGCTTGATACCATGCTGATGCATAAAGTTCCTACCTCCCCTCTGGTAGGTAGAAGTTAGATTACAACCTGAAAACTTAGATCCCAGATAATAGTCATTCTTTGAATATTTTTAACACAAGCTATATTACTGTCATCGTACACTAAACATCACTGTTAACTGGCAATACTCATCTAGAAACATGGACTATATATGACTTGTGAAAACTGATCAAGTCTGTCTACTCTCTTATTTTTCCTGAGGCACAAGTGAGGAGGGAGCTGCCAGCCACCTGAAGAGCACTATGCCCAGTCTTCTTTTCCATCAGCCCAGCACATGCTGGTCAGAGAAAAATGAGACAATGTCAGTGAAAGTCTTCTGTGAAAGCAAACAGCAGGGACTGGGATAAATCAGTGATTCTGGAGGTGGCATTGAAAAACAGCCAAAGCTTTATTTGATAGATACGGACAAACATATGCTGCATGGAAAATCAGCAACATTTCCATTGCTTCAGGGAAGCACCACTTCCTGCAAGTATACCCAACCTCATTGATTTGGGCATGTTCAGTAAGCCCAGTTCCACAAGGACTAATCAAACTTAAGTGCAAATCCTCCAGTCCATTAGGTGCTGGACACGTGACTATGGAAAGCACTGTGACACATGACCCAAGTGCTTTCATAGGAAGCTGTGCAGCCAGCTGTATCAGAACAACTGTGCACCACCAACATAAATAAATAATGGCAAAAATAAAGATTGTCCACATATTAAAGTACCAATCTAAAATTCAGTTTTGCTCTACATAAGATTCTGTCTGTGGTCCAAGGCAAATCATCTAGTGTTGCCACAGTGCCAATTCTGTTCAGTCAATTAGTGGCATAATACTTTTCTGCATTAGAAGCCATTTTCTGCATTTTGTAAGGATCAATACATTAAGGATTCTTAAATATTCAGATCAAATGTTATTGGATGATCGACCAAGTTAGCAAGAAACGTTGCTCTTTTTTTTCTGCTCCTTTTATTAATGCCATGAAGTTCACTGCCTCAGATCTTGAGGGAGTGATGCCACATTTGTCTAAAAAGGATTTTCTGCTATCAGTTTAAAACTGAAAGGCTGTGATTTTATCATGAACCCTTTGTTCTTGAGTTCTGAGAGAGTTAAATCGGTGCACCTCCTTGACCTTCTTTAAACCATTAATAATTTATACACCTCTTTCATTTCACCTCTTATTCATCTCTGTTGTTACGTAAATACCCTAATCTTTTTAATCTCTGCATGTATGGAACTCTATCCATGCCTCTGATCCTTCTCATTACTATTCTCTATCTCCTGTTTCATTTCTGGCCTAAGTGAAATTAAGTGACCAAACTGAAGGAATAGTCCAAATGGAAGGTTACTATTGTTTCATGTAAGATGTCTATAATACATTTGATTTGTTTCAGGATAGTTTCTTTTTTTTTTCTCCTGGGTATGTAGGTGTTTTCAACAGGAAGGCCACAGTAAGAGTATAGTTTTTTCTCTGAATATAGCTGCTGATCAGTTAGGATTTCTCAGGCTGAACAAGCGGGTCTAATAATTTTTTTCCCCACTGTCTGCTAATCTTTTCTTATTTTATCAGCTACTGTTGGACTACAGGCTTCCAAACAGTAGTTCTCTGCATTCTGCACCGTGGTGTTCTCTGCATTTTGCTCTTACTAACTTATTCTGTCTCTCCCATGTCAACACAACTTTTTCCTGATTTGCTCCAAAATCCTGGGGTTTTTTCAATTTTATTTGTTACACAAATATTTAGGATCCCATCATATCTTGTATTGCTGCCTTATGCCATTGTTTTGCATGAATCCAAACCTGACCATCTGGGCACAACAAGACCTTCACTCACCCATTTCACCGTTCTGTGTTTAGCTTTGCATTCCCTTATCTGCTCCCGTAGACTCTCTTGTTTATCTGTTAGGATCTTTTCCTGTCTGCCTTCCTTTCTGTTTTGCATTAAATCAACAGTCTCCTGCCTGTCTGTACAGCACACCAACTGTGCTGTACCATCATTTTGTGCTACCCATGAAGAAGGTGCCCTTGTGCTCCAAGTCCTGTTGATGCCAATTTAGTTAAATCCAGCTGTAGCACAGTGTGGACTGTTGCGTGAGTACAGTAATCTCAGGCCAAACACATACTTTCAAAACACCCCTGGGGTGTTTTGCTCCCTAGGCAGAGCTCTTGCCTGCATGTCCTTCATCAGGCACTTCTCAGAAATGTGTGTCTTGTATTATGGGTGACTGTTACCAGAAGTCAAATCCATTCTCACCTCCTGCCAGAACTGAGATTAGTAAAGACTGTATCACATATTGTCTTTGAATTCATCATCCAGTAATATACATGCCCTAAATTAGATATTCATGTCTGCCAAGCAGGCAGCTTTCTGAACAGACCTAGTGATGTCTCTCATTTCATATATGAACTGTTGTCCATTTCATGCCAACTCCTATGATTATGACTCAATTCTCTATTAAAAAATGTCCCCACCACACAGTACACCCATCATGTCATGTAAGAAATAGCTTCATGTGGTCCTCACAATCTGGTCAATGCCAAAGTATAAACTCTTTTATTCCTTAATCCCCATTTAGGGTATAGAATTATGTTGAGAGAGAGAGCACATCCATTTCTCAAGAAGCAAATAGAACAGTACAGTCCATTGCTGGAATCCATCTCAGAGAAGTGTGCATTGTGTTCAGGAAAGCCAGTTCAGTGTCAGCTACTAACAGTGACTCTTGCTCCATGCTACATAGTTCTGCAGTCTATACAACATTCAACTTGGAATGCAGTTTTTGTGATGGGATGCTCACAGTGCTGGCACATTCAGGTGAGCTGATGGAAACCTTTATTTGCAAACTACTTGGTCCACAACTCCTTCTTGAAGCAAATTTTTTGTGTCTCTTGATGCTAACAACTTCTGCAAGCTAATACATTTAGGAACCACAGCATCCTTGCCTTTCAGCAGAACAAATACTTTGGGCAAATACCTTGGCTATACTACTTTTATTCTTCAAATGTTTGTTCTTGGACACACAACTCTTCTTACATTGGACTGCTACATATCAAAACCTGTATCAAAGGCTATTTCTAAGAGCATGCAGCATCTAGGAAGACAGTTATTCATCCTTATTGCCCTCCCTCACACTCATCAATCTTACATATTCCTAATAGCATCTCAAAGCCTGAAAATTATTTCCTAGAAACCTACAGAGCTCAGTTCTTCTCACCTTCTCCTTGACCAGGTTTTCATTGGTGTACCTTCCACAGTATTCACTCATAATTTGTTGTGCCTTCACATTATGTGTTGCTTGTTCCTTGATGCCTCATTCACCTTCAAGAATGTCATCAGTCCTGGTCTTAAGATTTTTCTTGTACATGTTTCAATTAACATTAGAATTCCTTTGAAGGCAGACAGATACTTAAAGCTACTTGCAGTCAGCCCAATGCTAACAGTAAAGGTAGTTGCCTTGCCTTATTATATCAAAACATGTACTTCATTCCACCTAAAATGGTATTTTTAGGATAAAACAGATCCTATACCCACAGTCTTTGGATAAGGCTAATGACTTATTTTTAGTGTTACTTCAGTACAGGTTCTGATATTATCTGAATATTACCTCCCTCATTTCTTGTGGAACTACATTACCACTATAGTCTGCTGTAAATACTTATTGTACACAGTGTGGTAGTTGGTTTGCCAATTCCTTTCTATGGAGAGCTTAAAAACATTTCATTGTCTCATACAGTAAACATGGGAATATACTTCTAAAACAACCCTGCACTGTAGGTGTCCTTTTCCTTGAAATATATTTGCATGCTGCCAGACAATTTTCATTTCTCTTTTCCATCAGGGACTTCATTGCTGTTCAACAGTGCAAAGTACAGTCCCATTTGGACTACTGGAAATTCTAAAAAATAACTTGTCATTGGAGGAGGGTGGATTTTCATGGACAATAAGTACTCACTTCACTGACTTCAGGAATGTTTTACTACCTTTGATCACTTTGTAGGCATTCTTCCTAAATCTAACCACTTTTCAGGCTCAGCTGGAATTATAAGGCAGCTGGAATGTAATTGGCTGCCAGTCTAATAACAGATCTTCAAACATTATTTGGCATGAATACAGATATACATTAGTTTGGGGATCATGTACACATGGCAATCACTTCAATAGGCTCCTTTCATTACCCATACTGCTGCTGACCACTATGATGTTAGTTTCAGCTTCAGGATAAGAAGTATTTCTAGTCCTTATGCCTGTCCACAGAGTGGGCACTTGTTTTGTTTATTTTTCATGCTGCTTTCTGATGTCTGCCCTAAACCACACTATCAGCCTCAATGTCTCCTAGTTCATCACTTTCTTTACTGTGAGCCAGTTGATTGGTTTGGGCTTTTTTCCTAGTTGCCACTATAACTTTGATACTTTCCCAGGAGACTGCCATGGTTGTGGTTAGTGAAAGTAGCTCTGCTGCACAGGATGTATGTTCCCTGACAGTCTTTCTCATAAGAAACTCGTCTGCCATATACAAATATGTCATTAGCAAGGAATCTTTAATGTTTCCAGAGTTTCTGGAGCTACAAGACTTCTCAGGTCCTGTTATAATTTCCTCTTCCACTTGGCTTTGAGTAGAAAATAACAAGATGCACAACAGCCTCTTATCCATGATCTCCTTCTGTGGGGTCACACTACTCAATAAGCACTTTTATCAGTCTTCCCAGTGTTTCAGACACAACAGCATCTTATTTGCCTCTTTTTCCATCTTTTCCCTGAAAGACAGCAGAGAAAACCTTTACAGTCATTTTCTCATCTTTATTCCTTTGTGCACGTGCTCAATTGCATTTTTAACCGCTTCCTAGTTTGTGTAGGTAATTTTGTCTGGAAAGTCACCGTTAAATTTTTTTAAGTCTCCCCTGACCACCTGTTTATTTCTAGTTTTGTTTTCCATTTAATAATATTTGAAGGGGAAGGTGTGTCTCTCTGCAATTATTGCTGCTGACACATTTCTGCACCATGTACTGGACAACAGTACCAGAGGACTCCATGTTTATAACACCAACCTGGCTTTTTAACAAGTTATTTACACAGATGCTGAGGCTGCAATTAACAGCAAAGCCACATGCATGCAGATTAGCTTATGTGTGGTCTTTGAGAGCTCCCTGCAACCCATGTTCTTTCCCCTGGTTTCACACAGATTACTGCACTCCGTTATCTTTATTTACTTTCCCAGCCTAAGGAATTGTATGTGGTTTAACAGCAGCTAGAGAAGTCAGATGCTGAGCACTTATCAGTAGTGGTGGCAGCTGTTAGTCCAATAAATCTGTCTTTTCCAGCTTGGTTGGAAAATACCTTATATTTACATACTCACTTAAGCAAGACTGAAACTATGTTAAACAGAATTCCTTTCAAACAAGCCAATTTTAATTACTAGCTCTCACAACTTTATTTACTTCCTAGGAAACTAAATTTTGGAAACTTTGTGCTCATGTTGCATGTATAATACAAAAATAAACAGATAAAATAAGCAGATTTGAGAACTGATAAGCTTTACTTGAATCCATCACTGTCTTTTTAGATCTTATCTCACTTGAACTGCGTCAACCATCAGGGACATCCAAAAAGACTGTGCCTGATAAAGCAGTATATTATGCTGATGGAAGAACCTTTAGCATACTGAAATTTATTCTTTGATCATAGACTATGATGGTATCACCAAGAAATGGATAAAAGGCACATTTAAAATTACTTTAGGTTAAATATTTATACATTACTATTTCTAAATTGAAATGCGTATAGAGATGTTCTAAAACATATACTTACTAAAAATAAACTCTAAGATCTTCCTCTAGTGTTTGACTCAAGCAGCTAAACATAGCAAAATATATCACAATATTTTAATAGAGCATTAAAACATGACCATGTAAATGCATTCTCTACTGTGCAGGACTCTTAAGTTATTAATCTAGAAATGTCCCCTAATAATTCAGGCCAGTCTGAAATAATATGGCATTTTAGACCTTGTGCTTAAATCACTGTGTTACTCACTGTAAGCCAGAAATTAAAGATTCATTTCACATTAAAAAATTAAACAAACAGCTATAAATGTATGCTACAGCACCAATTACAAAAAGAAGACTATATTGCCTTTTGAGAAAATGCAGCTGTTTTTCATTCATCCAAATATGTTCAATCTTACTTAAAAATTAGTATGTATGTAAGGGCATGTTGTATTTTTCCAGGAGAATAGACATAGCATGTTTCCTTACTTCACACTGCAGAAGTGGCCACATCTGCTCACCTCAGAAAGCATACAGATGTTCAAGCACTGTATCAAGGTATATATTTCAAGGAGAAAATTTAACTGCCTGGGTGTCACACTTTATTCCAGCATAGCTGAAGCAGGAGGATGAGAATTTTTAAAAATTTTCTCAGTTAATTGATTGATGAATAACACCTTCCAAGAGCAGACCTTTATTCATCTCATTTCGTATACCATTATCTGAAATTCACTTGGATTACCTCAGGTCATAAAAAAATTATAAGTAAGGACACACTGAAGTGTGCACTGCACACTGCATACTTGCAATTTCTATTTTCCAGCATTTTTCTGGGATTTTAATTTACTGGAGATCCATGACCAGACTGCCTATTTGTACAAAACTGCTTTTAGAGCTTGAATCATGAAGTATTAGAAGTATTTCCCTGCAGTGTTTCTGTGAAGGGCAGTAACAACCTGGTACTATTTCCCTCTCTCAGGAGAGAGAAACTTTTTACAGCTCTCCAACATAAACAAAAGTGAAAGCTTCTCAGTTCCAACAGTAAAAATTTTATAAATATAGATATTGATACAAATATTTTCATTCTTTCTGCCAGATTAGCTTTCCTACCCAAGAGCTTATACAATTCAAGAGGTGTTTGCTAAAATGATAGCTATATAGGTATAAACATCTTAGCAATAAAAGAGCACCAGCATGAAGTCTGAAACATGGAATCTATACATATCATAGCTTATTGTAGATCTATCCAATTTTATCACTGCTGAATGGTTTTAAAATGTTGAATTCCTTTCATTTGTGCAATTCCAGCAAGCATATACATGTCAACTCTTTCAGTTATAGATACCTAATACCAAGCAGCCAAATTGCCTAAATAGTAAAAAGGACATTTAAGAGATTTGGGCTTTGAGATAGCAAGAGTCAATTAGAAACATAATGAAAACATAAAGCTTTGGAACACTGTTCAAAATATATCTTCTTAAAGGATGATCTACCATGCACCATATTCAGCAGCTGCATAGCTTGCAGTACACCTTGTTTGAACTGGGCAGAGCCCTGCCCAGAACAGATGTGTTTTTCACAGGGACACACATGTCCTACACTGGGTAGGCATGACACACACTGACTACACTTAGCCCTTCACTAGGCAACCAATGGCAGACAGAGACACACAGCTTGAATGAGCAAACATTCAACCTGTGAATTACTAGAGGAAAAAAAATAAATTCTCAGGGTTGTTTGTTTATCATAATCCTAAAATGTGTTCTGTTCATACAGATTTTTATTTAAAAAGGAACAGTTGCTCTTCAAAAATAAATAAATGTTTTGCAACAGAACTCCATCGTCATACTGATCACAATGCTTTCTTTTGTCATGAGAGCAAAGGAGTATGAGCAGTTTTAAGCAGGCCATATCAGGTAAATACTATCAACATCCATATACATTCAGACAGACAATTTTTTTTTCTTACTGATTTTGGTGTCCATCAGTGTTGCAGCATACACCACAGTTAAAACAGCAATAAAATACAGAGCATCACTATACAATTTCAGAAGGCTTTAAGGCCCTACCATACAGAGTAACATCACTTCAGAAGGCTGCAAGTGTCCACCCTTCTTGTTCTTTGGCACAACCTTTTATACCTCTCATGTTCATACATTGCACCTGTGTGCCCTCTGTTCCCTTTGGTGGTTGGTCAGTGCACCTGGGCACTCCATGTCTCATTGCTTTCAATGCTGTTCACCTGCTTTTCACAGTTGTAGCCCATTAGAGATGAGGTTCAGCCACAGCCCCACTCCCAATTACCACAAACTGTGTGCCTACACATTAGCTCTATGGATAGACCTTCTCTTTTGTCTTCTGGAGTGTCCATAACACTATAGGGAAATTGATTTCTAAATTATAAACTAGGAAGGAACTTTTGTAATAAAGAGTGGGTTTTAAAACCTCAGGTTTTTGGAAGTCAGTTTTTAACATTAATGTGAACTGTCATGGCAAGGGGTTTGCTTGGCACAGCTAGAGCAAAGAGAACAAGCAAAGCACAGAACAATAACATTACAGAAGAGGACAGTATTGAACAGAAGAGATAAAATGGAATGCCAAGAAAAACATGATGTGAGGAATCAGAAGGTTTAAGAAACTATGAACTTCAAAATTACTGCTTTACTTATAGCTTGGTGAGAGAATAAATTGTCAGCTAACTGATAACATCTCAACAACTGTGTAGAAATAGCCTAAATCTCAGACTCAAGCTGAATTAGTCACTTTTTCACAGCACTTCCCTGCAAAAGCTTACTCAAGGGTCAGCTCTACAGCAACATGACTAGTGCATCTAGCAGAGAAACCCCATGTATTTTTGAGAGCACGTAAGCTTTCTTCAGGGATGTGCTGCAGGATACTGGGACTGATTTGCCCTCAGAATGCATCTTATCATGGAGGTCAGCAAAATGAACTCATCTTCTGAGGCCCACTCAATCCTACTGCAGCTTGTAATAGAGACATACAATTTCAAGGTTTCAAAGTATTCTGGGGCCATGAAGTTCACATGAAATGTGCAGGTACAGCCAGAAGCTTTTAACAGCTGTAATATCTTTGTATCTACCTGCTAAGTTACATAAAGTATCTAATGAGAAGGTCACATGGCCAAATATGGCTCTACTTGCTCTGATAACTGCTACCCACGCATTTATCCTATCTTAGCTTGTTGCTTTTCTTCATGGTCTGTAGTTGTGTCAGGGAAGGTTAAGGTTGGATATTAGGAAAAGGTTTCTCACCCAGGGGGTGGTTGGGCACTGGAACAGGCTCTCCAGGAAAGTGGTCACAGCACCAGCCTGACAGAGTAGTCAACAAGCATTTGGACATCACTCTCAGGCACATGATGTGACTCTTAGGGATGGTGCTATATTGGGCCAGGAGTAGGACTTGATGATCCTTCTGGGTCCCTTCCAACTCAACTCATTCTGTGATTAAGGATGAGTTTTACAAAGAATTCCAAGGCCTTATTATGAGGATCCTATTAAATACTCAAAACCTTGCATTCAAAACTGTTCGGAAAATTGACTGTTTTGTGGCACAGGTTTGTTATTGTCCAAGGTTTTGGGGTATTTGAGTTTGTTGTAATTAATAGCAAATAAAAAAAAAAAAACAAAACCAAACAACAACAACAAAAAAAAAGGCAACACAAAACCATTAGGTTACACAATCTCCAAAACGTTCCTTCCATGTATTAAACATGTGAGATTATTTTAAATCATCTAGTCCGTAGCTCTGGCCCCTATTATTTTCATTTCTTCTGTTTTCTTCTTTGGAGTTGGGAAGGTAGTTAGACATGAGCTGTTGCCCATTTTAATCACATCTTCCCTTCAGAATCAACCAACACAGTCAGCACTATTGGCAAAGAATAGTGCTTAACATTTCAAGAGGCAGCAAGCTTACTTGCAAACCCTCATCAATCTCATTTCTGTTTCATTATTTTTCTGGAAAAAATACTTTTATGTCACCACTATATCCTTGCAACAATTATTATCTTTAGCTGTCTTTACTTATTTCTGTAAACTAATGCTTTTTATTAATAAATAAAAGTGGGATTGAATAAAAAATGCTGGCAAAGCTAGCAAAAAAAAAAAAAAGTCTTTGAAGAAAAATATTCTGGTGATCATTATCCTTAGACACCATATTAAAGTCTTTCTCTTTTATTCATCTTAACACTGTAGACAAGTGGTAACTGCTTCCAGAGAGCAGTGGAATGAAGGTGCCACAATATTAGCAGTATCACAGCAAGTAGCAGACAGGCTCTGGTGTGACAGAATAATAATAGAAAATACATCCATTTCAGGGACGAAAGATACTAATTTGTAGTCAACTCCACTCAGAGAGATGCTGAAAACAATTCCTTAAACTGGCTTCCTAAGAAAGATGGTAGGTTATTAGTGCCTCTTTCTCAAGAGGCACAAACAAGTCCATTACATAGAAGAATGACAAATGTTGTTTTTGAAGAAGGGCAGTTAACTATCTCTTCCAATACTAAAATCACTTGGCTCTTCATCTCACCTGCATCTCACAGCACTTTGTGAAAGCTGCATTTTATAGTCCCTTTCAGCAAGGGAATTAAAAACCAAAGCTTTTATCAAAGTGGGGATGCCTCTGAGGAACCACAAAAGAGGAAAAAGCATGCCCAAAGTGTTTCTCTTCCTGACAAGAAGATTCATTTCCTTGTCCTCATCCTTCCAAGCTCACACCTGGAGTAGGTTCCATACTAGAGTAATAGAGAGAAGGGTAAAGGCAAGCAGACTGACTGAAAGGAAGCAGTGAGGAGACAATAAGGATCTGTAAAACCTTGAAGAAAATATAGTCTGATAGAACAGCATGTGGAAAGTTTGTGCAGTTGAGAGGGCCTAGATCCAGAGGCAAAGACAGCTCATTAACATTTAGCTGACCTGTCAGCCACCTGTGGAAGAAAACCACAGATATGACAACTCTACACTGCACTACATTGTTAGCTCTAGTGGGGAAAGGGCACCACAATGAGTAACATTCCATCACAATCTAGGAGACAAAATAAAGTCAAAATAAACTGAAGCTATTGGGGAATTTAGTAGGCAGCAGGTAATTCCCAACCCTGCAGACTGGGGTTTTCTTTTCCTACATCTGCTAAATGAGTAAAGGTGCTGCTACTGGGCTCCCAGCAAGAGGAAGATAGTTGTGATCCACCTGTTTACATCCAGAAGTGTATTTCTTTCCCTTATGTCATTACTCTTCTACAGAGGTCAAGGAATGCAAGAAAAACTCTCTCCTGAGCAATTCACTAGAGCAGAATACAGAGCTCCTCTTCTAAAAATCTTTTAAGGAATGCCTTTGCTAGCAGAGTCTATAATCTACCATATGGAGGTCACAGTAGACACTGCATTGGCTCCATTTCAGCAATTATCTGGAAAACACTTTTTCAGCCACTAAATCAAGTTTGAAAAAAGCCAAATAATTCTCAGTAGTATGCCTCTGCACTCCTCAGTGTTTAGGCCTTATGGAAACAGTGATTGCATGTGCCACCCCAAAAACCTACTCACTCTTAGACAGCTCTTCACCATCCCTAGAGTCAGACTTCACACTTAAAATTCATCCCTCTGGATTTAGTCAGGATTTTAATATGAAACAGTGCCTCAGCTTTGCTTATTTGGTTCAGAATTCCTGTGAACCATAAATTACAGGGTTTGAGACAGAGCTATTCATGAATGTTTATCTGTATCATCTGATTCCAAGTTTGACCACAGATTTCCTTACTGCTGCTATGATATATTTCATGGGAATCCTTTTAATACAATTTAATTTGTTAGCTACCACTTCCTTCATACCAAGGGGAAAAAAGTGAAAAAGATTAAAAAACTGGTATGTGCCCTAGCAGTGCAATTTTCAGCTAATCCCTCTGTTTAAATGAACAACAAGGACAAAAACATTTATTTCTGAGACCTTTAATTCCAGCCACCCTTGAGCCTTCCAAAATAAATTGCACACTAGAAATAAAGCAAAATACAGTAGATCAGTTCAACTTTCCTATAGTAGAGCTCTATTCTATGCAATACTCCTGCCTGTTTAGTAATATGGGAAAGACTGCAATTTGCTGTTGTTCCAGTCACAAGGAACACAAATCCCTGCTGAGAACTGCAAGTCTGTTAAAAATCTCTTACAGAGATACATGCCCTTTAGAGAAATGGTGTGCAAGAGGCTTGAAGGGTTTAGTTACTACTCAGCCATGTAGAACATAGCACATAACTTTGAAAACAGTTGTCTTTTCACAAGACATTAATTCTATCACCTTGTATTAATTCTATCACTACATATTTAACTCTACCTGGCCAGGCTCCCCTATGTCTTAAGCCTGTACAAGTATTTGCACTTATTCTGTTTTGAAATAAAGAGCACATAAGGTGGCCATCCAACATGGATGGGACATATAACATCTTCTTTCTAATAGCACATGGTCTTTTCCATCAAAGAATTGTTTCAGATCTCCAAATTCTTAAATATTGGTAAACTACCACCTAGACAATTCTATTAAAATGTATAGCCAAAAAAACTTACTACAAGACAAAAATTTTTGTCCTAGAAAATTGTAGATTTGATCTGGAAGAAGTATAAATCCTGCTGTTAAAAATAATCTCCCCAGAACCAACATAAACATCCAAATAAACTTCTGTTTCATTTTAGTATTGTTTGATTGCTGTTGTCACCATGAGACATAGTCATGGGCCATGAAGTCACATCATCTTAACTATTGAAAAGTTTATATTTACTACATAATTGAGTTTACTTGTGCATTGTCAAAGGTAATTTTTAAAGGCTTCAGGGCAGAAAACTGAACAGTTGATGGTATGAAAAATGAGATAAATGTCTAGTGTCTGCCCATAATACAGTAAAATACAGTGGCATTCTTCCACAGTTAACAATATTATGAAAAAACTAAACCATATCTGCCATAGAATTATGCTTTGTCTCCCATATCATCACTTTTCTTATTTGAACACTTCTATTGCCTTGTATAAATACACCATCTCTACATCTTCATTTTTCTAAGGAGAATATACTGGGGGTTTTTGCCTCCCCACCAAACCCAAACTGTCTTTAATTTGGTAGAGTTAAGATTCCTGTGCAAAAAAAAAAAGGAAAAAAGTAAAGCCTCTGCATTTTTTACTGAAGTTAGTTTGACATGGCTATAGAACTGGGAGAAAACCATATCTTTAAATTGCATGTGCTATCATACTGTGACATTATATTACCAGGTGGTGATAAAACATGACTCTATGGGAAATGATGGTACACCTTCACCAACACAGAATATGTTAGGTGCTTTGGAACAGTGTCACTTGCTGTTTTGAGAAAGAAAAATTCTAATTTATCAGGAAACTTCCAGGGTGGCTGCATCCAGCACTGAAGAAAATTACTTGAAAATAGTTTCAACTTCACTGCCCAGAGCATACATTAAATGCATTATCTGTATTGAGCTCTGCTGCAGCTCTAAATTTAGTGAAATGTGGTTTTCACTGAGGCTAATGAAACTGGTAATCCCTATGGAGAGTGAAATTTCAGCATTTTCCTTATTCAGTGGCTTCTCATTTTCCAACCAGACCACCTCAGGCTATGATTTATCAGAGCTCAGATGCTAGGTTTGAGGGCCTTTTTAAACATGTGGATAGGAAACCTTTTTGGAAAACTTGGTTCCCAAGGAAGAAACGATGATACTATTGCACTATTGTAAACTCAATTGGTACCTAGTCACTAAAACTGTCTTCTTTTGACCAAGACCTAAAATACAAGTGTAATTAGCAGAAGAATTTCAAAAGATTATTGGGGTGTTGGTTTTCAGTTGTGGTTTTGCGGGTATTTTTCCCCACAAGGGGAAATGTCTGTACTCCTATTTCAGTGATCCCTAAAATTGGAGTGATACAGACCATCCATGGCCAATTGGCATAAGGTCAGCAGGAGCAAACCTAGTCGACCACAAAATTTCAGAGAAGTCTAACTTAGCCATGTGAGTGGGATTGTTTTGTCCTGTGGCCAGGGTGGTTTCCATCCAAGATTAGGAGCTCTGATGTGGAATTTACTCTATCATCACGTTAGTGTTTGTACACAGATTCAAAGATCAAAAAGCCCCATGTGATGCTTAGTAAAAAGTCAGGACTTACCTCTAGATTTAGACATCTAAAAATCAGGTTCTACATGTGAGCTAGATGTTCTCACTCCCACTGTAGCCAGTGGAGAACTGATCAATGTAGTTGGTAGAATCCAAAAGCAATTCAGCTCAAAAGTCTCTTCTGAATTTGGCAGCTTATAAGGCCAGCATAGTTAAAAGAACTGTTTCTGTGGCCAATTTTATACAAATGATGGATGCATCTGTCCACCCACTTCATTACTTTCAACTACTCAACCCAAATGACCAGGGATGCATGCTGTTATGGTGTAACCTCAGTCAGCAACTTAGTCACATGTTCATTCCCCCCTGGTGGGATGGGGGAGAAAATCAGAAGAAAGAGAGTGAGAAAATGTATGAGTTGAGATAAAGACAGATCAATAAGGTAAAGCAAAGACACACATACATGCAAGGAAAGCAAAACAAACAATTAATTCACTGCTTCCCATGGACAGGCAGGTGCTACAAGTCTCCCCAGGAGAGCAGGGCTAGATTACATCTAATGGTAACTTGGGAAGACAAACACCATCACTCCAAATGTTTCCCCCTTCCTTCTTCCCTTCTTTATATGCTGAGCGTGACTCCATATGGTTTGAAAAATGCCTTTGGTCAGTGGGGGCAGCTGTTCCAGCTGCATCTTCCCAACCCCTTGTGTACCCCCAGCCCTCTCACTGGCAGGGCAGTATGAGAGGCAAAAAAGGCCTTGACTCAGGGCACAAGCCCTTCTCAGCAATAACAAAAACATCTATTATCAATTCTGTTTTCATGGGGAATCCAAAGCAGAGCCCACAAGAGCCACTGTGAAGATGATTATCTCTACCCCAGCTCAAACCAGCCCACATGCATAGCAAGATCAATCATACAGTTTGTCACAAGGCAGAAATTCACATCTCTACATACCATAAACACTACTCTACTTCAACGGTATCATCACTATCCATATTTTTACTCATCTCTGTGTCTTTGCTTCAAAGGTCCACTGTAAAGCAAACAAAGGAAAAGCATAGCAGTTCAGATTTGGTTTAAAAACATAGCTCAAATGGTCTAATTTCCTACCAGCATTAAGTTCTTACAGAGAAATATATAATGCCATAATCTACGCAAAGCACCTAAAATTACCTAAATGCCTGATCTGCCTGCTGAAAATATACTGATCCTATACATTCCCTATGCAGCCCTTGCTGACTGACACTCATGAAATCCAGTATGGAATTTAAATTGCCCCCTACACAGACTTCTCCATCTCTGTTCAACAATTGCACCTCAGCATTGCAGCAAGGTTCAAGCATCCTCTCAAGCATGACATTTAACTGAAAATGGTTCACCCCTCAGGGAAAGTCTGGATAAAGATGCTAAAGATATCCCCTGCAGATCAGCTTAAAAGCTTTTTAGCTTGGCTAATAGATGGAAGTCTCATTGTATTAGTATCAGCTAATTGATTTTGGGGAACAAAACCCTCTTGCTGTAGGTTTAGCCTGCCTTACAACTGCCCTATAGTTTGCTGGTAAAGTCAGAGAAGAGTCTTACCAGATGCAGCAGAGACTGGAAATTGGATGTTTTCCAACAGAGCAATTGGTATAGACACTATCTGGATTATGCAGTCCCTTATTAAGTAGTGTCAAGGATTAGCCAGAACTAAAAACACTTGTGGGATTAGGGATTTATTTATATGAAGACAATCAGGAAAGTGAATTAACTAAAAATGTTACTTTAAAGAGAAGCTGTAAAACTACATTAATTCCTAATGTGGATGTTCTCCTTTAGAAACTACATTTGAATGATCTAACTTCACTGATGAAGTAAATTAAATTAAATTAGGACCACTTGAATTCTGGATAAGAAGGTCCTTAGGGGTTTTAATGACGTTTAACTGATCTATTTCTAAGTCACATCTTTAGTTGACTCACATTAATTTTCACGAATTGGTCCATGTAGATAAGTCTCAAGTTCTGAAATGAGGAAAGCCCATAAAAAGAAAAGTGACTGCTAAATTAATGGCAACAAAACATTCCTAAAAACAGTTGCAACACAGCTTGTTCATCTGCAAAGGCAATAGCAATCACAATGACTCTGGATCTGCATACCAAAGGACAAGATTTAGTAACAGGCTCTCAAATAAGTCTTCTTGAGACAATGCCCAACTGAGGCTTTTTCTGTATTTCTCAGATTGAAAACTGCTTGCTCTGCAAGTCCTAAAACAATATTTTAGATTTTAGGAAATTCTAAACATTTTGGAAGGCATTTAGGCCAAAGTTAAGATTTATAATTAAAGAGCTGGAAACTACTGGTGTGTCAAGAGAGTATCCTTTTTCTGTTTTTCATTCCAAGTTCAACTGCTGGAGGCAAAAGGAACAAAAAACTCCCTCATAACTCACTTTTTTTTTTTGCTTCTGTAATCTATGCAATCCATGGTTGAAAACTCATAACCAATCTATTTCT
Organism: Agelaius phoeniceus; assembly: GCF_051311805.1. Classification (NCBI taxonomy): domain Eukaryota; kingdom Metazoa; phylum Chordata; class Aves; order Passeriformes; family Icteridae; genus Agelaius; species Agelaius phoeniceus. The sequence continues at coordinate 42,222,486 of NC_135265.1, forward strand.
TGTATTGTATCAGAAAGCCAATGGGACAAATTGTATTACTGACCTTTCTGCTTTTTGTTCAGTATCCTATATCCAGAGTAGAAGGAACTACGTAGCTCCATTATATTACTGATATTTGAGTCAAATTGTGCAACAATTCTTTTGTTGTAAATTCAGCTAATTAATCATTGTCATCCTTCTATTGTGCATCTAGAATTCCTTCTGTGATTTTTCTGCCTATGGAAAAATTTCTATTACATATTCAGGGTGTACATAAAACTTCATTCCCTTATATAAGATTTCTTTTTCCTCAAGAGAGCTAATATAAGTATATGCACTTAAATTTTAATACTGGGCATCATAAATAGTTTTTCCTTACACAGAGATAGTTTTTCAAATCCCTCTTGTGACATGTGCAGTAATGAGCATCTTAACACTTGTAGGTGGGTTGTAGTTATTGCAGTTCAGAGAGTATATCTATACTAAGGGGGAGAAAAAAAGGCTGGAACCAGGCTAAAATATGCTGAACCATTGGTTCAATTTCTCTTCTATTCACCACTGTTGGTTAGTAAAGGTAAAAGCACTCATATTATACCTCAAACAAAATCACTGATTTTCCTTGTGCAGAGAACAATCTGTGAAGGCCTAACTTTTGTAGCTGATAGCAAACACATTTAGATTAAAATGCAGGTCTTAAAATACCCTGCTCTTGAACACATGCACTTACAAGGATGTTATGTCTAATTTTGGCCTTTTGGAAGGGTAACTATTTTCAGAACCCATTTTATTGAAGTCTTAGGATACTTGCAGAAATAAAGTACTACATGTTGATACACTTGAAACCAAGTTTTGAAAAACAAGATTCATCTGGTGCTTTCTCCTCACTTAAAAGAATAAAAGAAAAATAGACTTTGTACCAAAAGCCAAAGACATTATATTATTTTCATTAATTATGGTCTAAAAACATTCAGAGCTGTTCAAGAAGCAGAAAACCTAAAAAGCTTATAGAAGAGCTTAGTTTGGCACCTTTAATTTTTTCTCTTATGGAATGAAGAACTTGAGAATTTTCATTACAAATTCCTGATGTTTTGCCCATTACATCATGATTTTCAATAGAAAGGAAACATAACCTGCTTATTTCAGAGCACTGAACAAACCAACAAAAGTCTTTTCAAACAAGAATGGAATGTGTCTCTGAACTTTCTGGAAAACACAAGGGGCTAAAACCAGAGTGGTTAAGAGGAGCAAAGTTTGCCAGTTTTAAAACTGAAGAGGAAGCCAGTTTAACCTTGACTTAGTCTTTGTGAAATCCTAGCATCCATGCAGACCTTTAAATGAAAAAAATAACCTTGTTTCTCAATTACTCTGGGGTGAGAGCAACTGCAGAAATTCTTTGGTTCTGGTATAAAATATCCTGATTTTATTTTCCATCAGAAAAGATAAATTGTTTCATTCTCGGGTTTTGAACTCATAATGGCTTAAGCATACAAGTAATCCTTCTGGTTTATGAAACACTGTATGTTTTTCAGGACTGTGATTGTTTGTTTGTTATGTGTAGTCACTTTTTCATGACAAATATAACAAGTAAAATTGCAAAAGCCTGCTTAGTTCAGCAAAAAACACCCTGTTTTCTGCTTACTTAATGAGCTGGATCCACTCATGAGTGGTTGAACAAATAACAGTGGCTGTAAAAAAAAAAGTTGGACCTTGGGGCAGAAGTAAGGGAAAGTGGAAGAGGAAGCAGGAATAACAGAACCTGAAATCCTCCTTTCAGCAGTGTCAAACTTTTGGATGTGCTCAGAGATCTCATCTCTTTGCTGGTTTAAAGACCCAAGTATGACATATGAAAACAAGGAAACCTCTCTGCCCTTTTCGCTTCCCTTGCTGACCAGGGGTACAGTTCTGCTAAAAAGAGCTGCTTGGTCTTGTAAGGTTTAAGAAACACTTCTTTTTAATTTATGTTCAAGCATTTCTACTACCTCCACTGCATTGAACACAATCTAATAGGGAAAGACCTGCCTACTTAATAATAACTGCAATTCTTTCTCACGCTAGTCAAGAGTATTGAGTCTCTGGACAAGACATTTTTCAATGGTTTATCAAAAGCAAAGGTTTTCTTGCTGTAAAAATTAGAACAATTTCTTTACAGTTTCCATCCTCTCAAAAAAACAGCTTGTGCAGTTAAACTTGAGTCCTTTCCAAGTACCTTTTTGACTACACGTCACACTTCAAAATTTAAAACAGTTTTCCTTTATGAAAGTCAGCATCAAAAGCTCTTAATAAAAAATTGGTTTACAACTTTAACCATAAAATTGTTATTGGAAGCCTATGTTCTCAAGATGGAAAATATTTTGGTGGATAGAAACAGAAACTTATTTGTAAATAATCATCAAGATGTACTGGCAGACTTTGCTGGCATGCACAAAATGCAGTAAAGGAAAAAATGTTGCCCTTTTCTATCTATATTTAAATTAGACCTTTGTTCAAAAGCCCATTTCATATTGGATTTTTTTTGCTTAAACCAACACTGGAAGAGGTGAACTATTTAAAAAATAAAATCCCCCCAAATGAAAAAAGAGGATTATCCAATTTTATTTTCTGTCCAGTTTTGATGAAACCTCAATGATAAAAAACCCTCATATGCTATCCTACATAATACATTGATACATAAGCAGCATGTGCAAAAATCCTAAGAATACTTTGTTACAGTATTTTAAATAATAAACTTTAAAATAAACTTTTAATGCATATTAAAGATAACATATCAAAGTCATCAGCCTTACACTGTAAAATAATACAAGTACAGAGACCAAAAAAGTCCCACAGGACAGCCTTTCATGCTGTCTTCTGCTCTTTTCCTGGACTAGAAATACTCTCATGGCAGGTCCTTTTACAAAATTTACCGTGGACAGATAAAATACATGATATTTTCATTCTGAATGTTACATCTACAGACCCCAAATATACCAAGTTTTATTTAAGCAGCTAAATTATACTATTGATTGGAGAATGGAAAGCAGATGTTTGTGTGTGTGTGCATGTATAGGAAATGTAAGTGTAGGAGGGAAGGAAAGCAGAACCAAATGTGAATTCCTGCATACAAAAGATGGTGGTAGCAAGTGTGGGGTGTAACATATGTTGGAACACTGTTCTTAATTTTAACATGCCTTTGGATGGATAAATCCATGACAATTATACCACTAAGATTCTTGAGCCACTTTCCAGCAAGCATAGGAATGTGAGAACAGAATGGTAGGAAGCGACTACAATTAGAGGGAAGTCATGGATAAATCAGCAGATAATATGCAGGAGTACTGAGATGATTGATCAACAGAAAGTGAGAAGGAAAAATATTGTAACTAGAGACTCTCTAGAGTCTCCAGAGTCTGAGGTTTGCCGGCTGAGCTCTGCAGCAGTGGGTCTGTGGCTACAAGAGGGGTGCAGTATATGCTGGGTATAGTATGGAACCCATGGAGACTGAAGGAGAGTGCACATAAGGGGAAACAGCATTTTACTCTACTGCAGACACACTGTCAATTATCCTCCTTGGTTCCTCTTTTTAGAGTAATAGTTTATTCCCCTGTTGAAGGTAACAGAAGAGGCCAGGAACCTCTGGAAACTAGAGTTATACATACAAGGACTCACTGAGAGACAATTAGGAATACTTTTCAAAGGTTGTTAAAGATCTCCTGTCTCAGATTATTTCTAAAATAGAGATACAATATCTAACTAATCTACACAAGACACCAAGTTGATGGCAGCAAAGGTCTTTTCAATACATGGGGTACTATAATTGTTAAGTATTATTATCATTACTACTAAGAAGAAGAAAAGAGTAAAATATGGTACTGAACAAAGGGCAACACACTGCAATATTGTTACATCCTGTTTTAAAATAAATATATTTCTATCACTGGTAATAAAAATATACTATAAAGTGGAAACTTGCAAAAATAAATCTCAGACAAGTAATCTAAGGAAGGTGGGAGTAATATAAGAAATTGGTACTGGTTTGCTTGATAGTTTTTATGCTAAATGACATGGGGATTGGACTGAATACTCTAGACTGTAATATTTTCTGTTAAGTTTGATTTGTTCAAATCCATTACTCTTGTCAGAGTTTGGTCTTTTATCCATCTACTGGGGAGAGAAATCAAATATTATAAACACTCAAGGCAATGATGTAACTCCTGCATTGTATTTTTTTCACTTTGAAGCTACTGCAGGCCACTTAGATGTTGCAAATCCCTTTATTCCCTCCACAGGAGTCTGAACACACTGACCTTTCTTTGCCCTACACAACTTCCAGTGGAATCAAGAATATGCTGGTATGACACTAGGCAGGGAAGCTTGGATGTACATATCCAAGCTGACTTATCTAACCAATTTAGTGACTGACAAAAGCCCATCCCAAGGCAGGATGAGTCCCAGCACAGACTGTTAAAGCCAAAATCAAACAGCCTAAATGAAACCCCAAGCCCCTGTCTGGCTACACTGTGCTGGGTACCCACAAGAGCAGTTTTAAAGCCAGCTCAGATGTATCCTGAGGAGCTATAGCTACATTGTTAGACTGGAGTGTAGATGTATGATATGAGAGATGACTGCGGATATTCATCAGCTTTGGAAATTAAAAATTGCTCAGGATAAGAGCAGAAAGAGACAAAGACAAATTTGTAAAGGAAATAAGATTTTACTTTCTGGAAATTGCATTTGGACATAAAGTCTAATTAATGAAAATTCAGTAATTTTTTTAGCATCTAATCACATTTACTCATGGTGGTTAGAGGTTTCACCACTACTGGTTATCCAGTAAATTCCTAATCAATTAAATACATTATGTTTCCTCAGTTCCATCTGAAACTTTGGTGGGAAGATTTCTCACAAGAAACTGATCCAAAAGGCCTCTCACAGGAATGCAAAAATTCTGAAGATTTCTATCTTTAACTTTCTGGGCAACAAGCTTGCTCATTTGCATACTTTGCTCAGCAATTTTGACAACCAAAGGTAGCAAATGACAACTCAGATGGGAGCACTACTTCCTTATGGATTCATTTCTACCTCATTTTTGGTTTTATTTTGAGCAAAATATCTCCACAGATATTCTATAGATGAAGCTAAAATCCCTGGAAAAGAAAGTATACAAAAGTCAGATACAACTTATTTAAAGTTCATTAAGTACTTCAAACATTTTGGCATGTATGTAAGTCCCAACAATAGTTTTGGGAAGGGAGGGCAGCAGATCAGTTTCTTAAGAACTTTATCATTTCTGAGGGGAAATACCAGAAGTTTGTTGTATGAAATTAAGGGATGAAGGCAATAGCAGTTTCAAATCCTTTTTTTGGTCATGAACGGATCTACAGCTACATAGTCAATCATGTGATTTCATTAAGATACCATTTATTAAGGAACTTAAGCCTGCCAAATTCTAACCATGAATGATTCTACTACCAAGAATAAAATTATTGGAAGACCTATATCTATTTGGATTCTAGCTATTCAGGAAATTAATAAAAATAATATTTTAAAACTTTAAATATTAAAGATATTTATAAATTTTAAAATAGAGGATGCTATCTTTATTTTTATATTAAATGTTTTAGCAGGCTATATTTTTAGGCTTATTTTCTTAAACTGACCTGTTTAAGAAACATTTTCTGTTCTGAAATTCCTTTTAATCATGCCCTCGTTGTAGAGTCTTACACACTAAGTCATTGTTATCACATAAATTGTTCCAAAGAGGTGACAAATCATTACATTTCTGGACAAATAGATGTGCTACAAAAACACTTCTAGCAGGAGCAGTTACAGTTAGATTAAAGGCAAAAAAAATGAAAGTGAATGCTAGATTTTTGTGCCTCTATAATGTTTTTCTTTACTTGATCTTTAACATTTTAGAGAGATTAAAAGAAGACGACCGGCGCAATTTGTTTCAACAACAACAGTGTTAGTTCAGAAGGAATGCCTACAAAGATTTGCAGTTCCTGAGAGCAAAAATTACTAAGGACAGTAGCAAAGATGTAGTCATTAATTTAAAATACAGAGATATAATTTACAAATCTCATTTTGCTTACCTGTCATTGCAATCAGCAATGGCTGTGATAAGTAGTCATGGTAATAGGAGACCCTTTTTTTTTTTTCAGTCAGGATGTATTTGAAAGAATTTTTTTCAATAGTATACCCTCTCTCACTCTTCAGGGGATCCTTACTGCAACAAAATAGATATGAAAACATAATTGCAAAACCTCAGCATTTGCTGAGGCATTGGGTATGTACAGCATTGGACTGGAGAGAAGTTTTTTTTTCTCTATCTAACCCAGAAAATCTCAGATAACAAATTTCTGTCTTTTAAAAGATATCTCTATCCATCTAGCTATCTATATATGTATGCTAAATATAAAGTAAAATATAATGAAATCACTTGGGGAAAAAAAAAAAAAGGTGTTCAATAACTTACCTAGAGAAGCAGTGAAAATGCTGTTTATTTGCAAAGATATTTAAAACTAAATTGCCCAAAGCACTGGAAAAGTTTATGGCAGAAAACCATTTTGCTGAGAAAGGCAATGGACTACATAAAGTAGTAAGTCTTTCCCATCTCTAGATCCCATGATTCGTGAAGTAAATGAAGATGACTGATAATTTTTTTTAACCAATAAAAAGAGCACTTTTTGAAAACTCTATCCTTCCTTATTCCAGGAGACACTAAGGTTGAAAACTCAGACAAGTCCACTAATGATTCTAAAATTGCAACGAAATAAAACTAATTATTTATAATTAAGCACCATTTCACTTGTACTGTATCATAATTATGCTTCTAAAACATGACTCTGACACATTTACTTTTGATCATGGTCCAACACAACTTGCTCTGAGTGCCCAGAGCAAAGACACACAGGTAAACAAAGGGTACACCACAGGTATTTAAGCCAAATTGGAGCTGTAAATCTACTGGTCTGTTTAGAGCAATCACATCAGTGATTGATCACATCAGTGAGAATTCCTGAAATGACACAATGGCCTGGAGTCTTTCCAGCCTCACTTGGGATATTGACCAAAATACCTAAATTTAACATTGTCACCTGGAGATCCACCTACAACCATTCACAAGAGAGCTGCTCTGCCCTGCAGTTCTGGCTACCTACAACCCCAAGGAAAACAGACTGAACAGGGAGTCCCAGTCATTGATCCCTGTCTCAAAAGGACTCCTGGGATTCCAGTTTCAAATCCTCCCATGGAAATGTTAGCAGACACTGCTCTGCATGACCCCAGCTACTCAACTCTTACAGCAGAGACCTGTGATGTGCAGATCCAGCTCTGGCTTTCTCCTCTCCCCAGGGAATAAAAGGGTCATATCCTGGAACCATACAGAGCTTCCTACTGGACAGTAAGAGTAATAACTGGGCTGTGCACTGCCTATACATATCAGCTACTCTTTATTACAACTTGGTGAGCCTTGAGCAACATCAGGTTCCTCATAAACTTACCCCCTCAGGATATATCTCGTGCACTTTCTTGAGAGCTTATTCACCCCAGTCACCAAAACTAAAAATTTGAGATCCACTCCAGTGGGCTGATTCTTCCTAAATGAATTATGAATAACTCTTAAGGACAAGGGTGGTTTAATCCTGTTTCCAGAGTGATAATAGAGTTTCTTGGGCATCATGATTAATATTATATTGGATTGGAGTAGGAGAGTAAGTGGTCTTACATTTTCTCTGTGCTTATGGAACAGTGCAAAAATGTCATTACTGTCCAAAATTTTATAAATTCTTTATAAAATAGTAACATCAACATATAGCATGATACACTTGCCAAATGCAACTTTGGGGGAGGGAGAGAAGGGCAAGATATTTATGGCATGTTTCTTGCATCAGGATTGCTGAACAGCAAAATTATATTCAAACTGCATTCAAAGGAAACTTATTATAATAAGTACATATAGAAAGCAGAAACATTTCTACCAAATCTGGGAACAATGCTCATATATTTAGATATGTTTTTTCTTTGCATATATCAAGTTTTCTAGGGACACAATTCAGCGAAAATACTTCAGCATAAGATTACCTCTGTGCACTTTATTGGGGTTATTCACATGCTTAAAGAGAAATACAAGCTCAAGTGCTGAACTTAAGAATTATACATTTTAATGACTTTAAAATTATTGTCTTCAAGTAAAACATAAAAAATAGATGTTATAAAAGAGATCTTATAAAAATATTCCCAACTCATTGGCAACTTCTCCCTATCACCCAAAATCTGCAAGTGTTCTCACCATTTCTAGAGAGAAATTGCACCCTGATAAATAACCAAAACACAAATGTCCAAGACATCCTCATCTCTAGAGGAAGTACTGCAATTTTTTTTCAGAGCTCATCTATTAACTATCCTAGAGGGAAAAAAAGATATTTTAAAAATATACCTAGAAAACTGCCAATAACACTGCCAAGAAAGATGGCTTTTGATCCAGTAACTAAGCCAAAGTGCTTCTGCAAGAGGCTATCACTCTGATCCTGACTAACACCAGTAGCAGCAGCATCTTCCTGGCTTCTAGGAAGGACATGACATAAAAGACACAAGTCCAACAGATACATCACTGTAAGTGTGCTCTGGCAACAATTCACAGCACCTAGATAGAAATCCTTGTAGGAAAATTTACCAATTTTTCTCATCTCATAGTCCCAGTTCTTTTGTCACGGATTCAGTCTGATCAGAATCCAAGCAACTCTATCTTCAAAAGAATTTGAAAACTCACTGCAAGAAACATTTAACTCTGTTACAGTGGGCAAGTTCTTAGATTAACCAAGTAGCTAAGCACCAAGAATGCTCCTGCTGATAATTTCATATGTGCTCCTTAAGGCACAGGCATTTTTCTTTTCACTCCACCACAAGCATAGGATAAAAGTTTTGGTTTTAAAATATTTCTTACATTTCTCTAAAACTGAAGTAAAATCTTCAACAACTACCATCATAATTTTTTTCTTTTCTGTCTCAAATATCACAATCAATTCTCTTGCAACAGAGCTGAAGTGCAGGAAATTAAGGTCTATTTAGTATTAATGGTTTAAGAATAGAATTTCAGCTCCCATCAGATCAAAACATCTGCCAATCTGTACTACTGTTCTTCAGAGCCCTACAAAACATAGATATTATTAGGTTTCAGGACAGACACTTCAAACAGAGTCTAAAAGGCAAAATACACTACCACATCTTTACAGTTCTTTTACTCTAAGTTTAAATTCTGTTCATCAGCAGACGTGACTTGTGCAGATCCTTGCTCACACACAGTAGGATACTCTGCACTAGACCAAAAGTATAATCACTGCAACAGAATAATGGTCTTCAGCTCTTTTCACCTTTCATTTTCCAATGAAGAGCAGTTTCTCCAGTCAGTCAAAGGTCCTTGGGAGTGGGTGCTTGGCAAACTCCTTGTAGGCAGCCGTTATGAGGGTCCACTGACCAGTCTGAAAATTGCAAACAGAATTGTTACCAAAAGAACTGGCCTCTATTCCTCCAGTGGGAAAAGGCTCTGCCACAGGTAAGTTAGTCCTCAGAAACTATATTTTCCAAAAACGCAGAGTTGACTAGAAAGGTGGGTAGAACACAGCGTTTGTTTGCTCATGACACACATACCCAGATGAGCTTGTTTTGAACACTTAGCATCCCAATTCTTCTACTGGTGTATTATTCATAACTCCAGAGCATTTCCCAATCCTTGCAGATGCCTGAAAATAAGGACAACATAAGCATAGGCAACGAGGCAATGCCAGTAACTATGTACTAAGAGGCTCAGAAGAGCCATAATACCATTCTGGCCAATTTAAATATTCATCCTTTCCTTGTTAACATAAAGCCTCTCCATGTTCAGTTTCTCAGTTAAACAGAAGGTGAAGTGGTTTATACAGAAGTGCTTTAGTGAGATGGAATCTGATTACACTTAATCTCCCAATACACAGAAGTGTGGCTTCCCAAGAGTTAATAAAAAGTGATGGTTAGAAATTACAAGAGTACTACTTCCAAAATGAACTTAAGATCAAGCACAAGAATGTCTAATTACCAAATTAAAAACCTGCTTTGAGAGGTATTAATTTCTCAAGCATGGATGGGTGGAACAAGCCATGATTATATCTCTCATCCTTTAGCATAGGCATTCCTTACAGACCTATGTTGCACTAGTGCTTAGGAAGCTGATTGCTTCTTCTTCCTTTTCAAGAAACTAGCTGCCATAATGTTGGGTGTATGAGTAAAAGGATAATAATACCATATGGAGGCAGAGTAACTAAAATATTGATATTTCATCTTTTCATCCTACTGGGGATCTGTCATTTTTTAGATTGTTCTAACATGTAACAGAGAGAGAAAACTTTTTATGATCACAAATTTATATGATTCAGGCTTGTATGCCTAAAAGCACTCAGGGTTTGACCTTGCATTTCTGGATTTTTAGGAGCCTCTATAGGACTCCAAAACAAAACTATTTATTGCATATGTTTATTGTTTTATAATTGCATTATATATAAGCTGACAGACAGGGCTTATAATACTCTGGAGGAGCTGGCTGATCTTCAGAGGCATATGTCATTCTCAACTAAAACAGAGAATTAAGTAAAAGATAGTCAGTCTTTGTACTGAATATTCACAGCTTTTCTAGTCTCTAGCTGTGAGTAGCTGTGCTGCCTGTATTAATAAAATTTTTCTCCTATCACATTAGAAGAAACCATATACAACTTATACTTGACAGTCCAGGTTAGGACAGTGTACATTAAGCCATAGGTCACAGTAGGGTGGTGGGACTGCAGTGAAATGACACTGCATTTTTTCTAAGCCTGGCAGAATTACTCTACTGCCTTTGAAAGAGTATTTGAACACTGTCTTCTTTTTATTGTTACCTACCACAATGAGCTAATGAAGAAAACAAGAAAGTCACAAGTCACGTTTCTCTCCAGAAGAAGGGTAACTGTTGCAGAAATAACAAAATATTAGCATAATTCCATGCTTATAATTCAAATGCTAATAATTAACAGTCCAATAAAAATTGTCTAGGATCTCCACACAAATCTTAACATCTGCCTGCAATAAAAATCATGAAGTGTATCTCTGCTTCAGGTGGAAGTCGCATGAAGGAGATGTAAGTAGAACTAATTCAGCAAATTAAAGAACCTTGTAAGATAATGGGGGTATTTTCTCCAAAAAAGAGGCCATTACCTTAGAAACTCCTGAATTTATTCTCAATATTAAGAAATAGGATCTTTTCAAAAGTTGTATGACTCCATAAATACATACAGCCTTCAAACACAATATTCAATACATGACATTGTATAAACAGAACAGTATGTAACAAAAAGACATTTGAGTAAAGTAAAAAAATCCTGGTAACCAGCAAAAAAAATCATGATGAAGATAGCTTGGTCATATTCCCTATCCAGCTTGCCTCTGTGGACTTGCAAACCTGTGGGAAGAGGTCAGGGACTGCCCTGTGCCAGACACTTGTAGTTCCAGAAATCTTTACAGTGGATCCACTAAAGATCAAGGCTGAGCCCAACAGCCAAGTTGAAATATATCCAAGAAATACAACAAGGCATCAGCTATAGAGAGGAAGAGGAAGAGTTAGTAAAGAGTTAGAAACAACAGAGTGAACACCAAGTTCCAAGGAGAAGGAGAAGGAAGGGGAAGAAGTGCTCCATGACAGATATCCCTGCAGTAGTTTATGGGACTGGAAAGGATCTCATGTTGAATTTTGAATACTGTACATAAAGGTCCACACTTGAGGCACATGTACAGGGAACAGTTGGAAGATTTTTCCAATCTCTCACCCTTATAATTTTGAAGGTAAATAATTTGGCACAAAATCCATGGCACAAAGAAGCCAAAGTAATACTGAGTGTAGTCCTTCATGCAAAACCAAAGTGCATCTGCTCTAGCTCAGAAAGGAAAAGTATTGAAATTAGGGTTATTAAACCTGTCTTGGCAATTCTGGATGATCTCAAGCAACACTGGTTCCATGTAAAAATAAATGGCACAATATCAAACAAGATGGGAGAAGGAAGAGACCAGGGAGGCTGAATGCATGTGTCAGGGCAGCAGAGTTACTAAATCAGCATTTGTAAGACAAATTTGTATCTTTGTGTTTAAGACAACCTCATGCAACCCCTCCTCCCTCCCAAGTGTCCCTAAATGCAGAAGTACAGAGAGCACAAAAGCAAAAACTAGGAAAAAATTTTAGAGGACAGAATTCACATCAGAAGACAACAAAGAGGCTTTTAAAAGGTATGGCATGGCTTGTTACATAAATGTTGTATTACTTGCTGATTGCCATGTCAAAGGAGAATGAACCCTGCCTTGAACAGTGGTTTGGCTGCTTTGGCAGAAGAGTCTGTTCCCTGGTCCTGTTTTTGCATCAGTACTTCTGCTACAGTCAAATAAGAAAAGGATCTTTATTTTTGCATCAAATTTATGTGGCTGCTTTCCTTTAGCAACTAGAAATCCATTCTATGCAAATTAATTGGAAATACTATGATTTTTTATGTCTGGGAGCAAGTATCAGTAATAAACGGGGGGAATGTACCAGGAAATGGCATAGAGTATCAATAGGGATTACAATGTTCTAAGATGTATAAAGTGGAACAAATATTTAAGAAAGGAAGGCATAAGAAGAGAGTTTAGCAGTAAGGATTAGATTAATTACTGTGGGGTCAGTTTCCCCAGGAGAGGATTTTAAACATTAAGATTCATTGTTTCAGAACACATATGATAAGGGGGGGGGTAAAAAAGCAACAAAAAACCAGAAATTCAACTGGATAACAATAAATATAGGATTCAGGCACTAGAGTCATTTGCAAAAAGAGATTGCTGGGGACCTGAAGCCTACAGATTATATATCACAGAACGTGGTGTCTCAGTTCATATGTGGACAGAAGGCAGTAAAAACCTCATAGTAACTTCACCTCAATACATCAGTTTTTCACTTCTGCATCCTCTAATCATTTGATGCCACTGCAGAAGCCAAAGAAATTCAAGTAATATAAAGTCAAACTAGTCATTGCTGAGTTCTCTTCTTGACAATGATGGAGTCCTCACTTCAGATCTACATGCAAGGATGGTTTGAAATTACACTATCCCAAAGCACCCATAAGCTCCTATTTTGTATTGCATAGTGCATTTTGGCACAGTTTATTCCACAACAATGTGACTTAAATTCTTTTATAATTTTAATGCAGTTATTAATGCAGCAGTTGACCAGAAAAATACCTAAAAGTAGTCTAGAAAACAGCAAGGAGGCAATTAGTCTGAATTGCTACCAAGAGAAAAGCACTAGAAAAAAATCTTTTGCAAAATTCTCTTTCCTCAAGGCTGTTCACATTTAGACTATAAACCCAATTATGGAAAAATACTGCGCAATACTTAGAGTGAAACTTCCAGGCATGGGGAATTCTTTGCTGATATTTTACTATACGATTTTTTTTATCACCTACTGAAGTATTCTTTGATACTGCAGAATAATTTTCCAACTTAAACAACTTGCTCAAATTTATCAGCCAAACTAAAATCAGAAGAGCTAAGCTTTAATGAATTATGGCAACACTTTACAGACAATGTGCAAATAAAATCTTTTACCCCTTCCCCTACATTCAATTTCTACCAGAAACTATGTGGAATGTTCTGGTGAGGGAGGCAATGAAGAAAAATTCAAATCAAGGATGATCAACATGCTACCAAGAAAAATCTCCCATTGATTTCAACAGGCTTTAAATGACTTTAATTTTTTTTTTCCTCTCTGCCCCTCTGTTTTTTGCTGTTTCCACACATCTTACCCTGATGCTGTAACAGCAGCTGGTGTTACAGCAAACAGCAGAATGCCTTTCCTGTACTCCGCCCTCCTCTCTCACTTCAACAAAATTCACCTTAATTGCAACTAAACAGTGAGAGATCTCATATACTTAAACTGAATATAACTGAATATAACTTTTACTCCACTCCCCAGAGGTTGGCTTTACCCTCCAGCTGGTTCCCTGAGCAGCTTTGCTGTTCCAACAAAACATTTTAATAAGACCCACTATCTACAACACCTAGGTACCTAGCATTTACATGTTAAACATCACTCTTCAGATGAGCCATTTACTGATGTCCCTGAAGAAAATGGCCTTTTTTAAAACTCTTTTTTGATCATCCCCAAGGCTGTACTTTCCTTCTTAATAGAATGAATAAAACGAAAGTTTTGCAAAGACACTTGAGTGCAGGATTTGCCAAGAACAATTAAATTCTGGTTAAGGTGCTTGCAAACACTACAGATGACAAAACATGTTTCAAGATAGGTACTTCAGAGGTCCACAGGTTTTAAATGTTGTACAGCATTTATGTATGTGGGTTAGAAAATACACATGTAGAACATTGAGTATGGCATTTTTCATTTCTATAAAGAACGGCCCAGTGTGTGTCTCTGCTTCATTTTTTTAACAAGGGATGAAGATTTAGCAGGGCTGGCACCAGCCCAGCAGATGGAAAAGCCCCGTTTTTTTCACAAGAAGTAAAGGCAGGTTGATGCAAGAGGTTACGGTGGCAGATGATTATGTCAGGGCTTGGCTAAGGAGAGCGAAAAAGCAGATCTGTGCATGCAGACTGGAGTGATTTCTACCACTGTACAGGTCATGGGAAAGGCAAATTAAGCAGGATAATTAAGACAGAAGAAGCAGAGGAGCAACATCAACACATTTAAACTATTGGAAAGAAAAGAAGGAAGGTTTGAGATTCTCCTGTTATTGAATTAAATGCCAGATGAAGGCCTTGTCTAAACACACCAGTTATGCAATTTCTACTCAAATCAATTACAAACCTCATTATAGTTACACAGGTGCAAAACTCTTTACAGACCATCTTGTATCACTGCTTAAGTGATTTACACATGTCCACAAAGGGTTGCAGCTGCTGAATAAAATCCATTTTACAATTAGAGTAAACTCATGTCATTTTTGTCTATATGGAGACTAATAGATGGTGATTTTTTAAGTGTATTAAACTTCAGGTTCCCAAAGATAATTTCAGGCAATAGGGTTATGTTTTCTCTCATTTGAACATTTTTAAATCAATGACCATCTGAGCACATAGCTGAAATCAAGTATCTTTCACCACATCAAATTATGCTTAACTGTACTATTTTAATATTCTTCATTTCAAGAGATATTGTGTCATTAATTTCTAAAGCCATCCTCAAAATATCTTAATATCTTAATAACTTGTTCAGCTGCAGGAACACAAAGAGACTTGTTTACTCCTTCAAACCTGAACAGCTCTTCAAATGGCTTTCTAAACGAAGGTGTCTACTCCTGTTACTAAACACTGCTGAATTGTTGCTAATGAAGTTTGGTGAGAGATATGAACCATGAGCCTGTACTTCTGAGTAATAATTGATTTCCTGGATGTGTCCATGTGCAGTTTTTTTTCTGCAGGAATTTTGCTGTCATTCTTTCAGCAGTACTGACACATGGTAGCTCTTGTTGAGGAATGAAAAGCTCTCATTTGACATTTTCCTATATGCAGATCCACAGCTTTCAAGATTTTCTAGTTTGTACAACCATAATATGAATTCTGCATTTGGCATTATCCCCTGAATAATTCCACTATTAAGGAAACTTGGAAATGAAAGACTTTTTTCTTTCCTTAAGGCATTTGGCCATTATTTTACACACTCAAAATAGGAAACTGATTTTCTATACACAAAATGGTTCATAATCAGTATGCAAAGTCAACTTCTCAGTCACTAATGTGGACATTTTTGTGGGGTTTTGTCTTCACAGAATGCACCACCACACACAGTGGAACAAATCAAACCAAATTACCTTGAAACAAATCAAAGAACACAAGAAGGGGGGGGGGAACAGGATGGGGGATGGAGGAAGTAAAAATAAAATAAGACAAAATAAAAAGAGAGAAATGGAAAATGTCCTTGCCTATCAAGCAATGAGTGTGGGTTGAATGCAGTTTCCAGTAGGCACCATTTGCATCTCCTTTACAGAAATGTACTTTCCATTGCTGTCATGACCATGTAGTACCAAACCCACTGAATCCTTCCATCTACCTATAGAAGTCTCTTAATTTCCATCTGTCTGCATTTGTTTGATTGATTTTATCATAAGACTGTTAAGCCTTACTTCATTTCAAACAATAAATTTACAGAAACATTAATAAAGTTTTTACTAGAACTATGCTTTTGCTGCCACTAAATTTCACTGCCCGAGCTCTGAGATATTCAAGAGTACAGCCTTTAGAACAGTTTGAAAATAAATAGGCAACAATATAATTTGTTACCAATGACAAAGAAACACTTTACCATTAGTCAGCATTCAAATAAATCACATTGTCTGGGCTTGTCTGCGCTCAAAAAATTGTCTGATCTAACTCTGACAGTACACTCAGAATGATATAACCTCCCTGTTGCAAGTAAAAGTTATAGCACTGAAATTTAAAGTAAACATCACATAACCTTATCCACACCATGATCTGCAATAATTTTTAAATAAATCAGATTCCAAATCAAGGAAAGTTAACATTGGTAGTAAATTATACATTAAAAAAAGCTCTGATATACACATTTTTTCCCCAGCTAATATGAATCATCGGTCCTTTTTGGCTCCTTAACATCGAGAAAAACGGTCAGGAAGGAAAGAAAACACAAAGGTATTCTCTCAGCGTCCAACACTGCCATTTGAAACAGCTCCTCTGCTGCATCGTTAAGCCTGAACTGCTGTTACCAAAAACAGGATGCCAACTGACAGAATAGAAATCCAGAAAAGTAGATCAGGACTGAGCCTGTTGTAAAATCAGCCAGCACCCTTTAGAAAACACTTGATAGTTGCAAATTTCTGCTCGCGTTTGCTCTGCGTTCATGAACCAATTAAAAAAAAATCCTTCACTTGAAATGCCAGCTGGTCAGCTCATTAAAAAAGCCTCACTGACAACACTAGAAAAGGGGCAAATGTCTATCTCTAACATATTATTGGCCTATTTAAGCAAGAAAGAATACAGTGCGTAAAAAAGCAACGACAAACAAACCACAATCAACACACACAAAAAATCCCTACCTCACAAAAATTTAGCCTTTTAAAAGCCAGATTCAGCAAAACTGAACCTCAAAATCTTCCAGAAGTTTTCCTTAGCCTCATTCTGTGGCTGTGTGAAATGGAGTCCTTTAGGAGAAACAGCATACCAAAGTACTCAGATCAAAACATACACACAACACACTTGACAATACAGTTCCTCTGCTTTCAAACACAGTGACCAAGTCACTCCCCTTGGCTAATGCAGGGATTGAGGAAAAATAGTTACATTCTCTAAGGATTGTTGAACAGATCTTTCCCCTAAAGCAGCAACTTCAATGGAGGGATGCATCCAGCTCTGGGGTCTCCAGCACAGCAGTGCCATGGACCTGTTGGAATGAGTCCAGAGGAGGCCCACGGAAATAATCGGAGGGCTGGAACACTTCTGCTATGAAGACAGGCTGAGAGAGTTGGGGCTTTTCAGCCTGGAGGAGAGGAGTCTCCAGGGAGACCTCAGAGCACCTCCCTGTACCTAAAGGGGCCCTAGAAGAGAGCTGGAGAGGGACTTTTTACAAGGGCAGGTAGTGAGAGGACAAGTGGGAATTGCTTTAAACCGAGAGGAAGTAGGTCTAGATTGGATGTTAGAAAGAAATTCTTTACTGTGAGGGTGGTGAACCACTGGAACAGGTTGCCCAGAGAAGCTGAAGGATGACCCAAATGTTCAAGGCCAGGCTGGATGAGGCTTTGAGTAACCTAGTCTAATGGAAGATGCTTCTGTTCATAGAAGGGAGGTTGGAAGTAAATAATCTTTAAGGTCCCTTCCAACCCAAACCATTCTAGGACTCTGTAATAAAAAGGTTTCCACTGTGCATAGAAAGAAACATACTGTTTCCTTCCTCTGCCAAACAAAATAAAGCTAGAGACAACAGCAAGGACTAATTAGAATTGTATCAGTCAACTAAGACCCAGTACAGTCCCCATCCATACTGGTGAAATTGAACTGCAAGTCTTCAGGACCTTTGAAGAGCCATATTTGTGCATCAAAGGGAATGCCCAGACCTCAGACAACAAACATGAGCTATTTAATTTCAAAACTGAAGCCCTGCATAAAAACCATAAAACATATGTTGTTCGTGTGATCAGTGCAAAGAGCCGTGTGCTCTTTTATTCTGCCTGTGTTTAATATCATACTTTTTCTAAAAGCAGGCTGTCCCCTGCCATCTCAGGCTCAAAAAAAGGCCAGCATGCCCCACGCTGATGAGGCATGTGCAACCCGAAGTTTTCTCCACCTGCTCCTTATAGCCACAAGTTTTGCAAAACATTTGAGGGAGTTACAAAGGCTCCCAAATAGCATTTCAATGGGAAAACTGCTAAAAGACAATTTAAAAAACCCAAACAATCCCACCCTCCCAAAAAAGCCAAGGCGTCCATTTGCTGGTCACTGAGCCTGACCGAGATGGTAGAGTCATCATCTCTGGAATGGAAACTGTTTAGGAAAGACTGGATCTGGCTCTTAGGGCCATGGTCGAGTTGACATGGTGGTGTTCGGCCATAGGTTGGACTCGATGACCTCCATGGTCTCTTCCAACATAATGCACTGATGGATTCCATAAAAATGCTCCCAGCTGAGGCAAGTGGCACACGCAGGGCTCTCCCTGACCTTGCTCTAAGCTACTCCTCTCAACTGCATGAGGGCGAAGCTCTCCCACATCCCTCAGCGCCAGCCATCGCAGTTTCCACCGGGACAAATAAACATTCCTAGCAAACGGAGTTACCGGGGCTCGCCGCGCCCCCGCACGGGCGGACTATAATTCCCGCCATGCTCCGCTCCGCGCCGCTCCAGAGCACGCCGGGAGCGGGGCCACCCGCCGGCCCACACGCACCCGCAGCGCCCTGGCACGGCGCCGGGGGCGCCCACGTGACTCGCACGCCGCGCTCCGATTGGGCCAAACGACTGCCACTCAACTTCCCCAACGGCTGGCACCGGGAGAGACGTCCCCCCTGCGCGCGGGGCCGTGCCGCTCCGATTGGCTACTCGGGAATGACCCGCCCCTTTTAAATACCTGTCGCTCCGTGACAGGCCGTCACCGGAGTTCCTGTTAGGAGGGCGCTACCCGAGGGGATCGGTCCCGCCCCCTCGCCTTCTCCTGGGAGCCCCGCCCTCCCCCGGTAGCTCCTCCCACTCCGGAGGGGCGGCAATGTCAAACGGCCCGCTCGGGAAGAAGGGAGAACAGGAGCCGCGATCCGCCCCTGTCCCTCCCGCCCGGGTCCCGTCCGCAGCCCCCTGCTGGCGGAGCTCCCTCCCCACCCCGGCGCTGCCTCTCGGAGCCGCGCGCGCGCCCCGGGCCGTCTCCAGCCCCGCCCCTCCTGCTCCTTGACCCCGCCCCCGCCCTGTCGATGGCCCCGCCCCCCGGGCTGGCGCGCGCCACGCCGTGCTCCCCCCCGCGCCGGGGGACGGTGACGGCGGCGGCGGGAGGAGGAGGCAGCGGCAGAGCCCGGGTGCGCCAGGAGGCGGCGGGGAGTCAGCGAGGACCGCCGAGCAAGAGCGGGCGGGCTCCGCCCCGCCCCTTGCCGAGCCCCCCGCCCCCTGCCCTTCCTCCCTCCTCTCCCCTCCTCCGCCTCCTCCTCCCCGCACGCGCCGGGCGGAGGGAGAGGCTGCGAGGGAGCCCCGGGTACAACATGGCGGAGCACTCGGCCCCCGACCACAAGCACAGACCCGCCGCCAACTCCGCGGCGCCGCTCCACAGCCGCGCCGGGGCGGGCGGCGGCCTGTCGGGGGGCCTGTCGCAGCCGGCGGGCTGGCAGTCCCTGCTCTCCTTCACCATCCTCTTCCTGGCCTGGCTGGCTGGATTCAGCTCCCGGCTCTTCGCCGTCATCCGCTTCGAGAGCATCATCCACGAGTTCGATCCCTGGTCAGTCGCCGCCGCCGCCGCCGGGCGGGACGGGGAGGCGGGAAAGCACCGCGCCATGAGCCGCGGCGGGGGAGACCCGCGGGTTCCCTGCGCCCTGGCCGCGGGGACGGCGGGAGGGCCCCGCCGCCCGCCCCCTGCTCCGCCACTCCGCGAAGTTGCGCCCCTGGCTGTTCCCCGGAGGGAGCCGGCAGCCGCGGCCGCCCCGGGAGCCGAGGAGGGAGGCAGGGGGAGAGAGAGGGAGGCGGTGCGGACGGGACACGCTGTGGCAGGTCGGAGGGAGCGTGAGGGGTCGCCACCGCGGCGCGGGAGAAGGGAAGCGCCGGGAGCGAGCGGCGGTGCCGGCGCTGGGGTGTCCCCTACGGCGGAGACCTCGGGAACGGGGCGGCGGCAGTTCCCCCGCATCCCTCGGAGTTGCGGCAGGACTCTCCGAGGGGCACGGGGAAAGAAAGTTGTGGCGCTGGCAGGGAATCGGGAGTGGGGCCGGAGTCAGGGCTGGTAGCGAAACAGTTGTGCCAGGCGTGACCCGCGCCCCGGTCCGGGTCCCGCTGTCGCGGCGCCGGTGCCGTGTGCGCGGTGCGGCTTCCCGGAGTGGTCTTTACTGGAGTCCTTGTCGGCCGGGGAGGGAGCAGGGCGAGGAATGCGCTGCAGGAAGTAATCTTCATAAAAGTGACTTGAGGGATTACAGCGAAATGGGTGACATTGATTTACTGCCAGGTGTTTCGAAGCTGCGTTTCTGAGCCCAAGGACTTTTGCTGTTTCCCACACATCTTGATTTTTCCAAAGACTGCTTTCCCTCCTGTAGAAGCCGTCTGTTCTTTTTCCCTCTTGGAGGGGACCGAAACCATTTTATGGATGAGATGAAGAAATGCTGCACTCGTTCCTTGCAGCAAGGCGAAGTGAAAGGATGGCAAGACTTGTGGGGCAGGGTTGTTGTAATGCAAAAACGTGACAATGAATTTTTGTATTACTGGTTACTTCATCCTGGGAATCCGTGGGGTTTTTAGAACTTTAAGTAGGGTAAGTGGCAGATGACTTTAGAATAGTGAATTATCAGATTTTAATTTAAAATTTTATGTCTTGGTTCTCACTGTTAATTGCACGAAGGAAGGAGATGCTTCATTTTGAAATGCACGCTAGATATTCTGTGTTAAATTTCACCTAAAATTGTTGCTGAAATTGTACTTCTCTGCAAAGCATGCATTCCACTTTGATACTTTCAAAAGCACAACTTCCTCTTTTCTAGTTGGCCTTTCCCCCCTCACTTCTATCCCCCCCACACGCAAATGTAATCCATTCACAAATCGTGGCTCAGAATAGTGGATAGGGAACAAGGAATGGCTTTGTTTTTAAATGCTGTGTGAAGTAATAAACCTTTGTGATGTGAAAGCCAAGTATCTCAAAATATCTTCAAAATGTCAAGTAATTGCCCATGATTTAAGTGTTTTTCTGCAGACACAAATGAATGGAAGAAGTGCAGACT
Source organism: Agelaius phoeniceus (assembly GCF_051311805.1). Lineage (NCBI taxonomy): Eukaryota > Metazoa > Chordata > Aves > Passeriformes > Icteridae > Agelaius > Agelaius phoeniceus. The sequence goes on from NC_135265.1 coordinate 42,243,881, forward strand.
TCCAATTAATAAAGTTAAGAATGAGGGGGAGCGTAGTTAAAACACATCTACAGTGAGACTATGAACCTGAGTTTGTATCCTGTGAAGTAGTTACCTTCTAATCTAAATTTAAGCATAAAGGCTTTCATGTCTATTATGGAGGAAACTTTTAGGCATGCAACCTACATTTTTGTGCCAGTTTTATCTAATTTTTATAATCAAGACTCATCCTTGTTGGATAAACGAAAATTTTACAGTGCTGAGTTGCGTAACTTCTTACTAAGCCCTGAAGGACACTAAAATGGTGCTATGGGAGTTAAGTTCATAGTAATGATCTAGCTGTAAAGATAAACTCCTGTTTAAAGCAACGTGTAAATTGATGCAAAGTCATCTTCCTGAGTACACAAACAGAAGGCATTGCTGCCTGTGCTGCTGGATGTACCCTTGTTAATTAGGGAATAGATGAAGTTGACAAAACTCATTGATTTTAATGCAGGTCTGTGAGAAGCAGTTGAAATGTCAAGAATCATGCCAGTGTCGTGTTGCTGCATGCCAGAAATGGTAGAGGCAAATGCACTTAAGTTAATTAGTAGAAAAGGGACCTAAAATGGTAGAAACTGAGTGAAAACAAAGGACTTTCTCTATTGCAGCAGCAAAATTGTTGGAAAGAGTAAAAAATGATGTTGCTCTCTTAAACAGTGTGGAGTAGCTAGATGGGAATGGTTTTTCACAGTTGCAAGGGTCTTACAAGTCTGAATGTAATATGGGAAAGGAGCTTATGAAAAGACCAGTAGCAGTGTTTTGTTTCTAATTTTTTTAAACCACTTCTTTAGCAGCTTCTCCAGGTAAACTGGATTTTTTTTTTCAGGACAGTGGCTGTAGACTTTGCTGTGAAACAGTTTGATATTTTTCTCAATTCTTTTGGCTTTTCCTGTCAAGTTTGCATAGGATATCTTGCAGTGTGTTGTTAAGTCACCAATTCTCTAGTATTTGTTTTGTGCTCCAGAGAGGAAACGGAGGTATATCTGATAAAACGAGGAGCATTAGACAAATCACTTATTCTTTGGAATTGAAAAATATTATTGCCTCTAAGGTGTAGAAAGCTTTCCCATTTACTTAGGAATCCAGTTTCCTGGTATGGACATATGCAACCACCAAGGGTGGGAAGAAAGGCAGAATTACCTTGGGTTTTCTACATATCAATTGAATCAAATAGCACTTATTTTTTTTCCTAACATCCCTTTTGACCTGCTTTTCTGACAGTAAAATTTGGTTTTGATTTGGCATAGAAAGGAGATTTACTGCTTTTGTAAAATCAGCTGCTGAGACTCACTTGTGTTGGCATTTCTTCCAGAAGTGACCCAAATGTAGTACGATAGGCCAAGGCAGTAGAGGGAGGACGGTGTTTGATTTTTGATCTCCATTGAAATACAATGCCAGGGCAAGGTAAAACCAAACTGGTATTTTGAGGTCACCACGCTGTCACTTAAGAACTTGTGACCTGTACATTATGACTCAGTTTACTGGGGTTTTTTTCACACTGACTACCTATTTTGTGCAGTATTTTCACTTTTTGATTTATTTCTCATGTCATGTTTATTTTCCATACTTGAGCTGGTCCAGAGACTTTGAGAAATGTGTGTACTTCTTGTCAGCTTCTAGGTCAGGTGAGCTGATATGTGAAGTCAGGCAGCTCATTAAGATGTGCCATTGACAGGCCTCCAGGATTTAATTCCAGGATTTCATTCTAAGGCCAAGAACTTGAAACATGGATAGTGATGGTACATTGAAATGGACAGATTTCATGTCTGAAATCTGGTTCATCTCTTGGCTGGTTTGGCATCTGGGTGGATCAAGAGCTTAATTTTGGTGCTGTGTACACACAAGTGCAGAGTGAAAGCTGCACATGAAAGTACAACAGCAGATTTAACTCAGTTGTCAAGTGAGAGCATTCTTACTGTCAGATGTTGCCTTAAATGTCAACCTGGCTGCAGAACCAAGGCAACCAAAATCATGGAGCCCTTGAACAGAGGCTACTTTCTCTGCACTGGTTTTCTGAAGTACAGCTCCAGCATGTCCATATGCTATTTCTTTTGGCTGCTTGCATCATATATATATGTGTGTGTGTGTGTATATGTATAAAAAATAATCTGTATGTGTGCGTATGTATACATATAAGATAGATATATAGATATAGATATATATATATATATATATATGTATAGCAAGACTGTTGCATTCTGATACTGCTACCAAGTAAAATGATGATAACTTCTGGTACATCAGTAGTCTTCAGGGAGTACTGTCAAAATAGTACATTCATTGTGTTTGTACAGTTCTTACCATTAAGTCACACGTGTGAGAACTGTATCTGAATCATTAATCATATCCCATGACAGGAGATCAAACTTCTCTTTCCCCTGAGAATTTTAACATCTTGCTAAAAGCCAGCTTAATACCAGTTACCTTAGTGAAAGCTTTCTTAGGCTGGAATACCAAAGCTCATATGTGTGAGCATGAGACCCTCTTCCTACCACTTTGCATATGCAGGGTGATGCACCAGTGAGTGCAAGCTTTGTCAGTTCCCTTTGCCTACCTTCTCCTGCTGGGAATGTTGCCTTCTACATCCCTGCCAGCTCCTGGTAATGAAGAGTGCTACCACAATCTCATACACAGTTTTGGGCTCTTCCAGACCAGCACCATTGATCTCTCCACCATCTTTTTACCTGCCATTAGGGGTGGCCATTGTTTATTGTACCTTGCTCTGAGGTAACATAATTGTCCTGGTAGCAAATATGGCTTATAGATATAATAGCATTCCACTTTCTCATCGTTGATACCATAATCTACTGTTAGTAGGGTTTGGTGAATGGGGATTAACTGGTGAAAATAAACCTAAGGTCAGTGTCATTGCTTGAGTTTCAGAGACAGGCAAGTTAAAGGAAGTTGAGATTTTTATCTCAGTCAGATGCAGTCAAATATACAGGTTTTGTTCAAATCAATCATGTTTGCCAGATGGATCCTTGAGCTGTTGTAAACTTGTTTCATTAATGAAAACATAATTTATCATCTATAAATATGACATGAAACCTTCCTTAAAATTCAAAGTGTGACTGAAGTGAACGGAAAAAGTGGTGTATGGAATTGATCAGTCACTGGTGATTGTGGGTTTGTGTTGTAGTTACCTGATTTGATAGTTGACTTCTGGAGTAGTTCTCCTCTGTTGCCCAGTGTGCAGTCTGGTTTTCTTCTTCTTGCTTGCTCCAAAGCAGTCATAGTAAATTCAGTGAGGTAAATTGTTGAAATGCTATAGCATTTTAGTTTCCTGAGCTGGTTTGCCACCAGGTTTTATATTACCGTTTTATCTCTTATTTTTGAGGCAGAATATGAACATCAGGAGGGAATGTAAATAGTGACTGATATTAGGGGATAAACTGGGACTGAGTGACAGAGGGAAGGCACATACAAATAAAACCAGAGCAGATTGAGACACTGGAGTAGCAGGTGATGAAAGAAGAGGTGAATAAGAGCATGTTAAGCTGGTGTTCATAAGGAGAAGAGAAAAAATTGCATAAAGAGGATAGTGTCAATAATAACAATTACCACTGCCCACCCAGGTAATTCATCTGGCCACTAGCTTCCCTGCTAGTGCCTCTTGCTGGGAAAATATCAGATTGTGTACTAAAAGAATTCTTGAGAGTTGACAGGCACTTTGGTCTCCAAACTGGATCTGTCTTTCTGGAGCCTTTCAACCCAGTACACAGTCCTGTTCAAGTGAAGTACATAAATGTGATCTCTTTAGGAAACATTTCTCACAGACTTCAGGGCTTTTTTCCCAAAACAATTCCTTTTGTTTGTAATCTTAGACAACTTCCAGACCTCAGGAAAGAATTTGATTCCAATTCAGTTTGAATATAATCACTTTGAATTAATTTTGAGATGTTGCAAATTTCATGAGATTCATATTAAGAACTTACTACATGTTCTTCATTCACAAGTGTTTTGATTCTGTGAAGTGAGAAGTATTATATTTCTATTTTATTGAAATATAGTTTTTAGTATTATATTTACTGTTAACATTTGAAATGAATTTTTATACTCTAGTAATACTAATAGTTTTAACAGAATTTCAGGTAACTCAAACTCGTTTCTGCCATTTTATTATAGTAGGAAAATTATTCTAGCATAGAGTCCAGATCTGATTCAGTGGAGACTGTGTGCTCATGAAGGGAAAGGTTAGAGATTTTCATGTGGGAATAGTCTTCCAGGCTTTGCCACTGCACCACCACCTACCCTTTAATGAAGAGGATCCAAATCAGGCATCTTTTTGACCACTTCTATTGCAGTGTGGCGTGGGCTGAGAAACTGTTAGCACAGGTTAGCCTGGCTTTTGGGGTCTCTCCCTTATAAGGTATTGTTGACCTACTTGGAGGGAGCTGCTTTGAAAAGTAAATTTTTCTGTAAGGTTGATATGGTGGTAAAGTCAAGATGATGTGCACTTGACTGTACTGGACTTCTCTACTGCTTGAGAAATTGCAAAAATAGGTAAATATTAGAAATGTAAGGGAAGGAGGATAATTTGGTAAAAGAACATTGGACAGAGTTGAAGGCATAGCAGAAACTGCTTTGTGAGTGGGGAGACCTCAGGCTAGATTTGTTCAGTTGGAGTGATGCAGCTGAAAAGCAATTCACTGTGTGGCCTCATAAAATAGCAGTCATGCGAGAATCAAATCCCTGCTCTGTATCTACTATTGTCTACTACCATCTTTACAGAGGAGTAGTGCTCCTCTCCTCACTTGCACTACTTGTAATTGGGGTGAGCACCTCATCAGATTTCATGTGGGTGCAGTAATGGGCTTATGCATGATAGGTAGGAGGGGCAGTGTTCATAAAACGTGCAGAGACTCCCTGCAGACTTCTTGTGGAAAACATATGAGGTGAGATAGAATGCTTGCAAAGTGTTGACCCGTTTATGGATTTATGGATAGCAGAATGAAACATGAAAAAGAAAACATATCCAAATGTTTTATGTAGGCTGGGTCAACTGAACCATCAAGTTAAGTTTTTAATGCCATGATTTGTTTTTGAATGGTCTTCAGCAAACACTCACAAACACTTGACTAACTATAGCAAATGCTACAATTAAAATCCTTGAATGGACTTTTTTTTTGGCAGATATCCTATTATTTGAACAGCTTAATATGATCAGTTTTTAAAACAGAAATTTGATTTAATTACGTAGGGTTAGAGTGTTTTATAAAGGGTAGCTTTGCTTCCTATCATAACTCTCTCTAATAGTCTCTAGTTCTGGCAGCCTGTAATCCTAATACTCATGTTTTTGAACCTGTCGTATGTTGAACTGGCGGGGGAAGGAGAGAATAAAAATTTTGGCTAGTATAGTTAGCAACAAAATTCAAAATCCTGTAGGAACTAAGTTTTTAATGGATTGAGGGGACACTATGTTTAGGGAGGTGTCTTTGCTGTTCCACAAGAATCTCCTCTAATTTCGTCAGGTTATTTTCCATTTTATGTCTAACTGTGCATGTATTGCAGAGTTTCTTCCTGAATTTTTGAAAATTCCATTCTTGAAAGCCCTTTGAGGTACATTTGTATTGACATTTAGGGCTACTCCTGAAGGCTCCTTTCTACTTAGGAAAGCTGTTAAAGCTGCTACTTTTGGGGCCCGTGGAGCCTGCACCCTGTAGCAGGATGTGTGACAATGTTTTTATTATTATTAACTCCTTTAGCCAAACTTCTTGGAGCCCTCAGTCTCACTACTTGCTTGGAGAGCCAAGTGAACTTAGGATATGTATTGCTCTGGCTTTTTTATAGTTTGTCCAGCACAGAGAGTGCATTTCCGGCCACATAGTTGAGCAGAGCTTGTGGTCTTCATCTGAGCTGTTGCTGGGCACCAAATTGAGGTGTTTATAATAATGTGGGGAGCTGCTAGGTCTGGGCTGGAGGGGTACCGTGAAATTGACCCTAATGCTGCACCACACCTTACATAAGTTGAAGCAGCCTGGGGAATGAATTTAAGGATATAGATACGAATAAAATAGATCAGCTTCTGTATTTCCCAACTTACTGCTGCTTTCCCTGAGTAAAAGCTCCTTTGGCATTTTAGAGAATTAAATACTTGCTATACTTCAAAAGTGCTTGCTATTATGTGAGGCAATATTTCTGCACTTTAGAAAAAGAAATGGTCTGTTTTAAACAAGGAATAACGGAGTATTTGTACATGAGTGCTTTAAGAGCAGGAAATGGTATTTAAAATGTCTCTCTGCTGTGGGGGACCCGAGTCCAGTATCAAATGTTACTTTTTCAGAGCCCATCTAACATAAATAACTGTAAATGATAATATCTTCCAGGCATTACAATGCTTATCATATAATTTTCTGTGGCAGTCAAATGATGGGTTATGTTAGTTTGTTAGGTAAAAGAGCATGTTCAAGTTCTCTTCAGCTGATAATCCATGAGGAATTGCAAAACACCTTTTCAAAACTTCCCTCACTTAAACAAACAAACTCTTTGGGAAACTACATTGCAATGGAGGACGTGAGTTTGGCTTGATTATTATTTTTGATGGTTTTCTTAGTGGGATATCTATTTTCCTTCAGACTGTTTTACATAGTATTATTTACATTTGTTTAAAATAGTGGCTCACTGTATGGATGGGCGCTCTCTGTCCTGTTGGTTTAATATGGATTTTGCAGAAGGGAAAAATAACATGTAATTGTGTAATTTTAAACTGTTCTAGCACAGGTAACTACATGTTTTCATTTCTTTATTTTTTCAATCTCTGTATTCTCTTTTTTACAATTACTATGCTATAAAGGATAGCCAACTTTTTTAAATTCAAGAAGTGATTTTATTTTTTTTTTATTCCTATCTTCACAATAGATTGATATGTTAAGAAAGTCTAGGCATGGAAAGTACCTCTTAGAGGATGCAGCTGATTGAGAGGAACACATTTAAAAGAATGTGTGTGCTATAGCCAGAGGATTTGAAAATAGAGTGATGCAGAAGCAAAACATAACAAAACAAGCTTTCCTGTCCTGAGTACTTACCTAACTTTACTTATATCTATCTATCTATCTATCTATCTATCTATCTATCTATCTATCTATCTATCTATCTATCCACTGTCTATTGCATACATTGAATGTGCTAACTCCTTGTCCTAAACTTAGCCCAAATAGCATTTGGAAGTTCAGTTAAATAACTTAAAATTTCATAAATATTTTTGAAACATTTATCTTGGAAAAAGGTGATTTCATCTTCATGGTTGAAGTATTTGATGATTTGGGTATTAAAGGTCTTTAAAACAGCTTTAATTCTTTCTCTGGTAATAGATAAAATGCCTTAAAGTTGCAATTCTTCTGATTTAGAAAGTCAGCAAAACAAAATTGGAGCTTTGGCATTGTATCAATGGTAACAATGACAGTAAATGGATGTCTCCTTGACTCACTGTTGTAGAATGAAAGTCATTAGAGCCAGTGCAGTGTTTGAGTTTTCCAAGAAGCTGGGTAATGCTACTGTGTTTTGACTTTTTCTTACTCAGGTGACTAGAATGATTCATTTATTGTCAGATGTGTGAAGTAACAGTTGAAAAGCTATTGCATGTGTCTCACAATCAATTTTGCTCTGTAACAGTTTTAATCTTTCATTCGCCAAATAGAAAATGGATCTTGACACTGGAGAGACTACCTTAAACATTAGCAACAGTATCTTAATTTGTGATGTCTCAGGTCAGCTAGTAATGACAACTGTAATTATTCTCCTATGGCTAAATGGGAGCCAAGGAAATTTTAGTCTTTTTAATTTTGTATTCCACCTTTACTTCACCAACAATAGCCCCACTCTCCCACAATAAAGCCCAGTTTTTGCTAGGCACAATCTTGGATTATGTGTTTTGTGTGAAATGTGTCATGCTTGTAATTGTTCCATCACTGAATTTTATTTTCTGGCTTTTGCTTTTGTAAGTCATCCTCAGGGTTCTTTTTTCTTTATGCTTCCATTGCACTCTGGTTTCAACAAAACATTCTTAGCTATGCACATCATAGTTTTGCTTTGTGAGAGTGTGTTCCACATGGTGCCATCTGCTGTCTTCTTTCAGGGCTACCTTCAAGAAGAAAAAGCCACAGAACAGCGCATTTGTGGAGAGGGGTTTGAGAGGGCATATGGTCTGGTGGGGATTGAAGCATGAAAGGTCCTGGAACAGACCAGCTTAATTCATGTTTGGAGAGCAAGAAGAGAGAAGATTTAGGATTATGTGACCTAAGAACTGTCCCTTGAGAACTTCCCCCAGGTCCTTCCCAACCACTCTCACATACTCTTGGAGTACATGACTTTTGAACCCCACCTGAATTGAAACTGAACCTCTTGCTTTAGCCTCCTCCTTTCCCCATTTTCATGGGCAGCCACACATTCATTTTATGTCACAGTGGGGCAGCAGCAAAAGGATGCACTTTGATTTAATAAAATGGCTTTGGAAATGAAACTCATCCTTTTAATGTTCTAAGACAGAGGGGCTGTAGCTACCAAACTGTATATACCAATGTAGCTGGCTGGTCAAAGAGGTGGTTTGCTTTTGAAAGGGCATGTTCTTGGACATAGGATAGAGGAGGCAATGGTGGGTGTAGTCTCTGAATATTTCTGTACTAACATTTGTGACAGCTTCAAAGCATATGTGTGTAATATCAAGCTTAGCTCATGGTTGAAGTGTTCTCCCACCTTCACATTTTAAGGTCATTTCTAAGCATTCATGGGATTTTAGTGAAATGACAGAGAAGCACAGTGAAATAGCTCAATATCTACAGTAGAGTAGACTGAGCAATACTAGAAGTTTTATCACGTAATGAGAAAATGAGCATGTAACTTCAATTTCACATTGTACATGGCAGGAATTTAATATTAATTATAAATACTGTCTTAAATCCTGAGTACTGCAGTCATCACAGTATACTTAATCTTTAGCATTTCTGTGAGAATACCTAAAAAGCAAATAACATTTTGTTATTACACTTGTGTTTCCTGTGCATAGTCTTTAAAGAAATACTGGTAACCATAAAGTACAATTCTTAACAGGTTACATTAAATTCAGCTAAAACTTTGGGTTTCTTTGTAATTTGGACTTACTTGAAGCAGTATGAAAGATACAAAATAGAAGTAGTTCATAACTCATTTTAAATTCTGCTTGCCATACTTACTTGAGATGAAATCAGACACTGAAAGTATCTGAATGCAAAATATGGTTAGAAAGATAAACTCCACTCTGTGAGTTATGAGGAAGGATAAAGGCAACTTTCAGTTTTCAGCTACTTTCCTGGTCTTTGTTTATTTTATTGGTGACATCCTATTCCCACACTGATTTGCTCCAGTGTGAGAATATACAGTCACTTTGCAAGCATCTGGAACTCTTTTTGCCCTTAGCTAGGGGACATCATCCCTTCTGTTGGACTGTATTAATAGATGTGGATACTTTTCATCTGCTTCAGAATAAATTCAGTTAAAATAGTCAGGGTCATAAAATCATTTAGGTTGAAAAAGACCTCTTTGAGCAATGGATCCAACCATTAACCCAGCACTAGCATGTCTCACCTCTTTTAAAAACTTCAAGGGTTGGTGAGTCAACCACTTCCTGGGCAGCATGTTCCAATGCTTAACAATCCTTTCAGTGAAGAAATTTTTCCAAATAGCTAGTGTAAATCTCCTCTAGTGCAACTTGATGTTTCTTCTTGTCATCTTACTTGTTACCTGGGAGAAGAGGCTGACCCCACCTGGCTACAACCTCTTTTCAGTGGTTGCAGAGAGTGATAAGGTTCTCCATAAGCCTCTTTTTCTCCAGGCTGAACAAACCCAGCTCTTTCAGCTGATCCTCACAGGACTTGTGCTCCAGGCTCTTCACCAGCTCCACTGCCCTTCTCTGGACTCGCTTCAGCACATCAGTGTTCTTTTTTTGTCCCAAAAGTGAACATAGGATTTGAGGTGTGGCTTCACCAGTGCCAAGCACAGGGTGACAATCACTGCCCTGGTCCTGCTGGCCACACTACTGCTGAGACAAGCCAGGATGCCATTGGCCTTCTTGGCCAGCTGGGCACAGACTGGCTCACGTTTGCTGCTGTTGAACCAGGTCCTTTTCTGCCGTTCAGCTTTCCAGCCACTCTTCTCCAAGCCTGCAGTGTTCAGTGGGGTTTCTGTGATCCAAGTGCGGGACCCAGCACTTCACCTTGTTGAACCTCATATAAGTGGCCTTGGCCCATCATTCCAGCCTGTCCAGATCCCTCTGCAGAGCCTTCCTGCCATGCAGCAGATCAACACTCCCACCCAACATCTGCAAACTGACTGAGGGTGCACTCGATCCCTCATCCAGATCACTGATAAACAAATTAAACTGGCCTGGCCCAAACACTGATCCCTGGGGAACACCATTTGTGACCAGCTGCCAACTGGATGTAACTCCATCCACCACCACTTTTCAGGCTTGGCCATCCAGCAAAGAGTGTACCTGTCTAAGCCATGAGCAGCCAATTTCTCCAGAATGCTATGGGAATCTTGTCAAAGGCTGCAGTAAAGTCTAGAAAAACAACATCCACAGTCTTTCCCTCATCCACTAAGTGTCACCTTGTCACAGGAGGAGATCAGGTTGGTCAAGAGGTACCTGCCCCTCATAAACCCATCCTGACTGGGCCTGATGCTGGTTGTCCTGTATGAAGATGATCTGCTCCATAACCTTCCCTGGCACCAAGGTGAGGTTGACAGGCCCAGAGTTTCCTGGATCCTCCTTCATCACACCCTTCTTGTAGGGTGGACATCACATTTGCTGACTTTGGTCTAGTGGGATCTCTCTGGATAGTCAGGACTGCTGGGAAGTGATTGAAAATAGCTTAGTGAACACTTCTGCCAGCTCCCTCAGTACCTTTGGGTGGACCCCAAACAGCTTTGTGTGTGTTTGAGTGGTTGCTGACAATTTCCCCTTGGAGTATGGGGGCTTCACTCTGCTGCTCATCCCAGTCTTCCAGCTCAGGGCGCTGGGTACTCAAACAACAGCTGGTCTTACTGTAAAAGACAGAGGCAAAGAACCATTAGATACTTCATCCTTTGTCACTGTTTCCTTCCACAGCCAGCAAAGCCTGGAGTTTCTCCTTAGCCCTGCCTTTGTTGCTGATGCATTTATAGAAGCATTTTCTGTTGTCTTTTATGGCGTCTTTAGAGTGGTTTGCTTTTTAGCTGTGATTTGAGCTAATTTGTCCGATTTGCAGACAGAAGCGGATTAGGAGCACTTCTGCACTCCTTTTAGCTAGCAAAGGTTAGTTGAAGGGTAACTGCCACAGCTAAATTTGCATGTATAATTTAGTACAAGGCAACCTAGAGTTGGGAATACTTTTTTTTTTTTTTTTTACCCTTATGCCATTCCAGTTTGGGCTTTATTCATGTGTTTTTCTTTTCAGCTTTTTTTGTTTAGGGCATAATTAGATCTGTTGCTAGGTTCCTGTAAACCCTGTGTGTATTGTTTGGTTTGTTCTGCAGGTAGTTCTATCTATATACATACATACCCACAGGTGAAAATTGTCTGATTGGTTCTACAGTTCTTGGGAATGCAATGTTTGTGTCTATTTATGCCAGGTTACTGAAGGGTTAAGCAGAATTTGAGCAGACATATTCAAGTTAGATAAAATTAGGTCTTCAACCTGGTGTTAATCACAGGACAGAAATTCTTCAAGTTAGACTCTGTCTGTTCTGCTCTGATGATGCTTTGTATTATCCACTCTGAAACAGTTTTTATTTTCTCAGCAGTTATTGTACTAAAGAGTCAGTAAGTCAATAGAGCAACAGATGGAGTTCAACAGCTGCACTATGAGAGATCCAGATTCTTGGACTAAACATGATCTACCTACAGAGAGACCAATGGAAAGAAAGTATAGTCAGAGAATTAAGGCAAGGTAGACTGACCTAGATGCAGGATGAAGAATAGCAGATGCATTAAGAAATGTACTAAAGAGCAAATATGTAAGGATTTTTGGATGAAAAGCTACCTTATTTTAACTTGCTAAACTGACTTAGATGTGCAGCCATAACACTACAGATACTTCTAATTCTTATGAGCTAAAGAACCTTATGTTGCCATAATTCGTACAGAGTGTTTTGATGTCTAATGTCTGAATCTGCCTGGATTTACCCTTTGTCATGTTACAAAGTTCAAGTAACAGACTCTTGACAATTGAGGGTTGTACAAAATAATTTCTGCTTAAGCTCTTCTGTGATGCTCTAGCTGTTTAAATGTTCTGCCAGAAATAAGATTGTCAGTGCTTAAATATCATCTGTGATGTGAGGGATCTGGAGCCTTTCTAAGGGTCCTGTTTACTTTTTACCATGTCTTGTATTTTACAGGGTAGAAGCAGTCTGCTAGGCCATCTTGCATCCAGACTGATTTCTTACATTTCACTTAATGGGAAGTGAAGTTGGTTCAAATGCATTTTGGGTGTAGCTGGTACTTTCTCGATTGCCACAGCATTGCAGCATATAGTGACTTTATTATGTAATAGAGATGAAGGCTGTGCCCCATACTTCCAAGAAGTTAAAATATAATTAAAATACCTACAATGAGCAGTAAATTTCCTTTTTTGTACTCTGTATTTCAGACTATTACAAAAGTTGCTATTCACTTCTGCACACATACTAGATCTTGCTACAAGATAGCAGGTGTTTTTGAGATCAGTTTAATAGGAGTCCAGCATAGTTATTTAGGTGTTACAGGTTGCTTTTCTATACTAGGAGACGGTGAAAAAAGTGGCTTAGAGCTAGCTGTCCTCTGTTCCCTGTTACTTCTCATGAAGCACTCACGAGAAGTTCACCTCGCTGATTTTTAGTACCAGATTTTTTACAGAAAGGATATTTTGCTCTTAAAATATGTTGTTCAGCTAATAGCCTCTTAATTCCTTCCTGCCAAGCAGATCCTCATGTATCAGTCTCTAACTTAGAAGACCTTGGAGTTAAGCTGTTTCTATCCTTTTTAAAACAAGTACAGCACAAATTTGATCTGGAAAAACACCTTCTTGAACATATTCTTGAATTTGGTGCAAAGCTTTCACAGTTGCAGCATACGAGGCGTATTGTGTCACAGAGTGGTCCAAGAGCATTTAGAAAGAAACAAACATAGCACTATAGGGTTTTTTGAGTTTGTGGTCATTAATACTGTATTGAGGAGAGAATTGATGCCTCTCAAGAAGCTGATGCTGTCAAAAGGTACAGAACCAACATTGTCATCAATTTGGATGCCAGTTGTATGTGGTATCTGGGGTAAAGTGTATGTCCATCCATAAAAAAGAAAACAGGCATTCCATTTTTGCCTGTAAAAATTTCAAATTACTTTGTTTCTATCTTGTCTTTGAAACCTCTTGGGAATTTTGACTGTCCCAAGAAAAAGTCAACATCACTTTCTTCTTAGGTCTAAAATGTTGTTACATGTTATGAATGGCAGAATTCGCTGGCAAAGTATGCCTTTTAATATTGATAAAACCAATGCTTTTCATAATAATTTGCCTTGAGATATGAAATAGTTCAAAAGCAAGACAGAGAAAAAGTAATAAAAAACCTAATAGGCATCAGGGGAAGTGTCTGAAGTTGTAGACAGATATACGCCCACTACAGTGGTGATGGGAAGCATATCGTGGTTTCAGATGGTGATATATTGTGTGAAAAAATACAAATTGTGATCATGGAGTGCTCTCAAAAGCTCACAGTTTTTTAGCAAAAATACTGGAGGTGGCCTGGGTTCTCTGAAGAAGCTGAATGCCTGTATGCTCCTTGTAGAATTTTTTATCATTAAGCTACTGGCAGCATGCAGTTCCTGATTTTAGCACTTGCTAAGCGTAACATCCTATTGCAGGCAGGGAAAATACCATGCCAAGTAGTGGCGGTAGGAAGGCTGTAATCCTTCTTAAACACATTGGGGACATTCTGATATTCTTAATGGTAATTCTTAATGGTTATTCTATAAACATTCTGGTATTCTTCGGGATTTCCATTGAGCTTAGTTGAGTGTTGGGCCTGAAAAAATGTGTGCCGTGCTGATTGTGTCATCCACCTTTTTTTCTGACTTGGCTTTCTCCTGGTTTACCTTCAGGGATTATTCTAAAGATATTACAAAAAGGAGGAGTTTTGTTTCTCAGCTGGATGCCAGGGACAGAAATTTCTTCCTCCTTTGACTGAAAATTTCCATTGTTTTTTTAGTTAGGTGGCCACATCACTGCAAAACTTCCTGCCATTTTGTAACATCATCATTCTTACTAAGCTTAGTTTAACAAGGGAGCCTTTGCCACGTTTTTCTGAGGGGGTGAAATCTGAAATCAGAAACAGGTCCGTGGCCAACTTAGAACCTGAGGAAACTCAGAATGGGAGTACAGCTGCCAATTCTTTTTTCTAAGGTTTGTGATTGACAGTCAGCTTGAAGGACATGTATTTCTCTTTTCAATGGCCTTGCTTGCATCAAAACCCCTACAAATCATTTGAGCCTCTCCAAGTGTAGCGCAGTCTCAATAGCCATCACAAATACTTGACATTATCTCAGAATGCTAAGAGTAATTACATATCCAGATATTTTGATATAAAAATGTGAAGACTAAACAATCAAAAATCGCATATTTAACCCCCTAAAATCATCAGAATTAGGATGATATTAAACTCTGCATCAGTCAAAGCTTTTATTTTTTTCTTTCTGGTGGACTTGTCTTAGCAATCATTCAATCAAGTTTCACAAGAACTGTACAAACCTGTTCTGTCCCTTGTGAAAGATGGGGTAGAGTTAGTGTGCTCGTGACTCCCTGGGTGGTTGTTGTCTGGTGAGGTACAGAAGCTTGAGTGTGCAAAGTGATAACAGTTTCCCCATAAAGACATGGTAGGTGTCTATCCAGAGAAATTCCAGAAAAAAAAGATGTGTGGTCACATACGGACTTTATATATACACATATAATGTGATAATTAGGGTTAATTGTATAGTGTATGTATTAGAATTAGGACCTAATAAAACCATTCCACTGACATGAATGTAAGTTAAAAAAAGAAAGGAATGTGAGGTTTTTCTAAAATAAAATTGCCTGGTGGTTCTTCCATTTTGCAGAGTTGTCAGTTTTGGCTCAGGTAAACAGAAAACCACCCTCTATCTCATGGGTTCTTACACATGAGAGAGGTCGAGCTTGGTGTATGTTTTCTTCAGTCTTATTGTGAGGTCTAACACCTCAGGTTTGGATTGTGGGCACTAGGAAAGGCTCTTTATGTGTCATAAGTACTTTTTCCTGTAGGTATTGCTGCTCCAAAGTTTTAATCTTGATTATTTGAAAATGGCTTAAATGTCCACACATACTTACCAAGGTTATAAACACAACACAAATAAGAATTTTCTTGATGAGAAAGACTTCCTTGGTGCCTTGAATTCATTATGTGATTGATTGGTTCTACACTTCCATTTTAAAAACCTTATGCAGAACTGAGTGTGTTAATTGCTCATTTGCAGATACAGAGCTCAGAATGAGACTTGAAGGATCTTGTGCTGGTAGTATAGTCTGTGGGCAAGCAGGTGTTTTAAAATTTAATTTGGAATACCGTATATATGTTTCTTTGTTTCAGTGGAAGTTACTGAAGTTTCTCATTAGATTTCCCATAAAGTGCTGCTGAATGTATTCTTCCTTTGGATGCGAAGAATATGTCGGATATGGAGTCAATCTGCAACCATCTTTTTCAAGAATCTACACTTGCCATCTCTAATTAGATTCTGTATGGCCAAATTGATTCTGTAATCTACATTTGCATTAAAAACTGACTCCTAGAATTACTCCTATAGCTTGTAATGTTCACAGTTTGTATCTTGTCATTTTTCTGAGTTTGCAGATGTGAAAATTTTGTGCATCTGCAGCTGAAGACTTTTAAAGCACAGAAGCCTTTATAATTGAAGGCTTAGAAAATTTTCAACAGATTCTGCTCGTAAGGAGATTACATATTCTCAGATGGCTGTAAAATGCTGGATAAAAAGTCTAGATGATGGGGCAGTAATAGCATGAAATTGATTGGGGTTTAGACAGTCACCATTCCCACAAGAAGCAACACACTGATCTTGCACTCTCTTGGAATTGAGGGGTCAAATGAATTCCATTGCTGTCAGTGTAATTTGCCTTAAGTGTTGTTAAGATGTGGATGAAGTAACTTCACTGCCATACATGTGCTGTTCTTTTCTATATGTTCTTATTTCTCAGTAGGCTGAATTTTATTTTAATACTCACCTTAAATAGTACTTTGTCAAGGAAATACTAAACCTAGGAACGTCAAAGACGTCTCTTTATAAATATAGCAGTAATTGTTGCTGTGAAGTGCTGGAGAATTCTGTAGCTCCTGGATAGAGAGTGATTGCTGTGACTAGCATTAAGTAATTATCCTACAGTATTGCCTTGTGTCATCAAAAAGGCAGTTCATAGCAGGGAATAAAAATCATACCTAAACATGAACAGATAGTTAAGATTATGTATTAACAGTGCATAATATATATATAAGTGAAAACTTCACAGGCTTTGCTTTGCAAGCTGCCTAGTTAAGCTTTCTAAATTAATGTTGCTGCTAAAAAAAAAGATTATGCCTCTGTTTCAGTTATTTTGCAGTTGCTGCTTATACTCTGTTCTATGTTAAAATATATGAAATGAGAACTGTATTTTTTATTAACTTACCTCCAGTTGTCCAGTGAACCAGCTGTAATGTAGGTATCTCCAACAGTGCCACGAAATTAATGCTACCATCCACAGAGCACTTAGGTAATCATTAGAGCATCCCCCTCAAGGTTCAAACTACAATACTAGCCTGGTTTGGAGGTTGGGACTTGAAATTCTGAAATGTACAAAGACATAGGATTGTTTATTCCTTTAAAGCTTAGCTTGGAGGAGGAAATAATTCAAACTACAGACATGACAGAAAGAGAGAACAGCAGAACATCACTTTTTCCCCTAGAACGTCTACTGAAATAAATCAGTGCTTCCTGGTGTCAGGCCCTTAGCTGAATCTTAGCAAGTGTGAATATTCTTTACAGCACGGACTGAGAACCTGAATATTTCACTCAGGTTTTCTAGCTAAGTATTTAATTAAAATGTGCTTCACATAATTTTGTTCTTTATTCTTCTCAGGTCTGTTTCAAATCGACTTGCCTCAAGGGGGTGAGGGAGGATGAGAGGGAATCTTGGGAAATGGGTAATCTGTTTCCATACCTTAAGATCAGGTGGATGTGAGGGTTGAGGGTGGCAGAAAAGGGATCCTGTCCTTCGTTCTGGTTCTGTCACATCATGCTGCATACTGTTTAGTCAGTGCAACCAGCAGTGTACTTCAGTTCCAGTGTCTCCTTGGATAAGATGGAGTAGGTCAGAAGGAGGGCTGGATAAAAACCCTAAATACCACCTCTTCTTGCTGCTGCTGCAAGTGGAAGAACTGGGGCAGGCAATGACCCCCAAACCTGACATGCAACCCCTACCCGGCAGTGGCTGTTCTTGCCTCCATTCTGATTCCTTCCTCAGCTGCAGCCCCTGAATCTCCCAGATGCAGGTGCAGGCAAAGATGGCATTTTTTGGTGATATTTTCTAGGGTTGTTTTACACCCCTGTGGAACCTATAGATATTTGCAGGTACTGTGATAGCATTGCAGTAGAAATACAATACCACTGTGCTTCATTTGAAGCACAGTTTGAAAAGTACCAAGATAGTAAGGAGGTGTGACTGGTTGTGATGCTCGCTGTTTGTTAGCAGCACTCTCTGTCCTAGCTTAAAGGGAAAGAGTTTCACAAGGTTCAGGCTTGTCCCTAAAAAAGTGCTCTGAAGGGCTAAGTGATACCACAGCATAATACTGGCATCATCATATGAGTGCCAAACTAGATTTTTGTCTGGTGCACTGTCCATTGCTGCCAGTTTGTCCATGCCTGAAGCTGGCTTTGATACGCAACATCACAGCAACCTTTTCTTGATGTGTGCATAGGTTTATGTTGACTTTTTAACTTATTTTGGTTTGCAGGTAACCTAGTGGGAGGTGAAGTGGACGCTTTTTTTTTAAGTCAAAGTGAGGTGCTGAATTAAGCTTTAAATATTTTTATTTCTAGAAGATTATTTCTTGTTCTCACAGGTCTTCTCACAATACACTGTAGTATTGCCAGTAATTTCTGCTGCAAAGACATGCCCCGCTGTCACTGCATGCTTTCATTTGTGGCAAAAGAATCACTTTTTTGAAAGAAGGGCTAATAGATTTGTGTCTATCCAAGAGTATAAGAGTATATCAGGAGGGAAGATTAAATTCTTACCTCTGAAGTGGTAGAAGTAAAATGCTGTTACATTGCATTTCAATTTTGAGTGGTAATTCATTCTTATTAAAGACTTAATGGGATGCTGCCAAAGCTCAAGACAGTTGTTCGCATCCTTCTGAAGTCAGTTACGAAGCTTTGCTAATTGGAAACATGAGGAGAATGTCAATATGTATTCTTCTTGCCTATTTAGTTTGTTTAACTAATCTTTTGATGATGTAAAAGTAAACATTAGTCATACTTTTGTAGCCTCTGTGAGTTTGAATTATGATTTAAAAATTTGAAAGTAATTCATATTAGTAAACATCTTACTTGGTCTCTTTTTAAAGTTCTAGGATAACAATATTCAGTGGGTTTTCAGTGTTTTCAGTCCTGTCTGTAGCTGGATGGATTCCGTGTGTCCTGTGCAATATGAAACTCCTGATTTGTTACATACCATACTGCAGGCACTTGGCACTAAACAAATTAACAATAGACCTTGCTGTCCTAAGATAAGAGGCTAATTTTACAGGTACAGCATTTCAGAAATCACATTAGAGTTGACAGTTCAGAACTGGAGAATTAATTAATATTTAGAAATCTAGTCAAACGGGAATAGTTGTAGGCTTATTAGAAACCAGTGTCACATTGCTGTTTGAATCAAAGATTTCTAGGTCAGACTGAGTGATGTTCGTGTGAATTTTCTTATATAAACATGACTAATGACTTCTGAAAGCCCACAGTTTTATCAGTTAATCCTATATAAATGCTTATTTAACAGATATAAGATATAAGAGAGTGTTCCTGAAAGTACTTCACTCTGTTATTTACCTATTTTTAATATAATTTGACTGATGCTGTGACAGTTCAGACACTTGAAGCATGCAAATTTGCTGACATCTGAACCTGAATTTCAGTTCTTTTTGTTCTTCCACTGTGTAGATGAAGAATCTGCTCATGACCTCAATGTGGTTTTATTTCAGATACTACTTGTACTGATTAAACAATTAGGAACTTGATGGGGTTTGCAGTCTTAAATGACCTTAGCTTTATTCTGTGGAAATGAATTGGTTCAAAGTAAACTTGTGATATTTTGGGAATCCTAGATATGCAAAAGAATTTGAATTAGTTTTAAATTTTTTGTCAGAAGGGATGCATATTTCTGATATAAGGGAATTCTTCCATAAAATAGACAAAAAGAAAAACACACAGTCTTTTCTAGGCTTGAATTCTAGCAGTGTCTTTGGAAGTCTTTTGTGGTGGTTTGCCCATCTAACCTTTTGTCTGTTGTAGTATTTCATTTAGTCACCTGAACTTCTACTTAACTGATGAATAAAATCTTTAATACTTCTTTAACCAATGAATTTCACATGCTTAATTGAATTTCAATTAGAGTATCTATTAGAAGGGTTGGCTTTGTGAATGTTGCTTGTTTTAGAAGCTGTGTTCACCCAGGCTTTTCTCTACCTAAGCTTTCTGTACCAAGCTTCACATTCTCATTATCTGTAGCCTTTTTAGTTTGGCCTTTGAATGAGTGATCATGAAAGAGTTGCTGCTTTAGGGTGACATGCACTGTAGTGCTTCTTGCAGCCTGATACTTAATTTCAAGAACTAATGGACATTTTAATAGTTTAAAAGTTTTGTTATCAAATGTTTGAGATATTTTGTGCCAGGAAGGTGGAAGATGAATGCCTTAATAGCAGTCTGTTGGTGTTTTTTAATGGTTTTTATACAGTGTGGAAGGCTGAACTGAAGGTGTGCATGAGAGACCCTTTGTTGTACAAGAAATTCTCTGCAGCAGAATATGTACAAACTTTGAAACTTCATCTCCAGAGGTTCTACATTGTGTAAATTCTTACTGATTGGAAGAAGGCCACTGGTTTGATAGTGTGAACAAACAGACTGATTCCTGATGCCTGTTATTGGATGAGTCACCTGTCAATTTTACATGAAGTAGGGCAGCTGCACGTGTAGATAGCCTGTCTCAGAATGGGAATCTTGCCTTGACTGCATGTGATACACTGTAGTTGAAAATGAATAGTTTTAGAAAGGAATAACAAAAATAGCCAGAGTACTGTATCAGAGTGAAAGAAAACATTTTAAAGTTTACGCACAAAAATGAAGTCACCAAAAACTGTGAACTGTCATCTGTAGTATATGCACTGGCTGTAGAAGTGAAGAAAATATAGTAGTTAGTAGCTGAGAACTTAGTAATTTACTTCAAAACTCTGCAGGTTTAGAGAG
The DNA here is from genome assembly GCF_051311805.1 of Agelaius phoeniceus. Taxonomy (NCBI): domain Eukaryota; kingdom Metazoa; phylum Chordata; class Aves; order Passeriformes; family Icteridae; genus Agelaius; species Agelaius phoeniceus. The sequence goes on from NC_135265.1 coordinate 42,264,402, forward strand.
GACCATTGTATATACATAGTAAATGAGAGGCTAAAGCTCTTGATTTTTATCTTATCCTTCTGTTTCTTTCTAGGTTTAACTATAGATCAACACATCATCTTGCCTCTCATGGCTTTTATGAATTTTTAAATTGGTTTGATGAAAGAGCATGGTATCCACTAGGAAGAATAGTAGGTGGAACTGTAAGTATTGTAATAATACATTTATTTTAAAAAAATCCATTTAATAAGTAAAAAATAATTAAAGGTGACTTTTCAGGAAGTTTTTTGAACTTTCAGTACAAATATGATGTTGATAAAAGGAGAATCTTAATAAAATGTGCTTTTAATTGTCAAATTGCTGCAGAGGGAATATCAAGATGTTTTTAATTTTTAGCTGCAGAAACGAAGTAAGTCAACATGCCTTATCTAATAGCACATTGTGACCAAGGAATACAGAACTTCCTTTCATATGAAATTCTAATAAGTAACAAGTAAGGGTATTATGGCTCCTGCAGTTCTGGTATATGAAATCAAAACAGGAAAAACATTTTTTTAAACATTTTTAAAAAATCATTACCTAAATCTCTTGAGGTACAAGTTTTAATCCAATTATGTATGCTGAGTGGACTTCATATGTGTATGGATAAAAGTTAGGATTTCACTGGGAGAAGACCATGTGAAATTAGATCAGTGTGGCACCTGTACAAAACATCAGGACTAGTTAAGATTGGTATCAATGCAAGTCACAAGACAGGAAAGGTGTACAAAACAAGGTTATCAAGTCAAAATGCAAATATCACTCATTGGAATAGCTTTAGTAACTCTAAGTAATGCAGCCACATGTTTCTTAATGTGTTAAAGTTCATTAAAGCTTTTTAATGCTAGTATATACCACTTAAAGGCATTTATAAGTTTCTTGTAGCAGTTAGATCACCATTGTTTTAGTATCTTAGAGATACTGGACACTTTTATGCAACATTTAAGTGCATGTTTTTCACACCTGTCTCATACAAAATAAAACCTCTTAAGAAAAAAAATTGAAATATATGCAGGGGAATGTTCAGTCATCTGTTAATTTAATTTAGTACAATGTCCTTCTTAGTTTTTGAAAGAAACTAAGGCAGGTGAAGTACATATTAACTTGTCTAGGATGTATTGATTTTTCTAATGTTGATAAATGTGGGAGGGTAGAATTCCTACTAAGAATATTCTAAAGTTCTCTAATATTCTATGGTGGATTCAATAGACTTGTGTAAGTCTGTGCTACCTTTCCTGGTGCACATCTTAATTCAATTTTTACAGGACTTTGTTTTACTCCTTCATATCCAAAGATGTCTACAGATACCTTGTAAAAATGTAGTATTCAATTGACTGACCATCTACTTTTCATCTTTAAAAAATTAGATCTTATTGAAGTACATTTTCTCTCCCTGTTGGCACCAAGAAGTGAAAGAATAGTGTGGTATATTTTAAAGGAAAATGGATACGACTGGGAAATTTTGCGTTTCTTCTTGATGTCTTAGGCTTTTCAGGCTTGTTTTTGCATTTCCTTAAAACCGGTAGCTGGCTTAAAATTCTGTTGCAGATTTTGGTTTCTGCTTCCATACCTTAATGACAAATTGTTTTCATTATATGATAAATGTCAAGTGAGATGGGATATTATCTGTATGCTGCTCATTCATTTATGAAGTAGATTATATGTTATTGTTAGCATTTGGATAAAATTAAAAGAGCCTAGGGTATTCAGTGTTGTTGTCAAAACATGATTAAAGTAGTACTAAAATAATTCTGTTAGCTTATGCTAATACTCAGTGCTTATATCAGCTTAAAAATTATTGTTTAATTGCAAGTTCTGTGTAAACATGCATACCATGACAGTTTTCTGTAATAACCCCGTGTTCTGGTTTGTTTTGGTTTTTATCTCCATGTAGGTATATCCAGGACTGATGGTGACAGCAGGCCTTATACATTGGATTTTAAATATGCTAAATGTGACAGTCCATATAAGAGATGTATGTGTGTTTCTAGCACCAGTTTTTAGCGGCCTTACAGCTATTTCTACTTTCCTGCTCACCAGAGAACTGTGGAACCAGGGAGCAGGGCTTTTAGCTGCCTGTTTTATCGCCATAGTTCCAGGTTACATATCCCGATCAGTAGCAGGATCTTTTGACAATGAAGGCATAGCTATTTTTGCACTGCAGTTCACATACTATTTATGGGTAAGTAATTGCTGAGTCTTTTGCTTTGGAAAGGTTTTTTGGTTCCTCCTCCAACCAAATGACTGATTTTTCTTAGAATCCATTGAATTCTTATTTTCCTCCCTCTCATCTCTCTTCCCCTTGGCTCTTGATTAGGCAAGTACTGAGAAGTCACATGATCTGAACCACTCCATAATCATGCTCTTCAGTTTGCTGTGTAAAAGCACAGTTCCACTGAAGTATGTGTGTCCTGTAGTAGTAATAAAAATGATGATGAGTCTAGAAATTTAAAGCAAACAGAGGGGTTGTTTGTTTTTCGGTTTGGAGGTGTTAGTGCTGTGTGCATCAAATGTCAGCCTCCTTATATAGCTGGTGAAAAGCTATATAGATAATATGTTAATATAGCATATTCAGAGAAGACTGTGAATATGAATATGCTTTAAATTGTCTTCTCTAAAGACTTTTGACTGTATGGACTGTCTGGGCTTTGAGTTCAGTATCCAAATTAAATGGTCAAAGCTGGCTAGAGTCAGATATTAGTGTTTCTTGTGTGCTTAAAAAACCAGTCTTATGTCTTCTCATTTGCCTGCTTGCTAAAGCAACATGTCTGCCTCTCCTTTATCTGTGTAGAATTGCATCCATAAGGTAGTTTTGCAGGAAGGAATTTAGGAAAGCTAGAGTATTTCTGGGCTGTTGAACCTACTTTGGAAATAACAAAAATAGCGTAACTATTGTTAATTCAGCACAGACACTGTAGGCTACTGTCTCTTGTGTATTCTGGAATGCCTGCACTTTTTATTTAGAGGGCTCCATATAAGTACATGGCCACTACAACTTTCTCCATAATTTTGTCAAGAGTTATCATGAGCAGATGCATATCCACAAATGTTTTAGCTTTAGAGTATTTCAAACTTTGGGATATATTTGGTAGGAATATAATGGAAGAGAACTGAATTTTTCATGACTGAGTGACTGGTGTTACTTAAATATAGTATTTCTTAATCTGGTTTTAGAATAAGCTGCAGCTGGAAAGGTGTGCTGTGTTTGATAACAATAATAGAATCAACCTGTGTTGTTACTTTAGAGTAACTGAGATATGATAGCAGTTATCTGTTCTCATGGAATTCATATTTAACTAAACTGCAGAGTGCAATAATGTTTGCATGAACTCTTGTAGAATCAAATACATTTTATAGACAACTTCCTAGCATTTTTTAATGTCTGTTCTTCATTCCTGTTCTTCCTCACCACAGTCACCCCCATCAGTTTCAGACAAATTCATATTCCTTGGGCAGTTTCTGGATCCTGCTAAACCTTTAGCAGTATCTGGATGCTCTTGTTAACCTTAAGTGAATTTTTTTGGAATAGCTATTTTGTCTGTAGTGGCAGAGTTGGGTCAGATGCCAGACAAATTAAGGCATGGATGGTCTTCACTTAGAATTATAAAGTGCTCTAACACCTCAGAGAAAGTAGCACAGAGCCATTGCAACTACATTTCTACATCAGATCATAAGGCAGAGAGTTGGATTGAATGCTTTTGCTAGAGAAATACATCTCACCTTTTGTGTGTGTGAAAGAATTGCATTTGTGTTACGATTTTATGGACATCAGTTCAGAAGCGTCAAATATAACTTGATGCAGGCTAAAGTTCTCTCAACAATTGTTTTGGGATGAAACTTTAGAGTATTGTCCAGGATTTGTCATTCATAAATACTTGGTTATTTTTCTAGGTGAAGTCTGTGAAAACTGGGTCTGTCTTTTGGACAATCTGCTGCTGTCTATCCTACTTTTACATGGTAAGGCTTTTGTATATATAATAGCTAAACTAATTGAGTAACTTACATACTTAATATGTTGACAAAGAAGAGAATAAAGCTATTTTCATCTTTTTGGAGCCAAAATATAAAATTTTTGCTTTGTATTGTTATTAAAACCTTAAATATATGACTAAACAACATAGTTTGTAAAGGTAAAGTATTTAAATCAACATGATTAAACATGATTGATTGGGGTAAAAAATGAAAATATAATAACTTTACTTAGAAATTTTCCCATGCTGTGAATAGGTGCTCTGATTCAGTTGGATTTTTATTTGGGTACAGGTAAATTAAGGTATAATTTTAATGTTTATGTGTCTGTGTGTCATTACTATAATGCAATAATAATCAGAATATTTAGAATGTGAGGACAAAGTTACCTTTTTATAATTTTGAAAGCTATTTCTATGGGTATAATTATGCCATAAAGTAAAGCTTACCACCAGAACTGATGAATGACTTCAATGTCATAATAAATGATCATAAATGCCCTTTTCATTTTTGATCTGTGAAAATGAAGGCTACTGCAGAGATTTTCCTAAGGGCTAACAGAGGGGGAAAACACTAGTAAACATGAGGAGATAAAACTAATAGAAAAATGGAGGGAATTGGTTTTCCTCCTCCTCCATCTTCTGAAATATTACACTAAGAATTCTCTTGTTTGAGTCAAACATGTGGTTTTTTTCCCCCTAACTGATAAACTTTTTGTGGCTGTATGAAAAATAAATTACCCTCAAAATAGCTAGTGCCAGGACAGTCAGGCTAATTGCTTGGTGACAGTTAAGACTGAGGTCTCAAATACTGCTTTTCTATCATCCGGTAACTAAGTTTGCAAAAGCAAGGAGCTTCTGGATTGGTTTATGTGCCTTAAAGTCAAGGTTAATTCAAAGCTTATCTGGATGCTGTCTAGTTTTCCTCTAGCTTTAATGTCCATTTGGTTTTCTGGGAGACTTTTACAGTTAATATGGGAGATAATAGCCTTCTGTTTGTCACCAAAGATACGAAGATAGCTATTTCTTGTTAAGAGTACATTTATTAATTCAATTTCTCCTCCTTTTTGCCACATTGCTTAATAGAGAGCCACTTCTTTATACACAGCATTGCTGTTTATATAGCTTTATAGTGAAAAGGTCCTGTAGCTTTGGTACATGAGTCCAGTATAATAGCTGCAAGTAAATTTTTGAATTGTAATATTTATATAGTACAGTATTTTTTTTATATTGTGCCAGTTTATTGTTAAGATTCTCTTAAGGTGCCTTCATAAACATACAAATAACAAATACAATACTTCCACAATTTTACTGCTAAAAATCACACATAAACAGATTCTTAGCATCTTGGTGTGTGGGATTGTATGTGAGAGTATGTGATCATGTGTGTACATGGTATCTGAACTTAAGAATCAATGTAATCATTACAGTCAATCCTTATATATAAATGGGGGTGATGTTATTTTCCTTTCAAGTTCTATCAGCTCATGAAAGGTTCAGATTCATCTGTAGCTTAGCTTCACATCTCAGTGAATAGATGTTAGAATTTTATTGCTTGTATCTGCATCATCCCACATATGATGGTCTTCCCTACATTGTATTTACCTTTTGGAAAGAATTTTGTGAAGTTGCCCTTCTAGATATTTTGCTTAAGTATATTTTTAGGACAAAACATAATTTTCTATTTGTTACATTGTAATAATTTGTCTTTCTCTGGTGGAGTTAGTAATTTTCAGTGTAAGTTGGAAATGAAATCAAATTTAGTTTAAGCTTTGAGGTAGTAAGAGTTCAGTCCTTGAATGGGAAGTTTGGACAACAGCTTGAAAGGTGAAGGGATATTGCATGAACTGACAAATCTTTCCTGACAACTAAACCTGCCTTATAATATATGCCTTACTCACTGTGGTGATTTGACTCATAGCCTTGCATTGGATTCAGTATAGAGAAGGGTGTTTTCTCCTTGGATTTATATTTTTAGCCTTTGTTTTACTTCATCAGCTTCTGCTTCATATGGCTTTTCATGGCAAGGAGGTAAAATAAAAGAGGCTTTACATTGAAGCAATCCTTCAGGAGTAATAGCATGTCTCCACTCTTTTTGCCAATCTGTGAGGATGCCTCAGTTTTATTTGAAAAGTTCCAAAGTACATCTTCAGTATAATTTTCAGTGCCTAGATTTGGGTTCAAATTTTGATAATTAGGGATGCAGGTCTCTGGTCCATGCAAGCTGTGACTTCCTTCATTCAAACCTTTCCCTGAATTTGACAGTGTTCTATTTGCATGTTTGAACTCTATTCTGTCTTACCTGTCTTCAGGTACATGTTTTCTCCCATTAGATAAACTTAGCTGTGTAAACATGATACTTCATCCAAGTAATTAGGCACTAGGATTATGATAATCTGAAATGAGTTACGAGAGAACTTTGATTATTTTATTCTACTTGTTTCATATTGTCTGAATTGCTTATCATAAATTTGAAATGCTGGGGTTTGTAGTATTAGTGTCAAAAGACAGTAATCTTGGCCTCATGGTTTTTTTAGAATTTGTTCTATAGAACATAGTCATTTGGGTTTCTTTTTGGATTCTAGGGCTTTAAAAATAGCTACGTGAATCTAAACCCTAAAGTACAATTAAAGTGAAAACCACATTAGCTACTGCATGCTAAAAATGAAGATCTAGGTTAGGCATGGTGCATATGGGATAAGTCTAGACTGTAATATGACAAGAGGACATGTTAAAATACAGATTGTCTAGTCAATGTGAGCCTTTCTAAATATGTTAGAAATTTAGATAGCACATTGTAATGATAGCTCATTAAATCCTCACTGAAACCGGCAATCTGTTAATAACACTGTAGTGTTTCAGTTCTAAGTACACCAGTCCTTCTCAACAGCTCTTGTTGCCACAGGTTTGCACTGTCTATAATATTGTTGTATATCATTCCACAGTGCTCAGTCCTACTTTCATGTGCTTCCACACTCTTCCCTTTGTTCATTTCCCTACACTGCAGCCTGCACTGGCTGCTCTGGGCTGCTCTGGTCCCAGAGTTGTGCTCCTGGAGGTGCACCTTGCTCCCTTTCCCTCTCTAGCTGGAGATAATGTTTCCTGTCCTCAGCAAAAAGTGCATGGTGCTAAATTTGTCAAAGAAAGTTTTGCATCCTACATGAGATTATAGAATATCCTGAGTTGGAAGGGATCCACAAAGATCATCAAAGCCCAGCTCATAGCCTGCAGATCCTACCACTGCCTTGAGTTGCAGCCTTCACCATGGGGAATGGCTTCCAGCATAACATTCTCGTTTGCCAGTATGGCCAGATTAGCTTGGAAGGAGGAGATCCAGGAAGGGTAGCCTAGGAAATCCATCAGCCCATTTCAAACACCTCTGATATGTGGGCTTTGTTGTGGTATGTTTTTTTCTTTTATAATATATATTGAGGAGGATTCTGGTGGTATTTATTAGTAGTAGTTCTGACTGCTTGTGTAGATGGGCTGTGTGTTTTCTTGTTAGACCATCAAGATGTATAAATCCACCATGGGTTGTCCTAAGAATTTGCAGATATTTTCAGGTCTAATTTCCTGTTCCATTTGTCTTAGGTCTCTGCATGGGGTGGTTATGTTTTCATCATCAACCTTATTCCACTGCATGTGTTTGTTCTGTTGCTGATGCAGAGATACAGCAGAAGAGTCTACATTGGTAAGTTCTGTTCATGGCAAAGTCATTCTCAAATACTTAAAACATGAGATACAAAATTATTGTACTGATGTGTTTTGTATCAAGTGGGTGTTAAGTAATTGCATATCAGATTGAGTTGTTTTAATTTGATTACTGATTATAGTCATTTATTTTCTACAACATGGAAATAAGGAGTTGAAGCATACTCACACTTCCAAAATTTCATATATATTGCTACTAATTAATTTTTTCGTTTCTAGTGCATGGGAAAGAAAAATGGGTGGTTTGATGTAAAAGAACCCTATTAATATCTTGTAAATATGCATTGCATCTGCGCCTTTAATAATGTTTTATATTTTTTTCTTTTCCAAGTATATAAAACAATTGGTATTCTTAAAAGTTATATAGCAGGAATTATGCAAACATCTAGATAAAGACATAAGAAATTTTGAGCAGCCATGTAAGTTTTAGATGACTGAGAAAAGGCATGCACAGTAAGAGTCTGCCCACTCCATGGGAATCCTTAAAAGTTTATTGGATTAATTGGTCAGTCTTCCTTCCAGTTTCAGGAATGTGTGAATAGGGATCCTGAGAGCCTAACGTTTTTATTGATTTGCCTGACATTTAAATACTGTGTAAACTGTTTTTACTGACACTTTACCAATAAAATCAGTTGGCCATGATGTAGGTGTGTGAATGGAATATTTAGTAAGCAATTCAGGTATTCAGAGATTTAGAAGTTAGCTGGAACACTTTTAATGTGAAGCCTTTACCATAGGTAGGTGGAGAACATAATGTGTGCTGAAGCGTAATCACAAAGCATTTCATATTTGTAAATATATTTTTATTCCTCATTTTAGTACTGCTTTATCTTTGTATTTTCAATTATTTTAATGCATTTTTGAGTCCCTGCTAGAGAAATTACTTCAAGTACATATATGTGAACCACTATATATCACAATTGCTTAATTTACTCAAGTTCAGTTTTGAGTTTTTGTTATCAAAACTATAAATATTGCTTCCATACTTCTTTGCTACTCTATGTAAGTAAGAATTGGAAATTCATTAAAATTTTAAAAAGAGAGAAAGAAGAATCTCTAACCCATCTTAGAATTGTTAGTATTAGTTAACTTCTTCATTAACTACTTTTTCCTAACTTAAGGGGAAAGTAATTTATCTTGTTTTCTGTTTAAAATTGTTTTATTGAATATTTTCATTTTCTGATTTCTATGAATTAGGCAAGAGAAAATTAGATCAACTAATTATAAAATCCTGAAGCAATATGGTAGCCAGAAACAATAAGGAATAAGTGCTCTTGCTTTTTCAGCTTTAAATTAACTAGTCTTTGAACTCATGTGGGAAAAATAGTACTGCAAGTTCATAGGAATTAAAGGGTTTGGCAGATGTTTGTTTTGCAAATAGCTGCAGTGTTTTGAGATGTTATTGCCCTTCAGCAGTGAGGGATATGTGCTGCCAAGGAGCTGTCAGAATGAAAATGTGATCAGTGCTCTCTGTTTCATTGCAACTGCTGTCTTAATTTAAGCTTTCATGGGAAGCCCTAGAGAAGTCTGTACAGCTCACATTACTATGTCATTTCTAGGTTTGTTTAACAGGATGTTTTTGTAAAACAGGTAAGAATGTTCAAGCACTTCTGAGAGGAAATTCGAGTGTGCTTCACCTCCAAACTATTCAGATAGGGAGAAGAGTTTACAAAAGCTCCTTGAAGCAGGGAGAGTGAAGATATTTGGGGAGTTCCTGTTGCAATTGCTACTGCGCCTGCAACAGTCTTACAATTCTTAAAAAACTTATCTTGTGCAGCTAAAACTTTTGAAAAGCATTGTCAGCTGACAATAGATAATAAAAGCTCTACATACTTTTTACTGTTATGGAGAATTTTGGGGGTTTTAATCTCTAGATCAGTTGTTTACATTTATTTCAAGCTAGCATGAGCCATTTTATAAAGGCTCTTTGTGTTAAGTTTAATCCAACATAACATAAATGTAGAGAACAGTATTTGTCAGAACCAAATTTTTAAAAATAGTGGTGGATTCCTGGTATATATTTCTCATAAGAGTGTTCATACACCAAGGAAAAGGTTAGTGGGACATGATTGATATATCTGGGAATGTAACTCAGAATCATGTAATGAGTAAAAATTTCCAGAATGTGAAGGGTTTGCCAATTGTAAAATATTTTAGGGCTGGAAGGGAGATGACTTTATTAGCCAGATAGCTTCTGACCCATTTGGCATCAATAGTGATGATACTACCTCCATCTGAAAGCTCAAGCTGTGCTTTTATTATTTTTTCATCTTGACAATGGCCAGTGCCTTTCATTCAGATCCTCTAGTTTAATCATTATGAGCAAGTGCTTACAATTCCAGTGTATTAACAGAGCGGTGAATAACTTCTTTAGTCAGATACAGCAACCATTGATACTATATTCTATCATTGTAGTCTCTCTTTAGTTTCTCATATGTTTAAAAAATAAATGGTTTTACAATTGGAAGGGTATAGATTTATGTTATGTTTGCACACGTCAATTTTATAATTTTTCATACAATTTTTTTAGGTTCTGTATAATTATCAGAATATTTCATAAAACACGTGAGGATCTTCCAGAATTTAAACATACAATAATTCCTTGATGTATGTCTTGTATTTTATCATTAAAACAGTGAACAGGCATATATTTATATCAACTACTTCAGTGTTCTAAAATTTCAGGTTGAGTGTTTTTTTCTGGTGATTTTAATCCATTAATTGAAAGTATGTGGCCAGTATATGATTATACTCTCCAGAGAAGCTTTTGAGTAGGTCTTTCCTTTGTTTGTGGGGTGTACTGCAAATTAAATTCTTTGTAAAATGACTTTATCCACAGTAGGTCAGAATGATTTTGTTCTGGAGTTGATCAAAGTTATAACCATAAGAACAGCATGCAAGAATCAAAATTAACTTCTTGTTTTTGCAAAGACTGTGCTAACTGTAGAATATAAAGGAATATTAAAAGTTTGTGATGATATATTGTCCTGATCTTTCTAACTTCCTAGAAAAATTGTCATATTGTGTAAATTTTCTTTTTTTAAATCTTTTCAGTACCAGGCACTATGTACCTTTTTGAAAGAAGTGGGAGTAAGGGATTGGGATGGGGTGGGCAGTGCACATAGCAAGTATAGCAGTTGCAGGACTGGGCTTAAAAATGGTGATTTACAGTGGTCTAACAAATGTGAAATGTAGTGATTTATGCCAACCATTGAACTTCCACAGGATGGCAGTGTTGTAACAGTTGCATGGTACAGTAAATGATTTATGTTGTAGTGAATTCTTCAAAAATTGAGCTTCCTACAGGAAAAACACATTTCAGTGACTTAAGAGGGCATAGGTGAGTAGCTAGGCCAAGCTGTGCAATACAGGTGCTTGAAAGAATAAACCATCCCTTCTGGCTGGTTTGGAACTCAGACAGTGCCCTGGGAGCATAATCCCTCAGTGAGACCACATAGGTGCTATGGAACTGACACCACTGCTCAGTGATGCACTCCTCAGAACTGACCTCATGGAGTTACTAAAGGGAGAGAACAGGATACATGAGAACAGGATCTCTTGGTAAGATCCAGGTTATCTACAGCCAGATAGTGGTTTAGGATTTGTAGGAGTTTAAAAATATGACAGGTGGATTTTTGCTGTTTTCCACTGAAGGAATGGAACTTCATTTGGACTTTAGGCTGGCTGGTTACTTCAAATGTAATCAGGCTCATGGCTTTTCAGATTTGGTATTCTCATCTTCCCCTTCCATCTCTTCTTCACCTTGTAATATTGAGGACCAAAACCCCTTTCAAAATAAAGTATATGAATGTTAATGCATGTACAATAAGAATTCATATTAATTAATAATAGTAATTAATTATGCTCTTGGCCTCTGTTTTCTGGGGGATTATAAATCCCCAGGGTTGATACAGATCTATCAATACATATGCTTACTATTAATTTTTAATTCTATTGTTGTTCAATTTCTTGCCTTCCCTTTGCTCTTGTGTTAAATAAAGAACAATGGTGCCCGTTTGCATTTTCTAAAGAAGTAGTGGACTCTTAAATGTTTTGCTTTTTTGAGGTCTGGTCCCTTTAATTTCTCCTCATATAGAAAGCTTCCTATGTCACTTGTTATTTGAGAGCTCTTTCTACATCCATGACTCTCAAAACCAAGATGGGAAACAAAAACTTTTTACAAGCTGAAGAATCTTAGGTTCATGGCTTATTTTCCTAGGAGAAGGCAAAACAGTGCAATTTGAAAGAGCAGTATGCTGCTACATCCACCAAAATGGGTTGCAATGGACAGCTTTATTCTAGTCAGTGAAGAAAAAAGTAATTCACATGGCTGAAATATTTAGCATACTACAGTTCTGTTTTGCTGTCAGTGGAGTTAGGGGAGAAGGTGGACTCCTCTCTGACGATGGAGCCAATGCTTTTTCAAACGTGTATTAATTCTGTTCCCATCTTTCTCTTCCCCTCTTCTCACATTTTTCTCTCCTAGCATATAGCACTTTCTACATTGTGGGGTTAATATTATCGATGCAGATACCTTTTGTGGGATTTCAGCCAATTAGAACAAGTGAACACATGGCAGCTGCAGGTAAGAAAATGAAGCTTCTGCATCCAACAGCCTCCTCAGCACAGGAAAACCTCAAACACTTGCAGCTTTTTTTCCTTGTTTTAGAAAAAACACCAGCTAACTAAACAAATTGTTAAAGAAAGAGGTACAATTTAGTGTCTTCTGGGAAGTTTTCTTTCCAATTGACACAATATCCTCTTTTTGTGTGAGCTAATGGAGATAAAATGCTTCCATAAGACTGGATCAATTAGTATTCTGACAAGCACTTACTTTACACATTGATAATCTCTGCTGGTTTGCAATACAACGTTGCCTTCACACGTTGTACAATTGAAATATTCCAGTGTACAATAGAAACATTGGTAACACAGTTTTTACTGAGCCATTTGGTTTTAGAGTTGATAATCTTCTGTAATTTTTCAACGCAGGCTAAATATAAATGACATAAATTACTAATTAGGAAGGTGATTTTTAAAATAACCATTTTCAATCTTGTTTGGAGTTTTTTTGATTTCTTTAAGTTGATTTTTCCATAATTGTTGGCAGTCAGACATCTTGATTTCTTGACAGCAATAACCTTTGCTAACAGTGAGTTTAACTGCATGCACTGTTTGTGTGATAGAGTCCAGTTTGTTAGATTCCCCAAGGGGCTTTTTTTACATTTAGTCACTTACCAGAATGTATTTGGGACAGTAATGGGACCATCATTAAAATTTAACACAAAAATACTTTCAAAATGAAGACTTGCAACAATCTGAATATAATGGAAAAAGAAAAAAATTACCTAGCCATATTCAGATTCTGAAGATTTTTTGCATTTATTTAGTGAATAGAATTTTTGTCTTTCTCTATGAGCTCAGACCTAGTGAATTTCATTGTGTACCTTGAATTCTTTGTTAATTTGAAGAAAGATGATACACTTCTGTTTTATTTTATTCCTCTGACAGCCAGCATTGAATTTTCACTTTTGAAAGGATTCATCAGTGGATTGATCTAACTATATACCATGAAATGAATAATAACTGAAATACCATGTCCAAGTTCTGGGTTTAATGTTAAACTCTGAATAGCCTTTTTGAGTGTGTCGGGTGCTTCACCATTGAATTCTGGTGTTTCAACATTAACTTTATATAATTCAGTTGACTTAATACTTACTTGGTTTGGTTTTTTCTTTCATTAATTCCTCCCGTTATTCTGTATTAGCATTGTGTGTTGCCTGAAGTCTGTCTCCTAATTTTTCACCACATCTAGCTAGATATGTTAACCTGTATTCTCATCAATCAATGCAATCTGCTTTTCAGAGGATTCTCTCCTTTAGAATATTTTATCTCATTGGAAGTTTCTGGTTTTCCAAGTGTCATGCCTGCTAAGTATTAAAGGTTATTTGTTGATGTTATACTAGTTTCTAGATGTTAGGGTGTACCCTATGTTTATTTTTCCAATTCAAATTTTGGCAAATATGTTGGTTGCTTTAACAGATGTACTGCTTTTGAGCATTTAAACGAGAACTTTCCTCTTTCCGCAGGTGTTTTTGCACTGCTGCAGGCTTATGCATTTTTGCAGTATCTGAGAGACAGATTAACAAAGCAAGAATTTCAGACATTGTTCTTCTTGGGTGTCTCACTAGCTGCTGGTACTGTATTCCTGAGTGTCATCTATTTGACATACACAGGTAAATAAATGTGAAACTCATTTACCTTCACAGCTTGTAAGCCAGATGATCGACATTTAGTTTATCCTAAAGTAGTTGTTTCAACATTTTGGACTATTTAGTAGCAGTTTTATTTTTGTTACTTATGATATCATAGTTCCAAAAGAATTTTTAGCATCTCTGTTTGTTTCAAAGTCTTCTAAAACATGGTCGTTTGATTTGCTTTTCCATGCATAAGTTAGCAAAGTTTTCAGACTGGCATATCAAAACAAAAATTGGCTTCTAATCTCAGCATGCAGCCAAATATGTATTCAGTTGCAGTTCTTGGGAAGTGTTCATTTCATCTTCTGAAATTCACTGATCAGTATCCCTGCTTCATCAGCTGGAACAGGCCTTGTTCCCCCAGCTTCTGACAGGTTGTGTGATCTGGGCTCCTGCCCACCTCACAGTGCTCTGACCTCTCTAGATTTTCTTAATACTCCTCTTGCACAAGAGGGTGCCCACATCTGGACCCTTCATCCCAGCATGTGGAAGAAAGAGTTTCAGGTTTTGGACTGAAATCCTGCCTGCCACAAGGCATGTCAGCCACTCTTTTCAATTTAGCACAGTTCCTTTTGGCCTCTGGGATATTTTTACTTTCTGTGAGCCAGTGGTTGGACCCCAGTCCACTGTGTACTACCTTGAGCTTGTCAGGACAGCCAGTTTTCAACCAGTCAAATAGTCTGTTTGTCCTGTCAATTCTTCTTCAGCTATTAATGAGCAATGAAGAAAACATTTATCAATGTGTTTCAGGAGGCTGTTCCATGGTTTTTCAGCAGCTCAGGTTACTGCCCTGTAGGTTCCCACATACAGCTTCCTGCCCTGCCTAGAGGTGCAGCAGTAGCCAGTTCCCAGGCACCAGGCCCCCTCATCACCCAGGTGAAGGGAGATGCTGGGTAGCTCTCATGCCAACTCTTCCAGCACCCTCAGGTGAAGGCTGTCTGCATCCAGAGAAGATCATAACCAGTAGTGTCCTGTGTACTGACAGCTCCTTCTTCATGTGCACATAGTGGATAGGCAGCAATCTTTTCATCTGGAGACTGAAGGGAAAAAATATGTCTTGTATTAGAAAGTTAACCACAATATTTAAATGTCTAAATTAGATACTGAAGTAACCCTTCAGTCAGATTATACTCATTCTGAATATAAGATACAGGAAGACGTACTGAGTCACACACAAAAACTTGGATAATAATGAAAGGATTTAATCTTCTCTTATTTCTCCTTGTCTGTATCTGTCTTCAGGAGGAGCTGAAACAATTGCAAAGAAAGCAGAAATAAAAATTTAAGAATCATCTTAAAACTTTTAATAATAATTTTTATCTTTCATCTAATAATTGTACTGTTTCTTTTTATCTTATCATATTCAACTTACCTAAAAGCCTTGTTTTATCAAATAATACGTAAAGCTTATCAGCATGTCTAATAGCAGCTTTTATATTCCATGCTACAAGTAGATTCACCAGGAGAGAAATAAAAGGAAGCCAGCATTTCATTCAGTGTTTGTGTTTCAGCTATAGAGTGCTCCCAGTTTCCTGCTCTGACATTTCAGAAAAATGAAATACTTTCTTATCAATTATGTTTTCTTTTTCTCATACTCCTTCACAGAGTATAGTTTGCTATCTGTCATATTATTTGAGAAATGTTTAGTATTGCATTGCTTTGACTTTTGGAAGTGTGCGTGTCTTGATACTCAGATTGTACTTAACAAGTACAATGTGATCCTGTAATTGTGTTCTAAAACCAGCTTGCTTCATGGTTGGTGGATTTTATAGCCTGCCTAATGCAGTAGGTATGGTTCACATATATTACAAGTTCAATGAAAATTTCTTTGGGTTTGTGTTATAACTTGAGGGAGTAGAAAAATTATTTCATTTAAAAACCTAGGCAGCAAAAAGGTTTTTCTTCCTCCTTTTTCAGGTTATATTGCTCCTTGGAGTGGCAGATTTTATTCATTGTGGGACACTGGGTAAGTAAGCATATAAGATTTAGATATTGGTAGCATTTTACTGAAAACTAATAATCATTTCCTCTCCTCATCCCCAAATCCATTTAGTATTTCAGTCAAGGAGAATCAACAGCATTCAGCAGGGGCAAGGGAGGGGGAAAGGAGTGGTGATTGGCACACCTGGGGAAGGAACCGGGATAACTGAGCCAGGCTATGACATCACACCACAAAAAGTTATCTAAAGAAAGTATTTATAGTTGCTATTTCATGGTCTTTACAACCACTTCACTAATTTGTCTCTGAAAATTCTTGTTTCTTTGCAAATCTTTGAATATGTAATATGTTTTTTCTATATGAAACTGTAGTATGTATGTCAGCATGAAATAACTGCAAGCTGTGCCAACACTTGAGTACACATTTAAAAATTACTAAGAGCCTTAGACTATTTTCATTGTGCAATATTGCACGAAATCACCAAAATGTTGCACATAGGATCTTGAATGTTGCCTCTATATTACATTACTACATCTGTTTTTTATATACAGATGTCCACTCTGAACAATTGTTTTATTAATGTGTGTTTTCACAGGTAAAAATCTTGTTAATCTTTTGTTTTAGTTAACCTTTGAAAATCCTATGTTGGATTCTTTAGTCAGCCCAGAGAAAAGGAATAAAACTGAATTTCACTTTAAAATATTTATCTGAGAAAATGGAGAGTATTTTTCTCAGATAAATATTTTAAAGTGAAATTCAGTTGCTAGATATTTTTAAGATTTAAAGCAAGGATAGAACAACTTCAAACTTTGTGCAGTTCAGACTTTTTTCCAGGCTCCAAAATCCAGCTCATACGGGATTCTGTCCCAGCTCCATGATAAATGTGGTCGAACAAATGTTAGTAAAGAAGCCTCAGATTTACTTGAGGAATATATAGATTTTGTTCTTTGCCTGTCTATATATATGTATACACATATATATAAATACATGTATATTCAGAGCATTAAACTTTTGAGGGCTTGTCTACATTAGAAAAACATAGTGTGTTAAAACACACAATACAGTTTTGAATGAGAGCTAGATCTCAGTGAAGAAAAGGACATATGTTAGATACCTCACCATTCAGTCATGGTAGCACCCTAGATCAGGTCCATATGTATAGTTGTCTGTAATATAGAACACAGTTTTGTCCTTGTCTGCACTGAGTGTTTGACATGTTATTTAGATGACATGTGTTTCCAAGTAGACAAGGCCTGTTTTCTTCAGTATCTGAAAGAATATGGGTGCATCAGTAATTGATCTGGTATTTAATACTCTAACTTTCTTTACTAAGAAAATGAAGATATTCTGTGTAGAGGTTTTGAAATACAATGTTGAAAATTTAGGAGATTTACTGGCATTGATGATTCAAAAATTTAAAAAAAAAAGGTGCTTCCATAGCTGTGTGTTTCTATTTTGGTGAATATGGCTTCATATTTAGCCATGAACAAATGAAACATCTATAATTCTAATTGTCTTAATAAGAATGGAAATAATAGTTGTTTTAAATAACTATACACTAAATGCTTCCTAGATCCAGTAAGGCCTGGGGATTTCTTTGGTATAAGAGTTTCATCAGATTTCTGCTGATTAGGGCACTTGCCATTTAAAATTGAAATGCTTCCTTTGAGATGAATTTCAGAATTCCTAATGTTTACAGGTTTTAATAATTTTATCTTTTCAAAATAATTTGAACTGAATTTTTTTTAAAAAAGGTATGCGAAAATTCACATCCCGATCATTGCCTCTGTGTCTGAGCATCAGCCTACAACATGGGTTTCCTTCTTTTTTGATCTGCATATTCTCGTGTGTACTTTCCCAGCAGGGCTGTGGTTCTGTATCAAAAACATCAATGATGAAAGAGTCTTTGGTAAGAGAAAATATTTTTAAATTATTTTGAAAAAGTTTGCCTTCAACTTCATTTTACTTTGGTTTTGTTTGCTCAAAGCTGATACGTGGCTTGTTCTAAAATATGGTTTAAAAGTGATGTGTTTAAAGCTGATTATTAAGAGTTGCCTGCACCCAGCAGTCTTTAAAGCAGTTTATAAAAGTGCAGAGGTTGCTGAAATGGTGATGGAGTGTAGTCCCAGGAGGTGGGATGCAGTCATTTGTTGTGTTCAGTTCTGCAGCTGGAGTTGCACATTCTGGTGGGATGCAGTTCCACAGTACAGGTTAGCCAGGAGAACAATGTGCAAAGGCAGGGTCCCTACTTTGGACGTCTGGCACTCACCCCATCACAAATTATTCAAAATGCCCTTGCTTTCCAGGTTTTCTGCTATTTTGGGGAACAGAATCTCTTGCTTTGGAAGAAGTGCTAGATAAGGCACAAGCCAAAATAGAAGTGTGGGGTCTCCCTATGTCAGTGACAACCTTTTTTTTTTTTTTAATGCAAAACTGTGTTGTGAAAGCCAGCTTCTGATTTTGAGTGAGGCTTGTAAGCATTTGTAACCCTTATGGAGGAGTGAAGATCAGTCAGATCTTGGACTTTTACAGGGAGAGGAGGCTCCAGGCTAATATAGCTGCTTCTTAGGCAACCTAAGAGATGGGTGGGCAGTATGAATGTTTACAATGAATGTTTGTCAGCTTGCTTTCAGCCTCCTACTGAAGGCTGCACCTTCCATTTAACCCAGCTTAAAGAGACCTATGAGTGAGGATGGAGAGCCATACTGTCTCATCACAATGTAGAAAATATTTACATGATGTAATCTTATAAATCAGTGTCCCTTGATCTCTGTGGCAAATCTTTCACAAGAGGGTATTGTTAAACTGTAGCAGATGAGTCTACCACAAGGAAATCACTATTGGATATTCCCAATCAGTGTATGCAGGATTGTTTGTTTTTTTTTCTTTCTACTAAATGTGTTCTTAATGTTTTGTAGTATTCTGAAAATCTTGGTTTATATTTTGTGGAAGACAAAGTGGAGGTAATACTGCTCAGGAATACTTACTTCAGAATAGGGCTCACAATATCATGTTATTCATCTGTATAGAATTATAATGTAGACAAGCCCCCAATTTGTCCACAGATGCCTCTAACTTAAATCAAAATTTAATATTTACACGAATTGTAACACTTCCTTTTGCTTTTTCAGTTCTAATAACTTGTTTGGTCTAGAGCTGTTTGATTTTTTAATCAAATGAAATTACCTATTATTCCAGTAGCATTGTTGGTGTATAATATTAAATTTCACTAATAATGTATCTTCTGACACATTACTAATGAATATTGAAAATGGGGTTGTGTTATTGTTAATAGTTGTGGAGATGAATCTCAGGAAGGGTTTGAGGCTTCAAAGGGATAAACGTTAATTCAGCCGTATGTCTGTACATTAAAAAGCAATGAAATGCAAGATGCACACTCAAGCCTTTATACACACAGATGCTCAACCCACTTCCAGAAGCAGTTTTATGGAGAGCATGTACGTGTGCAGTCAGAGAGAGTGTTATTTTCCAAGTGTCACCATTAGCTGTGTTTCCTTGCAGTTGCTCTGTATGCAATCAGCGCTGTTTACTTTGCTGGGGTGATGGTCCGCCTCATGCTCACTTTGACTCCAGTGGTCTGTATGCTGTCAGCAATTGCCTTCTCCAATGTCTTTGAGCGTTATTTGGGTGATGATATGAAGAGGGAAAATCCACCAGTAGAAGACAGCAGTGATGAGGATGACAAAAGGAACCCTGGCAACCTGTATGATAAGGTGAGGGGAGGAAGCAAGAGTTAGAAAATTTAGGTTCCTGTGTCAAGGATGATAGAAGTTGCCATAACAGGTACATTTGTGTTTGTTTAGGCAGGCAAAGTGAGGAAACATGTGTCTGAGCAGGAAAAAACAGAAGAAGGGCTGGGCCCCAATATCAAAAACATTGTGACAATGCTGATGCTGATGTTGTTGATGATGTTTGCTGTTCACTGTACCTGGGTAACCAGCAATGCATACTCCAGCCCCAGCGTGGTTCTCGCCTCCTATAACCATGATGGGTAAGTAAGGTCTACAGTCTGAAGTGATTAAAGCCTTTTTTACTGCCATTGCATTAGCAGTTGGGTTTGCCTTCTTTAAATCACTCCTTATTACAGAAAGGAATTGTGACCAGAATAATAAATTATTCATATTCTAGTTTTCAAAAAGATACAACTTTTTCTGAAATATTTAATGAAATATATAAAAATAATCCTACCCAAAGCCAATAAAAATGATGGTTAAAAAAGCCTTGGAGTGAACTGGGAAAACTTGTTTAAGAGTATATATTTGACTGGAAATGCATTTACTCATGTCTTCAAAAGCAATCATGTCTTCAAAGCAGTTCAGCTTCTGGACATTCAGCTGTCAGAGTTCAAACTTATGAGTGCTGGTGACAAAATCCCTCAAAGGGAGCTGAACTCATAAGAAAACCCTTATTTGTGAACCCAGACTTACCATGGTGCAGTTAATTTGTTGGTAGTATCTGTACAGATGCAAATCAAAGGAACTGTTTTGCAGCACTCGGAATATCCTGGATGACTTCAGAGAAGCCTATTACTGGCTCAGGCAGAACACGGACGAGCATGCCAGAGTGATGTCATGGTGGGACTATGGCTATCAGATAGCAGGAATGGCCAACAGGACAACCCTGGTTGATAACAACACTTGGAACAACAGCCACATCGCCTTGGTAAGGGTGGCAGTTTTCTAGGGAGCAAAAACACCAAAATGTTTACACTGCAGTCCAGTATGAAATTGCAGATGTCTCTTAGGGTGACTGATATTAAGGAGAAATTGCATAGAGTGAGAAACACAAACGTGGAAGGGACATACTTCTTTCATTTGTTAAAACTCAAGTAAAGGGATCAATTTTGCTTCAGAGTTTTCATTTACTTGGAGCTTCCAAAACTTCACTTTCACTTCAGTTTCTCTTCTTTTCTTTGGGGGAGGATAGACAATACCTAAGGTAACCATTCCCCTTGGGATTAATGCTGTAACAGCTGGTACCCACTGGCCTATCAAAGTAAGGATCCTTGCATTTCAGCAGTGTCACTGCTGAGTGGATTTCTGAAGGGCATGTGAAAACTGACCACAAGATTTGACAAATTTTCAGACATCTGGGAAATCACAGGAAGTGATTATTTATGACTAGCTGTGGAAGTGTAGCAGACTCAATGCAATTCTGGCTTCTCAAATTTGCAGATAGACAAAATGACTGCACTTTTAATTTCTTTCACTTCTGAGGAGTAAGTTTAACCTTTGTATGTGTGCTTAAGGCAGGGTGTTAGTGTTGCCTGTGGTTACAGGGCACCACCTTGGGCAACTTGTGTTGTGCAATGAATGACTCCTCATCAATCACATTTCTTCCCAGAATGTTTTGCTACAAGGGCAGGATGGGGGAAGGGATCAAGAAATTAGGATAATTAGGATAGCTTTTTGTATTCTTCCTGTCTTGGGTCAGTACTGAGTACAGCTGTGGACCAGATCTGCCAAAAAGCAGTGTAGAAAGCCAACAAATTAATGAAGCTCTGCTTTGAGCAGAGTCCCGAAAAAATGTGTGTTGGAGAAGAGAGATCACACATCCACACTTTTTACAGGGCAGGAAACTCACATTCAGCTAGAAGCAAACTTGAGAAACTGTACTGATGGTGTTAATATCAGTCTAATGTCAGTCAACATGCATTGCCATGTACTCTGAGACACTTCTAATTTGGTTGGTGACCTGACAGCATTGGGTGTGTTTTAATGGACACTCAGCTCTGATACCTGTGTGCCTCCCTCTGCTACAAGAGGTAGAAATGCAGGTACTGCATTCAAACTCACAGTTTCTTGCAGGACAAGGTGCATCATGTGAATAGAGACTGTGGAAGTCATCTGTGTTGCCTAAGCACAGTAAGCACACACATTGCAGTAACTGGCTATAATGGCTTTCAGTAAAGAATTCTCTTGAGTATGAGTGCTGCATTGTGAAGTTCCATTTTGGAATGAAGACTCCATAAAGGAGGACCCAAGCAATAAATGTGTGTTGTGGCCAATACCTGCACTTGTGCTGTAAACAAGGCATGCCCTGGAGATGTGTCCAGATGATTTTCTCCTGCACAGAGATGGAAATCTGGCAAATAACCCCAAATTAATTAGGATAATTGCCAAGAAGTTGAGGTTCTTGGTCTTATGACAGCTTGCTGCCTAAGCTTAGTGCTCTCTAATTACATTCTTAGCTGAATGTTACCAAGTCAGGCACAATATTATGTATATTGTAGTTACTCCCTGAGACTACAGCAATACCTTACTGTGCCTTAAGTACAAGAACTTCAAGAGGAAACAAAACTGCTAAACTGCATGCCAGTTACTGAGCAAATTCTTTTAAGTGTGGGAAGTGACCAGGATACAAGAGGTGCTGGATACAGCTATAAAAAGTTTTATTCTGACATTTTCTCTGTGTAGATTTACCTTGAATTCAGTGCTGAGGGCACCTGTGTGCTACTTAGTGCAATGCACAATGGCTGCTTCATTAATGAAGGTCAGAGCTCAAGGAAAAAACAAATCACATTCAAATAATTTGTACACTTTGGGCTGTGTCTAAAGCTTTGAAAATAATTTGTAATTAGGTATTTTCTGCAACACTTAAGCTTTTGGTAATACAGCTGTGACTTCAAGAATATGTAGGTGCCACAAAAGGAAAAGCCTTGTTGCTACATTTCATACCAAAAACACTCCTTTCAACAGGCAGCACTCCTCTTACAGAGGAGAAAATATTTCAGTTTAGGCTGGGCTTTTGTGGGTCTAAATATTCACAATGGGTTTTCTTCATCTGATATGAAAATGTTGGCTTTGGTTGACAAGTAGGTATTAGAGAATCACAGAACCAGAGGCTGGAAGGAAGTGCAGTGGGTACTGGTCCAACCTCCCTGCTAAAGCAGGGCCATCCTAGAGCACGTGGCACAGGATTCCTGGGCTTTGGTCTGGCTGTATTGATCTGTGGAGCTGTTCCATAGGCAGCTATGCAGAAATTTAAGATATTTTTGCAATTATACAGGTGGGAAAGGCAATGTCATCAAATGAGTCTGCAGCATATGAGATCATGAGAAGCCTGGATGTGGATTATGTTTTGATTATTTTTGGTGGTGTGATTGGCTATTCTGGTGATGATATTAATAAGTTCTTGTGGATGGTGAGAATAGCAGAGGGGGAACATCCCAAAGATATACGGGTAAGTGGAACCTCTACTTTCTGATTTTTTTTAAAAACCCTTTTATTTATGTTATCACTTCTCTGGGAGTGGCCACTACAGTGGAGGGAAATCTCTACTACTTAATTGCCATTTTATTTGAAACATGTGCTGGGGTTGTTTTTCTAGAATAGTAGGAGTGCAGGGGCCTGTAGCCCAGTTTCTTTCAATGTTTTTGATTCTGAAAGGTCAGTAACCTAAAAAGCTTTTCACATTTATGCATGATACTAAAAGTAAGATTTTTTTTTCTGTAATTCTTGTCTGTATGTCTCTGTGCATCATCACATGCTTGAAAAAAGTAGGAGTGTTTGGACTATTTAAATGGCATTACAAATTTCTTCAAACTCTGTAATAGCAGGAGACAAGTGAAAGTGTTAATATTGACTTATGTAGAGTTTAAGCTGTTCAAACACCTCTGAGATTGCAGAAGTGTGTAGTAATATTTTCTTAAGCCTAACAAAAACTCCTAGATATTGAGCACAGGCTTAAGGGAGTAGCCCATGTGTGTATTTTCATCTTGTACTGGAGATGAAAATGCCAGAAATTTGTTTAAACATGGAGAATATATGAAGTTTACTGTGACCCTGCAGATAGATCTTTTATATTAACAATAAAGTATTCATCACCTTTCTGAAGAATAGATGCCCAACTAAATTTTACAGTTTGAGGTAACTTTTCCAGAACCACTTACAGTGATGTGACAAAACTTCTAACAGCACAAAGTACAGATTTAGGAAAACTGATCCATTGAGGTCTGGCTTACAAGCAAGGTAGTTTGCAACTATTTCACCTTTAATGAGCACCATTTCTTTCATTTTAAGGTTACCTTAAATCAGCTTTTAAACTGTAGTAGCCAGTTGAGATTCTTAGATGTCTTTCTGTGGGGGAAGGAATGAGAAATTTCCTTAGGATTTGAGTTTGCATTGACTCTTTGTATTTTCTTTTCTCTTTAAAGGAAAGTGATTACTTTACCCCTCAGGGAGAATTCCGGGTAGACAAGGCAGGCTCTCCAACTTTGCTGAACTGCCTCATGTATAAAATGTCCTATTACAGATTTGGAGAGATGCAGGTTAGTGCTACAACTTCTTCTGAATCTTAACTGCAATGTGAGAAAACAAATATTATTTTGATGTATTTTCTATCTTGTAAATTAAGCATTGCTTGTAGTAGCAGAATATGCAGTAAGAGTGAGCTTTACAAATTAAAATACATCCAGTCATGGGCTGCTGTTTATAACCCTTAGCAAAAAGCATTTTTGCTGTTAACCCACACTTGTACTTCATTTTTTGGTGTCCTTCACATTGCCTCAGATGACTATCTTGATTGCACTGTGGTTGGTGTGTGCTCACTAAAGCATCAGCTGTGACATTGTGGAGAGCTTTAGATCTGTTTGCTATAATAGCAACATGCAAGTGAACTGCTGACTGTTTGAAGTGTGTCAGAAATGACATGATTTCCATCCAAGTCACATCAGTGTATAAAATAACACCACACTGTGTAGTAAAGGCTGCAGTTGTCGCTCCCCTTTGGGAGCACCAAACACATGGATGGAGCTAAACCTGTTTGTTTTCTTTCTTTCCTTTTCTTCCCTTGTTGCCCCCACGAGGGGCCCTTCCTTCTGATGTATTGGCACAAGAATTCTTTTTTCAGTGGATTTACTTGTAACGCAATGGGGCCAAATTTAACTGATAATTGTGAACTACTTCTGGATTATATGGAAATTTGTGGAAGTCCAAATAATTGCAGTATAGGCGAGAGCACAAAGGCAGCAGCTCTGCTGAAAAAACACCCAGGCTGCTGCAGCTCAGACTGTTCTTTGAGTTGTTTCATCTCTGAATGCAGACAAGGTGGTTTTGCTATTAACTACTGTCTCCTGTGACAGCTGTAGGAGTAAGAATGAATTTGTCCCTTAGGATCTCAAAGGTTTTTCTGTGTAGTAGAGTAACCAGTGCAAGAGAAGTGTTGCCCTTTGACTCAAGCCAGCTGAAAGCATTGCTTTATCTGGGAAGTTTCACAGTTTGCAATGATTGGTGTTCTGGGTTTTGTCTCAAACTAACATGCAACTTTAATTTTTATAGCTGGATTTTCGGACACCCCCAGGATTTGACCGTACACGCAATGCAGAGATAGGCAACAAAGACATTAAATTTAAACATCTGGAGGAAGCCTTTACCTCAGAGCACTGGCTTGTTAGAATATACAAGGTCAAACAACTAGACAACAGAGAGACACTGGATCACAAACCTAGAGTAACCAACATTGTACCGAAACAGAAGTATTTGTCAAAGAAGGTGGGTTCCCAGTGAAGTAACTGAAAGGGGTCAGGAGTTTATTTTTAACAGTGAATCACACAGCTGGTGAATTATATATTTCCACTAGCCAGAATGTTATGGATACTGTTCATGTTAGTGTCCAATATCAGACCTGCCTGCTGGTAATAATTGTTAATTTACTGTCTGCTTAACTTAAAAGCATGTGAAGACACAAGGCTAGATTTTTTTTAGGCAGAATGCTGACTTGACATAGAGTGTGTCACTGGCTGTTACAACTCTTAAGTCTTCATGTAACTGGAAGTATAATCTCTAAAGTACATCAATTCATGTTTCAGTAACCATGGCTCACTAAGTAAATGTGGAAGTTGCTTTCTGACTTTGTTTGAAAGTAGTGATGCCTAGAAGTTTACAAATGGCAATTTTGTATGAAATAAATTAAATATGAAACTTTTGTTGATGGAACTTTAGTGTCTGTCTGCTTACTGCTTGAAGTCATCTTCACAGTTTTAAAGTGTTTGTTGTGCTGCCCTCCTTCAGTCTATTAAGAAAGGCCTGTTCCCAGGGGAGTTGGGGAGACTGTTAGCAGCCCTCTCCTTCACAACATCTGTTTTCTATATATTCAAATAGATGTTGCAAAAGGAGCTGCAGAACCCTGCCTAACAAACTAGTATAGGCAGTAGACTTAAACTGTGTCATGGAAATACAAGTAAAGAACATTCTCTGCAAGTAGAGAATGCTAAATGTAAAGATGCTTATCTCTGTGATTTGATGGGAAGTACATAAAATAAGGCATTTGGGAGTTACCACTGCAGCTAGACATAACTTGAAATGATAAGCTTTATTATGCCTGTCATACACTTAACATTGTAACTTTTGATCTTTAATGACAAGCAAGGCTGTGTTTATCTATGATAGATGCTCTGACCCCACTTGAGCCTTGGATGTGTAAGTTTTCTGTCTAGAAGTTGATGCTGTTTCTGAAGGCTGCAGTACAAACAGGCTGTACTTCCCCTTTAAGAAATCAGAGAACCAGGGAGAGCATGGGATTTCTTAAATATAAACTAGAATTTCTTAAATACACAGTCTGAGGGCTCCTTAGTAGCCACAGTTTTTCAGAAGTTGCTTCCTTACTGGAAATTCAGTCCATCTCCTGTCATGTTAGGAATGACACTGCTGAACCTCAGAGATTCAGTATGTATCTGAATATTACATATTAGTTTGTATCTATTTCACTTTATTATAATCATGTTGGTGGTGTCATGTTGATTAAATGCAGTTTTTTAAAATAATAATGGACCCTGCTGGTAAGCACAGCACAGTGCAGCAAGGGTGGGAGCTGCCTCCTGGCAGGTGTGTTGAATGTACAGTTGCACCTGCCACAAGCTATGTACACAAATTTGAAGTTAATTTTACCTTTGACCAATATTAATGGGTCCCCCTCATTACTACCTAAAAAAGAATCTAAAACAGGCTGATAAAGGAATGTGCAGGAAGTGCTAACTAAGCAACCTACAGACCAACAGTGGAGTTTAGAAGACTAAAATGGGATTATTCAGGCTTTTTTCTTTTGAAAAATGTTGCTTTGAGCAAATACTTCTACCTAACTTTTAAGAAAATAAAATAGTCCAAAAGATGCAAGAAGGTATTTCCAAACAAAACTAAGATCTATATCAATATATTTTGCTCTATGGGCATATTAGAGTTTTATCATATTGGTTAATGATTAATTCTCCCCCAGCACATGCTTTGAAAAGAATTCTACAGATCTAGTAGACAGGGTTACAAAAGCACATCTTGTGCAAAAGCAACTGTTAGGCAGGAATTAACAATCCCACATTAAAAATAATAACTGGATAATGCCTAGGTGAGGGTTTAGCATTCAAGCTCTTTAAAATCAATCTAAAGCTCAGGCATTGAATGCACATGAAACCGCGGTCAAGATAAATCATTAACTAATACCTGTTGTTCTGTTTTTCTTTTTAGACCTCCAAAAGGAAGCGTGGCTACATTAAGAATAAACTAATTTTAAAGAAAGGCAAGAGACCCAACAGGAAGACAGTTTAAACACACTGTTCTGATTGCTAATACGAAGCAGTTGTCCTTGAGATAACCAGTCTTTGCCTTTAGCTCAAATCATGTTTCACAGCAACATGAGGGTACAGAACCATCATTGGTCCAGATTATTGTACAAAATTTTCAGGCAATGTCTGATTAAAAATATTGGCTTATTGAGAACAGCTGTTTTAGATTTGTAATGTGAAGCAAGACAGAGCTGCTATCCAAGTCTAGCAGCATTTTTTTTATTGGTACATATTATCCTTCAAATCTGTTGAAAATTTGGACTGACTTTACCAAAGAACCCTGTAATTTGGTCCTTGGCACATGCATTACTTGTCAATCTTTTCTGGAGAACACTGTTCAGCTGAATAGCAGCAGTATGAAAACTGGAATGGTGACATCTGAAAATGACTCTTTTTCAACAAGAAAGAGATGGCAGAGCTCTCTCAAATTCAACTTTCAAAACAAGTTACTCCCACGATTATTTTTCAATGGTTTCTTTCAATGTCCTTTTACTCTTGCTGCAGGCTGGTTTTGAGCTGGAGTGTAAGAAGCAAAGCTGCAGTTTTCACAAGAGGTGACAGGACAGATGAATTGGACAAGCTGCTTTTGTTCAACATGGGATTGCAGTATTGCTGCCTTACACTGTCATTTCACAAGGTAGACAAGGCAAATCTTGCACACTGTAGATACAAGGGCTAAATTTGTAACCTCCTGAAAGATCTGAAACGACAGTAATGAATGCTATAATGACATACAGCTGAGCACCATGAAGCTGCTGGTGCTTCAGAACACAAATTAAACTATTTTAGGTGAATGTTTACATTGGTAAAACAAGTATAGCCTGGTTACTGGGGAAAAGAAGGTTGACAGGTATACAAACCCCTTTTCTGTGGCTATCAAAGGTAGAAGATTTGCAAACCTCTTCAGATTTGCAAACCCTCACTGCCTTTCTGGTGAGGGTGGAAGTTTTTCTGGAAATCTGTTTCTCTGCATTTTATTTGGAGTGCTTAAATCAATTGAAGAAATTCCTGCTCTAGTGCTATTTGCTTTGTCTGTCTTTTATACTGGTTCGGTTTGGGTTTTTTTTTTAAGTGGTGAAAGCTGTCAGATTAAATGCACTAAAATATAAACGGAGACTGAACGTGTTCACTTTCCAGATATAAGGAAACTTTATACAGACTTGAAATTTTTCTTTAATTAAAAGGAAAGGGTTTTTTTGCAGTTTGTTTTCCTGCCACAGGTTGTAACTTTTTATAGAAACAAATCTTGCATCAATAACTTGATGTAAAATGCAGAATAGTATGTACCTTTCATGAAGAAAATGTAAATTTACAGTGTTCTGTGAGAATGTTACTGCTGACTTCTTTCCCAAGGTGTAGAATATTTTTTTGATTTATGAACTCATTTTTGACTTCAGTGGTTTATACAGACCAATATTACAGCTGCAACATTTTCACAAAGGTAATTAAATCTGGATTTCTGGCCCCTGTCGTTTGGAGATTTCATTTTATTTTGTTGCTTTAAAGCTCAATGCAGACCAGTTGTCAACTGTAGGGGAAAATAAAGTTAATTCAAGTTTTGTGTTAAGGCTGTTGTGTCAGTTTTGTTGTGATTAACTTGGTAACATGTTGTTTGTAGTCTTAGTCATAAATTAAGACATTGGAATTCCATATTGCAAATCTCCTGCCTTCACCAAGCTGCTGTAGTGAAGCCACAGCATCTTCTTAACTCCCTCCAGCTTAAACCAAGCCAAATCCAGGGCCTCTGCTGTGATGAAATCAAGCTGGCTGTCATATTTCCAGGGAAGAGCAGCCTCTCTTCCCAACCACACATTGCAGCAACTCCTTCCAGCATCTGGAGCTCCCCAAGCTGCTACAGCTGCTCACCCACCAGCAGAAGGGCTGAGTGATGATGTGATGCACGATTCCTAGTGTCGTGCTGCTTCCAAGCCACTCTGCATCCTGACCATGGGTGAGAAATAAGGGATCTAACATTTGGAAGAACACCTGAAAGGCAGCAGGACAGAGGCTGTCAGTCAGTCTGTGGCTTGGCAGTAACTCAGCCTTGTTTTAAAAAAGGAAATACACAATTGCCCTCCCCTCTTCACGTACCTTTACATTTGGACAGACTTGTACCAGATTTGTACCTTTACATTTGGACAGTCTTCAGCCTTAGGTAGCAGCGTTCTCTTTAACAGCAGAAGCAAGTGAATCTGAGGCATGTGAAATAAAAATAAGCCAACTGCAGGCATCCCAGCCAACCTGGGCCTAAAGTTGCCTCCTACTTACCTGAGCTTTACTTTTTTCCTAAATCTAACATGACTTCAAGGATTCTGCCAATGTTCTGTGGTTAAAATTAAATAAAAAGTTGGGAGTCATTGAGGCATCCACTTAGAAAAAGCAACATTATGAAGAAGAACTGGCACTGTCTCACCTTCCTTGGTTCCTCAGGAATCTGCACACTGGGTATGTTTACAGCTGGATCCTGGAATCAAACAGCTGAACTAACTCCTGCCTCTTTGGGAGAACTGCACAGAGCTTCTACCAGCAAAGACTATCAGCCTCTTCCCTCTTCATCACACACTCTTCCCAGACTAGTTTATTTCCTTAGCTCCAGCCATCCTTTTTCCTTTTGTTGTTCTACTGTGTCAAATTTTGAAGCATAATTGCCACAAAACAGTAAAAAAAACCCAAAAAACACCAAAACAATAAAACCAAACACAACAAAAGACACGTGAGCCAGGCTCAGGTCAGCAGTTGCTAAGGAACTAAAGCTACAAGTGTCTAGAATTCAATAATAATGCCTAGATTCTGTATCTCTTAATAATTAGTGGTGGGAGCAGTGAGACAGACAGTGCTGCTGGTAATCCCAGAAGAAATACTTTGACTTGCAGAAGTAATTTCATAACAAGGAGAAAAGTTGTTAATTAAATATCTTGATAGATTTACTCTTGAAAAAGCAGCTGAATGCTTTGACAGAGCTCCTTGTACATACCAGTCTCATCAGGAGTAAAAACTGAAAAAAAAGAGTATTTGGCTGTGACTAAAACGCCCTCACATCTTTATCCCAAGTGGATAAACTGCTCCAAGATGGGGCCTTGAAGCAGTGCCACGGAAGGCAAGGAACAGGGCTGGGTAGTGTTTCCTGCCCTATTTACAGGCAGCGTTCTTTTCCGTTTTCCATTAAAACAAAGTGTTCCAGCAAGATTGTTTCCAGCACTGTGGATGAATGTTTAAAGAAAACCAGAAGGGCATTATCTAACACTTGAAAAATGCTGACCATAATCTGTGTGATTCCTCTAGAACATTTTTTTCTCCTCACACAAGTGCCCAATGCTGTAATAATGTAGAGTTGTGTTTTAAGAGGTTCTAATCAAGAATCCCTGTTGGTGATGAAGATTAAATGAAATGGGATTTTCAGAAGCAAGGGTACACCTTTACCTATTTCCTTTTTACTTGCCAAAATGAAGCAGTTGTTCCCCAGCCTTTCCTAAAGCTGTTGTTGCTGCCCAGCCCCATTTTCCCTGGGCAGAGCTATCCAATTTAACCAAAAAACTTACCTTCAGAGTGTCTGGGAGAATAAGGGTGGAAAAGCCTCAAAGCAAACCCAGATTAACCTAGCAAATCACTTCCATGGGAACCATGCTCTGGTGTCATACATAGCTCCTGGACAGTCAGTGACTGACACCACTGAACTAAGGCTTCCATGGAAAGAGAAAGGGCATCCCACTGCTAAATGAAACAAATCTTTTATTCATGAGCATTCTCATTTTAAATTCACAAATTATGAAAGGAAGGCAAATCAGAAGAGACTGCCAGAGCATCTTTTAAATGATAAAGGTATAAATTTTCTTTCTGAACATTTCTAATTTAAGAAAGAAAAAGGTTGCATAGGCTTTCTACAGGTGTGCACAAAAAAAAAAAATCGAAGTACATGGAAGTTTTTACATTACAATTCAGTGTACATCAGCTACTTGAAAAGGAAAGTATTTACTTGCAATTCCAAGACAGCTACTGGAACAACCTACAGAATAAGGCTTATGAATATTTACGTTTCAGTCCTGCAAAATATACTGAACACATACTATCAGAAAAATAACATGACACTTGTGAATCTTGTTCTGGAATCTCTCACTGATGGGATCTTTTCTGAAAGGACTTTTTCTGTTCGTGTCTCCCAAGTTAATTTGGGAAAGAAGCAGTGATAATGGCATCAGGGGATTCTTCATAGCATCAGAACAGAACAAAACATTGGCCAGAGCACAAGTGGAATGTCCTCGGCATGCAGAAACAACCAACCATGCAGACAGAGAATCTTCAATAAATTACAAGCAGAAAATTATTCAAATTTCTCCTCAAAAGAACAGCTACAGCATCTCTGTAGCCTTGACAGTCACACCATCCCAGCTGAAAGAGGTCTACTCCTTCAGGGGCCCAGGCCTGCATGCCTGAGACACAGAGGTTTGCAATGGCTATTTAGTGAGTATGTGTCTTGTTCTTTGGTGTGTGAGAGAGTTCTGGGAGGATGTTCCATGTTTAACTCTGCTTTTTCCATTGTTCTTTGTGATGATACTACAAACTGTAGGAATACTCTTAGGTACTTATCAGACTAATCTCTAGAACAAGAGTGGATCCATTATAAAGTGAATTCTTGCAGGTGATAAAGTACAAGTGTTCCTGATGATACTCAGTAGCAGTTCGCTGATTACTGCAACAGCATCATTTTGGTTTTGTTACAGAAAACTGTTACATCAACTGTTCCTAAAAAATAAGATTTTTTTTTCCTCTTAAAAAAAAGTGTCAGTTAGAAAACCAAGCTCATACAATCCACTGTTTTTTAAAAATAGGATTTAAATCATTTAGAACACAAATCTTCCTAATGTGCAAAAAAAAAAAAAAAAAGAGACAGACAAGAGGACTAAATAGATTTAGGAGGAAAAGTAGCCACACCTTCATTAAAATTAAATAGAGATCTGAAGTTCAAATCCAAAGGAACAACTAATGGAATGTTTCCTTGTGCACACACCTCCTCCACTCAGCCTTCTGAACTGCTCAAGAGATTTTAACGTCTACCAAAAACACAAAATGCGGGATGCACAAGGACAGATGTGAGCAGTGCTGTGACCTGAATATCTCTGCAGTATAAGCATAAGTCAGTGTATGAACAGAGCAGACGGAAGGCACAAAATTACTCAGCTCTACAGATGGGCATCCATGCTACCGTGTGTTAGAAATACAGTGGTTTTGTTAAGGGGCACTGTGGAAAGGAGCACTGAGCACATTTTACATGTGCCTTTTGCTGCCACCTCTCTCAAAAACATCTTCATTTCCAACAAATAAAAACTAAAAAGCGACAAAGCCTTAACACACTTCTAGAATCCACTTTGTCCATGTCACAGTGGGTACCTTACAAAGCAAGATCAAGTGACAGGATTTTCTTTGATTTTTCTTTTTAACACTACAAAACAAGTTGTATCCCATTTCGTTTGTTTCATTCATAAAGTTATTATCCCGGTGGAATAATTTACTAAATTGTTACTTTTACATCAGGGAATAATTTTTCTGGGAAGGCTAGTTACATCACCTCTACTCATCCAGATGTTTTATCAGAAGCAATCCCATTTAGTGGAACATGTAAGCCAGAAGTGCTAGCATGCCAGCAGCCAGAGAACATTACACAGCAAGATCAAAGTTACCAGAGCAGCTGGCTCAGGGGTGGTGACCAGAGATGGACTGAACAGCTGGAGCATGAACAGACAAAGCAGCGAGGACATGACAGGTTAGTGTGAAGAACAACGTTCTGGAGAAGGTATTGCTACTTCTTAGAGGGTGGCAGGAAATTCACACTCATCAGTGACAGGAAACACGCCCTGACCTGGGCAACCCAGAGCGAGCACGGCCAGTGGATCATTCTTACATCCAAGTGAGTTACTCGCTGACTGTTCAGACAGATCGACTGCCATTAACAGACACATCACGTTTTAAGTGCAAAACATTTTTGGCAAAAGTGAAAAATAGAAAAACCTTAACCAGTACTAATAAAAAAGTGTTTTCTTAAATACTAGCACAGGGCCTGATCCTGCAAGCACACAACTCAGGGAACCCTGGCCGAGTCCAGCCAGGGTTCTGTGCCCTAACAGTTGGAGGAAAAGGTCTTTGAGTTGCTGTTGGTGTTGGTACTGTTTACATGTAGTGTAAATAACACACACAACACATGCACACCGTGGTACTTAGGGACCTGTGCCTGTGTGCCTGTGGATCTGCACACACAAAATGGCTCCTGAATAAACCCGAGCTCGTGCTTATTGTGAGATGTATCATTCACAGTACATAGCTTCCCATGGGGATCTTCTGGGAACAGGACCTATCCAAGGACATCCTGAAGTTACATACTGTATCATTTTAATGCCTTTCAGGTAAAGTTAGGAGGCAACTGCTCTCTCCTGTCAATGGGTCTTCCAGAGAGGATTCATGTACAGCCAACCATCGCCCTGTAAGAAAATTAAGCAGAGTTTACAAACAAGATTTATAAATACCAGATCCGTGTATGTCCACACAAAAGCTAAAATAAGACCAAACAAGAAGCCATCCCTATCACCTGAAAATTCTGTGTTTAAAGAATTGACAAGTAATGTGGGTGGGAGGGAAAAAATTACAAGGGGGGGAAGAGATGCAATGAGAAGAGATGCTGATTTAAATAGCAGCTAATGGAACAATTCCCACAGTCAGTCTCATTTTCCCTCCACCTTTCCGCCAAGAAAGGGGAAAGATGAACTTGTTAAAATTCATTTCCTTTCACACAGATGAAACCCAAGACTGTGTTTAGGATGTCAATGCTTACTTACACTGGATAAATCTCCCTACATTGTGCTCATTTTAGTATGCTAAGATTATGGGGGAAGTGAGTATGCAGAATTTGAGAAGTAAGGGCTGGATTTTAAAGAAAAACACATCACTTTATGTGCCTAACATTAGGCACCAAAAATCCAGATCAAAATCAATCTAACTAAGGTGAACAAGTCCACAACATAGAGATGGAAAAGCCCACTGCTCTCATTCAAGAGCCAGACTGTCAAAAAGAAAATTTAAGCAATCAGTGGTACATAACAACACCAGCCCATGACAAAATCCACAGACATTCACTTGTCCCCTGTGCAGGAACTTCCTAAAAGGTCTCTAAACCAAGAGACTCCAAGTACCTCTTTGGCAAAGTATTTGGGTTTCCAGGGAGTTGTGAGCGCCGCCCGCTGCCTCTCCTCTGCTCGCTGCCTCTCTTCCAGGCGGTGCTTGTGCTCCGTGGCGGCATCGATGTTCCCCTCCTTCAGGGAGTTGGTGACGTGCTGCCACAGGCGCCTGCCCAGGGACAAGAGCACAGGGGAGGGTGACAACAGCTCTGCCACAGCCCCTGCTGCTGGACACCACACTGCTGGGCAGCAGGCTGAGGCCACAATATCCATGCCGGACATTTCCAAGTCCCACAGCTCGGGAACCATCACTCTCCTAGGATATTCATCACATTTGTGGACCAAATTTTCAGATTCACCCAGTATTTTGCAGTGCAACTTTCTCAGTAAACTGTTTATGTTCTGTTCACCACCTGAGCTTTTTTCTCAAAGCAGGTGGATTTACTTCTACCATTTCCAGTTCACATTCCTTACTGATGGTCCTCCACCCTCCAAATAACAGGAGTTTCATTTTGCGTTTTTTTGCAGGTAAATTTTTGAATTATAAGGAAGTGTCAGCCAAAACCCAAGAGTGCACTGAACCGGGACACTGACTGATCCAACAAGATCACTAGCAGAGGAACTGATTCTAGGGAGCCGCTCTAGGTCTGTGTTCTGTATTCCCAGTTACAATATTTACCAGCACAGAGCTACACATTTCTCACATAGTTGATCATGCTCAGATACAGTGCCTTATATCAGCCTAGCAGAATCTTTGACCAGAAAAGCACTGAGAAAAATCCTCATAGAATGGTTTGGGTTGGAAGAGACCTTAAAGATCCTCTAGTTCCTCCCTGCCTGCCATGGGGAGGGACATCTCCCACTAGATCACTCTGCTCAGAGCCCCATCCAACCTGGCCTTGAACACTGCCAGGGATGGGGCATCCACACCTTCTGGGCAACCTGTGCCAGGGCATCACCACCACCCTCACACTAAAGAACTTCTTCCTAATATCTAATCCAAACTGCTCTCTGTCTGAAACCAACCATAGCTTTCACATATGTCCAGGGCTGTTTAAATGAGATTGTGTTCACAATGTGATAAACTGCAGATCCTGCAGAGCCACTGGATGGATGCAATTTGCTGACTAGTATCTAAAAAACACAATAAATACACTGAAAAGCTACTGGTTTCCTTATTTACTACAATCTACATGTTCCACACTACAGGGGGAAAATGAGTTTGTGGATAAGCAAGTGGTCTAGAAAGTAGACAAATTGTATCTGAGCCTGCACAATGACTCAAGACATCTTTGTAAAATAAAAAGACCTTTACAGATAATAAAATGTAGTTTAACTCAAATTTTTAAATCCTTCAATAAAATGTTCCTAAATTCAATTAAGGTATTGATTTTTCTGAAGATAAACATGAACAGTTATTGACAGTGAATACAGATCAGGTTTTTCTAATGTACCTAGTCCAAGTTAGGCACATGATGTAGGTGCCAAGAGGCTCAAAACCACCTGTAAGTGTGTCTTTATATCTCATATTGCCTCACATTTTAGATACGTTTATACAAATACATATTCTAAAATATATAAAACATGAAGCAGTTTCAATGATATGCAACATATAATATATATGCCAGTTTGAATTGCTTGCAACAAGCTGATTTGCCTACCATGTTGCAATCACTCCAAGAAGCAGGTGAAAACACTGCATTACCATTTTCCAGATGCTCATTAAAACAAATACAGGCCTTTCCCCCATCTACAGAATTGATGTACTCGTCACTACAGTGTAATTTATGCTCCAAGGAACCAATACACAGCCTCACTCAGCTCTCTGTGCCCAGATTTCTGTGCCGTGGGAAGCAAGGAATTTTTGAACCACAGCACTCAGAGCTGCAGTTGGCTTCCCTGCTCTGTTCCCACCCAAAGTTCAGGACAGCACTGCAAAGCCTCTGCCCTTACCTCGACTCCAGTGGCCCTTGGTTTGCTATGGGCCTGATCTTTTTCCTGATAACAGGCAGTTTGGTGGTGTCAATCACTTTGGTGTCTCCATTGCTGTAAGTGAATTCCAGGGTGCCGTTCCATTCTCCCTGTGCCTTGCACACAATGGTGTTCGTCGGATTGTGCTTCACCTCGGCCGTAACTCTGATTCAAGGGGCAAGGAAAAACAGACCACAGACATAACTGGTACCATTTACTATCAGCAATGAAAGCACCACCTTGCTAAAGGTGTAAGCAGCTTTCTACCTCCACAAACCAATTATTCAAGCAAAGTAGTGATGCTGCCTCCAAAAAAGAAAGACTCATCCCAGGAAAGCTGTTCTAACACAGCAACAACTTGGGGATGACATTCTAACTAAATGCAGCAGTAATCCAACTTAAAACTGTGATACCTGGCTCAAGCCCAGACCAAATGGTTACCTCAGCAGCCTGAAAAACAATCCCTGACATTCATGTGACATTTTCAATACATGATACCTTCATGCCTGAACATAATGCTGCTCAGAGACCCATGTCAAAAAATTTGGGTATCTTTGTTTTCTTCTTTAGCTCTGCAAGTTCACTTCTCAGCTGCTGAGAGGCAATGATTAAAGCCACCTCACCAGTCAAATAACTGGTCTGAGAGTGAGCAAAATAGACAGATAGAAAACTGAAATGCAGGGAGAAGTTTTGTGAATGTGCCCATGAGCATGCACACATGTGCTTTAAAAAGCCATGTAAAGTCATGTGTAAACTCAATTTTTTAATTACTAAAGTAATACAGCACAACTTCCCCAAAATTTTACTCGCCCTGATGGCACCAATTATTAATCTAAAACTTGTAAAAAAAAGCCCTGTCAAAACAGCCTCATGTGGACATTTAACTGAACACAACATTGAAATGGTTGACACATACATATATGGAAGAATAATTACACCATCTGAAATAAAACAGAGGCAACCATGCAAAGCACAGTCTCCTCTGGACACTGCAACAGTCCACAGCAGAGCAAGAAAGGGATCCAATGTTAATGACTGGGACATCACCCTGAGCATGGAAGCAAGACAGGAGGCTGTCCTGCACAGTGCCTATTTGCACCATTAGTAAAGGGGAACCAAAGAAGGTAAACAACATTTTCACCATCTGGAATTTCAGTGCAGAGATGGGAGTCCCCATTAGGGAGGTACCACTATGGATAGTGACACTTTTGCTTCTCTCCTCTTTTCAGGAGCTCCACCTGGAACACCAGTTCATCTACAAGACTCACACAGAAGCAGCAGCTGGGGTAGCAGAAATATTGCCTTTTCCACGTACATTTTTCTGATCCTACACTTACAGCAACTTTTACAAGCAACAAAGCCTGGAGAGATACATTCTCTTTATTTTAATGAGAGAAATACATCCAATTCAGTTAAACAACATCATATGTATTGCTACAATAAACTGCCCTAGAGCTTTAAGTCATCTCCAGCACTAATAGGAAAAGAACTTCAGCTATCTGTCTATAAAATACTGCAACAGAAGAACTGAACAGATGCCCCAGAGCCCTTCCCCTGAAATGCAGCAGCAGGTAAACAGGAGTAAGGCAGTAATTGCTGTACCTGTGGACCTTCCCTCCATAGAAGGGCTTGGTGTGGAACGTGACCGTGGCAGAATAGCCCGTTCTGGCACAACTGATGTTGACTTTCCCTCCAAGCTCCACCCAGGGGATGGTAAGGATTGAGCGAGCGTAGGCACTGGGCAGGGTGAAGACATACTCCTCTTCATGTTCCAGCAAGTGAAGGACACCTGTGCAGGAAGAGGAGAAAGTGAGGTGATAAAAGGTTCTGTGATAAGACCTGATGGTCACTGACCAATTAAGCACCATCAAAATGCACATCCACAGAGAGCATGTGCAGCCCTCCTTGAAGGAGAGCACTGTCTGCTAAGAAACTCTGCTTTCTAGAACAAGTTTCTTCCAATAAGCATTTTCAAAAGCATCCCATTTGACTGTGCACCCTGACATATTGATTGCTACCAAACAAATTTTCAGAAAATCTGACTGGATTCTTTTCTTTGCATTAGTGTTAAAAGCTGGATAAACATAGAATGTACACCTAAAAAACCATACTGAAAATTCAGATGCTCTGTCAATGTTGTATCATAATCTCCCTCCAGAAAAAATATGGGCATGGCCAAAGGACTGTTCACTTCTCCATTCAGTTAGAAACAGCCATGTCCTCCACTAATTCCCTCTTGATGCTGTAAAAGGCTCTAAGTCTCTGTGGGTACAACAAGAAAACATGGCAACTACAAATTTCCTATTAACTTTGCTCTTTAATTTCCAAATGGCTGGTTTCTCACACTGGCTTCGAAAAAATCTTGCATAATCCAAGAGGTGCCCAGCAGGGCCACTGCTCTATCAGCACCAAGTCCAGTGTCCCTACCAGGCAGAGAAAATTACTGGTAATTCCATCTCTTTCTGTAAAGGTTCCTCCACCCTCAGCACCATGAGGCTGTAACTAAAAACAACACACGACAGCAGCAGTTTTTCAACATTACTTGGAAGTTGCACAAAGAAAGTTGCTTTCCTGATCAGACCTTTGCAGCTTCCCCTGGGGCTAAGGATACAACTCTATCTCCATAAAAACTGTAGTTTGGTCTTCAGGATAACAGGACATAAGACCAGGAAAAGAGCACCATAAACCTTGCACACAGAATTAGATCATGCCAAATGTCTGCAGTGTATTTTTTACTAGAGTTTTACAGTCTTTTGTGTCCCATTTACTAACTGCCTAAAGGCAAAAATGACAGCTTTGAAAATATTTTTTCACAACGGGGACTGAAAATAACCTATTACAGGAAGAACTCACAACCCAGAAATATTTGGAAAAAAAAAGAAAGGAAAGATACTTTGACACAGTAATAGTATTGGTTTAGTAGCAAGATAAGCTTGAGCCCATTTGCCTTCACCCTGGGGCAGGCAGGGGAAGAACACACTGTTAGTGGTATTGATTATCTGTTTAAGGGCAAACTGACACTACTTTTTCAAAGTGATCTCACATTTAATGAAGAAAAAGCATTAAATAGGAACATGACACTACTGCTGCCAATATGAAAATATGCCTTTAACACTGCATGGAAACACAAACTTAAATTAAAACACAGTCAAAATTAAAAGCACAGAGCTCTAAGAGAGCCCTGATCTTGAATATAGGCTCCAGCTAACAAAACTAAATACAGGTACAGGAAACTCTGCAATTTGTCGCTTCTGCCTTCTGAACTATTGCACAGGAAAACATTTGCAAACCAGAACAGTTTCATGCAGTTGTTCTCAGAACCTCTGCAACCTCAGCCTCCCAGCAGTGACACAGCCAGCACGTCCCCTCCAGCAGCTCTGACCCAAGGAGCTGGGAGTGCAAAAGCACAGAGAAAAGCCATGTCTCAAAAGCACCTTTAATCATTCCAGCTTGGCAAGCTACAAGTTCCTCGTGTCACGTGCTGAGCCCTCAGCAGCAGGGAAAGGCCAGGAGGACACAGCCAGAACACACAGACACGTTTTGCCTCCAGCTTCCTCAGCTTCACACCTGCACAGACATCCCAGCTGAACACACTGCAGGGAGGCTGAACTACCCAACTCACCCTGGACATGCACCCAGAAATAACTTACACTCAAAAAACTACTCTGGCTATCAAACTCATTAAATGGATGCTACAATAGCATTAAGTTAATAAAAAACAATTGCAGAATCACAGAATGGCCTGAGTTGGAAGGGACCTTAAAGATCATTGAGTTTCAACCCCCTTGCCATGGGCAGGGACACCTTCCACCAGACCAGGCTGCTCAGAGCCCCATCCAACCTGGCCTTGAACACTTCCAGGGATGAGGCATCCACAATTTCTTTGGGCAACCTGTTCCAGCACCTCAATACCCACACAGTAAAGAATTTTTTCCTAATATCTAACCTAAGCCTATTCTCATTTTAAAGCCATTACCCCTTTTCCTGCAGCTACATGCCCTTGTAAAAAGTCTCCCTACCTCTCCCATCCTCCTCTGATCACCACTGTATGTGATGCTCCTCATGTGAGCGGAAACTGTTATGATAAATGAAATTTCTTTATGGGTCAGTATAGGTTTGCCTCTGTGCCCCTGATGGGATCAAGAGATTTTTCTCCCTAGTCAGATGGGAGGGGCTCAGAGCTGCAGTGCTGCCAAGCACATTTAAAGTGCAGAGCAAACAGCAGCAGTGACCTTCAATGTAAATATTTAACCACCACAGCAGGTTAGATATTAAAAACTGAACCCAGCTCTCTTGGCAGTATTTTTAGCACCCGGTAGCATATTTTCTGAATTCCTTGAACACCTGAATAAATACATTTTTTAATGAAGTGCTATCTCACTTGAAATGTGACTCCAGCTCTATAATTACAGTCTAAAAGAGATTAAAGGGCAGATCTGAAATACCCATGACTTGATAATACTTTTAGTATTAACCTGACTGTTTTGCATTCCATTGTTCACCGAGCTCGCATGCAAAACCTCGTTTAAATGAAGCACCACAAACACTGTGGCTGCAGCACCACACTGAACAGAGACTTGTGCTCCCTTAGGGGAGAGGAAGCCAAAAATTACACTGAGATTCAACATTTGTAACAGGTACCACAATTTGAAGTAACTCCCCACCCTGCAAAGTCTCAATCTTGAGACATCAAAAGCCAATTAACTGAAAGCTAACAGTTACTTTACAATGTGTCATTTTTACACCTGTTCATAATCATTACATTGCAACTGATCTTTAAAAACAACTGCTGGAAAATACACAAGCCATTTTTCTTCTTTTGCTTCCCTGCTGTAAGGGATGATTCAAGTTTAGTTCGAAAATGGCTATAAGTAAATACACATGTAAAGCTGTGTATAGAATATTCTCCCATTTTTAGTTTTTTCCTCTCATAACTAAGAGTTCTTTCAAAAACTTCCAATTCCTTTAAAAAAAAATCTAAAGTATTTATAGGCAACAATTGCACAAGGAAGAATACACCAGACCAATACTCTGGGAGGAACAGTGGATTTAGTAATCTGGTTTGTTAGGAAAAAATGCTACAGAGAAGGCTGAATTTGTTAAAAACCATTGCAGGATATTGAAATTCCCCCTTGAAATGTCCTCAGCACCATTTACTCCTCCTTTTGACTCCAGCAATGTATTCAGAGTCACACCCCTATCCATGACCCCTCAGCCTGCATTAAAGGAAGCGATGGCCTGGCATATCACTCTCCCAGTTTGACTCTTACATGTCCCTCACTGATGCTGCAGCTTTGTGAATTGATTTCCCAGTAACACATATTGACAAAAAAGCCCAGAGGAGGCTCTGGATCAATAAGCTGCAGAAGAGACACGTGGGATTTAATGCTTCCCACTGCCTGCATGGAGATCAATCTGAACAACAAATGGCACGTGGGACTCCAGGGGCCTGGGGCAGCTTTCCCATTTAAGCAGGTCTTCACCCTGTGTTTCTCATAACACACAAAGAGGAGCAAGTTATGTGTAGGATGAGCCCCACACGGGTGTTGTGCATCACCAACTGCCCAGACCCCCACAGGAAAACAGGAAATGCCAGAACTGGGCTCTTATTGTCTCAAACCTTCCAGGCAGCTGTGCTGAGCAATGCTCATTTTTCAAAGACTGGAACCATTTGCTAGATTAGGTAAAGAGTGCCATGCTATATCAAAATAGTTCTAAAAACACTAGGCTAAAAATATTAACGCAAAAATGAGTACTTAGGGAAATACTTAGGTAGCTCTAATTGCATGGAGCAATCAAGCTTTGGGACTGATAAATTTTAAGTCACTCATTTCTCAGTACTAGAAATTATAGATCTGTACATCTATTAATACATACACATACATGTATTTGAACAGAAGAAAAAAAAAAAGATGAAAAAACATTCATTGCTTTCTTTTAAATTTACCCTGGAAAGAGCATTGAACCTTTTACTCACCTATCAGATCTTTTCAAGTTGATTTCATTTGAGAAAAAATAATTTTTGGAAGCCTATACCTCACTACTTTTTAAAACATTTAAAATACCAGAAGTGAAAACATCAAATGTAACTAGCCACTTGACAATACAGAGCAATCCATTTAAATGTACTTTATGCTCTCTGCAAAATTAACCCATAAATCAAAGATGACACTTTTTGTTGGCTTTTGCTGCTCTGAACCAAAATCCAAGAGCAGAAAAGGAACGGGCACAGCTGACACTGAGGTGTGCTCACCACAGCACCATTACCCCACAACCAGTATCCTTTTAAAGATTCTATGGACCATGTAAAAACCATTAAATATTTATATTGACTCATCCTTTGCTAATTTAAATCTTAATGTGACCCTGTTCATTACAGCCTCATCTCCTCCCTCACTCTTTCATTAGTACATAATTAACATTAACCAGAATTAGGGACTGCACATGCAACCTAAATTCTTCTATGCAAAATACCCTCTTTTCTATTCCAGGTGGCTTTCTCATGAGGAAACTCGGTGCTGACTTCTCTGAAGAACGGGGGTTTTGTCATACAGCAAAGAAAAGTTGCAAGGCTTCATTAGCAAGCCAGATTTAGAGCACTCATAACCAGAGATGAAGAAAGGCTAGCATATAAAACAGCTCCCCACATGGATTTCCAGCAGTGCTCTCCCAATTGTTCTGCATCTCTGCAACTGGTACTTACTTTGAATCAACAAACAAAAATCACAGACAGAAAAAAAAATCTTAGTCACTTTGAGGTGTGACATACACAAAAAATCACACCACTGAGACACTGAGCTGCAGCCTTTGTGTGCCAAGACCATACCATCCTTAAATCCCCTAATTCTTTAAATTCCTTTATAAATCTTTGTACTTCCATGACATCCTATGTCAGCTTCTAACAAAAAGCATTAAAAGCAATATGCTCTATACATCTAAGGACTTGCTATAAAAATATGATTCAAAGCCTCCACAGACACATTATCATTACCATATTCTTTACACACACTATAGGTCCAAAAATTCAGTACTACTTTATTTCTGCAAATAGCCAACTGCAGTAGAAAAAGCTCCACTGAACTGTTGGAGGGACACATTGGAATGTTAAAACACACCTCAGTTGCTTGTGTTCAACATTAGGCTACAATGAAGTTTCTGGTCATTGTCACAGAATCATAGAATGGCCTGGGTTGGAAGGGACCTTAAAAATCCTCTTGTTCCAAACCCTCTGCTGTGGGCAGGGACACCTTCCACCAGACCAGGTTGCTCACAGCCCCATCCAACCTGGCCTTGGAAACCTCCAAGGACAGAGAATCCACAACTTCTCTGCCAGCCCGGTCAGACAGAACAGTTCTGATACATATCTGACTAGAACAAGATGGTCACTCACTACCAGTAAATTATCCAAAGCATTAATTACAGTTCTCTAGCACTCTGTCTGGAAGGATGTTTTTCCCCTCTCCCATATCAATTAGTACTGATATAATCTGTAGTATAATGAACCTAATATTGAACCAACAGCAGAATTATTTAACCCAAGTCTCAAAACAGACACAGGTACTTTAGAGGCATCGAGGAAACCGTCTTCTAAGTAACATGATGCCACATCTAAAATCCTTTCTGCTCTTACAAAGAGTGAAAGACCCACACATGTATGTAATTTAACTCCAGCAACAGGCAAAAAAAAGTGCTGCATGTTCATAATGAGGGGGAAATTAGGACAAAAAAAGGAGTAAGAGACAAGAAAAAATCCCAACAATAACACGATTAGTTTGGTCATCCAATGCACAGTAGCAAAAAAACCCCACAACAATCAAAGCCCAGAGATTTTGAGGATCCATGAGATGTTACTTTGTCTCTCATCAAAAGTAGGATCAGTGATATTTCATTCCCCAGAAACTCAATCTGCTTTTAAAAGATTAAAATAAGATTCTACAACCTTACCAGCTAACCTTGGTGTGTGAAGTTCTCTCCAAGGAGCTAACTTTAAGTTTCTACCTATCTTAAGTAGCTCCATATGCCTTCTGACTATCAGCACCTTTCCACAGCCCAACTCACTAACTTTGCTAGACTAATTCAGCCCATATGAAATATTGCGACTCTAATCTGTCCCTAAACAGAAGGAAAAAATTTTGAAATTATATTTCACATTACTAAAATTATTAGGCCCTGCATTACTAGGCACAAAAATACAGCCTTAGATTTTCCACACTTTTAGTCCAACATCTCCTTTTTGTTGGTTCAGCAATCTATTCCCTGGTACTCACACTGACCTCAATCTACTACAGAATTTATACTTATGCAGCACATAAGAAAGAAGCATCTGCAGTAG
Source organism: Agelaius phoeniceus (assembly GCF_051311805.1). Classification (NCBI taxonomy): domain Eukaryota; kingdom Metazoa; phylum Chordata; class Aves; order Passeriformes; family Icteridae; genus Agelaius; species Agelaius phoeniceus. The sequence goes on from NC_135265.1 coordinate 42,309,336, forward strand.
ATTCTAATTTTTGCACAGCTTGACAAATCCACACACCAACTTAATCAGGAAGATTTCCCTGGACCTAAAATAAATAAACAAAAAAAAAATTAAAGAAAGTGCAGTTTCAAGAGAAGGAACTGCACATTTTAAACTGAGGCTGCCAGGCTTAGGTTTGCTGTTTTCAGATGACAGAAAAGCCTCAGTGGTACAAGTTCTTGCTGACCATTGCCAGCCCTCAACATGCAACAGAAATGCTTGGGCTGCACTGAAGTGTCTCCATCACTTCCCAGAAATGCTGTGGCTGTGAATGCCCCTGCTCTTGCACTGCTTACATGAACACAAAGATGAATAGTAACTATGAACTGGTGAACCCAGACTTCCTCCCAGCATGCACATCACAGAGACAGCAGCAAACCTTGGAATAAAAGAGTTTGCTACTGCAGATGTTCCCCAAAGCCCGCCTCCACTCCTGGGATGTCTCCAGGATCACAAAAAAAAAAAAAAAAAAAAGAAAGAGCATAGGGAGGAATTGATTCTCACAAGCACACATTAAACAATCCTTGGGGTGAGTAAGCAGTTAATTCTTAGACCCTTTCTCTCTCAAAACTGGGACACATCAGGACTTTGAAGTCTTAAATAATCCCCACAGTAGACACCCCCAATCCCAGGGAACTGTGTGTGCTAGCAGCAAGAGAAAGAAATTTCCCTACTCCTACATAATCATAAGTGACTTCATGTTTAATTTTATTTCCATTAAATAGTTCCTTCACTCAGCAAAAGAGTACTAGAAACGAACATGTACCAGAAAAATGCAGAATGTTAAGCCAGTGACTCAGACTGGCAGTAGTACAGGCAGGGGACAGACAGACAGACCAATTTCCGTTCTGACACTCCCTTGCCAACTTCCTTAACTCTGTACTCAAAGCAAAATACCTAAGTCATGGGAAGAAGGAAACACATGCTAACATAGACTTTTATCACAAGGGTATCAAAACCAGTAGTAAGGAGGTTTCATGCCTCTTCTATTAAAAAAAGGGAATATATTGCCATCAGGGAAGGAGCAACTGTAGTCCTTTCCACTGGTCTTTAGTTTTAGATAGTGGAAATAGCAGAATATATTTGTATTTTTTCACCATAGTTATTTTGTTGCTATTAATAAGCAAAGCCAAACCACTGCATTTCTGCATTTCCCACTCCACTTTTTTACTGCCATTAATACCACAGTATTTAACATAATGGTGACAAAAAGAAGCAAGTTGTCTTCATACTTCTGAGACTACAGTCCAAAAACTATTTAAGACAAAACAGTAAAATCCATACATAGCATCTTACCCTCAAACAGCCAAAAGGACTAAATTGCTTAGAAACACACTTCTCTCAATGCATTAACAGTCAGTGACAACACTGGTACAAGTGTGTGCATCAGTTCAGATCATCCATTAAGGATTTGTTATGACTCCCTGTATTTCTGAACTCAAGTTGGGCAGTGATTTATCACAATGTACACTGCATGTGTAGGATATAGAAAAGCAGGATTCACACCTCTACTATGTGACTTTCTAGAAAGCTTATGTAAATAGACTAACTTTGCAAACACTACAGAAATCATGATTCTTTGCAGAAACTATGAAAAACAAATGTCAGGTTTATGCAAAAATGAGTTTCTTCTCATTGCTTTGTTCCAATAATGAACACCAAATCCCATATTACTTTGAAAGTGACCAAAAATGATCTCTCAGAATATGCCATAATTTGTCATTTGCTATTATGACTTAATTGTTTCTGAAGTCTGGCCACATAAATTAACAGTCTCATCAATATAAGCACACATTTATATATGCAATGTTCATTTCACATTCTGTCTGGACAGCAAAAGGTTATATGAAACCTACAGTTTTAATTCCAAACTTCACAAAAGCAAACAGTCATAAGGTTCAAATGAAAGGTCAGAGGGAGAGCAAGTAGGAAAACATTTGGATTTCTGTTGACACCCAGAAATATTAGCTAAAAAAAAGCAGAATAAAAGCACATTTCTTACCTTCACCTACCATAGAAACACCTATTGACATGCCCATGAACTTGCTTTTGGTCCATACGTGAGCGTTCACACACATTTTCTTCTCTTTGCACTCACAGTAAAAGCAAGATACTGGTGGATGATGAGACACTTGCTCAGCTACAAACCTCAGCTTGTAGCACGAGGAGTGGTCCTGGCCAAGCTCCTTGGCTGAGTCCTTAGAAACCGTGGAGGCACCATTAGTTCTGAATGCTTTCACTTTATCTCTAGGCACATCCCACGAGCAGTGAAAGGTTTCACCAATTATAGGGTTATAGGGCTTCTTGGCAACTGCTCCCTTTCGGCCTTCGTGAAAAGCTGTTAGATAATACTCCACAAAGCAGATAATTCTTTCCTCGGGAGTGGCTCCAGCTGCAATTGACAAAAACAGGTCTGGATGGGCCATGAAATTTGCATACATCTCCAGCAGGGATCTTTTCTCCAAAATAAATGTTGGAAGCACTACCTGTATGCAAAGCAGACAAAGGCATATATGATTTCCCTGTGATCACACTACTGAGGGGAAAGGGGGAGAGGGAACAGTTAGGACAGCTGGAATTCTGACCCTGCCAAATTTTGGGATAGCATATTTCCCTCCCATTCCACAACAATTTAATTTTCTTTGCAGTGTAAATAATGAGTGAAGGAAAAAGCAGTGGCCTTGATACCCATGCAGGGTGCTTCCTATTTCATCATGACTTTCAGGAGCAGCTCACACAACAGGGATGGGCTGTTCCACACACATGGAAACCCACCTTTTCCTCTCAGTTAACAAACCAGACATTGTTTTCTTTGTTTACAGGACACAAAACCATACTTTGATATAAACTAATGTACACCAAATGTCAACAAACCAAACTAATCATAACCCTCCAAAATGGGAGGGCCAAACCACCAGAAGGTGAGTGTTTTATATGAACGTACCCATCACCAACCCCTAAGTGCTGGAGAATGTAAGGGGTACATCCATCCCTTCTGTCAAACATCTCTGTCCCATATTTCACTCCTGGGCCCCTGACTACCCACTCTACACAGATTAGGTCCCTTCCAGCCTCTAACAAACCAACCCAAGGATATCCAACCACAACCAAATATCAAGTTTATTTCCAAGTATAAAACCATCCCAAGGAGCCTTCCCAAGAGGCTGTAGGCAAGAAAGCACTCCCCATTTGCCCTAGAGTGTCATCATATGCCATGTCCCTCCACAATTCCCAAGCCAAATCCCTTGCCATCCCTAATCTCCTGTCTCCCCCAAGCCCATGGCACACCCCCTCAGTTTCAGATGGTTCCATGTCACTGTGGTGGGCCCCTGCATGGCTTCGCTTTATTTCAGACAAGTTGAAAGACAAACTGCACAAACCATTACATTCATATCATGGGAATAGAGAGGCTCCCTTGGGCCCAGAAAAAAGCCTGGGGCTGAGCACTAGGCAGTCTGCCCTGGAGGGAGCCAGCCCCAGGTGACTTGGATACAGTCTCAAGGGCCTTCTCTAGCAACGCAGATGTTGCCAAGGTCACTCACTTCACAAGAACACTTTGTTGGAATTTTCCAGTGAAGCATCCTGGAGGGTACTGCAAGGCAAACAAGGGCTAAGGAACATAATTTATTTCTCTCCCTTCTTTGCCCCCATGCTCCCCACTTTGTGCAGGTCTGTCGCAGGGGAGCTCAAGGGTTGCTCTCATATGACCAAAAGGAATTTCTGGCACGCACAAATTTATCTTATGTGAATCCAAGTGGCTCAATGATGCCAGATGCAAACCTGCTGTTCTCTATTACAGCAATTCTTCTGCTTTCTTCTTTAAATTTTCACTGCATTTTCACTTTAAATTTTTACTTTTTCCCTTTCCCAAAAGCAAGGGTTATTTACAGCTGGCAGGGAGCCACTGTTTGTCACAAACACATTTGCTTTCCCCCTGCTGGTCCAGCTTGCCATTCTAAGTGGGACCAAAGCACAGATCAGCCCTTTTGGATCCCATGGATAATGAAATAGAAGCTTTCAAACTTTTATTAATCATTCAGCCCTTCTCAAAGAGAACTTGTAAACAGGAACAAGAATTCCAGTCACAGCAGCTCGAACAGAGTCTTTACAGCTACACAGCAAGTCACAGCACCTCCTGCAAAAAGAGAGAACTGCTGTGTCTGGTAACTTATCTGCTTATTGGCTCTCTCCTTCTGTATTTTATATTTACACACATACAGTCCTTTATAGGCTAATAATTTTTACAAGTTTAGATATAAATCAAGCAAAGTTCCATCTGTAATATTCCTCTGACTCTACTCTCTAAGCCTTGAGGACTCCACATAATTTCTGCCACCAACCTGAATGATGGAGGACCTTAATTTTACACTATATGTGGCAGACTGAGTGCTAATGACAGCCTACAGTGCTGGTGGTGTGACAGTGGCAGGCTGAGGAGATTGGTTTTCAAAATGAAATCCAAAACTTTGAAGGCAAAGCAGAAAGCCAGTAGAGTTTTTTTTTATTTTTAGCTCTTTAAACAAGTCCATCTTATTTGCAGCATTCTCATTCTGACCAGATATTCATTATCCAATATAATCTTTAGGAAAATGCAATTCAGCAGTTGAAATCCTCAATTCAGGATCTCATTTTAATATAAATTATACACTAAAAGATCAGGGTACAAGATGGGAAAGTGACAGCAAAACATACAAAAAATCTCCCATATTTTCTGTCTAGAAGTACCAGTAGTGCCTTTGTGAGTTCACTGCAGAGACTTGAAAGGGCAAACTCATTTGAATAAACAGCACTCTGCATCTCACTATGTCCAAGAGCTTCTCTCTGAAGACAGTGACCTTTATTAGCACAAACAGAGGAGAAGAAAACTGCAGACCATCCTTCAGATGATTTTATGGTACAACACTAAGACTGCCGTGGTCTCATCCCATTGTCATGGCCACAGAGTCTTGGTACCTCCTCCCTTAAGTCCCAGATGGGTGCTTTGCTTAACACAGCTACACCAGCACTGCCACCAGGTGAGATGTGATGAATCACTGGACTCTAACTATTGAGTTTCAAGAATCAATTTAAAATCTGAGTCAGGCCTGCACTCCAGCTCAAATGATCTTGCTTTAAAAGCCTAACTAAGCTGGAAATTAAATCCTCAATTGTGGCAGGAACGGATCCACTGAATAACTGAATTGTTTCCACACAAGGAGGCAGAACTATGAAATAAAAATATTTGACTTTTAAAGCTTACACAACTTCAGTATTACAAAATATGCCTACAAAACATTGCATTTTATTAAATAATCTCATACCCTCAAAGTTTCAATATGCAACACCACCACACACTAATACAGCACCAAAAAAATAAAAAAATCACACCAATATTTTTTTTTAATTGGCCCTATCTTGATTTCTGCAGAAATAAGAAAAACAAAAATAAATAAATTTGAAAGCGTATAACATTCTTCTTGCCAGCACTGGGCTGTTGTGCACTTGTGCTAGCACTCCAGCTTTTAAAGGAATGAGGTTTTCAACTCTTCTGCAGCCAGACAGAATGAAGTGTCCAGAAAAAAACACTTAGGACCTATGTTCTTTATACTGGCTTTGGGCAGGACTATGAATTATTTTTTTAAATTGCATAAGAAGTTAAAACTGACTAATTTTTTCCTCTGAGAAAATGTCAGCATGACAACCATTTGGACAAAAGAAACACTCTGGAAGAAATACCAAGTTGCTGAAGTCTGAAGGAAAGAAATCACCTCACCTCATTCTAAAATGTTAGAACAATCTATTCTTACTCTCTCTCGGGCTTCAGATGAAAAGAAAGCAGTTTAAGAGGCATTCTTCCATTTTCATTGAGGTTAAAAAGACAATACTGGTTGAAAACTTGATTATAACCTCCTAGGTTTGAATTCACTTAATTAGATCTGAATGCAACTGAGAAAAATGAGCACAATGTCTTAAGAATAGAGATATTTATCCCCACTATTATTTACTGTGAGGAAAAACATGGGTGTCAGCACCATTCCCTAATTTTTTCAGAAATCCAGCCAAGGTACCTCCTGCTGAGATAGCCTTCTCTTAGACGTGTAAAAGCTTTCTTTCCACTGTTATCTGTGTCATTGTGGGAATAAAACAAGCTATTTTCATGCCACTTACATTTTAAAATTGCAAGGTAAAACAATATTGGCAAGCAAAGGAAAAACTTATGACATGAACACATCACAATGTTAATTTACAACAGGCTGACATTCTGCAGAATTACTGGCAGCTCTTTTACAAAGAATGGCAACCCTTTATTTTTAGCATATATTAATTGTGTAAAGGAAGGTAAGGGAATGCAGGGGAGTGACCACCCATCTGAACAAGCTGTTAGCATTAACTGCAATCCATTAGATGCCATTTGCCACAAAGACTGTCAGGGGGTTTTGGCCCTGTTTTTAATTTTTTAAAAGTCTGAAGAACAAACAATTTAGAAACTTGTCTTTTTCCCCAGCAATTCTAGTTTCAAATGAGGCTGAAAGTCCTATCCCAGTCTGAAGCATCAGTTGTGTACACATTCTGCTGCTGTGTACTGCTCCCCACCCAACTCTCTCCAGCAGCTGTTGAAGCCTATTTGGCCACCATGAAGTTTAGGCCATTCTAGCAAATCCCCACACAGATTTGATACTTCACTGCAGGTGTTCTCCTTCACAGCAGTTTTTACTCCTTAACTCCTCACTAAAAGGCAAAGCAGTATGACACATTCCAGAAGGGAAGCACCTCCACAACATTAATGTGGCTGTCTTCACTGTGGGAAACTGCTGTCAGCACAGGCAAGGCCATGGCTAACATAAGGATAAGATGCTGTTTCCTGTGATATGGAATGTAAAGGTAAAGCTCATGCATCCAGAACCCAAAACCCCCAAGGGCTCAGAAAAAGCTGTTTGTTCACGTGAGTATCATGCAGCTCTCAGAATGAACCAAAGACACAGCCCTAGGGAAGATAGCACAGGCAAATGGAAACATGTAAAAACATCCTCTGATATTAGCAACTATTGTGCCACAACCACTTCCACCAGAAGGTGATGAGCATCAAGGTGCTCTGAAATCTGACTTTCAGAAGAATAATGAAAAATGGGAAGAAGTGCAGCCAACAAACCCAGCTTTATTGTCACATGTCAGCGGCCCTAAGGGCCTCATGTCAGTAAGCAAAGTTGATAAAAAAATGCAGCCAGCTGTCCTGTATTTTTTTTTAATCCTCAAAATGGGCAGAAAAGTGATGTGCACATGTGGCATGTCTCATTAATACTTATCATATGTGTATTCATGCATCACACAGACTACAAACAGATCTAACTCTGCCATATGCCTGTTCCTCTTCTCATTTCAACATTTATCATTATCTTTAAAAACTGTGCTCTAAGAACACTACGTAAGAAACAGGTTATCATATATGTATTTACCTTCATATTTCTCTTATAACTGTCTACTCTTCTCTTATTTACCGGAATTTCTCTTACTTACATTAACTGTGTGTCTTTGGGTTTTGCCTACTCTGCCATGACAAGAAGATGACTGTGAAAACCAGGAAAGAAAAATCTTGTCTTTAGACAAAGACAAAATGTTCTGAAGACACAAGAACCACGGATAAGAAATCTTAGCCTAGTTTGAACATTATAGACTCAAGACAGCCTTAGAAAACCAACACAGAAAAGAGGAAGAGCTAAGAAAAAGTGAGAATGTAAGAAAAACAAAATCAAAAATGAACTGTATATAACCCCAGACATGCTAAAATGTGAGAGGTATAAATTATTCAAAATGAAATTATGAAACTTTCATTTTATTTAGAATAAAACATTCATTTCTGTGCAGCTACTCAGCAACAGAACACAGGATTGCTCAGTCTTAATATTGTAATTATTTTAAAACACTGACAATTGTTCCAGAGCAAGCAGGAAAAGCTATATTGAGAAAACTTTATTTTGTAAAAATATTATGGTTTTTGATTAATATGTTAAAAAAATAAAAGCAGATGAACTCTTCAGAATATCAAAATGCCCATGAGAGTAACTTCCTGCAAAACTACTTCAAGAACGTGCCAGAGAAATTGTCTGGTCCTTCCAAACTTTGTATTACTTGTGGAGAGTGTCAGAATGAACTCTTATTTGTGAGAAGTGGACAACAGGAGTTTTATCTGGGGGATTTTTAAGTAGAAAACCCTTGTGCAAGGAAAGGATATTCCATATATTTACAAAAATCTCCTTGATTATTTATTAAGCCCCATGAGAAGGTTTCACTGGAATACAAGACTATTCAAAAAGAAGCACTCCTTCCTTCCTTAACATCTACCTCATTTCCCAAACTCCAAGGACTGAAGGGAAAATTTCTCAGACACTGTAATCTCTTTGCTCATATCAGTATGGACAAGCTTGTGACAATACTGGTTCTAGGACCAGAAGAATGCACAGAAGGTTAAACCAGTGAGCTGCTCAACACTGACAAGAACTGATACACTGAAGACTGTAATTTCTTTACCAGCATGGGGTTTTTCTGAAGCTGACTTGCAATTAAATGGAATCCGATCCACAAAGCAGTTATGTGAACATGTATATCCTTCATCCATACAATTGCCATTATTGTTCCTCCAACACCCAGTGCACCCTGACATACTTGTGGGTTACATACACAACATATGGTTACTCTGAAAGTAACTCTCTGAAAGACTTGCAAAAAAGTAAGAAAGAGTTTTGGAGGATTTTTTTCTTCTTCTTTTTTTCCTTCCCTCCCCCTCCATCTCTAAAATATCTGATGTGGCCACTTCATGTGAAAGCCTGCCTAGCAAGAGACAGCACTCCACAGCTCTCACATTTTTATAAAGAGGAAAATTTCACTGTCCACAGGGGCAAAACACACTCACAATAACTGGCTGTGCACATAAACACACAGAAGAAAAAACAATAGTGAACAGATATAAAAGAGATACAGTGTTCCTACCCTGGTAAGGTCCATGCCAAGTTTGAGCTGAGAGATGAGATGGAGAATTACACTGCGTTGATCATCCATGACTCCTAAATCCTCCTCTTCATTATCTTCAGTATCTGTCATTTCATCTTCAACTAGGATCAACTCAGAAGCTGAATGCTGAAATGAAAAGAAGCATCACCATCTGGACAAAAAGACAGAGAATGGTATTTTCCACCACTATATATGTTTTAAAATGGAGCTGTCTTGATGGAACTGAAGACAGCCTATGTTAAAGACAAGAAAAGATACAAAGTCAAAATAAATAAAAAATCCAGTCATGGGTTCATAAAGCATTTTGATCCGTTTCCCAGAATGAGAGTACTAAGTATGAGATGCTAATTTACACATTCTCTTCTCATATTTATACTGCAGTCATGTCAGATAAATCTCATAGCATATTTAAGTAACAAGTCATCTTTTCATTAAATAGAAACATGCAGTTGAAAATGAGTCTTCAAGTTTGTTTCATAAATCTCCCCAGCAAATATTCATAGATGCTGCATGACCCGATTTCACAGGTTTTTTCCTTTCTCTATCCAATTTCAAAGTTAGATATTTAAGAAAGTCAAGATATTAACTAAAGAAGATAAAAAGACAACTATAATTAAAGAACACACCTTTGAAAAAAACCCAAAGACATAAGATTTTGGGAAGTAGAGCAGTGCCATAACTCTTTATAACTATTGCAACACTTCATCACCTTACAGCACAACGCCCGTGCTGCTGAGTTTCCAAAAATACAAGCTGAATATCAACAGACAGGCACCATGCCAGTCCCTTCAAGAGGAACTTTACAGCAAAAGGGATAATGACTTGTGATATTTTATTTTTCCTCAGGGTTTACAATGTATAACTAACAATAATCCAAACAGGTGGTAGTTACTTTGTTCAAGCTATTGAAACCACTCTGCAAGCCTTCCAGATATGTATTCAAGTAAGCTTCTTGTACTTCAAGGGAAAAAAAAACTGGGTTATGTAGATGAAAAATTACAGCCCAGCATGTCATTATTGCCCAAAGATTCCATGCTGTAAATGAGACAACACTCCCTGTAAAAGTTAGCATTCTTTCATGCTAAATTGCATTTCTGCAGGAACAGCTAGCTCATTACATAAAACAAGAAATTTTTCATCTCAGTGTGGAAGCCTACGCAACTGAAAAGTTTCACTAAAACCAGCTAATATCCAGAATTAGGTTTCAAAGGAATATTTCTGAATGATCACATTAGAGACCCCTCAGGTGAACTGCAGCTTGTGTAAGGGGAGTTTCTTTGAAATTAAGTTACTACAGAGGTTTCCAAAATCTGAATAAAGTACTTTCTCTATTTTTTTTAAAATTACTTAAATGTTTAGGTAGCTATTCCTAAAATAATAGCTCTTTGGTGAAACCCAATGACATCTGCAATACACTTTATAGTTGCTTTATTTAGAAAGTAGAATATGTAGATTACATAAAACAGAATCTGGTGAGCTGTAACCTCAACAGCTTGGAGCTTTTCAAAAGGACAAAACCACACTTTCTTCTTCCCACTCCCTTGGAAAATAAAAGGAGAGAAGATAAGCCCTTTTCTCCCAAAATGCACAGCATTATTACCCAACTGACGCCTCACTGACAAGTTCAATTAACATAAAACCTGACAATCTCACACAAAATTATCAGTCGGGGAGGGATAAAGCACTGAAGCCTGGCAGAGTCATACAGGCTATGATTTATTTGGAGGTAGCAGGGAAAAAGCAGTATCAGAACTTACAGGAGATGCTTCCACAGGAGGCTTCCCTTTGATGCAGCTTGACCTCATTGAGAGCACTGAGCAACCGAATAGGCTCTGCTGCCTCTGCCATGAACCGAGCTTGCGGCAAACAAGCTCCAGCAGGAATTAACAGCGCTACAAAAAAAGCAAGGGAACCTCCCCTCCTCACTCCCACCCCCTCTTTTTTTTTTCTCTTTCTTCTCTTTTTTTTTTTTTTTTTTTCCAACTGAGGGGTTGGAGAGTGTGCACCGGATGGCAATCTGCTCCTTGCGTTTCCAGTCACATGGCATTGAGATCAGTGAGCTTAAATGCACGCAGCTCCAACTGGGAAATGGTGCTGCTGTTCCCAGAGGATATCCTGATCGGCGGCTCTCCAGGAAGGAGGGGAAGGGGCACAAATTTGTGTGAGTGTGCACAAGTGGGAGACAGAAAGAGGACAGAAAGAGAACATGCCAGCAGGTAACATCTTTTTACATGAACATGTAACAGCTGCATAGCCTTAAGTTGCTAACAGCATCAGAAAACAAACAAATTACCCATTACCAGTCTGCAGACTAAATGACACACTAAGAATTTTCTTTTTCTCCCAAAGACTGCACATTTACCCAGGGCCAGAAAATCTTCTTTCCTTCTTTCTTGATGAAATAGGTGTTAGGCTTTCCTTGCCTCTTAACTGTTACTAACAAAATAGCAAGCAACTGAGAATATTTTGTGAAGTTACCCCTCTCTGCTACGCTGCAGAACATCCACGGTCAGAGCAAGCCACCCTATGGACACTTGGGGTGCTCACTAAAGTAGCATTTGCATTGTTCTAAATGAAAGCCTTTCTGATCATCAGAGAGGATGAGCACAATGTAACATTAAGATCAATCGTGTTTAATGAGCACACTGTAAAGACTAAAATCTTAATTACCTTAACTATCCCTATTTTAAGGACTTGTGCAAGGTCACCAAAAAAACCAAACTCTGCTATTACAGTCATCAACACACAAGTGACCTTCAGGGAATGACATGCAGACAACTGCGCTTTTCTCACTTTCCAAGGAGAAGAATTTAAGGAAGCAGTTTACAATTTGTGCTAGAGGAACTGAAGAGCAGTCATCGTCAGAAAGCAATATCCTTTCTATATTTCCCTCTCTCCTCATTAGCTGTTCTGTGTCACTATTAAATAAGTTTATAGGAGCACAAAAAGTAACTTTGACTAACACATTTTCTTAAACCAACATGTAAGCATGTAACAACCACACCGTGTGAGTGGACGCATGCAGTAACAAAATACAAAGCTGATGTATCTTTAAAGTGTCATAAAAGTTCAACCATTCTTTAATTCTTTTTCTATCCATGAAAATAGCATGCAGTTTAGTAGTATCCAGTGCATAAGCATTCAGCAGAATGCAAAGGATTATGTGGACTGATTATCCTTTAACGGCAGCTTTTCTGAATTATCAGACACAGACTTTTTTTTACCTTGTCCTGTAAAACGTAACTGCACAACTGACCTAGGAAAGCAGCGATCTGCTCCACCCCTGCGTGGTCAGAGCATAATGTAAAAGCTATTGAGCTGTGCACTGCCCAGCTGGGGAATGAACAGCACAGCCTGGCTTAGGTGCTGACCCTGAGAAATCCAATACTGAACCAGCTACAAACAACCACAAAAAAGGGGCTTATATATAAAATCATTTAAATCAAAATTGGTTTCCAATACTGGGCTGAAGCACCAGCATTTTTCAGAAAAATCTGAAGAGAAAATAAAAGATAATTTCTAAAAATCCCAGGAAGAGATGCACTTCAAAGTTTAAATGCCAAAGACATGAAAATACACACCGGCAGAGAGCTATTTTAAACAGGTCACCTCATTAGAACTGAGATCGATTAATTTAGAGAGGTCATCTGCGGGGACACAAAATGGATGTTCTAGTCAGCAGTCTCCAACAGAAAACATGCTGATTCTTTTTTAACAGATGAAATCTGTAAAGGTAAGAAACAGTTTCTGAAGGAAACATTCTGCATTTTACAAAAATGCTTTTAGGAAAAGACACACTGACAAGCCTGGGATAGAATCACAGAGTCAAAAGCTGTACTTCCGTGAAAGGGCAAATGTGTCTCTGTCCTTCTACAGCTTCTTCCACAAGTTAATTTTTCAAATTAACTGCTGTGCTGGAAATTAACTGTTAGGTAATTAATACAGATATACAGCTCAGAACTTCATTTTCCAACATACTTCACAAACCATACAATGCAACAATACATTCAAGAATGACCTGGGTCTCGTCTTGGTTGGATTTTTGAGGGGAAGAAAGGAACACACAGAATCAGAGTCTCATTTAGGTTAGAACAGACTTCTTGGTATCTTCTTGTCCTTCACCTGCTGAAGCAAGTGCATGTAGAACCAGTTGCCCAGCTAAGTTTTGATTATCTCCAAGGATGGAGACTCCACAACTTCTCTGGGCAACCCACGCCAGTGTTCAATGCTCTCCACAACAGAAGTGCATTTGCTGGTGTTCAGATTCACTTCCACTGGCTCTTGTTTTGTCACTGGGCACTATTGAGAAAAACCTGTCTCCCTGTTCTTCACTCCCATGAGGTATTCATGTATATTGATAAAATACCCCTGAATCTTCTCTTCTGCAGGCTGGACAGTCCCAGCTCCCTCAGACCCTCCTCATGGGAAGGATGCTCCAGAACCTTCCTCATCTCTGGGGCCTGTGCTGGACGTACCCCATTAAGTCCATGCCCCTCTTGCACTGGGGAACTGCACACAACACTGCAGATGTGGCCTCACCTCTGCCAAGTAGAGGGGAAGGATCTCAACCTGATGGCAACACTCTTCCTAATGCAGCCCAGGAAGCTGCTGGGCACACAAAAACATTTTTGTTGGTTCATGGTCAGCTTGCTGTCCCCCAAGATCTTTGCAGAACTGCTTTCCAACCAGATGGCTTCCAGCCTGTACTGGTGCAAGAGTTTACTCTCAAATATCCTCCAGATAACAGGAATTGGCACTTCCCTGAGCTTATCTTTAAGAGACTCCTCTGTGTCCAGACTGCCAAGATCTCTCTCTCTCTATGGCAGCACAACCCCCTGGCTCATCAGCCACTCCTCCCAGGTTTTTCATCACCTACAAACTTCTCAGGAATGCACTCTGCATCATCATCCAGGTCATTAATGAAGATGTGGAACAGTGCCAATCCCAGTATGGACCCCTGAGGTACACCATTAGTAACTGGCCTCCAACTGGACCTTGTACCACTGATCACAACCCTCTGGGCTGAGTTGTTCTGTGAGGATGTTCGGGAAGACAGCATCAAAAGCCTTATCAACATTAAAGCAAACAACATCCACTGCCCTCCCCATAAGCACCAAGTGAGTCACTATCATTGTGAGGGGAATCATGCTGGTTAAGCATGATTTTCCCTTTGTAAGTCCATTAAGACTACTTCTAATTGTCCTCTTGTCCTTTATGTGTTTGGAGATACCTTCCAGGGTTAGATGCTCCACCACCTTCCCAGGGTCTGAGGAAAGGCTGAAAAACCTGCAGGATCCCAGATGTTACCAGAACACCCAGAGAGTCCCTTCTTGCCCTTTTTTAAAAAATTAATGACATTCACTTTCCTCTAGTCTACACAAACCTCTCCCAAATTCCATAATCTGTTAGAGACCCTGGAGCTGTATATGTGCAGCTTAAGTGCTGCACATATACAGCTCCATATGCTGTTCCCCCTCCATGAAGGGTCTGTCTACCTCCAGATTTTCCCTCTGATCTCAAAGTCTGTTACCAGTAAAGGCCAAGGTAAAGAAGGCATAGAGAAACTCAGCCTTTTCTCCACCATGACAGTAAGCAGAGACTGTGTATATCCTGAGATATTAGGGACATGTATCTCAGGGACACACTGAGGACCTCATATTCTTCATATAATTACAAAAAAGTATTCTAAGAATCTTCATTTAGGCATGAAAACATTTTTATGTACTATAAAAAGGACTGTAGTCAGGAGCAAGAAGATGAATCTTAGGAACTTAAAACATCCAGATAAAAACATACCATTTTGTAATATTCCAAGGGAAGTATTCTTTAAGTCCTTCTATGTTCAAAAAAATGCAAAAGATTGTTAAAAAGCCCCTATTTAGAAAACACCTCTGCATCAAGAGGGAGTAAGTTAGAAGAAATATTAAACAGAATTAGCATTCTCAAACTAGACAAGGATTGTCGTATTTTCCACCTAGTCCTCTAATTATCTTTGGTCCCTATTACTGGATATAAAAGTTAAGGGCCTCATTTTGATTTTCAGATTGCCTTCAGTAATAGCATAGGTTTGCAAGCATCATTTACACTTCCATTTGTGTAACTCAAAAGCTTGCAAGCAGGTTTTCCGTGGGTGTAAGATTAAATATAACTCCGTAAGGTCAGGGAGTGCTTTAGCACATTTACACTAATGCAAGAAATGGGCCCCGTAAGATTTTCACCGGTTTCAATACTAAAGTTAGAATTCTTTTTGTAAAGCACATACAGTAAGAACACCCCAAAGTAGTAGCATATAATGAGCTGTTAGCTTCTTGCAGGGCTTGTCACCAGATCAGAAGTGACATAACTGCACTAACTTCACTTGTCTTCTTCCACTGGGCACCCCACATTTAATTGCACTTATTGTAGCATGCACCTGGCAGAAAAGCATGCAAGCTTACTGTACTCATCCCTTATTAGCAGTGATCAAATGTAGCTTGTGCTGTAAGTTGAACTTATTAAAGCATTTACATACAGACTAGCATATTGTCATGCTACTGGTTGTCGTGGGCTGTCCCTGGCTAGGAGCCAGATGCCCACCAAAAGCACTCCTTCACTCCCTTTCTCAGCTGTGCAGGAGAGAGAAATACCATAGAAGGCTCACGGGTTGAGTTAAGGACAGGAAGAAATCACTCACCCATTACCTCATGGCTAACACAGACTTGACTTAGGAAAATTAGTTCAATTTATTACTAATCAAGTATGAGTAGGGTAATGAGAAAATAAAAACAAATCTTGAACACCATCCTCCCACCACTTCTTCCTAGGTTTAACTTTACTACTGCCTACCAACTTCCCCACAGTGGGGCAGGGGACAGGGAACGGGAGTTGCAGTCAGTACTTCACACCTTGCCTGAACGGAACTGTGATCCAGACTCTTCCCTTGCTCCAGCACAGACTCCCTCCCAAAGGGGACAGTCAGCCACAAACTTCATCAATGTGAGTCCTTCCCATGGGCTGCAGTTCTTCACAAACTGCACATCCATGGGTCCTTTCCACATGCTACAGTCCTTCAGGCACAGCCTGCTCCATCATGGGTCCCCCACAGGGCCACAAATCCTGCCAGAAAACCTGCTCTGGTAGGATTGGCCTTCTCTCTGCACAGATCCATAAATCCACATCCTACAAGGAATCTACTCCAGCATAAGCTTCCACAGGGTCCCTGCCCCAGCCAGCACAGAGTCCTCAGGGGGCTGTGGGCAGGTATCTGCTTCACTGTGGTCCTCCATGGGCTGCAGAGGGAGAGCCTGACCCACCATGGTCCTCCATGGGCTGCAGAAGAATGTCTGCTCTGGCAGCTGGACTGTTTCATGTCCTTCCCCTCCTTCTTCACTGATTGTGGTGTCTGCAGCTGCTTCTCTCACATCCTCACTCCTCTCTCTGCTGCTGCTCTGCAGGGTTCCATTTTTTCTCCCTTCATAAGTCAGTTATCCCAGAGACACTACAACCATCACTGATGGGCTCAGCCTCAGCCTGCAGCAGGTCATTCCTGGAGCCAGCTGGCATTGGCTCTGTCAAACACAGAGGAAGCTTCCAGCAGCTTCTCACAGAAACCACCCCTGTAGGCCCCCAATACCAAAATCTTGCCACACAAACCCACTATAGGTTTTGAAAGGAGGAATTATGCCCATATAGAAAACTGAATTTAATAGAAACTAAACCTAAATCTTGAAATAAAGTCTTGAAACACATTTACTACCCACTGTGAAGACTGATTCCTGAAATCATCCTCATCTACTCACTTTTTCTCTAACTTCCAAATGCATTGTCATTTACAGATTATCAAGCCTAATCTTAACTATAAGGCAGTAACTTTTTAATATCGAACAAACTCCTGATCTCTTTATATAAAATGTTCTACTCTTCAAGAGCAGCTAAAATAAAAAAATAATCTTGAAAATACTATTCTCAATGTTTACCACCACACAGTGTAAGCAGAGAAAGGCAAAAAATGGAGCTGGAAAAGTGGTGGTGAAGTCAGGTCATTGCTTGAGCCCTGGCCTCCCTCCATCTTACTGTAGTCTTATTTATGCTTTGCTTCTGGTGGCATCTGTGACTGATCACTGCAAAGAATGAGCAGATCAAGGATAAAACCTCAAACACACTGACATCCCATATGCCCACTGTAATGCTGGCACCAGGATACCAAAGTTAGTGACTTTCAAAGGCTTCCAGTGTTCAGGTTTGATGTTTTCAAAGCCACACAATGAGCCCAGAAGCATAGCAGATTTTAAATGGTGAATTTAGAGAGCAAAACTTATTACCTGTGTACACCTTCCTTTCATCCTGAAAAAGTTTTCTTAAAGGTAGCAAAATAGGCAGGCTCAGTTCAGCTGCATTTTTTAAAATTTACTCAGAGTATTTCATAGAAACTGTTTCCTCTAATGCAGAAAAAGTCTACCTCAAGGGGGAATCCACCCCCTTCAAACCCCAAATCACACACCCACAGTCACACTTCCAGCATTCTGCCATTAGAGCTTAGCTCTAATAATGATGAACCAAAATTAAAGTTAACTTTTAAAATATTGAAGCAAGCAATAGAGGATGAGAATCAAATGAGAAGGATTTTACAATGAAAAAGTGAATACACTATAACTTACACACACCATCACCATGGCAAGCAAGAACACCACTCTCTTTTTGTTATCTACATAGAGAACCAATCAGCAAGACAGTTACTTTCTCCTTCATATAACAAAGGAAAAATGCCATAATAGGCAGATTTTCTACTTACCTACGCTACATATGACAAGAAAAATAATCCAGCCATATCTATCTGAATAAGTAAGTAACTGCTGTATCTGAGTTTCTGCTCTGACAGCATGGGGCCAAAGCATTTATGTAACTGTGGATACATCATTCAGCACTAATAGGTCAAATCAGGTCTTATTTGGTAGAGAAAGCTTACATCAGGGAAGAATGTTTACAGAGTGCCCAGAAATTAATTTCTTGCCATATTTGTTATTTGTGTTTGGTATTTCAGGTCTTCAGAGAAAATAAAATTCTTCAAAGGACCATCAATGATTAAAACACCTCTTTTTTGTGTGTATGGATAATTTGTATACATTTTGTGGTTTGTTGCTTGGGGTTGTTTTTCATTGAATATGCTAAACACACTTGATGTTCAGAAAATCTCTCAGCTAGGGACAAGTGCAAGGATCAAAAGTGTGGCAATCTGTCTATCACACAAGATTAATTGGATACAGCATGTAATAGCAGAGACATCTACTGAACCAAGAGAAACCTATCCTTCTTCAGGAGATATCCCCTCACTGCAAGCAAGCAAAGCAAGCAAGCAAAGCAGAAATGAATCTTGACACTAACACTGCACGGACAGGCTGACACACAGACAAAGCAAGCAAAGAAAACAATCACAAAACCTGTACCTTAGGTGACAAATAGGTCTGCAATCTTTTTCCTTCTCAACAAAAACAATCTGCAAGGCATCTGGAGACAAGCACATTATCCAGATACTACCCTCTTAGAGAACTGCACTAATGCCTTTTTGTTAATGTTTTGCAGGAGTATCTCTGGGAACAGAAGTCTTTCCATCATTAAAGAACAAGCTCAGAAAGCTTCCTTTTCCCACACTGCAGATGTGTTTTACTACGACCTCTGACTATATTTAGGGCTGAACATAATGAAGCAGTGATGAGGACCAGACAATAAGAGATTTCAGAAGAAAAAGGACTGGTTTATTGCTTAAAGGATAGGAGCAAGTGCATGTAACATGAAACAAAGAACATCTATGTTTATATTGCAGTATAGCCTGTGCAATCATTCAGAAAAAATAAGCTAGCTCTGAAAGTGATTATGTTTAAAAATAAAGAATCTATCAGTGACTAAACATCCTGTTAAACAGAGCTCCTCATTTGAGTTACCTACAGCACTGTAATCCTGTTATGCACCAAATAATGTTTATCGGACAACTTTTCCCCCCACATGTTCATATTTTCTTCATAAAACAATTCCTCTTGCAAAAATCGATTTTCATAAACCTAAGGTAGTCAGTTCTGAAAACAGGCTGAAAAGCAGCTAATTCCCAAGCACAGACTCTAAGGGAAAGATTAAGTATCAGTACCAGTCCACACATGCTTGTGAGCACCTTTCATGAAATGAGGGCCACTGAAGTACAGAATTGTTCAATCTGAATCCTAAATCCTACTTTGCAGTATTGCATAAATTCAGTAAGAACTGGGAATAAACATATTTCATCACTGGTATCATCAGAAAGGAATAGTAACATGAGACTATGAAACAAAATGCAGGAAGAGAAAAGCCCCATGGACTTGTCCTAAATTAAAGCAAAAAAACCTTGAAGGCTGGCATAAATCACAACCGTAATTTAGAGAGTATCACAGCATAAACAATTTTAACAAAACCTATACCTAATGCAATGCAGGTACTAGTGAAGAACAATTTCCTCATATTCAATTTTATTTTACTAATTAATTTTTCTAGAAGCAAATGGCAACAAATAGAGTATCCAAAGTAAGTGTACAAAGCTTACAAACCACAGCATGCAGCAGGACAGATTCCAGCCACTGCCAAGCAGCACTTCAGACACTCCAAGGGGTCTGCAAGTTGCATGGTTATAACTTTTGGGGAGCTGAAGACAAAAGACTGCACTGAGCTGCAGGTCAGTGCAGGAGAGTAGCATGGGGGAAAGGCTGGCAGAAAGCTACCCTTTAGACACCTCCCTGTACTACAAGGCATCCTCTCTAGAGTGAGATCCTTGGGGAGAAACCTGAAGTAGTAGGTTCTTCAGGCCTCCTAATCCCGTGAAGAAGGGGAGGACAAACACGCTCTGGTAAGGGCCCCAGCAGGTAGGTCCCTTATTGCTGCTCACCAGACAGTACAGCACACTGAGTATGATACCTTTCCTTAGCAAACAACCCTTAGCTCCCATTGGCATAATTCCCTAGAGAATTGCAAGATTTTCTGCAGAGAGGCCGTGGGACCCCCACTGTGGGAGGTGTTCAGGACTGGACAAGCTGACCTGATTAGTGCTGCTCTCACAGTGCTGAGCTGCAGGACCTCTGGAGGTCCCTTTCAAGCCAGAGTACCCTATGATTCCATTATGATTCTGCCTGCTATGCCCAGTAAGTGAAAAGTTAGGCAGTAACAGAGCTGAAGTCATTTAGCCAGCTGTAATTCTCTTTTATGTCGCTTTGTATGCTGGCTAAGCAAATTTACTGCAGAAAAGTACTGCCACATTAGTCAATAATACACCACTCACATATGCAAAGAGGGCACAAAAAGATGGACAACTACAAATTTAACCTTTACAATCATCTGGTCTTGCAATACCAATCTATATGTAAATCCAGTTCTCACAGTGCTATTTCTTGTGCGCAGTATCACATGTCAGCATATTTGTAAAAGGACAGAAATGGTAAAGACATGTTAATCCAAGCAGTATTAAGTCTTGCCCCAAGACAACACATTTATTAAACCACCCTGACTCTTCCTGCAATTTCATTGCTCATCCACCATACACATTCACATTGTTGATAAACACACACAACTGAAAAAACCCAAACAAAAATCCTTAAGTCTTTCAAAAGAAAACTGAATCATTATTAATCATAGCAGGAGAACATTCAATGTGTATGTGAAACAAATTAGGCCTAGAAGATTGTCTTCTTTTCTATGTCTAACTCCTTGAGGCCAGTGGAACTCTCTGCTTGAAAAGCTTCTAAGAATTGTTCTCAGTCTGATGAATCAATCACTTGGTCCATCTCAAAATGAAAATTCTCTGTTAATGTAGAAGAGTTCTGCCTTTTTCACCTGCTCCTTCCAACTCCTCCTCTGGGACAAATTTTAGAATTCAATTCTGTTATCACAGCTGGGATTTATTTCCACATTCTGGGCTTTTCAAATAAAGAACCACTACTGTTCATCACCACAAGCTGAAAACCCCAGGTTTTTTCTAGCAAAACCAGACAGAACAGCTGAAGCCAGTCTAGATGATTCACTAAGCAAGATAAAGCAATGTCAACCTGAGACAAACTCTCCCTGTAAGAGAGTTGAGCAACTTAGTAAGGTCTATTAAGGAATTGACAGTCTTAATGAGATGGGTAAGATTTCTAATGGGCAGTATCACCAAGCCAAATATATACACATACCAAGAAATAAAACTGATAGCACAAAGCAAATTAACTGGCACATAACAAACCAGCACACAATCCTGAAATAAAATTAACATTGACTTCGGAGTTCCTTTAGCAAGGGGCACGGGTTTTATGCTGAATAGAGTATGCAACTGATCCACTTAAAGGTAATTTTTAAGCCTTACTGCAAGGGAACCCAAGTTCTTTATACTCTGATGATTAGATTTTGCTGACTTTTCACTAGTAATTATGGAATGCCACATGAATCAGAACCTCATGTTTATTCAAATTAGAAGCAGATTTGGAAAAAGGGTTTTCTTACACAGAGTATTACTCTCAAATATATAGATAGCAGCTGGAACACATGCATTTTAGAGGTGGAAGTGATTCAATAATATGTAATGGGTTTGGCTGGTGATAAAATTTGTATTAATTATTTCCATAAACAGATTTACTGGAGGACTGCCTGGTGACACAGTAGCTATTCCAGAAAGCTAGCAAAAAAAAAAAAAAAAAAAAATTGGCTAGATTATCTTAGTCATTGTCAGTGCTGCTGTAGCAGGCTTAGGGTCATTTAATTCTACTTTTAGTCTAATTGTACATTTAATCCTTAAATATACATTCCCTTGATTATCCTTAAATATACCTTCAATTGATTATCTCAGATTTCATTTTTTAGATGGTCTGCATAGTGAATGGATTAACTGGTACCATCTTTGCCTAGAGATTAATTTAGCTAAATCATTACAGACCATTCACTGTGCTCTTCAGCCTGAAAAGTACTTAATCATGCAGAGGACAAAGAGCAGAGCACACTGAGAAACCCTGTAATGTCTGTACTAAACAGTGAAAGGGAACCATCAGTACTACTGCAAACATTACTTTCCCCTCCTGATCTGTTGTTCTTCCATTACTGCACTTGTGGCTAGCACTGTATGTTCATGGCATCTCCCAATATCAATTATACACATTTCTGTCAAGTACAAAAAGAAATTAGGAAACACTAGAAACAAATTATACCAGGAAACAATCCACAGACCTGGGCACATCTGCTGAGACACAGATAAATAAAGGTAATATTGAATTAGAAATCATTTCTTTTATCCAGCTGAGTGTCTAAAATTGCATGAGCATCTCTTAAATTATTTCTTAGTATCTCTAATACATTCTGTAATAGCTCTAAAGTCTAAAGTCATATTAGGATATATACTTACATACAGATAAAAAACAAATTACAGCTTGAAAAAAACGATCACCTGAAGAAATGGGAAAAAAAATACATCAATTTATAACATTAAACAATTCAGTAACTCTTCCAAATAGAACAGTTCTGTTACAGTTAAAAACAAGGTTCAGATCATCCAGGGGACCAAAATATCTTTAATAACCTGGACTTGACTGCCCTTGCAATCACTATCACAATTAAAACCTGCTTTAGCAGTTAGATAATCAGAGCTAAAGGCTCAATCCTACAGAGCTCAAACTTCAATCTCATTAAAAAGACACTTCCATTTGGAGCAGGCATACAGCTGCTCATGCTCACAGGCAAGGGAAAGTTAGGGATAGGAAAGCAGAGAAACAGCACAGATACCAGATCCACAGGATGGGAAGAATCAGCTGGCATGGCATTTTAAGGCATAAAAATCACATGAAGAGGACTATATTGCAGATCTAGCTACAGAACATTTTTTTTTAGTAATTCTTAACAGAACTATTAGATCCAAAGAAAATTATTCCTTCCCTTTCAGACCCCACAAAAATAACAGCCTGTTACCTATTTGTATTTAGCTGATAGGAGAAGTATTAGGCCTGCAGTCACTCTTTGTCAGCTCAGAGGAGGAATTCTGACACCCAAAATGACAATTAGTTGAACTGCAATAGTTCACCCATGAAAGTGATTCACACCTTTATTCTACTTTGGCATCGAGTTTATTACAACCAAATTTACTATGAGATTCAAACTAATTAAGGTCAGTATTTCTTGAAAAGAATTCCAAAATTATTAAACCTTAAATGAAGAAAGCAGGGTCCCATTTATGGCAGCTTGGAAAGAGACCAAGTTCACATCAGAGGTCTCAAGAATGTACCTCTGGCACATTTCACACCGGATTGGTTCTGTTCTTCTTTAAGGAAAAACCCTAAAAATTACCTTGAAATTATAACACAACTTATGCCAAAAAGTCCTTCACTAGGGGATGCACAGGAGCATTTTACATCAATTATCACTAGATTGAGGATAGTTCTGTGCAGCTCAACCCTTATCCCTTCCATCTGATCTTTCAGGTGGACAGAAAAAAAAAAAAAAAAACCAAAAAAAACAAAACCACTAACTAAAAGTTAGAGACTTATAAAACATTAAAACCAATATGGCAAATAAGAGACAAAATTGCTTGATCTGGGAATTCAGTCTCAGATGTTATTTCTTTCAGTAAAGATAATAGGCTTTAACTTCATGCTGTATCATGCATATCACAACTCTAAAAGAATAACAGGCAAGGAAGACTCAAGAAAATAATCTCTGTCACAAAATCTTTTCTTTTCTGAACTAGTTTAAGCATTACCTCAAATTATACCCCTGCATTTAGAAGCAGGAAACAACCTAAATAAACCAAAGCAAGTAAACACCAACATATCTAAAAAGGATAATCTTTAGCTTCTACCTTATTTCACCAAAGAAACTCTGCATTCCTGAAACCCTGACAGTACAACAAAGCAAAAAGAAAAGTTTTACTTTAGTTACCTATGGTCTTTCTACATTCCTCAAGAATGCTTAAGTACTCAAAGAAAATGGCATTAGATGAACCTTGTTGTTCAGAGAATTGTAAAGATCCACACACTTCTTCATAAACATATAAAAACCTGTCCCCAAAATCATTATTATAATGATGCCACTTGATGCACAGCTGCAAAGTGTCTGAATGCCGTGCTGAGAATTAGCACAGTTAGCACTAAACACACTCAGCCACTCAGTCATGCTGCCAGGAAACTGCTGCCACTGGCAGGCAGCTGGATGGGAGAGATTCCTCAGCACTCATCCACAACCCCCTCTGCCCCAACACAACATCTTGGTTCTCTTCTTAAAATCACTGCTCATCCACATTCCTAAAACTACCTTTGCCTTATAAATAACACTCCATAATATAAGCAGCTGAGTCTGCTGCTCCTCAAGGTTAGCCATTTAATGGCATTTTCTAGTTCAGACTAGAGGTCAATTCACAATTTTTTGGTTGGTCCATCTCCTATATTACACAGAGTTAGTCAAAAAGCTCTTTTCCATTCCTTTGGGGTATAGCTTCTGCTTCTGACTAACAGATAGAGGTTATACCATGAAATTAGAGATTTTTTTTTTTTTAATCTAGACCAGTCAAAGAAGAGAGTGGAATTAATTTTGATAGCACTGATACAGGAACTAGCACTCTCATCTCATAACTTCTGTAAAAGCAAGGCTTATTTCTTCTGGCAGGTATATTTGGAAAGTTGAGCCCCATTAATATCCCAGCAGCTTCTTCAAGAAACCAAGATTATCTAGTGCCTAGTTGGGTTTTCTTAAAAAGAAAATCATTAAGAGAAATAAGCTTCATTTGAATTACACTAGTGGATTCCTCTTTTCTTCTAAAAGAAGCTATCACATAAATAAAAAAAAAAAGAAATCAGGGCATTCAGTGTCAGCAAAATGTCAGGTAATGCCATCTAGAAGCATTTTCTCATTCTCTGCTACTGTCATCACTTACTAACAACAAAGTATCTGGACTACAAACAAGTGAGGATTTTCATTTGCTTTTATATATTATTATACATGTTAAATAATTAGCACAGTCAGTGCTTTTATACCTTTGAAATTAAAGTGCCTACTCAGTGCCAGATCTAGGCGCTTGCCTTGGACACACAAAGCCACAATATATTTAAAAATATGATTACATCTTGCGCAGAGATGTGGGAAATTATTTGTGGCAAATCAAACATATTTGATAACTTTGGGCAGGCCAGACATCATCTCCTGGGTGACTACCTGGCTCAGATAGCATTCTTACCAGAGTAACTGCTAAGTTTCTCAGAAAAAAAGTTTAGCAAAATGATCAAAACTGAAAAGTGCATCAGCTACATTTTTAAAAAACCTTCAAATTCAGAGCCAACGATATCAATCTCAGCATCACACACAGACTGTATAAGAGAAGATGCAGGTTTCTAAAGAACTTCCAGGAATGAATCCTGGTTTAAGCCACTTCCTTGGAGCAAAAACAAATTCCTGCTCATTAAGCTGTATTACTACATAACAAAAATTGCACGCCTGATTCCAGCAGCTTCTTGTTGCTCCACCAATCCACAAACTTCTACTTCCTGTTTCTACCAAAAACACCATCTTGAGCTGACCTTTTTGTAACTTAAAAATCTTACTCTTTCTGCCCCCACCTCTTTTTCTTCTTTTTTAATGGCTAATGCCTCAGGGCCTCCAAACGCAGGTTGCTGCCTTCAGGAAGATTGCCCACAAAGCACTGAGGATTCTGCACTAGAAACAGTGCTACACTTTCTTGTTTCCCCTCTTCAAGGGCACTCCCTTTTCAAGAAATCATGAGTTCCACAAGCAAAGCAGTACCTCAACCCACGCACACAACTCAGTGTCTCTCATCAGCAAATGAACAGGAAGGGATTGGACTCATAAAAAAATATTGTAATTTAAAACATGTCATAAATGTCTCAACTCAACTGCAAAATGATATCTCAATGTGAGTAAAATCAGCTGCCGCTCTTTATGTTCTTGCTGCAAAGCTCATGCTTCCACATCCCATTTGGCTTTAGTGGATGATCAAGAATAAAAAAGAATATCAACAAAAACTAAAAAACTCCTAATGAAACAGATTTCAGTGCTTCAAGTAAGTAGTAACTCCCAAAACAATACTCTTAAATAGCCTCTTGTCTTAAAAACACACTGTAAAAAGTACACTTGACTTATCTGAAAAAAGAAATTACACAACTTCCTAATAAAAAGTAATTACAGGTAATTTAAACATTTTGGTAAATGGACACTAGTTGTAACAGAATTCAAAATTCCTTTCTAAGGACAGAGGACCAAAAGGACATGTTAAAAAAAAAGCTGGTTTGTCTGTGAATTCTTTTTTGAACTACATTCAATTCAACATACTACAAAAGAACAAGAAAAACAGCTTTATTGATGTCTCCAGCCATTACATATTTTGTTTAAAGTGATGTCATTTAATTTAAGCTATTCCAATTGCCCAGAGCATTCACTAGTTTCTTCAGTTCTTTCAAAATCTTTGTTCCAGTTCTCCAAGTCTCATGTGCTCCAGGTGCCCTATAATCTCTAGGGTCTCAGAGTGAAGTGTTTTCCTTGTGGGCAGGACTGGTTACTGAAGCAGACAGCAGAAGCTGCAGAAGTTTGTCATGATGAGAGATTTTCAGTGCATGAGATGGCTGATACACAGCTGTGAGTCTCCTCAAAGAGTGGATGCTTCAGAACTGCCCTTTACCAAGTAAATGCCACGAAAGCACAAATCAGCTGGCTGACACAGGATGATGTGGACAAGTTCTGCCCATAATCACTTAACAGGAAAAGGGATCAGGAAAAACATCATTTTTCAAATCAAAGAACAGTCAGCTATACTCAAGAGATGCCCAAGAGGAAACAGCAACATGGAAGAGCAAGTAGCAAGCAAGTAGTGTCTCCTGTCTACCTCACCAGAATGAAAGATAAATAAATAGCTTTTATTTACATCAGAGGATAGAAATATGTATTGACAATCTGTTGATTACTTTTAAGATCAGGAAAGACATTTTACACTTGCCAAAGTTTGCTGACCGGAGCACCTCAGAGAAGTAAAAGCACAGAACAATATCATCAACAAATTTTTCAAGTTTTTGGAGTGCACTGTTGCATGAAACTTAGCATTTTCACAAGTAACTTCAAACAAAGAGCACATTATCCAGACAAAATACAATAATTTATCAATGAAAGTATCCACCATCACACGTGGTTTGCATCTAACCAACAGAGGTCTCTGCAGAGACCAAGCACTCTTACCTCAGTGTTTGGCTGTAGTGCCTGTGCATCCTGGGCTGCAGATGGTACTATGGTACTTGCCCAGGTAATGTTGGCACTAGCAGATGATAAGGAGCTGAGGGCACCATTTTTCAGTTCCTCTGTGGAGTGTGACTTGGGCCCAGGCCATCCCAGGATACCATCTGAAGCAGAAAATAGGTATCAGCTTACAAAAGAAAGATTACAGATTTCCTCCATTCTCCTCACCATTCTACTGATCTAAATGAGTTGTATCTCTTCTCTGCTTCCATGTAGCTTTACTTCAGTAAAAAATGATCTTGTACTTTCTGAACTAGCTTATGCAGTATCTCAAATTATATTCCTGCCTTTGGAAGCAAGAAACACCCTAAACAACCAGAGTAAGCATCTTACAGGCAAACTTATCTGTGATATTTTTTTTAAGTCAATGAATGTTAGCCCTACCAGCTGAATGTATAATGTATAATAATATATGACTGTATAGAAATCTGGCATACCTTGGAAATTAAGCAAGAATTCTCCACCCACTATTTTCATAGCTATGAAGTTATCCAACTAAACTCTCAATTTCTTCTGCCTGAAATCAAAGTTTTAAACCTAGCAGCTGTATTTTATTTCTGCCTGTACTACTAAAAGTTTCTTCTAAAATGCTTTACTGGTACCAAGACCACAGTTTAAAAGAGGTCTCATTAGAAAGATACACATTAAATATGAATCAAACGAAACTTGGCATCAGAACAGCCCTTATTTCTGGGGGCACTTGATTTCCTGGATGGGTCTGTATTTAAGGATGCCATGACAGAAAGTACAATCAGCTAAGGCAAGTGCACAGCTGTTCCTCCCTAAGTGCTCTAAAACATAGTCTCAACAGTCAAATTACTAGCCCTCAGCACAGGACTTATAATTTCAGCCATTAATTACACACTGCTGTAAAACATAGAGATATGGATAAGAAAATCATAGCTCTTCACTCATTACCTTAATTTATATATGAATATACAATTAGTGCCACAGGGAGGATTTCCTCTCAGCACTGACAAATTTTTAAGATGATGCAAAGCAACACAAAGTACATTAAAGAACATGCACTTTCTCCTCTCCACATGACCAGGGTTACCAGAGATTGCCTCCTAAGTGAAGTAAATGCTTAGATCTGGAGAGGCTATGCTGCACAGTGTTATAGTAGCACTTCCATTATTAAAAAATGGGCCACAAATCCCATAGCTGACTGAACTCTTACCAAATGCTAGAGACAAAACAGTTACAGAACATTCCTCTCATCTAAAACAGCACTAAGTTATGAAGACATGGCAGGAGTTCAGATCTACTTTGCTTATGGTGCTTTTGTGGCGCCATCTTTTGCTGAAGAAATTCTGAGGAAAGCATAAGCAAGTAGTTTAAAAAAAATTATTTTCAAAGATCTGAGTAACCAACAGGGAAAAAAAAATCCAGCCTTCTTTTAAAATGTGTATTTCAGACATTTACACAAAATTCCTCTTGCCAAAGGAAGAACATTTTCGTGGCTCTGCTGTCAAATTATTTCTCAGTCTTCA
This sequence comes from Agelaius phoeniceus, assembly GCF_051311805.1. NCBI lineage: Eukaryota > Metazoa > Chordata > Aves > Passeriformes > Icteridae > Agelaius > Agelaius phoeniceus. The sequence goes on from NC_135265.1 coordinate 42,338,075, forward strand.
TTATTTTGCAATAACACATCTCGATCTAGTTTTCTGTTTCTCTCTGTCAAAGAAGCTGAATAATGGATTACTGTTGCTATTTTCCTATTACAGAGACACTAAAAAAAAAATTGAACTGACTTCTCTTTATGCCAATCTTTAAAAATATGTCATCCCATCATTTCCTTGGGCTATCCATTTTCTCTCTGCACAAACAATCTATTTGGCCTTCACTGTAAACAGTAATTTTTGATTTTTTTAAATCTAGTTTATGTAAATAAGCACAATAAAAAAACTCCCACATGAAGAAGTACCTCACTTCAGGGGAAATTTTAAAGTGTGAACATTTACTTCATCATCACAAACATATTTTTAAAAGAACTATACTAGTTTTCGTCTTCAGTGCAAACACGTTGTAAAAAGACCTTTGTATTTCTCTGCACATTTTAGAGTCTCTAAGAGAAATAGAAACTGTTAGAACTAGGCAAGCATGTTTTCTCTCCTGTATCAAGGGCAATGCTACCCTCACAAAAGAACAAATCTTGTCAGCCTAATCAAATTTTAAACAGATCTTAAAAATACATTATGACCAAGCCAACACCAACAGGATGCCAAGAGTTACAGTGCAAAAGATATTAAAGCACATTAATTTCCTCAACACTTTTGCATATAAGAAAAATTGTTTTGTTAAACTGTGCATCTGGAATTTGAGTACTTTGCCAAAGAGAAATATGCAGGGAAAGATATTAAGTCACACAGCTCAGAAATCTAAACAAATAAACAGTATCTCTCCGAATAAATTGAAAAAAAAATCCCGCCTTTCAAAGCGCCATTAGTGAACCTGTGATGACTTGAATCTACAGATCTTACTCTGAGATGTCAGCATTCTCATATCCTCCCAAGGGACTTGCCATATATCTAATACAGCAGCTCATGTTTCAGGCAAAAACAATCTCTTATCAGAAATTATCTTAAAATCAACTCAGGCTAGAATACAATCTCTGTGTAGAAAGTGAAAGGCTACAACAATATGGCTCCTACTTTACTCATATTATCAATTTTCCAAAACTTTTCTGGACAGTTTTTCAAGTTTTCTTCAGTTTTTTTTACACCCAAAATGTTCTCATCTGCACTAGTACAAATTACTCTTATCACAAAAAAGTACAGGTATAGCTGTTGTATGTGCCATATCTAATCCAGCTGTTTTACTGGACTTTACTGTCCACAGTTTGAGCTGCCATCTGTAAATAATTTGATCCACTCTCATGGAGTTGCCATCTTTGCCACTTTATGGGACTCAAAAATTTCTATCACTAGTTCAATCCCTGTTCTTATAAACACTTTAAATATATATATAAATTAAACATAATATGAGAAAGTTTATCTTCTTCTGAGTTGGATAAGAATAGGAAAAAGCTGCTGTCATTGGTTTGGGTTTTCTAAAGCCACATTTTTTCTCTGTTCTCAGTCACAGCCAAAGACAGCTGACAGAAAGGTAAATTCTGTTCTATTTTGATACATTTCAGAACTCTAAAGGAATTCTCCAGAAAGGCAGTCACAAATTATATAAAAATATTGACAGCTACATAACTACTTTACTACTTGCTTTAAGACTATGCCAAGCACTACACTAATTAAAACAAAACATCTGTTTCTGCAGTAAACGATGCAAAAAGTAGAAAGGACATACCAAATAAACAACTAGTAAAATCAGACAGATCTTTTCTATCTGCACTGTGTCAGTTCTGTAGTTCCAGGAGTGAAAACCCAAGTCTGATTCCTCTGAAACTTCAGGGCATATGTATACACAAAACAGGAGTTCTTCTAGAACATACCCAAAAATGAGCTTCCTTCCCACTTCCCCTCAACAGCAGCTTCCACTGTGATGAACGTGCAGCAGACAAGGCACATGAGAACACCTGTACCTAAGCACAGCATCCAGACACAACCTATTTATCCTTTCCCCACAGCAATGCTGCCGTTCACAAACATCTATTTTAGAGGGCATAATAGGTTGTATCACACAAATGCCCTCAGGAGAAACATCTTTCCCTTCTACAGGTGCACACTGCAGGAGTGGGTGGAATTCTCTCCAAACAGAAGGTTTACAGGAGATTTTTCAGTTAAGCAATGTTGATAATTTTCTTTTGCTGGTTTCGATTTTCTGGGTACCTGATGTACCTTCAAACTCACTTTTGCATGATAATTGATGCATGAAATATGCTTAACATATTTCAATTCCACAACAAAATGTTTCTAATTTGAAGTCCTCTGGTCTTGCCTGGGAGACTACAAACAAAAACTCTGCCTTTTTTCCCTGACACAATTGTAAACTAACATTTATTTATAACATTTTAATGACATATTTTAAATATGTCATGAGTAAATACACTCTAACAAATATCCCCTAACAGTGCAGTGGCAGGCCTTGAGGAGAAACCAATATTAGACTTGGATTCCTTCCCCTGCCAGGGATGGATGTGACAGCTTGGTCTCTCTGCTGAATCCCTACAGCACACTGAACCAGCAACAGCAAATGGCAGCTGCACATCTGCTTTTCACATGAGACTGCATTTGCTAATGTTGTGTGGAGACTAGAAAATAATGTTATCTTCCAGTGAAAGAAGAACATGTAAGGAATAATGTATTAGCCTTTAGATAGAACAGCAAACTGTTCTGGTTATTCTTGACAGAAGCAAGGCTGGGGATGGTGCAATTAAGGGAAAACGAACTGACCAAGCCAACTTTAGTAAAGTACACCAGTAACAAAGAATTTGTACTCCTGTTTTCTTTCCTCACTCTTCCCTCTCCACATGCATTTAAGCACAAACAAGGACTTACTTTTCTACTCATTTTTCTTTCTTGTCATCAGCTGCAGGAGAATTCCTAGGAGTCATTTTTCAACAAATTGAAAGCATCTAGATTTTGTCCTTCCTATCCATTTATTTTCTTCAAAAAGGAGACAATAGAGAATAAAAAGCTCAAGTATATCCTGCCCCCAACTCCAGAATAATCTCTGATCCATTTGTTTCCATGGGACCCAAAATCAGCAGCGTTTGCACATTAAAGTGAATTGCAGAAAATCAATAGTAAGGATGAGTTTGGTGTTTGTTTTTAAAAAATCTTAAGCAAAATGAAACGTTCTACAGTTTGGAAAAGTGGGCAAGGGAGAGATAGAAAAATATAGGAGGGAATTCCTGTTGGGAAGATGTTTTATTCAGTAAATGAATGGCCAAAGTGAAATGCAGATTAAACGAACGGATTGATCTGTGCGGGCTGCTACTACAGGAGAGGATTCTGTCCGCCAAAACACCAGAATAAATTTTAAAAAAAAACCCAGATCTAAAACACAACATACGCTGGTAGAGCTAAATTAAAACAAACATTCAAGTTTGCTCTGTTCGCAGTCTGGGAGAGAAAAATGTTAACAATTGCAGTCAGCAGGCTCTGGAGATACTCCTCTGCCAAACGCTGTAAACAGAGCTGGAAAAAAATAACACTAGAACTTCTAAAGTTAGAAATGAAGACAAAAGTTCCTTCTCCACATTTTTATTTTCAAAGGTGTCTGCTCCTTGTCTGCACGCCAAATAAACTCAAGCCTGTCAGAAGGCACTTTTGATGTACCTAAGTGGTGACATTCTCAGACAAAAAGAAAGGCCTTGACATTTTCCACCATCCTATAAAAAAAAATGTCATTCCCAAACACAAAGAAGCTTGTAAAGATACAATCTCTCATCCTCAATTCACACTATATATAACCAACACTTTCAGCTAATAATATCCTTCTCTGGCATATTTTTCAATGAAAGTAAATAAAGATTACAAAAATTTAGCCAATGATCAATCCACATACCTTTAATAATGACAGTTAGAAATTATTTTTGCATTAATTTTACTTAAGAGTAGAAACACAGATAGGATTTTGCTTCAGTGACTGTTCTTATTAATTTACTTCCAAAATAGACAATCACAAAAACCCTTCCATAAAGCTTCAGAGTAGAAATAAAAAAAAACATTGACTAGCTTTCAAGACAAGATTGAAGACTTCAGTTTAATCTTCATGTCTGCTTGTAGGCTTGAGGTCTTAGACCGACAATTCGTGAGAAACATGAAATGGAAAAATCATGTCATCCTTAAACTATTCTATTAGAAAGGATGCCATAAAAATATTTTAAGTCATGACCAAGATAATTTTAAATTCTGGACAAGATTTTACTAAAGTGAATGCTAATTTCTTTCTACTCTAATTACTGGAAAACAAAGCAACAAAAATATTTACATCAAAAGAAAGAAGACACTTTTTTTCCTTGTCTAAAACAATAAATGTCAGTGTCTGTTTAAAATAGTGACTATTTCATCAATCTTCATGAGAACATTCCATAAGTACTTGGTCAGAAACTCTCAGCCACTTTTAAGTCTTTGCTTTAGAGGCAGTAAGACTGCAAGACCTCCAGGGAAGTCACAAAACTTGCACAATCGGGTATAAAGACCCCAAGGACACAAGGAAAGGTACAGATTAAGTAGACATACATCTACTTTTAAGGCAGTTCTCTCTCTTTATGGCATAATAGTGAAAGCTTTGGATGCTGAAGGAAAGCAAACTCAGGGGTAGGTTCAATTTCCCCAAGGTAAGCAACTGAGTATTTCTCACACTCACACAAGGAAGACTGTTGCCTGCCTGGACTGGATTGCTTTCATGAACTGTAGGCTAGAAGCAAGAAAATAAATAATGAAATAAGAAAATAAATAATAAATAATGAATAATGAATTTAAATAATTTAAATTTATTTAAATAATAAATAAATTTCTATCTTGTCTCTGTCTATGCATTCTGCCCCACAATGCCCACTAGCATCTTTACACCACACAGCAGGTAATGAGACAGCACTGGGATGGAAGCATTCAGCAATAAATTGCACAGGACATCTCACAAGCAAGGTGTTTGAGAATTCCTACCACGGGAGCACATGGTTTTTAAACTAACCAACGTCATGTTCACCTGACAGTGACAGAAAAGGTCATTTTCTATTGTAGCTGCTGGGTATAAAATTAAAAGAATTCACCTGGAGGACACAATCAAAATGAACTAGATCATCTCTCAGAATTAGTTTGCTAGGGGATTACTTAAAGGCTTTATTCTGAATAGGTATGAGCTTATGCAGCTTTGATGACTCTGAAACTCTACCAACTCAGCACAAACATTAAGTCTATCAAAGTACTCCTGGAAAAGATTAAGTGTGTAGGAAAATCAGTAATCAAGACTTGTAGGCCAGGTTCTTTCAGGCAACTGTGTTGCATAATAAGGCCTAGGGAAAAAAAATCATTTCAGTCAGGAAGAAGAGACTAAATATTTCAGTAGCTTTTAGTTCCCTTCTTAGTACTTTCTTTTTTTTACTTCCATACCAAAGAATAAACCCAGCCACACACTGAAGAATTAACTGCTTGCATTCAAGTTCTCACAGTTACACCAAAGATGCTGGTGTGAACCACTGCTATAGAATTTTGATTCCTGAAAGGATTCTCATGCAAGTTTACAGTCTTAGGAAGAACAAATAAAAACAATTATTAAATTTTATAATTCAGTATTTCATAGTCATGACTTTCCTTTAAAAAAAAAAAAAAAGGTGATTCCCTTTAAGTAATTACTAATGCTTTGCTTGCTTTTCTCTCTTCCTGTCCATAGATCCTCAAAAAACATTATCAAGTCAAAACAAAGCCTGATTTAACAGAAGATTATGTGGACACAGAGTCAAGGATATGTACACCTCAAGGCATCTATCTCTTGACAGTTCACTTAGATCACATCAAGATTAAAAACAACCTTCAGGGACCTTGAAACTAGAAAGTAACTTTTCTTCGAAGGATGCTTTTCATCTGTGTTTCAAACCATAATTTTCTGAAATAAAGTTATATTAAATAATTTAATTTAATCCACTTTATTATTACTACTTAGGTAAGTGCAAGAGAGGTTTGCATTTTCTACAAGAAAATGGCAATTTTTAAAAAATCATGTTCCTTTATGAAACCAATCAGCATCTGGATATGGGAAAGTCAGCACATACCATAGGACAGGTGTCAAAAAGTTTAATATTGTTTATTCCAAGAACCACTTTCGTATCATTTTCCTGCTTCCCAACTAACCCTCTCCCATTTCTATTCTCCTCACAATGGGAATGCTTCAGAGGCTGTCCCAGTGTGCCATCTCAGCAGCCTTGAGGGCATGTCCTGCCCTGCAGTGAACCTACTGCAAGTAAGGGCAGGTTGAGGGGGATTGTTTTGGAAGCACCCAAAGGAAACACAAAAAGCCACCCTGTACCCAGAGTTCTGCTGCTGCTGCTTCTCTTACATCAACACCTGCTCTTGTTCTTAAAACTTGGCAGTGCAGTTATGGGAAAATGCTAACCACCCTTCCAGAAAGCTCAAGGTCCAACTTCCAGTAGTATGGACAGATCCAGAACTGGGTGAATTGGAAAAACTGACGTACATGGGGACTGAGAGGGTCATGCCTGCAGAGCTCACTGTAGTATCACACTGACATTTTAGGCTCATAAAACTTGCCACATTTCTTTTTTGCTTAAAGCATGGAGAACTCTTTCCAGACTCAAAGAAAATCACAGACCAAAATAAAACCACCTCAGCAGCATCCTTCCATGCAGAAAACTAGAAATATTATCTTCACTGTAGTATTGCATAGCATTATTTTTATCAAACAAATCTGTATTGAGATTGAAATCTATTAAAAATAAAAAAGAAGGGGGGCAAACCAAAACAACCAAGCTGGTTCCACACTGCCATTAAGAATGTAGGTTTATATATACCTCTTCCCAATTCCCTTTTTTTTTTTTGTGTAGCTGTCTTCAGGACCAATTTCTCTGAGAAAACTCAGGACCACCTTTTTTTCCTCCCCTCTTTGACTGCAATACATTTTGCATCTTTTTTTAGGTAAGGAATTACATTGTTTGAGGCTGCAGAAGCTCACAAGCAGCTCATCCCAACTTGCCTCTCTGAGAATGGTTAATTTTGCCTGCTTCACATCATAATAAAACACGCCAAAGTACATGAAACAATACCCAAGGGAGCTGTGCTCACCTGATGACAGTGTCCTGTTATGCTGTTGGCCCACTTGATGCATGCTTTGCTGTAGGAGACTCAGGCATTCTCCAAGGCAGCTCAGGGTGGCAGCAGAGGTAGCTTTTAAAAGTAGCAAGTCCTGATCCAAGGCAGTAAGAGGTCCAGAATTTGGGAGAGATTCAATGGCTTGTACAAGATTCTTCTGCTGTCCTTCAGCTTGGCTCATGATCTGTAAAGGTCCAAAAACATCTGCTGTCATAGGAAATATCACTATATAGCTGTTACATTCTTATGGATTGAAATAGTGACTAAATGTGAAGAACTACCACAAATGGATGTTAATGTTCTGATCCAAACATACCATATACTCACCTACAAAAACGAAGGGCTTGAGACTACCAAAGGCCTGTAAAAATGTCAAGACTATGTTAGAGAAAATAGTCTCTTAAAATAGTAGCTTCACAGTAGGTTTAATAGTGACTCATACTTTCTGCAAGTCTTTGTAAGGAAAAGTATGAAAATTCTACTTCCTTCTCCATTATTGATTTAGGCTTAGATTTTCTTGCCTTGGTATGTGATCTGAGACACCCAAGGAAGTTATACTGTCCCTCCTCCTTTCCTACATAAGGTATCTCATCACAGTTTAAGAATAGGCATTACTCATTTCTCAAACTAAGGACCTGCTTTTACAAAATGCAGTAATTTTTAGGTTTACAGACATTAGCATAGGAAGCAACTTAGAGTACTTATTTCATATCCAATATGAATACAAGCTGTCAGGCAGCAAGTTAACCTCTTTCTAGGTTTGGACCATCCAGATGAAGATGAAAGGGGTGCTTGTATAGCAGATAAAAATACAGCAGTATTTGAGCAGGCTGCTCTTTAAGCAAATTGGCAAGCTTTCAAATTCCTAAAGCCAAAAGAAAAAGAATATATTCAAAATTTCTCTTTCCATTTTTGCAGCCTGTAGGAAATCATATATGCATATGACAAGCCTCTTACTCTTACCTTGCAAAAAACTTGCTGCAAAAATTTACAGGTCCTACACTTGAGATATCCAAAGTTTTCAGAAAAATCTATCTGAAGACATCATAATAAACAAAAATTCAAGCTCCATTTGTCCACACTACTGTACTGTAAAAATGTATTATAAACTTCATGACTTTTTTATTATCATTATTATATTTTCAAGTATTGTGTGTTTCCTGCAGCCCTCCTACAATTATTGTAAATTGACTGATTAAAAAATATATGTTGAGTGCACTGAAAAGCTAGAAAGGAAACTGAACTTAGAGATGAAAGAACCACTCTTGCAAGAAAAGACCAGAATTACACAAGATGATGATGATGTTGCAGTTCATAAATTTAGCCAAATGCCATGCTGAAAGTTAACATGACATTTTAATAATCAACATTTAAAACAGAGGCCAAAACTTCAGTAAAAGCCACAGACAATTTTAATTCCCTTTGGCAGAAAACAAGACCTGTCAGAAGGTGACACAAACCTCTCCAATATGCAGCTTTAGGGAACCACAGAATCAATCCCAGGCAATGCAAGTATTCCTCCTTCATGGAAAGAGCACAAGGAGGCAAACAGAAGGAACAGCCAGGAGAAAAAAAGATGACCATCTCCCTAGAAGACTAAACAATATAATTGTATGGAAAACTACTCCTCTCCTTTTCCCATCCTGCAGAAGAGTGTGAAATTGAAAACCTGACTTTCTCATACGTCACAGTGACAGAAGTGTTCTAATTTCATTTCCAAGTGACTAGTTTTCCTATTTTTTGGGGGGGTGGGGAGGCAGAGCTTACAAATCCAAGACTTGCTTCCATAAAAAATATAATGAAAAAGAAAACAAAAAGCAAAATGTTGAAAACTTCAAACATTTTAATTTTCCCCTCCCCCTTAGTAAAGAACTCTTTTTTTTCACAGATTGGATAGGAGCATAAGATAAAGTTTAGAAAACATTTGGAAAATTAACTGAATGTGTGCAGCTATCAGCCAGCCCAAAAGTTTACAGGCTTTTGTCAGCTGTATTCTTCCTAGATTAGGAGAAATTTCAATAAAATCAAAGATTTATTCTACCTTTATCCAAAACAAGATATTGGTCCAAGTCTTACTGTTTTCTAGCTGACCTAAGACAGCTTTACAGCAGCCTCCTGATTCAGCTTTTCCTTGCTATCTAGTTTCATGCTATAGTTGTGATACCAGCAGCTGGTCTACAGACCTGACACAGCAGAAGACATCTGGAACTGCAACTTCTGTGTAGGATTCAAAGTATTAGAACTTGCTGAACATTTACTGCTCAAAAACTGATCACAACCACACTGTTTAAGGTGTTGAATGCCCAGAACAAAGATGCAGAACTTCCCCTATTGTAAAGTGACAGATTTCAATGGCAAAAAGCATAAGGAAATTACATATATTATTGAAATAATTGAACTTTTTTTTATATGTTTGCCAATTTTTTTTAAAAGACCTTGACAAAATATTTCAGAAGACCTGAAGTGTAGTTGTTCTACAGAGAGTAAATCAAGGAGGAGCTAACACAAAAACCCCAAACCATATAAGATGAAACTCATTAAACACATTAACCCTTAACAGGACAGCCACTAAGTCATGCAGTTATAGCACCATCCTCTGTCTTACTGGTGGGTCTGTTTTTTGCTTTTTCCCAGGAGAGGAGAGGTAAAATGCTTGACTTACTAGCACTCTAAGCTTGTTTCAAAATCAGAATGAAATGCTTGGATTTTGAAAAAGGGAAGTTTCTAACTTTTCTTTCACAAAGTGAAATAACTTGCCTAATTTTGAATGACTTTGCTCTTACATGGGCTTATCTCAGCACCTTACAATTCTCCATCCTTCCCATTTGCAAATACAGACAGCTCAAAGTAGCAGTTCTCTACTTGTAACAACAACAAAGTGTATTTGCCCCTGTTTCCTCACCAATTTTAACCTATTTCTCTTTCCACTCTTGTTTTGGATTTGACAACTCCTCTTCACCTATATATTCTTCTCATAATATAACGAAACAACATTATCAGAAAAGCACTGAAACTTCAAATATACAACTCCAAGATGTACAATAAAAAAACTGAAAGAACCATCAGGACTATATGTATTAAAAGGAATTACAGGTATGCAAATATCTAGCATTATTAGGCCTGCATTTACTTGACTGCAAAATGTTCAGTAAGAGGAAACCTCATCCTAGGAAGACACCAGCTCAAACACATAGTTTGCTTCTTTCTCCATCTTCTGATTCAGGAGAACAAGCAGATGACAAGTGTTCCCAATTAAGAGCTGCTCCTGAAGCATGAAGGAGATTCAGACTTTTAGCCTGTCAGAAACTCTCAGGTATTGCCTGTGTTCTTGTAGTGGTTACCCAGTGCCCACTGCTTCCCCTCCTTGGCTGAACAACAAAAGGTTTGGGGGGTCAAGATAAGAACAGGGAGGTCACCCAATTACCATCACAGGTAAAACAGACTCGACTCAGGGAAATCAGTGCAATTAGTACCAATCAGAGTAAGGCAATGAGAAAATAAAACCAATCTTACTTTTCCTCCACCCTCCCTTCTTCCCAGGCTTAACTTCATTCCCAGTTTCACTACCTCCTTGCCCAGAGCAGCACAGGGGGACAGTTAGGGGCAGTTACAGCCTGATCATGACACATTGCCACTCTATGCTCCTTGCTCTCTTCACCTGATCCAGCATGGCAGACAATCCTGCACAAACTGCACTAGTGCACGTCTTTCACAGGGTCACAAGTCCTGTCAGCTTCAGCCCGAGCTTCCCCCGGGGTCACAGCCTCTTTCAGACATCCATCTGTCCTGGTGGGGTCCTACACAGGTTGCAGGTGGATCTCTGCTCACCATGGCCTCCATGGGCTGTAGGACATCCTGCTCCACCATGGGCTGCACCACAGGCTCCAGGGAAATCCTTCCTCCAGTACCTGGAGCACCACCTTCCCCTCCCTTGTCACTGGCCTTGGTGTCTGCAGTTGCTTCTCTCACATTTTCTCACTCCTCTTCTCTACCAGCAGCAGTTTCTCCTCCTTTCTTCAATCTGTTATCCCAAAGGCTCTACCACCATGGCTGATGGGCTTGGCCAACTGCGGGTCCATCTTGGAGCCAGCTGGCCTTAGCTCTGTCAGACATGGGGAAGCTTCTGGCAGTTTCTCACAGAAGCCATGTCTGTGGCCCTTCTCATGCCAAAGCCTTGCCAGGCAAAGCCAACAAATTCTCCTGAGTAAAACTACACTCCAAGAAACCTGCCATCCAATGACCCAATCATGAATGTCAGAATGCAACAGGAAATTATGTGATGCTTTCCTCTCTAGGTGATGCCCTCCCTACCACTTGCTCCAAAACAAGACAATCCACAGCTTTGGTTGCTGCCTGCTTCCTCCTCTTCAGGGCTGATCTTAACATCCTGTGTGATCACTTTCCCTACTTAACCCAGCCCCAGCAACTGCTACCTACTCCTTCACAGCTGGAACTGCACCTCCTGCTCTGAACACACAGCCAACCACAATGCAGGAGACCAAACACTTATGTGATGAGAATCCAAACAAATGGTAAGTAGAAATGACTAATTCTCAGGATTATTTCCACAGTATGTGGAAGATAAGCAGAAAAAGCCATGAGATACCCTAGGTTTGCAAAGAAATTTATTTCAGACATAATAAGATGAAAGAACATTCTTTCATGTGGTAAATAAGCTAAAATTAGTTATTAAAAATTAAATTAGGAAGTAAAAATGAAAAAATTGAAGTGCTATTTTCCATGCTAAAAGAAAAAAATACAGGAATTCAACATTTGGATAAAATACTAGATGATACACTATTCTTTCCCATGGAGAGAAATCATCTTAAAAAATCTGAATGCCATTTTTGATTTAAGACTTAAATTGGTTTCTGAAACTAGAAAGAGAAAGGGAGAGATTCCAAATTATTAAGTACAATAACAAATAATCTCTATTCAGGATTTTTCCTCCCATCTGACAACAAAAATAAACAGAAACTTCAAACGCAGAAAACTGAATAGCCACACCTAACTGCAAGAGCATATGATTGCTTTTGACATGATTTTATTTTAAATGCTTTTGTTATTCAGACTCCAAGACTAACATAGGCAGAAGTCTGTTTGTCTAGGACAGATGTGTATTATCAGACATCCTTCTTTCTAGAATTATTGATCCTACAGGATTTTGCCCAATTAACACAGTGTATCATAACGACCTAAAGCAAACATCAGCTTTATGCCATCTGTGAAACTTCTCAGTCCACGGCTGCCAGAGGGGCACCTCCCAAGACAGTGAGTTCAGGTTCCTCAAAGGAAGAATGACAGCCATATGACCTCAGCCATATGACCTCAGAGGGCAAGCAGACACTCTCCCTTTGTCACAGGGGCCACGTGGAGCTGGCCATGAAAACAAGTAGCATCACCAATCCTGTCTTTCTACACAATTATTTAAACGCTTCAGATCATTCTACCCTCCTTCTAGAATATAAAACATGAGTGAGATTCTTCAGACTGTGCCAACCACAATCTGATACACACATGAGCAATTTCAATTTTAGTTTAAATTTAGTTTAAATGTTGTTCAAATAGAGTTGATAACATAATTGAATCCTTTACAGTCAGTATTAAGATATGCCTACCCATGCATGAGGAAAAATCCAAAACATTCCAGAGAAAAAAGAAAACATTCTTTTAGCACTGAAAAAACACAGAAATCCTGTATCATCAAGCTCATCTGTGACATGCCAGAAATCATTCATGAAAGAGAAATTCTGCTCCATCAGTTAATAACTCTTTTTCTCTGCTGTAGTAATCTCTGTGCACCATCGCCAGCAGCACGTGGTCTGACAACCTATCTGTAGGCAATTCTTCTGAAAAATTTAATGCGGTCATTTTTATTTTTAAATCCTTTCCATTATTGACTGCATGCAAGTTAAAAACAGTTATTAAAAACATGGGGAAATAAACAACACAATAAAAAGTGCTTATACAAAAAATAGAGCATCTGTAAAAATAAACACTTGTGTAGAAAAATCTTTAGACACTTTAATAGTAATAGAAATGCAACATGCATCACTTCCTCAAAACTCCAAGTCAAGCTGTTGTCCTTGTGAGAAGTTTACTGCTTTTAAAGACTGGGAAATAGCCAGCTTGCTGCTGAACTATTTTTCGGCAGGATTTGATTGATTGGTGCTTCATTTGGGGTGGATTTTCTAATATGAAAACACAATCTCTCTCTCTCTGACACATGCACACATACACTTTCTGGAAATACTAGTTTTTTTGCTTTTTAGAAAACAGTACCAGAAAAATAACTTTTCAGAAAACATTGGGAAAGGAGGTGAGACCAGCTTTTCAAACTACTCTAGAATAAGTCACAAGTGATGTATGAGTGAGGACATTTAACGATTGGTAAACAAGCAGATTCGACAGGAGTTTGGATTTTTTTCTTTTATTTCATAGAAAACACCTTTTTTCTTAAAAGCAAATGAAGAACAGAAGAGTCCACACACAAGAAACAAAAACCTTTTAAGTCACTGTAAATGTGATATATTGTGTTGCCACATGAAGCTAACACAGTCATCAATTCTGACCTTGATCAAGGACTCCTCTGGCAATCTTGACCTGTATTGCATCAACACCACAGACTGTCATATGCAAAAATCAAAAGTTAAACCAGCCAGTATAAGTAGAATATATGTGTATATTTATACACATACATCTATCAAGAATACATCAAAATGCAAGATACTGATACCTGGAACTCCTATGTCACTAAAGCAATCAAACCAGTCACCAATTGGACACACTAGCTACCAATTCAGCTCATATTCACAAATCCAAAACGATTTCCATTAAACTTTGTCCACTTTCCACTATTTATTCTGAAAAAGGAAAGAGCATCAACACACATGCAAGAAGACTACAATAAATACTGTTAATCATCAGCTCAGAAAGTATACCTCACCAATTGAGATGTCTGGCAAATGAAGGTAACTCATACAAATACAGTAAAAGTGGAGGTTTTTTTTACAAATTTAATGCTCTGTTGTTTTGAGTTAAGCATAACCACAACAGAGGAAGTGAACTTTTGCCTTGATTTAAATTACTGAGAAGAGTTCTCAGACTGCTCAAGGTTACTTGCTATGTCCATCTTACTACTTGACAAAATAAATTTTCTGATGAGGATTTACAGTAACTCTTTTCTTCAGTAGAGTCACGTAACAGATTTTGCAATGGCATTCCATCTATGCAAGCCAGGAAGAAAAAAATCACAGCTTAATATATAACTAAGATGAAATAACTAAGAATAGAGGTTGCTGCTGGAAGTACTCCAATAGCTAACAGAAATCTCTTATCAAGATAATTTTGCACTTCAGCTTTTAAAGTGTCTAGAGTAGAAACAGGTACAAGACCAGATCACCACCAGTAACATATCTGTACACTTTGCCTGCAATAAAACCTGACCTTCAGACCAAAAAGAACCTCCTTAAACTGTAAACAGGAAAGAATTCTACCCACAAATATTCAATCTGGAGTAAGACCCACAGTAGCCTCTGCAGACATTACAATGCTAATGGCAAAAAATGTTTTAAGGAAAGATCCTAGAACACCAAGTGAGATACCCTGAAAGCGCCTTGGAAAGATGGAACCAGATAATGACATCCGTATCAGCTGTCCTTTCCTGATTACTGCTTCCCTCCCATTACCGGGAATAAGCACGAAATTCTCCATTATCATCACCTCCGGGCAGCAGCCAGCTTGACCTCAATTATTTTAACAATGCAAACAATGAACATTAAAATTGGACTGACTTGTTATATAATAGTTATTAAGGCTCAGACACATACATCCCATCAACAAAGCTTCAAAGGAGCAAGTTAATTTTCATTTGGCATGTAATTTGCAGAGACACAAAAAGTAACAGAACAAACAGAACTATACCTCTGACAATCAGGATGGAAGCTAATCACCAAGGCACATTTCTTCTCTTCAGTCCCTGCCTCTGCTGTCACGATTCAATTTTTTCCCTCAAAGGAGAATGAAAACAAGCTCTCTCCACCCCCATTTGTTATTTTGTTATCTTTTCCCTAACCAGGAACCCACAATCTGTTACGGGAAAAACTGAAAAGTCAGTTGCTACATATCTTCATTGTCTCAGCTAACAAAACATTATTTCCTTTGGGGTTTTGTTTTGGCTTTTTGTACTCAGTCTTCTCACCACACACTCCACAGGGTGGTTCCTTGTGAGGAAAACCTTACAGAAACATCAAATGTCATCAGGACTGAGTCTAAAAGCCAAGTTTAAGACAATCAGAAAAACAGGGAGTGGATGAGGCAGGCTGGCTCAATTGTTTCCTGTTCTCAGCTACTCTTACCAATCTGCTGCTGTCCCACTGGTCGCCATCAGCACCTCCTGGGGCTATGAGCTCTCCACAGACCTCAGCACAGGGTTTACTCTCCAGAGAGCAGCTCTTATTTACCTACATCTGTCATGAAAATTTTGAATTGGCCAGTTAATTTTTTCATATACTAAACATGAAACTATGCTCCTTTTTTACACATTCAATTCCTATTTTGTATCTTCAAATTCTACAACTTGGACACTTACTGCATATCCTTACAATATAATATAATTCTATTTTGCACAAACAACATTCATTAATCATTTGATAAACTACAAACATCTTCTTACTGGCCTACTATCCAGTACCTTATTAATCACACCTGCAAGCTCCCTTGTTATTAGCTGCAGAGCTACAATAGTAAGACTTCGTATTTTGTAGGTCTGAATCCTATTGCTTTAGTCCATGAAATTACCAGATTTGAGGGATAGAGGAAAAGGGGGACACAGGTCTTTTTTGCTGAATGGTCTGGAAGCCTTAAACATTCCATGCAGTGGCAGAGGAGGAAAATTAATCTACCCTCCCAAGAAATTCTCAGTTGGTTGCAGCTCAGGTATATGAGAGAAAGCTCCTCCCTTCCTCCAAAACAGGCAGAAGGCTCAGCAAGAAAGGGAGCTGACCTATCTTAACTACCTGTTTTACAAAAGCATCATTCTGTTCAGAAGAACAAAAGACAGGATATATTTAACAGATCCATCTCCAAAGTATATGAGTATCTGTATATGATATCTGTAATTGTCAGGGTTCTCTGGGACTTTATGAAGACAATTTGGATGCAAGACACTCCCAAGGACAACCTGAGTGTTCTGAGTCTTTAAGGAAGTCTGCTTCTTAAATCTGGGAAGCAAAGAGATACCAGAGAGCTTCACAGCTCTTGCAACACAAATGGTTAAAGTAAAGAGGATCAAAGCAGTTCTGGCAGGATCCCTGAGAATGCCTCCAGAAATCTCAGCAAAACAGCCCACCTATGTCAGGCCAAAACAAATCGACCGCCTCCCTTTGCTACCTCCTTACCAGACATGACAACCCAGACACAAGGTTAAATGCATGTTTTCTGTATTCAATCTGTCCTCCTCACCTGAGAAATGAGTTACTGAATGACAGAAAGGCAACTGGGGCAGGGGTGAGGAAAAGACCTTGTGTCCATGCAGACAGATTAGGACAAAAAATTCAAATTCAGAGAATATTTAAGCAGACAGAATCTCGGATTTTCTAAACCAGAGGATGCTTTTAGTCTTAATCAGTACTCTAATATATATTCAGTTTTCCATGAGTGGCTTCATTATACAGGAGGGAAAAAATGGGAGGGGAGGGAAGCTTTTCTTGTCATTCTCCCAAAATCTTTTTTATGATTCTGAGACTACCTTCTTGCTGCCTAAATCTGAAGGAGAACACTTCTCCCTCACAAAACAACATCAACTGCATGTTGTTTTCCCTGTGGAAGAGGAAGATTTACTAACAAACCAAAGTACTAAAACACTAGAGAAAAATAAAATTCCTCTGATAGTATCAGCTGTCTTGGAGTGTTTCATGGAATCACTCCACAAGTCTTCAGGTGAGAAGTGAAATCTTTTTAGAAAGAGCTGGCTGCCATAAGAAATACACAAGTGAAAGCATGTGATTCAGACAAATTGTATCAATGACCACTGCATTTTCCCACAAATCAGAGTCAGCTAATTTTCTGCAAAATGACTGATCAGTACCAACACAGCACTGGTCACTTTGCTTCTGGAGGGAGGGGTCAGGGCATCAGGACCTGTTGCAGGAGGCATGACAGTTTTCCTTTTTTGCCTGTTTTGTTAGAGCTCCCTGTGAATACTCCATGTATCTGGGTAACACATGACATTTTGTACAAAAACAACTGATAAGTGCTGGGTTTCTCACCATGATCTCTTTTCTTGAGTATTTTCTGCTAATCACATCCTACTAAAAGTCATCTATTGAGACTTTGCTTTTACTTTCAAACACAACTCAATGGGACCAGAGAGTTGGGATCTCAAGGAAAAATCACAGGGAAGAGCAAAAGCAGCTCCCAAGGTTGTTACCCCCACCTCAAGTTGCTTTCAGCAATCCAGAACCAAAAAATTAGAGAAGCAAAAGGAAGGCGTGTACAAATTCAAGTAAATCTTGGATGGCAGCTCGCTGCCATCTAGCCAAGCAGGAAGCACACAATTCTATTTTAAGCCACAGAATACAGCATTGAGAGCAGTTTATAAAAAGAACTTTGTGGGAATTTATTCTTATGCAATTTTACTATAAAAATTACCTTGCAAAGTCATTATTTTTGTCATTAAACGTTACTCATAGGCAGATGTTATTCCGTGGGCTCCCCTGAGTAGCAGCTTTCCTTATGCTTCAGAAGGATCATTTTGCTGAAGTTAACAGCTATAATCCTGGTCTGGAAAGCGTATTTTGGTTATCAGGAATTTCAAGCATTTGAAAGAGCTCAGAAAATGTTGCTGCCAGCCATTAGGTCAACATAAGCAATCACAAGAAAATTCTATCAGTTTACTGCAACATAGGACACAATTGATAAAAGGTGGGTTTTGGATTTCAAGTGAAATTAGTCTTCAGAAGAGAAAAGGCCATGTTGAACATAAATTACACATTTCAACATGAGTAGCTTCAAGGAGGCACAGGTTACTGTCAGAACATCTGGTGCTGGGAAAAAGAACTCCAAATGTTTTACTACTACTATCATTATTATTATTATATTCTTAAATGCTACTTTAAAGCATATGTCAGATTTGGGCAGATGTAGTTCAGGTTTGCTTGTTGGATGAGATGTTGCTAGCTATTGTCTTATGGGCCATTTTTTAAAAGCATACTGTCAGAAATCAGAATTGCAGCCAAGAAGCAGGTAAGCAGCTGCTGAAAAGCACCCTTGTAGCACAGTTTGCAAAGCATTCAACACCTGCAAGACAAGCATTACAGTAAGAACATGTAGCAAAAGCTGTCAGAGATCAGGTCTTTGTTAAATAACTAAGAGTTACAGGGCTTACTATTCACATTTGTTGTAAACTTAAAATGCTTCCTGTGTTTCTTAGACTAGCATTCAGTACTTCAGGTGCCACACAAGGAGCTGAAGATTACAGTAAGCCCTCAATAAACGTGTATAATAATGTAAACTTAATGCTATGCTTAAAATATATGAGCCATTTCTATGGTTACTTTCTTCTTGAGGGCATTTATAGAAGTACTTTCTGTACTTAGTATTTGAAACCTCACTAGCCACCTTACATTGTCATATATTACCACTGAGAACATTCAAAAATACCTTCTACTTAATTCAATAAAAATAGCATGTAAGTGTGGGTTAACAAAATGGCCCATGTATCTTGGAAGCAGTAATTCACATTACAGAGTTGCAGAAGGTGCCCCTTGTCACCCTTGTTCAGAGTTTGCTGTGAAAATCACTGTTGCATCAGCAAGTCACCCAGAAACCTGCACTGAAAACAAAACCATGAGATATGATATCCTCATCCAAGAAAAGATTTACTGAATTATGTTATTTTTTTCTTCATATTTTTATATTAATTTTTCTTTAAAGCTTCATTTTCAAACTGAGAACTCTGATTTTAAACTACTGCAGTATTTGTACTATAGTTGTGAAAGAAAACAACCTTGTAGTTTTCAAAAAATGCATGTGTATGATACACTATGCTGTTTTATATGTGCAGATAAAACAGTTGCATTTTGTACATAAAGCAGAATTAAGTGGCAGTTTTGAAGGCACACAGAAACTGGAGACTGAATTCCCTTCAAATGTAACTTCTCTAAGGATCCCTTGGGAACTTACCATTTACTTGAAATGCAATTAAATGTTTTAACAACTGTAAAGAATAATCTTAGCTTCTCTGCAACTGCTTAAGAAAATGAATGCTGCAGCAATCTCTGAATGTAGTTATCATATGTACTGTATTATCCCTAATTTATTAATTGCCATTTATTAAATGATGGAAAATTATCATCTTTGCACATGCTCAATTACTGCTAAACTACAGGCTGAAAAAAAATTATGAAAAGAAGCCATGTTTGTATAACTCATATTTTTGAGGTTTGAAGGGGGGGCTGGTAAAAGGAAATATCAAAAATAATGAGCCAGGTTCATTCTTGACATAACCCATATGGACAAACAGTGTAATTTTAGTAGAACATTTGCTCTACGATTCCCATAGCAACCTCAATTCTCCCTGCCTGGGTATCTGGAACCCAGGATGACTCAACCTTCACATGAATACAAAATCAAATGCACAGAACAAAGTGCAGTTTAGGAAGATGCTACTTATATGCACTCTTAGTGACCTCAAACATATTGCAAACACAAGGTAAAGGTTCAGAGATCAGAAGTATTCAGATCATGTTTATGTAATGGTAACAGCTAGTTTATAGTATTAGAATAATTTCCATCTCCTCATCCCCATGTGAGACAGTTAATGCTACTTACTGAATAATTTTTAGAAGCACATGTACGTTTACTACTCTAGGAGGTACTAGACTGATTCTGTCAGAGATATAAGCATCCCATTTACTCCCCTAGGAGACATGTTTCTATTGATCTTAGCAGAGCTAACCTGAGATAGAATAAGCAGATACAGAAAAGATGTCTACAGACAAGACAAACGGCTTCCAAAGAAAGTGCCACAGAAGGCACCAAATAACTGCATCTGTTCTACATGCACTCCAATCCACTTTTCTCTCTGAGGACATGAAGGGCAGGCAATCACACAAACGTTGCTGTATGGCCAGATTTCAGTGTGCTCACACTCCTATTTTCACACTGTTCAAGTATCTCAGGTTTCTAGAACAGGGGCCAACACCAATTCAGAAGTGCAGAGGTAACACCTGCAGCGGCCCCTTTTAGACATCATGTTAGGTTTGAAACTTGTTTTCTCTGTTACAGATTTAATGCCTCTAAACAAATCATAATGGCTCCTGTTAAAACCCAGCTGGAAGCAATCCTTTTGGTATCAAGGAGCTCAGCGGCAACTGAGCTGTTAAATGTACCTGTAACACAAATTTGTATTACAACACTTCTCAATTCACAAAGTGTGTCTAAGCACACACTTTGTTAAGTGTGTGCTTAGTTAAACAGTAGTAGCTGTAGAATAACTGACACTACCATGTTCTGTGCCACATAACTATGAATTTACTGAATTAAGGCTTAAGGCCTCACTTTGTATTGACAGACACAAAAGTGACACAAAGGTTTTCTGCTGTCTTTTCTTCTGCTTCACTTTTCTTGAAGCCAAGAAGTATCCATTGCTTTCTGGGAAATAGCTGGTTTTGGTCTGAGCTCTTTTCCAAGCACTTTTACATTACCTGTTTTAGAGTGGAGACATTCTTCTGTTTTTCCCACCCAGATAATAAAAGTGAAAATTTTCTGACAGTGAGTTTACAGACAAATGGAAGTGTAATACATCCAATCCATATAAAGTATAGATGCAGTGTCATGAGGATGTAACCTCTTCAGTAACATATCTCATTTTCTGATTAGCATCCATCAACAATTAAAGACTAATTATCTTGTATATGTTATGACATACTTGATAGAAGATGATCAATAGGATGAGCCTTTAGTAATTTCTTATGTATAGTGGGGGATTGGAGGAAGATATTTTAAATACAAGTCCAGGAAAAACTGGAGAGCTGAAACTCACAAAGGCTGCTCCTCTGTGTACTCTCCCTTCCTTTTCCAAAATTGCCACTCACTGTACCACTGTATTATTTCCTAAAATGAACAGAATACAGGACACTTGGATTTCAAAACTGAAACAGTAAAAACACTTTCTACAGTATCTAAGAGAGATGAAATGCCCTGGTCAGTCCAACTGAGAAATCTGTCTAGAGTGTATTTACTACGCTGGTTTTGAAATGCAAGAAGACTAATTAAAGAATCAACCACAAACTGCCACAAAGAAAACATCACAAAGTACCTTCTTATACTAAAACATATTTAGAAAGAAAAATGGACATGATATTAGGTAACTAGTTTTTTACCTGACTAGCAAAGGCACAGCAACAAGACCTAGACAGTGCTACTCTAGCTGCAGTCCGCAGTTACCCGCTCTCCCCTATAAAGCACCCACATTACTAGGCCAGAAAAACTGAAGTTAGCACAGTTTAGCAGCCCATCTTACCTCCATACCTTAGGTGAATATGAGATCATTTTCATCTCCTAAAAGCAAATATTTGATTTATTACTCATGCAGACCTAAAGGTCATCTTTGTTAAAAGCCAGCTCTCATCTTCCTGCACTCCAAAATCAAGGTGAGAACTGCAGTGAAAGCAATGATCTAATATACAGCATTTCTCCCCACTTATACAAAGTAATTTTACACAAAATTAGGCACATACGGTCAAACCCACTTAAATTGTTAAGAGGATTTTTAAATGGTCTTTGTGTATACTTCACACTGTCTAAGCATGATATCCCGTTCAAGGAGCTGAATCCATTTTTTTTCATGCACCCTTATTGCACAACCCCACAGAACCTCAACACTATGCCAAATATCTAGAGCTACAGCATTCTTTTTGTTAGGACTCACATTATTCCTTATCCACTGACCTTTCCAAGTACATGCTTTCAGAGGAAAAAAAAAAGGAGGGAAAAAAATTGAAATAAAAAGCAAAACCTGACTTTTTCGAAGCTGCAGAGTAAAATTTGGCATAGGTCATAAACCATCAAGACTTCCCCCACTACCAGCTTAAGCATTTACTACAAAGCTTTAACATCAACACACAGCTTAGTGCAGTCTTCATATAAAGTTCACACCTGTGAAAAGTCCTGCAAGCCTTAATGCTACCCCAAGTGGTTTAAGTACCACATCTCCTTTGTCACCTACAATGCTGCCTGTGCAGTGCTGTAATTCTGTGACACAACAAACACTTCTCCACACACAACAGCATCCTTTTTTGCTTACAGTAGCGAGTCACAGTTCCTAACTTTGCTATCCAAACATTACAGCAACCTGAAGACATTCATTCCTCACTTGAAAAATCCTCAAAAGTGTTTCAGAATCATCACTTTTTCCCAATAAGCACATAAAATTGTTGCCTCACTCCATGAAGCCCTAGGTGCAAATCCTAGATTTGCCCATATTGTAAGGAAGGAAGCACAGAACTATCACTTTGCTGCATAATTCCTGCAGGAATCAAATAGTAACTGTTTCTATATGGAAAAGGATGTGCAAGAAGCAGTAGGACTGTCATCTCATCGAAAAGCAGTCCTTTCCAAGTTCTAGGACTGCCAACTGGCACACAAAAGAGATGTTACACTGGTAGAGGCCCTGTGAAATCTGGATCTCCCTGTACCAAATGTTCAGAAACCCATACTGATGACTAGTCACGGTATCAAAAGTTGTAACAAACACATTTCAAAGTGATCAGAAAATTCTTCATTGGCTTTTTTAAACTGTGGGAAGAAATATTTATCTGGACTTCTTTTAGTTTAATTTCTGTAAATGTCTGCAAATAATTAAAACCAATTACTACAAAATCTTCACACACTTGGTTCTTTAACAACAATTGTAACACTGGCAGAGGTTGTACAAGAGTCAGACACTCTCAGCCAAAATAAACACCGTTCTGACCATTCTGTCACTATTATTTAGTTCAGTGACAGCTAAAATTTAATATGAAGTGTGATGTGGCCACTTGGCTTAACCTTCCAGTTGATTTTAACCACCTACAGTAAAGAAATCTGAAAGCATAACTCTGATCATAAATTTCTAACAGGATAATAATATACACAGTTTTAAAAACAGAATTAAATTTCAAGACCACAGAGACTTAGTTTGCCATAAAATCACTTACTAAAAAATTAGCTCAAAGTAGTGCTTTAATGCTAAGTTATGGTTCAAATAAAGAAGTAGGATCTCTAATAATTCTGCATGAAGTGCAACACGATGCAGATCATTTCTCACAAGTTAATGTACAGTTAATTTTAGTTTTGATGTAACATTCCATAAATCAGTGTGGACTGCACTATTAACACCAAGTTAATATAAGCAAAAATCTGATTTAAGAGATATTAAACAGAATAAAAAATTACATTATGATGAAAAGCAATGCTCCTGAGCTCCTTTTCCATTCAACACTATACAAAAGTAGGGCAAGTATTAAAACATAAATTTTTTATAGCAGTCAAAAGCTCCATACTTATACTCAATTTTAACTTACCAAAATTTGGAAAATAGGTGAAATTCCAACTTCACAATGGAAACACTTATGACATGTGTCATTTTGCAGACCTAGACAGTTGCGTCTACTACATTTATATGATTTTGCTTGTCAGTTTGGTGCTAAATAGACCTCTTTGCTACAATTAGTTTCATGCTAAAATTCTCTAGCCTATTAAAAATCAAACTAAATCAACCAGAACAAACCACAGAAGGAAACATTGTTGTTTATTCTTACTGTTTTGTTTATTCTTATTATGAACTGAAAAGAGGGGGGAAAGAACAATCAAGTATTACCAAACATCTTGCATTATATAAAATATAGGAGTATATTCTGCCCTATTTGCAAGGTGGAGATACACCTCATTTTTTTCCAGATAATATGGCCAGACCAAGAAAGTTCAGAATTGAGAAGCAATTTCAAGTTGCTTTCTCAGGAACATTGACCCAGCTAGCAAACACTGTCCCAGCTAGCACATGTGCCAAGTGAAGAATGCCCCTCTTTGCAGCATTACTGTTTTTCAAAGATCTCACATATAACATGGTAGGACTACCATAGCATAACATTGTTGTGAAATTTAAAACACACATGCTTCCTCTCGTTTTCCAGAAGGAGATCAACATTTTACATTGACTCAACTACTGTATTTATAAGGTGCAAAATTAGCTAATGCAGTCCTATTTATGGAACAATTTAAAAAAACTTATTTGCATGTCAAAGCTTCAATTGCATCACTCAATCAGGGGAACACTAATATTGATCTATAATCCTTTTGCAGTCTCTTCCCTTCACCCAGATCATACCAAACAAATGTCAAATAAAAAGTAAAGATTTGGGCATTGAGGAAAGGATTAACTCTCTCTCTCTCACTGTACTTTTAGCTCCTATTTTTCATTGTTTCAGATTAAAAAACAGGACTAGAACAGATTTAAGCGCACTTTCGTGAGGGGATCTGGACATATCTCTTCATTGATAAATTTCATAAGGGAGGGTGGATCTAACAGTCACTGCTTGACTCATACATGGAACAAAGATATTTCCTGAAAACACAGGTATCATATACCCAAGTCTATTTCATTCACTCTGGAAGATGGGGGAGAAGGAAGTGCACAGAGCATACTGTTGAAATAAAATGTACTTCCTTAATCTGGAAAAAACAGACTGAGCCTTTCACAAGATGGAAACAACATCAGTTAAGCAGCCACTTTTTACACAAGACTGGGAAAGAGGGCAGAAGTTCTGATTTCTCCACTGTTTGCTGTTCTTTAGGAAGCAGCACACACACACAAAATATCCAACACATAAAAATGTAAACTTCACACATTGTCTTATGAAATTTTGCTTACGCATCATTCATTTTAGTACCATTTTCTCTCCCTGAAAAGCACTCATTTCTTTCAGCCATTATTGTATCTTCAATGTCTGAGGGGTTTTTTTTCATTATTATTGCAGACCTCTAAGAGGTACCATTCACCTCAAGCAAAACAAAATAATCACCTTCCATCATTAAAGACTGAAGTCCTGCAATAGTTACCTTTTTTGGAATGACATCACATTGCAATGCACCACAAACAAGTGAGTCAGCAATTCACTGGCCTTTTCTGCAGGGATGATACCTGAACTCTTCCTCATTGTTTTACTATAGGTTAGTATTTATTTCTTCCAGGTGTATTCTTTGCAACTGATGGCTTTTTTCTTCCCAACTTATGATCAGCACATACACTAATACTCCCTTTCAAATGGCTTTCAGCCTTACTTAGCTCCATTTGACGAAATTGCAACCACTCCCACTGTTGATTTTATTAATAGGTTTAAGGTGCACTCTGAATTCAAGGTATGAGAGGAAATACATTTAGCATGCTAGGAGTAACCTGGGGGAGATGATTGGTAGACAAAGACACGATATTTTTACAAAAAATAGACAAATGTATGTTTTCTCTAATGTAAAGAAAATGTGGGTGACATTCAGACAGCCAGTTCTTCATTTCTAATGTTTACTAGAAGAAAAACAAGCATTCCTCCTCAGGATGTGCAATTTAAGCCTTCATTCAGAGCACATCCCAAGCATTTATTCAAATTCTTAACATGAAAGAGAAACTGAAAGAGAGTAAGAGATGAAAGATGAAAGTGTGTTCTGTGAAAATCTGCTGTACTATTTAAGCTTAAAACTCTGTACTATTTTTGTTGTCTGAAAGACAGAGTTAACTCGGTATGAGTTAAATTGCTTAAACACTGGTACAGTCTTTAAAAGAAACAAGCTCCATATGAGTTAAATTTCTTAAACACTGGTACAAATAGTCTTTAAAAGAAGCTTTCTGCTTTGGTTTTCATGCATTTGATACAGATGAACCATTTTTCCTCTGCAAGGCCAGCAATATAAACTTGACACAAAGTTAAGACTACAACAGCATAGCAACAAACTGCTGAGTGTGGGGAGCTACGCCTTCATTCACACTTTCATCAGAATTATTCAAGTAGTTTTTTTCCAGCTATATTTAAATGCTTCAGGGCCCACTTTCCAATCTGAAAAGTATTTTTTGCTGCACACAGCTTCAAAGAGATTTTCCTCCAGTCCTGCAATACCACTGCAAAGCCTGAGAGCTGTTGCCTATCTACTTCACTTTCAAGCATGTGCACACACCAATTTTAACATCAGCATAAAAAAATCTGTATACACCTGACCTGAAGCTGAACCAGAACTAAAGCCCACCTCTTGCTCAGCAAGGGGATCAAAACAAAGCAGTCGTAAAGTAGGAAGAAAAGATAATTGTTAACTTGTCAGATTCAATTGCTTATTGTGAAGCAAAATAAGCACTTCCAAGCTATAGCAAACCAGCAGATGTTTCTCTCTTACCTCTCGGACTTCATGGAGCTGACCAGATCTCTGGCTCTTTGCTCTTCGAGCAGCTGCAGGTGATTTGTGATGTGTGATGGTTACAACAGTTGGCCCACTTTGATTCGTGTGTTTCTGGCCACTGGGAGATGCAGAATTAGCTGTCCCAGGTGGCAGCAGAGATGAGCTTCTACTTCGTGAGGATGAGATGCTCTAGAACAAGCAATAGGATTGTGATATTAGCAACTTTACACAAGCAAAAATTTACAATACAGGCTATATATTTTACATTTGTATTGTTCTACTTTTCTCACAAACCTAATCTGCAGGTGTAACTGATTTATTCCTTCTGAACCATATGCACGGCTCAGGAGATGCTCTTGGAAACATTAGAGCTGTTACCTTTGTTTCTTGGTGTGCCTGTATAATTGGTCTTTGCAAATATCTTCACAAATTCTTACATAATAATATGCGGCTTAGTTCTTACGATCCTACTTTTTAGGAAAGCTTAGGAAAGATTTTGCAGACAGAATAACAACAATGCCAATACAAATATTTTTCATGAAACTGTTGACCAACAATTCACCAAACTGGTGTGAACAGCCAGGAAGAAAAAAATCTCAATGCTTTCATTTGATCAACTTCTGAAACAGTGTAGTATTGTTCTCAACATCAGAGGAGGTTCAATTTTGGCAAGGCCAATCCACATACCAATTAAATATTAACATTTGAAACAAAATTTGTCTTAAAGAAATCAATGCATTTTGGAGTAAGCTTGGGATAAACCCAATATACAAAAAAGGCCAGAAATAAATCTCCAACAGTATCTGCAGTAAGAATACTTTTAACATACAACCTATAAAATTGGTAGGACACTCAATTTTTATCTAACCATCTGTCAGTGTTGCTGTCTCAGTTTGCTCTCCACAGACTTCAAACACAAGGTCCTGGAGGTCTATAGGACACCAATTCTCAGTCAAGCTCAGATGGGCACCAGATCACCCTGGGAAATCATATATAAAAGTGCAATATAAAAAAGTCTTTCCCTTCTATTGAACTGTTGATTGCATCTGTAAGGTTAACACTGAAACAGAATAATTTTTACCTCATGAAACACAAACCAATTCAGAGAGTAAGATTAAGCAGCACTTCAAGACAGTGAAGAAAATACACAGCCCACGACTAAAACACCTTTCCACCTCTTCTCCAAAATCTGCACAAATAACAATGGCAACCTACAACATTGCTAAGACAGTCACCATCAACACCAGGTACTTCTCCTCAGCATGCTAACAAAAGTATACCTATACAAAAGTATTCCTCCACAAAAGGATTCCTTGGGTATAATCTCTCTTCTTATACCTTCCATGTCACTTTTTGCAATTCTGTGGTAATCTTCAAACCAAGCTGAACAGGTTCCAACTAGAACTGCAACTGAAGTCAGGCCCCATGTTACCACCACACTGACTGTAAAGGACAAGGCAGATTATTTGGCACTGCCAAGGAAGAGGAGTGAAACAAGTAACAAAATCCCATTGCCACCACCACACAAAACTAGACTTTAGACTTTTTGAAGGCTTAAAAAATGGGTTATCACATTGCCATTGTGCAAAGAGCTGCTAATCTCATAGAAATAATTATCATTCTGTTGGTCTAGATTTAACATTTACAAATGCTTCCAAGAATGATGGTCTGACTGTTTTTGAAATGAATATATCCTTTGCTACCATGGCCAATAAGATTACAATAATAAGCATATTTCAAAAAAATATCCACCCTGGCTGATAAATCACAAATGCATTAAAACCGGATTTGACTCTAAGGCAAAAATGCAGCACGAGGTGTAATTTGTCAGAAGGGCACAGAAGGTTGCTAGGTTTATAATTCATCTTCCATTTGAAAGAGCTTAGACTTAACTACAATTAAAATAAGAGCCAGATGAAAAGGTATTTGGGAGAAAGAAGGGGATGAGGGAAACTGAATTTCCTTTTTCAAACATATATTCCACAGAAAAAGGGTGTTCTGAGTATATGAGTGAAATATACTTCACTAATGCTTGTTCTTCAAACTGACTAGTATCAGAATACCATCTAAACTAAAGTTAGGGTGTAGAGGTAGAACAAGATATTTTTTTTTTTCAATGAAAAATCAACTTCTCTTTTAGGTTAATAAAAGTTGATTTTGTTTTAGAATGAAATCTTTTGAGATTCACTGACATTTTAGTATCATACTATCACAATAATAAAAATACATAGCTGCTACTTTCATATAGCTAAACAGATCCTAACAGATCAAACAAACAGTTTGTCTGCTGCTCAGACTAACAGCAGCCATGTAAAACTGAGTTTTCCCATTAGATTCACTTAAAAAAAAAAAAAAAAAAAAAACAAAACAATTCTGTGAGAGGTAAAGTTTTGCTATGTTTTGATTTTCTTGAGGGAGAGCTATAGATCTGCACGTAAAAAAAGTTAACACAAAACACATTTGGAAAAATCCATGCACTGGTTCAGACTGTGGGACCACAGTGCATTTAAGATGGCTTTTCCTAAGTTTTGCCAAAGTATGTAGTAGCTCACAGCAACTTCTGGTGAACAGTCATGTAGGGCATGGAGTTTGGGGATCAGTGGAGCAGGAGAGAAAATTAGAAAAAACAGCCCATCTCTAGTTTCAGTAGTGGGTGGTGCTCAAAAAGACTGTGCAGCTATAGGGACACAAGGTAAACCCAAGACCCTACATAGACAAGCACACAGCCTGGCAAGGGCTGCCCATGGATCCACTGCCTGATGTGCCTAACACTCAGCTCTGTTGTGTCAGAACCCAGGACATTCCTCTGCCTGCCCTGGCTGATTTGAGACCCTGGCAGGAGGCTCAGAGACCTTGGCACAGAGTCAAAAACACCTGTACCTTCAATCTTAGCCCATGGAAAAAGTTACCAACTTTGTGTGAAGATTTACAAGCCACAAGAGTTTGAGTAGAATGTTAGTGAATTTATCACAGGGTGAGAAAGTAGAATTTTGGAGTTTTAGAAAGGGGGTTCAGGAGGCAAGATGGAGGGATTTGGGTATGTCCTGTCCTTCCTCTTGCTTCTTCTTAGCCTCCATCTTCTGCTGTGATGGTGGCACTTTTGGATTGCTTTAGAGTAGAGACAAACTGTCTAACATAGGTGATAGGTATTGGAAAATTATTTTTTGTAAATATTTATTGTAAATAAAGTACACATAGTTTTAGTATAAAAAGATAACACTGCCCTGAGGGCAGTCAGTGTGCCTCAACCCGACCTGCTAGACAGACCTCAGCAGGTCAGAAAGACAATGTATTAAATAAGAGAAAATAAACAACCTTGAGAACCAGATCTGAGGAATCCCATCTTCTTCTTCGGTCCCGGGACTGGGAAAAAGAGACTTTCTAACACCTTGGGGTCATCTCGACACCAGAGACCCCGGCATGTTGTAGGGCAAGGCATGGAGCTTTGTGATCTCCAGGGAGAGACCAGCTCTGCCAGTGAGCCTCCTAGAGCCCTCTGCTTCCCCTTGCAGCACAGAAGAGTCACCAGTCCTATAGAGCTCATCCAGTCAGGGAGACTGTCAATCTGGAATTCACACGTACATGGTCTGTGCAAAATATCAGACCTAAATATATTGGTCCACAATCAGCTCCTACAGGTCTAGAAGCAAGCTCTCCTCGTCTCTTTGTTTTCTTTACATCCTTCATCCACTTATAGTGACCCAACATTTCCAAACAACATGATAGAAAATTCCACCAGCCCACAACACAAATACTCCAGCACCTAAATTTGGTATTATTCTTTAGAGGGCATCTGTAACATACAAACTTTAAATGAGCTCAGCACCAGGACCTCCAGCTACCCATGAAGCTCTCTCTAGGCACGCCTCAATGACAAACATAAAAATTTTGTCACAGCCAGTATGCATGTGAATGTCTGCAGGAGGCAGTTTTTGGAACCACTCAAAAGCTTTTCAAGTTGGACTAACCTGTCACAGAGAACAGCAGCAGAGTACTGTGCCTGCTGCATCCAAGAAAATGGGGGAAGCATCCAATTCCTTCTGACAGCTTCTTCCTGTCACTGCCAGAAGAAGACTCTCCAGGAACTGCACACTCAGCCCCTCAGGCACTTTTGAATTTTACAGTACATTGTCAACACCTATGTCCCAGCCAAATACTTGACTCTTCTTTTGCAGAATTTCTTGAGATTCAACACTGGGAATGACAAGCATCCTTTTTGCATTTGACACACAGCTGTGCAAAAATCCAAATTTTCCATTTCTGGTAAAATGTGAAAACCTATGTGAAGTTTTCCATTGCTAAAAGCACTCTAATTATAAATCATACTACAACAGCCATTAAAGTCACTCTCAAAGGAAATCAAAGCAATGACAGTAACTGATGGGCCTTTATGCCTAATCCCCTGCTCTTCCCCCAGCACTGCTCGTATGACTGATCTGCCCCTCTAATTATTATCATACCTCATTTTCTTTGGTCTTGCTGCTTTCTGGCTCACAACTAAATAAATAAAAAGAGAGTGAAAAGCCTGATGAAAGGAAAATGTAAGCTCTTCAACATTAGTAATGCACAGTGCCAATAATGAGTCAAGGAATCCACAGGCTGAAGTATCCCAAAAGGACTGCAAATTTTCTTTCCTGAGGCTACACCTTACCATTGCACCAACATTTCACCTGCTAATAAAATGAAACCAATAAAAGAATAATAAAGAAGCTAATAAAAGATTAATTTGTAACTTGCATTCATATGGGTTTTATGACCTAAAGCTAGCTAAAGTATGCTTAGCTAAAACAGATTTGGGTTAAGATTTTTATTTTAATAGCCTGTCCATCCCCAAGATAAAAAAGCAGTATAATGAGTGCTTCCATTTGGATATCAAAAATCCTAACAATTAAAATAATGGAATTGCAGAACAGTAAGTTCGAACTATACTAATGTTTTCATGACTCATTCTCCCAGGAGATTGCCCTTCCTGTTCACAAAGAAGCTGAAGTGTTTTTCACCATTTACCAGAAGCAAACAATTTTGTTTATTTTTGAAAGTAAATGCAATTTTCCAGAGATCAATAAAATAACTTTGAAGTGATTGTCATATCTGCTTATGGTTGATAATCATCATTTTCACAGGCACTCTGCCACAGATGTTTTTCTCTGAATAATAATTACCAAAATGACACTCCTTTACTCCTCTGCACATATACAGCACAGAAAACCAATCCCTGCATGCAGCTTGAGAGTTATGGGAAGTCACACACTATCAGAAAGTAATTACAATTTTGAGATACCACCATTCAGTGTTTTAATTCCCATCTACTTCTTTTCCAATGCATCCTAAGTAAACAAACACTGATAAAAGATAAACCTAGACACAGTTCTGCTTCATTTACATTATAATCATTCACAAATATTAAAATGCAAATGACAGAATCTACATAACATCCAAACTTCAACACTACATAGGGACTAGCTTATGATGTTTTGCATATTCCTGTCAAGCACCACTCTGCAGTACTAACTTTTCTGATAGAATATCATACTGTTTCATCATCTTCAGTAAGGCAATATGTCTTTTTTTAAGCAAGAGACTATGATAATCATTCTATCATAAAATCTTCTCTTCATCAAGAATCATTTGAGCATGTTCAATCCTAAATTGATTTTCTTCCATTTCTGTAGAAAGATTTTAGAAGCAGTGAACAACTCTTATTTTCATGAAGCTTCCGAAGGGAGGAAAAAAGATGTCAAACACACAACTATCAACAGCCAAGCACTGCTTCCCTCTCAGCCCCACTACTGTAAGGATTTCAGTGCATGCTTTAATTAGAAATGCCATTCTTTAGTTGACTTCCATAGGTCAGGGATGAGAAGAGGAAGCAGACAAGCATACCAACAGAGGGAACACTTGAAGCTCAGAAGGCAAAGCAATTTGACATGCACAGAAGAACCAAAACAACACTGAAAAGGACTTGAAATTTTCACCGATTTAGCTTTATGAAAAGTTACCATGCAGATGTTAAATATACTCAGCCAATGATCCACTTAAAAATGTAAAGGTATCTCTGTGGCCATTCATTACTAAAGCAAAAAGAAACCTGATAAAACCAAAGATCCATGATAGTCATTCTTCCAGCTGTGGAGAATAATTACACCTCTGCCTCATAACAATATGACAGAAGTGTTAAGTTTGAGGCATTACTGCTGGTGCTGTTTACATTATAGTCAAACTGCTACTGCAGTTGATACTTGACAGGGGCAGGTTTGGACTTTTTTTCCCCACCATTACTCCAGGGAGGTAAGCCAGTAGAGAGCCAGAGCCAGAGACACACAATCCTCAGAGAGCTGGTCAGAGAGCTAAGCTCTTTTTAGTAGGATGCCATTTTTTCTACTTTTGATGCCCAGGTTAATACAGAACTGGAAACATGACAAAACCCACACAAAAGGTGGCAGCAGAAGGAAGGGAATTGGATTGCAACCTACAGCTGCAAGGAATCAGCAAATGAGTTCAGCTTAAAGATGAATCCACATCATCCAATTTTAAGCAGCTAGCTCACTGTGCAGCTCAAAACCAAAAAGCTAAAACAATGGACAGTCTGTCTCCTTATTCTAACACAGACCTAAGCTGAAAGTTACCATCTGAGCACAGAAGTGACTTCACAAGATAAAGGTTCTGTTCCCTGTCACATTCCTGATACAGACACACTGAGATATACAAGGGCTATATGCAAATCCAGCAACCAGTCCACACACTGGCATTAAGAGCTGGTTTAAAAACCTGTGTTTGTTTTCAGTAGTGCTTTTACAGCCACCATCATTAAACAGTCAAGAAAAAAGGAAGATGAAACAGAAGAACTAAAAAGCTTGTGACAATTTCTGGATACAAAATTATTCTTGGAAGTTACCACAAAAATTACTCCTAAGCCTACTCTTTCTTGAAAGCACTTTATATCACTGAATGCAAATTTGACTAATGTTTTAATTAAAGCTTGTACAAAATATTCACTTAGAATAGTCTAAAAGAACCAGCAATCCTATCCAGACATAGATGATTTCTTCCAAAACAGTTGATTTGGCACTTATGGAGGTTGAACAATCTGTAATTAAGTGAAATGAGACTTGTATGGGAATATCAAGAACATTAAGATTACGTGACAACATGGGAATTATTTGCCAGTGAACACTATTCTTTTACTGCTTTTTTTTTATCATTACCATGTAAAATTTAATTAAAACAAAGTCAGAGACTTAGCTTGAGTTACATACACTCATTAACTGTACCGCTCACCTTTGGACCATTCATTAGGACACACTAAATTTAGTCTTTAGTATACAACCTTTTCTTTCTTTTTTCAATCACTTCTCTATTTAATTTCCTCCACCACTCCAATCCCCAGCTGAAGCTTTAAAAACAGTCATTCAGTAGCATTTTGAAGCAGGCAGTAGCTGAAAAAAAGAAAGTAAACTAAGTCTGATCTACCTCCAGTGCAGCCAGTAGGAATCCTCTTCTCTGAGTATTTCACAGAAACGGTGACACGGCTTCAGCTTTGAAACACATCCTCCAAATTATCATGTTTTTCTACAAATTCCCTTCCAATAATATCTATTCAAGATTTTTAAAGTGTGCTCTCTCCAGTATGAATAACCTGTCGCTAAGTTACTTTGCTGGTATTCTTGGAAACCCTCCCACTGCTTGCCTGGTTATCCCATTATTGGGTTTTTTCACATTTAAACTATATCCCACTTGCATAATAGAAAATATACCCCTCACTGCATATTTTTCACTTCCCATTCTACCTCATTCAAGTGTATGACTCCTCAAGAACAGCTAGAAATTTCTGCATCTCAGTATTCCTATGAAAAAGGTGAATTTAAGCTGCAGAAGAAGCTGGGAGCAAACATTCAGACTTCAACTTCCCAGAGGCTGTTCCCAGCAGAGACAGAGCTTGGATTCTGTTCAAACTCCAGAAGCTCAGAACACATGAGTATCTGCCTGTTCCTTACAGCATGATGAGAGACAGATAACTGGCAGTTTCCACTTACTACAAAGTATGCAGAGAGGGAGGAATAAAGAGATCCAACCTTGCTGACAGCAGAATAACAAATCACATCATGACAATCCTATCAATGGTAGAGCTATTTTAACAAAACCCAAAAATACAGATTTTTGTGAAGTCCTCGATTATGCAAAAGTAAGTCAAGCATACACCCATCTCTGTGTCATTACAGACCTTTCTTTGCAAATCCAGACCCTAAGCTGAAAAAGTAAGGCGGCTAAAAATAGCAGAATGCTATTTTATGTAAATTTAAAACACTTTAAAGAGCATGTTTCCACTCCCGTGCTAATAATAATTTAGTATAAAGTGCCATCATCTACAAGAGAAAGAAAAAAACAATACAATGAAATGAAGCAGTTCTCGCTTCTTGTAGTGAATATGAAGACAGAAACTTTAAGAAAAAAAATTAAAAGAAAAAGAATAGAAATGTCTTTTTTTTTCCCTAGTTTCTGGAATTTCTGTGAAGAATTGTTACCTTGCAAATGATATCTGATCTCCAAAGTCTAATTATTGTAGCATTTAAGCTTTTGATCTCTTCCTTTTATAAAGAAAAGCAGAGAGAAATTTAAAATCTTACTTGTAGATGAAATTCAAGTTCACCATATATGCAATACTAAAGCCAGTTAAAATATTCTTCTCAGTTAATACTCTAATACTGAGAAGACAGGAGGGGGAAAAGGGAAAAGGCATATTAAAAATAAGAGATAAATCTTGTCACAAGAAAAGTTTCTAGGAACAGGTAAGCACAAAATTGCTTCAAGTACAGTCCACTTCTTGAGTAAGAAGCAGAGTCATCGGTGGTGTCATCTGAAGCACATAAATTCTGGACTGTTAAGTTTAAAACCACAGAATTTTATTTTCTGGACTGTTAAGTTTAAAAACACAGAAGATAGATATTCTCTATTTGCTCTGTGACTTACAAAAGCAGAGAACTTAAAGTGCTTCAGTAACAAACATTTCAAGTGAAAAGTGACCTAGTCTGATTTGTAACACAGAACTAAGAAGCATACTTTTCTTCAGCATTTCTGCTTTATACTCAACAGATTCAAGCCAATTAAAACATACCTATTCCAAAATACATCTATACTTCCAACTTCCTATGCCAAGTTTCTGTAACTTAACAGTCTTAAAGAAAAATGCAAGAACCCTCTTCCTACTATCTGAAATACTCTTCCATTTAGTTCCTCTGCTACACATGTCCACCACCCCTCAGTTAAGGAAATACTCTTATTTTCTTGCACAATGAGCATAGGAACAAGGAGCAAACCACAGCATTGTTGGTCACTATGCAAGAATACAAGTGGACCAGTGAGATGCTCCCCATTCTAAAGCCTTCCTGCTTCCAAAAGTTGTGCCTTAGATCTTCTGTGGCAGAAACTGGCTGTGTATTTACCAGTCTCCCACTCATTTAGTCAAGACTTTCTAATAAAATTTTGCTTTTCAAATGCTTTTCAAATTCCTGAACACTTCTGGCATCCAAAGCATCCCAACATATTCTCCACTTTCTATTCATGTCCTTTTGGTGCCTTTTTTTGGTTTTTTGTTTTACCTGTTTTCAACTCCTTTTTTCTTTGAGGCTCCCCATATCAACATTATTATTAACAGCTAAGCAAATACTTCATATTCAGCCACTGCAGAGCACTTACTATACTGATTTGCTCTTTCCATTCTCATCACCAGAAAAAAAAAGACTACAATGAAGTCAAATTTCATCACACAGAGTTCATCCTGTACAGAAGAATAACAAATATGATGAAAAGTACTTCATTATCCCCACTCCAATTTTTCATTTCAGAAATGGAAGGGGACTGATAAAAGTATTCATTACAAGTATTTGACAGAGTTAGAGCAAGCTAAGTATTCTTGCTATTCTTCTTTTTCCTGATAATTTCTGAAATTTTGTTTGCTTTCTTTGGACCACTACTAATTGCTGTTTACTTTCACTGTTGCAACACCAAGGTTTTTCTCTTGACACATGAATTAATTCAGGACTAAATATGCAGATACTACTCCTGTTGAAGGAGCTCAACATGGAAAGAGTCTGAACAGAAATTACTACCAAGTGTAACAGTTTTTACCTAAAGAAGAAATATGATCCCAACTTCAGTTCCACAAAGATCAGCTTCAACTAAATTACTGCTATTCTAAATGAGATTTTGCTATTAAAATAGAATAATTTATCACAAGCAGGAAAAGCATAAAAATAAAACCAGTATTAAGAAATATAATGAAAATTAATAGAGCGTAGAAGCATAAGAATCAGTATCCCGTTGCACAAGTCTCCAATGTCATATATACTGAACAGCAGTTTTACCACCTCATCACAGTTATAGATGCTAAACATCTAAATGCTTTTAAGAAGTGACCAGAAAACATACTGAGGAATAATTCCTTGCTGGCAATTGAGTATAGAAAGTTGGCATCAGTTGGCATCCTGGTTGATTCAGCCACTCAATTAACTATGCACTTTACTAATTTGTCATAAACAGGAAAATGTTTATTTATTAGGATCGCCCAAACTGACCTATCCTGCTCCATTAGTGACAAATGACAACTTGCTGCTTTTACTCAAAACCCTCTTAACATCAACCCACTAATCACAACAGCCAGTCATCCAGGCTATGCTGTTCTTCACCTACTCCACTTAAAACATAATAGTTACTTCTCACTCTTAATTATTTACCTTAGAATCACTTTCCTTGTGATGTTTGGCACAGGATCGAAGCTGAGTTATCCAGTACTGTTTCTCCTTTGCATCAGCAGCTAGAACAGAAACAAGAAAATGCAAGCAATCACACATAAATCAATACTCTTTTGCCCAAGAGGTGACAGAGCAGGACAGAGGGGGAAAGATTAATTATTGAGTAGGATGAAGTATAAATCCTAATTTATGCTACATAAATACACTTAAGTTTTTCAGTGCCACACATCTAAACCTGTACTTAAGAGGCCAGTTGGAAGAAATAAGCATATGAGTCTTCCTCATAGTTATCTCTTCCACACATTAGCAAAGGCAGAACTCCTACCTCAAGAAGACTACTTTGTTCAAAATTTTTCATCCACTTTTGTTTTATTTGTCTGTCTTTGTGAAGGACACACCGCAGCATTTAAATCCATAAAAGCTCTACACTCAGGTTGTCGATCAGCTATCAGACAAGCTACCAGTTTCCCAGATACTTAAGTGCTTCTCTTTTAATGGAGTTCAACTAAATCTCTCTCTAAATCCATGTCATTCACATGCAACTTAAAGACATAGGAATTTCCCCACACATCTTTAAAAACCAGCTTTAAAAACCATTGAAGAGTTTGACTGCTCTCAGATGGCTCCTGTGTAATATACTAAGTCTGTTTAGGAGAAAGGCTTTTGTTTTTCCCTAAACTACTACTACAGGAATCCTCATTAAGAATAGCAATACAGAGTTGATAATTTCAGTAAATATTTTCTCTTACTTCCTCTGCTATTGATTATCTTAATGGTTATTGACTCAGCATAAAAATTGTTTACTGATTTTAATCAAATTCACAGACATCATTAAATTAAAAGCAGCATATTGTAAGCATTTGATAATTTCAAGTGATTGGAAAAGCATAATGAAACACAAGTGCTCATGATTTCTAGCTGTGCAACTTTCAAAGCATTTTATTAGAAATTCTCCCCGGTTGTTTCAGAATTCAGTTCTGTGTATGAAAGAGCAACACACTGTAGAACAGGGGACTCCTGCATGCTCAGTGCTGTTGGACAACTGGTAAACTGTGGTCAGAATAAAACTAAGAATACATCTGTTACACTGCATTATCTATCTTTTCTTTTAGATAACAGGGTTTTTTTATAAATTAGCTTGACTTGGAAGCATCATGATCAATCAACCATACTGAAAATACCTTAAAATCAAAACACTACCATTTTTTTTTTCTTCCTTTTTGTAAATATTCCAAAGTAACTCCTATATACCCTGTATTGTTTGTCTTATACTTGGGAACAAGGGAAGAGAACATTTTATATCACAGGAGCATTCAATTACTCCAAGACTGATAAGAACATAATATCTCAGCAACCCCTCACTGGCATTTTTCCCTTCTCTGACCCATCATCAGATTCATTACTGCACATTATCTGCAGAAGAGAAGAACAGTACTAGAAAACAAATGTTATGGTGTGGAAGCAATGAAAGCACCTTTTTCTTCCTTTGGAAGCAAATAAGATACAGCATTCAATGAAAATGCCACAGTAACAGATTACAGAAGCCACCTTGAGGTACCTTCCAGCCCTGAAAGTCTATACATTTTAAAGTCACATGTACTTAACTCCAGATTACTCCTCCATCGTGTTTTAAAATATACTGTGTAATAACAGAGCTGGATAGCCACTACTTTCTGACAGCACAGGGAAATGAGACATGAGAGAAGAGATGCAGAAGTGGGAGTGGAAGAGAAGAACAATTCAGCAGGCACTGTGAGCAGCACTGTACCTCTTAGCTTGTACATCTCTCCATTAGCAGAGTAGACCACCATCATGTGTGGCACTTCATCACTGGGCGATATTATAGCTCCAGCTAAAGACAAGGCTCCTCGTGGCTTTGGGCTCTGGTTTTTAGTTTGTTCATTCATGAAATACTGCAGAATCCCCGTCTCAAAGTCCAGCACAAAATACCTGTTGAAAGAAATTACAAGCATACAGTATTTCCACAGAAGCTTTTCATGCATTTACCCAACAAAGGACACAGATTGATCTTAAATCAAGATCATAAATATACAAAGAAGGTTAAAGTAATTTTTGTAATTACAATTTTATAAGGTACTGTTATTAGGCTTGGTTTTTCAGGGGTAGATGATCCATTCCTTTATTCATAACACAAGCCATTTCACAATAAACCAACACCTAAGACTGAAAGATCATACAAACAAAAAATAAACTAACTGGGTTGCCCAAGTGCACTAAATGAAAGTGAAGGCATTTCAAAGTTGGTGTGTCAGCCTCAGGAGTTGAAAACATTTCTTTTTTCCCCACAGATGAACCCTTCTTTCACAATAGCACAGATCCTAAATTTCATTTCCCTCTGGAAATCTTCTATGGTATCATAAAGAACAATTATTTAACACTAACCCTTGACCAAGAGGGAACAGACAGCAGCCTCCTGGCTCACATGAAGGTCAGTCTACTACAATCCTCAATAGCCTAGACCAAAGATCACACAAATGCAGGTAACCCTCCTTAGCTGCTTCTAAAAAACCACTGCTAACAATATGGCTAATCCCACTAACACGGGCATTTGTAACACACAATATTTGCTACTGTTCCTCTAAAATAAGATTACCACAGGTCATATGAAGTTGTGTAAAATATTCCAAAAACTGTGGTTATTTAGACTTCTGTTGCTTTGTCTATCCCAAACTTGCTCAAGTTACCACATTTTGTCTTCACAATATCCCCATATTGAACATCTCCATCTAACCTTCACCATCAAAGAACATTTCCAGGATTATCTTCACAGCCTGCAGTTATTGGTGGTGGTCTGCTCTTCTCTTTATTCATGCCAAATAAGCCTGGACATGATGCAAGCAGCTATTGCCTAAGACTTACAAAGTTTCAGACATTTTGCTTGGGACCCCTTCCTTTGCTGCAGTTATGCTTAACTCTCTACTGCCACTGCCTCCACATCTGAGCAAAGATTAAATTCTCTTTCAATTGTTACAGATTAACAACCCTGTCCCAAAGAATTTTAAGCTAGTGCACCACCACACCCTTCACTTCTGCCCTGACTCCATCTCCCACAAGCTCTTCTGCATCCTTTTCCTCAAGAAACAAATGGAAAGCCTCCCTTTTGTAATCATGTAGCAGCACATCACTTCACCTTCCCTCTACAGGTTATCTTCAACACAAAGAAGGACTGGAGGAATGGAAGCTGAATGACAACCACATTTGCAAAAGTAGTGTTAGAAATAAGGATGCCCTAAAAGGAAACTGCCAAAATTTCATATTACCTTACTGACTAGTATTGTACCAGTTCATAACCTTCCTGTTGTGTTTGATTTTTAAATGATTTTACAATACTTCTCTTCCCCTTAAGAACCACTTTTTCTCTCCAGGTTGCTTAGTAGGAGAAAACAATGCACTTAACTGCACGGGAAAATAGCAGAATTGGAAAACATTTTTTTTAAAACTCAGACTTGCATATTTCATAGTAAATTTTAATTTTGTTCATTCTCATTTTTCCAGATATTTTGGGAACATCTGTTACATACTCAAGAGAAAAAGCAGAGCGCCAGACAGAAGTAATGCCATGCCCCTGAGAAAATGACACAGTAGCTTGACCCTAGAGCTAATGCTTCTCCCCATGGTCTCCGAGCTCAGCAAACAAGTCTAGACTTTATATGCAGTGATGTTCATTCCCAGCCCATGCCATCCTCATTATAATT
Source organism: Agelaius phoeniceus (assembly GCF_051311805.1). Classification (NCBI taxonomy): domain Eukaryota; kingdom Metazoa; phylum Chordata; class Aves; order Passeriformes; family Icteridae; genus Agelaius; species Agelaius phoeniceus. The sequence continues at coordinate 42,379,056 of NC_135265.1, forward strand.
TCATTGTCCTTTTATTGTTCAGGTACAAATAATTTATTTCAGCCTTTGTTATTTGGCCATTTTTTAATCGATTACTACCTTGGAAATCATCATTGTGGTTACTAAAGTGCATATCTACAATTAACAAAAGGAGGAACAACAGCTAGAGGAGAAAAAAAACAAAAAGGAAAGAAAAAGAGAGGTAAGAAAAAGTCTCTTCTTCTCCTATTAAGACCAAAGGATTTGGAGAAAAAAGTTCCTCTGAGTCTATTAGAACAGAATCTATTAAGTTACATAAACACTACGAGCACTTCAGCTCAGAAACTTCTGCATGCTAGACCAGCAAAGCACTCCCAGAATGACTGTAAGCTCCACAAAAATGGACTTTGCATTGGCTTAAAGCTACCCCAGGGAAGGAAACCAGCCATTCGAGTACAGAATAATACCTTTACCAGCATAATGACATCAGACAGCAGCAACTTCTGCAAATTCCCAAATGCAGAGACTGCAACCTTCCACATCCTTGTTATCACTGCTACAGCAGTAGTGTTAACTGGATTTCTAGCCAACCACAACCTATTTTATGTACAGTCTCAGAAAAACAGAACATCACCACTGACCTTGTACCTTAGGTTTTTTGTGATGATGTCTTAGAAGCCTGCAAAAGCAAGCAATTCAGAAATCAAGCAGTAATTTTAAGAAAGAAAAAGGTAGTTTTCAGAAGCCCTCACATCACCCTCAAGTATCCTGCCTTCTTTCTTGTCCCAAAAGAATCAGGAACTTTTCACAAGCATTTTGGCCATGACACTGTACATATCACACAGAATCAAGCGTTCCCTTTCCAAAGATTATGGTTTGATGTGCAACTCCCCTCTTCACCTTTCACACAGTGGTATCACAGAAAAAGACAAGAATAAACTGCACAGACAACTATAGTCTCACAAAGATGCAGGGAGATAACACACTTTGAAAACTGCTAAAAGGATAGAAAGAGCCAGGAGAAGGAATAAGGAATTAAATGTCAAATCAAGCAGTGCAAGGCTTCATACAAAGGAGGTGGAGGAGAGAGGAACACAAAGAGATAGGAAAAACAGGAGCAGCTTTCAAAAACATTTTCTCGCATCACAGACCAAATGATGACCCAGTTCAGACCATCACAAAAACACAGAAGAAATAAAGACCAGAGTCTTTCATTAACTGAGGATGGAAAAGCATTACACATATAAAGTAGAAGAGCAGGGTACATGTCCCATTTTAGAAGCACTGTGCAGCTGAATCAAAAGGACAGAGATCTCTTTTAACTTGTAAAAGTCATTTGTTCTGCCTACCAGGGAAATAACAGCACTAACCTCTCTACAACTGATTCATCTGGCCACCTCATCCTTACTGCTCTACTTGGCCTTGCTCACATTTACCCATGATGTCATATTTCTGTAATTAAATCTCAGATACCAGTGATGAAAACAAACGTACTCTTTAGAGAACAGTCAGGCAGAAGGTGGCAGAGCCCAGTTATGTCATACTTCTCACACAAAAAATCAGTGCTACAGAGGAATTGTGAAACAACTGTTAATGAAAGACACTTCCAAAAGACAGCTGGATTTTTCTGTTATTCCAAAACCAGAATAACTTTTTTTTTTAATTAATAGTCTTTAAAAGAGGAAAGGTAGAAAATCATCTAGAGGGAAAGTAGAAAATCACCACTTAAGCACATTTTAAGCAGTTTTAACTGCTTAAGCACAGTTCAAAATGGACAGGCAAAATTACGGGCAAGAAAATGCAGGCTTCACAAATGAAGAGCCAATGGATTTCTCACTTCAGATTCAAATCCATTCAGAAACTAAAAGCTTCCTCTGGCCCAGCTTCCCTTAAGCTCCTGAGATCCATCAGGATAGTCCCCCTATGCTATTCCAACCAAAAGTAGAGCCATTACCAACTGACATGAATTACAAGAGAAAACATTCACCACACTCTGCAGAACTGAAGTCTGACATGACCAGAATTGCTACTTTAAGTCACTCAGGAGTTTGTCAATATAGCCTGATGACAGTTTCTTTCTCTTTTACTTCCCATATTTCAAAATTAATGCCCTCTCTGCATAAATCCTAAGTCTTATAAATTCTACAACTGTCTTAAGTAAACAGTTATGTTTCACCATGCCCTTCATCCATTCACTCATTCATTTATAGCCATTTTAAAAAAATTTTAAATGTCAAGCAGAACAAGTATGATATGCTAGGAAGTGGAACATGTTGCCTTCTGAATTCTTAGAAGGGAAGGGTCAAACACTGTACTAATAAAGTATTTCAACTGGGTTTGCTTCCACTAATAAGAGCATTTATTAGACTAATAAATATAACATGTTCATATAATTATAGAGTATTAAAATAATTTATTATTAGTTCCCTATTCAAGAAGACTTTAAGACAAAGCAGTGACTATGCTTTAAAGTGATAAAATGCTGGTAGTATAGCAGGACATGAACATGCTCTACCACAAGAGATTGTCAACAAACAACAGCAGCTTAACAGGTCTTCCATGAGAAAAACTGACATTTCAACACTATAACAGATTTGAGGCAATAAAATTTTTTTTAAAACATTTAAAAGCCACACATAATTATCAGAAGCACATGATACAAACATTTCCCACATAATTTGCTCACCTCACTGGATTAAAGAATTTTAATTATCCCACTTCGAGGCAAATTAATCATTTCCTTGTTCTCCAGTGGAAATGAATACTTTAGTAAGTAAATAAAAAATAAATCACATCTCTATGTATTTCGTCATTCAATTACACATCATAACATGGTGCTCTGCTCCTTGAAGCTGTCACTTGGATGCAAACCTGCAAAGCACCCAAAATTATGCTCCCAACAGAAAAAAAACACCTCAAAACAAGTTTCTCCTTTTCCTCCCTTATTCTGAACACATCTCACAAACCAACTATCTGAATCCATGTTTTCACTACTTTGTAATCCAAATAAATTTTCAGTGTAGGATTGCTAAATCTTTCCATTGTGTAATGCATTCCTAGCAATTTGAATATTCCTTACACCCTTCTTTCCCACTTAAGTCAGTTTTCTGGACCAGATTTTGTACAACTTCCAGTTTGAATCCATAATGTGACAGAGGTTTTTTATAGACATTTACAGCTGGACAACTACAGTCCCAGTCAAATCTTCAATTTCTGACACAATCTTCTGGAAGAACCTCAACTCTTTTGGAAAGCAGCTTTGTATTAATCATGTCCTTGGGTTCATAAAGGTAGCCTGTGCTGGAGTCCATGCTTCATAGCTGGACCATGTCTAATCCCAGGCTTTATGTTTAAAATTGTATGGATGTCCAAATACTGCACACTAGGCACAGACAAATCCTGCTGACTGACGACAAAAATCTTCCAATTTTCCATCATTTCCAAAACAAAATTGTTTTCATTTTATTATGATCTAACACAGCAAGTACTTCTGGATGGAGAGGGATGCTGGGTTGCTTCTACAGCAGGCTAGCTTTGTTTCACCTTTTTGGAGATTTTTTTTTCCCCAGTTTCTTAACTCACTGATGCATAGAGGAACTTTTCTTTCTAAAACACCATTTTAGGTCTTCTGCAGACATCTTTTCTCCTAAACCAATCTCACAATACATACTTTATGATCTGCTTTTTATTTTGCTTTAGCCATAAAAATGCAAATTGTTTAAATAAAAATACATTTATTTGAAACAGGACAGTATTCACTCAGACTTAAAAGACCCTGACAGGCACACACTGAATAGTAACAATTCATGCATTTTCCCTTCTCAGACTACTGAACTCATCATTCCAGACAATGTGACAAATACTATATCTACTCAATACTTCAGCACCAAATTAACTCAAGAACAGAAGCAGCTCACAACAGAGGAATTTCACTACCTTCTTCTTCAACCACTGTTCTTAACACTTCTGAGTTTCCAAACATGTTTTCCTTTCACTCCATTCCAATCTCCCCCCAGTCACTGCCAACACATATTCTTCACTGATTCCATAACCCTCTAAAGGAAGATATTCAAGAATAAGGAATCAAACTATTCTCTAATTTTCTTCCTTTTTTAGAAGTAGTTTAAAAATATATAAGAACTGTAGGATATAAAGTAAATTACTGTGTCAAACAAAAGCAAACTTTATGGCTCCTGTAACTGAGTAAGATGTCACACAGAAATGTTTCATTTTTAGGAAACTGTATCTTATTAGGACATCCTGTGCACCATATTCATACAAGAGCTTCTTTTTTTCCATTTTTACCTTGATCCATAAAACTAAGGGAATTATTCAAGCCAATAAAGATAAAGCATAGAACGCACACATTCCACAGCCAAGGACTTAATTATTAAAATTTATCTCCAAAGTTGTCATTTAAAGACTGATAATCAGGAGAACATGCTTACATTTCAGTAGCTCTACCACCTTGTCTGCACTGAGGTTCCTCAATTTATCATTTTTTAACATAGGAAAGTGTAAGAATCACAGTATTCGTTAAAACCTTTACTGACTTCACGCATCTCTGTATGAAAACTGAATTTTTAGAACAGTAATTTTTCAGCATTACTGGAATTCAGTCATGATGAACTACAATTTGCTTGATACTTTTAGAGGTGTTCTGCATCTAAAATGCAGTTAGGAAGTAGAGGAAGTATTATCCACAACTAACAGATGAATGGCTCATTTTTGCTGATCAGGCCCTTCATGATTTTAGCACCTGCAGAATTCTCACACAAATAAAATAAAAAATTAAGAGAAATCTCCTTTCCTGTCTTATCAAGTCCCAGCAAGCCTTCTTTATGAACCAGAATGTCACTTCTTTCTCAGTGAAGAAACAATTGCTACTGACCAGCTCATCAGGTCATCAACCTCTGCTTGCAATGCCAATTATTTTCAACTGTCTGAACTTCTCTGTAGTGACAAATGGATATGTTGCCCAGATTTTACAGAAAAAGAGACTACAGTAAGGATAAACATTAAAAATTGCTTAGGGGTTGCTTTTTAGGAAAGAAGGAGGAAGAATAGGCCTAAAAATAACACATCCATTTGTACCCATCAGGCTTTGAATTCATAGAGAATTGTGGAGAAGTACATTCATCATACTAATCCATGCTTCAGTACAACATGGCCATGCTGAGGGGTTGCAATTGCAATTTGGGGACAAACATAAACAAAAGGTACACAGTTAATACCATTAACAGCACCTACTGCTCACAGCTCATCACACTGGCTGGCTACCAGTAATCATTGCCACCTTCCTTTTCCTTGTTCCAAATTCACTACTACTTAACAATTAAGCAGACTGAAATTCTCATATTGCAGGTCAAGAGAAAAGAGATATAACGGGGGGAATAAACAGGCTGCTGTAATTTGAATTCTGGAAATGTTATTACCCAGCTTGATTCAGGTCCCAGATTGAAAACAGAGCTTCCAGGCAGGAAAATATGCTTTCCTTCATAAGAAAAACAATGAAGACCTAAACCAAAACAAGAACCAAGTACTTACATGTCACTTTTAATGATCTGCATGTAATGAAAGGATGGTAACCTTTAGAAAGACACAATTCTGTGAGATTCTAAAACAAGGTCAAGGAAACATACACAAGAAAATTAGTTGTACACACACCAACTTCATTCCCCTTCAGAGGGGAAGGCAGAGCTCTGTGTGACACAAAGCTCAGCAGCTAAATTGGTTCTCACTGAAGCCAAGCCCACAGGAGCTGTCTGCAATCACCTGGACACCAAAAGGAAGGAAGCTGTCTGGTCCATCTTCTCCCAGTCCCACCTTTCCACTTTATCCAGGAACAAGGCTTTGCTCCTTTGAGAAAGTAAAATTACAGAAACCTACTTTGCAGCCTGTATGGACAACTGCTTCTCTGCTCCAAGTCTAAGTGCAGTATTGTTCAGTCACAACTAGCAATAAAAACCCCACCAGTAAACAAGGCAGCTATCAGAAATCAAGTGCTTCACTTTCTTCTGTCATCCCTACATCTAGCTAAATTGGGCTTTACATTCAGATGTTTAGCTTTCACCTAGTCATCCTGAAGAGGATGCAAAGAAGTAGAATGCATGTAGTTAGTCAAGGAATATTCTAGTTGCAAAGTACCTTAAGAATACCCAGAGAAACAACTGTTAGAAGACCTTATTAGCAAACTTTGTGAGAGTCAGTAAGTAAATGACAAAAATTAATTTGCTTTCATTTTTGTAACAAATCACTAAGACAATCCAAAAGCAAAAACATACAAAAAGCCCCCCAAATCTAAATACTGGGGGGTAAGGGCAACACATACACTAAAAATCAGGGAAAAAAAAATCTGAGTTTCTTCCCCAAAATAAACAAAAAATATGTACATGTAATGAGACAATCAATTATACCTAGCTTGTGAAAGAAGTTTTCACATACTAATATTTGTAAATCCCTCTAGTCACATTAGCAGTCATCAAAACTGCTCTTGAGCAAACAGCTGCATTACCACACAGCTCCCAAACACCTCCCAAAATTACACCAGCTATGGAAGGAATCTTATTGCCTTTTCTTTTCTGTAACACAAAGCCCCACCAAAATGTGCAAGCAATACAGAAATGTTCGACCTTCTGAAAAAATATGTCACTTTTTTGCTTTACACTTTCTGTAATAACATTTCAAAAGATCTGACAGGTTTGGCAAGCACACTTCACATCAAAAATCACCTGCTACCTAGCATGCATTCATCTTTCATTAAATACTTATAAAAAATATAGAATTAAATAAACAGCTTAGAAGTTGGCCTGACATATCAAAAAATACAATTCTCCAACAACTAAATACCAAGTCTGAAGGAAAGTAATCAAAAAGAAGGCAGCACTGAAAGCAGCCACTGGGAAGGCAGCTGCTTAGAGCACTAATGAGTCCAACAGTGACTGACACTACTATGGTTTATTCTTTCAACATTCTCTCCTTTAAGTAGGGATATGCACACACACAGAGAACACGCTTCCAAGATGGCAATATATGAAGACAAATCAATAATGAAGTGATATTTGACCAAGGGCAGTATTTTATGGAGATTTCTGTCTGCTACCTGTCACATCCTGGAGGAGACTTCACGGATTGACTAGAGAAGATGTGACCTTTGCTTGGTCTTTCTGCTACTTGCTTTTACAACGTCCACAAATGACTCAAATATATTTATTTGACAGCTTGGTTCTCATGAAATATAATGAGAGACTTGCAGCAAATTCAGTCACCTAACATAATGTCCCCATAACACACAGTCTCAGAGTCTGGAATTACCATGCAACAGAGTTTAAAGAAAACCACATCCCACTGAATTGATGAGAGTCAGCCAGGTCTAAATCATAGTTCTATCTCAAAATACTATCATCTGTAATCCAAATTCTCTACAATTTGCAGCCACTGAATTTTAGCAATCCCAAACACAAACACCCCTGAAAAAGGCTGTTGAATAGAAAACTTATATTCGGTTGAAATATACCACAACCCTCTCCTTCACCTCAGCAACTAGAGCTTGCCCTCTGAACTACTTTACTAGCAGGTCATAAAATGCATGAAGGAAGCAGTAAACCCTCACAGAGTCACACACCCTAACACACACTAACTTCCACTGATCCTAAGCTTTATTATCACTTCCCTCTTATGATGTACCAGTGATGAACTGGACCCTTATTGCAGACGTGAACTTGGTTTACGTTCCCCTGACTTGCACCTCCCGACTCTTCCCCTCTCTTCTCCAACAACTGCTGTTATTGAATATTATGTTCCATCTAGGACAAGCACCTTTATACATCTGTAGATCTTTGGAGCTCTTTTCTGCTGCCAGGAATTACAGACCATATACAGAAAAGCACTCAGCTATGAGAAAACCAGCATGACCCCAACTTTTTATGCCAGACCCGATGTTAGTTAGGATTTCACCTGGAGATAAAATGCTTTCAGGGACTGAAATATTTATGAAACAAATAACAAAGGCACAGGGAGTGACCCTTGGACCACAGCACAAATGCTGACACTGAGAAGGAGACAAGGACTGGATGACAAACCAGGAGATGGCCTAACACCTCCAGGCATGAATATCAAGCAAACTATTCAGGTAATCAGACCACAAAACAGACAGCAAAGACTGCAAATAGAAGTAGCTCAAATTACAAGACTACTCTAGCTTCAATTAGAGTAGCTGTAGAGTAGTTCAGCTACTTTCAAGTACTGCTGTTTGTTCAATTTAACAATGAGAGTACAGAAATTAGGAGTATCATTCAAATCATGTCTTAAGCCAATTACAGAGACAAAAGGAGTCTGTTATCTCAGCCCAAACTATTTGGCCTCAGCGTTAAAAGCCAGGGATATTATCTATGCAGGTAAACTCTAATGTTCCTCATAGGTGAATATAGTCCCATATTTAACAATAACAGCCTGTAGTGCTAAGTTAGGAGTCTTCAGGGAGTTGACCAGGACATAAATAAAAAGGACTAAATGTCAATGCAAGCAAAATGGCCATTGGAGTTCTTTCAAATTCATTTTTACTGCTTACTAGAAACCAAGGTTGCTTTAACATACAATGCAAAACCTCAGAGGAAAGACGTGCAACTCTACTAAAAATTCTATTCTAACTGCACTATTCTGTATATAGTAATTATTGAACTAAATAGTTAAATCACTGAACTATCTTCACTATTACTTCTCTCTGCCCTCATTTTTTATTTTTGAACATGAAATATAAGGTTTAGATAGGATTCATAAACTGTCCTAATAAAAAGATGTCACCAACCTACAAGTTTTCAACAGAAATATGTTGCTGAAAATTAATTAGAACAGTCACATGTCATGATTTATTGAGACAGAACATCAGTTTTACTACAACCACTCTGCTGCCAACAAGCAAGAAACAATCTAGAGAGGAAATGAAGTAGAGGGATGAAGGAGCAGACAAGCGGAACAGTTTGGCAATGGCATGTGCCAAAAGGTTTTCATGAAATCTACCTAAAACTAAATAAACAGAAGTCTGAAGAATCATTTGACACTGCAGTCTAAAAAAGCATTTTAATAGCTAGACTTCCAACCACTATTCAGAGCAAAACACTCTTCTGTACCAGATTATATGTACATTAGGCTAATTATTAGGTTAGTGAAAATTGAGGGCTTTTGCTACTTCCCACCAATTTCAGAGGTATTTAATTCTGTTCAAGTTACTGATATGAAATTCTAAAGAATGTGACACTCCTCTGGAAACTAAAACCCTTTCAAAAACTATATTTAATCTTATTTACATTTTCTATAATCTCCATGGATGAAGACTTAGGAAATCAGCACAGACATCCTCTTATCATTGCTTCCATTCTATGTGAACAATTCCATTTCAAAACTACGTTACTGAAGAAAATACATGAAGTAGATTTGGTATTTCTCAATATACGATCAGTTAACTAAAATGAAGGGGGAAAAACAAAATTAAACTTAAGATATTAGTCCAACTTATATCTCCAAATTCCAATCACTTAATTTAGGCTGAAATATGTTTACAACACAGTCCACAGCAATGGTGCAAAATAAACAGCAACCATTCCTCAAAAATCTCAATGAAGTGTTACATCACATATTTGGGCAGTATAGTTTAAAAGGCAGCCCTTAAAAAGCACAAGTGAAATCAGTTGTAAATGCTCTCTCTCCCTCCTCAAGGAAGAATTACTGGCTTGCTCTTTAAAAACCCAGTTCAGCTGAACCAGCCTCCCCCTATCTGATGTCAGGCAGAGCTCCTGCCCTGTCACCTTCCCTGCACTGTCCCCATCACTGCCCAGCAGCAGCACCCAGCAACACATCCCACTACAGCACCAATCCAGGAATGAGAGCTGGATTCAGGAGCTGGATTCAGAATAACACAGCCAGGTCAGTCTTTGGGTAGAAGGGAAACTTTGCAGAGTCATGCATACAGCAGAGGAAAAAAAAAAAAAACAAAACAAAAAAAAAACCCCAACAACAACAACAAAATTCCTCTGTCCTCTGCAACTACAAACATCACATGGAAACCACTGCATTGTCAGTATTTTCAGATGTAGGTCTGTGTGGATACTTGGCCCCAGGCTGTTATTTGGTACAGGCTGACTAAGAAGCCACAGGTCTCATACCCTGTGGTGAACCTGTGAGCTGGAAAGCTCCTGGCTCAGGTATAAGTGAGTGAAGGTGCCTTGGGAAAAATATTTCTAAAGGTGGTTTCAAAGCCCAAAAATGGAAGGAATCAAAGGACATAACAAGATAATAGCTAAAATGAAGACACCCATCTGGTATACACTATTGCCAAGCAGCCAACAATTTCACTGCATAAATATTCCTATCAGGATGGATCCAACTGGAGCTCTCCCTGAACTGCAGCTGAAGTGCCAGGTGACTCTCCCCTTGAGCAGGGATGCCTCTCAAGGTTTAAGATTCCTTACTTGACCAAGAGATCCTTCCTTACACAAAGCAGAGAGAATGATAGCATGCTGAGTTAACTCTAATGAAACATTGCCAAGTCACTTAGCTGCCTAATATTATTATAGATATTGTACAGATAATTCCATTACAGATCAATTTTTGTCCAAGTCTGAGACTAAGATTGGATCCAGCTCCACATATTCTCCATAAGGAGTTAAGAAAGTAAGGTTCTCTCTGAATGCTGTGACATAACATGAGGGTCCTCATTTCTCTTTGCATCTCTGGTCTACATGTGAATCATTCCAACTTGATACTATTTCAACTTTCCTGTGTATATTTCTTCCATTCAGTAATTAATAAGATGAACTTTGCCATCAAGCTTATTGAACCTTGTCAAACTATTGCCAAACCTTTTTTAATTCCATCAAATTTATTTAACTCTGTCAATTTATTATTTTGCCTCAGTTAAGCATATTGCTGCTTCTCTCTTTTGAATGAGGTGCATATTCTACTCATCCACAACAAGGTCACATGCATTTGTGATTGTACATAGCAGTCCTGACTCGACAGCAGAGAGAAACTCACTTGCTGCCCCATTACCAACTTTCAACTACTCAAAACTCCTGGCAAGAAGGCTTTTACTCAATTATGTGCAACTACTTTTTCCCAGGGTGAAAACAGAACCTGCCCCACAATAACAACTACTTCACTAAGAGTCTTAGTCAAAAAACCTGATAGTAAGAACAATTTACATCACTCAGTCCTGCCAAAATAATTTCTGCTGTTCTCACATTTTAAAATTACAAAACTCCTTTTTTCAGGAGCCTCCTACATTACACTACATATGTTTCTGTCAAATCTCTTGTTGCATCTTACTGAATGACTGAGAAGAGTCATAGTGGCTGATCAGCTAGCAGGTACTTTCAAATAAAATTTGATGCCATTCGTAATACAAAAGCAATCAGTCTGTTCTGCAAAGGTCAAACTCACTAGTAACTTTTTTAAAGCTTAACAATTTCTGCTGTCATTCCTATGGTTACGATCACACTACTATTAAAAACAATTTGGGAATTTCTGATCTAATCCACCCTCCCACACAAAAATAACTCCTTTGTCATAACTGAAACTATGAACTTTTGAGCTATGAACAGCTATGAACCAACAGCTTCAAAAGGAAAGTTTAAATTCTTCCCTTTTGAAATAAAATAGTACATGGGTATTGAAGAAATTAGGCCACTAATGACAATATTATAGCAAAATCAAATTACTTTAAACATGCTGACAATGTCTCTGCTTATCAATGGCATAAAGCAGAATGAACGGCCTGGAAAAGATAAAACTATGGAACAATGAACTAACTTAATGAGACAAATAAAACATCTCTTAGAGTCTGCTTCTAGTTCAGCTTCAGGTGTTTATAGTCTCTCAGGTCAGGCTTGTGCTCTCCCCCTTAGGTAAAAACCTTGCTTAAATATAGCAAAACAGCAGGCATTTTTCCTCATGACAGGAAGTAACATCAAGTTGTGAGATATCTATTAGACTTGAAGTTTAATGGTTCTAGTAACAGCTGAAACCCCAAATCTTACTTTTAGTGCCTGAACATTTAGGTTACATTTCAAACTTTTTCATGAAACTCCACAATTATAATAATGAAATGCTACAGGGAGATTTGGAAGAAGGAAAATTACTATAGCATAACCATTTCCTCAACTAGCAGACATAAGCTGTATGTTTTCCTTCAGTTACCAGAAGTCCACAGCTTTAAAAAAAAGCAGCAAGTAAAATTACTCAACCACACTAAGTTCTCTTCAGTAATGACCTAGAATTTATTCCAATGTCTTTCCTGCAAGTGTAGTTTAAAGACTTCTTCCATCTAGCTTTTTCCTTGTCCCTAATTACGATTACAAAATCAATGGTGTGTTAAGTACTTCTCTACTTCTCCACTTGTCTGTAGCCTTTTTTTAGTTTATCAAATGTTATCAACTGTTTGCAAACAGTCTTAATAGATGTTGCTCCTTAGCTGATAGTTTCTCTTACCTGACACCACAAATAGACAACATATGATTTATTTCCACTTCTTCCTTCCCCCAAAAAAAGAATTCCTCTTGCTCACTGTATCTGAGATATCCAGATTACAATCAAAAATGCTCAAGCAAAAAAAGGGTAGGGTAAAAAAAAAAAAAGAGAGTAGGGAGAAGTCCAAAAAGAAACATCCCAACTGAAAATTCGAACTACAGAGAGATGCATTTTTTTTTAACAGCCATTTCAAAAACTTACTATTTCTCAAAATAAAGCATTGTAAAGCAGCATTCATTCACTTTATGGATCACAAGCTGTTAAGTCTCTTTCCTAGCAGAGATTTGACATTTGAAGGTCACCCCTGCTCTGCAGTGCTCTTGGGTACCCTACTACCTGCCTTCACCACACTCCTCAGTACTCACACTGGTCCTGCACTGCAGCATTTGACAAGGTACCTTTCTCTGCTTTTCATTTCATTTCGAGCACTGAGAGGCAGACAGCATGACAAAAGAACAGTGTAAAAAGAAAAAAAAAACAAAACACACACAAAAAAAATAAAACACAAACAAACATCAAAAACCCTACAAATTAGTTGGAGGAAAAACTTAACAGCAGACTAAAACACCAGCAACAATTTTAGGCATATTCTTAAACTCCTCTAAGAGTAAACCTCATGCTTGCTGTTAGAACTGCAGTAGCCAGCTTGCCTCCAATGCGGTCTCTGAAAGAATGAAAAAGCAGATAACAACACACAAAAGGAATTTCAGGAAAAAATTCTATAGCAGGGATTTCAAGAAGCTGAACATTTTCCTGTGAAGGAAAAGAGAAAAGGTAGTTTGATTTTTTCCTTCAGCAGTATAACCATGACACAATTCAAGTGAACATTTGAACCCACTGTTGGCACGTGTACGGAAAGGAGGTACAAGAGGAGTGCATTAACCAATTCACAAGTGTAAAATACTCCTTTAAACAGAAGAGATCCATCCAAGAATCCAAGTACCTAACAGAAGACAACACAACCAACAAACCAGAATGTAAGCACAAAACAAACAGAGGTAATAAACAAATAAATAGCCAGAGCAGAAATCGTTTTCACATTTCCAGAACCAAGTTAATTTCATAATTCTATTCATTTTCTGTTAAAAAGCAGACAATTCAGCATTCTAATAATTAAATCCAATTGAGGGAATTATTCAATGAAAGACAAAACTCAACATGAGAGTTCAGAGTAGGTATTTTCAGTCTCTCAGACATCTGTTCCTGGTGTCCTGACACCATCACAAGTAAAAAATATCTGTGAGAAACTGCACTATATTTTTGCCTATACCAGCTGCTTTCTCTATTACTAGAGACAGTTCCACTAAGCATTCCAGTTCCCTCAGTTGAGACACCTATTCCTGCCTCTTGTGCTCAATCTGTTCAAGTGCCACTTTTGAAAAATCAATTTTTAGGCTCAAGGGGAATAAAACCTACAAAAAGCATCATGTCATTAGCCTCCTCTCTGGAACCTAAGGTCACAGCTCATCTACCTCTAATTTTTAGCACCTGTAATATTTTCATATCTGATCTCCTTTCTTTCCAATGTTTTCTTCTCCTCAGTCCATCTCTTATAGCACTACTCCCCCCTATACCTGCTGTCACAGTATCAAAAAACAAGATCAAATAAATGGGAAAGATCCTCAGAAGATGGAAAGGAGGGCAGATGGATTCATATCATTTATCTGATCCTGCAGAAAAGCTCAATATTGCACTGCCAACCTGTTTGTTCAGCTCAAGGAGCAAGACTGCAGCTGGCAGCTGCTCAGCTCTTCTCCTCAAGGCTTTAATTCCTCCATTTAAAAACTAGCATAGAGAAAAGATAAGAACCTAAGTGATGAGCAGTTGTAAGCTGCTCCAGTCTGCTTAGACAGCCCAGCTACTTTCTGCAGCTCATCTCTCAACTCAGGCATTCCCACTAGAAACCCCATGCCCAAGGAGCAGCCACCTAAGCTGCTCCCACCATTTTTCACAGTCATCTGACCCCTCTAAAAAAGGTCAAAGCCCAGGGAGACACTTCCAATACTTCTCCCTCACAGAAGGAGCACAGTGTGCTACAGGAAACCCTGAGATACATTTGAATAATCTGCCAGCCTTTTGGTTCAGAGCACAGCAAAATTACAGGATCTGTCACAGGATTTCCTTTGGCCAACACATTTAAACGCTGAATGAAGCAAGCCATGCCATGCCTGCCATCTATCCTTTGGGCCCAGCAGCTGTGAATCAGCTCAGAACAGCTGAAAGCTCTCAGCAGTGAGCTCAGAGGCACAGATGAACCCCAGGCCATGCAGTGCTGAGCGCACCAGAGCAGCCAGCACAAACCACCACAGCAAAACGCTCCTGAACGTGGGGAATGTGGGCATCACCAGCCCACACCCCCTAAGCAGCACGGGGTATGGGCATAAAGGCTGGGAAAGCTCTGGAAAGCTGCAGAACCAAATTAGCAGTTTGAGCCCCTGACCCCCTGGCAAGGACAGAGCAGCTGAACGTGGCTGTCACAACCCACAGCTTATCAACTGCTCACTGCAACCCATTCTCACATTTGTGAGCTCTGCTTTAAGATACTGGCTGTTCTCACAGCTTCCTATAACTATCAACTCTAAATTAGTATCTTAATTAGAAAAGAAGGATAAGTGTACCAGTGCTTTTCCCAGCATAATTACATTTTCACTAGGGTTTTTACTATCAACATGTAACAACTGGAGGGAAAACTGGCAGTCCTGTTAGCAAGATATTTAATGACAGAAGAAAAACAAGAAATTAGAAGTTTCTGGTGTTCCAGTCTCTGGATGTGTTTTTCTCATCCAGGAGCACAGACCCAGCTAGACAGAACTACTCCCAGATCAGGTGCCCCAGCCTTCACTTCTAGGGAAAATTATCAATTTTCCGCTAACCAGTGCAATTTGGGACTTGGGAGGAGAAAAGATAATTCTGAAATAAGCCTCAACAGCATGTTTGGATTAAAGTCGCCTCCCAGAGAGAAAAGAAGGAACAGAAAAGAAAAATATGAACTACACATTTTATCTGCAGCCTCCAGATCCCTTGTACTATCTCCCTGATGATGACTTCACTTGGCATAGTAAACTGCATTCCATACTGGGTGTGGAACAATTGCAGATATACTGCACGATGCCTGGTAAGTATTAAATGTATACACAGACTTAACTGGACAGGACTTGCATCAGCATCAAATATAAATGTAGTTTTTACAAACAGAATAGGGAATCACAGACATGACTTAGGATGTTCAAAATAGCTTGAAAAAACAAAAGAGAACAGAGGTACCAGCAACAGAAGGGTAGACAGGGAAGTACAGCATGATTACACAGTTAATTTTTTAAAAATTGAATTTTACATAGTGATCTACAAAAGGAAGTAATTGTATTAATAAAGATTGTAAATCTATGTAAGATTATTCTTTTTTTTTCTTAGTACATGCTATGTTAAGAACTGGTAAGCACTTCATTTATGTTTTTTAAATGACAGAAAAAGTTTCAAATATATTCAAGACTACTCCTAGTTTGTTTTTAGATCCATTCGATTTCAAGTTGACATCTTTTCAATATTCAGAAGCTACTTTGTTGAAGTCAACGTTTTAAGAACAAGATCCTGTTAAAGAAAGATACTGACCGTACTGTATTACAATAATGCAATGCAATGAGGTTCAAAGCATAACCACATCCTATCCATGGATATTATTGCATAAATTTTCAATTAGCTGCCTTGAGTCAGCAGAGTTCTACTGAGGTTGTATCACAGTTCACCGACTTCTCTGCCAGACCTTCAGAGTTCATCCTTGTTTTGCAATGCCCTATCCTCAGCAAGAATCATTGCCAGGAGATAGAAACTCTTCACTGTTACTTTCTAGACTGCAGCTAAAAACATCAAGGAATAAAAAACCTCAAGAAATAATAACCTTCCTGTAAACTAAAAAATTAATGTTTAGATTTGAAAACCATCTTGCAATCAATCAATGAGAGTCATTTTTAGACCTCACCATTACACCAGGAAAAGAAAAACACAATATATTTATAACCTAGCAATCATTTAATGAGGAAAGATGTGGTCAGTTAGAGATCCAGCATCTCTTACTCTAACCTCAGGAATGTTATGCATCACATCTGATGCTTCAAATTTTGTGAGGTACCTGTGGTGTTTTCAGATGAAAGATAAAAACTTTAAAAAAAAAACTTTGGCTTTCTTAAGAAAACACTATCACCCCAAAATATGGTGTTAAAAGTTTAAACAATAGAACAGTTGTGCTACAAACCAGTTTTAGTAAGTATTTTATTGAGTAATGCACTGCAATACCAACAAAAACGTAAGCTCGTGGGTGCAAGTTTTTTTTCTTTTACCATTTCTAACAAAACAGAATGTGAAATAGTTTGAAACACCTTTTATTAGAAGAGTGCTTATCTTCATCAATCTAGGTCAGCAGAGTTATAATACCTATACAAAGCTCCTGTATTCAGGAATCTGGCTTTCTGATACCTGCCTCACATTCATTTAGCTATTTTTGGCTTGTGGGCATACCTACATTACTCATGTAATTTATGTGCAAGATATTCATAGTAATAAAATCTGATTACCACCAGCAAAAGGGAAACCAGCAAAAGGGAAAAATTTTAGAGGTCATTTCCAGGAGAAAAAGATACATACCTGATGCCAGGAGACACCAGTCCTCAAGCCAATTCTTCATTCCTCCATTCCACTCTGTACTTCTTATATAATTAATTCAGGGCATATTCTCTATAGCTGTTCTAGACACAAAGTATTATCATATATTCTAAGTGAATACATGAAATACCAGATAATTTCTAGCAGGCAAACTGCTTCTGAATACATCTATTTCAACAATAATTTTTGTGCAAGTTGATGGAATAAAACATCTGGTTTTAAATTTGTTCTGTTTTTTACTGCGCTGGTTATAGGAGCTGTTATTTTCACTTTCAAAATGCAGATAATTTATCATCTAGATTCTCAAACTTGAACCACATGAATGTTGGCATTTCTCCCAACTGTAAGTTACATTGAAAATATTATTTCACTTGCAAAACCTGTTGAACAAGAAATATTAATTTCACTGGCATATACAAGGGGCTGAGAACTCACCTATGTTATATTAATGCCATTTTTATGTACTGCATATACTTCTTATATTTAGGGAGAGAAACACAGAGAAGAAAAAAAAAAGCAAAGGCAAGTTAAGGTCTTACTTTGGGAATTTCTTAAGTCCTCAATTTTATGTCTTCCCTTCTGTTCATTCTTCCTAGCATTTGAAATTTTTTTTTTTATCCACAATCTAAAAAGTTCTCAGTTGGGAAGAATGAACATATTTGATGCAGCATTTTCTTTACACATCATATGGGAGAAAATACAATATACAAAGTAAGAATCTTGATAACAAGATCAGCATGCTAGTTTCCTTCCAGCTCTTCTGCACCCAGCTTGTTCAAACAAAGCTTTGCAGAAATCAGACCTTTCTTACATCATCTCAGAATAGTTGGAACTTTTCAACCTTCTCTGCCAATACTTCACAATCCAATAGTATTTCCCTTGCCTTTACTCCTAGGACTATTAATTCATTGACTGAAATGAGAAGTTTAAGTTTCCATGTTTGGTCTTTATCCTGTCAGCTGATATGCAGCAATTTTTAACAAGTATCTAGTCAACACTGTCTCTTACAAACATTATACATAGAGTCCACAGAACCCGTAAGAGGGCGGTTTCATCAACATATTGCAAGATATGCAGAGCATTAGCCTTGATCTTTCTGAAGAAAGAGTATTTAAATTCGTGAGCAAACATAATTTTTGAAGACCTTTATACATTAGGCTGCTGCTTTGTACACATATATATAGATATTTCTAGAAATACTGTTCCACAAAAATCCAGATCATCAAAAATGTGTTCTAATCAAAAATGCAAAAACAATACTTATAACCTTTAGCAAGAAAATAATCATCACAGAAGCCTGAATTCCCATATAATCAATACTGTGTCTAAAAGGGCAAAGGTAAGTCTGGCACATTAATATATATCCAGGTGGATACTGTCAGTAGCTTCCTCTGACTGCTCTTCACATCAGTCCTCTACTTACCTGAAATCAGCTCTGCTACAGAAGGGGCAAAGGGAAGAAAGCAAAACCAGAAAAATCCTCACTACACATTCTGCAATTTAAAAAACACTACTTTCCTCACTACTTCTTGTGTGCCACTCTTAATGGCAGTATTAAAATGTATAAATAAGAGCAAATTCTCTCACTTGGGTTTTCGAGACTTCATTCTGAATTCATGTTATACAACTTCCAGATTTTTTTTTTTTTTAAGAAGTAAGCATCTAGCCTTGTGCTGTTCTCAGTTGAGCATCTACTTCTGTCTCACCCCTGTTTCTTCCCTTACACAGAATCACAGAATGGTTTGGGTTGGAAGGGACCTTGAAGATCATCCAGTTCCAACCCCCCTGCCATTGTGGCGGACACCTTTCACTAGAGCAAGTTGTTCAAAGCCCCATCCAGCCTAGCTTGAACACTTCCAGGGATGGGGCATCCACAACTTCTCTGGGCAACCTGTGCCAGTGCCTTGTCACTCTCACAGTAAAGAATTTCTTCCCAACATCTCATCTAAACCTACTCTCAGCGTGAAACTAATTCCTCTCTTCCTGTCACTACAGTGTGCTTTGCCTTCATCAGTCCATCCTCCAGGTGCTTTAACCCCTTTCCTAAAACTCTCCAGCCATTCTACTCTTTTCTTTCTTCCCTTGTTCTATTGCCAAACTATCGCTTCCTTCTACTTGCATAATAAAAATAGGATGAATTTTATACACTAACACAATGTAAAACAAAGCTCACTAAGCTGGTAAGATAAAACAGGAGAAAAGCAGAGAAGCGAAGAAAGTAGAGACAAAATCCACACTACACTTTATGATGTGGAAGGCAAACCTTTCAGCTAAAAAACAACCAAAATAAAAACACCAAAACCAAATGAACCAACCAATCAAAAATGCCAAATACTTGATGTTTGCAGCATAGATAACCTGTTTTGCTCCTCCACGGTGCTGGTTTGGGCTGGGATAAAGTTAATTTGTCTACACCTTGGGACCTTCTTCATGATTAAGTTCATTATTTTCCTCCTATCACCATGATAAAAGCACTAGACAGAAACTTTACACAACTCCAAATAATGGCAACAGACAAGAAAATGGCCTTTTCCTCTCTTCTTCCCTCCTCTTTTTTTTTTCATTTAATAAATTCAAGCACACAAATAGCAGAATGCCTGGTCTTGCCTGCATTTGCTTAAACAAGTCTAGTCTCCTTTTACTAGGAAGATTTTCTCCATATTCCAAGGCTGGAAAAACACACACACCTTTCTCCAGCTGAGGTTAAACACACTACTCTGACTGCAGCGTGTAGATTTTCTCACAGTGTGTGTGCTCTACCTCAATGAAAGACATAGCAAACAACATACCTGTAAGTGGAGTGTGGTTCACACCTCTGTATGTAAGATAAACACTGAAGCTTTATCAACACACAGCCCCACCTTACATTTATGTACTTCCTGCCTCACCACTATTCTTGACTGTGCTCCAAGTCCATTCTCAAGCAAATCAAATAAACATCAACCTATTTTATAAAAAATCTTGTAAACCAGACTAGAGGCACACTATACAAGGCACAGCTCTTCAACCCTTAAAGAGCAGGGAGTTATACAAGGAACAGATAACCCCTGAAAGGCTGTGCAGTTGAAAAAAGCCATTTCCTCAGTCACTGAGAAATATGTACTTCATACATGAACTTGTAGTAGTAACTTACTCAAAACCACAATAAAAATAGTAATTTAGGGATTTCAACTTAGAACTGACAGCCTAAGATCTTTTTAGTCAAGTACTTCTTCAGACACCTACAAATGCAGATACCCAACAGCAATCATATTTAGCCTGCATGAATGTCCCAAACAAGCATCAAGCATTTAGCAATTACTACTACACATCAGTGTATCCCTGTCTTTTATTTTGAAGACTCATACTCCACATTTCACTGCAATTTTAACAAAAAAACACCACCAACAAAACTGTTAGGTTATGCCACGCATATAGTGAATGACAAAAAAAGGTTAAGGTTCATCAATACTTGGTGCATTCAGCTCCTCTTCATCAAAAACAATGGGCAAGCACCCAAACCACAGAAAATTACACATTAAATGCACTGAAAAACAGTTAAAAGATGGGAGTTAGCTCAAAATATAACGAAACGAGGTTATTTGAGTGAATGTATTTCTAATAGGGTATTCTGGCAATCAGTACTTGGCTTTGGAGTGCTTAGCAATGACCTACATGGGAGGAAAAATTTCCATAAAGATTGCTGATGATATGAAAATAGGCTATCATCAGCCAACATCAAGCTTTCCAATACTGTCAAAATAAAATTATATATCTAGTGACAAAAAAGTCATAATTACAAGATACAGGATTCACCTGGAAAAGAAATTACTCATAAAAATTCAGGGTAAGGAAAACCTACTGATTATTTTGGTCAAATAATTCCTCCAACTAATAATAACTTTCCTCAACTATATTTTAAAATTATTGTCTTCCTAAACAAATAATTAACTGCTATTTTTCCCCCCTCAAAAAACAGGGCCTGCATGCACCTTGAGAAAGCCCAAGAAAGATCACTGGGGATATGCAAAAACATGCTAACTGTGGAGAGAGCAGTCTGCAGGTTGACAGCTCCCACAGCAATCCTCCCCAGCACCTTCCCAGACAAACGAAAAAGGGGTAGTGAAGTGCTACCCTTCATTCTGACACTTCTGGCACTCACTTGGGTAGTACTATACCATATGTTCCTGGATCAAGTAGTATACTGGATACTAGGAGAAAATGGCATAACAAGCACCAGGATGCTGCAGCTTAGGTAAACAGAAAATAACAAGAGTGTGGGTATGGAGATATCTGTCAGGAGAACCCAAGCAGCACCAAGGAACATGAGGTCTCAGTGTTGCCTGTAATCAGACTAATAATAAAACTTAAAAGGCAAAACTAACAACCTAATTTTTAAAAATAAACCAACAAAGATCAAAAAAGCTAATGGTCCTTGAACTTTTCAAGTGGGAATAAATATTGAGTTGGAGCAAACAGAATGCATTATTCTTGTATTTGATCCCAAGTGCAACTACAACTGAATGCGTACATAGTTCTGGTGTCCCACGTAAATAAAAACTTTGAAACACTGAATAACCATCAGGACTATCATAAATTACTGAAATTACTGGGAGAGCTGACTTGTGACTGGGACTGTAACGGAGTGACTGGGAGAGCAGCAAGAAAACTCCATTGGTCT
This sequence comes from Agelaius phoeniceus, assembly GCF_051311805.1. NCBI lineage: Eukaryota > Metazoa > Chordata > Aves > Passeriformes > Icteridae > Agelaius > Agelaius phoeniceus. The sequence continues at coordinate 42,400,852 of NC_135265.1, forward strand.
ACATACTCCAAACTCAGACAAAAGATAACCACTTAGTCTGCCCAAAAATAATGAATGTAGAGCCCAAATGTGATACAAGGTACCTTCAGTCCAGCATCATGAGATTCAGTGAAGAGTAAAAGGCTGATAAAAAACTGCTTGTTGTACTTAGTGTGTAAGTAGTAATTAACTCTGGGCAAATTGTTCCCATGGCTATAATGAAGAATCCTCTATCACCAGAAGATAAATCCTCAGATCAATATCCAAAGAGAAACACAAGTCTAGATGCAACAGAAACCATGGCAAATACTATGGCTTGTGCTATACAACTGAGTAGTAAAGAATCTCCACCCTTCAGCTTTAAATTACCTACAAATTAAATGCTATCTTGGAAAGTGAAGTGCAGCAGCATTTAGACAGCATTTACAGCAACGTTTTTATATGCAACAGTTAGGTACTAAGCAAACTTTGTCTCTCTGGATTGTGTTCCAAAAAGTAATCAAACATCTCAGGAAGATATCCACAAAAGCCTCCAAGATCTAAAGCACAATGTCAAGATACTTGTAAAAACAGTTGCATTAGTTTATTATATGGAAACAAACTGCATTTTTCAATGAACCAAGTTCATTACTTTTTTTTCATCATTCATTATAATACGTATTTAACAAATATAGTTGTACATTAAATAGCCATTGTCATGGCAATTTTTAGCAACTTTTTCACTTAGAAAGTTCAGTCTTTTAAATATATTATAAAGAACAAAGAGTATAAGGTGAATCTAAAGACCAAATAGATTCTTACTGAACAATTAGTTTCAAATATAAAATGACTGGGGAAAACTTTTGAATACTTATATACTCATAAAATTATTCCTGGCACATTACTTAGTTTAACCTACTGTCACTTCTCCTACATTAACAAAATCCATATTCATAAATTGGTGGGGCTTTATAAATGAGCCAGCAAGTGCATGTGTGCTCCCTCTAACCACACTTATCGTTGCCTTGCTAAGCACAGAAATCACCGTTGAAAAAAGCTAGCAGCAAAATGAGCCAGTAATAACAAAACCCAGAGAAGGGCAAAGTGCCTGTTTCAGTGCCAGTGCCAACTGCCACTTCTCTGCACTGCCTGAGAGCTAAGTGTGACATCTGGGTGAAAGGAAGACCACACTCTATTTTGACTGTCACTTCATTCCCTCTGGTAGGAGACTGCTGCTCAGCTCTGAAGAGCACTCGCAAATCCCAAATATACTGCCTGAGTGAAAATGCCCAAGTCTCATCTGTTTCAAACAGATTTTTCCTACATTATCATCAAGCATCTTCTGCATTAGGTTATTATCCATTATATGAATTTATCCTCTGCATAGGCATAAACAGCCCCAGCACCATGTGATACAAGCAGCTAAGGAACAAAGAGCTTGGGTTACCTGCCTGGGGACAAGAGAAATGTCCATGGCAGCTCTCCAACCAGAATCCACACCCCCACAATGCAAACCAATTCCTTAACCACAAGGCCCTCCTTTTCAATTTTAGCCTGAGGTTCCAAGTTGTCTTCTTCCAAATGTTCCCTGCAAGCACTACTGAAGGGCAGAGAATGATGGATTCCTCAGCCTCTCTCTTACCTTGTTAAAATTCTTTCTCTGATTTTGCTGTTGGAAATGCCTTCTCCATTCTCCCAACAGAGATGGTTTAGAGGCAACAGCAAAAGCTATTCAAACTAATCAACCAGCCTGTCATTAAACCAGTTAGGTTTAATCAGCCAGTAACTAAACAAAGAGAAGGTACACCTTAACTTAAATCTTCCTACAAAGAAACTAGGGATATACATTTTAAAAGATTTATTTATTTCTTTTTAATTTAATTTGTTTTTTAAGTGAGAATTAATGATCCTTAAGGGGGAAAAGTTCCAAGAGCAAAAAGCAAAAGAAGGAGAGGAAGAAAAAAGAAAGCCTACATTTCAATGTGATTATTTTTGCTATATAGATTTTAGGATTAAGAAAACAGATTAGTGCCTTAATCCAAAACAGAACTTACTAATAACTGACTTTTTGGCATTTTAAATGCCAAGTTTATTTAAGACTAATGACATACATCTTGATTTAAATATTGTAAAATATGCAGCTACTGAGTGTTTAGCACAGGAAACATCATTTGCTCCAGAGAACTAAAATAAGTTGGGTTTAAGTAGATTTCTTTCTTTTCACATTCCCTCCTCCTACAAAGAGAGCCTATAAATGAAGGGACAACACAGTCTCCAGTAAAATCTATTTTGCAAGTAAAATTTTTAATAAATGTTAGCACTATAGTATAAAAACACCTTGACAATTTTAAGGTTTACACAATTGCTAACAAATTATTAGCAAGGCTCCAAAATTCAAGCAGGAGATGCAGAACGACAGAAGAAACAGAATATATTGTATCTCCAGCTCCTTAAAAGGGAGTCTCCCTGTTCACAGATTCTGCAAATAAATCCTGGAGGGTGTTACAACACTACACAAAGCCCTGGACAGACATGCCACAGAATCACACTAAGATGAAAAAATACGCAGTGGAGGAGCTGGTGTTAATCTAATTCCAGTAAGAACACAAAAAATTCCCATTTCAGCAAACTTCACAAACATTAAATTAATTGTGTGGCTATTTTCTCCTTCTCAGATACAGTCTACTGTTAGGCTATTTAATACGGCTAAAATGGCTTATTAGGAGTGTGGCTTACTTTTATACTAAAAAACCCCAGTTTATTTCTCTGGGACAGATTTCCCCCTCCAGCAGCTATACAGGTCTACCACAGTCATATAGTTTGTTCAGTAACCATATACTGGGTTTTTTATACTGGAAAAATGCCCCAATTCATTGCTCGAACAACTTGACTGGTACCATTGAAGAATACTATATTAGTATTATATATAGTATATACTACACTTAAGAATATTAAGAATACCAGGGCTGCTAACTACCCCAAAACTCCACAAGCAGATGTGTCAATCACAAAACTCTGTGGAAGACTAGTTAGCTGATTCAGAAAGAGGGAGAGAGAGGTTATTACTGTGTTTGAAGGTACCTTTGTCAATTCTTCTAGGAGGTCACAATCTATTTCTCCGGAATATACATATAAATTTTTAAAAATAATAATAATAATAAAAATGTTACGAACAGATTTTTGTGCTACAGCACAATACACTGTTGACACATTTTGTCAGCATACATAGAAAACCCTCCCATAAGAGCTGCAGTCAGAGTAGCACAAGGTCTGGGACCCAGTGAAATCAGCTCCTAAAGTGGCACTAAAACCTGATGGCTACCTCCTGCTTGGGACACTGGTAATAAAAAAGGGCTTTTCTCTTGTGGCAGGAGTCAGACTGCAACTGCTCTGTGCAACTACACAAGAAAAGATATTACACCACAGCATTGGAGAGCCTGATAAAGATCCTGAGTGCAAAAAATCCCCAGACTGCCCCAAAGTACACTTTTTGTTGACCTACAGGGAATGCAGCTAAACCCCAAAAGAAGTCTGGTGGTCCCAAGCGCAAGAAGTCAGGCATGATTCATGCAGGCTGGTAACACAATACATTTCCCAACTGAGAGAGGAAACAGAAGTAGGCCAAAATAATGTTTAAAAAAAACACCTGGGCTACAGAGCAACTTACACAAAACAGTTCAGCTCAGAAAAGCAACAACATCCATCAGCCAGGGCTCCATTTATTGTTGTTACAAACCCAGATTTAAGTCCCAGCTCAAATGCAGATGACCCAGGACTTTATACATGCTTGCAGGATAAAACCCTACAAGTGCAAGTACTAAGTATTTTCAGGGAAAAAGCAGAGAGGGGGATGCAGACACCGTGAATTTCCCATTACCTTGGGCAAATGGGGGTTTTAAGATTTTTTACAACATTTTGCCAGTCTACTCAAAAGACAGGATAGTAACATCACAGGCAATAAGTATATCAATAATTTCAAATTAATTAATAGAAAATAGGTCTTGCATGACATAAGATGACACTACAGAGACATATTTGTCCATCAAATCCACATAACTCCTGCTTAAAATACAAGCTCTACCCTCCCATACACATGTAACAAGTAAATCCTAATAGAAATTATTTGTAACAGTACTTCAATTGAGAACACAATTACTTGTAATTTCATAGTAAAGACAGCCAGATGCCCTACTGTCTCAGACCAGACACAAGTGTTCTTATGTCAAAGAGTCTGTTTCAGATTAAGCTCCACTCCCTGTATCCATACCTGAATAAATCCACAGAAAGTCACAGACTCAAGTGGAGACATGGCAAGCGCCCAGGCCCCTTGACACCTTTCTCACACAACAAACTGCCTCAAAACAAAGAAACAAAAAAACCACTGTTTCCTTCTGTTTGTCATAAAGGTGAGGAATCACCTCACTAATTTCCAGATCAGGTTGTTCCTGATCTGCTTGAGCAGAACAAATGGATTTCTTTAGTAACAAACAATAAACACTTGGAAATTCTCAAAATAAGAAGTAATGCAGCTATCCAGATTGACTGATTTTGAGGCCTTCAATTACTTCAGTTAATGCTTATAAATGAAGTGTTATGCTTCAGTAATCATATTCAGTTCCCTCATCCACAATCAGACTATCTTGCATATGCCTGCTAAAGGAACATTTATTCAGAAGTGACACTACTTTATTATAATTCAAATTACAGTAATTGCTTCAGACTTGTAAAGGCTACTCTGCACACTAAGTGTTGGATAACCTAGGAAAGCCTTTCAACTTCAATACCACACGGCAAGAGCTAACATTAACTACATTTAAATTATTCAGGCTAATGGATAAGGAGCTTTAAAGAAGAACATTCCAAATCCACAATAAGTGAACTCTGTCAGTTTTCACTTTATTTTCCCATTTTATTTATATTCATGCCATCTGGTTGTATTGATCATGCAGTTGAACAATCTTGTGTTTTTTTCAAATGAAGTAAATGCAAAACTAATTTGTCTGCTAACAAACACGCTGAAAGTGCCAGCTACAAAGTCACTTACAGACTGTTACAGAATGAGCTCCAATTCACAGTAAACACATTCCGTAACAAATGGAATAACAGAAGGCCAAATGGACAACCATGCTCAAAACCATGGATCACTATTCATTTATTGAACATTATATAATAAGATCAACTTCTGTGAGCCTCAAGTTTCAACTGATCTGTTTAGAACTTGTATCAGATTCCAAATCCCAAACCACAGCTACACGTATCAACATAATAGACTAAGTGAGCAAACTAAAAAAGTTACTTATCCTAAAAGCTGTCTCATGATAAATCACTTTCTCAAAAAGCCAGACTTATAGAAAATAAAGCCAGCAATTGACAAAGCACAATAAAGCAGTATAAAAAAAGACTGCTGGAAGTAAATTATCATTAATTTCCAAGTGCTGTGGTAGAACTGTTTAAGTGACATTTGTCTTTTTTCCATCATGCTTTCAGGTAAAATTTCTTGGGCATGCAGAGATTATGCACACTATTTCCAGCTGTTAGCCTCATCAAATATTTAATGTTTCCAAATACAAAAAACAGGCAGCTTTAGACCCAAAGATTTATAATCAATTACCTCTCTTTTGCAATTTCAGATTACAACCCTTAAAATCATACACATAAAAGAAGCTACTGTCTCTATAAAAAGAGATGGAAGTGTCAGGGGAAAAAAAGGGGGTAAGGGGGCTTTTAATTTTGAGTCATGGATTTCAGTCCTACATTTTAGGTATCAAAACGCATTTGTTTCTTAAACAAAACTACAGGAGTACCATATAAACCAACAAATAGATAAAAGTCTAATGTACATCTAGAACAGAACTACAGTAACAAATGACAGCAAAAAAGGCCTTCTCTACGTCTCTGCTGAAGCAGTCAATGGAGATGCATGTCTCCAGTTCATACCAAGCTTTTTAATTTATAGCTGGTACACCTACGCATGGCCTCCAGTGTATGGAATTAGACCAGCTCCTGAAATTCTCCAGGAAGTGCTGCTACAGTAGTCCTAGCACTGATTTAGCCACACACGATTCAGCACCAGAGCATCACTGGCATTTCTGCAACTCTGTCACTTATAAATGCTTTAAATTTACTGTCAGAACATCAAGATCCCGGCCATTCCCACATTCTTATTGCTTGTGATCACCTAATATAAGCAACAGCAGGTTTTAGTCTTTTTGTTTGTTTTCTTAAAGGTCTGTACAGAGCTTTATAACTAGTCCAATACTCGTTCTCTCTATAGCATCTTCTCTTTAAAATCACCACAGTGTTGCTTTATATTGAGAAGTTGCGTTTTGGACACACATCTTTATCCATCCATTAAGATGACAAATTTAAACAACAAAAAGTGAAACATCACAGGAAATCTCTTTTGCTTTCAACAGATCCCAACACAGCCCTATTAACTCCACAGTCTGGCTGAAACTCTGTAAAAATTTTACACTACAACTAGACCAAAACCAGACCTTCCTCGGGACTTCCACAGATGCAAGTCAGCCTGTCCACACCCAACAAATTGCAGGACCTGGGCCTGTCACCATATCAGCATAAATTAGGGCTTGTGAAACTTAGGACATAGCAACAGAAGTTATTTTATTGAACTCAAAGGAAACTGTTTCTGCTGTCCCACCTATTAGCGACAAAAACAATAGTAATAATCACAAGCATGACATTTTCCTCCCTTTATTTTGGGAGGCTCTCAGTTTTTCATTCTTGAGTTATCCAAGCTAACTTCACAGGAGATGGATACTAACGTGATAGGCAAAGGAGCTTAAAAGCGGAGCCCTGTCATACAGGGACAGCAGTATGTGCAGCCTCAGCCCTCCCCTGCCCCCGCCCGCACCTGCGGCGGCCGCGCCGGGGGACAGCGCTCCGACCCTGCGCCGGGCCACCTCCCCGCCCGCCCTAATGCCAAACTCGGCTGGGAAAATAAACAAGTCCAACAAAAGGAAGGAGAGCGGGCGCAGAGGGGAACGGAGCCCGGCCTCGGGACGCGGCGGCCGGTGAGGGTTGGGGTCGGCTCGGGCGGCAGCGCCGGTTGCCCGGGCACCATCTTGGGGGCTGCCGGGGGCGAGGACGCGGCCCCGCAGCGCCGCCGGGGGCCGGCCCGGCGCTTTACCTGCTCTGCCAGCCCTGCAGGAGGTTGGTGTATTTGCTGAGCGTCCCTTCCAACACCGGCTCCCGCCGCCTGCCGCCGCCGCCGGGCGCCTGCGCGCCCCCCGGGCTGGCCGCCACCGAGCCGGGGCTGCTGCTGCCGCCGCCCCCGCCTCCATCCAGCCTGCCCGCGGCCGCCGCCCGGCCCGGGAGCCCGCGGCTGGCGGAGGAGGACGAGGGGGACGAGCCCGCCGACGTGGGGCGGCTGCTGCTGCGGCTGCTGCTGTTGCTGCCGCCGCCTTCGCCCGCCGCTTTCTCCATGGAGCCCCGCGGCGGAGGCTGCCCGTCCGCTCCGGCCCCGGCTGCCGCCCGTGCCCGGCAAAGCCCTGACTCACAGGCGGCGCGGAGAGGGGCGGCGCCCGGGGGAGAAGGGGCTGGGCCGCGGCGGGCGAGTGAACCGCCGCGCCGCCTCCTCCTCGCCAGGCGTTGCGGGGAGCTGGGCGGCGGTCGGTGCCCCGAGGCTCCGCGGGGTCCCGCCCGCCGCCCCCCCGGGCGCCCCGCCCGCCCGAGCCGGGGGCAGGGCGCCGCTGCGGCGGGGGCCGCGCAGGGGCGGGGGCCGCACACGCACACGCGGAGGCACAGGGCGAACGGGGAGAGGCACAGCACGCACACGGACTGCATGGTGCCCGCGGCCGGCACACACACGCACACGCCGTGCGACACGGGGAGCGACCCCGAAGGACGCGGTGGCCGGGTATGGGGCGGGCGTGCAGACCCACGCGTGTGGCGGGGGCAGAGCGCACACCGAGACCGCCTCCGGCCCCAGCGGCCGCACCGCGCCCCCCGTGACGCGCCCGCCACATGACAGGCACTCACCCGAGCAGCGGCGGGATGTGCGCCGGGACAGCGGCGGACAGCGGGATGCCCAAGCCACACAGCGTGTGCCTGACGCTTGCACAAGCCGTGCCCCGACACCGCCGAGGAGGTGACTGTCGGTGGTACTGTACACCGGCAGCACAGTCGTGCCCGCACTCGTGAGCTGAGTGCTGTGCCCAGCACTCGGGAACACAATATTCTTGCTCAACCCACAGCAGGTAGTGTGTATGAACATACCACATGAGTCATGTCATTCATCCAGACTTTACAAAAACATACTACAAGTCCACACCTCCTAAAAGGAGAGGATGTAACCTCAAGATCACCATAACAAGCTAAGCAGATCCTGTACAGTCAGCCCAGACCCACGAATCACTTCTGTGGCCATCCTTGCTGTCTTAGACAAGTGCCTCAGTTATGTTACAATGTGTATCTTCCCAGCGTACCAGAGATGTAACTATTCTTCTTGTCAGTTTATAATTGTAGACCTGAAATGTAGAGGAGACTCGAGAGTCCTTGAAAAGTATAAACTGAGCCTTAGCTTTTGTGCTTCAACCCTGTGGAAAGTTTTAACAATCCTTTGTACTAGAGATATTTTGAGTGTAGAGTATCAGATGTGCCTTCTGTTCTGCACCTCAGAAGATACTCAAACTATCCAAATCCACACACAGTCAGATATGTACATTCCCCATATAAATCAGCACAGAGAGGAGGGATCCCAACTTAGATTCTCCCAGTTTTCTCTCTGGAAAATCCTACCATATGTGTTGTGGTTGGGTAGCTGAAATGTTGGGCAACCTGATCCTGAATTTTGGGTGGTTAGACTTCTCATGTTGCAGTTAAATACTAAGGCACTGCAGTCTGGAAACTTGAATTTTAATACTTCATGGGTTGGACATATAACACTCAACTCTTGCAGAACAGACAAAGATTAAGAACTTAATTATTTTAAAAGATAAAATGTTAGAGTAATTATTTTTCTGCATCTGTTACTTGAGATGTTCATGTAAAATTCCCAAATCATTGTTTGCTATGGAAAGAAACTCTATTACCACAACATGAAAATCCTCATTCTTAGGCTCAACTCTACTTTTGATGACCAGAGTTTTTAGGAAACATTTAAATGAACAAGGAATGCTCCTTTGGCAAGCTCAGATCCTGCTTGGTGGAGATAAAGATGAGACCCCTTCACTTGTCTTCATAATGTTACAATGAGGGGCCAAAATTGTGGAACAATATTTTAATAAACCGTGTCACCACATCAGCCACTTCAACACCTTTCATGTGTGTGTTCTACATTAAAGGTAATGAATGTAATACTTTCTGCCTTCCACAGAATTCATTGGAACATAATTCTTCAGAAATTCATCAGGAAAAGAAAGTGACCTTAAAAAAGAACAGAGAAGCCTCTCCATACATTTCTGTACAATAAAACTCAAATAGCAATGGTGCACTTATCAGGAAGTCTCTGAAATAAAAGGGGTAACAGACTGTAAGTATATTATGCCCCCAGAGAGTTCTGCCAAATCATAAAACATGGTTCACTGCTGCTAGAAGGAGTGCTGGGATGTGGTAACATAAGAAGTTCTCTTGTAGATTGAGAGCCCAGCTATGAGTTGGGTTCTGTGTTGTTCAGTATCTTCTTAAGTCAGAATCTCTTCATTTGCTTATAGTTAAAACTAGAATCAAATGTGAAAAAAATAGCAGAAGGATATCACAGTAGTAACTAAATCACTGATAAAGTGGCACCTGAAATTTAATATTGCCAAAAGCCAAAGTAAAGCACATGGTGAGAAAATAACTTTTACTATGCAGGCATGATGATCTATAAATTAGCTATAGCCTCTCAAGCAAGAGATCTTGGAGACATTTTAAGTAGTCCTCTGAAAATTCCATCTCAGTCAGTGTTCAAGGGTAATCAAACAAACAGCTGTGATAAGCTCATTAGGAAAAACAGAAATAACAGCTTGCTGCTATATAAATCCACAGTACAGCCAGTATCTATACAACCCTGCATTTATAATATTCTTTCAAAAAGGACAGAGTAGAAAGAGAAAAGTGTAAATCCAAGCTTTTATATGAAGAGAGCTCACTGAGCAGGGTTTTCAGTTAAAAAATAAACAACAAATGTAAAAAATAATATTCAGGTTAATAGAAGTTATTCTTCACTGTTTCTCATGAAACAAGAACTATGGGGGCAACTGGTTTAAAACAAGCACAAGAAACTACTTTCTCACATGATTTACACTCATAAAACTCATTCTTATGGAGATGGGTTTGGATGCTAAATACCTAGAAAGATTAAAAAAGCAATTGTTCTTGAAGAACCTTTCAACAAGGTTGAGCAAAGTATTTTGGGTGTATTTGAAGTTCAGAAAGGCTCTAAACTTCTGACTCTTCAAAGACTGTTTTTACATTATTGATTAATTAATCCCTCCCCTGTTCTTAGTCTTTCTCTAAACACCTACTTGTGGAAGGAATTAAGTGCTGGACTAGAAAGACCTTTGGCTTAACCTATTGTATAGCTTTTCATGTACTAAGGATTCCTCCTTCTTGGTCAACCAGTATGGTTGAGTCAAACATTGACACAGTTTGCAACTTTTATATTGTATTGAAGCAAAAGAATGTGTCATTCTTCTCATCCCCTTTCCTTTCCTAATTTGTACATACTGCAGCCTAGCAGAGCTGGACAGCCTTTTATAGCAATCTTGATATGAGTGAGCTCCTAACCTCATTTGCTTTAAGTTCTTAATGGTCTTTAAAATGACTGAACCTGTATTTATTTTACTAGCTAATGGTTTGTCCTAGTAGAGCTAGAGTTCAGGGTAATACACACTGACTTATTCTGATGCAATACCACATGATGTATGCCTCGTTACAAGTATTCTTAATTACCTATTTATTAATGCAACCTGCATGATGAAGGTTCACACTGTTTCCAAGGTAACATAGCTGCTATGTTACAGTCCTCCTTTAGAACATTACTTTCACTCTCTGACCAAACCAAAATTTTGCTTCTTTTATTAAGAATCAAAAAGAATCAAAATAACTCATTATTTATCCTACCTTTTAGAAAGCAAAACATGCATTAAGACAACAAATTCAGTGCTTTTTGCTCTTATCAGGAAACAGAGACCTTTCTCTGTCCTTTGCTAAACTACACTTTTAACTTCTAGAATGAGGTCAGCTCATAACCCATTTGCTAACTTACATTTCCTGGACACATTGGTTTGGGTTTCTCTATCATTTTAACACTCTCCTGGTACACAGTTTTCTCAAATTACTTTGCAATTTATTTTTATCTCCTTCCACCACCAAATTTCCACACAACTTCCCACCATCACAATTGTATGGAGGAATTTAGCTATATGGTCTACAGAAACAATTTCTGCCCAGCCTACATTCAGGTATTGAATATATTCCATGGAAATGCCCCAAGGCTTGCTCAGCTGTTCTTTCTTGCCCTACAAAGTCCTTCTGAGACACTGCTTCATTTCACATGAGCTTTGGAGATAAGTCCATCTGTCACTAAACTGTAGGCAATATTTATGGTAAAAGCATGTCAATGTGCACTTCTTTCCCCGCTGTTTATAGGTGTCAGCACCTATAAATGTCCCAGAATGACTGGGACATTATCCCTGAAGTTCATCTCATGCCATGGTAACACCTGCACCAAGCCTACTGTCACTAAGGCTTCCCAATTGTCCACAGCAACTAGAAGGGAGTGAATGTGGAATGGTGTGCACCAGCATGTCCTTCAGTCCTTAGATTCAGCATCATAAGTTCCTGAGTTTGAAGGTTCAAAAGAAACAGTGACTCTCTAAGCAGACCTTTTAAATAACACAGTACAAGAATTGCAATATTCTCCCTCATACAATTGTTTTATTTAGAATTAACCAGCACATCATCCATGAGTAGCAGGCTTCTTGCCCAACGATTCTGAGAACAGAGAAACAGCCACTAACTCTGCAGCCTGCCAACTTTAGCTTTAGCTTTGCTGAGCCAGTATCCATCTTATCCTCCCTCCATGGTGCATGTAAGCCTGCAATGTATGCCAAACATGCTGCTTTGCCACACTTCATCCCATTGTCAGCAGCTTCTCATCCACCAGCATAACCACCCATCTAAGCCTCACTCAGCTCAAAGCTGGTGACAAGGGAAACAGCCAAGAGAGACACAGCATATGGCAAAGAGCACCCAAACTACTTTTACTGCCAGGGACATTGAGCCTGGGAGACAGGCTTGCCTGCAGGTTAATATACTCAACCACAAGGCATTGCATGTGGGCTGAGGCTTCTGCTGTCACAGCTAGACTCTCACAGCTTGTTTACTCAGCTACTGTGCACTGCTCTGTAATTTGCAGGTTAGACCAGTTGAAACAAAACTTGATCAAAATGGCTGATCCTCTGGAATAAAAAATTTGGGATGGTTAGCTGGAGAAAATGCTAGTTTCTATTAGGCATGTTATGTATATATTTGCATTGGATGTCATTAAATGTGCATGAGGAAGTGATGTGTATGACAAGCATGACGAAAGGCATTTTCTGCATGGTTAGAATCAACCCTTTGAACTGCAACGGGAAACAAATACAAAGTCAGTACATAAAGATACTAAGTGAGCACAAATATCACTTACACTATATATTACTATATATTGTGTATTTTAGCTAGTGAGAACAGCTTTATTCTGTGCCAGCTCATCTTTGAACAGTTTTTATAGGCAGTCACAAATACAGTTCTTCAAAATAAATTCATTCATAGACCGAGGCCAGAAGAGAACACTGAGATTATCCAGCATAACCAGCTGGATAACAGAAACCCTTTTTGGTTTGATGTTGGATTACAGATAAATATACCAAATCTTAACAGTCTGCAGGCATTTTTACTGCCTGTTTTTCTAGCTCTGTGATTAAACATTTAGGGATTTGAAAAGTATACTAGCCCACTAAAGGTCAAATTCAGATCCAAGACCAAACTGAGGGCACTCAGTGTAGCTCTCATATCTCAAACCAGTGCTAAAGCTCTCTTTTATCCTACTTTTTTTGAGAGCTGAGTGGTTCCAATGGAATCTGCCATATTTCAATTTTATTATTCGTAAGGCATGAGGCCGTATATCACTGTAATAACACCCAGCTTTCTAAATGCGGTATCTATGCACCTGTAATCTTATGCCTAAGCTGCAAAACCATTTGCACATCCCATAAGTATTGCTATAGAGCATTTATGCTGCAGAGTGTGTATTTATTGATAAAATAATGCTAGTTTATGACACTTGGGTTCTGGTCTCACACTCCACCAACAGCAATTTTTGTAGTTGTTTGATATCAGCAAGCAGTATCTTACAGATTAAAAACAAGTCTCATTCAAATTGACCTGGTCTCTAAGCCTGTTACCTATAGCAGAGCTCTATTTCACTCACATCATCTTTAAAACTACTCTTTAGATAATGTAAGAATCCAGCACACAATAGGATGACAGTTAAAAAAAATAAAAGGAAAGAACTATGCACTAGAAATCAAAAGCAAAACACAAACATTTAAGATTTTTTGGCACTGAGAAAAGGAGGAAAACTTCAGTCAATAAAATTTTCTGACAACTATTTATGCAGAAACTACTTTTGATAATTTCACTTGCCATTCTGCAAATAGATTCATCTACAGAACCTAATTAAAACAAATAAAAGTTTCTAATGCAACATAACTACCTCCTTTTTTACTCACAAATCTGCATTAAGAACATTCATTTATTTCAATATGTGGGATTAAAAGATATAGACATGACAAATGACAGAGTCTGTTTGAAACACTTTCTGAAGCTGCAGAACCTCATATTAAACCATGCATAATGTTCACTCCATTTTCCAGGCAATATTTTGGAAGCTGTGCAGACTTATATAGACTTCCTAGTTCTTTATGAGTACTGTAAATACGCAAAAAAGTAAGACCTTTAGAGCAAGTCATGACACCTATATTTTAACTGCTTTTTACTATCAAAATAAATCTCATGTAAATTCAATAAACTGCTGAAATGTATTTTACCACTCAGTTCTAAATTTTAGCTCCTACCAATAAAAACCAGTCAATAAGCATGCAAAAGGGAGTAAAAGGCAGTAAAGCTTGGGGGTTTGTTACAGTTTGGAGGTTTATAATTTTGGGGGTCATACTTTAATTAACTATAGACTATGTGAGGTGTGTAATTATCCCAAGCTGTGGATAACATCGTTTTTTACCAAGGTTCACCACAAAGTGATTTTAAGTTTGACTGATAACAGACAAATAATAATAGCTTGTTAAAAACACATGAACCAAAATTTTCTTACATATTACAATAACTAAGATTAGCTTTAAAAAACCCAAACAAAACAAAACAAAAAAGGAATGTGCTGCATATTGCCCACCTCATGCAAATGTGGTCTGCAGGTTTAAAGCTAATATAACAGATAGACAACATTATGTTCAACAGGATCCCACAGCACACACTGTTATCGTCCCTGATTCTGAAGAACAGCATAAACTGAGGTTTATAAAAGCCTGACAAGATCATTTATCCAATCATCTTCTGGTTGCTGGACAGAAAAAGACAGGCATATTTTTTTCTCCCTCTTCTCTGGTGAATTTGTTTGTAAAGCTTACTCTCTCATATCATACTCAGCCTTGACAGAAGTATCCAGTGGAGATAACCTCAAATATGCAAAGAACTGAATTATGATTCTGTCCCTCTGGTTTCTAAAACTCAGCTGTCAGCTTTGATCTTTGACTTTTGAGAGCCTGTTCTGAAAAATAGAATGTGCATTCATACATGGCTTGATCTGAGTATTTGCCATTATTTCAAAGGTAGAAACAAATTTTTAGAATAAGCACAGTAAAAGTTCAGGAAGCAGCCATTTTTCAGTTTAACTTTTCCTGACCTTGGCCTTTTCCATAGAGGATGCCTGGAACATGCACTCCTTAGCTGCAGTTCCACAAATCCAGACATTCTAAACTCTGAGCTCTGCCAGCTTCAATCAATCATATTTCTCCCTACAATACTGTGTTACAGCCAAAAAATAGGGCTATACTTTCAGAAAATGAGGTAGCATTAACGCTATGAAAGTTGATAAAACAGATTCCAGATGCTAGTAACCTGAAATGACAATGAGAAGAAGAATCTAAGAGTTTGCATATGCAGACAATTTTCTTCCTACTTTATAAGCTACACAGGAGGCTGGAGAAAATAGTTTTATTTTTCTGACATCCCATTTCTATGAAATGAAGGACAAATATTTAATCTTACTATGCTATTGGGGAAAAATGGGAAACAATTCTGGGGGACCTTGAAATCCTGATCAAGAGAGGTCAATCTGTGTCTGTGAAGACAGACATTGGATCTCTAAGATATCTCACAAATATTTTAAATTGTCATCAGAAATGAAAATTTAAACCAACAATATAACAAAGCTTTGAATGGTCTCAATAAAAAATTTTCCCTGTCCAAATATGTTCTTCACAGACTTTTCAATTCAAAATGCTTAATGAAAAACAAGTAGAAAGGATCTGAGGTTTTAGTATAAATATTAAATGGAACAGGAAAGGTCTTCAAAAGATCATGCACTGCTTCTTTTTTTTTTTTTTTTTTTTTAGAAAACTCCTTGAACAAAGTCATCATCTAAAAGCTATAAATAAGCTCATACACAACATGTTCTTCATAAACTAGAATAGGATCTTATTATGGGAAAACACAGCCCATCCTAATTTAATCTGTTCCCAGATTCCTGCATGTCAGAAATAAAATTCGCACTGCTTTTTGTAGAGAAGGGCTTAGAATTGTATTTCTGACTGGGAAAAATGGGGTTTGTGGGCAGAAACAAAGACAAGAATCAGTCAGTTGGAAAGAGGTTTAGATATTCATGTATTTTTGCTAGCACTGAGGTCTGCCACACCACATTCAGAGCACCAGCAATGTCTTTGGCAGTTGCTATGGCCTTATTTTTGCCAGCAAGTTCTGTTCTAACCAAGTTTAGACAACACTTCTGATAGCAACAAAAGCAGCTGGTTGGCTTTAGAAATCCCAGTGGAGATGGAGCTGCTCCAGTGTCAGCCTAAGTGTGTCATGGGGAGTTTGCCAAAAAAGGCTAGGTTAGATGAAGTCTTCAGAGGCTACACACAAACCAAACGTGTCAAAATCCTGGCACTTAACTGCCAGGAAGTTTATAACCCAGGGAGAAAGAGAAGACAAGTCTCCTGACATAACCACAGCATTTTCTCACTTTCACAGAGTTTCAGAAGGAAAACTGAAGTTGTTTGATGATGCAGTCCATCAGAAATAAGACAAAGGCCATCATCCAGGCAAGCATCTCAGGGTAATTTGAATCTTAGGAAAATATTACAAAGGGAAACATACGTAAGCAAGCCAACCCAAGACATCACACAAGAAAGAGAAGGTTTTAAGAAAAAAAAAGGAGTATTCTCTGCATGAAAGTAAACTGATGAGCTGATGGCACAGGTTTTAAGACTATTTTTCTTTAGTTTAGTAGTTTTGAAGAAAAATACCACTCCTATTTTTTTTGCACAAACACAAATTTTATGCATAACGATTCTGACCCATTCCTTGTACTCAAGTAGATTTTCTTCACAGAGGATAGGAAGAATGTGCATTCAGTGATACTATGGCTTTATTAATTAATACATATAGGAAAAAAATCAATGAAATAATTTCTTTCCACTTTTTGTTTTTTCCTAACATGTACCTAACATAGAACAATCATAACTCTATGAAGTTGATTAAATGCAGTATGTGTCCTTCAGGCTTGAGTCTTGGTAAAAGAAAAAAATAAAAGTGAAGGAAAGGTAGGAAAATACTCTTGTATCAGCCTCTTTCTCAGGAAAATTCTCCACTTTAGTTCAAGTCAAAGGTTACCAGCTTCTTATTTGGCCAAGAGCAGTTTGCTTCAACCAAGACTGGGGCGATAGAAATAAACAGTGTAAGTTCACAGAAAAGGGTGAATCTCCATTTGTAACATAGAACTAAGGGAGTACATTTTTCTTTAACAATCTGTAGCACAATGCAATTAATGTTTCTCCCTAGAAATAAAGAGAATAAAGTTCTATTTTTCTCTGCCCTTAGCTATCCAGGAATACACTCCTGGAAGGAATGACCAGGCAGCACACAGCTTCCTGATTCACTGGTTACTGAACTTCCTGTGCATTCCCTGTACTGTTTGTGGCACCCTTTGGGAAGAGCTAGGCCTTTGAAAAAATTGTGCTACATAACGTAGAAGATAAAGAAATTCAAACCCAACTAGAATCAAAGTACTTAATGCAGTTGATCTCTGCTATGCATCCTGTTTGCCAGAGTCTACCTAATGTCACATAGCATCAGAAATAAAATCAAAATACATATTGTAAAGGTTTAATCACAGCTCTTACTCTTCAGAAATCCAGCAGACAATGGCAGGAAGTTCAAACACTGTTATACAGTTTACACAAAAGCAAGAGGTATTGTTGGAAGTAAAAATGACATTGAGAAGGTCACCTTTTTACAGTGGCTGGTGCTGAAATACAAGGTACATTTGGGCACCTCTTGTTAATACAGATCAAAGGAGGCAGGGAAACTGCAGCATAGAAATGTAAGAAGTAAAATTGTGGTTTTACCTATGGTACAAGGTACATTAGATTATCTGTGGCTGAATGAAAATGGGAGAATCAAATTTGTTTTCTCATGAAGGAAAAGAATATTGAAATGCAGGGCACAACTAAAAAGCTTCACAAAGGGCTTGTAAGACTGGCAGGTTTAGAATTAAATCTGGGCACATTATTTAGACTTAGCTCAAGATCTACTCAGTCCAGAGCAAGGCTTCTAGCAGATGGATGGCAATCTAACTCAGCAGACATGACTGAAAATTCAAAATGTCAGTAAAAAGGATGGCTCGGGTATGAAGCTCAATTCCGCAGGGTACTAAGGAATATGCTTACAAAGCTCAAAATCAAAGTCAAGCAAAATACCTCGTGAAGCCTTGCATTCTGTGATAGTCAGCACAATCTAGGAAAACATGTCATAAAATGCATGTAGAAAAAAGCAAAACTTCTAATACATTTTGTCATTTTGCAAGGGTGTACCAGCAGAGTGCATAACACCAAAAAGGAGACAATGAGGGCCTCATTAAATCTAATTAATTTCTCAGAGGAGTTCTACCAGGAGATGAATGGACTGCCAGCTAGAAAGCAAATGGGAAATGTATTGCTTTGTGCACCAGCGTCCAGCTTAAAACCAATGTATTGCCAGAACTGCAGAGATTCTAATAAAAAGCCACTAATCATAGAAGTTAAGCAATAGGACCTAGACTTCACAGTGGTTAGCTCTCCCCACAGACATAATACATTAATTAGGTTATATTTCTATAAATTATAACAGTGTCAAAGGAAAGAAAAGCCCCAACCAAAACGCCCCTTTTGGATTTAAAATAATTCATACCTTTGGTCTTACTAAGGAGGTCACCCTCAGATGCAAAAGGGAAAGCAAAATAATTCAGATTATTATGAAGACATCTTCCTGGGTAAGTATAAAAATCTTCACAGAGTATTGAAAAGAGCTGGAAAAATTCAAGGACTTCAGATTTCATGCCTCCAGAAAAGTGCCTACCACAGCATGAGAAGAGAACCCAAATGTTTTATTTTGGGAGCCACAGAGCAATCAGAAAACCCAAAAAAGCAAAAACATTTCAGCATCATTGAAAAAAATATTCCACTTAGGCATGGATTCCAAAGAATTCAGCAAATATTTAAAACAGAAACATGTTCCATTTCCTCAAAAGGGAAGAACACTCAGGGAATGTGACTGATGCCAAGAATTTTTCTTCACTGAATGCATTCTCAAAATTGCCTGTATACATCTGCAATAGCCCATCCTACAAAGCTTATATATTTCGCTCTTCCCTGTGATGAAAGGCTAAATAATATTTTTCTTTAATCCAATATTCTAATTAAATTTCCAAGGTTTAAAGGTGCAAGAAACTGCCCAGTTAATGTAGTAATTAATGACTAGAAAGCCAACTTTCCATTACATTATTATTTGGACAGCTCACACACTTGAGAAGACTTCTAATTGTGTTACTGATGATAAATGTTGAATGGTCAAAGCTTGTGTGTGCTGTGCACATTTTACTGCCCTCAAGGCCAACACACTAAACAGTTTAAAACATTCAAATATTCTTGCAAACTTGAAAGTTAAGCCATAAACTACTACATTCACTGTTATTACAGCAGATTAATTAGTCATGCCATGGAGTTTATGGGTGCACAGACAAAAAACTGACAATGTATCATCTCTACTAGCAGCAAATATGAGGATCTGAATGTCCAAGAAAACTGATAACATTTCTTCTGAAAGATGCAGCAAGTTATATAGCAGTTAAGAAAATAAATACAAATAACAAGAGGTTTCATTATCTCCTGAGTTAATCTATTTTTCAATACAAATGTTTTCTACACCATTTTGTTATCCATTCTTATGTATTAGGTATAAACTAGAATATCAAAGCAGAGGAGACAAGTTTGCAGAGATGAGGATAACTATAGAGGGGATAATCACTTTGTGCTAATAATTGAAAAGAATTTTCTTTTTTAAACTAATGGATACAAATTAGGCTATTAAACAGTGAGAAGGCCTGTCCTCTACATAAAATCATAGCTATATTCTTTTGAGACATTACTTTGTGGCATGCTATTGATTCACAAAGTGGATTTATGTAAATGAAAGTGGATTTATCCCTTATCTTCTACTGAAGATATCCTCTGGTATTCATTGATATCTAGTGTTATCTATTGATATCAGTCTACTGATATTTACTGGGTTTACTTCCTATCAGTGGTGCCAAAAGTCAGCCCTTCCTCACCCTATTTATTAATCAACATGATTGCATCTTATAAGCCCATCCTTTATGCCTGCACAACCCTATCTGCAACAGATAAGTTGCATGAGCTTTGGAGATTAATACTTTGAGTTCTAGAACATTATTTTAAGTCTGAAAATCACATTAGTATACATAAACATCACCAAAAAAAAAAAAGGTTTTTCTTCATAGAAAATAGATTTCTATCTAAAATTAAAGAACAAACTGCCCAGGTGAGTGGCTGAGTCACCTTCCCTGGAGTTACATAACAAGCCTATAGATGTGTGCTGTTTAGGGACATGGTTTAGTGATGGGCTTAGCAGTACTGAGTTAATGGTTGCACTCAGTGATCTTAGAGGCCTTTTCCAGACCTCTAAGATTGTATGGATGATTGTATGATTCTATTATGATTGTATGCTTCTATTAAAATCAAAACTAGTGATGAAATTGTTAACATCAACATAGTTCATAGTTTTTTTTTCCAAGCACTTGTGGGTATCTGTTTTTTCTCCTGCACCCAAGTAGCCAACTAAGGTATCACTCAGGAATTTGGAATTCAGAGCTCTTTTGGAAATATCTCTGTTGAGCAGGGACTTAAATTGGCTGCTAAAACCTGTGAAGCTATCAATAAACTACATATTTTTAGATTTTAGATTTTGCTAATGAAGGATGTCCCAGTCTTTCTTGAACATAAAAGTTGGAGGCTCAAATTAAATTAAGTCCAAATTAAATCCAAAGTTAGTTCCAAAATTAGTTCAACTCATTCATTAACTTTAAGAATCACAATAAAAGGTGACATAGTCACTGACTGTAAACTTCACTTTGTAGCACATCTTATTCAGAAACATTTGGTCTAATGCTTCTTTTGTCTCTATCTTGTCTTTTGCTCTGTCAGTTTGCATACAAACCCTGTAATCCAATAAAGTTCCCATATGTTTGAACTTCAGCTGCATGGGACAGGTTTATTGCCAGAAAACAGCAACTCCCTCTAGTGCCAAAGGTGCTTCCTCCCTTACAGCACACTAAATTAATCTCCTGTGAAAGTCATTCATTGCTAATTAATGTTGTGATCTTGTTATAAAGTAGCATTCAAAAGTCTTTTTCCTGTTAGTTTTGGTTGTATCTGCTGACACAAGTGTTAACAGGAACTAAAATTTAATAGAAACAAAAATAACTTCTGTGTTTGCAAATTAGGACACACTTGGACATAGATGATTTTTTTTTCTTGAAACACATGTTAAGCACACTGCAAAGCTTTGGTTTACACACTCAAGCCCTATCAGACTGGAACGAAAAGCTGGCTCTCTGCCATCTTTGAAAACTGTTTCAGAACCCTGTGGCTTTTACAATTTATGGCAAGTGTATGATTTCCAAGCAAACAACCACATTGAAATCAGTCACAGTTACTCTGGATGCTAAATTTGTCCTAGGTGTTGATACTCAGCAGGTTAATATGCATGGAATCTACCACAGAATAACAAAGCAGAAAGTTGCAAGCCTTATGGGAGTTTGTATCCTCTGAAGATAAGATAAATAAAACTCCTATGCCCTTGAGTTACAAACTAGCTGCTGCAGATCAATTCCACTGGGGGCATTCCATGCTGGCTTGGTGCGCTGATAAGCGGGTTTGCACACTGCTGGTACTGTTAGACTGCACATACTGGATACAAGGGTTACTGGAGTTGTCAAACTCAATGCAGAGAAGCTTTGTGTACATTAGGATTGCACAGCTTGCTTTGTTTTCTGAGGCACAGCAATGGAACAGCACGAAACTAAGTGGTAAAGGCAAAAAACCAGCAGAGTGCTGGGAAGAAATAAGGTTACACCTCATTAAAGGTGTCCTGCAGGGCAACTGTCCTGCCTCCATCACAGAAGGAGGACTAGCCTGCAATGCTGGATCTGTCTCCATCTTTTGCTAAGTTGTAAAAAAAGGTGGAAAAGAATAAGAGATGGGGCTTATAGGAAAGATCTCACTAAGAAACTCCCATTACAATAATCCAAAATTAGATCATGACCTGATGTCCAAAAATGTGGTTTTAGACCTTTACAGGGTCACTTACCATGACCTACTACATGGAAAAAGATGAACACAGGAAACAAGCAGCTGCCCAGCTGTCTTTGTGTCAGAAGCTGAGGTACAAGCTGTCCCTCCTGTAGTGTATGTGGTGACCACTTACAAAGCAGACAAGCATGGGGCAATATCCTGTACAGATCAAGAGCAGCATCATCTACATCTGTATGCTACAGTGTGGCAGAGTTCTGTACAGTGAACAAGCTAAAATAGCACTAAGTCAGCATTCAGAGCATTAGGATCACTACAGAGCCTGTACAGATCAAGAGCAGCAACATCTGCTCTTGATGCCCTGTACAGATCAAGAATAGCAACATCTGTATCTGTATGCTGCAGTGTGGCATAGTTCTGTACAGTGAATCAGCTAAAATAGCACTAAGTCAGCATTCAGAGCATTAGGATCTCTACAGAACAAATAGAAGGGAGGCAGACAGTGAGGCCACAAAATGCCATGTCTAGCCCAGTGCAAGAGCCAAGTGCAACTTGGCTTTCTTACTCCTGCAGCCTATATTTTAATTTTTTTTTTTTCCCCTGGGATCACTGACACCCTGTGAGTCCCACATAGTAGAACTACTGCAGACTCTTTGGCTTTGCACAACTGATAGTCCACAACCTGGTGTCCATCAACCATCCTGGCTTGGTATTCAGCTCAAAGGCTCACAAACTTCTTTCCTGCCATAAAAAAAACCATTATGAGGAGGTTAACTGAGATTTAACCAGGTAACCAGCCTGACTGCCCAGGTGGAGCCATGGGAAAAGGTGATCCTCTTAAGTCTCCCAAGAATCTCTTAGGGCTATTGGAAATAGATTTCAATATCTGTTAGGTATTTTGTGGCTAATAAAACACTGGCTGGTGTAGTTGCTGGAGTTAGCAAGCTGCTTTTTACTAAATAGTATATATAACAGTATAGATATAGATTTGGTTTATCCTACCTGATTTATTTTCACTTTAATCTCACATAATCATAGTACAAGGGAATAAGAAGATATTTTCACTTCCAGCCTTAAATAATTTTATAATCAGGAATAATTTACACTTTTTATGTACCTTCCTTGCATGAATGAGTCATGTACTCATTGTAACTTCATATGGCCCTAATGCCTAATCTTGCATAATTTTATGCAAATAAACTGTCTCTGTGGTTGCTAAACAAAGTCAGCTAGAAATACAAATAAACTGCCTTTCTGTGCAGCTGATCATTGTCCTGTTGCTAGTCTCACTCCTCTCAGTGATGCAGGATCAGCACAGGTGCATCCACATAACAGCAAGGGCTGAGCTGAAAAGCATCTCCTGAGACAACGGGTGGCGTGTGCATGGATGGAAATGTGCATCCTAGTCCCATCTGAGGCTTCTCACAGCTGGCTCCTGACAGCTGAGCCAACATTGCACAGCTGTGCCACACCATAGCTACCTGCCAACAGAGGCAGCCAAAGCCTGGGAGATGGGGAAGACATTCCAGAGAAGGCTCATGGAAAATGATGGTTACAGATTGGTCAAGATAACTGAAACCTGTGGGTCCACTGAGGGCCCTGACAGCAGCTGAGTTCAAATGTTCTGTAAAGATTTTTCTAGCTACACATTTCCATTTAAAAATGGAGTACCCTTTTTGTATTTTTTTCTCCTTGCTACATCAAATATTCACCAGTCCATGCACACCGAGGCTGTAATTTTGCTTAAAACGAACCATTACTTTCTGATTTTAGTACTTTACATTGACTGTTTCATAGCGAATTCGTATTTTTTATTGTTGCCCAGTGTTTACATGATGAAAAACACATTCCATGGTTCTCAGTTCAGTCTCTCTTTATAGACATGACAGTTCACTAATTTGCTCCAAAAAAATGACAATGGCATGTAACCAAATTTGAATGCAACAAAAAAAAAAAATCAATTTTGGAACTGCATACAATTTCACATAGTCTATGTCAATAAAAGCTATTAAGCAGTAACAAACTAACTTTCAGAGACAGCTATTGAGAGCATCAGCTAAGTATATTATTGACTACCAGGGACTGCTGGGCACAATTACATCTAAAAAAATCAGTCAATACATCTTCCTACAATAACTTTATCTGAATGTTTTCTTCAGGCTATATAAGGCTGAATAAGTGTTATATGAAGAAAAATGAGGATATGCATATATAACTCAGCATTCCCTATGTTAATGGAAATGCCTTTACTGTCTCAATCCTTATTTTGGAAGTTCCAAACTTATGTTACTATAAACTTGGGAAGAACTGGTACTGTCTTTTCAGAAACCTGGAAGTCTATTTGCATGCCTATTGTATTTGCTGGGATGCCCTGACAAAAATGCCCCAAATGATGTATTTGACTATGTTCTTAGAAGGCTAATTTATTACTTTATTATACTGTTTTATATTAAAGAATGCTATATTATACTAAAGAATACAAAAAAGATACTTACTGAATGCTAAAAAGATTATAATGAAAACTTGTGACTCTTTCTAGAGTCTTAACACAGCTTGGCCCCAATTGGCCAAAGAGTTAAAACAACCCACACCAGAATCCAACCAGGCAATCACTTGTGGGTAAACAATCTCCAAACACATTCTAGATGAGCATAACACAGGAGAAGCAAATGAGATAAAAATTGTTTTCCTTTTTCTCTGAGGCCTCTCAGCTTCCCAGGAGAAAAATCTTGAGCAAAGGAATTTTTTCAGAGAATGTGAATGCTACACATGCCAGTTAAAATTCATTTTAAATGTACTAACAGTCACTGGAGCATAGTAGAGAGAGATTCTAAGTAATCTGTCCTGATTCCAGATCATTGGACAGCACATCAGATTACATTACGGCTGAGAGAACCGTGCACTTAGCTGTGCTTCCCATCTTGTGAATGTCACTGACATCCACGAACTTATGATTCCCCGATTGAACTAACCAGTCAGACACTTTACATCTTGACCAGCTAGAAGCAGTTTTCACTTCAAGTCCAGATACTTTACTCTCAGATGCTTCACTGTAACAATGTGCTGGTGCCAAGTGCCCCTCCAGAGCTGCCCAGAGTCAACATGATGATAGATGATAGGGCACAGCTCTGCACTCAGCAATCCAAGAAACCAGTAGTAGTTAATCCTGACTACTGCTTGTTAGGAGATTGCAAGCCCATTTACAACTCTCTTACACTAAAAAGTGGAGGCAATGATGCCAGTGAATGTGCAGCAGATCGGCAGCCATCTCTGGCGTCACAATCATAAACAAAGAAGTACAAAACTTCCACTCAAGTTACAGCAGGGTTTTCCTATTTGCAGCATTCTATGGTTAATGATACACAAAGACAGATGAGAACAATTATACTATGTGGACATTAGCCAATGCAGTTTACCTAAAGAACCAGATTGTAATTAATTTGTCTTTTTTCCTCCCTCAATAATCCCTTTGCAGACAACAGGGGGGAAAATACCACATGATTAAAACCTTTTTGACTAATAAAAATGATAAACTGTAAATTATTTCAATTTACTCATCTTAAACCTCATTTATGCACTATACATGCCTGATAATAGCTCTGTGCAGCTACAGGAACACAGTTCCATGGATTGAGGCTGCACAGTAGTGGGAGGCTCATTTTATAGTTTTGTAAGAAATCCTCTCATTGCACTATCTGGAAGGCAGAGAAACTACTGAGCAAGAGTTATCCATGAAGCAGAACCCAATGAGGAGAGCAGGACATACTCTGGAATAAGCACCAGAGTAGAGGCACTAGTTAATCTCTAGCAGCTGTAAGGGTCACATCAGAGATGCTGACCTATGCATTGCAAATTTAAGGCTTTATTAAAGCTGACTGTTAAACAGCAGGGAACTAGGCCTACATTCCTACATCATCATTCCTACACCATTTTCCTAGCTTGCAAAGACAAAG
Organism: Agelaius phoeniceus; assembly: GCF_051311805.1. Taxonomy (NCBI): domain Eukaryota; kingdom Metazoa; phylum Chordata; class Aves; order Passeriformes; family Icteridae; genus Agelaius; species Agelaius phoeniceus. The sequence goes on from NC_135265.1 coordinate 42,426,632, forward strand.
CTTGTTATTGTGTGCTTTGCTGAGGAAAGGTTAGAAAGAAAGCATTCTCTGCATGCCATCGAGTGGTTCAGTGAGAAAGGTGAGATGGCTAGTACAATTTCAAGAGGACTGGAAGCCAGAAAAGAAAAGAAAGGAATGATCTGAGGTAATCTTCAAAGAACAAGGGAAAAATCCACATCTCTAGAGCAAAACTTGCCTTTATCTTTTGTTTTATAAGGAATAGACTTTAATGCTGTTTATATATAGTACAGACCATTGACAAGCAAATCTTCTAAAAATAGTTCTCTGCTGCCTAACGATTGTAGGCAAGAAACACTTTCCTGGCAGACACCCGTATTTGCAAAGATCATTTTTGTGTATTGCCCTCAGCCCACATAATTCTGTCGCCGTTTTATATTTAGACTCTGTATTCCAGAATACAAATCTAACAGCACTAAATTGCTTAGTCGGATATTTGACTTCTTACTATGGGTTGAGACAGTCATTCAACAGTTTAAGTTTGAAAAACAGATAAACACAGCTGATTCTCCTTTCTGATTTTCTGCATGGACAGCAGAAATGACAACTTTTGTATTAGCACAAGTGGGGGGAAGAAAGTGCAGAAAGGGGAATGGACAATTGAGGGAGGCTGACAATTGTCAGCCTTTTTATTGACACAAAATGTTTATCATGCTATTAATAGACCTTAATTAATAGAGATGTTACACAGAAATTTAATGGAGTAACCTGCAACAAGTTACCTGAAAGAAGTTGTGCAGGAAAAAACAGTACCAGTAAAACATGTAAGATACAGACAGGTCTTTATGAAGCTGAAATCAGATATTTCTTTTCCAGATTTCTCCTTATTTTTTAAGCTTTATAATCTGTGCTTGACATAGGTTCACAGCTAGATTAAAATTGTATTTAAGGTCTGCCAAAATGCAATATGATAGAGCTGAAAACATTCTTTCTTCTTTGAGCATAGAGGTGTGATCTGTTCAGAAGATTGACTTATTTTGAAGGTGCTTGAATGAGGTGGGTAGTTCTCTAAGCAATGTAAAGGAAAAACAATAAAGCAATGTAAGGAAAAACAAAATGGCTTTTTAACCCACAAATCGCCTTTCTTTCCTCATTAACATTTTATACTCAAAAATGCAGATTTGGCAATCAAAATAGAACAGGACTGGAAAGAGAAACCTTTTAATAAACTTGAGGAGACATGACAAAATAAGCACAGATAAGAAGTGGGAAAACAGGTTATGTGAAGAAAGGATGAATAGGGAGTGGATGTGAAGAGGAGGGAAGGTAAAATGTTTGTGCTTCTCACCATTTCCTGGCCTTCATCTACACTTCTTTTTGTGGGACTTCAAAGTTACCCAGCAGTCACTGGGAATAAAATCCCAAAAGCTAAAAGTCAAACCTAACTCCTTCTCATCCTGTACACCTTCAAGAGTCAAAGACTGTGACTTTCTTAATTAAATTATTCAGTTACATCTATGTTTGTTTAATTTAGGCAGGACCTCATCATCAGGTCTGTATTTGAGATGCTTTAGAAACTGAGGTGCCTTAAGAAAGTATTAATTATTATATCTTAATCTGCTTGCCCTTGAGGTCACCTACTCAGAGAGGCTAAGCTATGCTGCCTAATCCATATCCATAGACAGGAGTTCACAGTACTAAAGGAATCACAGAATTTTATAAGTCCCACACTCTCACAACAGCATGTACATAAAAGAAATTCCTAGAATATTGCCAGAATTTAGAATGACTCAAAATGTGTTTCAAGATGTTAACATGTTCTGGTGAAATAATTATTTGATTACATATAACTCAGATTCTTATATTTTGTGCAGAATACTAAGAATATACTAAAAGAAAGCTGCTATTTAATGTATTTAATTATATCTTAAAAAATTTTCCTTTCTAATACATTCAACAAGAAAATCAGCCTATTAAAGGGAAAATTTCCAAGTATGTAATCAGGACTCTTTTCAGAAACTTGCAATTGAAGCTAAATATTTTATATTACTGTAGCTCTTCTGTATTTTACACTTGCCAGATGTTTCTGCTTTGTACAGGACTCTTTGCAGTTGCAGATTAGCACTCACATATCTTATTGTCTCTGGGTACTGAGTTTTGAAAGGAGCTTGTCAGGTTTTGATAAATGCTTGGATCATCAGGCAAATACAGAACTCCTGAGAAAAAGAGGAACAGGTATCCCAGCAATATCTAGTCTAGTTAAAATAGATCAATACATAAAGCTGTAAGCACAGTGACTCTGCCTATAAGTAGTCTAGAACATGCAACTAGAGAGTATCAGAGCTTTATGCTGCCCTTTCAGGAGTTGCTTTTTTTTCTTCTTAATGATTGCTCAATCCATGCTGTCTTTTTCATCACTGTGTATGAAGTCAAACGAGGCACTGAAGAAAAGAAATAGATTTATGTGCATTGACACTGGAGCTACAAACCACTTAGATGCAGAGGAAAACTGGAAAACAAGAACAGTGATACCATTGTATATTACTTCCTCCCCCAAACAAAATGTATTTTTATGTTAACAAACTTCCTTCTTTTTTTTTTCTTATTTTTTTTCTGTAATGGAATTATGGGTACCACACTAGCTGCTTTCTGATATGCACTACATAAAGTTAATATTGACTTAGTATTTTGGGATTGTTGACAGATCCAATGTGTCAAATCTTAGTGGTGGTTTAACAAACCCAGCTGCCTGCTTCACCTGTCAAAGGAGCTCCTACTGTTGCCATAGCAAGGCTGGCATAAGGGAACATGTGCTCCTGCTGCAGCTGCTTCCATACAAAGCCCAGAATCTGAAGGCCTTAAAACCCATAACTCAGGCAACAGTTGTTTGACTTATCTATTAGAACCCAGCTGTCTGTCACTTCCCTTTGGCTGGTTGCTCTACAAGGCTTAGCAGAATGGAATATGGATGTGAATATCTGTGACTTCAATTAATTGGTTATACCTGGACTGTCACAGCTACACCATCAGGATGCAGTTTTTTATGAAAGATGCTGCAAGTCTGATTTCCCTGAGATTACCTTTCAGATTGCCTTTGCTCCTGACTCTTCTCATTAGCAATTTACAGTGAGATGTCAGACTCTGAACTCAAGCCACTGACATGTAATTTCTTCTGCCAGCCTTGAGAAGAAGATTAAAATCTCCATCTGGGGTCAGTTTGGCCCACCAGGATGGGAGGACAGTACCTTCTGTTAGTATAACTAGATTGCCTGAACACAGCTGTCTGAGTCTGCAGACGAGGCATAAAAGAAAATCTTGTATTCTTGCTAACATTAATGATCTGGTAGCACTTGTTTTAACAGTAGAAAAGTTCTTTCTTGCCCTTTCTTCTCCATTGTCTGCAGTGTTTTTATTTAAATGATTGGTCATTTCTTACTTCAGAAGCAGTTTCAAGTAATCAGCCCTAAATTCATCAGGCAGTTGGACAAGATGGTTGTTGTAGTTCCTTTCCAACTGAAATAGTCTATTTTACTTTATTCTATTCTGTAAAATTTAAAGTGGCACAGCAGATCTGCACAATGTACTTCTGCAATACATCTGAGGATTCTTCAAGATGAATATGAGTTTATATTCTGGCTTTTTTTTTAAGTTTGTGTAAACTCAATCTAAGTAGAATGCAGTTTAGTTCATGGTGTAAATGCATGTTAAATTTCAGGATGCAGGCTGCCAGTGAGACAATGGCAATTCTCTGAAAAATAGAGAAGTACACACACAACCTCACAATATGCTGCAGACTGATGGACCATAGCCTTCTAGACTGGTGAAGAACTGTCAGCTTTTTGAGAAAATCTATAGAAATTATAATTTATCTGTATTTTTTTATATTTTACATTAAACTTAATAAAGACTTTAACCTTTCTGTCCAGACTCTCAAAATTATTCTGAAGTGCTCATATTCAGGATGTACATTTTGCATAATATTCAGTTCCCTATTTCATTAAGCATTTAGATTCGAGTCACTCATCACTCAATTTTATAGAACTATCTCCTCCTCAATCCCTCAAAACTTAGGCCAGATATTATCAACCCTGGTCTCTGAATGCCTAAAGCAATCATAAGCAAAACACTTTCTCACTGGGCTCAAACAACGAGATGAGGGCTTTCTCCACATTAGGAAGTGCTTGCAGTAGAAATAAAGATACTAGTGCAAGCAGATTGGATTTTAGGCATGTTGGTTTTAGTTGTTGTTTTGGGGGTTTTTTTCTCTTCTGTTATGATTTAATTTGATAGCAAACTGGCAGTGGAGTAAATGGAGTAAATGAAAACCGTGCTTTTAAACTAAAAGGAAACCAGCAGGTAGCAATTCACACTGCTTCAGCAATGATAGCTCAAAAGGCAACAGAGCTGATCCAACTTTTCTTCTTTTATAGCCTCTAATTGAAAGAGCATTTCATTGACAGCTAACCCCTAGCAAGCAATTTAGAAGAAGTACAAATGAAGAAAAGTGCTGTAATGAAAAGCTCAAAAGGTCTTGATACATGGTTGATTTTCATAAAGAGAAGGGGACACTGTTCTGGTATGGGGACAAGAGCATTGTCATAGAATCATAGAATATGCTGAGTTGGAAGGGATCCACTAAGTCCAGCTCCTGGCCCTGCACAGGGCAGCCCCAAAAATCACACGATGTGCTTTGTCCAAACTCTTCTTAAACTCTGGTAGCTTGGTGCTGTGACCACTTCCCAGGAAGCCTGTTCCAATGCCCAACAACTCTCTGGGTGAAGTACTCTTCCTAATACCCAGCCTAAACTCCCACCCCAGCTTCCCACTGTTTCCTTGAGTCCTATCATTGGTCATCAGAGAAAAGAGATCAATACTTGCCCCTCTACCTGCCCTCCTCAGGAAGTTGCAGACCATGACGAGATCCTCGGTCTTTCCTTGATAATTTATTATTAAATACAGCTAAAAGAGTCAGTAGAAATACACATATGATGGAAAAGTTTATCACAGATGACTCACACCCATCTATCAGACCAACAACATATCCACTTTTGTTTCCACCTAGAGAAGCATGTGGGATAGAGAACAATATGATTTTGGCTGAAGGCTGAGGGCAAAGGAGTATTTGGAAACACTCTATTTCTGTTTCTAAGATCCCTCCAGGCCTAACATGCTTTATTACCTGATACATTGGTTCCTCCACACCTGGGAGCCTTCACAGACTTACTCCAAAGCTATATAGCACTAGGAGAGAGCAGAAATTTTGCTGTTACATATATGGCTGAAATGTACATTAGTTCAGCAGATAATGGTGACAATAAGGATTCTTCTGCTGCACTTGGCAGTGGTGAGGCCACAACTTGAGTGCTTTGTCCAATTCTGGACCCCTCAATTCAGGAAGGACATTGAGGTGCTGGAGTGTGTGCAGAAAAGGGCAACAGAGCTGGTGAAGGGTCAGGAACATGAATCCTGTGAGGAGCAGCTGAGGGAGCTGGGGTTGTTTAGCCTGGGAAAAGGAGGCTCAGAGGAGACTTTATTGATGTCTAGAATTACCTGAACGGAGGTTGTAGCCAGGTGGGGGCCAGCCTCTTCTCCCAAGTAACAAATGACACGACAAGAGGACACAGTCTTAAGCTATGTCAGATTCAGGTTGGACATTAGGTGGAATTTCTTCACAGAAAGGGTGATTAGATATTACAATGGACTGTCCAGAGAGGTGGTGGAGTCACCGTTGCTGGAGGTGTTTAAGGAAAGACTGGACGTGGCCACTCAGTGCCGTGGTCTGGTTGTAGTGTTCGGCCACAGGTTGGATTCGATGCTCTCAGAAGTCTTTTCGAACCTAAATGATTCCGTGGCTCTGCGATACGCCGCAGTGCCTGCGGGATTGCCTGCTTTGTTCCAGAGCCCCCCTCACCCTCAGCCGCCGCGGTCCCGGCGGGGGGGGACGGAACTACAGTTCCCGTCACGCCGCAGGGGCGGAGGGAGAGCGGGCGATGCCCTGACGGCGGAGGCGGGAGCAGGGGGCGGGCGCCTCACGGAGCTCCTGACCGCGGCCGCTGTGGCGGGGCGCGGGCGGCGCTGTCATGGCGCTCTCCGCCGGCGCCCTCAAGGTCTGCATCGTGGGCTCGGGCAACTGGTGAGTGCGGCGGCCCCTGGCAAGGCGGGCACCTCGACGGCCGCCGCGGCCCGGCTTTCCCGGAGGCGGTGTCCGCCCGGGCCTTGCTGTCGGTTCCCGCCCGGCGCCGCGGCCGCGCTGTCCTCAGGTGGCGGCCGTGAGGCCACCCGGTGCCGGCGGTGGAGCGCGGTGTCGCCGGACCGTGGCGGGCTCTGGGTCGCGCTGGTTCCGTGCGGGAGGGCTCGTCCTGCCGTGCCCCCGGCTCCCTCGGAGCGGAGGGGCTGCCGTGACGTACTCGGAGGAAGAAGCGGCAGAATCGAGCCCGCAGTTTTAGTGCTTGTAAACACCCGCGTGTCCTGCGAAGAAGTTGTTCTAGGATATTTTTAACCTGGTATTTGTTGTGCGCTTTGTCCGATAGCAAATGACGTAGACATTAAAGATGCTGTACATTTTTAATATTTTTTTTTCAACTTACGCCCTGTTTATAGAGCTTCACTAACAATCTCGCTTGTCTACAAAAGTGTTGTTCGGCGTTTTCTGTGTTCTTATGTGTCTATTGTCAAAGACAGTTCAAAAAAGAATTGGGAGACCCTGGGTTATTCGAAATACCTTCTTTTTCTTTTCCCTCCAAATTGATTATGCTGAAGCACACTGAGAGCTTGAGACAAGGTTTTATTGCTGTCCCTATCTCTAGTTTATAATTAGACATAAATAAACTTGCTTCTTCATCCACTGAAAGCAATAGACTTACTTGACATCATTCTTCCAGAGGAGTATCGTGTTAATAACCCTTTGTCTTCTTTAGTTACTTCTCTTTCTTACACCAGATCCCTCTTTACACTGAATAAATTAAGTACAATGTGTTATAGAAATAGGTCTTCACAGTTTGTCACTTCCAATTACTAATGCTAAGCACACATTATTCGGGTAGCATTGGCTTTTAAGACATTAAACTCAGAAGAATTCCGTGTAGAGCAAGCCACTGTTTTATTAAACCAAATTTGCCAGTCTTTTGTCAGGATGATCTTAGACTTGTTGCTCACCCTCTGCCCGCCCACTCCGTGCAGTTGGCTTTTGCTGCTGTTAAGAACACCAGCAGCTGCCAAGTTTTATCTTTCTTTGTGATTCCCTCGTTGAGGGAATGGCTGATGTTTCAGTGCAGTATCTCTTGCTTTCCTTGCACCAGCTTGTAAAATGCGTGCATTTCACTATATATGACAAGGAAATTATGCAGTTAGAGCTTGTCTTTTAGGAGTGGGTGGCTGTTGTTCTATAGTTGAAATCTAGAAAAAGTTTCACAGGAAGTTTGACTCCATTTGTATTTGACTGTGAAACACTTGCAGAAGCAAGAGGATTTGGAGATACTGCCTACTAGCAATAACCATATGCAAATGTATGTTGTTTTCCTCTCACTGGATAAGTTTAATAAATGACAAAAGTTCTGCCTAATAGTATGAGTTGGTGGCAAAATGCCCATATCTCCTATGCTGAGAGAAAGAAAGAAGCTGCTGCCTGGTAGCAGCATTCGCCCTTCATTTTGGGGATAAATGTATTTAAATAACTTACAGCTTCTTTCATATGTAATGGCAGGGGTTTTCATGTGTCTAAAGTAGAAACCAAAGTAAGCAAAAACTGAAAATAGTAATTCTTGGAGAGGTAGGTGGTTTCTTCCTCAAAGTCCATGGGATGACAGACACCAAACCCTGACTGCAAAGAGCACTGTGATTCTGTGTATGAGCACTGTGTATGTGTAATCATTGCACTAAATTGGACTAAATTTGTAAACCTTGTAGGTGCCTTTTGAACTGGGGCCTGTGGTCCTAAAATATTTAATTAAAATATTAGTATTTAATGCATTAAAGCAGGTAACTAGAAAGAGATTGAAGCATTTGTAAATATCTGATCATTGATATTTGGGGATTATATACTTTTAAACCTTGTGTTTATAAGAGTGTGTGATAGGTGGTGCCTAAATTGTAAGCATGTAAATAGTTGATCTGAGTGGGGTTTGGCATCTTGAGCAGTTTGGAGACAGTGGGTTTTGGAGTTCTGTGTGAGATGATTCTGTCAGACAAGTCTTCTCATAGCCCTTTAACCTATATCTGGGATGAAAAAACCCCTAAAGGAGCTTGGCAGGACAGTAGCTTTAGAAGGGTTAAGCCAGTCACCTTGGTTGATTGACTACTTCCAGTCAGACTTGTTTGGTTGGTTTGCTACAGGAAGGTCACCTTAACAATGAAGTTGACTTGGCAGGGGTCACTTGACACCTGATGGAAGATCATGGGACAGGACAGATGGCTCAGCATGGGAGAGCAGGAGCTGTGCTGTCTGCTGGCCTTGCCCTTTTAGGGTTGCTCAGCTGGTGGATCAGTGATTCTGTTAGGGTCTTTTAAGACAGGGGATAAAGTAAGGTGTCTGGAGTGTTGAGAGAGTACACCTTGGGTATGCCTTGGAGCCCTGGGATTCCAGGACAGTGCCCAGAGTCATTTAAAGCACTGCAAGCCTGCCTTGATCATGTACTGCAGCCTGTTCTGATAACACTCCCAGGGCAAGTTAATGAGGTGTGCACAGCCACAATTTGTCCCTCATCATTTTCTTGGAACCAGTCTTTAAGTAACCTGATTGCCAAACTTGAACAGAAACTGTAAAATTTGGGAAGAGATGGGAAGTTACTGGACAGAGGGGTTTATGCAGCTGGGAACTTGTAGAAAACTGGGAGGAACTGTGGTTTAACTGAGGTCATTTTACAGGGACAGTGGTAGAGCTAGATAATTATATCATTTGCACTTGCATGTTGTGACCTCCACTGTTGCTGTTATCAGGGCAAGTTAAGGAGCTTTTTGCCTTTGTGCTTTAGTTAAAAATTGATGAGGGGACAGCAGGCCAACTATGAAATAGTCCTGAAAGAGTGATTGCAACATCATGGGAAATGATGAACCAGAGAAGCCAGTCAGGAGAATCTTCTTCTTGAATTCAGAAACTAAGACTAGGCAAATCTCCACTTTTCCTAATACTGCATTCAAAGGGTGAAAAAAAAAAAAGACAGTTCAGGCATTTAAGTGTTAAAAAGTACTAGAATTAATGTCTCACATAAGTAGTACACACTGCCAGACCTTCTGCTGGCAGACTGAAAATCCCAGTCAGAGAGTTGCTGAATCAGTTATTTCTGTCTTGCTCTGTCACCAGCAAGCCCAGAGAATATGTAGTGAAGTTGAAAACAGAAGGCAGTGGGCTTGCCAGGATCCTAACTGTGTATATAAATCTGTAGGAGTAAATGTGCTTTTGTTCAAGGAACTCAAAGCACACTCTGAGGAGCACATACCTGAGCTGTGTTGAATATGAGGTCTGCTGTTTGTATGGATCTGATATTTAGAGGCTGAGGTGGTGAGCTGTGTAGCAGTGCAGCAGAAACCATGCTGGTCAAGCTTGATAAGAGATGGCTTGCAATTGTCTTCTGTATCACCTCCTGAACCTGGGGGCATTTTTAGTGTGTGAAGTGCTATTAGAGAAGTAAATTCCAGTCTTTTAAGACACACAGTTTATGGTTTGACTATAAAAGGTCTCTTAGGGTACTAAATTTTTTTTCTGCTGCAACTTTGAAAGTGACCTTAGTCATGTGCTAGCACACATCTTTAATACAGCCCAATGAGTTGTGCCATATCATAAGATCTTGAAGCAGAATGAACCCAGCTATGGGTTTATTATAAGCAATGTGCAATATAAATTCAGGGGATCATGTGAGTATAACTAGATTGGAAATGTTAGTGTTCTTACCTCCTAATAAAGTATGCGGTTTACACACACACACGTAAACCTCAGATCATTACTCTGTATTTTTATCACATCTTTAAATTTTTTGTGTCTCCTTAGTAGGTTATCAGTAATTATGAAATTACCTCCTATCCCAGGAAAGGAACTTAGGTTAACAGGTTTAATAGAATGATGAAAGGGAAGATTGTGTTTGTTCCTCCTCTTGTAATTGTGATTAATTTTGTTACTGCTTAGAGATTTCAGAATTAAAATTGATCACTGTAGTGCAGATCTTACTGTATGCTGTTCTTGGGGAGAATATGAGGGTAACAGTAATGGACTTGTCTCCATGCAGTTTCAGAGGATGCTGTTACAATAGTTCAGTTCTGTGAGGTTGGCTGCACAGCCATGAAGCTCACAACTTCTGCGACATATAAACGATTCTTGGCTTTCAATGCCTATTGGTATTGTACAACAACTTATGAGTCAGTCATCTCAGCAAAGAAGCTTCTCATCTCTTTTAGAGGTGAAAGTGACACATTTAATAAAATTTAGTATGTCACTTTTATCTCGGCTTTGAAGATACAGTTAATTTGATTTGGGAAAATACAGTAACCTAAACTCTCAGTAGATAGCCAATAAGAAAGCAAAATAAGTAAGGATGTTTCAGTAAATGCTTCAGTCCAACCTACTCTAGCTGTAGTTGAGAGAAAGCAGCAGATGTGAATGACTAGTGTATTTTCCCACTTATTTTACTAGATCAGAATGTTTTATGGTAGCTGGTCAAATAATCTGTGAATTTGTGATTGTTTTAAAAACAAAGTCTTCTTTTTCCTGCAGCGAAATCATAATTTTTTAAGACTGTTTTTGTTTTCTTTTGTGCAGGGGTTCTGCAGTTGCCAAAATAATAGGTAATAATGTAAAAAAATTGCAGAAGTTTGCTCCCACAGTGAACATGTGGGTCTTCGAGGAGAATATTAATGGGAGAAAACTGACAGAAATCATAAATACGGACCATGAAAACGTAAAGTATCTCCCTGGATGCAAGCTGCCTGATAATGTGGTAAGGCTCAAAAGTTAAATTATAGTTATGGAGCACAGGGAATATTGCTTGTGCTGTAAATGGAGTTAGAAATTTGTTTTGTTAACACCTCTAGGGTCTATAATATTTCAGACTAAGCTATTTTACTGATGACATCAAAAATTTAAACAAATAAAATTATGCAATTTTGCAGTTAAGTAAATCCAATGTACTCTTTCTTCCTATCGCTATTGGTTTTTATGTTATTTCAATTTCTGTACAAGAAAGCAAGTGTGGAAACAAGAGCAAAATTAACAGCTTTGACTATACCCATCAAAAAAAAAAAATTGGCCTCAACCTTGGATTGGAGCTGTTGGTCTGGGAAGTCTATGCTACTGCTTATTCTCAGTGACAAAATGCAGTAGTTTGTAGCATTCAGCATGAGACCAAACTGCTCGGGTTCAAGTTCAAGATCAAACTGGGAGATTCAGTTTGGGCATTCGGAGGGATTTCTTCACAGAAGCAGTGACTAAACATTAGAATGGGGTGCCCAGGGAAGTGGTGGAGTCACGGTCCCTGGAGGTGTTTGAGAAAGGACTAGATGTGGCACTCAGTGCTGTGGCCCAGTGGGCTGGGTGGTGTTTGTTCCAAGGTTGGACTCAATAATCTCAGAGGTCTTTTCCAAACTAATTAATTCCGTGATTTTAGTTTTTATTAGATACCACTTGTGTGTAGTGTTAATTTTGAGAAGTTATGCAGCCTTTCTCTCCCATAACTACACAGGTTGCTATCCCAAACCTTTGTGAAGCGGTACAGGATGCAGACTTGCTGGTTTTTGTCGTTCCTCACCAGTTCATCCATAAAGTCTGCGATGAAATCACAGGACAAGTACCCAGTAAAGCTCTCGGCATAACTCTCATAAAGGTACAATAAATACCCTGCATTAATAACCGAGAATGTGTCATGGAATCTTCTAAGACAAGGTGACTTGATATTTTGATTTGCAAAGTCTCGGTGCATTATTCACTTGATTGGTCCATTAAACCTTTCTAGATGTAAGATTAGAATTTGTCTTGGTCATTAGTGGATTGTTACGCAACGCTTGCAGGAAGGGGAAAATGAGGCTCTTCACAAGACTTTTAGAAAGAAAGAGGGAGTCGATATGTTTTGCACCGCTAAGCTTTCCAGTCTTTTATTTGTTGTTTCCAAAAGCATCATTAGATGAAGAGCAGAGCACAAGCATAATGCTTTGATTGTTAATGCACATCCCACATGCTGAGTTGATCATTTCAAGAACTGCTGAGAGAATTTCATGTGATTGAGAGAATAGTGCTCTTGTTCATGTCAAATATTATGTTGCAACAAGAGAGTCTGTTCAACACCGCCCAAAGACAGTTTGAGCATAGGAAATAGGAAAGGGCAGAGGTGTGGGAGGCCTGGAGTGTTTGTAGTTTTGCTGGCAGAAAAATTTTAAAATGTGGATTAGCTTATTTTTGGGATTGTTTTTGGGTGGGTGGGCTTTTTTCCTCTGTATGTTTAGCTGGAAATAATAAGCAATTCCCAAGAGGTTTGGAAGATTGTGGTTTGTTGTTGCTTTGAAGGCCATTTTCTTTGCACACATTCCCTTGTTTCCTGTCATCTCTGGAAAATCATACATTTATGGATCTGTGCTCAAAAAAAGAACAAAAAACCTCAATCACTGCATGCTGCAAGCTTGTCTCTTTAGTTTGGCTAACAAAGCCCACGAAATCTATTGTTTTGTCAGTGCTGACTAGTGTATTGCTGTGAGGTGTGGAAAAGTAATGCTTCCAAAGTGTTCTTACTCCAAATTGTAGAGAAACTCTTCATATCATAGAAAGGTAAAATAAGGCACTGTTAAAAGTGCTCAAGATATTTATTCTCCTTTAATTTGCTAAATGTGATTTATATTCTCCTAGTGATAGGAGTTACTAATGAAATTGCTGGACTAAACGAGGTTTAAGTCAGCATATGTGAAGTCAGGGTCCTGGGCTATATTCCCTTGGAATTAGTTCTGGATACAAATTACCAATTCTCTAATGGAGTGTTGATTAATAGCTATATTTGGCAAAACAAAAACAAAAAAGAAAAAAAGGGAGGGTGTGGAAGGGAAAGAAATCCTTACATTAAAAAAAAAGCTAAACTCCAAACAGACAGAAACCCCCAGCAAAACAAAAAGTCCATGCATAGTGTAGTGGTGGAAATGAAATTGTGGCACTTGCCATGCAGCACAGAGTTGGTTACTGGGCAGTTTCCCTCTGTCACATTGCAGCACTGCATCCATAGGCAGCCTTTCCAAAGAAATGCTGTGAGGCCCCTTAATATTTTGCAGGAGAATGCAAAGTACATGCCAGTATTTATGAAAAGGCATAACTGAAAACGCATAACATAACATCATTAAAAGTGTCATTTGAGAAGAAAGGGTAGAGATTTAACACAACATTCTTTCCTCTACTTTTACGAATTCTTTAGGCATGCTGTTTTCATCAGTGTCATAATTTTTGAGTCTCATGCTCAGTGCTAATGCTGTTAAAGTGGCTTGTGTTAACATTGATAGTTAAAGTGCAGTTCTGCTCTGAAAACTATTACTTGTGGGACATCTTGTTTTTGTGCTTTCTAAATTGGCTGTCAAGTTACCAGTGTGTCATCTTTTAGTCTTTTTTTGTTTTGTTTTGTTGTTTTTTTTTCTTTCTGACAGTCTAATCTTCATGCAGAGCCTAATGTCTGACAAGAAAACTGAGTCTTTGGGAAATAAAAACATTTATCTGCTGGTTAATAGTCGTTTCTATTGAAACATTTGCATCTGTGTTGTTTTACATTAGCTCTTTGTTGATGAAAACCTTACAAGTGACTGTGTGGCTGTGGGGAGAGGAACCATATAAAACTTAGAGTGCAGTACAGCAGTGAGCATAAGTTGCAGGCTAGCTGAAAGTCATTCAAAATACTCTTCAGGCAACCTCAACATCAGTCTCATTTTCATTTCCCTGTTACTGGCTCCAAGGATTGCTCTGGCAGGCATGTTAGGATGCAAGCAGTAAGGTCTGCTTGCTTTGCCTGCAGACCATTGCTGCCCAGTGAAAATGCCCATGGTGGAGCCTTGGTTTTGCAGGGAGGAAGGGGTGTTTGGTTTTTATTCTGTCATTCAGTATTGGATTTAACTCGTTGCGTCTATTTCACAATGGAGCAAAATCTGGCACCTAAGCTTTTCTGGTCTCCTTTCACTTGCATGAATAATTGTTGTATAGGTATTTACATTTTTGGAGTTGTTCCCAATGGGTGCATGCTTTTCTGTTTATTATTTGCCTGCTTAGGAAGAGGGGCAAGTTAAATTATTCTGAGTTGTTCAGCTTTCTACATATCTGTGAATGGCTGTTCCTTTTGTATTTCTACTACTAAACTGTTGTTGGTTATAGACTGGGGAACCTGCCTCTGATATTTCAGTTCAATTATCTCTTCACAAAACAAATTATTCAGATGCCGTTTTGTGAGTTTCAGTGTAATTTCAAATCCAAGTTCAAGTCAGGTTCATAACTGATGGATTGGTTAGGCTTCACTGATTAGGGATATACTGATAACAAGCCCTTGATTTCTGAACTAAAAAAGCAGAATGTTCAGCACTTCTTAGAATCAGGTCTTTGAGGATGGAATAAAAACTGGTTTCATCAACTAGAGTTTAGTCCTAAGCCTTAAGGTGCTGCCTCCTACAATTCTAAGACATCTTGGAGAGGTCAAAATAGCAGAAGTGCCTGTGGTAGTACACCTGTCATCTTTAGTCTCTGTCTGAATAGTCCTTGTTTCACTTCTCACCTGGGGACAAGACTAATTGTGTTCTGCTTGCATCTCTACTGTGCCTAATGAATGACTTTTTAGTAATTCCATTTAATGTTGGCTGCAGGGGATAGATCATGGCCCGGAGGGACTCAAACTGATCTCTGACATTATTCGAGAGAAGATGGGAATAGACATCAGTGTGCTGATGGGAGCTAACATTGCCAATGAGGTGGCAGCAGACAAATTCTGTGAAACCACAATAGGTACTGTTCCAAGTTGTAAGAATATTTAAAACATGCACCTGTTGCACCTGTCCTCACAGGCGCACACCAAATAGCTCAAATTTCACTGTTTTCGACATTAGCTGACTGTTACCAGAAGCTGTTGGTTGAATTTCCTAGAATGTTTATACTTCCAAAAGTACTAGGACAATACTGGGAATAGAGGGAGACAGAAAACCACAATTTTACCTATTCTTACTAGGGTTATTACCTTAGTATGTGAAATACAAGCATGTTTTTTATCACCCTTCACATAACAAACTGCTTCGTTTTATTACTGTGTTTAAGATTTTTTCTTGGGTCTGAATGGCTTTACATGGATAAACAATTATAAATTCTGTACTCCAGCTCAGGTGCTATTGTCAAAGATAGTACCTTCATGCATGTTTGTTTTGGTTTAACTTTTTTGTTTGTTTTTTTAAGGTCTCTTGTTTTAATTTCTCAAAATACTTCGCTCCCACAAAAACTAGAAATTGTTTTAGTTCTGTGTTGATGTCTGCATACCTTTGCAGCATAAGGATGTGCCTAGTCTTGGGTTTTACAGTTTCTAGAAAGGCATGTGTGTATGTATATGCATGCAGGTACTCATACATACTCTCGCTTTATAGCACAGAGTTCATATTATGTTTTTTTTAGTGTTAATTTTTAGAGTTTTATGCACTGCTAGCTTTGTAACATCTCATTCACAGCTTTTGCACTGAACTTAATTTTCAATGGTTGAACAGCATCTTAGTGTTTAAAAACAATTGTCAGGGGCAGGATGCTTGATTAATAAAGCAGCTTTAACTTACCTTTATCAGTAGGTATTTTTCTGAAGTGCTGACTTTGAAATAATTGGTAGAATTGCTCCTTCTTAATTAATCTCTGTTTTATTATTTGCTGTTCTTTTTAAAGACAGTGATCAAAAAACAGACAGTGAATTAATGGAAATAGAGAGTGAATTAATGGAATTATTTAGAACCTGTTACTGAGCAGACAATAAATTGTGAAAAAGTCCTGAATAACTCAGTGCAGAGCTTTTAAGTGCAATGTCAACGTGATTGGTCCCTTAGAACAGGGATTCTATTTAGGGTTGAAATAAAACAACCTTATCTCTACTTTTAGGCATTTTGGCTTGCACAGGAAAGGCTAAATAACATACAAATAAATTATTCCCTTTTTTTTAGCTTTCCTTTCTCTCTCTCAATAGGCTGCAAAATCTTGGAAAATGGCCTTCTCTTCAAAGAACTCCTGCAGACTCCGAACTTCCGAATAACTGTAGTTGATGATGCAGATGCAGTTGAGGTGTGTGGTGCTTTGAAGGTAAGATTAACAGGCTGCAGGTGATACACAGGTGAAATAGTGATCCTTGTAGGAAAAGAAAAGAGGGTATTTCCATGTAAAAAATGAAGTTCATTGTGTTTTATATAATATGTAAAACTGCGACACAACATTTCCAGAAGAACCAGAGGGGAAATGAGGGAGCAGCATTTTCTGAGAGCTGGCTTTTAGATCTGTGTCACCATCTGCCAGGTTCTCTTTCTACATCTTCCACTTAACTTGCACACAGTCATGAAGCAGGTATTGATTTCATCTAACTGGCTGATATATTTCTAAATCTATTTTAGTTCCCTTTTTCTTTTTGCAGCAGTGTGTTCACCAAAGGAAAGGGTGAAAGAAGTTGTTTGGCACCATAGCAAACAGTACAGTAGCTCACATTATCTCATACCTATCCTGAATGATTTCTGATGGGTGTAGTGAATAAACATTTATTTTTTGTGTTTTGAATAATTATTTTGTTTGCCTTTGGTTTTGCTGTTGAAATTTTGTCTAAACTAAATTAACTGGCCTGCAAAGCTACCACACCAAGCAATGATGTCTTAAGATAAGGAACTCTGATTCCTGCTTAGTGAAAGTAGCTGGATAGACACAATAGCATTTTTTTGGCATATTAATTTCCTTAATTTTGTCTTGACAGCTGTCATACTGGAAGGCCTGAGAAAGAGGAGGTAATGGGTCTGTGCACTGATGGGATTAGGTGTTTTGAGGCAGCATGCTTTGGAGTTACTGTACAGAGAGAAATTTCTTGAGATTATGGAGCTTGTAATTCAGCTCCACAGCCATTGCTTTAAAATGATGTGGGTGATATGGGAAGGTTACCAGAAAAGAAATCCCTGTGTATAGACCCTTGAAAAAGTTTTGCAGAGTTATTTTTCTTTGGAATCTGCTCAGCAGGATGTTTTCTGACTAGCTTAAATTCTTGCCTGATAGAGGAGTTCTGTCCCAGGAAATTTTCATTGACACAAATCTCCTGAAAGGGCATTAGAGATGACCACGCCCATCCAACTGGGCAGGTAGGCAGCAGACACTCAAAACTCCACTGTAAAGGTCTAAGTCAGGCAAGATACCAATATTTCTTTGGAACTGCAGTAGAATTTAAATAGATTGTTTTTCTTGACCTGGAAAGATTCTAAGGTGAGACTTTAGGGGATTTTTGTAACCTTGCTTTATTGCTCTCTTCTGCTTCGTTATTCATCATGCATCCTGCAGACTGAACTGTCTAGTTGTATCTCTGAAAAGGTGTTTATATTCTGTGTGCTCTCGTCATTTCATATTGATTGCAGTATATTTTATTAATTGAGTTGAAATTTCCAAAAAATGCATGGTATAAGGTCTAAACAAAAAGTGAATTAAAGATAGATTAACTGGTTTAAAAGTACTGTGGATTTCTTGCATAATTAAAAGGCAAAACTGGTATAAAGTGGCATAGACCCATCATTCTAGTATGGGTGATGTCTTTAAACATACAAGTCTGTCTTAATCTAAAAGAAAATATTAATAAAATTAATAAAGTTGTTTTTAATTTAAAACCCTTTCTAGTTTATCCTAAATCTTGTGGTGGCAGCATGTAAATAATGTCCTCAGGTGTTTTACTCTCAAAGACTGAAAAATTTTATTAATGCATTGGGAACATGTCTGGCTCTGAAAGAAAATAAAGAAGCTAAAATTAAACCTGTGGATAAGGTTTTATTACCATAGTGCAAAGCAAAATGCAAAACTCAGATATGAATAGTGCTTTTTCTGAGAAGCTGTACATATTTTCTATTAAAAGAATTGTTTGCTAAGGGTATCAACCAGAGCTTTGCTTTCTTATCATTCATCTGATAGTCTTCATAATAAAAATTTGAAAAGTAGACCTTTTTTTTTTTTGATAGTAAAATCTAATTTGTAGCTTCAGTCAGCTGACAGTTTGTTAAACTTGGGAAGTTACTTCAGTAAAAAATAGTAAAAATTAGCTTTGTTTAACTTCCTGGAAGGAGGAAGTTCCAATTTCAGAAGGTGATGGTGTCATGTTGTATGGAGACACTGGCATGAAAAGAGAGGCACTACTCTCTTTCAGTTCCAATTCAAAATGTTAGTAGTGGCACTATGAACTACAGCAAGGAGGACAGGGTAAGCAGGCAAACATGTCACTCCAGCCTGTCTTTTTGGATGTGGAAATAGTAAAAACAATTCCTGTGTTGGTATTTGAAGGATGAGAAACAGTACACTATGGAAAACTACATTCTTCCAGCTTCTGCACTTTCCTGCAAATACCAGCTTAGGAAAAGGAGACTTTCCTGTTATTACTGGCATAATGGACTAGCTGTTAAAAGCTTGTACTCTACCTCTCTTTTTATTTCTGCAAGCCTTTCTATGCAGGGAAGATTTTCAGCGTGGGTGGTTGCCTAAAGCTTGGGAAAAAATACAGAAGGGTAACAAAGAATGCTCTGAGCACAGCTTTCCCTTACAATGATAATTGCAGGTTTGAAATTTGGTTTTGGAAGCCTATTTGAGTTCAGACTGTAGTATTAGGTAGTGCAGCTGGGTGATCATAGGAAAACATGTGCTTGATTGCTATTTATATATGGATATGTATAGAACATCCACTTCATTTACTGTATTTAGATTTGGGACAATGGGCTGGTGGAGATAAAGTGAAGTGCAGAAATCAGTGCCATGAAAAAGCAGTCTTGTGCCAGCTTGGAGACTGGCTGAATAGACAGTGGCAGTGGCTTTACAAAATCTGATAGTACTGAGGAGGAACAGCTTTCTACGGTAACCTGCTGTTGGAACAAAAGTGCTTGGCATGTTCTTTGTGAGGATATTTTTTTTCTTTTGAGGGCTGATGACCATTTCACATTTGTCTGTTGACCTTTTCTAAGGGTTGGGGACAGAAACTGACAAAGTTGAAATTTGGATAGTTGTTTCAAGGTGCCCAGTCGGCTTTACAGGCAGCATGACTCAAGGCCTTGTACCTACAAGTACATCTGCCATTTACCAGATGATGAATGGACCTTCCTAGAAAATGCTTAAAGTTTATGTCACCTAAAAATAGTATGTGCAGCTATGCTCACATATGGAGGTGCTGTTGGATACTGATGGATGTGATAGTGCAGAGCAGCATGGACCCAAGGTTGTCACCTCAGAAGTGTCCTTAGAGTCCTCACCGCCTGTGCCAGTGTGGTGTTAGAAGCAGCACAGATGTGAAGCCAGACTGAGCTGGGGTATGAACCTGGCCACATCCTTGAGAGGCCATTTAAATGCTGGTAGTTGCAGTCTCGGGGGTAAACCATACCCCAGTTTAGCTCACTTACCCAATGCAGCAGTGCAAGGGGTGCCTGAGAGGAGGAGGATTAAGAATCTAACCTCTGGATATGGAAAAATAGCCATATGATGAAAAATAGCCATGCCTGATGATCAGGGATCCAGAGAGTTAAAAACCCTCAAGTGGCAGCAGCCAAGGACCAAGACAGATGTGAGTTACTGTAGGAAGAAGCAGCAGCAAGCAGCAGCAAGGAGTTGCTTCAGGTTGCATCAGGCTCATCTAAACCTTCCAGCTTCAGCTAAGCCTTTAATAAAGAAGTAAGAAGTATAGTGAGGGTTTATTGTTTACCAGGTTATGTAACTCAGCATTGTTACTTGCAAAGTGTGTTTAGGGCAGTCAGTGTTGAATAGTCAGTGTAGGTACTCTAGAAGTTGATCATGAGAGGTTTTTCCTTTTTCCTGAGATTGGAAATGGAATTCAAGTTAACCAGGAGCAAGCAAACAGTTTATACTTAACCTCTCTGACAGTCCTGCTGATACTGTCTTTGATTTTTTGAATCTTTTCATTTGACCTCTTCTCAGCCATCAGGGGAAGCAATGAGCTTCTCCAAGTTCATGTGTAAACAGAGAGAAAGCAGGCTACGCTGAGCTGTGACACTGCCTCAAGGAAGGTGAAATAATATGATCCATTTAATTATGGAGAAGTAATGGTTGCCTCAGAAATGGCTGCTGAAGCTGTCTTCATGGGCACTCCACAAACGTGCTGTACACTGGATATTGGATACTTCTGAGGACTGACTCTGTAGGAGAACAATCTGTCAGCAGAGTCTACAGACTTGTTGTCCTTGTTTTCTTGGTCATCTGTTGTCCTTGCATTTGTGACCTCTTGCATGTTTGCAGCAGGTTGTGTGCAAGTAAAGAACACTTTCTCTCATTTGTTTTGACACATACTGTGAGCACTGCCTTGGATCAGCATTTCCTTTCTGGAGCATAACTTCACTAGCCCAGTGAAAAAATAACTAAATCCATTCCTTGTTCATGTTCTAGAATAACCAGGACTAACACCAGGATAGCAGAACAGCTCGTCTGTTAGGGCAAAGTATTTTAGTAGCTTAAAACCAAGTGCAATATAAAACCACACTGGAAATCATGGTCAGGATGTGTGCTTTCATGCAAAAAGCTGTTAATGCCAAGATAGGGGAAGTGTGTGTGCTTAAGCATGTAGTGATTTTGAGAGCTCTGAATGCCTCAGGCCAAGAGGAACATTGTGTTGCAGTCCTTTTGGGGTTATTGTGACAGTATCTTTGAACCTGTGGAACATGTTTGTCAGTAGGCACTTACTTATTGGGCTCTCAGACTCCCATGTGTGCATGCAAATACAGTCAGTTTCTAATCTCATGGAAATGTGGGCTCTCTCCTCTTGCACAAATACATACCCACTGCATTTGCAGGAATTCCTGTAACTTCATGCTGTGGGTTTAATCCCAGCTGGCAACTGCATATTGTGCAGCTGCTCGCTCACAAAACCCCTACCCCCTGTCAGGGATGGGTAGGAGAATAAGTGGAAAAAAAGTAAAACTCAAGGGTTGAAATACAAACAGTTTAATAATTGAAATCAAGGGAAGTACAGTAACAAGATCAGCAGTAGTAATAGTAATTGTAATGAAGGACAGAGTGAAAACCCAAGAAGAACAAGTGATGCACACTACAGTTGCTCAGCACTCACTGCCCAGTGCCCAGCCTGTCCCCAGGCAGCGATTGATGGCTCCCAGCCAATGCCTCCAGTTTATATACTGGGCATGGCATTCTATGGTATGGAGTAGCCCTTTGGCCAGTTTGGATCAGCTCTCCTGGCTGTGTTGCCCCCTCCCCAGACTCTTGTTCAGCTACTCACTGGCAGAGCATGAGACACTAAAAAGTTCCTTTCTTAAAGTAAGCAGTACTTAGCAAACCACCAAAACACCAGTGTGTTGCCAACATTATTCTCCTACTGAACTCAAACCACAGCACTGTACCAGCTACTAAGAAGGAAGTTAACTGAAACCAGGTCACTTCAGGTGTAGTCTTTGTCAGTGGCAACATTCAAAATCAACCATATGAAATACAGAAAGATGTTTTTGCCAGGTCAGTCACCCTTCCTGCCTCATGTACTTCCAGACAATCTCACAATAGTGACAGTGCCACTATACTCTTGTGTGTCAGTTTGTGTTCTGCTTGCGCATCTTCCTGAAACAAGCTCAGCTTAGTGCCTACAGCCAGAGACTTCAAGTAACAAACTAACTGTTTTGATCTTGTTCAGGACTGAAAGATAACTGGGTTGTAAGTTTGGGGAGATTTTTTTGGTCATTGTTGTTGTTTTTAAAGGGGTGGCTCGTCTTTGAGTAAGGTACAATTTTCAATGTGGTATAATTAGTTCTCTACAGTATATTAGGTACCTGACAGTTGTCAGAGATTCTTCAAGGAGTTAAATAAAACCAGATGGTAGACCTTGTAAATTAATAGCTGTGGCTTGAGGGATATGTGTGCCAGGACATAACAGTCTCCTAGGCACGGGGGTGTGTTCTAGAGCATAATCTGTTGCCTTGTGTCCTCATTATTTGCAAACTGTGTAAGAATATACAATGAGAACATTGTACAAACAAGGAGCTCATGTTTTAGAGTTGGACTCACAACTTCCCTTGTTCCCTAGCCCATTTCCTCAGATGTAAATAGTCTTGGTATGACTTACTTAAAAGAGTATTTCTGTTCCTCCAAAGACAAGCACTGCAAAAGGTACAAATAGACAACAAAATACCGTAGGCCAAATTGTATTGTAAATTATGAACAAGCAGACTGCTTCAAAGTGGAAAGTCAAGCAGACAAAACTGGAGGGAAGGGGAAGCTTTAGTATGGGAGTGTTCAAGAAGTATATGGAAAAAGCCCAAAGGTTGCTCAGTCATGTTTGTGTTTTTAGATGAGTGATAAATACTTAGAGATTTCACATACATGTAAAATCCATTTAAATGGGTTATCCCATCTGAAAACTTCTTAAATATCTGTTTGACTTCCTCTTGCTTTGGCATCAAATGAAAAAATATTAAAGGTTGCTCTGCAAGAGGTGCCTGATGGAAGTGTACCTTGATTGAATCACCACAGCTAAGATCTAAGCCAAGATGATTTAAACAACCAAATTTTAAAGTTGACTGCCTTGGGCTGCTTCAGGTCTAATGTTGGGATATCTGTCTGCAATTTTCAGGATCACCTTTAGACCTCAACTAGCTGCTCAAGAAGTAATGACTGATCCTCTAGCCTCATGTGATTCAGAGTCACCTAGCCATGACTGGCCACACAGCTCTGCAGCTGCCTAGCATTTGTGGTTCTTACAGCCCAAAACCAAACCAGCTGTTAATCAGTGGTTGTTTTCAGTAGCATCTTCTGATTATAGTTCTTTCTTCATCAACAGTTAAAGTTGATTTTTTAATGTTATTTTTTTCCCTGCATCGGGTGCTACATTAGGAGTCATAATGTTGGTTCTCCTGTGCATTCTGTTGAGATCACTGCTGCTGCTGTTGCATGCAGGAAGATATTAACATTCATTACTTCCTTGTTTTCTTTATCTATATGTCAGAATGCCATCTTTTTGGGGTTTTTTGTGTTAGATGGATTGTTTTAGTGGGGATAGTGGAACCAGGGCTAGTGCCTGCTCTGACTCCCAAGCCAGAAAATAGGTTTTATAGTTGCTTCACTCAATTCTGTCTCATCAAATATCTATGTTCTGTAACCAAAGCAGGGACCATATAGCTGAATGTTAACAGCACATTCTTTGTAGAAGGTCATCACCAGGTCTAAGGAAAAAGCAAACAATTTTTTTGCTAAGGGAGGTCTTCCTGTGTCTTGAACCTTTTGTGAATCCTTTATGAACTATTTATGGTTATAGAAACTCTGCATACTTAAAAGGGCTGGATACTATTGGCTTGGCTGAATTTGGTCCTGTAGGATGTCATCATAGATGTCATTAAATGCTTTTTAGCTGTACTGGTGCTTTAATCATTAAGAAAATCGGAATAAAGGGACTGTAGGATGTCAGTCTAACTTCACCCTTACCTCAGGGTAGGAGTAGCTCAGTCTAGCTAAAACTTTGTTTGGGTGTAGTGCAACCTGTTTATCCTTAAAGATGGTCAATAATAATAGCTCTGCAGCCTCAGGGGCAACTTGTGTCAGAGTTTTAACTATGCTTTTATCCTTGGAAATGTTTTGCCTTATATTTTTTCTTCTTTTTTTAGGTTATGCCATAGACATCAAAATCGCCAAACCAAAATAACCCAAACTAGCAACCTAGTCTTTCAGTAGTAAAGTGTTTGCTGTTCTTAAGGACATCTGTAAGCAGTAATTGAGTCATTTCCCATTTCTCTTCCTATTAGAATGTAGTAGCAGTGGGAGCTGGTTTCTGTGACGGCCTTGGCTACGGTGACAATACCAAAGCTGCTGTTATTCGCCTTGGCCTAATGGAGATGATCGCCTTTGCCAAAATTTTTTGCACGGGACAGGTTTCTATTGCCACTTTCCTGGAGAGCTGTGGCATTGCTGATCTCATCACAACGTGTTACGCTGGCCGGAATCGACGTGTAGCAGAAGCATTCGTTAAAACTGGAAAGGTACCTAATTCTCTGGGTGAAATCTGTTCCTATAAGTACTGCCACTCCTCAATTGCTGGAGTAACAGTAGAGTTATCTGAGTCATGGTAGCTCACTGAGTGGGCACCCTTCTCTTTCCTTGTGTTTTCTGAGTCTGTTGGCTAGAATAAGTGTAAAGCTATTAAAAGGTGGGTGGGTGGTGATTTAAAAAAAAAGCTTGAGAGACAATACTTACAAATAAGAACATAAGAGAGTATTCCATATGCTCACTCAAGATTACTTTTGAAAAAGAAAAACACTCTCAGTAACTTTTTTTTTTCATCCAGATTATGTTGTCAGGCTTGTGAAAAGTTTATCATACCTCTCCTTTGCTTTCTTTTTTTTTTCCTCTGCTGCTTAGTCTCTTGAAGAATTAGAGAAGGAAATGTTGCATGGTCAGAAACTCCAAGGACCACAGACTTCTGCAGAAGTGCATCAGATCCTGAAGAAGAAAGAAATGGTGGACAAGTGAGTAAGAACAGATAAAACAAATTCCACATACCCCTTTTTTATCTCCATAATTCTTTCTGCATATTTGGTTTTGATATCTTCATAAAAGTAATAGCCAAAAAGAAAATCACTGTAATAACAATAGATTAGAAGTTAAAATCAAAGAGAAGTGAATAGAACCTGAAAATAATATTGGTGTAGATAGAGCTATTAGTGTGATGTTAAATTTGGGAATGTCCTATTTGCAGACTGTATTGTTGCCTTCTGCTACTACAGAAAAGCACAGCAAATGTGTTTTAATATGTGAAAAGAAAAAAATGCATGAAAGTAGAAGTAGAGCTTCTTAAAGAGACTGTGGAAAGTTGCTACATCTCATTTCATTGTAGTAAATTCATTACTTACCCTCTAAGGAGACGAGCTTGGTGATCATCTGTATAGAGTGACTGCCTCCACCACATGGATTCTAGCTTAGATACTGCAGTTCTCCTTCTTAATGTGACTTCCAGTTTGCTGTAGGTTAAAACCTCCCATCTGCCTCTGTAGATCAGGGTGGTTTTTTGTGCTATGACATTAAGCAGATTGTCCTGGCTTGGTTCACTTGTATTCAAGTCAGAAAATGAATGATTCCTATAGCCACACACACAGTTGTCTCCTTACAAAATTAAGGGATACATTTTCCTGTTCGTTAAAGAGGAAAAATCAGAAATTTAAAAACTGCCAGTCAAAAGACCAACCCTTGTTACTTTTTTTTTTCAAAAGCATTTTTGAAATTCTAGTTTTAATGCATCAGCTGCATTAAATGATTAATGTTTTAATATTATCTTTGGATGTAAGGTACCTAAGTCTGTCTCCTTACTATACAGTAATTAAGCTAACTGCAGAAAAAATTAATTAGAATGTTGGCTTCATTCTTTACTGTTTATGATTCCCTAAATGAAACAGGATGCTGTGTTTGAGGGTTGTTTTGTATCCTGTTCTATCTTACAGCAAATTAAGTGCATTAGAGATGATTTTGGGTTGTGTTTTTAGTAAAAGACATGAAAACAGTGTTGCTAATTTCCTTTTGGCATGCCAACATATATATGTCAGTTCTTCATAAAAGGTCTCATTCAACAAGACTTTTGAAGGCAATTTTCAAAGTGTTTTGAAAAAACTACTGCTTTAAAACATAAAACACAGTGGAGCAGCCACAGTTTCAAAGTGAAGAGGAGAGAGTCTCATAAGGGTAGAATTTCCTACTCTGGTCCTACAAAACTATTCCCAAGTCTATGTAGAAGTGTGCAAACGTCCAGTTTCAGAAGAGCCTTGGTAGCAGGGCTGATGCCTGTTGATACTCGTGGTGCAATTTTTTTCAGCAGTTGTAGTCCTTGCTGTCTTGATGTGCTCAGGCCTGAGATGCATCTGGAGTTTGCTGGCCCTGAGCCTGCAGTCAGCCTTGGTACAGGTTTCTCCACGTGAAGTGTGGCAGACCTGTGCACAGTAATGTTCTCTGGGATAAGCAGCAGGACTTAGGTATCAGGTTGTGGCTTGTAGTAGTGGTGCTTCTTCACTGAGAAGTAACTGCCAGTATTGTACCTAAACCTGTGGGAAACCTGCTTTGCTTCGGGAGGTTTGCCTGTTTTGTGGCCACCTCTCGCATAGTCACAGCAAATTTTGTTAGTGCCTACACATGAGCTTTTATGGCAGCAGCAAATGTAACCCCCCTTCAGGCCAGTACATCATACAAGGTGAGTGAGGTTTGTTAAGAAATGCAGAAGTCATTGTATAAATTTTTTCTGCAGATTTCCTAGTAAGGGTTTTACAATCTGAGCAGTTTAGCATTGGATTTGAGAGAGCAGCTATGTGGCTGTGTGTTAATTTTTTTTCCACCAATGAAGTAGAAACAAAACTCAAGTCAGTCTAGTTCAGGGTGATGTGCTGATAGCAGCATTACTTCAATGTAATAGTGACAGCAGAATGTATAGGTCATCATACATGGTGCTCAGGGCTGCTCAACTCTGAAATGGGCATTACAGATAAAGCTGCAGAGTCGCTGGTGGGACACATTTCCTAAGGAGAAAGTCCTAATACTGAATCACTCAGAAATTACTATTTCACCATCTCCAATGACCCTTGTTTTTTATCTCCATTGGTTAAAATTCATCAGTATAAAAAGCCATGCTGAAATGGTACATGTACTTGATGAACAAATCAACCCCCAAAATTTACCAAGCTTTGTATGGAAATTGAACTTGGCTGGCTGTTACTGTTTGGGATGGACAGAAAGCAAATACAAATTCTGTAAAGTATCCTGGCTGTAACAAACCTTCAGATTATCAGAGAAGCCTGAATAATTTGAAGGTTGTTGGAGATGTGCCAATCTAAAAAAGAAAAAAGAAAAAGTAGATGTGGAATTCTGTATTTCAAAATCCAGGTTTAATTTTCAATTCTTACTAAAAAAACTTGACCTTCAATGTCTTCCTGGGTCTTTTTTTGTCATGTACTGTATTATCAAGTTATTGCTGAGAAGTACTGCATAACAGATGTGCCAGTCATCCTTTTTAACCACAGATGGGTACTGCTGTGAGAACAGCCAGGAAAAATGTTTTAAATTTATTTTTTAGATCACTTTATGGTTGTGCCATACATAATGAATGTCTCAGGCTCCATTATAGCTAGCTAGGCTTCTGAGAGTCATTCTATTTCAGAGATGCATGCAGATTATGCAGTTATGCCCTGCTTTTCAGCCTAGCATTTGCACCTGACAAATAGAAAAAAGAAATATTTTTTCCACCTCTCCCTTTTCCCCCTCCCTCTCCTCACCCCTTTATATTTCTTTCATTTAATAAAATGTTACAGAATAAATTCACACTGTGTTCACTTTCCCCACCCTCTTTCCTCAGGTTTCCACTCTTCACTGCTGTGTATGAAATCTGCTATGAAGGCAGACCTGTTACAGACATAATATCCTGCCTTCAAAATCATCCAGAGCACAAGTAGAATCCATCAGGCTGCTGTACTAATGCAGCTTTCTGCCTTTCGAATTCGTGTCCAGGTTCCAGTGGATGTAGCTGTCATTAAGCTTTGTTCAGAGCTGCTCTTAGGCAACAGGAGCACCATGAATGTCTGTGAGCAGGTGTCGGTGTCTGTCCCCAGCCTGGTGTGACACAGCACGCGGTGTTGGCTTGGTGATTGTCCTTTTACTGGCTAACGTGCAACTCCTCTAAGATACGCAATACAAAAGTTGCACTACCTGCCTGCTATATATACACAGGTGTACTTTGAGTTTGCTCCTGCACCATAAAACACAATGCTTTGTTGTCTTCTATTAAAGCCTGGTCCTCAGTCCGCTGGCACTCTGGGAAGAATCCCAGTGGTTTTGATCAGAGGCTGAATCAAGCGTGTGACCTTGAAATATTAGGAATCTGTTGGAACTTTGTTTTATTCTGTATACGCAATTAAATGTTAACATTTTGCATGCTTATGACTATATTAATTTAAGCAATGTTAATGCAAAACAAGTTGTAGCAGTTATTCATGGGGCTACAGGGATATTTCAATGAACTCTAGTGAAGAATATTTTGATTTTTGAAAGTTGTTGAAATTGTCAAGCTACTTTGAAACCAATTTCTAAATGAATTTAAAGTTTTTAATTACACTGTTTTAAAGGGAATATTCTAGAGGGGGATCATTGCCTCCCCTTCTGTTTTTTAATCCCTGCATTTTTGTATTTCTCCATTTCTCCCTTACTACTCCTCTGTGTTAGGCTCTTCTAGAATCCCATTCCCCAAAGCAAGCCAGAGGTGTTCACCTGGGAGTTCTGAGCCCTTGAGCCTACAGTTCATTTTATCGTTTTACCTGTGGTTGTTCTTCACTGCTGTTGTTGGTTGTTTGATGAAGAATAGCCTTGGGTATCCACTGCTCCAAGTTGTTCTGCTGTGATTTTAGCTTAGCTACAATGTGTTGAGCTCCACACAACACTCCAAGCAATGTCAGGGGAATTCCCTGGTACAACACACTTGTGTCGTCAGAAGGGTTGTGTGCCAGTACGATGACTGCATTCATTTCAGTGCCTGCCAGTCACTGGCACGTCCACTGGGCTGTAGTCCTGATCCAGCCTTCCCAGCTCTGGAGTTACTCTTTCACTGGACAAAACTTTTATGGGTGCTGAATCAAATCCTTTACAACTCATCTCCCAGAAGCTTCTCAAAGGCATCCATCTCTTTTATTCCCCAGGGATCTCAACTAGATTTTTTTCAGGAACCTTTGTTTTATCAGGGAGGTTAATTTTATTTGTTATTGGAAAATTTGTGTTTTTATGAAGTTTAAGGCAGGGGGCAGGGGGTGGTTGGTTTGGTTGGTCTTTTTAGATTTTTTTAAGATTGATGCAAGAGAAGGTAGATAAGTAAAATCTGTTTTGCTTTTCTTGTATATTAAAGTGTGGGGTTTGGGTTTTTTTGTGAAATATATGCTAGACACATTAAGGGTAGACTCCTTCTTCCAACTGGGAGACAAGGGTTGGCATTAGAATTTATAGAACAAGACTGCCCATCTGCTCTGAATATCCACACCTAACATCTGAGCAGTATTGGAACTGTTGTTCACTGCTCTCAGTGGTGGTTTTAGACCAGGAATCATGAGCACGCACCCGTCCTGAAACTTCAGGTTGTCATTCAAAATTTGCTAAAACAAAGAGGATGCCTGGGAATAATTGTTGTACTTACATATCCTGGATTACTCTGAAATGGGAAAGCTTTGGGACAACTTTGTGTGGACAGGAAGACCCTTCCATTTAGGGGTACCATTTTTTTGTGCTCCTGTATTATTTTGAATTCATATTTGGAAGATCTCATGAATGTCCTCAGATATTCAGGGATGTGAAAAGTTATTTTGCCTTACTTCTGATTTAGTGCTAAACATAAGAGATGGCTGGAAGTTAAGTGACATCAGACATTTGTGGCAGTTGGGAACATCACTGGTAGAGCTGACTTGGAGCAAGCACTCTGCTTAGAGGTTTAAGAGGATGTTTTAAGGTTGGAAGCACTGTTACGCTAACGCACACATGGAGCATACACTCCTCATTACTGCATAACTTTCAGTGTGTTTGCTTATGCTTTGTTTTGTTCTGTTTTTTAAATACCAAATTGGTGGCTTTTGCTTTGTACGTGTATATATACATTATATATATAAACTTTTTTTTTTACACGCAGTATGTAGGACAGTAGCATTTTGTAAGATACATAAAGGGCTATATGAGCTAAATGTGGTAAATTAATATATATTTTTAAATTATTTCTTTATTATTCCAATACTACTTCTACCACTGAAAGTCTCAAATCTTAATTGTTCTTGTTTTTTAGAGAAGCTTATATTCTAAGGCAAATCCAGAGAAAAGGTTTTTATGGAATTCATTTCTCCAGTCTGTTACAATATTCTTTTTTTCAGACAAAAATTGAGGTTTCAGTAACTAAAATAACTAAAATAGTTTATTTAAATTCCATTGATAGTTCACTATTTACATTTGCTTTTCAGTGCTGGAGAACACTCAGCTTGGCACTATGTATTTTTTCTCCCACTAATATTTACTGCTCATTAAAAGACTGTGACATGGTACTGGAACTGAATGAGCCTGCTCTGCAAACACTCTGTTTTGCCTGGTACTGGGATAGTCTTACTGAAATCATTAGCCCCTGTGTAAGGGGGTCATAAATTTGTAACTAATTCTTGGGTTATGAACTTTACTTGCTAAGGAAGGCATTAGATTCTAATGATACTTACTCAACTTGCCCTCATCATATGTACTGATTTTGTTTAGAGATGTTGAATGTATACCTGTTTGAAGAGTTAGTACAAATAAACATTTTGGGAATCACTTTGGTTTCTGTTCTCTTTGTCTCATTTTACAAGGCTTGCAATTCATATTTTATTCACTTGATGGAATGTAGGTTTTTCTGGTTGTGGTATGTAATGATAGCAGATGGGAAGTTGCCATGCAAGAACATAAATTTTAAAAAGAGCTATTTGGCATCCAGATGTCAGCATTTTCTTTCTTTCCATTAGTGAGACAACTGTGCTGTGTTTGACCTCTGAAAACAGGTTCTTGTCTTCAGTTCCTTCAGTTGCTCTGGGAGCCACTGGAGGGCACTGGTCGGTAAGTGGCTGATTCCATCCCCTCTGGAGTTACTCTTCTGACCTTTTCTAAATTTCCCGAGGTTTCTGTGTGACTGCGCCTGTCTTACAGTGTGTTCCTTGTATTTAGGAGATGGCTACAATTCAGCACCAGATGCATGTGTTGTAGACCACTGGAATTGAGGGAAGGAGCTTGTTATAAAAGCCCAACATACTATAACCTCCACCCAAGGCACTGCCTTGCCTGTCATCAGAGACCCTCCTCAGTACAGGGCAACAGCCACTACCTCAGCTGCTGGACAACATGGTCAGTGAGATCCTTCAGTATCACTGGGGTTCCTGTACTGTGTACCCAACATTTTTTTCTCTTGGGTGTTGAAGTTGAAAGACTTAGGGAAGTAACAAGAATGCATTGTGCTCAGGTTTGTCAGTTTGTACTTCAGCCAAAGGGGTGGGAGGTGTCACAAGTGTTTATCCAGAGAAAGAAAGGTCTGCTACTTAGTGTGGGACATCATACTGTAAAACAAGTATGGTTTTCTTGGTGACCAAAATAATGCATTGTCTACTGAAAGCCTCAGAGCAGTTAATAAAATGAGAGCAATGTCTTAATCATTTACACGTAGGGATACTGAGAGGAGTAAAGATGGTTGCCCAGCAAATCTGTACCTGGTTGCATTTTATTCCTAATTTTAAGACAGAATTTTAGCCATTAGGTCATTTCTTCTTCTTTTACCTCAAAATTATATTTATTTTAAGAGTACATGAAATCAATCAATAGAATAAATATGTAAGTATCTCAAACATACTATCCAAAAGGGCTTAAATTCTTATTAGCCTGAGTCAACAGCAAAGTAAAAAGCCATCACAAGAGAATTAGGATGGACAACCTTGTTTTGTGTATCTTCTTAAGGGGGTGGTGCTTTCTCACTAAATCAGTGCAAACAGGCTGGGTGTCTCTCATTGTCTGACAGCAAATAACAGCCAGGCTGCACAAGAAACACGGCAGGCAAGAAGCCAGTCTGTGCTGAGAGTTCTTCTTAATGCTCCCAACCTGGACTTCATTGTATGCCTGGAGTCATATGAATGAATTACATAGATTTCACAGCAGTGAAATTGGATAAAGCTGAAATAAAATGTCCTGGAACACATGGCACGTCATATTATTAGAAAGTGTAAAACTGTTTAGTTTCTGCCTGTCTCCTGGCTGCATGGATTTTTCTCCTGTGATTTGCCATGAGCTGATGGAAATCTGAGCACTAAAAGGTAACACTTCTGTTTTGAATAATGGATGAGAAGAGCATCTGCCTTCAATCCCAACATGTGCAAAGGAGAGGTGTTTGGCATTCAGGTTGAATGAAATATGTTTCTCTTTCAGTCTGTTCTAACTTGATTTCAGATCCCTGCTTTGGGTAAGGACTTTTAGATACTCTTCATCTGTCAATCTAATCCTGCTCTTACTGAAAACAGTGGCAGAGCTTGATTTTAAGAAGAGTACAATAGGGTGGCACCCAGCATAATGGTATCTCTGTCAAGAGTTCCCCGTGTCTAAATTGAATTTACCTATTTGTTATATTTACCTGTTCCTTACAGTATCTGTTTTAGGTTTAGTGAAGGGTAATTGTAGGGACATTGGGAACTATTTGTTGATTATTTCTGTAAATTACTGTGTGAATTTCTGATTTTCTGTGTGAATTACTGATTTTAAAAGTATGCTCTTCCTGTAAGTTATGCTGAAGGAATCAGTGAATGATAAATAAAGTACTGCTCTGACCTGTGTGAGCAGTCCTGATTGTTTAGGTGGATGTAGCTGCCAGAGTCTGCTCAGTCCAATCCACATTGCCCTCTGATGTTAGTGTTGCTGTTTGTTGCTACAGTGCACGTTTCCTTTTCTCACCTGGATGAGAGTCATGTAGTGTCCTTCACCCTACAGCTTTTCTTCGTGCCTGTTCAGCTTCCTTCTTGTCTTTGTGTAGCTGCACCTGTGTGTGCTGTTTTGTAGTGACCCTTAAGAAGAGTTCTTCATATCAGAAGGTGGATGTGTGTACATGCTCACACATGCTCATCTACACAGGTAAACCCCTGCTTACCTTGCTTTTGAATGTTTGTGTGCACAAATAAGCCTTGTTAGGTGCTGGGAATTTTGCACAGGATTTTAGCAAGGCTACCAAGAGGATTAATGTTCAGCTGCCATTTGCACTCGCTAATGTCTGTCTATCCATTTAAAGCTGTCTGGCTGTGAAGCTAGTGCATAGATTTCTTTCAGCCTGTCCTCGGTGTCTGTGATGGCAATAAGTCAGGTTGGGGTAATTGAAAACATTGCTACTGTTTCAGGAGAGCAGTATCACATCCATGCTGCCAGTCCCTGAAGCTCTTGAAATGCCATGTTTGTAGAGAATAGTGCATATTTCACATTCAGGTGAAAGTAATAGTGACATTAATTGAACTAGTTTGCCCTTTCTTTCTCCAAATCCACGTTTATTATAAACTGAATTCTTGTCATAGGACCATACTTCAGCTCTCAGTGTGATAGATTTTTTCTGTATGATTTGTGGTTTTGAGGACCTGGCGAGTATCTTTCAGTTTGATGATTACTGAGCACAGGCATGTAGTAGGCTCAAAAAGTACAGCCTTGGGGACTTTCAGTTTGCTCTTTTGCTATTTAAAGGCTGGAGAGAGCTGGAAAGCAAGCCAAATCTGTTAGCAAGCACTGGCTGGGTTCCTGAACTACATCATTTTAAATACTAGCATTTGAAATGCAAAGTCAAACACAAACACTTGCATCACAGCTGCTCAGGACTGGGAGGCTTTTTTTTTTTTTAACATGCTGTTCTTTTTTTATGATACCCACTTCCTGTATTGTTGCATCAAGAAATAAACCTACATGTATTGTGATCCATGCTTTAGGAAGCTCTAAATACTTGAAAGCAAAGAGAGCACAAAGCAAGCTGCTCTGTACTGTGATTGCTGAGCAGAGCCAGCCTTGGCTGTGCTTGTGCTTTGGATTAAAGCCCAGGTTTTATAGAAGTATTTTTAGTGGTATTTTTATACCAAATTTATATTTTTTTTCTAATTTCCACTTACCATGCAGATTTGCAATGGCATGTGACAGAGATGCTTTGGGTATTTTGTTGTTTCTGGACTTTTATAAAATGTAAAGTAGGTGTCATCAACATAATTTTCTTCAAGCTTCAAGCTAGGTGGTAATTGCAGCAGCTCTTGGTCGTGCCAGTCTTCCCTTGTCTTTGTTTAGTCTTACCCTCCTGTTTTCTTTATCTGCATTTTTTCAGGCTGTAGGCTACTATAGATAAGGAATACCTTTCATTACTCCCAGAGATTTAGCCAGCATGGAAAAAAAGGAACAGCATGCTGCCATGTGCATTTAGGCTTGTCTTATGTTTGATGCCCAGCAGGGAAGTTAAATGGAATAAGGTCTTCCAAGCCTTCATACTCTTGGGTTTAATCCTTATGCCACTCCCATCTTTGTTCATATATTGTCTGTTTTAAAATGGCAGAAGCTGAAGTTGTTTATTAGTGGTGTTTCCTGGTGCAGTTGCTCAGTCTGCTTTAAGTCTCTTGAGTAGGTGATCACACCAAGATCTCAGTAGCTAGCAATGATCTTTAACCCATCACTGCTTAAGCTTTGTAACAAAAGCTGCTTATGTTGATTCTAATATATTCCTGCTCTGGAGCCAGAGTATCCTACACTTAGGTGTAGTCTACCTAGTTACTATACTCACATAATTTTTCCCCTCAGAAATTTTATCTCCATTATGAATGACTATACATTATTCAGAGATGCATTAAAAAACTGGTAATTCAGCTCCTTGAAACCATTTGACAGAGGAATGTGCAGTTTCCAGGTATGACAATTTCCAGGTGTGGCTTTTCTTCCAAAATACAATGTGGTTGCCTTGACAAGGCTGGGCAAGGCTAGAGCAGCAGACGTGTTTGCTAGCAGGCACAATTAGCTTTCTGAAAGCAATCAGATTAGAGTGGAATGGGATTGCACTGCAAACCCTACAGGTAAATTGTTTTAAGTGTTAACTTGTATGTACTATGTGTGGAGAAGAGAGGGGACAGAATGCAAAGTATTGCATTTGTTAGAACATTAGGAATGAGCCTAAGTCAGTTTTAACCAGTGCAAGAGATGGTAATACAAGAACCCTGTAACACAGAATGAGTGAAGACAAAGCTGTTGAGAGCTGATTGAAGCCCCTTTTGGCCTGTCAGTCTGTACCAGGCATGGCTTCATGGTAACAGCTTAGTGCAGCAGCATTCCTTTCAAAGCTAAAACCTGGAAAATGTCTCCTCAGAGGATTTAGCAGTTGCTGAAGTAGAAGAGAGATTTCGCACTTGGTGTTATCAAACTGCATAGAGATAAAACCATTGCTGTTGAAGTTTGCTTTCCATTCCATGTATTGTTTCTACAAGCAAGAAATGGAAAACTAAGATGAGAAAAATATGCTGTTCATGTGTTATAGACAACTTATACAGAGGAAATATGCACTTCACTCACTTTGCTGTGGGATCATGAGAGTTCATGAAATGTGATGATGGTCATGAGAAAGGCTGGCAAGAGAAAAAGCTGCAACTTCCTCGGGGTTGCATATACTGTATTTAACAAGTGAGAAGTAATCAGAAGTGTTGGTTACCTCCTCATCGGTTTGTGATTTTTCTCAGAGCTAAGCTAAACAGGATTAGGTCTGACTAAGTAGTTAGAGATAAGCCCTCAAAGCAAAGCTCCTCAAAATGCTCTTCCTGAATTTCTGAGGGAATTATCTTCCTTCTCTTTTGCAATTGCAGATTTAGAGCTAGGAGCAGGAGCCCTAGGTAATAGCAAGGTAGCCATAACCCTGGCTATTAACGTTCTTCTGTAATCTTAAAACCAAATAAGTATAATGCTGCCAGCAGCTCTGCCCTGTTGTCACCAGAGGCTGAGGTTAAATGAAAATAATTGAGCAAGAGCACTCCAGGGACACTCCTGACTCCAGATGTGATTTTATTCATCTAATATAGGTTAAAATAAGGCTAGAAATCTTCCTGGTTGCTTCCATCTGAGAACTTGCATGTTGTACCCAAGCTCTCTTCCCTAGCACAAGGCCAGCATCACTGTTTTGGGCTTTTTTTTTTCCTTTTTAATTGCTACTGTAATCAATCCTAAAGTGAAGAGTGGTGGATGTGGTACATGACTTTTGAAGAGGCATTAGTGTGAAATGAGCATGGTTAGCTAGAACCTGTCATGTCAGCATGTGGGCTGGATCAGGAGAGCATCCAAGGAGCAGTGAGCAAATATTGGGAGGTTTGAACATCTCTGTTCTTGTAATGTTGGGACAGTAATTAGGCCCAGAGTCTAATGGACAGGCAGATTTTAGGAAACAGAATGGGAACACTTGAGAAGCTCAGCTCAAGGTACCTTGTGTTAATTACTGAGTTAAACTAGACTGATTTAAAACTCATTATGTTATAATGACTGGGAATTCTCCACCAGGTAACCAGGCTTCACACAAGTCCTCCTTGAATGCATTACTAAAAATGAAAATGTGTTTATTGTTACAGAGGTTA
The DNA here is from genome assembly GCF_051311805.1 of Agelaius phoeniceus. Lineage (NCBI taxonomy): Eukaryota > Metazoa > Chordata > Aves > Passeriformes > Icteridae > Agelaius > Agelaius phoeniceus. The sequence continues at coordinate 42,462,881 of NC_135265.1, forward strand.
TATGGTGAATATAACTAGTCAGGGAATCTAAACTATTCAAGGCAGCCTGCTTGAGTCGGGATAAAAGCATTTCAACTGGACGTTAGAAGGTAATTCCTTGGATTGCTGACCTTGCTGGACATACCTTAAGGAACCAGTGACATCATTCCCTGGGACTGCTTGCTGTTTACCTGCTTCTGTGTGTTAAATTCACATTTTTAAGAAGGAAATGCATGCACAGACAGCACTTGAACAGGAAAAATGTTTAATTTTCAAGTCTGCTTTCAGGTCTGAAGTATTAGTCTTATCATATGATTTATCTCTGTTCAATGCAGTTTTCTTGGGTATACCTATTTCCAAGTGTTTGTGTAGCTAGACAGAGCTTTGGAAAGATTATTTTGCTTTAAAAGGAATTATCTATTTTGAGATGATTAGTAAAATATCTCGAAATCCAGTAGGCAAATCTCAAGAAATAGCTGATCTTCAATTTAATACAGATTCAGAGTGTTTGGCGTTGCTGGTGATTTGGGTTGGCAATTTTTTTATTTTCTGTGCTGCCTTTGAATGAACAAAACTTCCTGTATCTGCTTTAGTCCAGTATTCTTGATTAATTGGTGACTTTTTTTAGAACAACTTAAGTCAGGGGATTCACTACCACCAACACACAGGGTAAAGGTAGTTTCTCTGTGTAGTGATCATGGAGAGTCCATGCCTCTCTTTGTCTCTCATCTTAAAAAATTATTTTCAATCACATCAATGAAGATCTGGGAAATAGTGGCTTCTTTTTCAAGGCAGGGATCCACAGTCCTGCTTCTTCTTCATTTCCCCAAATTCGGAGGTGGACTTGAACTGTAGAGAGGGAGGATCTGCAAATGAGGGAGGGAGGGAGGATCTGCAAACTCTCCTTTCCCCTTTCCTAGAGAGGCCCCCCTTTCATGACTCCCTTTCTGTGCTCTTATAAAAGCACTGTGGAACACTTGTCCTTGTAGTACAGGTGTCTTCACTGGCTTTTCTTTCCTTTTCCATGTGTATGTTTTTCTTATCACTTGTTGCCTTACACTGGTTTGCTTTATATATTGGAGTATTTTTGCAGGCTGGAGGATGTCACCTATAAATCAGCTGCTGGTTCGATAGATACCTTGAAATACCCATTGAGGTATCCCAGTGTTGTTCATTGCTGTTGATGAAGATAATTTGTTGAATCCTGCATTTCAGCACTGATGAACTGATGTAATCCACTTACTCATATTTCCCTTACTTGTGAATTACATGAAGAAAACCTTCACTAGTAATTTCAGACAGCCCATAAAAGAAGTATTCTAGCACAAGAAGGATACTTGCATGCAAGAAATCATAGAATCATTTAGTTTTGACAAGACCTCTAAGATCATTGAGTCCACCTGTTAACCCAGCACTGCCATCTCCACAATGAAACTGTACCCCCAAGTGCCATAGCCACATGTTTTTTGGAACAATTCCAAGGATGGTGATTCCACCATTTCCCTGGGCAGCTTGTTCCAATGCCTGACCACTCTTTTAGTGAAGAAATGTTTTCTAATATCAAATCTAAACTTCCCTTGGAGCAAATGAGATTTCATCAAAGTAATACCTGGTTTAAATATATTATTGCTAACTTCAATATTTTTTTGTTGCACTGCCTGCTGGAACAATGAATCATGAAATGATGACCTCCCTGATTACTCCTTCACTGAAATAGCAATCATAGCATCACTTAAAAAGAAAGCCCAGCAGTTTGATGCATGACCTTCATTTGCACACACTGATACAGCTTGTTTCCTGGGCATCTGATTGAATCCTTGTGAGGATGGCAAGTGAGTAATTATTTGATTGGTATATTCAGAGAATCACACTGCTTTTGTAGCATCATAGATTTTATATATTTAGTGACCACTATTGTTTTTTTAAATAATTGTCTGGATCTATGAAACATGCTTTTTTGTATGCCTCTGTGTGTATATATATATTTTTCTAAAAAATCAGATTTCTGATGTGCTGAGGAGATGAAGCTGTCACATCCTCATCTTCATAGTGTCAACTGATCAGTCAATCCCAGGTGAGCAGAGGAAGGTTACCAGAAGATATCAAATTCTTGTAAATGCCAAGAATGTGGATAACTGAGGAGATGCTCTCTGTAGAAAAATCTACATGGAATAGATTGCTCTTACAAATATCCCCACTGCAGCCAGCACAACCAATGGAGTCTGTACTTTTCTTGATCATTAAAGTGAGCCAACCTCAAAGTTTATAGGAAAAGAAGCTTTTTCATTGCAGGGATGTATGGGGACATCTGTATAATTAAAAATCTCACATCATAATTGTCTCATAGTTAGCATTAAGCCAGACATTTGCAAATGGATTTCATTCACCTCAATATCTGTAATTAGAGCCACATCCATCACAGAGCATCCTCTACTTACTCCAAATCTAGTAGTGCAAACCACAGGGCTGTGCCAGTTCACATAGTTTAAAAACCAGGGATGCCCTCAGCAGAAAGACTATATTAGCTGCACTATGAGCTGTTAGAAAAATCCTTCCTGGTAAGTTTTTCTCATCGTTCAAAGAGCTTAGATATCCTAACTCCTATCGGCTCTTCTCCCAATCTCCTAAAATCCCCAAATGAAAACCTTCCTTTCTTCTAAAATTCTCTTTTCCCTCACTGATCTAGGGAAGAAGCATTATCCATTCTCAGTAGCTAGTTAGCAGGGTGAGAAATGACTTGACAGGATAAGCTTTCTCAAGACATGGCATAAATGGAATAAGCCTTTGTTCTGAGGAAATCCCAATCCCTCCAAAAGGCAGCCCATCATCCACCCTGAGTCCTATAGTCTCACACCATGCACTATTCTCACACAGCCCAAAGCCTGCAATTTTTGTAGAAAACTAAATGAATTGAGAAATTTAACTAAATTTGTCTTTCTGATTCATTTAAAAATCCCAGAAGGTTTTATTAGGCCAGCAGCAGAAAACACACTCTGTTCCCCATAAATACATGCAGTCATAACAGAAACATTTTTCTCTCCCCTGTTTCTTCAAACTCCCGCTTCTCTTGCAAAGGATGTTTTTGGAAGCTAGAACTGGAGGATTAATTAAGTGCCTTGCATCTTAACTGCAGGGGTTTTTTTCATGCACCAACACAAGTCCTACCAGGTATCAGGAGCTTTGCATGCTGGTTCTTTGCATATCTGTAACACTAATGCTCTGAAAGCATCCAATGATTTGACAGTCATGAGCAGTATCTTGTATATCCTAAAACACTGGTGCCTGCACCTCTGTGTCCTGCTTTGAATTGAATTTGACTGTGTTTTGTACTAGGGAGAATTGTTTATTTGCTTTTGTTTTGTTTCAGGGCTAAGACTGCTCTGTAAATACAAACATCAGGGTCATTTTGTTCTTTGTTGCACAGAAGTCGTTTGACACTTGTCTAAATGCAGAGATAAAGTGCTGATTTGAAAATACCAATGCTATATTGCTCAGCTGCTTGCAGATTTCAGGCCACTACGTGGTGTACTGTGTCCTCTGTTAACATTTTCCTCTCCTGTTAATGGATAGATGTCAAAAGTCTATACTCCATACTAACAGAAAGGCTGTGCCAACCAGGATGAGGAGCAGTAAAACATCTGCCTGCACTCCTATGCCTTCTCCTTCCACTGTTGTGTTCCCCAAGATTTAGGTCAGTGCCCTGCCAGGCTCAGTTCTCTTCTCCTGCACTTCAGCCCCCCATGACAGAGCATGTACACTCTGGCACCTCGCCCCAGTTACCTGGCCCCTTTCTCTGCAGGTCCTGCAGTCAGCCCACTGGTTTTTTAACTTTCTCTGGATGAGAATTTTTCCACTCTTAAACCTTGCAGTATGTTCTCCTTGTACAGCAGTTTCATCACCAGTTTTCATTGTCCAGACAGAGCAAGATTCATTAGATCCTTTATTCTGCTGCCACTCCAGGAGATGTGTCAGGCATTGGTACTGCATGCGTACTGTACAGCTGGGTGACTAGAGCGTTAACAAGACTGGCACTTTATGGAAATAATTGGAATTAATTTCTGTGGTTTCTCAAATCATTTGGGTCATCTCTTGTCATGTTCTGTATAATAAAGACCACCAAATTTGTCAATGTAAGTCTGGTAAAGGGTACATTTCAAATAAACCTATAGCTTGGAATTATAGATATAAAATGATGGAGAGTTTAATGTTTTATTTAAGAAATCCTTCAAATAGCTAATAATGCTATGTGAAAAACAATACAATCAAAAAGCTCCAACAACAAAACCAATTTCTTTTCAGTCTGAATTTGTCTAGTTTCAGCTTTTAGCCATAGTATTTGGTTAGGTTTTTACCTGCCATCCATGTCTTCTCTCAGTGTATATAAACACACAGCAAGCTCAAGTGGCCTCCTCATAATTTGAGATAAGGGATGCTTTAAGTCTCAGGCCTCTGTCATGGTGTTGTATTAACCAAAGCAGAGCAACATAGCTGACTGTTTAATATTTTATTTAAGCCTTCAAGCAAACTGAGTTGGCTGTGAACTCTCTCCTTAAACTTGAATGGTGCTTTGATGAAACCACGGTAGAATTATACAGTCTTTCATTAATTATCTAAAAACAAATATGGCATTGACAATTGTTGAAGGTGGTATTTTCTTCCAGCTGTTTTGCACTGGGCTTGGGTGCTATATAAACATTACCTGCTGTGATTTACATAAACACTTAGGCAAGCACCACCCTTAGCAGGTAGAAAATGCAAATGTCTTCAGTGGAAGTGTTTATATTCTCAATGATGTAATCACTAGTATGTGTTTGCTCCATAATAATATTTAAAGGTCTGTGGCGGACTGCTGACCCTAATGAAAGTATTTATGAGTGTGCCTCAGGGACAGCCTGCCTGGACGTGCTCAGGGGCAGAATCAGCTCCTTCCTCACACAACATGACACCAGACACTCCTGAGTATTGGGGTGGCCTCTGATTTGCAGGTGTGAGAAGGCACAGCCAGCAGCTGTGCTTGGAGCTGTGCTTGCAGGCTCGCTGGAGAGCAGGACAGCTGAGAGCAGCTGGGAAGCAGCCTGGGAAATGAAATGCAGACATCTCTTGCAGGTGCACTACAGAGCTGAGGCCCCTAAATATGAAAACCACAACTCCTGTTCTGAGAAGATTTGTATGTGGACTTCACACAACTCACTACAAACTCTTTTTAATTTGAGTAGATGTGCTCTCTGCCCTAAAGTTAAGCACATATATTCAGTGTGCAGGGACAGTGTGTTCTAAGTACAAGCCAGCTCTGAAAGAGGTAAGCAATTTTTCCTCAGTACAATATCTGTGACATAGTTGTGTTGCAGGGCTGGGAGAGATCTTTAGATTACCAGAGCAGATAAAACAGCTGGTGAAAGCCTAATGCAAAGAAAATACAAGGCTTATGTACTCTGTGCTTTCTTTTCTTAGCATAGTCTCTATCACCACACAGTTTACTTAGTGTCATGGGTTTCAAAACTGAAAAATAAAATCTAAAAGTCAGTATGTTGCTGTTCCCAGCACAGAGTTAATTATCTGTATGGCAAAATATGTTGTAAGACAGCTTTCTGGCAGGTAAAATGACTGTGTGTCTACAGTCAGGACTTTGTGCATATAATTCAAGTAAACTTCATGTAAAGAAAGAAATATTTGTGATAAGAGTAGTACAGAACATATACAGCTAAGTCCTGCCTTTTCCAGCATTAGGGTAGTAACAAACACCTGCTGATAAAATCTCATGCCCTGTCATTACTTTAATTATTGTTTCAATTGGTATTGATTTTATGTTCTTTAATTTTAGGTGCCCAAGCTGCAAAACAAAACAAGCTTCATGTTCAGTGACCCCATGTACAAAAAAGGATTCTCTATGGATTTGCCAAATAATGGCTGTTTTGAAAATATGAGCATCTCACCTATTCTCTCTTTGTTGCAGCAGCATTGGAAAATCCAGGTATCTCAGTCATGAAAACCATCTTTTCTTTGTGAAATATGGATTCCTACACAGAGACATTTGCCCTGATTGATCATGTGCCTATGGCACATGTTACTACCAAAGTACAAATCAAGTATTTCTGGTTTGTATTAGTATAAATCAGCTTTTCCATATGGTTGTAAACTGCTGAAGGGTAAAATATGTTATAAATTATTTACTTGAATACTTTTGTAGCTCAAAGCCTACACTTTGCTAATTCTGAAAAGCCAATAGGAAATTTCCAATCATTTCTTGATTTAATGCTAACTAAAAATAACTCATCCTCAGATTATTTGCACAGTAGGATGTCAAGGGTGAGAATATTTGTCCTGGACATCTGACATAAATCCCCGTTCCTTGTGCGAGACCTGGGTTTTATGGAAAGTACAGTTCCTTTCTTGCTCTCTTCAGATTAAGTTTCCTTAGCTTTCTTAGCTCACTCAGGTGGTATAAATATAGTAAATTTTTTGTTTGGGGTGAAACCTGCTGATAACCACTGAAAAATCTCACTCATCTTTTATATGTTAATGTGTTTTACTTACCTAAAAATAGTCTGAATGAGTTTCACATTTGAAAATTCTAGGATTTGGGAAGGGGGAAGGGAAGCTGTATTTCAAAATCAGAAAAACAGTTCAGGAAATTCCAGTCAGCTCCACTCCTTGGACCTGTGAGTCTACTTTAATTAGCACTTCCAGCTGGCCAGATTGTTGCTAAGAAAGTAGTTCTAGAGGGCTTGATCAGTAATGTTAAAAATGTTGATACCTCAGGATTTGAGAACAAAACCAGCTTAAATGGAAGACTCTGTTAATTAGATAATGAGACATTCAGGAATAATCCCTTTACTGAGAAACCTGATAATACCTTTATCCACTATTCTGCTTTTACTAAAGCATTTGCATTCACCACATTGCATATTTTTTTCCTAATCAGACTTTACTTCCTTATAGCAGTTGACAAATAAGAGGCTACAATCTTGACTGGTGTTTAAAAGCCTTGCCGATCCTTCCCTTGAAAGGTTAATTTAAAATAAAGAAAATGGGCCACCTTATTCTCTCTTGGTAGTTCTGTAATAAAAGGTTGATTGTTCAAGCAGCAGCATTCAATTATTCTGTTTCTGATGCTATCTACATGTAAAAAAATCTAGCTAGGCTTAGCTGGTCCCTGAAGGCTTTCCAGTTCTAGCCCTCAGTGCAAGGATGCAAAACAAAAAAATTAGAGCCTCACAATTAACATTCAAAATGTCAAGTATTATGTTGTCAAGTTAAAGAATGAAATTTGCTTCCAGGAATATCAGATACAGAAAAGCTTCTGGAGTGTTTACCCATTTTTTAGTGAAACTCATTCTTTGAATATGTTTGCTGGAGAAAAATAAGCTAACTAGGGAAGTCAGAGTGGCAGCCAGTGTTCAGAGAAATTGCCCACAAGTGTAGCCCTCCAGTTCTTGTTGAATTAATCATGATACTAGACCTCTACAACAGACATTGAAAGTGTACAGTTTATTAATAGAGCTGAAGCAGAAAACAATTGGTTCCCTATCTGTGTTTTTATTTTACTTTTTTTTCTCCCCTACAGGAACTGGGATGCTCAAACAACAGATGTGCAGACCAAAAGCAATGAAATTTACTGCTCTGATTCTGATAGCTGAAAGAAAACCAACACTGACCCTCAAGAGTTTAGGGTATAAATAAAGAGTTTTAGAATTATGCATGAACACTGAGACCAGTGAATAACATCCTGGAAACATGGTGAGAATATACATCTAGTGTAAAATAAACCGGCTCTCAAAGGGAAAGTGATGTGAATGGCTCAAACAAAATTGAAATTGAAATACTGAAATTAGTGTTAATTTTGATAGCAGCATGAATTTTAGCCCCACATTTCCTCACTTTTATTTACTGATCTTCTAGGTGGAAAACTGAAAAGACAGGAATCTCTCAGAGAGGAAAATCGATGCAGTTACAATGGATCCTCACAAACAGCAACAGGGGCATGGCAAAGCAGCTCTGGCATTGGAAGGAACCTTGGCAGTGCTGAACAATCAGATAAAGCGTTTTTTACTTGCAAGCCAGTTGAAGCAGGCCTCCAGACAGACCAGTGCACAGGTGTGTTCTGTACCTTTAAATATCAACTCTTATATAAAAGAAAGAGATAAAATAGGAACACAAAAAAGCCCATAATCCTGTTAATGTCACCAAAGAAAAAAAAAAAAAAAAAAAAAGGTTTTGCCAAAAAGTATAAAATTCCTTGTTTCATGATTAAGGAGTTGTATTCAGTGGTTTGAGTGTGTATTAATGGTCTCTTTTTTTCCTTAAAAAAAAAAAAAAAAGAAAACAAAAGAAAAAAGATGCTATCTGTATATCTTATCATGTCAAGTGACAGGCATCGTGTTATGATGACCTGCAGTTCATGTTTGCAAAACTCTGCCACATTTCCTCTGCCATCTTAAATTAAAAAGTCACCAGTGTCTAAAACATTTACATTGAAAGGCTTCACCAACTTGCATATTTTGACCTAATCAGAGTATACTTCTTTTCCTAGTCAGAGTGTAAAGGGCATGAAAGCTCCACAGAGCCTGAGCCAAGATACACGTTCCAAGAAGCCCATGGAGCCTGTACTGTGACACACACACGCTGTGAGTGGAGGCACAATAATGCACAAGAACAGTTCCTTTGGGTAATTCATGTTTCCTGTATTTCTGGGAGAAACTCTCCCATACTCCTTCTCCTCCCTTCCCAGCTGCTTCAGTCCCTTGCTGAAAGGTAATACCACAAAATCCAGCCTTTGTTATCCAGTGGGAGAGCAGCAGTAAACAATTCAAGGACAATAGCCACCAGACATGTGGAAAACACTTCATTTTTACTGAATGGCCACAAAATCCTTTGCTAATTAGAGTTCCTGAATGTTGAAAATAACTATAACCTGCTTGCTTATTGTTGAAACCCCATGGTTTTTGTGGAATGGAAGATCTCTTTAGAAGCTTTTAAAAGATCCAGAAGTGTTTGGATTTGTTTTTTTTAATGACACTTCAGACTGGAGTACTGAAAAATACAGGTTAAGGGACAGCTCAGCACTGCCATGGGTAAATAATGACTTCATACTTTACATTTCCAGTGACTTTTAGGGCATTTAAAAGTCTTTTGCGTTGTTCAGTCTCTTGGTTATTTGGCGGACCCCAGCAAACCCCCATTTCCAGCTCTGGGAGGGCTGTGTTAGCTCCTAGACTCCCGTTCCCCGCCCGCGGCACTTCGTGGCGGTTCCTCTCGCAGGCGCTGGCTGCCAGCGGGGACAGCCACCGGCGGCACCAGCCAGCGGGGACAGCCACCTGCGGCACAGCACGGCCCCTGCCAGCCTTTGGGGCCTCTGGAGCCGGGGGTGACAGCCACCTGCGGCACAGCACGGCCCCTGCCAGCCTTTGGGGCCTCTGGAGCCGGGGGTGACAGCCACCTGCGGCACAGCACGGCCCCTGCCAGCCTTTGGGGCCTCTGGAGCCGGGGGTGACAGCCACCCGCGGCACAGCACGGCCCCTGCCAGCCTTTGGGGCCTTTGGAGCCAGGGCTGACAGCCCGGAGCCACGATGACGGCCGGGGCATGAGGCTGGACCTTCCAAGGGGCTGTGGCACAGACAGCAGTGGCTCAGCCTGGCTCCTCGGCCGCACTGGAAGCAGACGGGATCCCAAGTGTATAAAAGTCCGCGAGGTCAGAGATGGTTTTGAGGAGATGGTTTTGAGAGGGGACGCGCTTTGACCCTCATTCCCTGGCGCTGGGGAAGCCTCGCACCGGGCAGCGCTGTCCCGCCCCGGGGGCAGCGGCGGGAGGGCTGGGCGGTCTCCGGGGCGGGCGGCCCCGCTCGGGACCCGCCTCCCCGCCCGGGGCCGGGCGCCGAGCACCCTCCTCCTCCTCCCCCTGGCCCAGGCGGGGGCTGCCCGCGGCGCCGGGGCCACACAAAGCGGCGAGCGGCGGTGCCTCCGCGCCGCCTGTCCGGCGACAGCCGCGCCGGCCATGGAGCCGCCCGTGCCGCCGCCTCAGGAGCAGCCGCCGCGCCCGCGCTCGCACACGGTCACCACCACCAGCAGCTCCTTCACCGCCAACCTGTCGGCCAGCTCCAGCACCCTCGCCTACGACAGGGAGTTCCTGCGCACCGTGCCCGGGCTCCTCATGGTGACCGAGATTGTGAGTGCCCCGGGGGCGCGGAGGGGCGGGGGAGCCTCGGCCGGCGCTGGGGTGAGGAGGGGTTGGGGTGTCCCTCAGCGCATCACCCCGTGCGGGTCCCTGCCCGCAGGTGAAGCGCGGGGGAAGGACGAGCCCGCGGAAGCAAGAGCGGCTCCGCGGCGGGGGCACAACTGTCCCGCCTGGAAACTGGAAAAGGAGCGCAGGGCACACGCGGTCTGCTCAGCCTCCCGTGGTATCTGCGGTATCATCTCGTCCCGTAGCGGAAAGACGAGTTTTGGCAGACAGGGAGCTGAGTTTTGGAGACTTTTCTGTAACCACATTGGTTGTGTATGCTTTGCACTTGATAGCACACGAATAGTCATGATGTGAGAGTTTATTAAACAATTTATCTTTGTTTCCTAGGTCAAAAAAACCCCATTTCCTTACATTCTTACTGCTTAGGTACACCTGTGCAGAGTAGGAGATGAACTGCTGCCTTTTGGGCTTGATAGTGAATTTTTTTTTTTTTTTTTTTTTTTTTTTTGCAGGTAGTCTATAAGGTGTAAATGAACATACAGAGGGCCAGGCAGTGCTAAATTCGGTCACTTGCCTTAGTGGTAGGCACTGAACAGCACAACGCCAGGATCCCGCTGCAGGCCTGTGTGCCCTCAATGTGTTGAGCCACAGATACTCAGCATCTCCTCTTAAAAATTACGTGTTTCATTCCATTCATCTACACTATTCATAATTAAGGGTCTTAAAAAGCTGGCTTCCCCAGCTAAGTTTTTGAGTTTCCTGTGTGAAGTTTTTGTTGTGCTGAAGCTTCAAGGATTAACTTATCAGATCACATTCGTTTTCAAGGCTTGAAAACACTGTGCTTCACCAGAGCAGTGGAATGGCTGTTGGTTTTGCTGACTTCAAAGTAAAAATAACCAGGCAAAGCTTCAGGCTGGTGTATGATGTGGGACCTCTGGAAGGAGCAGTGCCACTGGAGAGGGGATGCACACTGAGATGCCAGATTGCTGTGGAGGCCGATAGTGATGAGGCTGTGAGGTCAGAGCCTGCTCCCAGCTGGTGCCCTGTGTGCCAGTGTCTTTGGGAATTCTGTCGATCTCGGGTAGATAGGTGATTGTAGGCTTATTTTGGCTGTTAAATACAGGAGATGCTTCACCGTCAAAGCTGTGGTCGATCTGTGAATAAACAAGTCTTTGAAATAATAGCTGCTTTCTTTTCCACTCTTTTTCAGTTAGTAATTACAACGGAGTTATGTACCTTTCTAGTACTTTATCTGAAGAGTGATCCCACTGCAGATTGTTACAGAGGTGCCCAAGGCTTTTCCAGAGCCCTGCTGGAATGTCATATATTCATCCTGGCTGTGAATACTGGATCAGCTGCACTCACATTGAGCTACATGACCACAGGGCATGGACAGGCTCTTGCTTACTCTTTGTTGGAAGTGTGCCTTCTAGTTTGTGTTGACAGGTGATGTCGTGCAGCTTACCTTTCTAAACAGTGATGATGCTTTTTAGAGGGATTTTGTTTCCTCTCAGCCGTTCCTAACTCCTGGGATAATTGTAAAATGTGAAATGAGCAGTTCCTGGCCAACTCAAAGGAGCTAATAGAAGTCTCTAATGTAGATTAACTTTTACAGGTTTGCAATGGTGTATTTGAGAGAACAGAGTAGAGTTCTGATATTAAGCTGAAAGGTGTAGGGCAGGTCCTACAGAAGTGGAGTACTGATAGATAGTCCCTTTAAGGAAATACTTCTAATTCTTAACTCCACTTATTTTAAAGCAGCTAGGGTAGCTGTTCTTCGGTGAAATTAAAGAAAAATATATCAGTGAAGACCTTTATATGGAATTAGCTGAAAGAACCCCAGTTACTAAAATCAAATAGTGAGTTTATATGTGTTTGTGTATATATATATATATTTGGCATTGGGTATTGGTTAAACATTTTCCACCAGTTTGGTATGTTCTTTTTTTTTTTTTCTGAGAGAAAATGTACTTTAACAGAGCATGACTAGAGATCCCAAGATCTCTACTTCAAAATTTGCTGTGCATATTCAGCAGTATTGGAGCTGTGTACCCTAAATCAGCCTGTTCTGATTGCTGTGCCTTGCCTGCACCAATTGGCCCTTCAGGATATTTCTGACCCTCAGTACTGATGCCCCAACTTATAGCATGATCCTTCTGCTAAGGATTTGCAAATCTGTAAATAAGACCAGCATGTAATTCAGTCTCAGGAGTTTGCAGCCTGGTAGATCTTTTCCAGTCTAAACTCTGAGCTCTGAAGGACAGCTGCTGTGGTAGAAGCATCCCTTTGCTTCTGGTGCCCCTTCTCTGGGACAGCTGTGACACGGACAGGGAAGAGGACTGGTTTTAGTCATATCTGCTATCTGTGTAGCTACTCATCTGCCAGATCCCATGTCCATGTTAAAGCTGAGCTAGGGGCATTAAACAATAGTGGTAAATGCTCCGAGAGTTTGCACTCTCAGAGTGGGGCTGCATAAATATTTGATTATTGCTGCTGTCAGTCAGCAATGTGCATGCAGCAAGAGGGGTGCAGTCTGTGTCTCCTGGCTCTGAAACTCTACTCTCTCCTCTGTGTCGGCAAAGGGCAAATCTGTGTTATTCTTTGACCAAAGAGAATGGAAAAGCAGAAAGTTACCCCATAAATGAAACATTCCAGCCCCTTAAATGGAGGATCTTGATCAGGTTTTGCTCCCACGTCCCTGATTTGCATACTGTGAAGATGAATTAACTGCTGTGTGGGTTTCCATGTGTGCTGGTAACCAGCCTACATCTGCACTGAGGCTGTGGTTTAATGGCACAGTAAATTCAGCTTAACAGTTCCTACTAAGAGATTCTTTGTAGTCGTGCAAAGCACTGGTCTGCTATTAACTCAGTCTCCTGTTTCAAATTTGTTCAAAATGAGTTAGCTTTATAAAGACAGGTTTTATGATGGATCAGGTATTATCCATCCTTTATGTAGCTGCTTTAGAGCCTGTGTAAATGTGGGATGAGGCTGACTGTGCCTATTCAGCAGTAATAGAGTTATGTACCCAAACCTGGTTAATCTTAATTCTGTAATGCCTTTTGGTCTAGCACTGCATACATCCAGCATGAATGAGCTCAGAAATGCAGCCTGAAGTGTAGGCTAAATTACCTGGTGCTGACAGATTTCCATTGCCTTTGATGTCTGCTTCCATGACCAGAGCAGGTGCAAGGTTTCCTGCAACTCACTTGGAAAGAGCTGGGGTCAGTTCATTTCAGTGGAAAGAGCAAAGTGGAAAATGCCACTGGGTTTCTGAGAGGCCTTTGGAAACTGGCATAAAACATAACTTTGGTGCATGGAAGGCTGTCCAAAGCACTTATATACAGAAGTAGTGGTGCTTGCTGGACAGGGCAGGGGGTTCTGACTCTGGAAACTTGCATTTACTGGCCTTAGCTGGCCATTGACTCTGCAGGTTAATTTATCTGCATCTCTCTAACTTCTCAGAATGTCTCATCCATTCATGGAATATGTGTACTAATCTTTGTAAGGAGCACTGAGATCCATTGGTGGAAAGTAGTACAGAAGATGTAAGTGGTGTTACACAAAGTCTTTAAATGAGAAAATGAGATGTCAATTGCCTGGGTTGACACTGAAGTAAAAATACATCATATAAAGTAATTGATACTGATTCCTACATGTAGCACCACCAGTCCCCCTGGAGGATTTACAGTTTCAAAATGAGCAAGTATAGCAATTTCTAGAGATATCTTTTGAGTGTTTCTTTTCTGTGAAATGATGGCCCAGAAAAGCTACATTTATCTTCCTGGGACTTTTATGGCCAAGAAAAATGATGGCAAGTGATACCTTCTCAGAGCTTTAAATCAGCTTCTCAAGTCAAGCATTATGGATCACTTTGGGGAGGTGGAGAGTTTTGTGGTTGCTATGGATGTAGTTATAAAAATATTTACTTTCTAGCAGGATGACATTGATCTCTTCAGATTGTTGCTTCATACCAGTGTGTTGCTAGATGGAGCCTCTTGTAAAACTTGCACTATTGATTTTAAGGCTTGTGATGGCTATTTGACCTTGACAAAAACAAATACTTCTATAGCTTGGAAAGGTTTGGAAGGTTGTTACTTTGCTGCTGCTGCACTGAGATCTTGTGATGGCATAAGTTTTAGTTAATTGTACTTACAGTTGCATTTCTTTATGCTGTTCCGTGCACATTATTCTTTGAAATGCCCAGAATAAAATAGGTACTTGAAATAGAAGCCTGATAGGAATTCATTTACTTTATTAGCACCACATAAAATTGTGGTTCAAATTTATGTTTCTGGACAATAAAAATAATTTTGATCACTGGTTCATTATTCTTCTTCAAATGTTAGACCTTTGCAGGTTTAATTCATAAAGGAAATATTGTTGACTTTGTTTATTCTAGTAGACTGATGACCCTCAGAATATTAAATAGATATTGAAAGTTAGGTCAGATCTAAGATATTGAGGTTGCCAAAACCAGAACAACTGGAAATGTGCAAGTCCTTGTTTGACAGACTTTTCACCTTTGTCTTTTTCCTGAGAGATGCATCAAACTCATCTACTGATATTCAAGTGTTAAATTAACTCAGCAATAAAGCCATATTAATGTTAAGAAAAACAGAAGTAATACAGATGGGATGATCTACTGTGAGAAAGCTAAAATAAAAAATTCTACTTAAAGCTCTCCTTGCATTTAGCTTTTTCTTTTAGTCATACAGCCTCTCTGACTGCAGTTCAAAGTTTTATGTGTATTTACCATCCTCCTCCTGCCCTCCCATTTCTTGGAAAAGCTCAGAAGAATAGAGCAGAAACATGGAGGGAGTTCCAAAGAGCCTCTCTCCTCACCTGAGTGGCAGCAAGACTTTCTCTTCTTTCAGGAATAGTAGTGATGTTTTTCTTTTTTCTTATAATGTGATTTTTACTCCGATCATAGCATGTCTGCTTGCAAGTAGTTGACAACACTGAGCTACCTCCTGACATGTTGAATAAGTGCTTTGCCTGGAGGAGATGTATACAAGCACCATCTTAATATTATTCACTTTGAATTACTGAATGGAAAAAACCAAATTCTGTAGTGACTAGTCAGTCACTTCATCCAGCAGCTTCATGCTCCTATGCATGAATAAGAAAACACACAATACCAAGTCTCAGCTCTCTCCTTTGGTCTTGATCAGACAGAACTCTTGCTGAAGTCAGGTTTCAGTTCTGCCTTTTTTAGGTGCTGTTGTTTCACTCCTAACCCTTAGCTGTCTTTAGTGTACTGAATACATACATCTATATGATTTCCATCTTCCTTTAGGATCATATAGTTATTTTAAGTTCTGTTTCCTGTAAGGTCTTTGGTTTCCTGGACAAGATCAGGGTGTTTCCTTGGGAAGAGAGAACTGTTTGGGGGACACAAGAAAACAGAACCTTTTGAACATGCTCCAAGTGATGATAGAAACAGTGTTAGGGCTAAAATGGTAGGAGGGTGAAAATGCCTCTTAAACTGAATGAAGATATTTTACCAAAGGTCAAAAATGCAAAATATTCTCAATACGTCAGAGTTAAGGTACAACACGTGTGAAATGTCTTTATCTCTTCATGAGAAGAATGCTTTAAAGTCATACTTAAACATCTCCTTTGTTGTTGGGTGGATAGTGAATATAATACAAATCTCCCCCCCCCCCCCAAAACTCTAGAAATTATTTTTCTTTTGTGCCTGCAAAAATTCTTACGTGCACAAACTTATTTTTAAAAAAATAAATAAATAAATAGATCATTTGGGGCTTCAGTGGCCTGTGTCTGTATGACAGTGAAATGTGCAGTCCTCCCATTATTCCTAACGGAATAGGCAGAGCTTCCCAGGTGCTTAGCTTTAGCATGATGCTGTGGCTGGGTGTGAGTCCTATGTGAGGGTAAATGCTGAGGGGGCCATCATGGTCTGAGGACAAAGGTCAATGATGTAGTTGTAAAGAGACTGTGACTGCATTCCTGAAAATTGCCTTTTTCCAGATATGCACAAGAGTCCCAAATCCCTGGGTAATCATGCTATGGGAAGACAGTGATAATGCCAGATACCTGATAATGATGGAGACACCCAATGGTGCATTTTGTCCTTAAATTAATTCAGATCCTGGATTTGTCTGTGTCTCTTTTCTTTGTGGTTGTTCATTTGTTGTTCAGTTGGGATTGTTGGGATTTTTTTTTCTCCCATTGTGTTATATTCTCTTTTTTTCTCTTTCTGCACTGTCATTCCTGCTTTTTGTTTGTAATTATTTATTATACTCTGTTAAGACCACAGATTAGAGGATCTTGAAGTGGTGTATGCCTATCTAAGAACCCCTGTTTTCCATGCAGTGTATGATGAAGAGGTGTATTTGTTGGCAGCATAGTCAGAATGTGAGCAGAAAAAGGACACAGAAAGAAGTTGTCTATGGGTCACACCAGATTCTTGCAAAATCATTAATGGCCCCAGGTTTCTGAGTCCATTAACAAAATGCTGCTTCCAGAGCAAAAGCAGATGCCTTTCACTCCCTGCCCTTTGGATGGGAGCACTCCTGTGTACCTGGGGAGCCCACTGATGTATCTGCTCTGTTCTGTGCTCTGAACCTCCTGTGTAGTACCAACAGGCAGGGTTGGAGCAGAGGTGCCTGAAAGATTCTTCTTAAAAAGAAGAATCTCAAAACCACAGAAAAACTCCCTTGGGGACTCTGAACCCTTCAGAATGGGAAGTGTGGAGGGAATGATGATGTTTTGTTGTTTGTTGATTGCCTTCTCATTCAGCCTACTGTTTTTTCCTGTTCTCTTCTGGGAGTAACAGTGCCCTATATTTAGTTTATAATGGTCATGCAGACATATATGCATATATATGTGTACACATACATTCATATATCTATAAATAGCTTTTAGCTTAATTTTACTTTGGATAAAGTACATATTGTATTGTGTGATATTTCTGCACTTTTTCCCCTTCGAATTCCAGAAAAACAGCAGAAAGTGTGTCCTTACAAAGAGGACCTAGCTCTTTTTTTTTTAGTGTCAAACAGCAAATAGCTTTTAGCATCCATCAGGCCTTTGGCCAAGGTAGTTCTGTTCCTGTGGCCTGAGCCAGTTCCCCATGGAAGCTGCTGGCACTAATTCACCTGCCTCTGAAAGGACCAGATCAGGTATAAGGCTCTTGAAACTCCAGTGGAGGAGGGACTGAGTAAGGAAAGAATCAAGTCACTGCTTTCAGTGGCACCTGGGACTGGTCCAAGGAAAGTTTAGTGTCATGCTTATGTTAATGAACATAAAGAAGCTGAGCTCTTGGTTCTACACACATTAATAAGGTATCCAGGCTTTGCCAGACCTCTTCACTGCACAGGCTTGGATCCTGGGCGTGACTGCATTTTTGCCAAGCTAGGGAACAATACTGAGTGTTTACACTGACCATTTTTGCAAGCTATGGGTGTGCAGATGACACTGATGCAAGCACAGGTTTGCTGAGAGAAAAATCTTCAGAGCAAAGCAAAACCAGTTTCAACAAATTGGTATTGTTAGAGGCATGCAGTCTGTGCAGTTTGTTCTGGGCAGCCACAATGTTTCTGGTCTGATTTAAGATGTGCTAAAATCAGATTTTGTAGAACTGAGACAAAGTAAGTAGGTGTGGTAATAATCAGTAAGGTGTCAGTCTCTGGATATATCATAATCTAATTATGAAGAATAAGTAAATTGCAAACATCCCAAGCAGGATCCTGGAAAGAGGCCATGTGGGAAAAGCAGCCTCTCTGATCATACTCTGGTAATCACTTCTGGTCTTTGACTGGTAGCCTAATGTGCACAACTTGAAAGGAAATCTGTCAAGAACCTCTGCTTTATACCAGAAAATAAGAACAGTTTGTATCATTAGCTTTAAATGTGGCTGCCGTGTCCAGGCCTGAATTTAAATAAATTCAAGGTGACACTGTCTTTGCACAGATCCATTTATTTAGCCTCAAAGTTGTGCAGCTGCTAACAGGCTCCCTTTTTTTAAATCTTTCTTGGCTTTCTTCTTTTTTTTCTCCTTTTTTTTTTTCTTTTTTTTTCTTTTT
Source organism: Agelaius phoeniceus (assembly GCF_051311805.1). NCBI lineage: Eukaryota > Metazoa > Chordata > Aves > Passeriformes > Icteridae > Agelaius > Agelaius phoeniceus. Next base: position 42,481,088 of record NC_135265.1, read on the forward strand.
TTTTTTTTTCCTGTCTGTCCCTTTAATATATATTTTCACATAGGTTCTCTGCATTCAACAATAATGGTATTCCAAAGGCTTCAGCTCATATGGCAGGTAATAGCTGAATGGGGCAGCATGGTTTTGAGACAACTGTAGGTGAAACTTAAAAACTGAGACAGTGTTGCAGGCAGGAATTCAGCACTGAGGGATAGTGGAAGAGGTTAAAAAAATAATCCTCTATCAAAAGGAAAACATCTCCAATGTACCTTTAAAATGATACTTCAGCTGATAACATCAGCCTTGGTTGCGCCCAGCCAGAGACAGCCACTGCAGGGCAGACTGACAAGGATCAGGCGAGGAGAAGGTGAGTCTGTGGTGATTGCCTGTTACTACTGCTGTAGGTTGGAAAGCATAAACAAATGCACAATCGTCCTTTTACAGGATCAGGACACAGCTATGATACATGCTGGGGAGAGTGGTGCTATAATTCAGTCCTTAGTGGGGAAAAAGACCAAAAAATGACAGCATTTGTGCTGATTTGGTATTAGTTTAATTTATAAACGGTGACGTACCTTGCTATCAGGAACCCCATGTGCTGTTTCAAAGAGCTTGCATGTGTATAGGTGCTTAATAATTAACAATTAAAAAACATTATTATGTTATTAAGGTCCTGGAAATTAAGCACCAAAATTAGTTTCACCCTAGCAGTGTTGGTTTTGTATTGAATTATGTGCAGGTACTGAAATCCAGTCAAAACTTGCTTGATTGTGGTTTTTTATCAAGAAACTTCTGTCATGGTCATTGCACAGAAGAGCTTTTCTAGGCGTGACTGGGATATTGTGCACACAGCATTGGAGGAAGTCATGTTGTGAGTAAGGAAAGGGATTATTCAAAGGGAGAGGATGGTCTCCTGGCTAATTGCTTCCTTGGAAAATTTGATTTTTATCTTCTCCTTGAACCACAATATTCCTATGGGATGCTAGACAAGGCAAGTAAGCCCTACATTTCAGTGTGTTCACTCTACTCCTTGTTTGCTGAATCCCCAGCTTTGGGTCTGAGTTGCAGAAAAAGCAATTATTCTCAGATGTGTCTGAAAGTCAGTAGGAGCTCTGTGTTCTGAAGATGCAAAATGCAGTGCCATAATAAATGCTGTAGGAAAAGAGTTTTCCAGAGTTTGGATGCTAAATAAAATTCAAACTTGACAGAAAGAAATCTGGCAAGAATTGGCTTTTGACTCTAATTTTAGTGCACTGTCTAAAATTAGGATAGCATACTTCTCTATCTCAGAGATGTGTTTAATAGTTTATTGATGGACTTGTGGGGCAACACAGATAACACAGTGTTTTTCAAGAGCCCAAATGCAAAGCTGAATTGCAGTTCTGCAGGCCATGCAAGTAAACAGGCAGAAAGCAAAATAAGGGGAAGCATTAGTTCTGAAGGAGGTTTTCCCTTCTGTTGCTGCATGCAGGTAGTGGTGTGGAGAAGGGGAAAGTATATGGTCAGAAAATTATAGGCTATAGCATAATGTATATTTAACCAAGGATAGAATTAAGATGTGTGAAGAACTCATTTCTGGAAGTGTTGCATAGTTAGCTGCAAGTATTTCAACATGTTTGTCCCTCTCTCTTGTCCACCCCTCTGCCTCTGTCCCAAGTCCTAATTTCCCATCTCTCTTCTGCGGTGGGTTTGGTTTGGTTTTGTCTCCCTGCCTCATTTCTTCAAGCCCTCTTGTCCAGCAGCTCCAGGCAACTTGCCAAAGGCCTGCTTTGCATGATTTTCATCTGCTCTTCTTCAGGCTTGACAGAGAAAATCAACGTAGAAAATGCAGCTCCTACACGAAAAATTTGGGGAAATGTTGTTTTAGGAGAGGAGGTGTTGGGCAACTGAAAGAACAGGCTCTGCTCAGTATGAGACATCCATCTTTAATGGTTTCATAAAGCTGTGGGTGGACAAAGCTATGAAAAATACCATAGTATTTTAGAACAGTATTAGAAATACTGATAGTGATACAGTGATTTAGGAGGTTGTTGGTGAATATTGTGACATGTTTAGTTCTTGCATTCATCCAGAATGCAACTTTTTCTAAAACAAAAGGCATAAAGCAGGCTGGACAGAGCTGGATTTTTTGAGACCAACTACAATCTTGTGGTGATCTCGGTGAAAGATGAAAAAGGCTGAAAAGCTCTTCAATATAAGAGATTCAGACTGCATGGAAAAACAAGATCCCTGCTGGAATTTCTGATTGATGCTTCAAGGCCTCTCTATGTGCATAAGCCATGTTCGTTGGACTGTGCAATGCAGTTGTAACAGTTACTGTCAACAGTCATTGCTAGTTGGCCTCCAAGCTGAAAATATTTTCCCTTCCCCATGTTGTTACTAAGGTATAGCACAGTACAAATCAATACATTAATTAGTGTTCTTTTTATTTCTCCTAATGCATGGGAAGGAGTTTGGATGCTAAATAAAATTCAAACTTGACAGAAAGAAATTGTCATTGGGAAACTACTATATTTAATTTTGGAAAACCACAATCCTTATTTTACTCTTTTGAGTACATTTTTATATTGCTGGAACTTAATTTTAAAAGGCAGTGTGCAAGAGGAAAGTAATGACCTACTTGAAGAGATGGTTCCTCTTGTGGTGTGTTTTCTGCTTGAAATATGAGCATCCATGTAAAGATGTATAAAACTAATCTTGAACGTACAAAGCAGGCCAGTGGAACTGTAATTTAATGATGGAACTTGCCGTGAGCGAAACAGTGATAAACAGCTTATATGTTACTAGGTACAATTTCATTGTTGCATTTGGTATATTGAAAGGATTTTCTGTTTAACTTCTCAGCAAAAATGGTAGGAATCTTACCCAGGAGAATGAGGTTTCCAAGCAGTTTTTTTTCAAACTGGGGATTTCTTCCTAGACTTTGGCAATCATGAAACGTGACCAGACGCTTGTACAAAGAACTTGGCATTCTCTTTGTGCAGTAACAGACAACTATCTAGCAAATGTTTGCCTGAAGTAAGCAAGTCTAGATAATGTGTTAAAGGTGAGATGGGGTCTCTTGTAAAGTGTTTTACCAGCTCAAGTTAAAATTAAACTGAGTACACAGCAACAAATGAAAAGGAATTCTCTAAGGTTGGTTACATCTAATTTTCACTCTCTTATTAAGCTGTACAGTGTAATGCTAGTCTTGGGGGGGGGGGGAAGAAAAAACACAAACCAAAAGAAAAATCCCTCCCCCCAATAAACCTCCAGAAAAAAAAAACCAACCCACTCTATACTATGTCTGTAGTAATTTTCACTCTAAAAACTTAGCTTAATTTCAAAATGCCTCTTCAATTTAGGTCTCAGTTTAAAAAAATGGCAGTGAAGTCAACTTAAAAAGAACACTTTATTTTGACTTGTGTTGGTTGGTGTTTCTGTAGATTACATATTGCATGAACAATGTACACGAACAAGAAGATGACCCTAAGAACTGGTGCAAGTACAGTCCGGATGAGTTGATGGGAACAAAATCAGATTAAGATCTAATGTACACAAACAATATTGTTATGAAGAGAAGGTTATAATGAATCAGTTCTTGATGCTCTCAAAACCTGTTGTGAATTTCCCATTGACTTCTGTCATCCCGACATATCTGCACACGAAATGAAGAGAACATGAAAGGAACATGAAAGCCAACCTACTGTGCAGTCTGTGTGCTCTAATCAGCGCTGGCATTGTTTGTCAGACTCCTCAGGACAGCAGCTCCTTCCCGAGAGTCGTTTCCTATCCCCTTGTTAGCGTTTGGTGAAGGGCGGCTCTGATGTTGCTTCCGTTCGGCGCAGAAGAAAAGGGTATGCCCAGAAACTTTCCCCACTGGTTTCTTCTGCCAGGGCCATGGATTAGTCTGATAAAGGAGATCACCTTCCTTAAGACCTTTCCTCTCCAATCCTCCTGCATGGAGCACTCACTGTCAAATTAGATTCAGATTAGAAGGAGCCTAATTAACAGCTTGTACCATTTTCGTGTTGACCTATTGTGCTAAAATTGACTTTGGGAGGATAACAGGCACAGTTAACCCACTTGGTACCAAGATTACCCCAAAAATTCCCTGTCATGCTACCTGTTTCTTGTGCACAGTTTCTTTGGCTTGAACATCTAGCTGATAGATGGTGAAAGGGGAAGCTGTTCAGATCCATTGTTTGGACATGATCTTTTATAACCCAGCTGTCTAATTTATGTATTTCTTCAGAGCTCCCTATAGTCATGTATCCCACAGTCCCAGGACATAGCTTATTTTTTAATGAAACACTGATGATTTTTTTTATATCCACATCATGATTCTATTAAATCCTGTGTATCAAAACAGCTCAGCATCACAACTATCAATCTAAATTTGTTTATTCAATACAACAGATGGGTTTGTCCCATAGCTGTCCTGCCTTATCACTGGATTATCAAACGATATATGCCTTTTCCTGTATCAAATTGCTGTGCATGCTGTGCTCTTCCTTTTCCCTTTGTGTGAACTAGCAAAGCCCCCAGTTTGTGATGCTTTTCAGTGCCCTAATTCCTTTTTGGTTTCTTGGTTTTATGTGCTAAGACCTGTAATATTGTTGGCAGTAGGAGATTGCAATACATGCCTCTGTGTTTGTACACATTTCATCATAGCGGGCTGAGCTTTCAGTGTGTGTGGATGTGGGCATTTTGATATAGCAATAATTCATAGCTTGAAGAAAGGGATATCTGCAAAGTACTACTTTTTTAGTATTACTTTATATATATGTATAAAATTTTTTAAAGTTATTTTAAGATTTTTTCCCTTTTTGATTTGAAACTAGTAATACCAGGCTTTGCAGGGAAAATGTGCTAAATATCTCTGCACACAGACTTTTTGAACAAAAAGCTCCCATGTCATTGTACAGGCTTTCCCTTCCCCCCTCAGTGGGAAAACAGGAACTTCTGGGGGGGCAGTAAATAGCTGAAATACTCAACAAAGAGCACTTGAACAAAAGGCTGGTAACACCTCATTATTGTATCTGCACTATTGTCATTCTAGGGACGAAAATATTAGGCAGAAGAAAGCAGTGATCCAAATCTGAGGAAATAGAAAGGGGAAAAGGTGTGGAAGTTAGCTAAGTAAATATAATTTAGTTGATTGTGTATATTGGAATGCAGTAATATAAACAGCACTACAGGAAAAGGCTTGGGTTTTTCAGAAGAACCATTTGGGTGGGAAGGTCAAGCTGTAAGCTTGCATAGTGATATGGAGACTTTATTCAAAAAGCTTGTGTGCAGTGAAAGATTTTCAAAGTGTTTTTCCCTCAAAGCAAGTGTAGAGCACACTCTCACTCTGCCTGTAATCCCTGAGCAACTTGGCTGTTGCTACCTTACCTAGAGCTCTCCTCCCCATAACCTTGGTGTGTGTGCTGCATCACTTGCTGCTCATGAATCACAGCTCACATGCAGACAGCCTTTGACAAAGACAGTGGCTGCATTTTTGGATATTGGTACTTTCAGCTGCCTGCACTGCCCCAGCAGCTGACCCAGTCACAGCTCCCCTCAGCCTGAGCTGTGATCTGAGCACAGCAGTGGTGGTTGACTCTAAACTGTTTGGTGGTGGAGTCTGACAAGGGGTCTGGCCCCATTTATCTGCCTTTCTCATCATCAAGTGGTCCATGCTGCGGGAGCCTTGTCCTCCCTTCTCACAGCTCAGTCTGCGCATGAAACCCTGTCCTGGTCTGCTCACTGGGCTTTGATAGTGCAGGGGATGGGTGGAGGCTGGATGGGATGGAGAACAAGCAGTGCCATCTCTGTTTCATGTTTGCTGAGGAGATTTCCCTGAAATTTAGATCCAAGTTCTAGCCTGGGCTAGGATTGAAGGCGCACTTTGCTACATCCATCTGGGGGTTGTACCAGCTTTCGGTCTGACAACACGTTTGTCTCCCAGAGGAAACAGCCCTGCTGACAGAGGAGCTTGAAGGAGAATGTGTGGGAAATACCTTACCACTAAGAGGTGTAATTGCTCTAAACACTTTCAGGCATGCGGGATTCATTAATCCATAATAATCCCTGTAGTTTGTAGCCATTCTGACATCTGTGAGCTGTACTGGGAAATCAGATTTAGAGGAGAAGTGGAATCAAAAGTTCTTGAAAACCCAAAATATATTAGCTGTATTGTGGGGACAGTGAAGCATGTGGGGGAATGCAGTGAGAGCAGCAGCTCTTGGCATTTCTGTGTTTATGCATTATGGGAGGCAAATACCGAATTTCTGGTTTCAGACTGATAGCTCATACATGCAGACAGCTGACAAGGTCTCCATGCCTTGCTGTTCACTGCAGTTCACATTCTAGCCTGTGGTGACACCACAAACCAGAGATTTGTTTACCTCAAATACACTGAGCATTAGAGTGCAGTGACTGAGGAGCAGCTTTGTCTTCAGTAACCCTTGCAGGGCATTAACCTCTGGCACAACAGCAGAGCAAATATCTGAGGGACATTAAATAATTTCTGCTCACATATTTAAATCTGGATAAGACAATGGATTGAGGGGTTTTTTTTTTCCTTGATTGAAGACTTTTTTCTTGCACTAGAAAGCTGGCATTTGTCACCAGTTGTTCTGTTCTTTGTTTACATAAGGCCCATTGAAGCAGTTGGAGAACATTATACCCTGCCCCACAAATAGGCATGTATACTTAATTTATGACTTTGGTAGTTTGAATTTCGAGTGTCAGGTATCCCACAGACCTTTTTACTTTGTTCTTTTATATTGCATGCACTGCTTGAGTATTTATTATGGAGAGCAGAAAGGCTGCGGGAAGTCTCCTTCAGGCTTGTGGACTTTTTTCTTCAGATCCTTGAAAATAAAGTTATGGAGCTCGAGAAAAAGGAGTTCTCTAAAAGCATGACTGATGTGTAGAGTTGTTTAACTTGTTTGGCCAATTAATTTTTTTTCATTTGGTATTAATATTTTCACTTGCATATAATTCTTCCTTCATATAATACACTTCATGTAATTCACCCTAAAGTTGCTTTAGTACCCTAAACATCTCTGCAAAACATTAAATGTGGAACACTGGTAACAAGCCTTATATAGGTCTTATGTAGGCCTCTGTTGAAAACTTAATTCTGGATTTGTTCTTGATTCCTTCAAAGTCAACTCTTTCTATTACTACCACAAAAATAATAAAGAGAAAGATAAAGCAGAATTAAAAAACCCAATGTAGCTTGTTGCCAGAAGCAATGCTAGTATTTCTGATTATCTCTTGTTCAGTTGTGTTTTGTCAACAATTTTGAATATGGCCCTTAGTTCAAAGTTATCTTTGATATATTGGTGACAGATGGACGTTTTGGAAAAGGACATGACTTGAAACTGACTTCAGAAAAATTCAGATGAGAAATGGGGCTGGGGTTTTTCACCAATGAAAGCAGTAGACATGACGGCAGTTTTTTTAGAGACAAGATGAATTTTATCATTGCAACGTTTGTGCCAAGGTGTCATCTCTTTCCAAAAAGCATGTTGTAAGTTGAAATCTTTATGCCATTGGCAACATGGCCAAAATGGTCCTTTCTGACAGTGAAGTCTTTGAACATAAATGCCTCCAGAACAGCATATGCAAGTGTTAAATATTTATAGGCATGCAGTTCTTCTGTGTTGTTATTGCAAAGTGTACTCAGGAAAGAAAGTGATTTTTGCCAGAGAAGTAAAAGGATTTTTCATTGAGGTGCTTCTACAACACGTGGATCAGTCTTTGTAAAATCTTTAAACTTTACCTAAATATGTGAATCACAGTCCTTAGGGGTGGATTATTATTCCTGGGACTCAATATAGAAGTAATCTGCTTCTAAATAGGCAGACAACAACAAATCTGAATGCAGATTCCTTATTTCTTTATCATCTTATTTTCTCTTCTGTTTGTTGGGCAAGGGGAATTGTTTCAACTTTTGATGACAAGAAGATTCTGTCTCACAGCAAGAAAAAATTCTGTATTGTACAAAATCAATTTTTGTGGTTTTCAGCTGTGGAAATTAAAAGATACTTTCAGTCTAAAGGTTTTTTGAAAAAGCAGTTAAGGGTTTCCTCCTGTTTAAATGGATGAAGAATGCAGCAATAGATTTTTGAATTTTCCATTGCGTCATATCTGGCTTTATGACTTTGTATCTTAGCTATGGGGCAAAATACAAGTTATTCCCAAAGAAGTAATAAGCTTCCTATTTTAATGTAGCAGCTAAGACTTGTGAAACAATGCTGCATGCCCGCTAATTTTAGGCATCTCTATTTACATGGCCTAACAGGAAGATGGAGATGTAAAAATAGCAACAAAGAGCCAGTGACATTATTAATAAAGCAGCTGTATACAGCATTGTTCTCTTGTAGACAGCCTTTAAACAAAGTGAACTACATAAATAATCGTTTATAATTCATAAGGTAGCCATTGTTAGGGATTCTCCTTTAAAAATGATTTACTTTATTAATATAAAAACTATGGCAAAATGACTTCTTCGTTTTTTTCTTGGATGTGTACTCCACATGTATACATGCACGAAATGTTAAAAGTAGCTTACAAAATTTATTGAGAAGCTTGTATTTTTCTACCCTCAGGAGCTATGTCCCTTCAGGGGAGATCGGAAGAAGGATGATAGAGTGCTGCAAAACTTCTTTCAAAGGAAGAGTTTGTATGTCTCTAGAAGAGGCAATATCAAGGTTAAGGAAGACTTTTCATGTATGATTTTATTGGATCAGAAGAAAAACTCCTTCTGCCATCATGCTCCAATAAGAAACAGTAGTAGTTGTAGTGATAAAAAAAATAGTAAATAGCCACATTGGGGAAGACACGTTCAGACAGATAAAAATGGTCCTCTATCTTTTGAACTCAGAATCTGCTTCTGCCCTTTTCCAGTTAAAATAATAAAAGAAAAAGTAAATGAGATTGCAGACAGTTATTGCATTTTTTCCTAGTTTTTCTGTACAAGGACAATAATTTCTTCACAATGCACTTCTGAAAAGCAAGAAACAAACATTGTATTCAGTAAGCACAGCAGATCAAGCCTGCACATTTAATTTGTATAAGTGCTTTATAAAGGAGAAATAGTATTCGGAACTCAAGGGCTATACTGTCGTCTTCACCTCCATAAATATGCCTCTACTGCTTGGCTTGAAGTAGTCCCTCTCAGGAAGGACTTCTCAGGAAAACTCTCATGTGTTTGTGAACCAGGCACTGCATTTGTGTAAAGGAAAAGGAATATGTTAAGATTTTGTCTGCCCCACCCAAGCTCCTGAGGTGGAAGGGGGCAACCCTATCCCAGAGTTAAACTGCAGCTGCACTCTGGAAGTCAGTTCTGTCTTGAGAAGAGATGTGAAATTCATCATCAGCTGACATTCTTGGTGAATGTGAGGAAGCGTCTTTCTTTGTCCAAATCTTAGGTTCATGTCTCAAAACAAGAATTCAAAAAGCTTGCCAATGTAGTTTTCCTTTTTTTCTTTTTATTTAAATTGCCTCAAGGAAGCACTACAAGCTCTCCTAAGTCTTTCCACCAAGTAGCTGATGTTCCTGACTAATGTGAGCTCTCAAATCTACACATAATTTTATAGTATGAAGATCTAAAATTTAAATCAATTAAATCATATGACATTGTATGAGTGCAATGATAGGTCTCCTCACAAATCGACTCAGTAAATTGCCCCTGGATCTCCTGTGAGTCACATAGGATTTATTTTTACTTCTCTACTGCCTGTTTGGGGACAGGACTGTTTAGAGGACTAAAACTGAGTGTTAATTCTCAAAGAAATCAGTTACAGGTTCTACTCAGAACTCCAAAATGTATTAATATTTGAGTGTTAAATAAAAAATCATTCAGCCTTGTAGTTTCGCCAATCTTGATTTATAAGCAGGCTTTTGAAAAGGAAAAAATATTGGAATATGGAATTTAATTGCTACTTTTGTATCTGAAGGTGTTTGTACTGAATTTTAAAGTTTTTCCTCAAAAAAGCCGTCACCTCTAGAGACTGCACAAAAGAAGCCACTAGGACACAAAAAAATACATATCCTGTGCCTTCTATAGTCTCTATGTGACTATTCTGCTTGTAATTGTCTGCTTTAAAATTCATACTTGAAGGCGTGGTTAAATGAAAATTTGCTCAGAAAGTGACTGGAAAGGCAGATTATTTTTTATTTGATTCTAATGTGCTATTACTTTACATTCTCCTTTCTCTGCTGCTCAAGGGCAAAATGTAGCAGCAATTCCAGTGAGTAATTCCCAGCTCCATGATACTGCAGTGTTTACTGTAGCAGTACCACTTCACGGTTTCCTGACAGGGCTGGGAGGAGGCAGTGAATTTGGAATCAACAAGCATTTCTGCACAATATCACAGTGTTTCTCTCTAGGAAATCCTAGGTGGTGAGAGAAACCCCTGCCACGGGCAGGCCTCGCTGAAGTGGAAGGAAAAGGGAGTGGCAGCAGCCTTCCTTTCAGTAGCATCCCGCGGGATTGTTCGATAAGAGGCCAGGCAGTCTCCTCTCCTTGCTGTTTAGATGCTCTTGTCAACCTTTAGAGATTGAGCACTGTGGAGGTCACTGCCTTGCACTGTCACCCTTCCAGAGAGGTGAGTAAGTGCTGCTTAGGTCAGGCTGCTTGTCTCCAGTAGCGTTTTGTACCACCCCTCTTTATTTTTACATGACACTGTGGCCCTGATGGAGCCACTGATAGCAGCCACCAGTGTGGTCCCAGCCAGCTGCAGCAGCCCTGAGCTTGCAGGTCTTTCTCCTGGCTGCCTATCTCACTGTATTCTGCATCAAGACACTTTCAGACTAGAGAACATGATGGGCACAGACAAGGCTGTCTTCTGCTGCCTCTTTGTAGATGAAATGATGGTAGCACTGTGATACCAAGTTAATGTATGCATAGTGTACAGTAACCTATATAAACTACTCCATGTGTGCAGATCCCCAGGCAAAATACAAGGCTGAGTTAGAATTTACAGGCATGGATAAGCAGTACTGTGCTCCTGAACGCAGCCCTCAAACTCCAGAGCATTTAATGTGGAAAGTGCCCTGGGACAAGGACCAATCTTTATGCTTTGTACACATTTTAATGGCCTGTTAATGATCAACCTCCACTCTACTGAGAAGATAAATTTCATGATGATATAATTCGAGCCAGATTCTTCACAGTTCCTTGAGATAATTTGTTGTAATTCTACTTTAGAAACAAATGATATATTGATGTGGCATGTAATCATCTCATCCTATTCTATTAACACTTCTACATCTTCCAGTCCTTGGTTGCCAGGGTTGCAGGAAAGGAAGGCCAGTTAAAACCAGAAGTAATGGATCTGGTCAGTGGTTTGTTTAGCTCAGTCTCTAATATTCACTGATACCGAAAACTTAGGGAGGAATGTTAGAAGGAGCATGTACTGCAAGCTTTTCTCCTCTATTATGGTTCTCTAACTTCTAGCAAACTGCACATGTAGGAATTTCCAGTGCTGAAGATTGCTGACTATCCTGACTGTCATGCATGTACATAATATATACAGATAGGGCTGACCCAGAGTAGGTATGATGTTTCCTATGGCATTCTGTGATTTGATTATGTACTGTGGGGTTTTTTCCTTCTTTTTGATTTTGTTTTGTTTTTAAAGACCATTTCATTTGTTTGCTTTTCATCTTTTTGTGTGATAATTTTAGCAGGATGCTTCTTGTGTTGCAAGTCCTAATCCACTCCTCGCTCCCCTCTTTGTGCCACCTGACATTCTGCAGACTTCTGTCATATCCTCCTTCAGTCTTCAACAGAAAATTGGATCTGTCTTTTTTTCCAGCTTTAACTTTCTTTTCTTGTAGGAGCTGTTCTCTGTGCCTTGAATAATACAACTGAATCATTTTGTAAGTGGAAGGGAGGAATGAGCAGAACATACTCAATGTGTGGGTATATCATTGATTTATAAAGCACTCTGGAATTTTCTCTTTGGTAGAGGTTTTTATTTACTTTTATTTTTTTTCCTAAGAGTTTCTAATCTTCCATTGTAACATTTTGATGACATGAACAAAATTTACAACCTGAACAAACTCTTGTTTCTTATTTACCTTCTGAATATCCACTACTCTGCCTCTAATAGAGCTTCCTGAGAAACTGTAAGAAATCTGTTGCAGTGATTTCATAATTTTGATGTGGTATGTCTGTGTTTTCCAGAAAACATATCTTGTTTTTTTAATATAGGCTACCTCCTTAAGTTTACTGTGTTACTGGTGTTAGCTCTGGTCTCAGACATTCCGTGCATATTTCTCAGGTGAAGCAACCTGTAATGTGCTGCTGGCATGGACAGCATGATTTCCTTACTGACCCCCACCCCTGGGTTATTTTTCTGGGATGCCAGATGCAGTGAGCTGGAGCACTGTATCACAAAAGATTCCTCATGCATGGGCTGCAGTGGAGAAGGAGTACCTTTGTGATTTACACCTTTTTAGTAGGTGGTAGATTACTAAGGTGACACGAAATATGGCGTGCTGCTGCATTTTGCCTGGATGATGTTGTCTTTATGCCTGGGCAGTGCCCATTCTGATCAGACAAAAAAGTTTCTCACTTGCACGTTGCTTTCTCTTTGCTCTTCCCAATGAGACTTCATAGTTTCTTGGGCACTCCTGAGTGCTGGCTGAACACCAGGACTGGACTTTATTTACTGGCTCACACATGAGGAGGTCTGGTGCCCAGTTTTTTAGGCATAGGTGCTCCTGGACTCTTTCTGGGGGGTTTGGGGTGGGTGTGGGAGGACTTCCCTGCTTTGTGGAGCTGTGGGAAAGGCAGCAGAGGCCTGTCAGCCCTCGAAGGGCTTTGTCTGAAGTCTCATTCCGGAATAGGTGTGTTCCCTATTGAATGAAGTGTCTGCCAGAAGGGTTTGACCCATTTCAATCTTGGGTCAGGAGGTTTTCTGACATGTCATAGGATTTGGACTAAACTCTGGGGTAAGAGAGTTCAGTCTTTGATGAAGATATACATCCGGAACATATTTTGGCACGTGCTGCTTCCAGCAGTTTTCTTTCTTAGGAAATCTATCCTAAATAACAACTCTGGAGGGGGTGATTCTCTGAAGTAATGGTCAGTATTGCCACTGTTTCAGGCCCATTTAGCCTGAGGGGTGTGTGCTGGTGCTGCCACCAAGCCAAGAGCATGACAGAAATCTTGAAGACTAGTGGGAAGATTCAACTGAAACTGGTCACTTGAAAGTAATTAAACAGGCATTCAGAAAATTTTTAGAAATTCTGGCAAAGTAGAAGAGACTGAATTTTGGACTTTGATTAGGCAGAAGTGTTTTCAAAGCTAGGAGAGACTTGAGACCCATAGCTGCTGCTTAAGTTTGGTGCTAAGAGTAGTACTGTGCAAATTATAAAATTGGTATGTCCACTATGACCACTGGCATGCTTCTGTGTGCTTCTGTGAGCACTGTGGATTTTAAAATTTTTTCCTAGCAAGGCAAAACCATGAACAATCTAATGAGAGGGGGACACTAGAGAGTGGCTGATGTCAGCTCGCTGTAATGTTTGGTGCTTGAAAAAAAAATGTTTGAGACTGGGAAAGAGAAGCAGTAGGGTAAGGCAATGTATTGATTAGATTGTTCCAGAGTACATTCACATGGCTCTTGAACTGTCAAAGACACTTAAGCAAGGTTCTTTTATCTCTAAAAACCATAGCTGAAAAAAAATTTTGAATTTCTTCATCTTTGCACCTTTACTCAATGTTAGTGGAAATATTTGAAGTTTGAATCTTTCAATTTAAAAACATGCTCATCACCTTTTCTCTTACAGCAGCAGAAATAAGATTTTTATATTTTGTATTTTAGTCTGGATTGATGTTTGATTTATCCAGCAATTACAGGCTTTCACCTTATTTTTTCTTATACTTTTTTTTTAAGTTGAACACATCAAGTGTTCTTATTTTGACTAGTTCGTGAATAAACCTGCAGTTGATGTTGCTGTTGTTGCACCTGGTATGGACATTAACCTGTTGAATTTGTCTTGGGAAGACACTCAAATTTGGAATTACTCCTAGTGAAAGATTTATATAGATATAGATATCTTGCTTATTTTGAGTGGTCCTTTTCGATTTGCAGGGGTTACAATTGCCCTGATGCTACTGCTGGGCAAAATGCCCCTTCCGTGAAGAAAAAAGCAATGATTGTGCTCGCTCTAGCGGCAGAAGGCAGAATTGTTGTGTCACTTCATGGATGATGTGTGAGAGCACAAAAATTCTGATTTAAAGACACTTCTAAAGTGCAGTGCAAACACTTACTCCATTTAGCCTGAGCTGGAAAAAACATTAAAAAAAAAAAAATCTGTATCTGTAAATAATCTGCAAATAAATCAATAAATCTGTAAAATAAAACCAGCTGGAAATGATACCATTAAATCCACCTGTTCTTATGACTGACTGTCCTGGATATATTTAACAGGAACGGTAGAGGGATATTTCTCTTTTTCTCACTCTTTTTTTTGTCATTAAAATCCACACCAGCACCACCATCTTGGTATGTAGCCAAGGCAGAAAAGGATGGAGGTTGAGACATTGACAGGCTGCTTGTGCTGCTGATAAGGTAGCTCCTAACTTGTGATTTAGTAATGAAATAATGATGTGCAATAATTTACAATGGTCTCTCTGTCCTCTAGTCATAAATCTCCTCTGCTAGGAAGAGGAGGCAAGATGTCCTGCTTTCTCCTTGCTGGATGCTGTCCATGTTTAGGTGGCTTTGCATACAGTAGGCAATTCGTGCTGCAAAAGCACAACTCTTCTAGTTTCCATCTGCCATCCTTTTCATCTGCGCCAGCAGCAACTCCATATAAATCCTGCAGTGCTTATGGTCACAGGAAGCATCTCTTGGATAAAGAATAGGAAAAGCTTCTGGCAAAGGTACCAAATTTTTGTTTTGGTTTGTTTTTTTGTGTTTTTTTTTTGTTTGTTTGTTTGTTTTTGTTTTAAATAGGTGAGCCTTGGGTTTTTCTTCCTGTGAGTTCTGCTACAATGAGACTTCTTTTATTGTGGAAAGGCCATATATACATTTTTAACTGTGTTGCTGAGTTAACTACTCAGGAGAAATGCTGGAGAATTCCAAACCCTGGTGTCACTGGAGAGGAGTTGTTACATCGTAGTCTTTTGAATGCAGGTGGCAAGTACAAATTTTCTTTTGCAGTTTTTAAGCTGCTTTGAAAAGCAAAGTTGGATACACAGATTCAAGCTCACACCTGCTTTTATACCTGCTGAATTGTGACACGAGACAAGAAGTGTCTCATGTACTAACAACAAAGCCCTCTTTTTTTTAAAGTGACTAAATAATCCAATACTTTTGAAGTTCTCAGCACTGCAGAAGAATTATGGCATTTATTTAAGGGTTTGAATATGTAATTAAGCATCTAATTTTAAACCTGCACACTCAATAATGTTGGATTTTGCTACCAAGTTACTTCCTTTTTATGGTGTCTGCCAACTGCTGAAGTATGCATTAGTGCATTGACATATTAATGCATTTTAGTAATGCAGGTACCTGATGAAGCAGCAGCCAAATGACCACAAAATAAATGTCTGAGTTGAAATCAGAACCTGCCATAAACAACAGAAAACTGCTTGCCTTTATCTTGCACTGACATCCCTATTCCCATCTGACTGGAAAAACTGGATCCATTGGTGGAGCCCTTATAGTCTTAGGATCCAGCATCCCCTCTCATCCATTACCACATTAATGGTAAAATGCATTATTTTCTTGGGCCTTCTTCATGCCTTTCCCTCCCCCTTTCTTGGGCTCATTTTTTCCAGAATAGTAGTATGTTCCTGTAATTCTAATTAAGTATATTCTGACTTGCTCATAAATTAAAACCAAATACTTAGCTATTACTAATACACTCTAGCCTACCTGGTCATAGTGAGATAGAGGCCTTCCCCAGTTCCTGGGTGGAGCCTTCTCCCTTGTCTTAGAGCTGACCTGGAGCAGTGAAGGTGGCTGTGCACCATCTGTGCTCACTGAATTACTGCAGGCACTCCCCAGCTGTTGCTGATGTTGGCTTTCCAGCATTGCTTGCCTATCACTCACTTGCCAGATTCTGTACGCTGGATGCTCATTGAGGTGACATGTGAATACAGTCCACTTTTTCCCAGTGGGGAGGTGTGATACCAAGCCAGTAGGAGAAGTGGCATTCTCAGCTGCAGCAGATACAGCAGTGTCACCCAGTTTGTACTGATCTGTTGAACAGCAAAGCTGTCATGTAAGGGGCAGTCAGAAAATTATGAGGCAGGCATTTAGCACCAGAGAAACAATCTCGGTATTTAGCATGCTGAGAATACCAGCTAATCATGGAAGGCTTGTCTAGATGTCTGGATTGCTTTGGCTCCTGAGGTATTTTGTAGATGCTGACGGCCAGTGTGAACTTTGAATCAATTTATTGCGTATGTTTACATATGCAGCGAAACCATTTGCCATATCATTTAACTACACGGAGTGAATTGTTGACCATGAGCTGATCTGACCTTTTCAGGTCTAATCAAGAAGTCTGAAATATTATTTTAGCCTGTCAGCTCCAGTAATATGCTGTAAGAGTATCTGGATCTAACTGAAAATGTCAAATGTGCTCTAATATGCAACCCATCAAAGTTACGATGCAGGAACCAGTTAAGAATATAAATCTGTAACATCTGTGGTGCATCTCAATTGCCTGGGTGAGTTGTTCTGCCATTGATACAAGCCAGCTAAAAACGTGGGTTAAAAGCAGTTCTTCGGAATACATGTGAGGTGTACAGCCACCTAAATATTAAAATTATCTTGGAAGAGGGGGGATAACTCCAGGTTCGAATACTACGGGAAAAAACAGGGCCCAGCATGAATACTTGTGCTCTAGGGAATGTCTTGCTAGCTTTAGTGTGTGGTTATGTAAGATTAGTGGTCTCATGTAACCTCAGAATTTTCCTTTTTAATTTTAATAATTTGCCACTTGTGAAGATTTTGTTCTTTTAAATAATAATCCATTATATAAACTGAGGTATCCTTATCAATCTTATTGCATTTAGTAGGAAAAATTTTTCCTAGTCCTGTGCATTTCATGAAAAATCTACTTCTATATTTAAAAGTGTTCTAAAAATCAACACTTATAAGCAGAGTATTTAATGATTAAACTTTTAATTTTTTTTCCTCACCTTCAAAATTTCTGTTCTTGGTATTTTATAAGATACTCAGATCTAGGATAAATCTGCCTTCAGTAATTATTTATCAAGCATGAGATCAGTTGTTTATCTGTATAATTTCTGGATGATGAATTTAAATTTGGATTCAAGCGTATGGATGTAATGAAAAACAACTTTGTATCCTGTGAAAATGGTATTTTTCTTTAGCTAAACAGTCTATCAAAATTGTTTAGCCTTAAAACAGTTGTTACACTAAAATTGAGTTGCTTTTTATCTGATTGTGGGTAGTTCTTGCAATTTGAGGTGCTATTAACTGAATTGCTACTATTAGTAAAACGTTGTTGGAAGTAGAATTAAAATGAACTATGGGAAGCATTGCTGAACCGATAACTTTGCATTGAAAACAGTGTGTTTTAAAGGCTCCACTTAACGCTGTTTGAGCTGTTCTTACTATGCAATGCTGCCCTCCCCTGGTATGCTGCGAAAAGCAGGAATTTTTTATTCCAGTTCTAGAGCTTCCCGTTGGAGAGAAATTCGTGTGTTGGTGAAAACGTTTAGGGGGGAAAATGCTCCTAAACAGACCATTATATGCTTTCTCTCTTAAGAGAGAAAAGCAAACTCCAAACAAACCATAGAACAGACATTTGTGCAGTGCTTTTATGGATGCATGATGCAGATGTAGATGAATGTACAAATAACATACATCTAATCTACTTTCGATACATGGTAGAGGGTTGAATTAAGTTTGTGTGGCAATTTGGAAGTTGAATTGAAGACAAAATAAACAGATACAAGGTGGTAGGAGGACCAATGACAAGAAGTTTTTCTGTAACAGTATTGTCTTGTAAACATGAATGATAAATCTCTAAACATTATATGTACGTTCAATTCTGCAATAGAGGAGTAAATGTGACCATGGCCAGCAGCTTGCATGGGAATAGGATTGGCTCTTGTGCAAATGAAGCTGTAGCAAAACCATCATCTGCTGTCAGGGTCTGTTGATGACAAAGATATCACCACCAGCTCAGGAAGTCCCTTCACTGCACAGTCCTGAGAGCTGAGGAAGGTAGTCCAAGGAAATATTATTTTTGATGGTCTGTTCTTTAATGTATTTCCTCAGGTGTCTGGTACTAACTGCTGCTGGAGATAGAATATTGGGGTAGAAGGTTCTTTAAGCTGTCCAGCTGTGGCTCTTATGTGTTAAATGCGTTGCTATTTGCTTTAATTTTGTAATCTTTCCATTTCTTACTGCTAGATAATTTCACCATAGTCCAGATAGAGCAGAAAGAGTTAAGCCTTGTTGCAAATAAGGAATTTTAGTTCCCACATCTGAGTCTAATAAAGTGTGTGGAGTGAGTTTTGCTTTTTGTTTGTTTGTTTGTTTGTTTTTAAGGTATAAAATGTCACTTTCTTTTTATGGTTAAGATTTTTCTAATTGCTGGACAACTTGAAAAACACACAACTTTTTTTTTCCTGTGGCATATGACTTACATTTTGCTTGCTCCTCATTCCTTTTAATGCATTGGAGATCACCTAGCATTGGAGAAAACTGGAGAGAGTATGTTAAAACCTCTGGTTTGTGTATTTTTTTGTGTCTTAGATCTGAACAGACTGCCACATCAGGAGGGAGGTTTTTCTCCCAGACTGGTTTGCTTGAGGACTTTGCTTGAGTGTGAGTCCTTGTCTACTACTTAGGGTCAAGTCACGTGGGAGATGTTTTAAGAGCTGTGGAGTACAATGACATTCCCAATGTGACTTGCTCTTCTCCAGTTACAGATGTGTGTTTTAGTGGTGTTGATATTTTACTACAGCCTTTTACAGTAGGGTTTAGGAGTTGTTCTGTGTCTGTGGTGCCTGCCAATCCACAGAGCAGGTGTGGGCCATTCTGAGCTGGACCCCAACTAGTAAGTGACCTGTGACTGTGGCAGGTAGAACCTGAAGATCCCAGTGGTCTTCCACAGGCTGTTGTTTCTAAAGTGACATTGCTGGCAGGAAAACAGCAGCATTTGCCTTCATGCATCAGCAGGAAAGCTACAATAATCAATCCTTTTGGGAGCATAGCTGTAAAACCACTGCAAGTATGACTCCAAAGTAGTTAAAGGCTGGGCTAAATCAACAGATAAGATGCCTTTCCCTTTGTGACACCCTGCCACAGCAATACCAGTTTTATATGTTCTTTTTTGTTGGATCAGTATTTTGCCAGTGCAGCATCCCCATTCAGCTCATTGAATGGTTCATGTGAACAGCAGTCTGAGGTCTAGAACTGTGTGACAGTTTTCTTTCTTCTCCTTAACTTTTGCAGGTGCTGGGGCTGCTGGTGTGGACCCTGATTGCAGGAACAGAATACTTTCTCTATCCAGCCTTTGGCTGGGTGATGTTTGTAGCTGTGTTTTACTGGGTTCTCACCGTCTTCTTTCTGATCATCTACATGACAATGACCTACACCAGGATCCCGCAGGTGCCATGGACCATGGTGGTAAATATACCCATTCTTTGTTGTTCCAGGCTTGCTGGGTTTCAAAGTGAATAAAATATTGATGCATTCTACATGTATATTTTACCAGCTCTACTTGTACTCTTTGCAGATTTTTCCCTGATTACTGTGTGTCTGCAGTGTTTAACTTTCATACTACCCAGACACTTTCAAAGCACTTTTTCTATGACGTTTCACCATTTTTTCAGCCATTGATGTAGTGACTTGATTTTTCATGTGTGTGTGACTGACACTTACGCACGGTGACCTCTTTTTCTCTCTGTAGTGGTTATGTCCCATGAAGAATGAGTCTGTTGCTGCCTCTGAGGTAACAGACTCAGCCATATGGCTTAAACAGCAGAAATCCCTACTGGAATCAACACCATGCATTAGAAGCAGGACTCGGGCTCTTAAAACATGAGTCTTCCTCTGCTAAAGTTAAAGCAAGGATAGTTCAGAGGTAGCAACACTCTGACAATCCATATGTAGTCTACTGTGAAAATGGTGCTGAAAATTATTTATATGTAAAATATGTACCATGTAATCCTTTGCTTTGAGCTCAAGAGTTAAAGCAAATCAGATAAACAGCTACTGTAATTACAGAAAAATTTCACAGGCACTTAAAATGCAGATCCAGTTTTTATGGTTTGAGCAAACCTGGCCAGCTCTAACTCTCAACAGTATATTTTTACCTCATTTGCATAGCCTGGTCTTCAGGATAGTAGATCCTAAAAGTCATTGTCATTTTAGCCAACTGGCTATTTGTGACCCATCTAAGAATCACTATAAACTTTATCTTTGCATTCGTTGGATGCAGTGAGATACTGTTCTTTTTTTTTTTTTAACAGCTAAATATTATTGACTAGAATTCTGTTATTTCTATGATGAAATGTATTTGACTTCTGTGT
This sequence comes from Agelaius phoeniceus, assembly GCF_051311805.1. NCBI lineage: Eukaryota > Metazoa > Chordata > Aves > Passeriformes > Icteridae > Agelaius > Agelaius phoeniceus. Next base: position 42,501,585 of record NC_135265.1, read on the forward strand.
TGCTAACAGCCTGTTATCAGCTATATTGTGTGACTATCAGCTATATGTGACTAAAATTGAATACTAGAATACTCTCCTCTTTTAGTGTTCCCATTTGCTGCTGCAATAAATAGCCAGCTATAGCAATTACTAATAAGAACAACCAGGATTATGTTCAGATAGCTTCTCTATTTTCGAGTTTCATAACCAGCAATTACCATTAAGGCTGTAACACTGCTATAGAAATGTTGGATTATTTCAATTACCGCAGTAATGTATCTGGGTATGTTTAAAGGTGTGGGGGTTTTTTTTCCCCATTGCATTACATGTAAGTAAAGTACATTGAAAGAGAAAGCATCTTTTTATCCATTTGAATAAAGCTTTGGTCATTACCCTTCTTTCATCAGTTGAATGCTATTATGAGGCAACTGCACATAAATGAGTTCCCCTGATCTATGGTGGCAGACAAACTGGAATATTTGATTTGTTTCTATTTCATATTGAGTATATTTCTTGCTCTGAGTTCCAAATAACTGTAAGTCCAAAAGATAGTCTCCTTTCATATAAAAGGGTCATTTAAAGAGAAAATAAATACAAAACAAATAAAAGATGCTTGTGTTCTAGCTTGTTTTGCCCTAAGGTAGAGCTTTTGAGAGCAGAGCTTTTGGGAACAGCCCTCAAATTGGTCCTTTGCTGCTCCTGTATGGCCAAGAGGAACATTGAGTCTCTTTTCAGAGAGGTGCTTTTAAAGTCTTTGTTGGAAAGAGCATGACACACATCTTTTTGAGTGAGTTTACACCCACCTTTACCCTATTCTCTGAAGAATCCCGAATTTCAGTATCTGCCAGTTATTGCTGTGCTTCCTTAGGTGACAGTTAGCTCAAACTGTTCCTATTGTACGCAGTATCCAAAATTACATCTGGACATCTCTGTTGTAAATTCACTTTTTGCAGGTTAAGCACATTACCAAATTGCTTAAGATGCAGTTACTTTTACTGCAAATTTATCCAAAAGACATGCTTCAAAACTGACTCTCCTTCATAGTGCAAGTTTTTTGCTAAAACAATCAATGGAAGCTTTTAAAATCTGGTGAATTTGAATTTAAGAAGCAGATGGTAATTTAGCATGAACCATTTGGTTTGAGTAATATATTGGCAGCAAAGGCCCAATCAGCTTGCACTGCATTCCATCTTCCCCAACAGTGTTATTTCCCAGAGCAGCACTTTGCAGAAATTGTGTGCTTTTCTCTTTTTTCTACATGACAAGATATTGCAGGGATTTGTAGCTTTCCAGGGTAATTGAGTCTTTTTGGAATGGGAAATCTGAAAATAACAACAAATACTTTAGGTAATCAAATTTGGGGTTTCTAAATCAGTGCTTTACAGAAGTTCACCAGAACCTGCCAGAACCTGCATCTTATCCTAAAATTGACAATTTGATATTTTATTGCTGTACTGCCCAGATAAAGCAAGGGGAGAGATCTGTGGATAGACATAGTACCTTTTATTAGACAAGCTGATATAGGTGAGATGAACCCTCACTCATTTGTAAGTGTGTGAATTAAATCTCAGGTGCCAGTCCTTGGACTCCATCTCAGTGCTGAGGCACTGCCCAGGCCAGTTCCCTGGGAAGGGATGGATGGAAGGATAAGTGGATATTTTCTACTGTTCCTTCTTAACTTCTCTTCTTGAGCTACAGCTTTTTTTAGATTTTGCCAAAGCTGGTTAAAAGTGAATTAAATTGTGGGTAATTGGCATAAATTCCTAACATTCAGTGGGTCACACAGTGGGAATTAATAAGTTGGAGTTGTACCAGCTTGGCAACATTTAGGCAACTAGAGCAACAGAGTTATGGGTTATATTTGTGTGACACTCTGGAGTGTAGGACTGGGATCAGAAGCTGAAGGGAGCTGATTATGTACATGAGACCAGGTCTATATTGAGTTACCCATTCCCGGAATTGTAACTAGATGCAAAGCATATCAGAGGCATTCCACTTAAACATGCACCAAATTTGTATGCCTTAGACAAGTAGCAGAGTGGAGTTTAAAAGGATTTAACTTTTCTTTTTTTAAGAAACTTCTATGACCAAATAGTAAAAGAGCAAAGGACAAAGTTTCATACATACATTTTTCATCATCTTAGACATCTTAGACATCTGTTCTCTCTTCCTTTCCTGTTCTCTCTCACATGCAAAAGCCAAACAAACTTTTTGTTTGCTCTCTGTAGGGTTATGTGAGGTCATTGTTATCTGCTCTGCTTCTTTCTTAGTAATAAATGTAAGTATCCTGAGACATTCACTTTGCCTCTTGAAAGAGAAAATGCAGCATCTGCCATGGGTCTTGATGACCCATGTAGTCCAGTCAGACTCTTCTCCTCCTTGGATTTACCTGTTTCTTTCTCCACTTAAAAACAGACCAAAGGGAAAGGTACTGAGAGATGGAAGAATACAACTGAGAAAAAAAAGTCACTCTCTTTATGTCCTTCAGTAGTGTAGAAAACAAAGTTTTGGAAGCTTTATAAATACTCTCTGGATGCCACCAGTTATTGGTTCCTATCTTTGTGTAGATTAGAAGTGTAATCAAAGTGCAGTTTGATCTTGTTTCTTTGTTTGTTTTTTATCATGTAGAGTCATATTCTTACTGCCTAACCCTTAGATTGTGGTAACCAAACTGAGTCCTTATTTTCACTTCTGGAAAATCACAGCACACTGACTTTAAGACTTTTCTGGATTTAGTGTGATGGATGGAGAGAACACTTTGTCCATAATATCGTTCAATGTTTATGGATTTTCAAAGCAGTTAAATCTTAATCTTACAGATAGAAACATGGAAGAAGGCAAAAAGTTAAAAATGTTAGTTAAGAATGACATTTCTGGTGTACACTGCATGTGTTCAGTGTATTTCAGAAGAGAGTTTTGTAATGTTGGAAAACAAATGCCTGTGCATATTAATGATGTGTTTGTCTTTTCAACAGGGTCTGTGTTTTAATGGAAGTGCCTTTGTTTTGTATCTCATTGCTGCCATTGTAGATGCATCTTCAGTTACCAAAGATCTGGACAATCACAATTACAACAGCTGGGCAGCTTCTTCAGTGAGTTCATTTTTTGTTTAAATCAGTTCTGCATCCAGTAAAGGTACAGCAAATGAAGTCTCATTGGAAGTATGGGTTGAAGTTGCAGGTGTTCTGCACTTTGAAAAGCTGCAGAGTGATAGAGGTCACATGCAAAACCTATAAGTAGCTGCAATTTAGTTCATAGTTTTTAGAGGTGACTAGAAATTCCACCAGGAGATGACAGTCACATCAGAAAAGGCAGTAAAGTTTTTAAGATCACACTGATTTCCTCCTCCCTCACCCCCATTTATTACCAGCTCTCTGGCTGAGGTCAGAGCCTGAACATCAGAGCAGACAAAAAAGATTGTGTGAGCACCCCAATGCACCTGGACAACTTCAAAGGCAGTTTAAACTAACTCAGCTAACTTTGCATACTTATGCATAAGATGCATTCAGCTTTCTGTGGGCTGACCTATTGTCCACCTTGTCCACACAGTACCTTGGGGAAAGCCCTGGAATAGTATTGCTGTTTCCACAATGATCTTCCTGTTACAGCTTCAACTTTTGATATTCTTTCCTTTGAGTTGCAAGGGCAACGTGTGAAAAATGATGTAACGTGATCAAATCACTAATTAGTCTGACATTACTATCTTAGCGCTTAGATTTAGAAGTCCAAAACAGTCAAAGTGGATAAAATATAACTTTAAACACAAAGGAATAGAAAAGAACCTTATCACTTTTTGAGTTAGGTGAATACATTCCCTAGCAAAGTGAAGAGAGTTGTAGAAGAGCTTATTTCATGTTGTGGCAACAGGAGTCAAATTCAATTGTATACAAGAATTCCAAATTAGTGAGTGTTCATGCTTCTGCAGTTGTCCTACTGTCTATTCACAAATCCTGTCTGAAGCTTTTTTTGTATGGCCATGAACACAGGAACTATGAGCACCTGCTCTGTTTTTGTCCTGGGAATTGGATCATTAAATCCCTGTCATTTCAGTGGTGTTCAGGGTCTTCTCCTCTTGGCAGTTTGTAACTACAGATCTATTACTCAGTCACTGCAGCTGACAGGAACTTGCTTGCTGCTAGATAAGCTTCCATGCTGATTCAGGTTTTATGCAAAATGCATGACTGTTCAGTGTCTCATGGGAGGTTTGGATTCTCTTCTAATACTTCCTAATAATGTTTATCTAACACAGTGTCTAAATAAACTATTAAATGTGGATTCTTGCTTTCAAAATCCATTAAGGGTTTCATGGATAGAGGATTTAGCAAATCATCTATCCCCAGTAGTCATTCTGTTAGAAAGATTTTAGATGGAGCTTTTATTTAATAAGAAACAAAATCATTGGAAAAAGAAGAATGCTCCAGTATTTTACTGTAATAAGATTTTACATCACCATCTACAGTTTTTTGGAGTTAGAGATTAAATTTGCATTAGACAATGCTCGCCAAGAGCCCTCTGTTGAAAGGCTTAGATTTCTGCCTGGATGCTCAGCATGTGAGCATCACAGTGCCTACTGTGCTCAGCAGTGCCTACCCATGCCAATGATGGCATATAAGCCAGGAACAACTGTAGAATCATAAAATATTTTTAGGCTGGAAGGGACTTCTTGGAAGCCATCTGGCCCAACTCCCTCCACTCCTACAGCTGGGCTAACTCATATCAGGTTACCAGGGCCTTGTCCGCTTGAATTTGAGTATTTCCAAATATGGCCATTCCACAATGCCTGTGTTTGATTACTCACACTGTGGGTTGGGGTTTTTTTTCCCTAATATCTAATTGAAATTTCCTGTCCTGTAACTTGTGTTTGTTCCTTCTTGTCCTATCATTGCTCAGCTCTTAGAAAAGTGGTGTTAATCTTATTTGCAGCGACAGCTTTACTTGATTCAGTTACTAGCACAAAACATTCTGGTATTTTCGTTAAGACCATGTTGAATATTGTCTATTTTGAACAACATGCAGTGATTAACAGGAACTTAAGCACTAGTGCTGAATTGGACTTTATCAGTACAAATGAAATAAATCTAGCCTGCTATAGAAGGCTTATAATGTTATCAATTTCTGACAACGTAGTAATATGACAGCATGGTTGTTGTCACTGAGGAATATCTTTATCCATCAGTAGAGGACCTCTGGAATTGGTAACCTAATCAGCAGTGCTGTTTGAGAACACGTCTGGGTCTGCATTTAAATCCAAGCTTTCTCTGTAAGCAGACAGATGCACCATGAGGCGTGCTGAGGTACAGGTGGGCTGTAGACAATATCTGGAACACAGCAGCAGGGCAGGAGTGCTAGCTTGAGCTCACATTGTCCCACAGACAATTCCTCAGCCTCTAAAAGTGGCAAGTATTTACATTGGTGGCAGTCCAGTCTGTAAGATATGAGGCTATATAATGAGGAATTTATTTAAAAAGTTGAAATATGTCATGTTTTGTCTGCTCCAAGCCCATACTTCTAGGCATAGTGTAAGCTTACTTTTACACAGTGTTGGCTGTGGTGGCCACACAAGCACAAGGTGAGAGTGTGCCATTTTTGTCAGCTTGCTATTTTCCTTTTTCCCAAGTCCCATAACTTTTTTTTTCCCTTAGAAATTACAGTGCTCTCAAATATATTTATTTCCTAATCTATGTTTTCCTCTCTCTCAACAGTTCTTTGCCTTTGTGGTTACCTCCTGCTATGCTGGAAATACATATTTCAGCTTTATATCCTGGCGATCACGAACTTTGCAGTAAATACTTTGTTAAAGTGAATTCTGTTGTGTAAAGTACCTTGAGGATTATCCAATTTTGATAAAAGCTTGGAAGAGGGGTGAGGTATTTTTGAACATTTCTCCTAGAACTGACACGATATAAACTGAGATAAATTGATTATTTATAATAATGCCATCTTTAGAGACGTTTTTAACCCGACTTTGTACTATATAATAAAATTTCATACTGCTTCTTTTAAAATTAACATAGTATTTTTCTAGACATTGTATAGTTGTTACTACTAGACCTTTAAAAAATCTTACTCAATGTGCCACGTATGTAAATGTAACTTTTTAAATGTTACAGTTATACTTTTGATACTGAAGGCTACCAAAACTAAGATTGATATTGTATTATTATGTATGAAAAAGTGACATTGTGCAGAAAAAAAATACCTGAAAGTTTAAAAAATAAATAAATAAATGCTCCAACTGTACATGTTTTGTAAACTGAGAGTAGAAGTTTGCTTTTTTAAATTTATTTTTCAGAGTACAATAGATACTACCAAGAATTCTGATGATCCTGTCGGTGTGCATAGTGTAACAGCTTCTCAGATCATGAGGTTGCTTTTGGTTACTGTAGGTCTGAAGCTGAAGAAATGTTGTGCCTGGAACACATTATCTTAACAGGTTTCTCAGATCCAACAGGCTCCAAAGCAGGAGCCCAGACAACAGCCCCTTAGTGCTCAGTGCTCAACCTGCTGAGGGCATCACAAATCTCTGGCTGAAGGTAACAAACACTTCTTGTTTCTCAGCAGACTCTGGTTTCTTGGGTTTTCTTCTCCTCAGATGAGGCCATTACTCTCTCTTATTAAAATCTGAGCTTCTAAATCCTATTAAGTGATACAGAGATTAAATCCATAGAAGAAATGTCAAGACACCAGTGCTACAAGCAAGGAATTTCCTCCCTCCTTTCCTGTCTACTGGCATCATCTGCAACTTGTTAGTTTAACAAATGAAGTTGGTACTCCTATTTAAATAACTTTGAATCAAGCAGAAGTATGACAGAATATGACTTTCAAAACAGATACCTTTGAAAATTACTTTCAAATACAAATTACCTAAGGATTTTTTTTCCCAGAAATTACATGGTGAGTGAAAGGTTGTGATTATTTTATGATGTTATTTAAAGCTTTCCTCATTTAAAACTACTGGTGAACCTTTTATTCTTGGATTAAGAAGATTTGGATTCCCTTCTAGTCTTCAAAAGCTTATTTGGTTGATAATATATGGTAGCAGAAAAACCTTACTGCTTAAAAAAACATTCTTTACTTCTCCTTGTAAATAAATGGTGTGTGGTTACTTTGTATATATGCCTTGCAGAAGATATATCAGCAGACAGCTAATTTCCTTCTTGATCACATGGTTTTCTTCTTGATTATCTATCAGTCATAAGATCTCAGTGTAAGGGAAGCCAAGATATTATTTAAAAACCTATACTTGCCTGCAAATTGCACTTGGCCTACACAACATAGGTCAGGCTGTCTGCTGCTTGCTAAATTTGTCCAGTTGTGAGAAGGAAGAATGGCTACCAACTCTGCATTTTATCTACACAGATAAAATGTGTCATTAAAATCCTGTATGCTCTTTTCCATCGCTGGGAGTAAAAAGAATCAAAGGCATTGAAATGATCCAAGTGCCAACTGATAAAGTGTGACTAGAAATATAGCCAGAATTAAAATTTCATCAGTGACTTCTCACCAGTTAAAAAGCTTCAGTAGTGATAGAAATTCTTTCTTAATTAACATTTGATGTATCTATTTCAACTCCAAAGGATGTGACTATGTTTGCACAAACATTTCAAGATTTTGCAGTAACTGCAATGGTTTGGTCTAAACTCATAACCCAGACCTCATTTGTGGACAGAGGCAGAAAGAGGGAGGAGAGCTAAGAGGAGGTTCTGTTTCGTCCAGTTTACCTAAAACTGTCATGGCAACTGTGTGTTACATGTCAGAGTTGCCCTTTAATGTAAGATAAAACCAGATAAGGAGTGATTCTGGCAAAATACCTACGTGCTCTCTGAGACTTCAGTGCTGATCCTCAAGGGAAGATCTGCAGAATGGCTTCTGAAGGCAAATTGAATCCTTAATTCTGAATTTAAAAAAATACATACTAGGCAAAAATTTGCTTTGTACTTGGCCTTGCTTTTTTTTTGTTTTTCTTCACAAACCATAACTTACCTGTCTTGCTCTGTCCTTTCACAAAGATAATTATCTTACTTCCCATGCTCTTTCTCATCTGTTGCCCAGGTACCAACTGTCTTGTTTTTTAAATGTTCTGAATATCCAATTAAAATTGGAGGAGTCTGCACAAGCTGACCATTCCTTTTGGAATTTGCTCCTCCAGTTTCAGGCCTGAAGAAAGGCATAAGCACCCAAAAGATAATCTTCCAGTTCACTCATCTTAAATATTGATTTGGAAACCATGAGTTAATGCATTTGTATATTCTAATATTGATAAAGAAGATAAGCTAGCTGTGGTTTATCATATAACAATTGAAACATGGTTTGTATCTGCTGTAGGTTAGAACTTGTAAGATTGAAAGAAGCCTTAAAAGAACAACTGGTAAGTGAAGTCATTAGTGAAATGCTTAATACAGATATTTAGAAGAATAAACAAACTGCTAATAAACTTGCAAAAATGAAGGTGTTTGACTTATAAATAACTTGTTTCAGACAAAGTCTCTGAAAAATCTAAGTCACATACATAAGGGTACTTGATGTCAACTTATGGCCATTAATTTTCATTTATTAAGGAGTTGTCAGTACCTTTTTTCATCCTCATACACAATGCCCCAAACAAGACAAAGTAAATAGCATGAGAACTGTAATAGAAGCTTCAGATGCAGTAGAGTTTGGCTGACTTTGTCCCAGTGCTTCACAGAAGACACCTGTATTGCTGGGTAGAAAACATGTCTGTTATTCTACTTGTATTAATTTAAAGTTATTTCTGTTTCACTGCCCTGAACTCAGATCAGCAGGGCCTGAGTCACACACACACTTTCAAAAGAAATAGAGAACTAAAGAAGCTGAACCAGCAGGTAAAACTGTGTATTTCTAAATAGGAAGTGAAGAAGTTACTGGAACCTTCCTCCACAGGGCTTATAGAAACCTGTAGCCATGCATGCTTCCAAATGGGAACTGTAAGGAGAAAAAAAAAAAAAACAACAGTAGTTTAAAAGTGGAACAAATTTTTCTTTTTATTTCTCAGCAGCTAGTATTTTACTCTTGTGGCAGTAGCCAGTGTGGTAGCTTTGATATCTAGTGACATGAGATAAAGTGTGGTGGGACAGGTAACACCTTTTACTGCTACCACAAGATGGCTTAACAGAAGTCCAGAACTATGTACTGCTTAATCTAGGGGGGACCATTGCCCACATTGGCAAACCCATTTTGCTCCAAGTAAATTGCTTATGCTGGGGCCTTATGTGTGTTGGGGGTCATCTGGGCTTACATGTCTTCCTTCTTAGGACAATTTTAGTTGCTGAAGGAACTTATTAAATACTAAATATGAGCAGAATCTGCATCGTAACTGCAGAATGAAGCAGCAGAAGATGGGATCACTACTGCAATGAGTACAAAAGTGGCATATGCCCAGCTCAGAGGCCTGCTGCTAGCTCACTTGTCAGAAAGCAGAACAAGTTATTTTTAAACGTGAAGAAATACATAGCTTCCTTTGCTGTGTTTCATTACAATTGCTGTATGAGTTAATGAAAACACTGGGCCTGAGACATCTGGACAGCCCTTACAGTTTTACCTGTTGCTGCCCATTAATGCAAATGGTTTTTATTTTTTATGAGATCGAGAATCAGATCTCATAAAAGACAAAAACCATTTATTATTGGGAGGGGGTTTGGCAAGAGTGGGTGCCGTGTAAGAAGGCGCTGTTTGCGGCTGTGCCTCCACAGCAAAGCACCGGAGTCGCTCTCCTGCCAGGGGTTTGTCACTGTCCCCTCCGAGCTGCTCGGTGCGGAGCTCCCTCCGGCCTGTTTCCATGGGTCCCGCTCCCTCCGGCCTGTTTCCATGGGTCCCGCTCCCTCCGGCCTGTTTCCATGGGTCCCGGGCGGGCTGCACGGCGCGGGGGCAGCCTCCCTGCGCGGCTCCCGCTCCCGGCTGTCCCGGTCCCCGCTGTCCCGCCTGGGCGCGGCGGCGTCTCCCCGGAGGCCGGGAAACCCCCGCGGCTCCCCTCGGCCTCCCCCGCCCCGCGGCCCGAGCGGGCGGGGAAGCGCCGCGCTCCGCCCGGCCCCGCCAGCCCCGGGGCGCCGCCGCCCGCCCCGCCCCGTCCCGTCCCATCCCATCCCGTCCCGTCCCGTCCCGATCCCCGTGCCGGGCCGAGGGGAGCGCGGTCGCAGCCATGTCGCACGGGGCTCGAGTGATCCGCACCGGGGTCAGCAGCGCGGGGCCCGCCGCCCCGCCGCCCGTCACCGTCGCCTCCTCCTCGGCGGGCTCGGACGCGGAGCTCATGGACGGCGGCTATTTCCGCTCCTGCGCCGGCATGCTGAAGGTGGCCCAGATGGTAAGGGGCGAGCGGGGCGGGGGCCGCTGCCGGGGCTCCTCGGGGCCCTCGCAGCCCGCGGGAATCGCGCCCGTCCCGGCCGGACGGCTCCTGTGGCGGCGCGGCCGGAGAGCCCGACGGGCTCCGCGCGGGTTTGGCCCCTCAGCCCTCGCAGCTGCCAGCAGGACCAAAAACCCACGTTCCTCTGGCAGAGCGTCTGTCGGAAGCTGCCTTTGCCTCCTCCTAACGCAGCAATGGTCCCTTCTGAGCAGACGGACGTGTGCCAGCCCAAAGTGGCAGTGTTAACTTTTTGCCTTTAGCAGCGGTAGCACCGTGATGCGATGGCACGTCGTGCAGTGCAGCACCTCATTCCGCACTCATCCCGTAGTGTGGGTAAGCTTTTAGGAGATAGCAGGGCCAAGTGGCGGTGCCCACAGCGATCTGGTAGAGCTGGGCACCACAGCTGAGGGTGCTGGCTCCGTGCCCTGACTGCCAGAGACCTCCTGCAGTGACCCAGTGACACGGGGAGGGATGTGGGAGATGTATGGCTGAAATTCAAAAGCAGTCGATGGTGGAACGCTGCCAGGTTTTGAGCTGATGCCTTAAGTCAGTGCATGAAATTCAGCTCCATGCAGATGTGGAGAAGATTAACAGATGGATAAGCTCTTTCTCATTTTTATGGGCCATAATTATCTGTGGGGTGATTTGTCAGCTTAATTACGGTAGTGGCAGTGATAATGCTCAGGAAAGACCATGAAAGATATCGTGTACAGATACCTCCACACGTACATTTTCATCCTGCAAGAAGTTGTGCCTTGATAGAGTTTTATCCTGGAGTTGTTGCCTTATCTTTTGTAAGCTTGCAATGCCTTCTTTCCCCATGCCTGTATTTGTGCAGTCATTTTTAAAAGTTGTGTAGATTATTAGATTTCTAAACTGACATTCGAAGTTAGGATTCGTTATGTTCTAAGTTATTGAGTAGTAACATCAAATCCCCAGGTTTCTTTTTAAAAGCTGCCTGGTTTCTTCCAGTTTGTTATTAGCTGTCAGCTGCCCTTAGAAATAACCATCGGTAGCAGGAGATGAAGTTGACCATGACTGTTCATGACTGCCTCTACCTGCTGAGCATCTGCCCTGCACTCGTGAGACAGAGGGACTCAGAGCTGTCCCTCACTATGAATTCTGTGCTGTAGGAACACAAAGAGTTGTCTGCTGCCTTCTTCTGTCCTGGGTTCTTCCCAAACCACTGAGTGGATCTGGGGAGTCTTTGCAGGAGACAAGTAAGCATGTGTCTACATTGCAGCTGAACCTGTAGCCCTAAAGCAGTAGACTTGTGCTCTGCTGATAAGATGAAAGTCTATTTGCTTTCACCACTGTGGAAAGAACAGTTCCTTTTATGGACTAGAGATAACTCATCCTCTCTGCCCTCCATGCTGCTCTGGTGTGTCTCCAGCTCTGAGGTGTGACTCCTAAAGCTGCCACAGCATGGGTATTGGTGCTGTAATGTCAGTTTCTGGTGTGCGTATTAAGTGCGTGCATTCTTTACATGCTTTACATATTTTCATGTGCTGGATGTAAATCAATCTAATTTTATGTAATGCTACACATACTTTGCGTAAAGTCATATTTTATCAATGCCGTTCAATCTAAAATTCATCCAAATTTAAGCAAGTGTCCTAAAGTGGTGAATTTAACAGAAGTTAAAATAATCTAAATTATTTCTCCTTTCAGTTTCACTCTTTTAGCTTCACCTTCTTATATTTTTGTGCTTTTCATCTTGCCTGTAAACATCAGTCAGAGTTACCTCAGGTATTCAAGGAACTTTGGGCAAATGAACCTCTTGCAATATCACATATCACAGTAGCGCCTTCTCAAATAACTCCATAAGAAAACCAAATGTTTGTGCTGTAGCCTGTAGAAATAACCATGATACATTAGTTCTAGATATACTCCTGCACCCAATTAGGGAGAGCTAAATATTTTTACAATTCTCTTTTATCTCTTCTCAGACAGTATTTATACCCACAGCTCCATTTGTATGAGCATTCAGTTCTCCTAGTACAAAATGTTGGCAGTAACTTTTTCTGGTAAAGATTTCTTTGTGCTAAATCTGTAGACATTCCTGCACTAGTGTAGGTGTAGTCTTACTGAGAAGCAGAACCCTTATGCTGGCAAAGGGGAAAGGTAAGGTCATTTGGTCATCATATCACATTAAATTATGTGCTGGGCCTCTGAGTGGTTGTGGTTGTGAAGAGGAAATGTTACAAGTTTTGTTTTCTCTTTCTTCTTTGTCCCCTTTACCAAGAAGTAGAGGATGTTATAGAGAGCAGGAAAGAAACATTTCATCATTTACTGTAATGTTGAGAGCTGTTTGCTGTACTTGCAAGATAAAAAACCCCAATGATTAGATGTTTATGTGAGTGACATTAATCTAATATATGACAACAACATGCTATGGAAATGATTGGAAGAAAATAGAAGATAATGTTACAGCTGTTCTGCTGTAAGGACATAAGGACTAAAACTCAGGATTATTGAAGAGATTGTGCAGCCTGAATTGTTGCTAATTTTGAGTGTTGAAATTCTGGGTGCTGTGGTGTCTAGCATAGAATGAAATTAAGAAGAAAAAAGTGTTTCTTCTGTAAGCCTATGCAAGTTCCTTTACTTTTTTTGCTAGAGAATTTCTTTAACCTTGCAGAATTATTATAGCTTTAAAAGACACTGTATTTTATGCATTGACTTCATGGCCTAGGGAATAGTCTATAAATATGTTGAAAATAAAATGGAAGAGAAAACATAGTTATGCAGACTTGTGTATTTTGTGTGGCAGTAAGACTATTTGAAAGCTGCTTTTCCATATGTGACTGTCACTAACCTTAGTTGGGGCTCTTTTCAAAATCCAGTCTGAACTGACATTCTGATTTTAACAGAAAATTGCAAAGTATTTCAACATCTAACTTGCTCCAGCTTGTTTAACTTGATGTTGTTAATACAGATTTTGCTTTTTCTTTCCTTTCATTCTCTTTTTTTTTTGGTATTTGCTGTTGTGCCACGACCTCTTAGGGATATGTGCAGGATCCCACTGTGGCCACCTTGGTTCTGTAGCAGCAGTGCACTAAGCAAGTGTGTGAGTGGGTGTGCAACAATGTGCACAATACACTTAGACCAGAGAAACTGACTTGAATGACTCGAATTTTTGCCAGCTTGCCAAAATTGACACAGGTGGCACTCTCCAGCATTCTGCATGAGCTGTGCTGGTTTGGTTGAGGCACATTTGCTTTGTGTTTGTTTCTTTTTCTTGGAAAAGAAATTCACAAAAGCAAGTTCTGCTTGGAATTGAGAGCTACTCGGTCTTTTAACTTGATCTTGAGACTGAAACATCTTTTTGTCCAAGGAGGTGATTGAAGTAAAACATCTAATTCTGTGCTACTGCTAACTTGTTTTATTGTAAGCCTTTGTAGGAACCTCTTTTGCTAGCCTGGCAAGTTCTCAATAGATGGGTTCTTGGGAGTTTTTTGAGGCATCCTGTGCTATTAGGGTCAGTGGTATGAATGTGCATTTGTATTGTCACCAAGGTGGCTCAAGTGCCAGCGTTGATAGATTGAAACAAGTCTGGTTCCACTGAATTTGTCCTAGAGCCTCATGTGCTTTTTATATTTTTACAGCTGAAGTCTGGAGGATGCCACTGATGCTGTACTGGATGAGGTCCTGCTTCCAGCCCAGCCCATGTTAGACAGGGGAGCCTGTGTAGGTGTCCCCCTCTCTTAGGCACGTGGTAGGAGTGATTGTATCACCTGTGCAAAGTGTCTGCTGCAGAGCTTTGCAGGAGTGTGCCCATACAGGCTGAAGAGAGAAAATTGAAGAGCTGAGAGCTCACGTGTAGGAGAGCCATCATGGCACAGCACATGCTTGTGTAGGTTTTTCAGGCTTCTCAAACTGTTGTTGGACCACTCCTTTTTCCTGAGAGGTGCACAGTGACCCATGGCTGCCTTTGCCTCTCTTTCACCTCCCCTAGGTTGGGCCAAGCTAACTGTGCTCACAGTTCAGACTGAAGGCCATTGTTCCCACAATGACACCACTGTTACTGTTACAGCTCTGTCAGAGTAAGCACAGCCTCAGAACACTGGGTTTTAAGCTAAAAGCAGTGCTGATTCTGTCAGCTCAATATGAGCCATCAGTTTCACAAGACAGAGAACAAGAAAATCAAAATTACCTTCTCAAGGCTGAAGAAAAAAATTACAAGCAATTGTAATGTGAAAAAAAAGGATAAACTCAATAAAAGCTGACTTAACAACATCATTTTAACTTGTTAAAAATGCTAAAGCAATAGCTAAAGCTTTTCTGCAGAGTATCTATTTAATTTCCAAAGTATGCCTTGACAAAAGCAATGACATACTTGACAAGTGAATGGCCAACAAGACAGTCTGTAATTCTGAGCAACTTTGAAGTGTGCTGAAACCTCTCTGGGTTATTTGTATACTAACATACAGTTGCATAATAGCATTCAAGAGAATATTCATTCATCTAACACTGAAGGCTAGAGAATGCTAGTAGTGAGGTTGCTGTAGCTAAGTTCCATTTCTGAATGTGTTTCCAAATTTACTGGGGAGCTATATTCAGAAGAATTTAAAATATGAAAAGAGAGCAAAATCTGTTAGTGCAAGAAAACAATTCCTGATTAAAATCATTGATGCAAGAAAAAGAAATTCACAAAAGCAAGTGATGCTTGGAATTATTTGAGAGCTACTCAGTCTTTTAACTTGATCTTGAGACTGAAACATCTTTCTGTGCAAGGAGGTGATTGAAGTAAAACATCTAATTCTGTGCAGCAGTGTGTCAGTGACATGATTTTGCCTTTATTCTAATAAAGCTGTTCAGTCAGAAGAGAGGCATTCTGGTGATATGTGGAGGTGCTGAAATTGTAAATCTGTCTGTAAGTTCTGTATAGACTGTGCTTTCTGGGGGATGGTGGAAAATCACCCCAAAAATGTGCAAGAAAAACTACTGGCTAAGCAATGGGACACATTTTCGGAGGCCAAGGTCAGAGCTGTTGTAGCTGCTCATTATTTTTGTTGTTCTGCTGGAAACTGCAGTAAAAGGACCTTGCTGGGCATGCTGAACAAAGAGAAAGAAAAAACCTGTCTGAGTCTTAGATGGCTCCAAAGTAAGCTGGAGCACTGCAGTAAGGAATGTCCAAGCTTAGTAATTAAGCCCAGTAGGACTGGGAGGTCCTGTTATTTCCCCTCTGAGGACACAAAGCTGGCTGCCTCAGCCAGTGGTGTTTTTAACATGCTGCTGCTGCTCTGGGTGGCCATTTTTTCTCTCCAGGTGTTTGCGTAAGAGCTGGAAGCAAACACTGTGTTCTCTGCATGTTAACCAAGGAGTGCTTGCTGGGAGGCTGACACACTTTTGTTTGATGATGTGAAATTCCACAAGGAACACCATTTTAAGGAATTTTCCCCTTCTGTCTTGTCTCCATGCAGCTGTTCTCAGCTGCAGTGATATA
Source organism: Agelaius phoeniceus (assembly GCF_051311805.1). NCBI lineage: Eukaryota > Metazoa > Chordata > Aves > Passeriformes > Icteridae > Agelaius > Agelaius phoeniceus. Next base: position 42,517,367 of record NC_135265.1, read on the forward strand.
GGAGTCCACAGGTTACACAGTACCTGTGGAACTAATGGAGATTTACTTCAGCTCTCTGGTTTTCTTTTTCCATAAGTGTTTTTAGGGAACAGTGCAGCCATAGAGGTTGCTGTGGACAAGAACAAGTGTCTGGCATGGAAGGCAGGAAATACATAAGCTTGAAGTGGTTCCATGTGTTTCAAACCACAAGCTGAGAATGTAGTCCTTTTGCTTATTCTCTTGGGCAGGGGAAGGTTTTGTACCATCTGTTTTAATTTCTATCTGCCTCTTTCAGGGAAAAAAAAAAAAGAAACTTGTAGTTTTTCTGATGTCAAAACTGCTCTAGAAGGCTAAAAAAATCAACTCCAAGGCAATTATAGTCATTACTAAACACTAGGATATCTCTGCTCTGAAAGTGTCAGTTTTTTACTTACTAAAAGAGGCTTTCTAAAAGCTCAAAGTTGGAGCCATCTTTTATTGCTTATTTGGTGCATCCATTTGGATTTGTTGCAATACATTCATTAGCTATCTCTGTGCATGTAGAGGTGATTCTTTCTGTAGAGGTGATTGAACAGGGGTCAACAAATAACATTTTCTGAAATAACAAGAAAAGGGAAATGAAGCATAGGAATTTACCACATCACCTGAGATGTGTTTTGTATGCCTGAACGAGCAGAGTGAAGTATTGGCAGTGGTTTCTTAGCACATTTGTTTTATGGGAAGTTAAATTTTAAGGCGGTGTTTAAAAATCTTAGGTCACACGGTGTCTGCGGATAATAAGATGTGGTGAAAAATGTGGATTCTTACTGCTCTGCAAATACCTTTTAAGATGTGCAAGAGCAATGTGTTCCCTGTCCTCGCTTTGTTTGGATTTGGTGTCCCTTTGAACATCCTCCTCTCCTGCCCCAGAGTGACAGACCCCAGTGGATCCCTTGTTTACAAGTTGGGTGCCCCTCTGCTCAGAGCCTGTACACGACACAGAGCACCTTTCCAAGCATCCTTCACTGGGCTCCAGGGCTGCAGGGGCTGGCACAATCTGTTGTGTTGTGTCTCCCTGGGATCCAGCAGAAGCCATCAGTGAGAGAGAGAAGCACACCTGACCCCGAGGCTCTGGTACCTGCTCTGCATTAGTGGGGTGTTGTTCCCCAAAGCCAGACAGTGTTTCCTTCTATGAGTAAGTGTTTCCTCTGCTGTCCTCCCTGGGGAGTCCCTGAGAGGTGCTCACTCAGTCCTGTGGCTGAGCTGTCCCCTTTGTGCTATTGTCATATCGTGTGTGCTGTGGTCTTGTCCTCCTATTTTGTGGTCATATGTAAAGTATGCAGCAGCCAGAAATTGCTATTTTCTGTACACAGAGCTCAGACTCTGAAGTTGCTGTGATTTCCCTTCACCCACCTGTAAGCTTCCTCTCCTTTGTGTAACTGAGATTCCTGAAGGGGTCATTGTGGCTGAAACAACTCCCTGGCCTGTGATGATGGTCATCTGATGAATGTAATGGCAAGGACAGATGTGCCTGACTGGTAAAGGCTAGCTGTCAGCAGCTTTCAAAGCCAAAACAAACCTGGCTGCTGTTCCTGAAACAATAGCAGCAGCTGCAATGCTTAGGGCTTCCTCTTCTGCTCACAGCTTCCCTGAAGGAAAATGGAAGTGTGGTGATGACAAAATTGAGAAGCTACTTTAGGGGGAATTTTCTCATAATATTTTTGGCAGTTTGTGGTTTTGTTTCTGTTTTTTAGGGGTACCACGAATGAGTTCAAGACACAAGTGCTGACAGCTGGGCAAAAAGTATGCTATTAACATGAGATGACCATCAGCAGCTGCAGAACTGCAGACTGACTTGGCCTATTTTCCTCGAGTCTGTAATCATGCTCTGCAAGAGCTCTTTTCTTTGTTTGGGAAAGGCACAGTCCCCACTTGCTGCTTCTCACCTGCTGGCTTGTTGAGCCTTTTGGCAATTGCTTGAGTATCCAACTTCCTAGCAGACACAGGAGTGCTGTCCCAGCCTGTTGGAGAGGCCTGTCAGTCTCCAGGCACTCACTGAGAGCTGTCAGCTGCAGCAGTGCCACGGGGGAATCTCATCTCTTCTCATTTTTCCCCCTCTTTCAGTGCCCTTCACTTCTCTGGCACCTTGCTAAGCATGGAGTATTCACACTTAGAAAAGGTTGTTCTGTGGTGGGCAAAGACCCACTCTGATCCAGCAGCCAGGCTGTGATGATGCTAGTTCATCTGGGCATTGTCTTGATGTTTTCTGGAGCTCTCACCTGTGTTTTCCTGATGAAAATCATGATATGCCAGCACAGCTAACAAGGTGGACTGGGTGATGTAAATGAGTCCTCCTCTTATTCAAGGAGACCCCACTCAAGCTACGGTTTCCATGGCTTGCAAAGCCCTTGCTGGAGATGATAGATAACAACTTTTTAACTGCTGTCTGTGCTGTCTGTGACTGCCAGATGTCAGTGTGGTGATCTCTGAGGCAGGGAGAGATATGGCAGGTGTCAACTGAAGATCTGAATCAGTCAAGCACTAAATGCCTCACTCAGACAGTGAGAAGGGGCTGTGTTGTGAGCAGCATCTCTAAGGGGGAGTGATGAGCAGATTGCTCACAGAGGGTTGGCAGGCAGAGGCATGAGGCATCACTGAGCCCTTCACATTGTATCCCTTGATCTCAGCAACAACTTCCAGCAAGATGAGATTGCTGTTTGTTTTTTCATGCATCTAATTTGATAGCTTAAATAGAATGATTGTTGCCCTGGGGTACTGGTTTTTGTGTTGTATGTTCCTATCTTAGTTTTATCTGGCTGTGTGCTGCTAGATACGTGTTGGATGTCCAGAACATGGTGGAAACTTTGCTGCCTGTAAATATGCACAATGTACCCTGGGCTTCTAGCAGCCAGGCTTGGTTGGCCAGCCAACGTGGGCTCCTTCTCTGTAGGTGGTATTGCCATGCACAGTTGGTGGATCCATTTTTAGGCAGCCATGGAATTGATCTACAAGAGCTCTATAGCTCACAAGTATGGATTAAGCTCTTTCTAGATTGTGTATCACTGGCAATATGGGACTTCACTTTGGGGATTTTTAATGGGCAAGCAGTACAAACAAGCCAAACAATCTGAGAATGGTTCAGAGTGATGGTCTCAGTGGTGCCTGGTTCCTGCAAGCAGTTTATCTTCCCAGTCAGCTTGAAGAAGGTGTGGCAGGTGAGGTGGGCAGCCTCCTGCAGTCCTTCTCCACTTATACCAACCTACTCACACTGTGGACTGTCTTCTCCCGTCCTTCTGTCTGACTTTCAGCTTTACCAGATGGACAGAACGGCTGACGTGGCTCTCTAGGAGGATCTAGATGTTGGAAGTGCTTGACTTGTAGAAGACAGAAGTATCAATCACAGCTTGCTGTGCAATTCTTGAATCTGGAGAGATTTGGTTATACTAATTACCTTCATTTTCGGCTGCTATCACCAGATACTCCAGTTTCTCCTAGGGGAGTCTGGAGATTCAAGTCTCTTACAATGTTTTTTACTTCCTGTAGTCTTTTGAGATGATTTAGAGATTCTCCCTACTATGCAAGATAGATGATCTTCTACAATGGGGTGAGCTACAGCAGGAGCCACGTGCATATATGGGGTTTTGCAGCAATAAGGTAGTATTCTGTTGCCTGCACAAAGAATTAATTCCTTATTAATAAATAAACAAGCTACAAAGTGCAGGGTTCTCCTGGCTTTGTCCACAGTAATATTTCCAGTTGTTGCAGGTGGTGCTTCTTTGAAAGTTAGAGGGAAAGCAGCTGTGTTTTGCAGAGCTGGAACCTTGCTAGGGCATTTGCTGTATTAAAATTTCTGTTCCTATCCTTTGCAGACATGCTAGCAGTCAGCTGTGCCATTAATAGGGTTTTGCAGTGGATTTTACGTGTTTGGGGAATTGTTTGTAACTTGCATTATGCCACTTGTGCAATGTTAATCAGTTGTTGCAATACTTCGAGGGTCATGTGTGCAGCTTTTACATAGATTGGAAAAACTTACCGATAGTGCTTTCACAGTTGGAATGTTTTAAATTTAAGTAGATTTTTAAACAAATTGGAGAGAAGAAGAAATAAAATTATGAGGCTGTTGTGGGTAACAAGCTTTTCTTTTTTTCACTAATTCACTGTCTGATGGGAATATAGCATATTCTTTGCCATGTAACCATGAAGTCCTTAGCTTTCAGTAAATGACATGCAGGATAGTGTGGTGCCTTTCAGTGTGTGCAGGCAGCTGTGGGATTGAGGCAGGGAGCTAGTTCAGCTGGCAGGGGTGGGATTGAAGTCCTGCATGCCCTGTGATCAGTGGCAGACAGGACTTAATTGCAGCTAGTCATTACAAAGAATTGCCTTTTTAATGATCATGGCTAACACCCAGCATCAAGGGCTCTTTAATAATGTCCTTCATATGCTGGCTCTGGGATTACCCCACATCCTTTTCAACCACTGAGGCCTGGGCCTGAGCAGATAGATAACTTTTATTAATAGATATAGAACACCACTCACTTGTACTTCAGATTGTCCTCTTATCTTGTTGTAGAGGGTCTGAATAAGATTATTTTGCCTTTTCTCACCCTCCCACCATTTTTATCTTCAATAAATAGCCTGTGGATGGTGGTGCACAAGAGAAGTGACTTATCAGAGGCCAGGCAGCCTCCTTATTTTAGCAAAGCAGCCAGACAAGAAGGAAATCTGCCCAGACGCAGGGGCTGAGAGATGATTGTGCAACCAAAGACTGACTGCTTCACAGAACCATGCACTTGCAGGCAGCTGATTTCATCTGCCATTAATGAAGTTTCAAATGGACTGTGCCTTTTATCTTCTTTTTCTAGTGGGGGTTTACAGCTCACATTTCCAACACTGCCCTGGAAGAAGGAAATCTTGTTTACAGCAGCAGTCAACAATTGCTGCTTAGATTAGCTGGACCAGTCTTGCCTGAGCTGCAGTCATAACCTTGATCTGTGCTTTGCTCATCTTTCTGATTTGGGAAGCTGTTAAAAAATTATTTTACTCCATCCAGAAGTATGAACTTAATAATATGTGGGTGTTGCTGCAGTGTGTTGAGGTGTAACATTTGGAAATGTCCAGCTGTAATCAGTGACATTTCTCCAGGGCACAGTTATCCTGATTGGCTCTTGTAGGGATGGAAAATTCCAGTTACTATCTTGGCTGGTGTCACAAGCTGGAAACTTTGACTTTTTTTCATTCAAATACAAAAAGCATTTAGCTCTTATATTTTAAAAAAAATGTGATGAAACTGCATGAGTCAGTGCTGTCCCTTGCTCTAAATTTGCAGACACAGTTTCTGTACAATTGCTTGCATTAAAACTTGGGTAAGTTTTAAGATAGTGGAAATCAAACAGGTTTTATCAATTTTATGAATAGTTCTCAGGGTCCTCCTCTTTTCAGATTCAGGAGGAGGGACATTAAAGCAGTACAAAGGTTCATCGATCCTCCATCAAGTACAATGGATGAAAAAGAAAAGCACTTTCAGGTATTACCAAAGGAAACTGGCGAGCCAGAGCTGCTGCCTGCAGTGTTTGTGCAGGTGTAGCACTATGCTGAATCCTGTCCCCTGACATTTTTCCCCTGAACGGTGCTAATTTTTGGTTAGCTAATTTCAGTACGTGCCCTGATGCAAGAGAGTAGGCAAGATCGTTAGGAAATAGTAAAAGAGGGAATCGGGGTGCATTGTCATGTAGAGAGGGAGATTTGGATAGGAAAGAATGAGAGATATAAAAGGAGAAGAAACATGGAGTGTAAAGGAGGGAAAGAAGAGGAAAGGGCAATACGGAGCAGAAAAAAAAAAGAAAGGAAACACCAGAGACAAAAAGTTGTCTCTTCTTATGGGAGGATATGGTAGAGGGGAAAAGTCAAGGAAAAAAATACTCTGAGAAACGCGAGGATGTGGTTGTACATTGCATGGCAAAATAATTAAATGAAAAGATAACACAGAGCTGGGTGCATCATACATGAGAATGTATATGTCCTGGTATTATGGTAAAACTTTGAGATAAGAGTTATAATGTTCCTCTGTAACGGGGCACCTTGAGGCAATTTTGCTTCGTATTAGTGTTATCTTTCCTCCTGCAGTTAGGTTGGCATTTCACATCTTATTTCTATATAGAGAAAGAAAATTATTATCCAGAGTTTAAAGTTACATGGTCAGATAGCAGTTTCAGCCTGGCAATTCAGTACATTGTCTTGGGATTTGTGAAAACCATAGTCAGTGTCTTTCTGCAATGAAGTTTTTTAATATTGTTCTTTGTGCTACCACAGCAGCTAGATATCCAGATAAGGGGTAGACCACATGCAGTGAGTTAACCCCAGCCAGCAGCCAAACACCCAGCCAGCCTCTCACTCACTGCCCTCCCCTGCAGGATGGGGAGAAAATAGAAGGAAAGACCCATGGATCCAGATTATGGCAGTTTTATTAGGAAAGCAAAAGCTGCACACACAGCAAAGCTGTAAATTCTTCCATTACTCTGTTCAAGGCCAGGCTGGATAGGTGGTCTAGCTGAAGGAGCCTCTGTCCATGGCAGGAGGCTGGGCATAGATGGTCTTTAAGGTCCCTTCCAGCCCAAAATATCCTGTGAGTATATGATTCTAAACATACTGGTTGCTTGGGAAGAGAAATGCTATAACCCAAAATATTCCCCCTGAAAACTGCTTGCTTGTCTTGAGCTGTTACCACTGAACACAACATCATATGGGCTGGAAAATCCCATTGCTCAGCTGGAGCCAGCTGGCATTGCCAGTGTATTTCCCACTTGTGAGCGTGCTTTGGGATGAGGGGAGGGAGAGGAGAGTCAGGAAGCCTTGCTGCTTGCTGTGTGAGCCCAGTTCAGCAGGAAGCACTGATAGGTTATCAGCAGAACCACCTTTCTGTGGTTTTAACTACAGAAAGGGCAGCCCCTGTGAGCTGCTGTGAAGGCAGCTTGTGACACACCCACAGCAGGGCATCACCACTGTGCAGGGGCTTGCACAGCTTGCACACTGGGAAAGGGCAGCCTGTGCTCCACTGGCAGGGTGGTGAAAGAGCTGCTGCACAGGGGTGACTGAGAACGTGCAGCTCTGAACAGTCAGGGATGGTCAAGAGGATGAGCACTAAAGTAGTCCTAGCATTAAAGATCCAAAACCAGTTTATTTGCAATGTCTTGTGCATGGTGTGCTTTCTGAATCACTGCTCACAGTTGGTTTTAAGTAATAAGTGACAGACAGGAAGTAAATACTGATTTCCATTTTACAGTGAGCTCGTAGTCTCATTTTTGTTTATCTTGTGTGCTGAGCTAGCAACTCAAAGCAGCTCTCAGAAAGTGAACATTTTCCTCCTTTTGCTTGTTGTGTGGCTTCCTCCTTGGATGATTTTCACACCTGCTTGTCTGTTATATCTGTTGATTGGCCATTTGGGTTTTTGGGCTTTTTGGAGAGGGGAGCAGGGAGGAAAAGGATATGGGTATTTTCGTATGGCTTTGGGGGGTTTCGTCTTGTCTGTTTTTATTTCTTTGCTTGTTGGGGTATTTTTAGTGAGCATCTATTTTCATTCACTCTGTAAAGGAAAACAGCCATCTTGTCCTAGACATTTATTAGCAATCCTCAAAATTCTCACCTTTATTTTGTATGTCTGAAGTGTTTTGAAGGTGCAAAACTTCAGAACAATGCATGTGAAGTCTTTCTTAGTCCTAATTTGGTGACTGGAGGAGCTGAAGTGGGGAAATACATGATTTACTGAAGTTCAGACAGAAACAGGGCTACAAAACTGGGGTCAGGATTCAAGAGTCAGTGACTTACAATTTCTCCCTTGTTGTGTCAGTGGAAATGGGCCTCTCATCCTCAGAACATTAGGCTTTCCTTTAAGAGTAGGTTCTTGTCAGTTTTGGAGATCATGTGGGATTTATGTTTGTGCAGGTAGCTGTGTCTGTGGAAAATTTAGTTCTCTCCAAATGTTACAGAGGAATTAGGTATTGGCAATAAAGCCAGAGCTTTTATTTATGACATCCATTATAGCAGGACAGTAGAAAAAGATCATACAAAGCACTTGCACAGATTGATTCCTGGGTTATAAAATTGTTCTGTGGTCAGATAAACTACAATCTTCTACCACATGAGCAGAAAATGCTTTGTGGTACCAGTAGGTACATGTGGAGCAAAACAAATCCTTTCCTTTGTTACCCTCAGGACACTAGTGAAGAAAATTGTATGTGTAATCTCTGGACTGGTGAGCATGCACCCCTGCCTGCCCCTTTCTTGGAGCAGGTGGTTCTCTGTTAAGTTCTTTGAGCTTGCTGGCTTGGCCTGGGCTTTTTCCCTCTGTGCTGGTGCACTCCAGCACCGAGTGTTGGTGCAGGAGAGCCCAGCCCATCAGCCCTGAGGGCAGGCAGCTCTTGGGCAGTGTTCCTGGTGGCCTCTGGGACCAGTGACAGGACTGGGAGCCACAGGAGCACCCAGCCAGCAGAGAGGCTGAGGGTTGTGTGGCTGGCTTGCTCTGGGTCTCAGCATCATGCCCAGCCCACTCCCATGTGGACAGGGTGTTTGGAGCCAAGCTTGCTCTGTAGCCTAATTGCAGGACTGCAGCCACCCAAGAATGAGCATGGGGAGTTAGAGGTGGAATTCAAACCATCTAAAATGAGAAGTACAACAGCATCTGGGCCTAATGCCATGGGGCTTTTCTCCAGTATGCATTTGCCTTAGGATAACTGGAAGTTGGATCTTCCTTCTATATATAATTTCTTCTTAATATGAAGGCATGATTCCTCTCCTTTCATTAAGAAGGTTTTGAATTTTCCTGCAGTGGAAAATTAATTTCATCGAAGTCTTGATACACATTTTCTTTGTTTTTTACTGAGTGTAATAATGACCAGTGGGCTCCAGATACTCATTCTTTGTCAGGGACAAGAAGAAACAAGGAGGAAACCAGCTGATTTTTAAAAAGAAGCAGCATTTCCAGGGAACACTTCCAGAGGCATTTTATAGCACAGGGGAGGAGAATGTATCCCTCTTGTCCAGTCTTTCCCTATCTTCTCTAGCCTGAGAAATACAAAAGGAAGGTAGGGGAGGAGAATGTATCCCTCTTGTCCAGTCTTTCCCTATCTTCTTTAGCCTGAGAAATACAAAAGGAAGGTGTGCCATTCTGAACAGATTGAAGTAATATCTATGGGTAGGAAGGAAGATCCAGGGACTTACAGGTTTGTCATCTTCCCCTCAGTCCCTTGGGAGATGATGAAGAAAATCCTCTTAGAAATCCAAACACATGAAGGACAAGGTGATCAGGAGTAGTCAACATGGATTTACGAAGGGGAAATGATGCTTGACCAGCCTTGCTGCTTTTTGTAACGAGGTGACTAGCTTGGTGGACAGGGGATGGATGTGGTTTACCTTGATCTTGGTAAGGTTCTGTTCTCCCATAACATCCTCACAGACAAGCTGACAAACTGGGTATGGATGAAATCAGTGGGCAGTGAGATGGATTTAAAATTGAACAACTCAGCCCAGAGGGTTGTGATCAGTGGTACAAGGTCCAGTTGGAGGCCACTCACTAGTGGTGTACATCAGGGGTCCATACTGGGACTGGCACTGTTCCACATCCTCATTAATGACCTGGATGATGATGCAGAGTGCACTCCTGAGAAGTTTGTAGGTGATGAAAAACCTGGGAGGAGTGGCTGATGAGCCAGGGGGTTGTGCTGCCATAGAGAGAGAGATCTTGGCAGTCTGGAGAGAGAGAGGAGTCTCATCAAGTTCCACACAGAGAAATGCCAAATCCTGTATCTGGAGATGTTTGAGGGTAATCCCCTGCACCAGTGCAGGCTGGAGTTTGGAAAGCAGTTCTCCAGAGAAGACCTTGGGATCTTGGGGGACAACATGATGACCATGAGCCAACCATGTGCTTTTGTGGTGACGGTGGCCAACAGCTTCCTGGGCTGCTTTAGGAAGAGGACCACATCAGGAAAGAAAGAATTATGTTTCATTTTTTGGGTAGATCTGAGTTAATTTCCAATCAGGATGGGGTTTAGCTTGGGAAGGTATGCCAGTGCCATTCAAGAGGCAGATTGTGAGGATGTGGTTACCTCATCTTCAGCTCCAAGTAGGGAAGAGAATGCAGGTTCTGTAAAAGTTTTGCAGTCTCTGTTATGTCTTTTCTGTCTGCTAAGTGCTGACTGCCTTTAGCTCACATTGCCTTGACTGCAAGATAGTTCCTGATCTATACCAGTGTCCCTAAAAGTGCTTCACAACTCATTTCAAATATCTCGTCCAAAGGAGAGTCAAGAAGTGGGTTCATTTAAGCTGATGGACTTCTATGAAACAGAGTAAATGTGAAACTTTATTTAAATGTAGAAATGCCTCCTTGGGGTTGATTAATGCATATGGTCTTTATTTTGTTCTCAGAAACCAGAAAGCACTTAAATAATAGTACCCTGCAATGTGTCCCTCATCCATTTTGTAATGCAGGTCTGGAGCCCGGGTGTATATTGTGGAGCACACCAAAATCTTCTCATGAGACTGCCCATCACTTGACCTGTACTTGTGCTCACACTGGCTTGCTGGCTCTGGGTTATTACATCTGTGTTGCTGTCATGACCTGTGAAGTGCTATATTGAAATGGAAACAGTAGTGCCCTGGGTGTTTTGTTTTTTTGGGGTTTTTTTTGTGCCTCCAGTTTTTATTTTCAGGGTGTATAAACCTGCTCCCCTGAGCACAGATGCATAAAGAACACTCATAACATTTGATCGGTGCTTTGCCATTCCTTTCTCTCGCTCTCTGTGCCACCGACCGACTTCTGAGATAGATGTTCAACTGTATCCCAGACAGTTACATATTTATCACTTTATCACTCAGTTCTCTGGAAACCAGAATCCCAGGGGGAAAAAAGGTACAGTCATCACCTGGTATATCATGATAAACCAGTGTCTGGTGAAGGAACTTCAATATTTGTCAGTTTCAAAGAACCAGTGACATTGTGTGGCTCTCTTGTATTTGTTAGCATTCTTTTTTCAACAGGTGAGTTTTAAACTCTGTATCTGCAGGCAATACAGTGTGGCAGATGGGGTAGAGCTTTATATGAAGTTGTGGAGAGGTCCCCTTTGCACTTGTCCTGTGAAACAGAATCACATGCCTATGAACCAAGGACACTCTTAAGAAATCTCATGTTGCAAGATTTATGCTAAGAAAGTAAATCTTTGAAAGAAATATCTCTTGCCATGCAGTGGTTTCTTCCTGTCTGTGTGCTGAGGCACATCTAAATTCAAAGAAGGGAGAATCTTTACTAATTGGGTTTGGAGTTGTTTCAGTCATGAAGAACTGTTGAAATGGAAAGCATGTTTGTTCAAATCCACGGTTCTACCCGGTCAGGGGTTGAGCAGATTCTTCATTGGTACCATGTATCTTCTTATTTCTGAGGATTGTGACACCTCAGATGTACTTTCTGTCCTTGAATGACTCACATTCTTCTTTATGCTTCTCGATTTCTTTATACCTTTTAACTGAAAAGAAAAATGCTGCTATGCTTCCATGAAATTGAAAGAACTGGGTCTAGCTTAAACTAAGGTTTTTTCCCACTACTTTTTATTATTTGAATGGTGGTTGTACTTCAAGAGTCCAGTCCTCCTCCTTATCCTTTGTACACTGAAAAAAAACCTGCTAAAGTTAATTGTTCACGCATGAAATGAGCTGGTGGGCAGATTTAATATTTCTGTGAATTAACATTTCCTTCTTGATTTTTACAGTGTAATTGAAATGGGGAACTGATTATTGTGAAGACAAATAAGGAAAACTACTTCTAGCCTTTGGTGGTTAGAGAATGTTGTCCTCATCCCACTTTTATCCAAGAGCAAGGCTCGGTGCTTGCTGTGACTTGTTGTTGAGTCTTCCTATAGAATAAAATTTCATTAAATTTAGTTTTAAATTATGGAAATAATAGCTGTGTCTTGCATCACTTAGAGTGTGCTTCTAGCTTATAGGGTAAATTATCTCCTTCTGATTGTTCAGGTCAAGTTATTTTTATTATTATTTAAGTTATTATTATTCAGTGGCTAAGTCAGATGACTCTGCTTAACTGACATTAAGATTCAGAGAGCAGGGCTCACTTACAGGGCTAATATCACCTCCTTGGACTGCCACAGCAAAAATAATGGAGCTGTTCTGACAACAGTTCTGACAACAGTTTAGCCACTTGTGTGGGAAGAAATATGGAGCACTGAATTTTTTTCTGTGGAGCCACTGTTTTGAGGTGGGTCACTGTCAAGACATTGATGTGGCTGTTTGGATGGAGATTGGTGAAGGTGGCAGGTCCTTGTGAAGTTTGTACATACAGACCTTTTGGTTGCCCTTGTACATGTGTATATTTAGCCTGTCCACTCAGAAATGAGCAGGTGAAACCTGGCTAACACTTAGGGAGAATCTAAGCTATGTCGCTTGGGTGTTGGGGTTGGGTTTTTTCTCTTTTAATCTTAAGGAAATTATTCTGATAATGAATGCAGTTGGTTGGGAGTTTGGAAGATGAGTGTGCAGGAAAGGATGGTGCAGTCTTGAAGTGCTGGCTTCCTCAGATAGTTTTTTAATGTCCAGGAGAAACACTTAAAATGTGAATAATTACAGCTTCTGGCTGACTTTGGATGAACTAAAAATTACAGTGGCTGAAAGCATTCATTGACTGAGTCTGTAATAAAAAAATATTTTAATATATTCTTGGTAGATTTATTTTGATCACCCAGGTTATCCAGGCTGCTGGAAGCAGCAAGATTAGTAAAATAAACAAATAGCTTTAGATTAAAGAAAAAAAGGAAATAGCTTTTGTCCTTAGCAAGCACACAGCTGAAAGAAGTTGTACAATAATGCTTTATAGTTTTATGTGGCAGTGTTAACTTATAAAAGTTTTGGGGCTGAGGTGAATTAAATCAGTTCCTCCAAATGTTTATATTATTTACTCTGATACTGCCTTACAGTCCACTAATACTTCTGCTCTATAGGTGGCAGAAAAGGAAAAGTAAAACTGTTAGCTCAGGTCCCCCAATTGTGCGTGTGAGAAATGTCACTAAATGAAAGTGAAAGATGTATGTTCATGGACACCTCCATTTTCACAGCTTTCAGTGGACTTCTGAAGGTCTCTGGGGTTCAGATGCTTCAGTCACTGGTGCAGCTCCAGGCATCCAGTTCCATTTCTCTATTTGACACCCCTTCTGTTGTACGTAGAGTCATCTTCAAGTTGAGATCTTCAGGCTGAAACTGCTGCTTTCCCTCTGGCCATTGCCCCTTTCACCAGGGGGTCGCTTCAGCTCATTTATCAGCTAATTATAAAACCTTATTATCATGCTTGTTACTTTGTCCTCCATTTTGTTGGGATCACCCCATTTACATTAGATATTTGTCTTTTGTTTCTAAGTGTCATTTTGTTGTGCTTAAAATCATCTCCACAACCCTCCGAGCACCAAAGTGAACACCTTGAATGTGCCTTTTGTCTTCCAGATCACGCTGCTGATTGGATTCATCAGTGTAAATAATTCTCCATGGACAGATTACAGTGCATACAGCTTCTTTCAGATTGTCACCATGTGCGACCTGGTTATGATTTTGTTCTTCTACATCATGCACATTTTCAGAGTCTATAGGAAGCTGACTTGTGTTAGCTGGCCGCTCGCGGTAAGCCTGGGCTCCTCTCCTCTCCTCTCCTCTCCTGGGGGTTGCTGGGGCTTTCTCAGTCCATTCCCTTGTGCTGTTTTTCACTCAACTCTCACTCAAGTTAGGCTGTCTTTCATTCAGTTCTTTTTTGCCTCCTGTGCAAATCCTTTTGTTGCTTGCATTCAGCTCAGCAGGTTGTGTAACTGTGAGATTTTCAGCTGATTTGGATTTGATTCTGCCCTCCTTTGCACAGACATAAATCTAGATCTACTATATGGAAGGCAATAATTTTATTAAGAGACAATTGAAAGGAAGCGACTGATCATCAAGCCTTCAGCGGGTGGGTCCTAGCTCAGGTCATTTATAGCAGCTCAGGCATTGCTAAAGTACCAAATCATCACCAAGCTTTAGAATTCATGTACTACATCCTGTCCCAAAATAAAGCCTGTGAGTGCTATTTAAATCAAATGTGCCTCTTTTTGGTATGGTTTTAGATAACTTAAACAACAGCAAAAAATAGTAGCCTCAGCCTGATTGCACAGCCTGGCCATTCCTGGGATATCCTGCAGGATGTTCCTGCCTCATTCCCGCATTTCCCATACACATCCATCTCTCATATCCCAGCAGAGAACCCACAGGCAGCACCAAAAATGTGAGACCTGAACTTCCTCAGTAGCTCTGCTCAGGTCAGCTAACAGAAGAGTTCTGCATCCTAGTGTGGGATGATGGATTTTAACAACCTCTTAGAACATGCCTCCCTTGCAATATATTAGTTCCACTGAAGAAGGGCCAAAGGAGTGGGGAAAGCCAACTGGAGAGATAGAGAGGAATTTTTAAACCCAAGAAGTAGTTGGGTGGTGGTTAATGGAAACTATGTAAGCAATTTACAGATCTAAGATAACAGTTTGTCCATCCATCCACTTATAACCAGAGAGAAAAAATTAGTTATCTTTTTTTTTAGCTGAAGAATATGGCTAGACTTTTTTTCAAATGTGTGCCACCACTATTTGTTTCTAAAGGTACTTATTTATCTAGATAGAGTACAGATGCAGGGATTGAAATAAAGGAGTGAAGTAAGCTAATAAATGACAGTTTTGCAGAGCAGCATTTAATGTGTGCATTGCTGTAACAGGGCTATTCTATTTTTGCCTTTGCATGGGCTGCTTCTGGGTTTTTTTTTTTTGTTGTGTGTTTAATTATTCCTCAACGTTCCAGAGTTTAAGGCACTGAAGTTTGTGGCTGCTCAGCTTCAGAAAGCTTTATAGGATGTGATGCTTGAACATTGCTGCTCTGTTACGAAACAAACAACCTCATTTTCAGTCACATTTAAGTATCTTTAGAACAGAAGAGGAAGATGTGAGAGAGTCTGGAAAACTACAGCTAGCATTTGGATGAGTTTCCTGGCAGGATCTTTACATTGCAATCAGGGGTGTGATTTGCAGCCAGTAAAGCTGAAGTGCTTCAAGAGGTTGTTCATTGCTGACACCTTTTAAAGCTTGGAAGTATTTCTCCAGAAGGGCACTCTTCTGGCCCTGCTGGGGGTTGGGTCTCCACCCAGTGTGGCCTTTGATGACTCTGTTGCAGCTTTGCCCATCCCTTGGATTCCTCTAAAGTAGTAGCCTGTGTACACTGCTTTATTTGATGTCTCTAAGGAGGCAGTGGAATGTCCCATTTGCTGCTGCGTCATGGGCTAGTCAGAGAAGCCTCCTTATGCATATAATTTATTCTGGCAAATGCAAGGGTTGAGATTTTGATTACCTGAAACAAATTTACAAATTAGGAAAGTAACTTGTGGTCTCAGAGCCTACTTTACTGGAAAAATCCTCCTCAGCTCTTTGTAACACCTGAGCAGGGTAAAACTGGTGTGGTAGACTGTTCATCTTCTGGGCTTTCCTTGGAAAATTTCCTTTTGGGATTGTATTCCATCTTCTGGTTTGAGACAGAATCTCTCCTCTCCTTTCCTTTGTATTTGCTTGGCTCATGCTGGTAGTGCAATGCAGATAAAGGAAGCAGATATCCACCTGCCCCACCCTGCTATGCACAAGAAACAACCCATGTTCAGTGTCCAGACACCTGTACTGGTTGTCATAAGCTTTGTGGGGATTCAAAATCTAAATCCACAGATACACTGTGCTTGTAACAAGGTAAAATTGACTCCTAGGCTGATACTTATCATATCAGAGAAGAATTTAAATATGGTGCCTTGGTCCTCTCTCAGAAAACCCCATGGCATCATGTTTTACTGCAGCTGTTCTTTCTGGGCCTTCCCTCCCTTCCCTATGGTTCCCAGTCTCAGCTGATGTAAGTTTTTTGTAAATGCAGCAGTAGATCCAGTGCTTGCTTCCTAAGACTATCAGAAGTAGGAGCATTTGGTTTCCCACTTATGCCATTTCATATAGGCTAGAGAAAGATGTCCTTAAGGCTCCTTCCTTGCTCCAGCACCATCTCTTTAGGTAAGGTGCATACTTGATGCACTGAAGTAATGTACTGTGCTGAATTGAAAGGATTGCATCCATACCCAGCAAGTAAATCCTATTCCAGAAACATTAGTTGACCCAAACTGTTCTTTTTTGAACAGAAACTGAGGTTTGGTATAAAATCCTCTCACAAGGTGAGTTGCTGGGTTTTGGGTTTTGGTTTTTTGCTTTGTTTTACTTTGTTGTTTTTTTTTCTTTTCCTTTCTGGCTATGTTTTGTCCTCTGGGTTTGAGGGTTTGAGTCACCTCTGCCAACTTACTTTCTTTCTGAGACATATCAAAATGCTTTGCAGATAAGTTTCCTTTCTGATCCATGCTGTGCTTGTCTTTTCAGGAGTTTCTTCATTACTTAATTGGTACAATTCTGCTTCTCATTGGATCGATTGTAGCAGCATCCAAGAGTTACAATATAACTGGACTTGTGGCTGGAGCGGTAAGACTGTGTTTATTAGGCTTGACACTTTTAAAATTGCAATATATATTAAGTAGGCCATTGGAAATCTATCACTTGTACCTCTGTTTTCTTACAGACTTGCCTTAGTTGTGTCTTGGTTAGGTGAACAACCTTCTAGCTCATTTCAGTGAATGTTCTGTAACACAATGCCAACAAAAATATTTTGTTGTCAGATGCTGGACTCATCACTAATGTTGGTATTTGTCCTGCCAGAGCATTGAAACCAAAGGCTTTTGCTTTAACTCACAGGAACTAATGTGTTTAGGTGAAGAATTACGACAATTAACTTTTGACAAAAGACTGTTGTAGCAGCTGGAAATTACCTAAAAGATTTCATTGCACTTTTCAGCTTTCAACGCTTCCTGCTCCTGAACAGAGCCCTGTTCAAGATAATTTCTCCTGAGCTAAAACCCACTGAGGCTCTGATCTGACTTCTGGCAGGTGCTGTCTGCTTCTCTTGGCTGGAAGGCTGCGCAGAGAGAGGCATGACTTCCAAGTGTGGGTGACAGTATTTTCACAGCAGCAGGACCTGAAATACAACTCCTCCAGAATAAAGAATTACTTTCAGAAACTTAGTCCTGACAGTGCAAACAGACTAGGAGACCTACCTGACTTGTTTATTTGGCAGACAGCGGGGAAGGACTTGTTTGAATGGGGCAGTAAAAGAGCAGTAATCAGAGGTGCTAGAAACAGTCTTTTCTTTGTTGCAGAATCCTAGTGAGAAGTTCAGAACTTCACATTCCATACTGCTGTCCAGCTTTTTCTCCCTCCTTGTGCACAACTCTCAGTCTGTCTTTCAGTTCTGACAAGACATAAGCTGCTATTATACTACAGAAACTTCTGGGTTTTTTAGTCTTTTGTCAGAATGGAGTAAAAAACCCCACTATTTTTTGGGTCTGTTAATCCCATAAAATGTGTAGCTGAATATGCAAAAGTGTCCATACATGCATGGAATATGTGTCATCTAATGCTCCATAAGTATCTGTGGTTGGTTTGTTTTCTCATCCAGACTTTCGGGTTCCTGGCTACAATACTTTGTGTTATAAGCATGTGGTCATCCTACAAGGTTTCGTGCATCACACAGTCAACAAGTAAGTATCGTGCTTAGTAACTGCCTGAATGCTTCCCAGAATGAATATTTATATTTTCTGGCACAGGGCTGTGTCTACCTGGAAGAATCTATTAATGCCGTGGTTGCTGTGACTCAGAATTACTCAAAAAGCAATAATTCCAAATTTTCTGTCATCACAAACGTTGTCACAGCTACTGACAGCTGTTAACAAATAACTACAAGAGCAAAATAACTTGCTTCTAGCTAATAGTGAGCATAGCAGTGCTTTCTTTTCTCCCTTCCCCACCCCTTACCAAAAGATTTCCAGTGTGTTGCTTAATAAATTGGATGAATTTGTTTGTGGCAACACAAGTGACACTAGTCTTCCTTTTCAAAGGTGCATCTGTGTGACTCCATCACCTGTGCAAGATGTCTGCCTTACAAAACAGGATGCCAAAGAGGAGTGTCCACTACTGACGAGAGAGACATGGGTATTTTGTTACTAGCCTGGACAAGCTGGTAGCTTTGGAAGATCTACTTGAATTCCTATGCCAAACAATGTTGTGAACCAAAGTTTTTTTGCTCCCCCCACCAAAAGAAGTTTATAATGGAGAATCTGCTTGTTTCAGAGAAAGACAACTTCTAACTCTCAAGCTGGGCTGTGGCCGTTTCCAGCTATTTGCAATAGTGCTATTTAAAACTCATTTGGACAGTCATTTGGTTCTCCTTTCAGAGGGATGGAAAAATTCCTTCTGATTTCCTCCATCTGTTTACACAAGGGAAATCCTGCAAATTCCTACCTGATTCTTAACTTCCAAGGATTATATGTTTAACAAGTGAACAGTTACAAACTAATTTGTGTCTGGATAAGCTGACCCAAGCCTTTGTTACCTCTTTCCATCAGAGCTGTGGACTTTTTCTAACATCAGCTCAGCCAGCATCAAAAATTAATGAACTGCAACTTGAAAACATCATTGCAAGCACTTCCTCCTAACCCCAAAATACATGATGAAATCAGGGATTTTCTCCATGAATTTTTAGCAAAAATTATTCTTTTAAAATTCCCTTGCCAAATACAGGAAAATATGCACCCAAGAACATACATTTAATATTTTATGGGGTCTTTTTTCTCCTCTTCATAGTAAGACCATTTCTTTATAAAATTTCTGTGCATTTGCTATAAATTATTTGCTTTGTAATCTAACAGTGTTTATGGAAAGCCCATTGTGAATGGAGCAATGTGCTTCTTTCTCTCTCTTACATGTGGTAATGTCACTTCTCTGCCTCAGCTGGAATCTGTGCTCCTGGGGACTCTGCCCAGAGCCTGGACAGACAGAACAGTTCAGTTTTGTCCAACCTGGTATCATAATGAAATTCTATGTAACTTCAGTGCTGAGACAATGCCTTCTTGGCACCTTTGTCTTTCCTTTTGCAATCCATCTCTGGTGAGCTGGGAATACTTTGCAGGAAAAAAGGAAGCATGGGCCTCTCTTCCTCTTTGGTGCTTCTCCTATCATGTCTAGCTGTGAAGTAGAACTTGGTTTATTCTGTCGGGATAACTGCATGATGGTGCAGCAGAAGTTGGGTTTATAGAGTTTACCAGGGACAGTCTGAAGAAAAAAACCATTTTCTGGCCTCCTATTTATTTTTTCTATTTGTCTGAAATTCTGCATCAATAATGCTAAGTAATTTAATGGTTGTCTCAGAAAATTCTTTTTGTGCCTCATGGCAGGTCAACATATATTGCTATTTGTTGCCACCTTTTTTTTTCCATCCTAATATATGTATCTTTACTTAGAATTTATTTTTAATTGACAACAGAAAATTGGCCAGCTGCTAAAATGTCAAAAATTTTGAGTTAGTAAATGAAAATAGATAACTTGAAGAGGTAAGAATCCCCCTCCTCATGGTGCACAGTTTCTGTGATTCTTTTTGCTATTCCTTTTCAAAAGTGTGCTGTTTAGAGCAACACAGAGCAGGAAACAATTCAAAAGGACAAAATTCTGGTTTTAGTGGATGAAGGTACATACATTCACTCCAAGATAAAGTGCTTCAATATTAATACAGAGGATTATTCAAATGAACCATATAACAGGCACATATATTGTCACTAATTTCATGTTGACTATTATTCTTCTACAATGTTCAACTTCTGCCCCCTACCTTCAGATGATGTGCTTTATGCTTAGCCAGGAATGAGCCATTTTCTTCTTTTTGACAACCAGAATTGAGCATAGCTCAAAGGCTCTCTGGCTAGAGAGAACAAACATTCTTCTCAGCTGGGAATCCATTGTCAGCAGTGTCAGTGATAGCTCAGCCTTCCTTGTGCTGCCAGCACAGGGCCAGTCAAGTGGCCTTATGTGACAAGAGACCTCATTCTGGGCACTTTGAGTGAAAGTACCTGCAGAGCAAGGTACTCACACACACACACACACATATATGTGTGTGTCTAATTTTTTGCAGCAGGGGTGCTTGATCACCAGTCCTCCTGCCAAGACTGATTTTACAGTTTTTGGAAAGCAGCACTCTGACTTTAATTTGCACTGATATGACAGATGTTTAAGGATACGACCTCTCCTGTTCCCCTAGAAGAAAAAGGCTGTGTTATTTCTCCTTCACCTCCTGAGGTATGACCTCAGATTGACAGTAGGAACCTTCCCACATTAAGCTTTAAGGCCACTTGGCAGTGCTGTGGCAAGCAGTGTTGTGCTGCAGACAGGGTGAGTGCAGCTGAGACCTCAGCGCTGCAATGGCACTGGGGAGAAGCACCTGCTAAGGATTGGGGCTGGAGCCTGAGCTTGCTCTGCAGAAAATGCTGTTTCCACTTTCTCCTGGAGCCATGCCCCCTCTCCTGGCACTATACTGGCTTTTTTTTTTTGCCTCTCACATCACTCTTGTCAGTTGTCACCATATGGAGAAAAAAAAGTCAAGGGGAATTTCATGCAGTCTAACAACCAAAGAATTTCTGAACTATGATCTGTGATCATCCAAAGAATATGTTTTGCTGTAAGTGCACTTGCTTATACTGGATCAAGAGATGTAAGTTACCAGTTCCCTTTTGGCTTTTGTGCCTACTGATAGGGCTAAAATATTCCTGCAGCTTTGGCTGTTGTGACAGCGCTGGGTCCATAGACCCACCAGATGCTCCTAATCAGGCTGCTCTCAGGCTGGAAGACTGACATCTCTGCTGCCAAAGTTTCCTTGCTTTCCCCAAATCCTCCTTGTGAAGCATGTCTACCAAGAAGAGCACAGATTTTCTGTTATCACCAGCTCCACCGGGGGTTGCTGAATGACAGCTCCGTCTGGCAGGGAATTCAACACCTCTCTGCTGTACCTCTGCCAGCAAAAGTGTTTTAAGTCTCCTTCAGTGTCAACCTGGTTCTCAAAGCTCCATCTGTCTGCAACTTTGTCAAATATGGGATTCCAGCTGTTTTAGAAATAAACTCTGTTAGCTATCTGGGTGATGTGGAGAATCAGACTGTTGTCCTGGTCATTTTTTTCCTTCCTCTACCACAGCAGTGACTTTCTCTCAGGGGAGTATCAGAATACATCCTGTAACTGGAGGAAAATAGGTAAGAGCCACAGAAAAACCTGCTGTTGTGTTTGGATGTGCTCCCACTATCCCATCCAAAAGTTGTCCATCCTCTTCAGCTCCAAGATGAGTGTAGTTTATCCTTTGAGCTTACACAGAGTTTGAGATTCAGCTTTTACTGAAAAATTAAAGTGTAAATGTTGAGAGAAGAAAATTTGGTAGTACAAACTGTTTCATACTGTGAGAAAACCAAAACCTCATCTTTGAGCTCTGGGGACATGAGGTAAGCTAGAGAGTGAATGGTGCTTTTGTCAGGTAGAAACCGGGAAAATGAGAAGGGGAAATGAAACTTTTAAAAAAGAGGAAGAGTGGCTTTGAAAAGCTTGAGGACCACAGTGCTGGATGAAGACACTGCAGGTTATGTGACCTGCATAACTTGCACACTTTTTCTGTTGCTGAGAATTGGTTGCACTGTTTGGAAACAGTTCTCTATGTGGGATTTGAAGGGAGTAGCAGGACACCAGGATAATGGTAACTGGTAAGGAAGTGTATGTGTGCTGGTGGGGTGTCAAATGATGCTCCATGGAAGAAAGCTAGGTGCAAACATCCATAGAAAGCTAATGAGGGGAAAATTATGTGAGTGCCTTGTGCACTAATAGAAGTGGTGGCAGATATTAACAGTTTCTGTGCTGGTTATTAAGGGGCAGATCTGCCTGGAGTGACAGAGAAGTCTCTTTACTGCTTGCCTGCACTTTATACCCTGTGTCTGGGATTTTCCTGTTCTGCTAAAGCTGGGGAGGATGCACGAGACCTGACCACGGGCTGTGGAATGTGGCATCAAGTTGCCACACGCTCTGCCCTGTTTAATTTTAAATTGCTGTGGGCTCCACTGTGCTTAGAGACAGCATGGAGCCACATGGGCTGCTGAGGCTGTGTGCTGGCCAGGGGCCTTGGCCATCCCTGCAGCTTGGGCAAAGTATGGACCTACTTTTAGACTGAGTGCCATCAGAAAGCCAAGGAAAGCTGGATTTATGTATCTCTGGGCCCTGCTGGGCATCCTGGAGGTGCTGCTGGTTGTGTGAGCCAGGGAGAAGTGGGGAGCAGAGAAAGGGAGGCCTACATCCTGTTCTTTCTGCCTGCAGAGATTTACACCCCAGTGGCAGGAGAGAGCCCTCACCACAAAGCTCTAGGGTGCTCTCAAGCAACCCACCTGTTTGGGCTGTTTCAAGTTTCACACTGGGGCAAGTGCAAGTGCCATGCCCTTGGCTTACCTTTCACTCCTCTGCACACACAGGGGCTGCACACTTGGGAGGCCATCCTGTTGGGAACAGGTGGCTCTTGGTTCCAGTCCCTGGTCCCAGGGCTTTTCTAACCCTGCTAAAACCCTGCTAACCCTAGAAGGTCAGAAAGCGGCACCAGTGCTTGTTATCTCCCTCTCCTGGAGAGGAACAATTACTTTTTTCCAGCACAACAGCAGCTGGAAAACAGGAAAAGAATGATGTCCTTTCCAGAGGTCACTGATTACCCACAGCAGGCTACTCAAGAGTTTATTTCTGTTCTGCCTGTCCCTGGGCCCAGTCCATCAGCCTCAGCTGGTCCCCTGGGTCAGCACACTGGTTTCTCACAGCCAATGTAGCAAGTACACATCAGTGTTTGTTACTGGGGACTGATCAGCATCCGCAGCGGGTTCCCACCACCCCAGAGCTTGCACAAAATAAATAAAAAAAAGACCATATTTCTAATTAACTGATGATTCATCCTATTCTTATCTCATATCTGCACTGTTCTACTTGCCAATTTATTAAGGATCAAACAAGCCCTCATCATGTGCCTGAACCAGTCCCTCTGCCCTGGGGCAGCTGGCAAAAAAAAAAAAAAATCTGTCTGCTTT
The DNA here is from genome assembly GCF_051311805.1 of Agelaius phoeniceus. Taxonomy (NCBI): domain Eukaryota; kingdom Metazoa; phylum Chordata; class Aves; order Passeriformes; family Icteridae; genus Agelaius; species Agelaius phoeniceus. Next base: position 42,540,373 of record NC_135265.1, read on the forward strand.
TTGCCCTTTACCAAACCTCTGCCTGAGCTGTACTAATAGTGAAAGTGAAGCTGTCTGGCATGCCCAGAAGCAGCACTTCACAGTGGGGAAGATTGGAAGTTAGAGGGGAAAAAAAGAAAAAAACAAGGGAAGAAGAAGAAAACAATAATTAGAAGAGTTGCAGCATCACAGGAGTTACCTGCCTCAGGGATGAGGTGGCTACCAGCTTTCAGTTTTTCAGGTGAGCTTTCAGTTTTACAGGAAGGCAGAATTTAGGTACCAAAATCCTTGGCATTGTTCTGGCTTAGTGCTGTGAAAGCTTGGCTTTAAGATTCCAGCACTGAATAGTCAAAGGTCTGATTTGACTGTGGCTGCTTGAACTGTGCTGCAGGGGACAGCAGTATGATAGGGAGGGCTCCTGAAAGGAGGCTGTGAGGGACCTTGGCTTTTTGTGTGGTGATGGTGAGGAATGAGGGCAGAGCTCAAAGAGAAAGTGCAGATGAAGGAGCTAAAATCCAGGGGTCACTGCAGAGTAGCAGCACTACCAACCTTTCCTGAGGGAACAGCTCAGAACAGTGCTGTTCCTTGGATTAACATTTTTGTATTGCTTCCTGAGCATAACTCCACCTCCAGCAGCACCTGGTTTTTCCATATTGCTGAACCACAGTCTTACAGAAAGGCACAACAGTGTTTTCAAAAGCAGGTTTGTCACTAGGTAAACACTGGCTCTCAGATGAGAAATGTATTTGGGTGAAGTATGTCCTTCAGAGCACTAGCCAGCCATAAAGGCCTAAACTTTTGAAGCAGAAAAAAAGGATTAGGGCATAGATAAATTTGCTTCAATTAAAATTAATTTTTTATAATCCTGGCTTGGACTGATTTGAATTCAGAGAGCCCAAGATTGTGTAAATTTCATTTATTGCTCTTTAGATGTTTGCAGACCTAGAATAACAGCAAGACACCAAGCAACCACTTGAAAGGAATAAACTGCCACCTCTAAAGCCCAAGCCAAAGAACAGCAGTCCTGCCCTCCTCACGGTGACAAGTCCTGCCTGCAGTGTGATGTAACCCAGGAATGCCCAGGTGTCCTGGTGCCAACACTTGGTGCTACAAAGCCCCCGGTTACTCTGCCTGGCCCTGCAGTGATTTCAGCCCTGCCTGGTGCACAGAGGCACTGTCACATCTGTCACTTCAGAGCCCTTCTCCCAGGGGACTCCAGACAGCTGGGGCCATGCAAAGGCGGGCAGGCGAGTGTGCAGCAAGCCAAGCACCTGGGAAGGAGGGAATAGCACAGAAGAAAAGGAGCAGGCTGAGTGCTCTGTGCTTGCATGTGTAGACAAACAGTCCTGTGGGGGGTGAAGGAAGCACCTGTGTGTTTCTGTGGGTGCTGAAGGGGTTCCCAGAAAGACCAGGAGAGCACACGAGCTGTTGAGGCAGAGCTGGTGTGCGTGTGAACGCCGTGGCAGCTATGCAGGGTGATGGGGCATTCCTCCCCACAGAGGGGAATATCCCCAGGCCACTAATGGAGAGTCATTGCTAAATTGTGTCTGAGCCACTTGTTCTTTTCTTACATGTTTGCACTTGTGTAGGAAGAGCAACACAGACAGGCAGCCCTCTTAGCACAGGAGGAATGGTAACAAGAAGGAACTGGAATGAGGGGAGGAAGACTCCCTAGGTGTAGACTGGAGGCATATAACCCTTGGGCATACGAGGTCAGCCTAGAAAATTAGAGACAGCACTCCTTCTGCACTATTTTTACTGCTCAAAGAGAGTAAATATCATTGTCCCAGGAAAAAGCACAGTGTATCTTGGAGACCATTTGCATGGGACTAGCTTTAATACTCAGCGACTCTCCCCTGCACATCTGATGAAGGAAGAGAAGAATCTCTTCTCAAGAGTGAATCATAGCAGCGAGTCAGAGTGCAGGAGTTACCCTTCCCCTCTGATTCACCCTCTAGATGTGCCTCTTCCTCCATCAGCTACCAGGGCAGCGTGGCCTCTCAGCTGGAACATCTCAGGGTGGAGCTGAGACACTGCTTTTACCTTCCCATGTGCAGCTGGGGCAACACTCACCTTTTACTTCCAGCACTTGTATCTCAGCACATAACAGAGCTGGTGCTGTAGCTGGGTGGATGGAAAGGGACCAGGCTAGGGGTTTGATACCACCTTAAAGCCTGTAGCCAGCCAGAAGCACCCATTTGCAGCTTCCTTCTATTACATCTGCAAGCCAGCTGTGATGGTAGGGTATGACTCCCCTCCTCCCCCTGCCAGCACACACACTAACAAATTACACTATTTGTAATTACACTAACAAAACTTTCCTTTATTATGATTATTGGGGGTTATATGAGGTGGACTGGTGCTGGGGGCTTTGTACCACTACTAGTATGAATTACAGCTCTGCTGGTGTAACAGCTCCTTTTCCATCAGAAGTGCTTTGTCTGTCTAGCATAGTCTACTGTTATTGCTACATCTGTAAATCACTCTTAACATAAAGCTTAATGATCTGCATCCCCCTTTTCCATGAACCCCTGCCAAACAAGAGCACAATGCTGCAGCTGTAGCTATTAAGCTATGGTGGCAGCAAAGCACTCCATTAATACCTCATGCTCAGCAGTTTGTGATGCATGAGAGCTGAATAATTATGCCCTTGTTACCCTCAAATGAGATGCACAATTGCCAGAAACAAGCGTTTACAATTAAAAAAAACCCCAAAACTGTATCAAGTCAAGGACAACATTGGTTCATTCATAAAACAAGCCTTTCTGAGCAAAAGGACGATGAGGCAGAAAACAGGCTTTCATTAATGAGCCAGTTGTTTCTAGAGCTGTATTGTACCTCTCAGAAAGGCCTCCACAGCCTCTTTATCCCAGCTGTTTTGAGAAACTCAGCAGGCAGAGATTTAGCCAAGGCTCTTGTTGCTATGAGTTGCACTGATAGGGAGGTTTAGTTTAGGTTTGAGGTGCAGGAATGGGAAGCCAGGCTTTAGCAATATGAGTATCAAATCCCAGTGCTCTGAAAGCATTTGAAACTGAGCAGGCAGGCAAAGGAGACTGAAAATGGGTGTTAATGAAAATAGGAGTGATGAATCTGTCCTCTTTGCTGAGGATAAGGATGCCTTGCTGCTCACATCAGGATAGCAGCTCCACACCTTTGGTTAGTGGAGTGCAGAGATCACAGAACAATTAAGTAACTGCCCTTTCCTCCCCTAGACCTCAACATGAGCAGGGATTTCAGAATCTTGTCTGCACTGATATTTCTGGGAGAGGAACAGCTGGTGCAAAGGAAGTAGCTAAAAGGAGGGCTGTAGTGCAGACAGGCTTGCATTATTTTGAGCAACATTGCACCATTCTCTAAGCAAGGGTAGAGCATATGGTCACAGAAAAGTTGTCATCCTTTTTGTCTTCCCATGTTATGCTTCCTGTAAGTCCAAGTGAGGACTAAAAAGAGAGCTCTGACATTCAGCCCCAGCTTAGCACTGCAGAATAGTGCCTGCCTGTGTGCAGCACATCAGGCAGTGCATACCTGACTGGGGATTTGCTGTCCCCATCTGGCTGTGCATGCATCATGCTGCAGAAGAATGTGTTTGTGCTGTCACCTCCTCATGAAGCCTGACTCTCACCTCAGGACTTGCTAACTTCAAAACAGCCAAGTCTTGTTTATTTTCCCACCAATAATTCAGCCAAGAGATAATAGGTCATAAGAAACAAACTGAGTAAGTGATCAGGGCACGTGGGCTGGCCAAAGCAAGTTTCACTGGGATGCCTGGAGAGGACTGGAACTGCAAGAAGTCCCGTCTGGCATGCTTTACAGCTATGCTTGCCAACATTTCTGTTTGTGGGCCCTGATTTTTTTTCCAGTATGCATAATTTGCATTTTTGGATAATAAGCTTCCCTCATTTAACTTAAGAGTCCAGGAAATGCACAGGTACACCCCACTCCATTCCTCTCCCACCTGTGATCCACAGACCTTTCATTGAAAACCACAGCATAGTACAAACCTCAAAGTTCACCAAGACTGCAGTGCAGTGTTTTTAAGTGCTGGTGCTGTCATGCAGCTGAAGCTCGACTTGCATTTTTAAAAACATTTATTGGCAGGTTACAAAACACAAGTAATGCATGTAAAACCCTTTCAAACCGCTCAGGCACAGTATCTCCCTGGGACAATACTGATGAGATTATATTGCCAAAAATACTTCAAGCTACATATTGAGAAATAAGAAAATTAATGGAAAGAGTATCCCTAAAACGCAGAGTTCAATTTATGGAAGGACTTGGGGGCTTCAATCCCACTGGAAATACAGGTGGGAGGAAGACGGAGTCCTTCAGACCAAGTAATTTCAATCCCAGGATCATTTTTGCCCTCTTGTGGACAACCTTCCCTCCTGCAGCTTCTCGGCACGTTCCTGTGCAGACGGCGGGAACAAGGCAAAACACATTTCTGCCCTTCCCTGTGCTTCCTTCCGCGGGCTAAGAATAGCCATTCCCAATCCAAGGGGCAGCCACGCCCAAAGCCCAGCCAAGTAGCGACCCTCGCTTGGCTCCTGCATGACCGCAGCTGTGTGAGAGAGCAGGTGGCTGGTCCTGCTCCTCCCTGGAAGGAGAAAACCCCAAAGCAAGGAAACACATCTGTGCCTGGGCCGAGGGATGCACAGACAGTGACCAGGTGGTGCCTGTGCACTCACAAAGGAAAGCTGCGTGCTACCAGGCCATATTCTGCCCTGCTGCACTACATTCTGTCATTTACAGTGAGCCAGCCTGGATTAGGCTCCTGAGAAGGGGGTTGTTATGATTCTAGCAATAACACGATTTAAACTGTGTGGTCAAGCTTCAAATTATTAAATCTAGTATTTCTGAGTTATGTTCTCATGGTGTAAAATCCACCACTGGCATACCTTTCTAATACAACATTTTGCCTTGACTGTTTTCTTGCATCTAGGTAATTAAAAGTATTTGAGACCTTTTTCCCTTTTGAGTCCTTACAATTACACTAATCTCTGGCAACTTCATCAAAGAGACAATTTCATCTTTAAAATGATTTCATCTTTTCGTGTTACAAAATAAAGAAAAGCATACTGTGGCACTCCAGTTTCTGTGCCAACGATGAAGGAAGCATCATTCTCCTCCTGCATACAAGATGACCACCAGGTAATAAGTAATCTGCAGGACTATGAAACTAAAAAGTGCTCCCCTGCCAAAAAGCAAAACATGCAGGTTTGCTTCCTTTTCCTCACCCTTTACCACTGACAATCAGCCAAACAATTTTTTAAAGATCAGGTGGCTCTCCCTCAGCCAAAGAAGTCAATGACCTGCGTTTTTCACACCAGAATTATTTGCTCTCAACACCTTTTGTTAGGTTGTGCTCCTTCCTTTAGCAAGTCTGCCCCTTTATTTTTTCAGTTCCATGGAATCAAGACAATAGGAAGCAGCACCTGACTGTGCTTCTCACAGGAACTTACAGACCACACGTAAAAGCTACTGCAAACTACTTAGGCTGGACCCTGTGGTCAGGGGCAATACTGACCTTATCAGAACTTTTTTTCCTGGGAACTTCAAGTGAGAATATCCAGCTAGTTGGACCCTCTTCCCCAGGAACAGGCAAACACAATGCAAGCTCTTTCCTCCAAACCAGGAACAAAAGAATGATGTTATTTCCTATGGCTGGTTTTGGGAAAAGTACACAGCAACACCAAATCATAGCAGCAAAAACAAGACACACTTATTTACTAAACCTTTATTTTAAAAAATGATTACAAAATATTTTATAAAGTTCCTTAGATCAAGAAAACATAATGTGTTGAAAAAGACCACAGATTTAGAATGATAAAAAAATATTTAGGCATTTAAAAATTATTTAGATGGAAATTCAAGGGAACACTGGAAACTACAAAATTCTTGCTTTATATATATAAAATTAATGTATTATCATCTCGCTTTAATAATAATGAAAAAATCACTTAAATTCTTAATGGTATTAAAAGTGACATATAGCTCTGTCCAGCATAAAATTTAATATCAAGAGAGCTGCTTATGTTTACAGCAATAGACTAAAACAAAAATGAATTTTCATCTTGAAGGCACTATCAGCATCTTTATTTGCTAGAATTTTATAGAACCTTTGAAAATTTTCACTAAGAATTTCCCTTCTGTGTTGAAAGCTTGGTACTTTATTGCACAAATTTGAACAAGGATCACCACGACAGCCATTATGCCAAACCATTTAGTGCAGAGCTCTGAGAATTGTGTGAGATCATTCACTGCTCTTTCAGGTTGGAGACCACAACGTTTCCCTGCTCTTTTCAAGCACAGGGTACAGGCAGTAAGGCACAATTCCTTCCCATACTCAGAAGTGGCAGCACTGTGATTTTAACGTGGGCTAAACATCAAACACAAAAATTAACATTCAAAATCTATGCAATGCCCAGTACAGATCTTGAGAGCAGAATTTCACAGTCCAGCGACTGTATCCTGAAAAATCCTCTCCACTGATTCTCAAGGCACTGCAAAAAAGCTTTGAAAGTGGTTACAGAGCCTTAAGCTTGACAGGTTCAGCTGGAAAACACCAAAGCTGAGTGTCCAAGCAGGCTCCAACACCACTGCCAAGCACTGTGGTGAAGAATGGAGAAGACAATCCCCAGATAGATGTACTGGGCCAGCTGCTTCTTTCCAACAGGCTTTACTACCAGTTATGATGTGCAGAGATGTTCACTTTGCTAACAGAAGAAATTTGAGGCAGTTGAATCTAACAGCACTTCTGCCAGAGCTCCCATCACTCTCCTGAACAATCCTTAATGTGCTTAAGCCAAAATCAGCCACCTTAATGGAAGCAATTTAAATAGGTGGTTTAAATAAGATTGGCTGATTTCATCAGAAGCAGGCTGGGAAACAAGCAAAGGGCTTTGCTGACAGAGCACGAGGAGTAAGAGGCATCCAGCATACACACAGAGCTCCTGCAGAACCAGACATTTAATCCAGCTCCAACAGCATTCTCTAGGATCAGTCTAATTAAGAGACAGACATTTAAAGCCAGCACCTGACACCAGAGGCATCAAAGGGGCATGTTAAGACTGCAGACAAGTCTGCTCAGTCACTGCAGCAAGGAAGCCTCTCCCCCACCTAGACTGGGAGGGCAGAGGACCTAGGAGTGATAAGGAAAACTAGGATACAGGAAGCTGATAAAGCAGTCAAAAAAATAACCTCACAGAAGCAGAAAACAGCACACACACGCGCAAATCTGCTTCTCATCTATTTTAAAACAGAGCAAAAACATCTTACAAGGTGCAAGGATTAACAGCACTATCATGCATGTTAGCCAACAACTGCTTTGGAAGCAACATTTTAGGCAACTGCCTTAAACCTATAACCATTCTGTGACTTGCTCCTAGGATTTAACTACTATGTGACAGACTATGGCCAGGTAAACTGCCAAGGTCAGGAGATGACTTTACAGATCCCTTTCTGCATCTCCAAGAATGGACATCAGTAACACATCACTTAGGTGGGGAAAAGCCTATAGAAAAAAAAAACCAGCCAAAACCTAGACTTCCATTAACTTATCTTTGGGCTGAGAAAAATAACAGGAGAAATTACCTCAAGATAAAAGTCCTTTCACAGTGCTGCATTGCTTAATAAATACTTAGCAGCACAGTGTTGCTCTTACACTATATTTACAGCTACCAATTACAGATAAAGATTTAAAGACTATAAATATTTTGGTGTGGAAAAAAAATTCAGCAGGACTCTAGGCAATAAAAAGAAACCAAAACAAGACTGTTGGAATATTAGTTATATGGGCATGGTCCCCAGAGTAAGACATTGCAGATCATAGAGGAGATATTTTTCATTATGGGTATTTTGTATCACCGGTAACACTGCTTGTAAACCAAACATCTCTAATCTACCCAGTTATCAGAGACAGCTACAGCAAGCACTGACTGAAATCAGACTTTAGTGCAAACAGACACTAATAAATACATGGAAAAAAAAAAAAAGCCAGTCCAAAGAGCATTTCTCCTTTACAACACAGAAAATTCTATGAAGTATCTCTTCTATGTATAGTTCTAAAACCAAGCTGTGGCTTTAATTTGGTGCTTCACAGCACCCAGCAAAATTTGGCATCCTCCAAGCAAAGTGTAGTCTCAGGCCATAGAGAGACAGAACATCACAAAATCACACTCATCAGAAAGTGGCAGCAATGGGAAAAAAACCAATTTTGACTTGCTACTACAGTCCTTTGTCTTAAAACAGCTTCCTCTTCCTTTCCTAAATACAGCTCAGGCAGTTTCTGGAGGGCTTGGTCTCAATGCTGCCACAATAGGTTACAGGACTGGGAACACGCCAGGTTGGGATACCGGTGAAATACAGTTAACCCCTGGGAGACACAGCAAATGGCTCAAGCATCAATCAGGTTTTTCTTATTTGCTTGGCTATTTTGGAACATCTCCTGACTTTCAGTAATTTGCTCTGATTTTGAAAGCTTTCCTCTTAAGAGAGGCATAGCAGTCTTGCTTTTAACTCAGACATCAGAAAAATGCTTTTTCAGCACTTCATTTCTTTTACAGCCATCAACATCTGGTCTGACACATCCGTCACTTGTCCGATACGTGTCCCATCAATAGTTTTCCTTGCAGTCTACAGACTGTTGCTTGCAAAACAGATCAAGGAGACAAGTGCTTATTTACCTGTTTACCAACTGAGCTAGTCAGCAGCAAGGAGTCTCAAGCTACTGCCATATCTATAAACACAGAAAATGGTGAGGTTTAAAACCATTCTGGCAAAACTTAGCATTATCTATATATAAACAAGCTGCATATGGCATTAACCTTGCAAGTAATATTCACCAGAGTAGAACCAACATGCTCTAAGGTTTTTTCCATTGATATTCAGATTGCTGCTTCTGGGGTTGCTTCATGTAAAATACTTATTCTTTATCTTATTCCTCCCACTGCTGGCTTTTCAAGTTTCTTCCTGCAAATGTTACAGCTTTTGAAACCATCTGAAAGAAGATTCTGGCATACAAGTCCAAACTTTGACAATCATGGGGTGCAAAACTGTCTCTCAATATACCATTTACATTACCTTCCCCATAAACTCCCTACAGTCATTATAACATTAAACTGATCTCCATAGACAGAACTGAGACACAGGACTAGTAAAAAACAACCCAAAACCCCTTACTTAAGGATAAACATTCCTGTAAATTCCAGTTAGGTATCCCTTTTGCACTCAGTTTCACCAGGAAGTACAAAAATGAATTCTGCTGTGCTAATTTTTAACTCACAACAGAAACATCTGGTCCATTTAACCAGGAAATATCTTTAGGTTATAGGTCAGAATTTATGCCTCAGACATTAACCTTTATTAGTCATCTCTGTCAAAATCAAATCAGCACACTACTGTTCTGAAGTTAATCTGTTTAGACCCAAGGTTTTTAGTACCTGTCATCCAAGCAGGTGGCAGGACCAGGTACCTTAGAACATGATGCCCAAGATGCCATTACCTGACCAAGAATCCATAAAAGTTTGTGATGAGCAATGTGTACAAAATTGACTAGAAGAAAGAAACAGAAGTTGTTACCTACAGTGCACTGAAAGTTCATTTTAGTTTGCTCCAGTTAAAAAAAAAAAAAAAAGAAAAAAAAAGAAACAATTTCAGGAAGTTATCTTTGTTTATTCAATGGCTGGTTTTCTGTGGCACTCAGAGCGTTACCAGGCTTTTCAGGGCGTCCATCGGTGTTCTGTTTTTGTTTTCGTCTGAGACAGAGCTCTATAACAAATTCAGCTGCAAATGCAGCAGTTGCAAAAAATCCAAATACCTGTGAAAAGGACAGAAATATGTGATTTCAAAATGCATAAACAGTATTTATTCTAACACTGTTTGGAAACATTCACTGTACCATTTTATATACATTAATAACGCTTATAATATTAAGATTATAGTCCTCCTTAAATCAATAGTTTCATTTAAATTAGACACAGATCAGAAATCATAATTCTAGCACATTGATTGGGGAAGTTTTTACAGTTGTCATTCTTTTAATCAAGTGTGAACCTTATACTGTGTTCTAATCAACCTTTAATAGCAAAAGTATATTAGTTGCATTGCCAAAATCAGTTATTAAAGTAGCATATAGCAGACTATTTATCCAAGAGAGGGCTGCTGATTGATGAGAGTAAATGAAGAATAACACACAGAAGATGAAGAAAGATAAGATCTGCAGAGCCTGGGTCAGCAAGGGAGAATGAAATGACATTTTGTGAACGACATTTTGTTACCAGTCATGGCAAGATGAGAGGTGGTAAAGAGAAGGCAGCTTTTTTCAAACAAGGAAAGAAACATATGCATTATTCTAACTCTACCTAAATTTTACACAACTGTTTTGGACCAAAGTAATTTGACATTAATAAGTATTAAATCACAGTCGTTTTTATTTTTTCTGTACCAAAAAAGCAAAGCTGACCCCTAATTTATGCTCAAACTATTAGGTCTAAATAGATCTACATCACATAAGATGACTGTACAGAAGTGTGTATCGCTAATAGCCGATGCTGCCATGGAACAGAATTATCTTGCTTTCTTTTCCACATCAACTTTCCAGCAACCCTGAGGAATGCCTCAGGTAAGTGAGGAATTTCCTGAGGTAAGTTTCTGGAAGATGTGAGAAATAGCTAATTCCTCCTGAAACATCACAATGCACTGAGCTCTATTCCCTGCCCAGTTTCTTCTCTACAAATTGAGTGAAGTTTAGAGGGGAGAGAAAATAATATACCAGATAAATACAAAGTAAATCTTGCCATTTTAAGACTTACACATGCAGCAAATTCTTCAGGCTCATTGCAGGTTGCAGAAAACAGTATTGATGCTGACAGAAAACAGGCACTTATGACCGGCACAGCCCAAAAATTCTGCAAATACATATAAAAATATATATATAATTTAACTGCAGATAGGTTACCTAAAAAGAACGAACATCATAACAACAGCTGAGTTAACCTGCCTGTGAATTATGTTTTGATACTTTGATGGTAGTGGAAGCTTCAGAAAATACATTTTACAACTAAATTCCAAATGACATTCAACATTACAACTATTTAAACAGCATTATCATCTATTTAAAGGAGTCTGCCTTTTTTTTTTTTTTTGTCTTTTTAAAGTATTTAATTAATTTCATCTAACCTTTTTTCACCATCAAATTCAAGCTCAGGACAACCATGGTAGCTTTATTCCTTATATAAAACATTTAAGAAACCAGAAAACTGTAAGTAAATGTGCTCATTCAAACCTTTTGCTACACTCCCTTATCTGTATCCTCACATAAAGACACCACTGTTTGCTCTGAAGGCACATAGGAAGGGACACTTGTGAGAAGGAATAACGTTCCTACTGACTTTACAGAGCAACTTTCTCCCACTGCTGGATCATCTGAAGCACGAAGCCATAAACTGTAACTGTAACGAGCTATGATTATTGCCAAAAAGGAAGTAGTCTACACTCAGTAGGAAAATAGATAGGGTAAACTTTTTAATTTTTTTTTTAATTGCAAGCATCATGCTGGTGGTAAACTGTATTCCACATGCGTACAGATCAGCAATGGCTATGCTGTAGTACTAGCAGCATTAATGTGGAAAGACTTTTCCACACAAGTCCCAAAATCCTGCAGGTAGCCAGCTTTGACAAATATGACAATATAAACTCTCAAAGTTGGCTCATTTTTAAACTATAAGATACTTTATTCTACCCTTTATATGGAGAAGAAAAGGAGATTCATTTTGCATAAGTTTTTTACTCAACAGCAGACTATGCACTTAGAAGAAATGGTTTGTTTTTCCAAAAAAAAAGTTTTCTTACCAGTTTCTGCACTTTATCTTCCCCCAGTGATTCATACAAATCAGTGCAATACACATACAGAATCAGGAGGCTCAAAAGAAAAGCACTGCAGCTTATGAATTCAAAGAAGTAAAGTCCACTACAGTTGGCGCATTCTTCCACGAGTTCTTCACAAACAACAGCCACTAAAGAGAAAATCTGCAAACAAATAACATGCTTGAGTTGGATCAAGTCTCTAACATCTTCAACAAACACACATCGCTGATACCAAGATTAATAAAGCTAGCTGTGACAAAAACTCTCAATCTACAAAGAGTTTGGTGAAGTTCCACACTATTTTCTTACAGACAGAAATAATTATACAATGACATGGTTTACACTTGGTTGTTAAAGGTGGTCCATAAAGTACACTCAGGTAAGCTGAGCACACAGCCAAACAGGGGCTTCTTGATTAGACAGACAAGATTCCTGTTTTGTGCAACTGCCAGTTTGAAGGAGATGAGGCAGCATGGAGAACACACATCCTGTAAAATGCTGCTGCTTAGGACATACAGCTGCACTCAGTTCTGAATGTATTTGGGTTCAGGGCAGTGGGGGAAACTGGACAGCCCTGACACACTCAGCTACCTCCCTAAAAGTTCACAGCAGATGTTACCTCACTTGATAAAACTTCAGAGGAAGTCCACGAACCCAACACTCACATGTTTGTGACCCAGTAATGACAGAAGCTCAACTGCTCTTGTAGGAACTGAAACCTTACACTCTGTTCAAGTGTGCTGGACAATGTTTAATCTATGCAGAGCTCTATCTTCACCTTCCTGCCCACAGTGTGTTTTGAGAAAAGAACATGCCTTACTTCCTATACGGTCACCATATCCCTGCTGCTGGATTTTCTACTGTTTTATCATACAAGAAAGACTATTGCTTTATTTAACCATTCGCTTATTTTGGTCACTTCTTGCTAGTTCCTTCATCCCATAAATAGCATCATTTCCTTCATCCCATAAACTTGGCATAGCTTTACAGATCTTCATATAAGGAGTTCACCAAATTAAAATGAAACCCCAAACAGGAATCAGACTGGGTCATAAAACTGAGACTGATATGAGAATGACATGTATTTTTAATAAGAGTATGTGGGCAATAAAGAAGTTGACAGTTCTTTGTTAAAAAAAAATAAAAACCTAAATTTAAGATTCAGAATTTTTCTTGGAAAATAAACATCAGTTTTGGTTTCAGTTTTCTCACAGTAAAAACAAGAACAACAATTTAGCAGTAGGGAGTGTAAATTCCCCTTACTAAGAGAGGTTCAGAAGAGCACTTTGGAGAACCATGTTTTGGAAATGCAACAATATAAAGTAAACAGGAGCTCAGAAAGAGAAAGAATGGGAGCTGGGAAACATCAATAGGGGAAACTATCAGGCCTCCTCATGCTTCCTTTCTCTCCCACACTGGTTGACAACACAAACTTCTCAGCAGCCCTTGCACCTAAGCCAGTGAACTACAATGTCCAGGAATGTTTTAAACTCTGACTTTCCAGTTTTTATGGTTTGGGTTTTTTGTTTGGTTTTTTTTGTTGGTTTGTTTTTTTTTTTTCATTTCAAAACATGGGCTTATAACTGCATCCATTGACTTTCAATTTCACATTTTTCACAAGGTCAGCTATGAGATAGCACTGTACATGAAAACTTATCTCTTTTATAAGCACTGGAAACAGAAAGTCATCACTTTCACTTGGGCTGAAACAAAGCAGAAAGAAAATAAACCTGTCCTTAAAAGAAAGTATGTGTCCAGATAACCATAATATGATCTAAATAGCTGAAAAAAGCTTCTCTACTGAGTGTACAAGTTGAAAAAAGTCCCACTCAAAGAGCAGTTATAAAGGGTTCAGTGTCAAATAACTGAGATTTACCAAGTACAATCCTGTGTGGGACTTGTCCAAGTCGATATTCAATTTTTTTATTAATAAGCTGAGTAATAAAATAGAGTACATCAATTTAAAAAAAGTTGGCTTGAAGAACTTTGAGTAAGTGCTTTGATTAAGTTAATGTATCAGCAGGACACTTATAAGATGCCAGAATCTGCTTGGATTTCTTAACTTGCTCTTTGATATCACTTTCAGGAAAAAAAAGGTATTCCTCTGTTGTCCTCCTGCCACCAAAAATTAAAAATTTTCAACACCAAAAGCACTGTTGAAGAAGCACTTGTTTTGCATTTTTAAAATTTTGTTATTAGTCATGTCTGTATATACACCAGAAATTAAACATCTTCATCTGTCTCTTACCAGCAAAAAATTATTCATTGACACTGACATTACTGTTGGAAGTTTCTAAACAAATGTCAGTTTCATAAAGATTTAACAAGTGAATTGCTACAAAAGAATTTAACAAATGAACTGCTACGAAAATAGAGCAGATCAATGAACTTGCCAGCAATCCTGTGAAGATGCTTGGCATCTGGGAGGTACTGAGATTCTCTGTACAAAATCTTCTTCAGGTAGATATTAATTCTCTATTAAGTTTGCACAGTTCAGGCTACTACAGAACATTAACAGCTCAAAAAGGAGCTGATTTTTAAGCCTGAATTACAATTTTCCTTTCCAGCCAGGCCATTTTGACTCAAGTTAAACAATAATTGATGACAATTTGTCCTGCTTTAGGTAAGAATTAGTTTCTACCTCAATCTTGGCACAATACACATTGTGCCATTTACCTTTGTGCTGAATTTGAACCAGTCATGGACTAACGAAAACATTCCACCTATTTAAACAAACAAACAAAAAACCAAAAAAAAAACCAAAAAACCCCACACAAACAAAACAACAACATCCTAGAAACCTGTGCAATAACATGACTCCCAGCATCCTTTGGGCACTCATATTTGTGACTTTTAGCAGCGACATTTTCCTTGTTTCATTTGCTCAAAAGAACTGGCTAAGGTTACAGAGCATGCCATTATTCATCTGAAGAAAAGTGTTTCTTAGGTCTAGAAGCCAGTTTTCTGCAGGTGATTTCAGAGTGTTTTATAAAACCCTTGATCACCTCTACAGTGAACAGAGCCCACTTTCTGATTGCAACACCCTGTTTAGCAGTCCACCCCAGCAATTATCAGGGCATAATCCCAGTAACAATCACTGTTGTAACACAAAGCCAGAAGGTAATGACCATCACTGACATTTCCAAAATCAACTCTTTCCCGGAACAGGAACCTTTTACTGCAAAGACAGAGGCTTCCAACTTCAGGACTTTCCAGGGCTTGTTTAAAGTGTTTTGACCCAGACCTCCAGATCTCTGCATTTTGATAAAGGTTACAAAAAAGGAGGGAAAAATGTTGGAAATTAGGAGGGTGGACAACTATAACTCCATTTTTTTTCTCTCACTGACTAATGGGTTCAGGCCACAAACTGTTGCTTATTTAAGAACATGTTAAGCAGCTATCCATCGTGTCTAGGATAATGATAAATTTTCTTTTTTTCTACTTAGAAAGCATTTAAATAATTAAACAGTTTAAGGCTTTGGTACATCAGTAGATTTGCCTATATAATCACTTATTTTATTTTAGTCAATGAACCTATTTATATAAACATTCCACTTGTTAGGGAACAGAACCCAGCAGATCTTGCTTTAACAATCTCCAGTAGATTAATTAAAAGTTTATGTTCCATTATATTTATTTAAAGCATTCTTGGGTGTGATTTTTGTTTTAAACACTCTTAGAAAACTTTATTTTTGGCAGTGTTACCACTTTACAAACACTAAAGAATATTACATTTCTGGTTGAGGGTTTTGACTGTGTGTGAGATGAAGCTTAAAACCCAAACGTCCTGTTTTCTGCAATGATGAAGTAACGAGAAAGGGTTGGAAATCACCTACAATTCCTGTAAGCATGACACATCTGACTAAAAAGCCACTGTGTTGGCTGCAAAATGTAGGCTGACACACATTTGCAGTCAGCTGCCCTTTACCACCAAGGGTTTCCCTCATTCCCTGCTAGTACATAAGAGTGATGCTCCCCATATCCTTACCAGCACTCACACTGGTACATTTTGGAAGAGCTCATCACCAAACACTGAACAGGACCTTGCAGCAGGAGCCCAGCTGCTTGATTCAGGAGCAACAATATGTATCAAAGGCAGAAAATAAGCCTTTTATTTCCTGGTGAGCCCAGGGCTGCCTGACATGAAGTGATGCGTCATGCAATAGGCCACCATGATTACGGGTTTCTGGTGCAATTTTTTACCACAAATCACGGGAGAAATAGGCTCCTTAATTTTATCACAGACAGCCCAGACTGACAGGCTTAGAATGGGCTACAGGAGCAGCAAGAGAGGAAGGTCTGGAGCTCATGACCCAGCAATGCCCTTCCCAGTTCTACTGCCCTATGGTGAAGTTCAACCAAAGGCTTCTTCCTCCTGTTTTCGTACAATGCGGCCCTCAGAAGAAGCCGCTACATTTCCTGCGAAGCTTCCCTCTGATTTTAGCCAGGGCGGGCGGTGTTTAAGGACCACGGCGGCTGCAGCACCGAGCCTCGGGCGCACGACGCGGGCACCATCCAGTGTCGGCACCTACTCCTGCAGCTCGGACACGAGGAAGAAACACTCCCACCACTTCCCCACCATAAACCACTTTGAACCAGCATTATAAGGCACCATGCCAGCTTTCCACCTGAGTTACAGGTCTGCACAATTTTAGTGACTCCATGCCCATGCCACGTCCTAAGTCAGGACACCTTCCCGGCGGAGCCTTTTCCGACAGGCAGAATCCATTCTCTCGAAGCCTGTGTGCGGCCATCTCCTCAGCCTGCCCTGGTTCACCGAGGAGTTTAATTTTTAAGCGGTAGGGGACCGTCCTAAAGGCGAAGGTCACCACAACACGCTCGTTTCCATCCCAGACTGGGGTACCCCCGCCCCGCCGGGCTCAGCCCCGGCAGCCTGTGAGTCTCTCCCCGGCCCGGGGGAGATCCTGCCAGGGGTGCTCCCTCCACGCCAGGCCCGGCACGTCCCGCACGGCGAGGGGAGGAGGCACTCACCGTCTGGAACACCTTGACTGCCAGCCGCCATCCCCGCAGGTGCCGCAGGGTGCAGCCCAAGGGGAGGCGGCGGGGCCTCTTCACCTCGGGTTCCGTGGTCTGGTTGTAGACGGGGGAGCCGTCCATGGCCGGGCCGGGGCGCCGGCTCCCAGCTGGAAAAAACCGAAAGCAAAAGAGAGGCCGGCAGGGCGTCTTCGCCTCCGGTTGCGTGGTCTGCTTGAAGGCGGAGCTGTACTCCCCGGCGGTGCCGGGCCACCGGCTCCCAGGTGGAAAACAGCTCAAGAAAAAGCTGGGGAGGTAGCGGGACGCCGTTGGTTGTGTGGTCTGCTTGTAGGCGGAGCTGTGCTCCCTCGCTGGGCCGGGCCGCCGGCTGCCGGCTGCAAAACACCTCAAGAAAACGGGCGGCAGGCGGCGGGACGCCTCCGATTGCGTGGTCTGGTTGTAGGCGGCCCGCTTCTCCATGGCCGGGCCGGGCCGCCGGCTACCATCTGGGAAAAACCGCAACAAAGGGGGCGGCAGGCCCCTTTGGGATGGGAACGGGAACGGGAAGGGCGAGAGGCCCCGGGGAGCCCGGGGGCCCCGGGGGGCGGCGGTTGCACCGACGGTTGGTCCCGGCGGGACAAAGGCGCTGCCGGCGGCGCCCCCTGGCGGCCGCGGGCGGGAGCGTGAGGGACGGCCCGGACCGCGGGGCCGCCTCAGGCCCAGTCCGGGCTTAGTTCGCCAACAGGAGTTTGGTAAGTAAAGTTTACACGAGTATTCACTTGTGACACGAGATTACGGTATCAAAAGAGAGGGGTTAAGACAAAGCTTTGCCTGGTTACATTCACATAATCAGTTAGATTGGAAAAACCCTCTGAGATCATCAACTCCGAACACCAGCACTGTGTCAACCACACCATGGCAGTGAGTGCGATGTGTTTAAGTCTTGCCTTAAACACCTCCACAGACAGTGACTCTGCCACCTCCTTGGGCAGCCCATTCCAGTGTCTTACACTCTTTCTGGGAAGAAATTCCTCCTAATGTCCAACCTTAACCTACCCTGGGTGCTGCTTGAGGCTATGTCCTCTAGTCCTGTCATGAGTTGTTTGAGAGAAGATCCTGATCTCCATCTTTCTACAACCTCCTTTCAGGCAGTTCTAGATATCAGTAAGGCCACCCCTGAACCTCCCTTTCTCCAGGCTAAACAATCCCAGCTCCCTCAGCTGCTCCTCACAGGAATCATGCTCCAGACCCTTCACCAGCTCAGCTGCCCTTCTCTGGACTCACTCCAGCACCTCAATGTCCTCCCTGAATTGAGAGGCCCAGAACTGGACAGGGCACTCGAGGTGTGGCCTCACCAGTTCTGAGTACAGGAGAAGAATCATTGTCTTTGAAGACATTCCTTGTTGTGAATGAGAAAATACTCATATCACCAACCCTCTTCTAATATATTCCCATACCTTAGCCCAGGTCAGCTTTTAAAAGTAACTATAAAAGTTTTTGTGGCCTACAGTAGATTGAACCTTCTATACGTAAGCAAAGGTGTGTTATGTTTGCTTCTATATTATTGATGTATTACCCACAGAGCTATTAGGGTCCTTTGTAGTCAAGTTCAATTTACTTGTTTAAATTCAAAGAAATGGAAAATTGCTACAGGTTGAAAAAGAGGAGATTTGCTTGCTTAACATTAGCTGTATAGGAGCAGATTGCCTGCTTAGGGAACAGGTCAGGCTGTTCAGATACTGCTTCTGTTTGGGAGCCACACAGTGCAGTGGGAATGTGCTACAGAGCCCCATGAGGCTGGGGCTACTTTTAGCTCTGGCAGGACACCCCCTTAACTGGGCAGATGCAGAAGTATGGGCCAGACCAAAGCAGCTGGGCCGTGCTCCCTGCTGAGTGTGTACCAGCAGGCTGTGTGCTTCTCCCAGTAAGAAAACACAATCCAGGGGAATACAGTGTCCCTAGACAGGATCATACAGACCTGCCACTGTCACAAACAATGTTTGGCTGCAGGAATTGGCTTGGGAGGCAAATGAGCAGGGCAAGTCCTGTGATTCCCAAGGCGTGGGCGTTTCCACTAAAACAAATGAGGTATCATCATGGGTGTGCCCCAGCTTCTGCCTGGGATTGGGGTGAGTCTAACATGGCTCTGTTGGCAGCATCCCAGACTACAGGACTGAGCAGGTAGGTGCAGTCAGGAACATTTGCTGTTCCTGCTTATAAATTCCCAGTGCCTTCACTACCTCTTTTCACACTAGTACGTTATAAATTAGATTACGTTACAGAAGCTGGCATCTCTCTTCTGAAGGAAATTTCTTTCTTGTCTTCATTTTTTCTTTCCTAATATTTCACAACTGGCTGAATAACTCAAAGCCACAAAGCATATGTCTAGGCTGTACTGTGGTCTGACAGAGACAGGACTTAACCAAGATAGAAGCAGCTGTCAGGTCTTTTAAGATGTTCAGTAGCATCTAAGGCTATTTTGTAGCCCTTCCCTTGTGCATCTTTAAAATGGCTTCATGCAGCATTGCAAGATTATGAATACAGATGTTAGTACTGAAGAAAACTGTCCTGAGGACAGACTGCTTTTCAGGGAGCCACAGAAACACAAAACAAGAGTACAAAAGATAAAATAGATGGCAACCTCTTTCCAGTTTCTACTGTCTTTAAGTTGGTTTTCCTGTTCAGGCCCTGTCCAGGAAATACATATCAATGATGCATGAATGATAAAGGTTAGCTTGCCATTTAAAGCCTAACTTATTGAGGCCAATTTATTTATTTTTTAATAAGAGGTTAAGGAAAAGTGAAACTCCAGCAAAGCTAGGGAACTGTAAGGTCATGTGACAGAGAAGGAATGAAAACT
The DNA here is from genome assembly GCF_051311805.1 of Agelaius phoeniceus. Classification (NCBI taxonomy): domain Eukaryota; kingdom Metazoa; phylum Chordata; class Aves; order Passeriformes; family Icteridae; genus Agelaius; species Agelaius phoeniceus. Next base: position 42,560,048 of record NC_135265.1, read on the forward strand.
GGACAACAGCATAGCAGTTGATATCTTGAAAATATTTATAACATTACATTATGCTGCTCTTCACAGAGGTACAGCAGGTGTTCTTCACCCTTTTTTTCACTCTAACATTCCAGTATAGTTTTTTTCCTTTAAAGAGGGAATTGAAACAACAGTTACTGTAACAATAAGCTTTAATGCAAATAACAGTAACTGGCTGACTGTGATGTGATGGAAATTCCATTCCAGGTATACAGCTATTAATTTCCTTTTGGTTATGTGCTACACCTGGCAGTTTTACAGAAAAAGAAGTCATTCTTACCCTGCCACAGCCTCTGCTGGACTGGCAGGAGCAGAGCTAAAGGCAGGACATGGTGGCAGAGAAGCAACCCCACGGATAGATGCTGAGCTGTGGTAACATCTCCAGTCAGCCAGGCACAGAGAGAGACATCAGTGGAAGCAGATTAGTGATGAGTGACCTGGTTTTCTCCCTCATTACATCTCCTCCAAGACACCCTCCAGAGTGACCAAAAATCAATGCCAATGGAGAAAGCCCCCTCACCAGAGGAGATGGCAGTGTACACAGTATAGCTGTATGACAGTTGCCACTTTGTGCCCCCATGTTGAAATAATTTCCAAAACTGTGACTGGAGTTCCTTGAAACAGTTGAGTAAATGCCAGCTGCTGCAATAAGGGGGCTCCAGGCCACAGCTGCATTGCTGTTTTCATCAAGTGAGCCCCTCTTTGGCAAGGCTCTGTGTGCTGTGTTACAATGAAACACTACAGCCTGAGTCCCTCACACTCAGCACTGGCCTCACGAGTTCATGTTCTCCTTTCCTCACTTTCATAATTGCAATGGGTTTTTTTGCTTTTCTTGCCAGAAGGCAAGGAAGAAGGAAGTAGAAAAATGGGAAAGCAGCTTGGAAGCACAAACCACTGAAAGAGACAGACTTAGTTTCTTTGGAAGAGTGATGAGGAAGAGGAGGAAGTGTGTGTTACTGCACAATTCAGGGAGCTCCACTGAAGACAGCCTTTCTGAGGCACATCTCCCTCCTTCATTTTTATGTCACATGGACATCTCAACATATTCTGTTCAAGACTATCCCCATGTATTACATGAAGTAAATACAGGATGATTAGCTAGCAAATGGAATATTCCAAGTACTGCAACAATGAGCTCAGAGAAGACTTCAATGTGTTGCATCTGCTGAACTTTCTTTAGTGCTTGAGGCTCTATTTTTGTGCTCAGTATTGCAATTGAACTTCACAAACCATGACACCACACTAAACAGGCTTGAATGTGTGATTTTTTAACAGCTGAAGAATTAGCATTTTTAACAGCTATAACTAAGTATCCCTTATGGCACCAGAGATGAAATAAATCCCCACACTTTCCAAATGCAAGCTTAGGCTAACTCTTCTCAGTGGTTTTCTGCATGCATCTGCATGGCACAGAGAAGCATTAAGCCATGAGGTATTTGATAGGCAACAGTTCTGCTGCTGCAAGTGTCCCACTGCAAACTGTTTGCTCCCCAAGGAGAGACTGCAGCCCAACAGGCAGCAATTCTTGCATTTCAGAAGTATCACTAGAAATTTAAGGTTACTATAGTAGCTAGTCCATAAAACCTAAAAGCCATGTGCACGTTCCAGAGATTGTAATTTTCAGCTGAAAAATATGATCTAAAAATATGAAACAAAGTGGACATTTACTCAAAAATTTCAAGCTTAAAATTTGCAGAACAGCTTTATTAGAATCAGTATACTCAAAAGAACTGATGTGGGAACAGGTTAGAGAAGGAGGAAGAGAAGATTTACAAAATTCCCCTGAAATCTTTTCGTTTCAGTCCAATCAGCAACTTGTCTACATTCAACTAGCCCTGAAAGTCTAAAGGAATTTAGTTGATTTACATTGTAGCATTTTTTCAGTGTTCATACTGAATAGAATTTTAAAAGCATTGTTATTAAAATTGTGTCCTGTAGTTCTTGTATCACCTCTTTGCTTTCTGCATCTTATGTGTTAGTCTGAAACTTTGTACCCAACAGCACTAAAGGCACAGAAGAGTGATTGAGAGCAAAATTATTGTAATTTGTAATGTTACTCTTTCAAAAATTGGGGTAATCCCAAACCTAACCCCTCCCGAGCCTAGAGCAAGAAAGTATTCTTGCCAAACTAGCTTCACTGTTTTCACCCTATTTATTTATTTTGGTGCTTCACTTGATGGTGAAAGGAGAACAGGGAGCAGGGTTTACTGGCACTACCTTTTGTGAAAAGGGCTCCTTGTCACAGAGACTGTGTTTTGCATGATAGCTGTGGTAAATCCCACCTTAATTGTCTACTCTCACCAAAGCAGGAGTTGGGGGAACTGCATCTCAAGAGGAAAAAGCAACCAGCCCAGGAGCCTTAGTCTCATCAGAGGGAAACAAGAAGCCAAAGACATCAGGTTACACAGAAATATTCTCAGGTATTTTCCTTTTGTGGTAAATTTTCCCCCCAGACAGCATGAGCAGGCTGCAGATAGGAAGTGACAGTAGCATTAAGAAAATTTGAAGGAGGTAAGCAGGCTACTTTAGTCTTTTACAATGAAGAGGCATGGTAGGGGACAGTCTTTGTGTAAACAAGCATTTGTAAATAAGAATTTAAAAATCAAAACAACCAAAAACCTCCAAAGCTATAGGGGCTTAGGGAAAAACACATTTAGAAGCTTCAAATACACAGAAGTGACATCTATTTCAAGAAGTGAAATTATAATGAGTCATTTGTAAGGTTTTCCCCTGTCCCAGCCTCCCCAAATAAGGGCATCTGGTGTGATGCATTATATGGCCAATTTCCCAGCTTCATAAAGGGTTTTGTGTTTTGTTAGATGCTCAAAGTAACTAACCTAGAGACTGCAGTTGTCTTTCAAAAATATGGACAGTATCCACTAGTTTAAAATGTTGCCCTTAAAATCCAGTTCCACCCTAATGATACATACCACTGCAGTTGTGTGAGAATGGGTCCTGCTTTCATCATCAGAGGATCCTTTCTCTCAAGCACGCTCCAAATTCAGTTTCAAGTTTACATACTGAACCTAGACAACTGTTCTGATACTGATGGACGCCGTGCATCCATCATTAGAAGCCTAATTTTTTTCTTCCAAACAATTTACTCTATTCAGCTGTTCATCAGCAGGTCATGCATTTCCCCATGTGTCCCCCCCAACCTTTACTGAACTGTTGACATAAGCAAAATTTTCAGGGCTGCAGTTAAAGACAGCTAAGAACATTCACTGAAACTTCTCAGTCCACAATTCAATCTTCTATTTTAACAAGTGTGCCTAACTTGAGGCAGTTAAGCACACAACAAGATAAATGTTGCTCTTAAATAAATTTAGGTATTTTGAAAATATGGAGGTAACTCAGGTCAAGAGAGGTGATCCTGCCCTCTACTCAGCCCTAGGGAGGTCACACCTGCAGTGCTGTGTCCAGTTTTGGGCTCCTCAGGACAAGAGAGATGGAGCTCCTGGATCAGGTCCCATGGAGGAGAACAAAGATGATTAAGGGAAGGGAGCATCTCTCTCACAAGGAAAGGCTGAGGGAGCTGGGCCTGTTCAGCCTCCAGAAGAGATGACTGAGAGGGGACCTCATCAATGTCTGCCAGTATCTAAAGGGGAGTGCCAATGGAGCCAGGCTCTTCTTGGTGGTGCCCAGCAATAGGGCAAGAGGCAACAGCCAGAGAGTGATGCACAGAAGCTCTGCTGGAATGTGAGGAAGAACAGCTTTACTGTGCAGGTGACTATGCACTGGAACAGGTTGCCCTGAGACACTATGGAGTCTTCCTCACTGGAGATATTCAAGAACTGCCTGGACATGATCCTGTGCCATGAGCTCTGGGATGGCCCTGCTTGAGCAGGGAGGTTGGACCAGGTGACCCCACTGTGGTCCCTTCCAACCTGACCCAATTCACCAGAACCACTACAGAATGCAGGAACTGGGGAAGAAGAGTACCACCATATTCAAAATAGAGAGATTTCTAACAAACCAGAGAAATTAAGACTGATTTAAAAAAAAACAAAAAAAAACCTAGAAAACCTGAACTCATTAAAATGTCTTGGCAATCATTTGATCAGGATATATCTTTTACATTTCCTAGTCTGAGGCTGTAAGCAGAAAGTAACCGCAAATTTCACAGAGGAAAAAGTGATGTCCAACATTTGTGTACTGAAAGCTTAAGTCAAGTCCTACCCTTGGTCAACTACTACTTAGACAACACACTGCAGCCAGCAGCAGGATCCTTAGTCTAATGTGTGTTCTGAAAACACTGCAACACAAACCACCCAAGTCAGATAATCTAGTTCCTAGTTTGTTCCTAGGAACAAACACTGCAGATTCATCCCCTTCCTTACAGAAACAATGTTTTAAGGAAGTTTAAATACCTGCCACTGATGTTATTAACTGAGAGGTGAAAATATAAAAGCATGTTTTAAGATGTTTTACACCACATCCTTAGATGTAACTAAATGAACAAGAACACCATGGCTTCAATGAAAGTTATTTAAATTTGAATGCAGAGAATACTTTATTAACTGATTACAGTTTTGATGACCAATTTTAAACCATAAGTAGTGTGGGAAACATAGTGGGGGACATTAAGGCTGAGCCATATATATATAGACAAATCTGGATACTGATATTCTGTACATTTAACCTCTGCTTTTTCTTTATACATCTTTTATTCAGTGTCTGCAATTAACCAAAGAGGAATAAACAAAAAAAAAAAACCCGGACACTAATTTAGTCTTATACCTGGAATGAATTTTTGCATGGGTTTTTGAAAGCAGTGTAAACTTCAGTGTATATGAAACAGATTTTTTTAACTGTATTCCCAATTAAGTGTTTAAGTATAACTGGAGTTTGTTGCTATTATTTTTGTGCAATTATTTTTCTCTTTCAAAAACTAGCAGTAGTTCTCTCATGTAGAGGTTAAATCTATTTAAGATAGTATTAAACTTACCTAACAGACTGGGAAATCAATATAAATTAAGTGCCTGTGGTGTGTATCAGTTTTCTTGCTCTAAGCAATCCCTATCGCTTAAGTGGACATACTTGCAATTTTACAGAATTACACTGACTTTTCAACAAAACCCAGAAAAAAAATTAATTTCCTGGTTTTGCACTGTGAGCAGTGCTTCTACACAATGTGATATCGTTTTCCATCTGTACAGCTCCCTTTTGTAAAGTTGGGCAACACATATAAAAGAAAGACAGACATCAATGGTTTGTGTTCTGAAAGATATTTCAGTTCTTTAGTTCCAGTCACTGAAGGAAGAGGCAGAGGCAAGTTTGAATTATCCCAGAAAACTGAACAATTGGTTTTATTTGGTGTCTTCAAGACGCTTCACCTTCTGTGGGAGATGTAGATGATGTAGGAGAGACCATTTCAGGTTTTCGTGAAATTCTGTCCAATTCTGCCTGAACATCTGTTAAAACTGGCTTCTGACCTACAAAATAAATGTGTATGATTCAGTCATATTTATGAAAAGCCTATGGTATCTTCAATTCTCAAATCAGACAAATCCTAGTAATTGTTACTGCATGCTTTAGATGCACAACTAAGGCATAAGGCCAAAACCCGAAAGAAACAGAAAGGAAACAGTAGAGAGAAAGTCATATCTTTTCATATTTCTGAAGAGTTAAAATATAAAATAAAGAAGATTGTTAAGACTAGCAGTTATGACTGCTTCTACACAATTGTCTGTATAATTTGTATTTGAAATAATGCTGAATGTAAAAATCAGTGGTTTCACCAAACGCAGCAAAGCCAGTTTTGTGTACTTAGTCAGCATAAACCTGACACCACTCCTCATGGGTGCACACAGACCTGCAGATGGCAAATCCCTTTCTCTCCTCACCCACTTATGTCCTCTCTAAATTGAACTGGCACAAACATTTGTGCAGCCAGACTCTAACCTAATTTCAGCTCAAAACACACCATTTCCCCCCACCCTTTTAATTCCTACTCCTCAGTCCAGGTTTCTATCCCACTATGTCCTATAGCAAAAATGGAGGAGCCAACATGGGAAAAGGCAGTGCAGGATTAGGACTCCAACAATATGACAAGTGTGCACAGCATCTGTAAAAGAATGTGCTACTGCTGCACATGTGTCAGAAGTGTCCCAGCATCCTTTCTGAAGATGCAAATTAATGGGAACTATGCATAAAGGTAATTTTGGCCAGATGTACTTTGCTGCCCTTCAAATCATTTAACAAAAGATAATACTGCATTAGAATCAACGCAGCTAACGTTCCAACTACTAAGCAGAAGAAATTTCCCAAAGCTGCTGAGGAAAAAGTAATTCTCAAATCCCAAACTACTGTCTTAACAGACAGTTTACAGATTTGAAGAGTGAGTGACACAGATATCACTAAATACAGACAGCAAACACTGAAGAAGGTGAAGAGGCCACATTTAAGCCATATTTGTTTGTATTTATGGTAGTTCCTTGAAAACATAGTCCTTTCTGAAGTTAAACTGGCTGTAACCCTAACCCTTCATTTGTTGCATAGCAGGAAACATCTGAGAACTGTTTTGCTCCTTAATAATTAAATTTTGTCCTTAAAAGTTTCTGCCACAGCCCAGACAGAACACTTTTCTGGAGTGCTGCCTCTGTTTGCTTGGCATCATCCAAACCTGCTGCCAGCCACTCCCCACAGGATTTTTCAGTGGGTGCTCTCTGTGCCTCATATTGCGTCAGCTGCATTTGTTTGAACAATCTCCATATGCTGTTCAAACTGGCACTGCTGACTTTGCCTACAGCACATTAGGAAGCACTCAAACTTTGCTTAGCCCACTGAGTTTTGCACTTAGAGAAGGGAAGTGTGCACAGGCAAAAAAATTCAGGGTTAATCTACACAAAATGTTAGTGGGAAGTATGAAGCACCAATGAAAGACCAGCATTCTCCCCTAAGAGCAGCATTATTGACCTCTGGGGAAGTAGGGAGGAAGGTGTCTGTGTACACATGATCTTAAGTAATACAGAAACATTTTAAATTGGAATAGCAAGAAATTCCAGTATAGTCCTGCATCTAGCTTTAGCACAGTCACTATTAAACTCTTCTAGATCAATAGTAATTATTAATTGCCTCATATATAAACAACTGTCAAAAGAAAACACATCAGTATTTTTACAGGCTGCCACCAAACTCAAATTGCTTATCACATCAGAGCTAGAACTCTAGTGAAAGAAAATTTAAAGCTATTTTAATACTGACAGTATTGTCAAAAAGAATCAGCTTGAAATACAGCTCTAACCTATTTAATTAAGACTAGAAGAGGCTTATGGCATAAGCCATTTCATTGGAATGGTGGAAACAAAGGGAAAAAACGAGGAACTCATGTAGACACGATTCATGCTTAAACAACTACATGAAGATTTTTTCTTTGATCCTCTGAAAGCCACAAAAAGGCAATACTAAAGTGCTGTGAAAACAAAAGCAAAAAGCCATATAGAATATAAAAGCATATATATATATATATATATAACATTCAGTTAAATATAGTAGTATTCATACTTTTGATAAACTATACTAACAGGAACATCCATCACTCAATTTAGATTGAGTCGATCTTTAATGTCATTAATCATACCTGACTTTTTTGCTGATGGTGGTAAGTTGCTGCCAGCCCCTCCAGTGCCACCTCCCCCTGGACTGCCACCAACACCACCAGGGCCACCAGGAGAACCAGTTTTCTTGCTCAGGAGACTATTGAAGAAGTTAGCCAGGACTCCTTCAGATGTAGCTCCAGCTACAAGGGGAAGAAGGAAAGAAAAACCACAACACAAAACCAACACAGATTTTCTAAGTAAATACTTATTTAGTGTGTTAATAAATCTAAATAAGCACATTAAAGCAAGCGGGCAAAGCAATTATTTTGCTTCTCCAGCTGCATGTGTGCCCTCACAAGAAAAGGTACCTTTCATATTGGGATCAATCTTTTTTGACCCAGTGGGGATAGGTGTAACACTGGCAACATTCGATGTTACAGATCTATTTGGTGTCCTAGGAGATCCACCAGGAACTCTTGGTGAGGCATCCTATTAAAAAACAAAATAAATCAAAACAACAGAACAACAAACCTGAAGTGTAAGAATAGATTAAATGAAGCCTTTTGTTATTTCTCACACCTCCTAAGCTTTTGTATTTTAAATGTAGTATCTCATGCAATTGAAACGAGATAGGATTACATTTTGCTGATTGCGTATGAGATTTTTCACACTTGTAGAACATTGTTAAAACTATTAATTTTGGTGTAACTAAAGCACAAGAGAAGATTTTAATTTTATCTCCATGAGAAACCTGAAAATCCAGGTGCCTCTGGCCATAAATGCATTCTAACATACGAAAAGGAAAGCCAGGACCTTTAGCCATTGCTGTCAATACTAGTTGTTGTGACTCACCATGGAGTGTCATAATTTGAGAGCACTATTTGACAGAGTCTTTAAATACTATGTAGTTAAAAACAGTTAGATCAAACAATATTTGACAGTGCAGATAAAAGCAACGCTCTAAATATACAAAAGTTAATGTTTTTCATGTGATGATATTTAAAATTTTTGTTACTAACCACTGGCCTTCCTGCAGCAGTAGGTGGTTGTTTAGCCAACTGTGACTGCAAAAACACAAACATACACATGGAGTGTTAGATATTACAGTGACTAAGAATGCAACCCCAAATTTATACTGGGAATGTTGTTAGATTAAACTCTTGTTGCTTGTTTTATAGACCGAAAATTACCTGCTGCTTCATAAGAAACACTTGGTCATCCTCAGCTACAATTTCTTTTTCATGAACAAACTGCAATACAAAAACAAGACCATAAATTTGACTAAAAGAAAGAAAGAAAGGGTTTTTTTTATCTGCTAGTGAATATGACCAAAACATTCAATAATGAAGTACATGTCTAAAATACTATGATTGCTGCATATCACGTTTTTCATATTTAAGACTGCTGCCTCATGATTTAGGTCAAGTTAATTAGAAGTGAAATAGAATTATCATTAACTCCTTTGACCTGTTAGGCATAAAGCTGTAGATACATTTGTGGAAAGACCTACTAAAAAGCTCATTTAATTGTTCAGTAAAAAGGAATTAAGTACATGGTTACAAGGCTCATTCAGAGGTCTCAGGATCAGTAAGAAACATTCATGGATGCACACATTCTGCATCATGCCCGTGTCTCTGGTAATTTACTGAGGCCTCACCTCAGTATTACTTTATAGGTAACTATGGCACACATGACTCTTCACCTGTGTTGCATCACATTGGTGCAGGCACTGGACACAGACATCTCAGATCCCAGTTCTATGCATCAAATTGCAAGCACTCCCCTTCCAAATAAGCTCACCAAAAATTTTGCCCAAGCAAGCATGGTAAATATCAGTATCAAAGTTTATAATCCAGGCCTGAAGTTTATAACTGTGCAAAGGAAATATTGTCAGTTATATTTTCCTTGGACTCCTATTTAAAATGTCTTGATATTTTCCCTAAAGATTTCAGAAAGGACATAGTATTAGTTTTCTCCATTAAAATAATTCCCACTTGAAAATAAGATCAGTCACTAAATCTTAGCTTTGTTAGAAAAAAGCTATAGAAATATTTGCCTTCAAGAACCTCTGAGTGCATGGGAGTCCACTGCTGCAGGAATTTTGTTCAACAACCTCACATATGTTTACAGGTCATTCTATCAAGGCCTTTTGTTAGATAGTACAATGGAAAATACACTGAATATATGCAGAAGCTATTTGCACATGTTTATTTTTGATTTTACACTGTCTCAAGCTTTCTTATTTTAAATACTCAAAAGAAACAGAAAGTATTATGAAGTTATAAACAACTCTGAGCAAAATGAAATATTCTTAAAAAAAAACAACTGAGAAACCAGTAAATCATGTTTAGGCTTTTCAATACCAAATACGCCTTAAAAGCAAAACAAGTGTATTTGTAGTCTTGAATAATGTAACAGTGGAAGGAAAAAAGGTGTAAGCTGAAGAAGAGCTATAAAGAACAAAAACACATAATGATCTTTTTTGTTAACTAAAGAGCAACTTTAAGAACAAAATAAGAACACCACCCCATGGTACATGACAGTTTTGAGAAAATGGAAGCGTAGTCTCAATGAAAGAGAAAAAAACTGCAGGCAAATAAATAGCAAAGCAGTTAAATGCAAAGACATTTCAGTGTACCTTTCTGACTGGTGGTTTTGTTATGATATCTTCAAAATTGTCATCTGCTTTTAGTGTCTGGAAGTTCTCATGCAATATTCCTATCTTCTTGTCATTATCCCAACCTGCAGGACTAGAGAAAGGATTATTTGGCTTAAAATTCTATTGCTACTTCAGGCTATTTTTGCATGCACTCCTGAACTGCACATGACTGAGAGCCAGCAAAGCTGTGACAGTGCCCATTCTCCTATGCAAGCTGGTTATTGATCAGTATGAACAAGTACAGACTAGTTCAACATAACAGAAGAGGAAAATCTCTGGGCTTAACATTTCCCTTTGGAGCAGTGAGTGTTTGTAATCTTCATCCACTGGCCCTCATCAAATTCCAACTCATGAGACTGTTACATGGAACTCTAAAGCAGCATTTAGAGCCTTTTTTTGGTTTATGCTTTTTAAAGTGTCGCACAGGTACATTTTGTAAACACACACACATAATAGTGCAGGTAACTTACATAAATACTGCATCTTTTTCCACAACAACAGCTGGAACATTGAAAGGAAATCCGTACAACTTCTGGACTATATATTTATACACTAAATCAATGTTTTTGTTTTCTTTTACTGAAGTGTAAATAAGTGCTGCCCCATCTGAATAAACATGTTAAAGAAAACTCAGTTCAGTGGCTAGTAAAAGAAAATTAAGTAACCTTTAAACTATCAAAAGAGAGTCAGCTACTTTGTAGAATTTTGAAAGGGAATACAAAATCAAAGCAAAACAGGTCAAGTAACTTCCAACATTTCATTCTGAAATAAGCTATTAAGTAATTTAAATCAATCTTTCTTTTTTCTGCATTTGTTTTAGGCCAGCTCAACTGGTTTTCAGTAAAACTGAACTTTACTTGAACTGATTTTCAAGTAAAATAAAGGCTCTTCTTGCTTTCAAAGCCCCCCAGTACCAATGGTTTCAATACAATGCCTTTAAAACAGTCTTTTGCTTTTAGTGAACAAAAATTCTCATGCCACATCCTTATATGTTCGCATTATCCCACCCTGCAATCACTGCAGCACTAACACTAGCAGCTTCAAAAATGCCAAAGATCTTCCACTTTCCCATCTGGGTTTTTTTAATTAGGGGAACAAACTCTTACATTATACAGTGATCTGCTTTTAAAGGAAATGAAGGCAAATGAGTTTACTATGTATCAGTTACTAAGAGACCAAGAGAGTGCTTAGTATTCTAGCACAGTTTGCTATCAAATTAACACATTATATGCACAGGATTAATAAAAGAGAAATTTTTTCTTTGGGATTGTAAAAATACCAAATTGCCTAATTTATTTCTACATGCCTGCAATTCAAATCCTAGAAGAAACTTATATAATGGGGTCTGATTCCTAGTCTGTGAAATTTAGAATGGAATTTCCAGTTGTACACGGCATATGCAATCATGGAGGCTAATCACTACTATTTTATATTCTTCTGCCACACACAAGAGTTACTACATAATTCTATCTTGAAAAATTAGGTCTTGGAAGCCCTTTGAAGAAAGTGCCATTTCAACTGAAAGCTCTGGCTCTTGAACTAATTTTTCCATTCATCACCTGCTGTCCCTCCAATATAATTTAAACTTCCCTTCACCACAGCACAAATGATGACACAATGTAGGCATGTTAGTGGCATCTAAAATCTAGATTTCAATATGTCTATCTGACTAAACAACACCAGACAGTATTTTTTACCCTTCTTCTAAAAAAATTAAGTTTAAATATAATAATAGCACAGCACCAATTTCTGTGCATTGTCTCTGTACCAAAACAAGGAAAGTCAGTGGACTCTGCCTACAGCAATTCACACTTCTTTCCCTCCATCCTAACCTCATCCTGTAGAATTACTGAACATGGAGGAGACTGCATATTTGGGACAAAATTAATAATATGCCTTATGTGCATCTGGAGCAAGATCATACTTAAATGAATTATCTTGTTGTTATTTTAGAGAGCTTGTCAGCTAAGATGTGCTGTTCTGAGAACTGATTTTCTAAATATGAAAATGGAGGCAATAAGGAAATTCATGGTAAGGGAAATTCATACTAGAAACTCTAGTAGCTCTGTAAAAAAAATACAAGAAAACCAAAAAATTTAATTCAATGTTGCCCATAGGGGTAGCTGAAGCAGACTGCAAGCTACAGTAAAAGAGTTGCATCCTACTTTGGTACAGACACAAATATTCTTTTAAACTTGTTATAATTAATATAAACATTGACTTGAGTAATTATATCATCTTTGTGATGTGTTAAAGGATACATTGTAAGCAAAACCGTCTGATATGTGACTGAATGAAGTCAAAGTGTTCATCTCTGTAGTCATGCTCTTTTTCCAGAACACTGATGGCATCACACTGTCAAAATAAACACAAAATTAATATACTGCTTCCAGTCATCTGCTAAAATAGCAGTGCTGCTACACATCCAGTTCACAAGGGGAAAGGGAGATAGAGTGGGATGGGGTAGTGGAGAGGAAAACAAAAACCTGCTAAGATGGTTTAGAAGCACAATTGAACCTTTTTGGTTTTGATAATATATAAGTGGATGTATATGGAGTCAGCATAACTTGAGAGTTCAAGTGACTGGAACTTTTCATTCACTCTTCCTTCCCACTCCAATGCAGTCCCCACTCACAATCTCTAAAACTTACCACTTTCAAAAAAAAAAATTTCAAAACATCTTTCAAAACTTACCACTAAATGATATCACAGTTTTTTACCCAATGTTTTTTACACACTGTGGCATTAAGACAGTGTTTTTAATCTGGTTACTAACTAGCTCTTTGCAAAGGGAGGCAAAAGCAAAGAATATGGAAGCAGAAAAAGTAAAAAGGTGTGGGGGTGGGTGGAAAAAAAATAGAAGGAAACTAGCAGGTGAGAAAAAAAAAATGGTGTTCAAATGAGAGGGTTAGCCTTCCAGAGAGGGAACAGCATATGCATCAAAAGGTTTATGCCTTCCCTGGGGGCCAGCAGAGGCTGCAGAAGCAGTATGCTTAATGCCAATGAGAACTGAGGAGCTGGGGGGAAAAAACCAACAAAACGACATAAAAATAGCCACAGGAGAACCACACCATTGTTTTCTTTAATATGGTTACATATCTAACAGAAACCAAAACAGATCACATAAACACCCTAAGAACTGAGAAAAGTTAAAAGTGCAGTGCTTCACTAACTACAATTCTCAAAGAAATTTATCTTCAGAAAAATATCAGAAATATTAAGAAAACCCACTATTTTCAGAATATGGAGGACTGTGGAAATCAAGGGCAACTCTAGTTGCTTATTGACTACCTCATTTCTGTGAGCAAAACCAGGTCTGAGGTATTTCTCAATTCCTTAAAAACTGGTAGAACTAAAGGAAAAGCTAATTCCAAAATAACATTAAATAATGGGTTCCAGAAGATAACCAGACTTCAGTATTAAACACTTTTAAGGAGTTCTTAAGTGAGGTATTCAGAATAACTTAATAACTGTGTGCTTCCCACCCCAATCCACAATTGACAGAATTACTTCAATAAAATATGCAAAAACCTGAAACATGAAACAAACCTTTGTACAAACTACTACTACTGGAATGCCTAAGTTACATGTTAGTGTATCTGCACCCAGGGGTAAAATCACACTGTCATCTTTGTCTTCCTGTAATGAAGTATTTCTTCTCTGTGGAGAAGCTGGAAAATCCTCGCCTGGTTCTATATACTCCTGGAAGTCTCTTACCACTGAAAGTAAAAAAAGTTACATTAAAACATCAGCTGCTTTATTATTTCAACAATGATTTCCACTGCCATTGATCTCTAGCACAGTTGATTCTCTAGCACTGTACTTCTGCATCTTGGTGTTGAAAAAACGGAGCATGCACCTAATCCTGGCTAACTGCTGGCTCTGTGCAGCACAAGGGAGAACTAGCAAGTCTGAGATCTGCTGGATCAGCAGCCAGAAGAACATGATCAGATAAAACTGCCCATAAGGACAACATGAAAGCATATTTTTTTATCATTGTGAAACCACTAAGCAGTTGCTACTAAGGATTACTGTTTGATCTGCTTCCTAAAGGACATAAGTTTCCTTCCATTCTTATGGCAATGTTAATGGAACAGTTTGTCAGAAAAAAACAGAATTAAGCCTCACACAAACCGCTTACTGTATACCAGGTTTTACCTACAGACCCTTTTTCCACACTTTACTCTCTCTACAGTGACTCAATAGTAGTATAAACAAAAAATAATAGAATACATAAACACTAGTTTTAACTAGCCTTATAATTACTTAATAGCATATTAAACAGTTGGTATGCTTTAAAATGATCAGCTATTACTTTAAAATGTAGCAAGCAGGGTAAATTAGAGTGTAACTTTCCTTTGTCCTAATTCTTGTTGCAAATCCTTGTCATGTTCTGCTGCACACGCCCAAGCCTCAAATTACACAGTCACTTACTATTCCTACAGTCAGGGATGCCATGTCAGGCATAAAATGTCTGCATTTTTCACATCACATGTCCTGTTCCACACAGCAGAAACAAGGCTCTACCAAACCAAACCACAGCACTGCCTACTATTCCACCAGTAGCACATCCTGATTCAGCACAAGAAGCCAGGCAGCAAGGCAGCTCAGCTGCATTGTGCACAGGGCCAGTGAACTACAGCAGAACATCCTCACTTCTCTGTTAATCCACTGCTACTGTCACTAAACTGACTGAAGCCCTCTGAGTTGATTCCTAGAAAACATCTGTGCAATTGACAGAGTAAAACTTATTTCAACGCCCTAGAGGAAAAATTATATTAGGCGAAGATTATTCCATTTTTCTGTGGATCTTGGAGTTCACAATAACAAAAAGCACATGCACAGGTTATCATCTCAAACTGTCAACCCTAATTTAGGGAATGCTGCTGATTCAAGTCTGCTCCAAAGAGCTTCTTAGATTAACTGAATGTATCTGAAACCCAGAGTTCTCACCACAACATGCCAGTCACTCTACAGTATCTTTCCTGTATGTATATATATCCTGTCCTGGGATAATTGCATAAATCCTCCATGGGACCCTAAAGTTCCCAATTAGTTCACACTAATCTTTATGTAAGTAGGGAAAGCAGTAAAAAGGAGGATTAATTTAGTATATCACAGCTCCAAAACTGTGGAATACTACCTCAGGTCTTCCTTAGAAACACAATTTCATTAAACACAGATTAATTCAGTGAAGAGGAAAAACTATTTCAACCCTTCACACACGGCTGCTATGTATCCACAAATGTCTTTCTGTATCAGTTCTAGCCCTCACAGGGTCTGTCTTTGAGTGAGTGGAGTTAAGCTGCTAGAAATGAAGACACACACAGACCCTCAGCAGATTTCAGTCCTAGTAGCAAGTTAAATCAGTTCTCAGGAGCACTGAGCTTGACACAGGAATCTAGTGGGAACCCATAGCCAAAAGCCAGGCAAGCAATGTTCCCTCCCTCCTTTTGGCAGTGTCAAGCTCCTGCCCGCCTAGCAATGCATGAAGTCACTTCACAACAGGATCAAAACAAAAACCAGCTTCCAGTCACATCTGGATTGTGTCCAGGGCCTCTGTTATACCCAATGTTCAGATTACTTATATCTGCAAGAATTAGACCAGATGACAGAAAACCAAAACAGACAAAACTAAATGGAGCAGCATTTTTTTTCTTGACTCATTTCATTGCTTACATTTTCTGGATTTTGTAGAGTTTCTCTATTCTGTTCAGTCTGTAAAGAAGTAAAACTAACAGCTATACACCTTTGATAACATAGATACTGTATCCATACTTTAATCCAGCAAAATCCTATCCTGAAAGTGTTTGAGGGAATGTTTAATACACATGCACTAACATCCAAAAGCAGATGGAAGATACAATTCTCAAGGATGATATTTCCCTCAGAAGAATCTCTCTCTTAAGGGACAAACAGAACTAATATTCCCCATACCTCGTTCCAGAGTATCTACAACTGTCACCTTACATTCCACTTCATCACAGCACAGCTACAACCTGCATTTCTAAATTAGCATAAGCACTCCTTGCTTAAAAATGTACCAGTTAGAGTGCAACTTCAGACTTAAAAAGAAAGATTAATCATGCTATTTGATCTCAACAGCTTTCTCAAATCTCTTCCTTGTAGTAATTCACTGAGACATGAATGGGAAAGACTCAAATTCTACTACCAGGGTTGCTCAAAAGTAATATGGAGCTATAATGTGAGTTCAGTCAGCCAGTTTAAGAAACCCTTCAAGATCTTTGTGTTCTGTATGTTTAAAACTAAAAAGACAAGACACTGACAGAGCAACAAACACATAGCTCTGCTAACATTGATAATAATTACAATAAAACTCTTCAAGTGAAAAGGGCCCAGACATGGCCATGCTGCCATGAATCCTCTCAAATTTACACTTTTGGTAGGCATAGAACATCTAGCAGTCCCAGATTCTCTAACTGGCTAACTACAGAAACAGTTAAGAAGCTGATGCAGTGATCTGCCTTTAAACAAATAAATGAAAAAATGAATGCTTAGGATTTTTTTTTTTTTGCTTGGTGCATCTTACCTAGAAAAATACATAAAAAGCAAGACTCTAATTTCAGCTGTATTCATTCTGAATTTTTTCCCCCTACATTGTTAATTTGTTAGAAAGAAGTACTAGTATTGTTCACATAGCTACTTGAGACTTATCTGAATCTAGACTTGCTTGGTAAGTTCTAAATTTAAATAACACTTCCAAAGAATGAAAAGGACTGCAATGGAGAGATTAAATGGTGCAGAAAGCATTAAGCATATTTAAATGGATTCCCATGTATTTGCAGAATACTCACATTTTTGCTCCATTTCTTTCATTTCTTCAGGAGGAATTTTTAACTTGTCAATATGTTCTCTTACAACACTTGCCCATTTTTGTAAAGAATCCAGTGCAGTCCAAGGTCTAGACATGTCTACTACCAACATAACTAGAGTGTCCTTTAGAGAGCTTGCTTCCATTGCAAATTTAAGAAGACCTTTGTGATACAGGTCACCATCCAAAATCCATACATTACATCTTGTTTGGTCTACAAAAAAAAAAGGAAAAACATTTCATGAGATTTACTTGAAACACATCACTCCATAATGGCTATTGAATGTTCTTTGGACATGTAAAATACAAGAAGAAAGCAGATGATGTTTTATCAGTCCACTGAACACACATAATGACACAGCAATCTGCAGCTTGTGGGGAGACAAGCTCCTTGCCTTTCAAACCCTGATATTTAATGGCTGATAACTGAAGATCTTAAATACATTATCTGAAAGGATAATGATCTGATAAATCTGATCCAGAGAAAGCATTCAACATTTTCAAAATAGTTGTTCACCATTTTTGAGTAGAAAAATGTTTTCTTCAACATGCAACTTCGAAGAGAAAAAGTGGGTGAACTCAGTCATCTTCTTGCAGGTGTTGGCCTGCTTAGCTCTCAGGTTTGCCATCTCCCCTTCAAAACTCCATCTGACATGCTTGGCTAACTCTTAGAGTATAGAATATACCTCAGCCACTCAAAAAATCTGAAGAACTGTAAGCTTTTAATGATTGAGTTTGACTTAATAGACAGTTTACTCTTCCAATTTGCAAAAGGACAATCACGATACGGATAGACCATCCCACTGTTTTTCCCCCCAAAAATACCACAAACTACAAATTCACAAACACTCGTGCAGTAAAAGAAGAGATGTTGATTCAAAATTAGTTGGCTTCATGTAATTACATTTCCTTTCAGGTAAATTTTTATTACCTGTTACAGAAGTTCTGCGGAAGACATTTAAAGCAAACTCCCAACCTTCTTAAATCTGGTTCCAAGCCATCTTTGAGACCAATACCCAGACATGAATGTCAGTAAAGCAGGTGATTTCAGAAAAAAAAAAAAAGGGCCAACTTCTTCTAGTTCTCCTTCTACATGTTTGTGATTTTTTTTAATAGTATACACAAGAGTTCCCATTTTTCTCCAATCTTCCAGTATATCCTTACTCACATCCTATAACTCCAGGTACTGGGATATTAAACAGGATCTTAAACATACTTTTTCCTTTCTAACCATACCTTCACTCAAGTTTTTGGGTTTTCTTGTTTGTTTTTTAAATCTCCTTTTGCATTGTGCACAATTTCCTACCCATCAGTCGATGACAGTAGTCTTGCAAATTGTGTACCAGCAAGACAAAGGTTTCTCTGTAGGTTCAGGATAACTGCTTGTCACAGCAATTGAAA
Organism: Agelaius phoeniceus; assembly: GCF_051311805.1. Lineage (NCBI taxonomy): Eukaryota > Metazoa > Chordata > Aves > Passeriformes > Icteridae > Agelaius > Agelaius phoeniceus. The sequence continues at coordinate 42,578,499 of NC_135265.1, forward strand.
TGAAAGATAGAAGCCTGGGCACCTCCTCCTTTAGGCCTGAGGAACACACATCTATTCAAAATGCCGCAGCTAAGTCTGCTTCCCTGGTCTTTTCTTTTTAGCTTTTGCTTTTGACAGGTTCCTCTCCTCCTCTACCACTTAAGTGGTCGTTCCTGGTATCTACCGAAGAAATTACACAGACAAAATTCCTTATGATACAAATAACTTCTGGCATAAACTGGATTCCTGCATACTATAAAGACACAAAAACATCCCATTGTCATTTCAAATATCATACTACTGAACCATTGCTTTCAAACTGGTTTAAGATATTGTCACAAGTACAGACTCACCATCTCGGTCTTCATCATGCACATTTAAATACAAATACTCCATTCCTCTTCCTTTTTTGTACTCCTCTATTCCTTGTATTTTTCCTATTAAGCTAGTTTTACCTGCTCCATCTTCACCTGGAGAGACAGAAGTAAGATATCACTCAGTTTTTAATCACAGTTACACATTAAAAACCACCTCGGGCAAGAAGAAAACCATATCCTAACAGGGTGACTGAGCTCATTGGAGTTTTGAAACACAGCAGGTTTTGCCCAAATCATCCATCTGTTCTAAGTGCATGTTTCAGTTTCAAATACTATTCTACTTATTGATAAATGCATTTATACCACCAACTATGCTACCTGAAATAGGCTCTTATATCCATCTTTAAAAGGATATGCTAAGGAGCAATTAAACACCTCAAACAATTTCAGTCTTTCAACTACAACCAAATTAGTAATAAAGTTTTTCTAAAGTAGAGTTTAATTGACAGTAAACTCCTCTTAACAGTTCAGAACTCTCTCATTTCAAACAGCACACTGAATAAGGCAAATCTGTTACCTCAGCTTTTATGAATTGGTTTCTTTTAATATTTTCTCTGTTACAGGTCTCAAGACACCTTAAAAAGAAGTGACAAATAGTAAGCCCACTGCCTTACAATACATGTGTGTATGTTCGGATACACAGAGACAAGCCTGCAATCCAGATTCATTCACTCCTTTCCCCTCCAAAGGGAGCTTGGATAACCACTGAACCTTACAGCATATGCACAATGTAAACACCACAACTACTGCCAGAGACCCTTCTTGAAAAACTTCATTTGTAGTCATAGGTCTCAGAGTTGGAAAACGTCATGTGCATTTTTTGCAGTTCAAAAGAGTAATCAAGCTGAATTTGGACACAAAGTAGGGGTTTGCCAGTTTGGTTTTTTCTCTTATTTGCAGAATGATGAGTATGTAACAGACATTACTAAATTCTTGAAACTCACTCACAGCTTATAAAATGAATGGTAATCCCAGGTCCCTAAGAAGCACGTTATAAATTTTGTGTCAAACAGAACATTTTTTCCCAAGTCTCTCCTATAGAGGGAGAGTCTAAACACATGGCTTTTAATCACAAAACAAAGACAAAAGTTCAAGGGCAGTAACTTTCACTGCTAAACATAATGACATTTTCCCTTTAAAGAGAACTGACTATGCTCTTATAGATGTCACTCAATGGAATGAACATATTTTAAATGAAATATATTTTGAGAAAGAGAGTGAGAGAGAGAGAGAGAGAGAGAGAGAAATAAGATCAGAACTGAAGTCTGAAGTCTAGTTAAGTATAGACAAGTTAAATGAAAAATGAAGTAGTATCCCTTTAACTTTTCCACAATTTGAGGGTTCATTTGTGAGTTCCTGTATTAAATCAAGATGTACCTGAGCAAAAAATTACAGCTAGTTTTAAATAACCATTGAAAAGCAATGCTACTTTCTAGTCATACATCAAGCTTTTCCTCTTGTAAAAATATCTTTTAAATAATTCTGATGAAAAAGTGAAGAGTTTAAGCTTCATCACCATAGATGAATTACAATTCCTCCTCTGCCCTCACCTCTGTACTTACCCAAGCTTCTTGAAATTGTCATGCATGAATAACTGAGAAGACTTTATTCACTGCTACTCTGACAAGTTATGAAGCTGCTTTAACTTTGCCAACAATGTCTTATGATTCATTGAGCTATTTCACCTTTCTGAATTGGTAGCTTCAATTAATGCGTGCCAGCAGAAGGCTCAATAGGTAAGACAAATCAAAATTTGTTATTCATTTTAATGAGGGGTGGCACTTAAGAGCTTTCTGAGTTTCTCAGAACAGATCACTTCCAGCTAAGTTCTTTTGCATACAGTTTGATTCACACAGGTGACAATAAAGATTTCAACTTGCTTGAATTTGGGAAACTTTACTATCTCCTGTGTGCATCTACCAGTTCTTAAAGTAGCTGCAACATGTCTAAGAAACTCCTGCAGTTGTAAAAGGTTCTGCATCTGATAAAAGATACACTTAAACAGTCTGAACTAAACCATACTTATACAGATGCTAATATCTAGACAACTATTGTTAGAAAGTGCTCAAGCTAAGCAATATAGGCAAACTTGAAATATACTTCCCACGAGCCCCTTACTTGTCATGGCTCTGTGTTATGTAATTTCCTCTCCAACCCCGTATTTCCAAATGCCTAAAATAAATTGGAGTTGAATACTGTTAAATTAATACCTTATGGCAAAGTAAGAACTGGAATTTTATTTTCCCCTCTGCACTGAAAGAAATTTAGTACAGCACAAGACAAATTGATTTGATGTAAAATTAGTACCTCTGGACACATATGCACACACAGCAGTTATTTTAGCCTTCCATCAGTTCCTTCCAAGAACAACTTGAATTTAATCTGTTTCATGAGGAAGCCTGTCTATTCTCTTGTCCTTAGCAAATACTCACACACATTCCAAAGCATCAAGACCAGGCAGGTGGATCACTGACACACATAACAGTGCTGTACAAGTTACTGCATGAAGAGAGCAGCACTCATCTTTCATGAGGGAAAGCTGGAAGATGCGTCAGTGAAGTCTGAAGTTATTAATACATAAACCAACTAGTTTACAAACAGGATGACCCACTTGCAAAGGTACAAACTAGCTGCCTAGTCAAATGTGCCATCCCTCATAGGAGATCCAAAGTTCTTGACACATTTAAGCCAAATTAGAGTCAGTATTATTTAAAAAGCTGTGAGGAAGTAAAAACAGGACCATCACTTATGACACAAGGACTTCCTCCTTTTTGCCCAAACAATTGATCATAAAGGTGAGGCAAAGAGAACTGTCTGGGCCAAGAGAACACAGATTCCTAACAGAATACTTTGGGTTGGAAGGGACCTCCAAAGGTCAGCTAGTCCAACCCCACTTTAGTGGAACCCAACATGCAAAGATCTGAGGTTTCATCTACTTCTGCTTCCTATGTGCAGTATGTTGCATATACCTTTTGAAATCATAACAACTGCAAATGTATTTGTATCCTTGTTATTATTTTTTCCCAACCTAGTCTGCAATAAAAACCACTTAAAAAGTCAGCACACTTTGAATACACTGAGTTATGGTGGGAAAGAGCAGCAGATTTTTGCTTTGTAGCTACTCTTCAGCAACAATAAAAACCAGAAAATCTTAAACCAGTGTTTATCTAAAACTCCTAGGTAGTTTTTAGAAATCTTGAGAACAAATTAATTCTAAGTGCCAACTTTTAGACTTCTCGAAACTCAAACATTTTATTGTAGTGCCTTTCCTATGTACAGAATCTTCTCTCCCTCTCAGAGAAAAGGGTAATATATGTGAGGAAATTAAAGTCTATTAGCTGTTGGAGGTTTGATTGATAATGCACAACATACCAATACAGCTACCATTAACTGCTACCTGGGACATATATAAGAGTATGTATGTTCAGAAAAAGTGTCAATCACAATACATATATACTCACATATGGCTTTTCAAATTACAAATCTTAACACATTTAACACATTTACCTTTTTTTTTGTGATACCTCTACAGTACATGAAAAAGTAATGCTGCTTAGTATCAGACAAAAGGAAAATTTCATATTCCCTAGGTGCAAACATCACTGCCTATTAATATTATGAAACAATTTTTTTTCAAGTGCTACTGGAGCAATAGAGAAAACAGAGCTTTATGCACCTTCAAGAATAATTACCATCATCCTCCACTTCATTTCAGAATTTTGGAAAATCCTGTAGCTTCTTTATTTTTAACTGTGGGATAATTAAATTAACAACTGACTTCCATACATAAGCTCACAGAGCAAAACATTTCTGACATAGTATTTTTGATATAGCATTTCAAGGTAGAATAAAAATCAGGTAGATTTTGCATCCTTCTTTTGCAAATAACATAAAAAGGCCTCCTTTTGCAGAGTAAATACTAAATAACAAAAATTCTCCATTATACCAAACTGCACTCACACATTAATACGACAGTGAAGAAACAGAAGTGATGTTTCTAGCAAGCGGTGCTATGCAAAGCTGAATACAAGTAAAAGAAAAACAACAGATTTAATTTTGCACAGAAGTCAGGCTAGGAAGCAGCTGAAACAAAGCCAAACCAATCTGCTTACACACAGTATTTCACTGTCTTGTTAACAAAATGGAAAGTCTTATACTCAACTAAACAAACGCTGTCGCATTTTTATCCACACACTGCCACTACTTCATTCCTCTGATAAACTCCAGTTTGGGGTTGTGAAAGCTCCTCTGTCCAAGGTGCTACTCTGTTCACAAAACAGATTTTGAAAACATCCTTCTTGCTGCTGCCCCCAAACATATAGGAAACTGTAACAACAGAAATCCTTCCCAGCCTCCTCTTCCCTTCTCACTACTCCAGGCAAAAATCAAGTTTGCTGAGCAGAAAGTCAAGTATCACTAAATGTTCTGCCACAATACAGAATTTGGCAGAATGGTCCCCCCAGACAGGAAGGGTGGGCAATGAGGTGAGTGAGTCTCCTTCTGCAAGTGCAGGCAAACAGGCATTTATCTATGTCCTGCTACACCAACTGTTCAGCCATAAGCTATTACATTAGAGAGGACTTAGGCTCTCCATTAGAGAACTTCTTCAAACTTTCAATTAACATTTTCAAATTCAAAATATTTACTACTCATGCTACTTCCACACTTCTTGCAGTTTAGCAAATGAAAACCGAAGTAGAATTTCACTGGTCCTACAACAAGACATTTCTTAAAGAAATCTGTACATGGAAGAGCAATCAACGTGTTATCTGCAGGACAGACATGAGCTTTGACTGTCTGTTTAAATTGTTTCTCCATTGTAAAGTGTCCAGTGTGTTTAAAATATGTCAAGGCAAAGAAGCAAGAAGTGAATACTTCTTTTATGTCATCAGTATTGGTAGCATGCCCCTCTTCAGTCCAGGACTGTGATTTTTTTTTAATAGCTCTTTGAAAAACCCTGGATACCTTACTTGTTTGTAGTCTATAATCCTAGTGGTTCCTTGAAGGAATTTTTTTGTTTGCATTTTAAATCCATCAATTAAAATTCAGCTTGATATGGGAATTCTACGACTCATCTCTAAAAAAATCATGTTCAAACAACGCCAAACAAAACCTGAAGTAATGGTCCCAATTAACATCTTCTGCACACCCCACACCCCCAAGCATACTTTTGTGAATCAGCTCTATACTTTTTACAATGCAAAAGACAGCTTCTGGGTAGGAAAATTCAGAACATTCAATATCTGTAGCATAAAATATTGAGTATTTTTATTAATTGGAAAAAATCTATCTTGCTTAGGTATGATAGAATAAAGCCATCAAGTCTAAACATGAGTTATTGAATGGGGCTAAGATGCCTTCCCAGAATCCCAGAGCAATCTCTGTTCCATACCATGTGGAACGCCTGAATCCCAACACAGTGGTGTAGAGACATAATGATCTTCTTCCTACTAGAACCAAGCACATGTCACTATAGCTATTTTCAAGATAAAATACTTGTCACAAGCCAATAACTGCCTTTTCTACAGCTGCATATTAGTGAAAGAAGCTTGTTTACACATTCTGTACTAATTGAAGAAAGTCTTTTACAGAACAAGACCAAAATAATCAGAGTAAGCCAAATTTAGTTTGCTTTCAGAGAATTAAAGAACAAAATTCATTATGCTGATGAGCGCATACAATCTCTCAAACCAACATGGAAGTTCACAATAAGTAGGCCATAACAAGTTTACAAATAACTTGTCACTAAATTTTCATTTGCTCATTGAATAAAAATTGTCTCCTTCTCCAACTTTATTTTACTCTGCCAGATAAGTCTTTCCCCTCACATATGATTCACTTGGTATATCTGTGACACTGAAAAATTAAATCACTTTTCTGAGGAGCACCTTAATTGCACTTCAGCCTTTCAACATGATAGAAAGCAGATTGCAGATAACTCTTCCAGCAAGTCTTTTGCCATGTCCTGCACCACAAGAATACATGAGCTGACTGTGAAAACAGGTACAGCAGTAATGGTGCTACCTGTGCTTGGAGAGACCCACAGCCAGAGAAAGGCAAATATTGCAGAGAATTCTACAGTGATTATGAACAGCATCCATTCCTAACTCAGTCCTTCTCCTTTAACATAGCAGGAAGTTGTCTAGTGCATTTTATCCAGGTTCACTACCAAAATAGAATAATCCCATGTTACTATCCACGGGACACCTTTATTGGTACTCCTGCCATTAACCTGCCTGGAGAACACAGAAGCACAGTTCCTTTCACTGTTCTTCACCTTTGGAGCTATTTCTGAGATAGATCCAGTAACCAGCAGCACCTTTGACACCAAGGAGACAAACTAAAATAAATGCAATTCAAGAATTTCAAAACCTTCCATGCTGTTCTAAGTGACTTCTACTACACAACATCCTTGTAATTCTGGATTTTTGAAAGGGTATTATAGCAGGAAGGGCATAACAAAGAAGTACTACTTAATTCGAAAAAAATGTAGCTACAAAACAAGCAATTAGAATTTTATCTAGGTCATTGCCCCATCAAAACAATTGACACTTTAGAAGCATAACTCTGCTGACCTAAACACAATTTGACTACATTTGCAAGGCTTTCATTGCCTGCAGAAGGTGAATTAGAAGGTGCAAGAAGAGGACAAAAAGAAACCCTCCGAGTTAACTTCTGCAGCACTAGGGAATATTTGAAATATATTTGAAGAAAAATACTTGAAATTAATAACATGGACAGTATGAACAAGCAGTATTTTATCAGTTTCAATTTTTAAATGCAAACAATGAAGCGGTCAGCTTTTTGAAAAGGAAAAAGTAAAAGAAAACCTAATTTTTATAGTGTTGAGTACAAATTGAGGTAAGCAGATTTTATACCCTCACCAAAATTTGCTGTATTAAAACTTAATTTTTGAGTTCTTCATATTCCACAGGTCCACTAGAAGAAAGCAGCAAGCTAAACCTGCTCTGGAAGATATATTGGGAATGGCTGTTATTTCAGAAAATGGTACGTGTACACACAGAAAAGTGTACCCGTAAATTAGCTGTGGATTGTGCTTCTTTCCAAGCATCCTTACAGCCACTGGACAGGAGCAGAGCTCCAAGATTCAAACAAACAGGCCTAGCCCTGGGAAGTGAGATGTCTGGGGTAAAGAGAAAATGTGGACATGAGGCAGTTGAACTCTCACTGCCTATTAAACTCAAAGCTTTGATCATCAAGTCAAGTAAAATGCATAAAAAACCCAAGCCCACTAGTGATTCAGTAGAAGCATTGTGCAATACAGACACAGAGAATCAGGCATACGAGTGTCACTGGATGGCTTGACATTGTTAAAATTTCAGGCAGAGAATATATTGTGCTTCAGAGACAGTGGAATGCATGAAACACAAAGCCAGATAGAAAACAACCATCCAATTCACTTTCCAGCTGGAAGCCTGTGTCCTGTGCATCCTGGAATGACTTTGAACATTGCTGCTTGAATGCATGCAGCAGTTCATTGGGTACATTATTAGTTCAGGTCTCTGAATCCAAGCCTTCACACATTCTACAGCACTATGGATTCCATTCAATCTGCAATGGTGAGTTGTCAGCTGCTCCCCTCTACTCCACTCACTGATGTATCAGAAAGGGAATGAACAGGAGACCTCCCAGCTATAAGCATCAGTTTTCTCATCACAAAAAACATCTCCTGTGAACAACTACCTTTATTACACAAGTGAGCAAAAGACAGTTCATGAGAAGAAAAAAAAAGAAAAAATGAAGCAAGTGCAACAAAAACACTACTTCAGCTATCTGCAAAAAGTAGCTAGAAGTGTCAATGAGAGCACTCAATTTCCTTAAGAAAGCATGGACATTTTACATTTTCTGCTGGTATAGTTTGCTAAACAAGGTAGCTATGGCCACTATGATAAAACTACCTAGGAATCAGAGCATAATGGACTTACAATAAAGTTTAGAAAAGCTTGCACTTTTATTATTTGTTCATACAAGCTCAGAAAGATGAGAAGCTTTCATGCCACATGTTGTGCCAATCAGAGTTTAAACTTTAAAGAAAAATAGTTATTGAAAAAATGTCTGCAAGTGAAACAACTTTGGAGAAGTAAAACTGTAGTCAACTAATTTTGGGCTGATTTTGAGCAAATGATTACCAGCATTATTTGTTAACCTTCACAAAACTATGTGCCGTATCTAGAGATTAACATTTGGCATTCCAGTCTCTTTTAGTTAGATAACTCCAACTGCTTTCCAGGTTCTTAAAAATGAGATGTTAACACAGCTAAAAATAAATACTGAAATAGCAGAATTAGCATGCCAGACACAGACAGGTTCCCAGAACAACTAGGCATACAACTATATGCACTGTTTGAAAAATAAAAATGCTGTAGGCAAATTAGAAAACCTGTCCTAGCAAACAAAAGAACACTACGTGGTGGGTTTTTCCAGTTGGTTTGTCAGGGTGGGGCCATGAGATGTTGGAGGTTTAAGTTTTTTTTTTTTAATGCAGTTTGTATTGAAAATTAACACTCATTTGTTACTATAAATAATCTTCATCTGGCAAGTTTTGACCAATATGACTGTTTATACAGTAAATATTCACCTGCCACAAATTGACTGAAAACCATCAAGATGCTGGTCAGCTTTACACCTTTTCCTCAAAAGTACTGAAAGTATAAAGAAACTGAAAATAATCATGCCAGGAAGTGCTCTGTATTAGTAACAAAAGTTAGTACAAAACTATCTAAAGGAACAAAGCTTGAACACAGAGGAAATGTTTGGTAACAGAGAAACTGTAAACACAGTTCAAGAATTCAAATAGACAGAACTTCACCTACTGAATCTGTCCAATACAGAATACATAAGACCTCTCCTTTTCCTGTGATGTGGTGTGCTTCAGGAGAAGCATCATGACTTGCAAGTGAACAACAAAGATCAGGTATTCTCATGAAAAACATGGCCATGTTCTTCTCTGGCCAGTCCTCAGATCTGGTATTCTTTTTCCTAAATACATGCCAAATTTGGGGGTTTTTAAACCCCTCTTGGATCAAGGCCTTCCTAGAAAACACAATTTCTAAGCAAGAATTAGAATTTCTTCTATGAATCTGTACATCTTCCAAAAAAATACATTAGTCAAATAAAGGAAAAAAGGTATTAATTACATTAAGCCATTCTATGAGCTCTACATAAATGGTAAGAAAGAAGATTTATACACAACAGGTTGTATAGCACAAACTAAAGGAGCATTGGAAACAATCTATGATATCCTTTCTAGCTCTGAAGGAAGAAGTCTCCAGTTACTGAGCACTAAGGATTACCTGACTATGAAGAGAGGGGAAAAACAAACAGTGTAATCTTCTTGACAAGGATCACAGCTTGAAGAAGAATCTCCCAACTTCAGCAAGGACAATCATCCAATTTAAGTTCAAAGTGTCACATAAAATCTATCAATCGTTATAAACTATTTATTTTGTTTGATATCACTGCAACTTCCAATCTCAACATCCTACTTAATTACATAACATACAAAGCAACAAATTAAAGGGTAGTAAGTCTTGTAAGAGCTTCAGAAGACCATACTATCATCCTTGCACGGTCTTCTCTTTCTCCTTCTCAGTTTTAAGTAACCACTCAGCTTATCAAAACAGGAAGAAAAGGATCACAGTGATTGCTTTAGGATTACAGAGGGAAAAAAAAAAAAGCCTAACTCAAAGAACCTCAAGAGAGTGTAAGCCACAAGACTATGCAGAATCATAGTGTGTACAGTCTGCAAGAATATCTTTACTGAGTTTTAACCCTGTTTCCAAATATTAACACATTTTTTTCTGGGGACAGGGAGGTTGGCAAAAGGAGTGGAAGAAGGAGCTAGTTATAAATCCATACACCTGGACTCATTATGTTGTCTACTGGTAATAGTATTTAATAGTCTTTCAGGAGGAAAAAAAAAAACCAAAACAAAATAACAAAAATCACACCGCACTAATAATAGTACTAATAGCTATTCATACACATGCACTTGAGAGCATCCATTTCTCTCTCTCTTCCACGAAGCTTTTAATTTTGACGTATCATTTTCCTTCATGAATTGCAGCTGGGTGTCTCATTACCACCCTATCAAAGTCCCCTTCCGTACCTGTCACCTTGCCGAGGGCCAGGCTGGACTAAGGCCCTGGGTGGAGATGCCGGGGCGGCAGCGCTGGGTGCGAGTGGGCAGGGCAGAGCCCGCCCGGCCCTCCCCGGGCCCTCCCCGCCCTCCGGCCCGCAGGCAGCACCGTCATTGATGCCGCTCGGGCCACGGAAGCGGTTTTTGTGTCCGCATGACACACCGCAAGCGCCGGCAAGCGGCACCGCCGGCCCCGGGAGGGAGGGCTCGGGAGCCGCACGCCCCCCGAGGAGAGACAATAACAGCTCCCCGTCCAAGCCATCCCCGCCTATGGAGCCAGGGTGGGGGAAGGACTGTAGGGTATTATGGCGAGGTACCTACGATGAGGGGCGTATCTAAAGCATCTGTGGACAATCTGCAAAATGAAGCAAAGCCACGCAAGGGAGAAAGCAGGAGGGTTAAGACAGCGCCTTGCCACCCATCACTCCCCCCTCCCCTTGGGGCGCTGAACAAGGGAAGCTCCAGGCACCCAGGAGAGGGCTCAGGAGCCAGCCTGTGTGCGGCGGGGATGGGGGCAGGATCGGGATGCTTTCCTCAGTCAGTGTGCGGAGGGGAAGGCACAGGGATCAGGATGCTTTCCTCACCCAGCAGGAGAACGTTCTTCCCCGAAGGCAGCTTGGAGCGGGAGCGCGTGGACACCTCGCTGAGGATGCAGGACCTGGCAGGGAAAGGCGACAGCGCTTAGGAAGGGTCTCCCGCTTCCTCCCGGTCCCCACCCTCGCCATCTCCCGGGGATGGGGGGGGCTACGGCATGAGGGGCGGGGGGCAGGGCAGGAGCTGCCACTGCCAAGGGGAGGTGCCCCCCCCGCCCGAGCTCAGTGACTGAGAGGCGCTGAGCGGTGGGATTATCCAGCCCCCTTCCCCTCGCCCCCCGCAGGGCACCGAGGCGCCCCGAGGGCGGCGGCCAGCGCGCCCGGGTCCGCGGGGCGGGGCGGGCACTCACCAGAGGTTCTGCCCATCGTCCTCATCGCCCGCCCGCAGCTCCGCGTTGTTGTTGTTGGCCGTGGCCGTAGAAGCGGCGGAGGAAGAAGAGGAAAAGCTGGCAGCCGAGCCGAGCCCGGAAGAAGAAGAGGAGCCGAAGGAGCCAGCTCTCCCCACCGCCGCCGCCATCTTCGCTGCTGCCTCCTCCTCCCTCCCCTGCCCCGCCGCCTCCCCGGGACGCGGAGCGGGCGGGCGGCGGCGCCGCGGCGCCGGCGGGGACCCGGATGTTGGGGGGGCGGGGCCGGGGCGGGGGCAGCGGCGCTCCGGCCGCTCCCCTCAGCCGCCCGGAGCAGCAGCGAGCGGCTGTCAGCCCGGCTGCCCTCGGCGCCGCTCCCCCGTGCGAGGTGCTGCCGTGGGCAGGTGCTGCCCGGGCAGCCCCGGTCCTGCAGGAAGCACCTCGCATCCAAGAGAAGTAAGTGCAGCTCAGGAGGGAGATGCGCCCGCTGGGGAGGTCAGGGTGGTCGTCCTCTCCAGGAGGCCTCGTTACTTGGTCTTCCCTCACGAGTATCGCTTGAGAATTCGGAAAAGATGGATCACATCACCATCATTTTAACAGCTCGGCTTTGGCTAGAAGTTCCAAGAAGCAAGCAAGTGTGCCAACTCTTTCTTTATATGTTTCCTAGGGTAACACGAGGATGGTGGTAAATTCTGTAAAAGTTCGATGGGTGAGTTTGGTCCCTTAAGGGGAATTTAGGGAAAACCTAACGCAGGGGATGTTTCCTTGTGTCCCCTCTTTTAAACAAAGGATACACATTCCCAGAGACTCTGGGCATAGGGCAAGTAATTGGCTGTATTAGCGACTTATGTGTGCCAGCAGTTTGTACTTTTATGTTTCTTGCTGCTGTGTTGACTTTTTTCCCCCTGAAAACACTGATTTTGATTTTAAGTAGTATTTTGAAACGGGGGGGGGGAATCTGTTTTTCTTAGCCATGGGTTTCTCTCAATGGCTTTCTGTTGCTTTGCAACCCAAACTACAGATGTTTCTTTCACATGTTTGTTGTTTCGGTAGGGATCAGCTGTTGTAAGGTGTAGGTCACCATTCATGAAAGTGTATTTCTTTCAGGTACTTCAGGTATAAAATAAATGAAACAACGGTAGCCATATGCTGAATTGGAAGTATCTGTCACAGCAGATAGAGTTATTGATCAGAAATATTTTGTCATGGACAGAATGTAGGTGCAGAAGACTTGCAAAGTTTTGATGTTGATGCATTATCCTGTAAACAGGGGCAACTGAATAGAGGAGTGCTGCTGAAAAGCTGCCAAGAAAAAACCTTTCTGCATGACCACCGTGCAAGGTCTCCTTATGGCCTGCTGTAAACTGCCTTCACCTGTTATCTCTGGTTTTCATCACTGTTGGGTCAACTGACTTAAATCACAGAAATACTGAAAAATTGATTTCTGAAATGGCTGAATAACGCTGCTGATTTAATGAGCTGATTCAGCTTGTGGGAAGCGTTTGACAAGTGGCAGAGCCAATATAAAGGGTGGGGAACAGAAAAGACCAGAGAGTAAGGGGAAAAGAAGGGTGAAGTTTGAATTTGGAAAGAGTGGCATGGGAATGCTTTTTCAGTGACAATAAACAGATCAGCTCAGCTGCAGGTTGAGTTCATATTCTAAGAGAAAGGGGAAAACCCACAAAGAGCCCTAACGGATTCTGGAATGCATTTCCTAACAGAAGCAACTTCACAGAGTACAAACTTCAGCCACCTACTTCAAGCAAAAGGGATAACATTGCTTTTAATATAATATGAGAAATAGATTGCTGTTTATCTCGGTGTGTGGATTTTAGATTTTTTGTGAAACTTTACTTAAAAGGGGAAAATCACTGAAATTTGATTAATTAGCTTTAAACACCTCACTTAGAGGCACTGAAAGTAAGGAGAGTTTTAAACTACTTCATGTTGCTTGTTATTTTAAATTATGTTCCTTATCATATTGTTCATATGTAAACTATATTCAGTTGAGATATATAAATAATATAACCCCAGGACTTTTTTGAAATTAGAATGTAGATGACAGAAGTGATATCTAAATATGTGAAAGTAGTAGAAAATAAAAGGCTACAAGGAAGAATGATAATAAAAGCTTGCTGCTTTGTGCTGAGTTAGGAACATATTGATGTTGAGAAAAGATGGTGCAATTTTCCTGATTTTTTACTGTTATAGAGGCTAATATTGCTATCTGGGGGGAAAAAACCAAACCTGGTAATTTTAAAGCTACCAGGGATTATTCACAGTGAGAGACCACCTCTTTTCTTTCTCCCTTCCTCCTTCCCCTGCCATCCATTCATTTTGGAATCTTTTTAAGGTGGCTTTCACTGCCTCATCCTCTTGTCATGGAGGATTTTGCTGTGTACCTGTGAAGGGATGTGTATAGTTAAAATTCCCTGAGGACTCACCAGATTGTCACACATGAAGTTTTGATGATGGTTGTGTGATGTGTTCTCTGCCTTTAGCAGAAGGCATCTCACCCCCTCCCATTCTGCCCCCTCTCCATTTTATTTCTGTCTTGGGAACTGCAGAGGAGAAAGTGAAAATGGAAATGCTTGGTCATCGTGCTCTCAGGTTAGGTTACAAAAAAATCAGGATGGAAGCAAAAATGTTGAGAGAATCGAGCCTTCATCAACTGCAGTGTGCAGTTAAATTATTCATAGAGTAAGCTGTACAGCATGATAGGAAGAGGAAATTTAGGAAAGCTGTAATGAAGCAACTGTAGAAAAGCAGGGGGAAAAATCAGTAATACATTTTTTCCTTTCTTGCCCTGTGAAATAACTTTGTCTGCACAAATGATCTTGTGAATGTATAGTAAAAACCACTCCATGTAGCATTTTCCAAAATGTGGCTGTGAACAGGAATGGATGTTAATGATGCCTAGCAAACATTAAAGCCTCATTTTTCTCCTACCTGATCAACCTGTAGCTATTAAGCCAAGGACCATAAATACAAGGCCTCACCTCCTATCAAATTGTAAGTTTTGAAGTTCAAGTTAAGTTTTTGATTTGATACTATGTTATACTCAGTGGCTGTTACACTTGCAGAGATAGGTATGCCTATACAATAGCAAGGTAATGAAGAGACAGGTCCCTCAGCTATGCTGAGAAATCACATTTTTTCAGGTGATGATTGTTGCAGCCGTTCTAACTGGAAACAGCGCTGCCAACAGCTTAACTACCCACATGCACAAGAGTAAACTGCAGCAGCATCTCACTGGTGAAATAATGTCATTTCCTAATAGGGGCGGGTTCTCCATCCCTGTGTGAGCTGCCATGGGGTGATGCTGAAGAGCAGACTCTGGGAGGGAGGGGAGCCAGCTGTGTCAGCCGTGCTGTGCTGACCAAGAGGCACCAACAGGGACACACCTCCTGTGCACAGCTGGCTGCTGATCCCAGGAGTGAAGTCTCAGTTTCTCTCACATTCTGTGCCTTTGCACAAATGTTTGTTCTTAACAGGGGGCTCCTTGTTGTCTGTCTCTCTTCACTTAAAAACTTTTGTCTGAGTTAGCAGTGTATGAAATTCAAGACGTGATGGTCCAGCTTCCATGTCTGCATCTATTGTCAGTGGCCAAATACTATAAAATTGGTTGCAAATTTAGAAGGCATTTTTTTCATAAGCCTGTGGAAATGAATTGTTATAGTTCAATTACATTTAAAAGATCCAGTTTGGGCTCTCAGAGAGACTTTTGCCTTTAAGGCAAAACTGGCTTCTTAGTGATGTTGACCTTGTTGTTGAAATCAAAATTATAGAGGTCACTGTGCTCAATACATGCTTGTAGTTTGCTGTGCAAAAAGCTTCCCTTTGAAAAGGCAGCAATGAAGAAGCAGAATACATAAAATTTCCAAAAAGATGTTTTGTTGCCTTTGGCTGCAATGTATTCAAAAATATAAAACTAAGTCTTTAAAAGAGAAAGGTGATTTGTCATTATTTGCTGATTGGAATTTGTGTGCAGTTAATATTCAGAAAGCATTCATGGAGTTGGTAATGATTTTTGAAAGTGGCTTTTTTGTAGTATTAACTGCCAGTCATCTGAAACTTAATCTTGAAAGTGAATCACTGATCTTGTTTACAACATTCAAGTTATTCTGTGAAGAAATGAAAAAAATACTGTATGACTTACCTGAATAGTTGCAATAGCACAATTTGCAAACAGATTACTTCAGCACAGAGTTAATATTTCAATCTGCATGCTGAAATTTGTTAATATAAACTGTATAGACAATACTTAAGAATAACAAACATGTCTCAGGAGCCTTACTGGGATTAATCCTAAGAAATTCTAGACTCTGACCAGTTTTATGTATCACATTTCTATTTTTCACTTCACCAAGTATAAATCTTGTTATTCATCCAGTTATGGTTTGTGCTGGTTGGTAATAGCAGCTCTGCAGACTGTGCAGCTATAGACCACTTCATTCTAAATTAATTTTCTATGTACTGCACTGTAAATTTTTAAGAATGGTCAGGACTATCTAACTGTGAAGTAGTATATTATGGTCTGCTGAAAACGAAAAAACTGTTGTATTTCACATAGATTCAAGAAATGTTTGGTTTCTTGAATGTGAATTTTTTACCAGAGCATCTTAAACATATGTTTAAGTGCACCCTTAAATTTACTTGCAATCAATGGGATTTAAAATGTACTTTACATGTCCCATTGATGATTAAAAATATATGCTTACTGTGAATATACAGAAGATAAATAACTATGGAGGGTCTGATCAGCTAAGATCTGAGTGTCCTTGTTTTCCATTTGGAGACCAGGTACATTCCCTCTCAAGGCACATTCAGTTCTTTCAGGGCCACATGGTGTAAGTACAATTGTTCCATTGGTTTGAGCAGGTTAATTTCTTCCAAGAGAGAAATATCTCAGGTTGGTTGGTTTGGTTGGCTGGTTGGTTTGGTTCTTTAATACAATGGTGTTTATTCAGAAAAAATAGATATGGATGAATAATTTTTTCAGATTAATGTAGAGACAGTCAGCAGCAGGCACTTCCTTGTGTTTTATTTACAATTCTGCTTTTTCAGTGAGTTCTTTACCTCAGGGAGCTGAAAGACTCTTTCTCAAGTAGCTGGTTTTCTTTATAGTGGCTTTTTGGTTGCCAGATGTCATGGCTACTTGGACAGGCTAACATAAAATAAGGCAGGATCTGTGTTTGTGGTGTGGCAGCTACTTTATGCATGTTGTCTCAAAGTATCCATGAAGATTTTTGTGTTTGCTCTGCCTTCAATAGGAATAAGGTAAGATATTTTCCATTTACTGCAAAATGAGAATGATACATGTGATTTCATCATTTTTTTCCTTTCACAGTCAAGTCTTTGAAGCCCTACAGAGTTCAAATATATTTAAACTACTGGATTAGAAATCACAATTTTGACTAAGTGGTATGTTTCATATGTTGGAGGAGGATATTCTTTTCCATATTACTCTTGCTGTGAAAATCTTTAGTGAGGATGATGTCTTTTTCAATAAAATTGCCTGGTAAAATCATCCTCCTCCTCAGAACTGTATAAATGGACGACTTTGGTTAGTATAATCAAGTTATGAATGTATGACTAACCTGTACTGTGCTCTCTGTGAATTGGTAGAAAAACATAGCCCAAACAGAAAATAAGCAAAAATTGATCATATGAGGAACTGCCTTAGAATAGCCTTAAAATGTCTTAGGATATCAAACAGAAAACCAAAAAAAATTATTAATATGATAAGAAGATAAATACTGGCAATGAGAGTTGAGAGTTCTCACTTGAAAGCAAACCTAAAAGAAATAGTACATTCAGTAAGCAGAATTGTGAAGGTTCTTTTGCATGGAAGGAGGCCTGATTGTTTTGGGTTTTTTTGGCTTTTGTTTAAGTCCTGGCGAGATCTGTCCTTATGTTGTATTAAGAGCTGTGATGCACAAAAACAGCGAGCAGAGCTGCCTGCAGAGTGCCAAGAATATGGGTTGTTGAGACACATTTTTAACACATAAGGCAACATTTGAAGAATAGAGAGGGGATACCATGGCATGAGGGGAGAGCATCAGATCTCAGCACAAGGCATTTGTAGCTGTCCTTGAGATAAACAGAGCAATGGGACAGAGCCATCATGGCCCTTTGCCTGACTGGTTAAAAATAAGCACTGTACACACTTCATATGCATCTCTCCCTTGAATGTGTGGGAGGAGAGAAAAAGCCACACAGGAGCAGATGCTCTGTTCTTGTCCTGTTCATGGCACCCTCCCAGGTTCTTATCCCTGCCCTTCACTCAGTCATGCCACACTCAAGGGAAGGCCTCTTTGATTCTTAATCCCTGTAGGATGGGAGCACATCTATGGATTGAGTTGAGGGTTGACTGATTTGTTAATAAATTTATTGGCTCATAATAAAAGAATAAATCTTTCATCTCATGCACCATAAAAACAATTTCTCATTACTTTGGTAAGAATCTTGACAGGATAAAGAAAAAGGATCAAATCTTAATTTGGGGAAGTACTGTACTATGAAATTGATTCACAGCAAGTATACCTGAGTGAGTAAAAGTACCAAAGAAAAGTAAGGAAAGAAAAATTATTGATTTACTCAATGTTACATGTTTTCTAAGAAAATCAGGGTGGTTTTTTTCCCAAAAACCTTTATAGTTGTCTGGCATTCTGTTTGTCACTGGGTTAATGTGTTTGGTTAATTTTTTTTGTCTTAATTCTTTGGAAACTGCCCATGCAGCATCTATCTTTAAGATGGAAATTTGCTAACACTGACTGTAGGACTAAAATGAAAGTATTTCAGCTAAGTACTCTGAAGGTTTTGAAATTAATATTGGTTTTTATTAATGCAGTGTTCCATGTTTTGGAAAGAGATCAAGGTCAGTTGAAGCATTTGTCTGGCTCACATCACATTACATTCAGATTGCATGTGAAATCTCCAGTTGCTTTGTTTTGCCTTTGGACAGGTGCTCAGAAGGTTTGTCAGGAATGTTAAGGCCATGTTGGACAGGTGTATTGTGGGGCTGATTCTTCCCTTGACTTGAACCAAATCAAGTGAAAGCCCTATTAAGCCAGAGGTATTGCAACAAAGCAAAATGGGCATGAAAGGATAGTCAAACACAGACTGTTTCCTGCAGGCTGATTCCTCATATTCATTCATTTCTTCACTGTGTGAGGAGCACAGCAGCCAGGAACAGTGGCAATTAGACATTAGGATGGCAGAAAGGGAATGAGGAAGTACCACTGTCCTGCTTCCTCTGCCAAGCAAACACAGATCTTTCTAATTACATGGTCTGATTTGAGATATGTATTACAGATTTTCAAAATATATGTTAGAGTATAAATTACTGTAAGGTAAGCATTGTATAGTTTCATATTGGGGTAAATACATATGGGCTGTATATTCAATTTCAGTAGTATTTTCCTTGCTTTCATAAGACTAAATATGCATACACAGCTATTATATTCAATAAGTAAATCTAAATTTCTGCAGAAGGCCACATTTCTTCCTTAAAAAAAAATCTTCATTTTAAATGTTTTTCTGTGTGTCCTTTCTCTTAATCTACTTTGTCTTTCATAACCCCTTTCTTACTCATCTATAAAACTTGAATGCCCTGCATTCTCCCACCCACCAAGTCACTCTGGACCATTAAGGTCCTGGAGCTTCTGATGTTGTGGGACTTGGGACATGATTTACATGATTTAGTGTTGTCCGTGTTAGGTAAATGGTTGTACTCAATGATCTTGAGGTCTTTTCCCACCCAAGTGATTCCATGATACTATGTTTCATTCCCTCTGTGATAAAGCTCTTCATATGGTATCTCCATGTTTTGGAGCCCTTTTATGTCCTCAAATCTTTGTTTTTTTTCTTTTTTTTTTTTTTTTTTTTTTTGTTTGTTTGTTTTGGTTTTTTTTTTTTTTTTTTGTTTTTTTTTTTTTTGAGGCTTATGTTGATCTTTGTGCTGACCTTTCCTTTATCCTTGTGTCAGGATAGAATCCACTGCCTAAGCAATTTCTCTCATTCCCACTCCAGACCCCTGCCCTTCCTGAATCCAGAAAAGGTGCTGATGTGACAGTGAAGCACTCAGTGAGATAAGTGATAGACTTCCTGAAACTGTGTTCTCTGTGCAGTGTCTGTTAGTAGGAATGACTTGCAGCAACAAATCTGCAGGATGGAGAAGAGCCAGAGAAACCACGAGGAGTGAAAGGTGTCCAGGTTACCTAAGCAAATTGGATTGTAAAGGGGAAAGATTGGAATGTGTGAGAAATTAAGATAGACTGCTCTTAAAAAGTACAGAACCATTGTCAAGTGTTCTGTCAATCCTGATTTCCTACTCTTTTAACTGCATTTCTTCCCTTCTCAGGCATCTCTTAGGGATCTGGTGATGGTGATGTCAGTTATCTGCCACTACTACATTAAGATGCTTCTTCCAAAGTGATAAGTGATGTCATTCTCTTAATAGAATTGTCACTAAGCTTCAGTCATTGTAGTGATGTGCAGGGCTCAGCATTCCAGCAAAGCCCTTAGTGCAAATGTTGAAAATCTTTTCAGTTTGCATGTCAAAAGTTATCATGGGCTTTGAGATGCATGGAAAAACTGGAGTCTGTTCTATGGAAATTTGGCATTCCAGAAAGGCAAATCAGTACAGAGTCAGTGAGGAGAAAGAGCTTGGTGATCCATGGGATTGGAAGTGTACAATGGGAAACTAGGAGTGTAATTACACTACACAGTGAAGTATAAGTATATAAATAATTGATCTAACCACCACTAAACTGTTTCCAGAAGTGAATTAGTGCAGCCACCTTAGTTTGGCTCTGAATACATGCTGAGGAAGACTGGCTATCTCAATGACAGGGCACATTGGCCTGAAAGCAATGTGCTAACCTATCTGCACAGCTCTTGGGATCAGGCCATGTGGGTGTGGAATGTCTGCAGTGTCTCTGCTCTGACAGGCCTGGTGTCACAGCCAGCTGGGACCTCTTCACATTGCATACCATGGTAGGAGAGATGTGCTGTGAAAGCACTTGCCTCAATGAGCCAAGCTAAATGACTATTAACAGATGATATAATTTCCTTCTCTGAATGTACCATCACAGAGGTAAAGCTCTCTTGAAGCCAAGGAACTGTGTTAGTAGAAGAGCATAAGTCATCAACTGACTAGGAATACACTGACTCTAAAAATCAAAACAGAATTTTCACATTGAGACTGCCATCTGATAGAGTAGTTACTAAAGCAATTTTGGTCAGTTTCTGAAATAAATTAAGTGATACAACTACAGGTGTAAGAGTACTTGCAGTGGTTTAGGAGTTCCATTCTAGTCCTATGTTTGTATGTCTCACAATTCTGTTCAAGTATTAGAGTCAACAATGCATCCCACTATTGGCTCATCTGGGAAGAGCTGGGTCCTAATTATAACCTTGTGGAGTAATATCCTGCTCTTATATTTCATGTATCTCTTATCTACATATATTTCAACTATATTTCAGTTAACACAGTTGAGGTGTGAAAGCAGTGGTTTGTCTGGTAGCCAGAATATATAACCTTAAAAATGTGTAGGGAATTAGACTGCTTCAGTTGGACAGTTAATGAAGGAATTTTGTTTTATTGTGATTCTTTTTAAGTAGCAGTGATGGAAACAGAGAGCTCCTGGCCAAATTTCTTGTAACAATATGCCAAACAATATACATAATGATTTCAGTCATTCTAGTCATGAGGACCTGAGAACTGCTGAATTTAGCCAGATGAGAGGTCTATCTAACCTAGTATGTAGATATTTATGGAAAAAATGTCCAGAGGCAGTCATGCTTGCAGTGATTTTTCCATCATTCTCTTCAGGCCTTCAGTGACTAGGAGACTCTTTTGTTTAACAGTTACTGCTGACCTACTGAATAGAACTGCTGAATCAATGAAGTCATGCTTTTTCTGGTCCATGTACAGTTTATGCTTCACAATATGTAATGAAAGTAAGCTTAGTTTATTATTGGGAAAAAAAAAAAAGCATGCCTTCCAATATTTATATTGGGAAAACCGGTGTATTACTATTAATAGGTCACTTTTTGAATAAAGTTCAGTACTTGATACATTGCTCTCATATTCTTCTCTAGATGTTTTTCTAATTCTATCATGATGTTTTTGATAATGGAATGACTAAAGCTCCAAATTATTCATAAAGTGTTGGGGGCCTGAGTGTTTACAGGGCAGATTTTTCATGTTTTTCTGTTAATTTTTAAATAATAAATTATGTTCATTTTAAAATAATTAAAAAGCTATGTTTGTTCCTTTAAGCACCAGATATTTTCAGATTTCTTTCCTGGTGATACTAACACCCCATATATATACATATATGTGTATTTTCTCTTCCCTTCTTGATGTGCATTGCACTTAATGACACTGAATAGCCTCTGGCATTTTATCACTCATTCAGTATTGAACCACCTCCAAAGCTTTTCATATCTAGTCCTAGATTTCCTCAGCCTAATAGTTTTGTGTCATCTGATTTTTTTTCCTTTGTCTAATTATGTGTGTTCTTTTTCACAGTGTTTATGAATATATTGAAGGCCCACATCTGCCAGCTGAGCCTAAGTCAGTGAATCCTGAAAAAGAGTACAAGCAATATAAAATACGACCTATAAAAATAATTCAGCCCTTTTTCTTCTCACTAAAATGAATTTTACTATTTTAGTTTTATTATTTATTACATAAGTAGATGCATTTTTAATTTGTTTTCACAATGCAGATCTGCTTTTCAAAGCACTTGTAGGATAATGGAAATAGAAGATGAGAAATTCACTGCTTTCTGATAATTTAAATATCACACATGTTGACATTAATGACTAACATTTTTATTTCATATTTCACTGTATGGGATTCTGGCACATACTGACAATTTAAGGATGATTGTCAGGAAAGAACTATATAAAAGGAACTGTTCTTTTTATTTTTTGAATGTTAGCATGTAAAGGTTGTCTTTGACTGTCTTCAATCTCCTATTGGCTTAATCCACTATACTTACTTATTAAGCTATGAATACCTGCAAATCCTTTAAAGGATTAACTGTATCTGCCTGCTAAGCTTTCCGAGGCAGTTAAAAATAACTGCAGGCTGATTCTACTGACACACTAAAAATTGGACCTGCTCTACATTTTATGTTGTATTTGCTGCTGCTTTGACAAATGTGATACAGTCTGGAGGTACTTAAACCTTCTGTGAAGTTAGGTCGACCAAGTGCTCTCAATACCCCAGTTCTGACTAGCAGCTGTTTTCCCTTACAGCCCAAAGAAGATCAGCATTTGCTTTGTCTCATGAAAAATGCCAGTGACCAAGAACATACAAGCTGGACAAAGAAATTCAGCTTAATATAAATTAATGAAATAAAGGTGTCCTTCTCTGAAGATAAGGCTTTGCTTTATACAAGTGGTCTGCAATGCAAATGCAGTCCTTCCTGTTTGGTATGTTTTTTTCTAGCTGTACTAATTGACTTCAGAAAATGTATCTCTTTTCCACATTTACAAAACTGGTATATTCTAATACAGTATAAGCATGTGTGCTGGATGCTGCTAGATATTGTTAGTAAGGCAGCCAAATATATTATATCCATCATTATATCCATAAATGGAAGCCTTACAGGGGATGCACAGTTTCTCTCAATGGTCTGGAGAGTGCAGGAGACAGCAGCACATTAAAATATATACTGACTACCTCCATTCCTGCTGGCTGTCAAGGAAGAAGAGTTGGACTCCACCATCTTTATATATTGCACTTTATTGCATTTTATAGTGCAATATATAAAATGGAAACTTTGAGACAAGACTTAGCACTTTCCATAGTCATTTGCCAGGTATTTTCTCTTGGAAGTCTTGTACAGAAATTTATGGCTGCAAAATGATACCATAAATGTTGGTGTTTTCTTGCTGTCAAAGGACAGAATGGGACACTGATTCTCTGCTACAGTGATTTCTACCTTCATTAACAGATTGTTTAGGTTCCTGCACAAAAAAAAAGCAGAAGTTCAAGTGCATATAAAGCTGAAACTGGTTCTCACACTTTATAAGAGCTGAAGGAATGTAACATGGCATAAAGTTATTTTCCCCACAAGTCATAGGCATCAGGCTAATTAATACTTAGCTGAGTGCATGAAACCTGCATTTGTTTAAAGCTGAAGGGGGAATTGAATTGAAAACCAAATTCAGTCAGATGTAGGTACTCACAAGGGACAACTCTGTCAGCATTCCTTATAGTGAACTCCTGACTGTAAAACAATATATGAATATAGAATAATATGAACTTGAGTTGGGCTTGCCAGCCACTCTGTGTAAAGCACTGACACAGGTGCAGAAGGAACATTGGATCCATCTGTGTGGATTCAGCCTTCAGTCCCCAAAAGTATGGCTGCTAGAATTCTTTAGTTTAGCTAGTTGAAGAGCTAAGTAGTTAGTAGTTGTTGATTAATTACTTTATTATTATGCTATTTGACAGTAAGAGAACAGTAGGTTTTCCTGCTCTTTTAAGTACATAAGCAAACTGCACAACCCAAGCTGAAGGTTCTAGCTCAGACACAATAAGCATTATAACTCTATTAGCATTAATATGTGCTAATTTATGTCTAAAATACATATTAAAAATTGTGCTGAGACAACTTCATACTGAGCTATATCGGGAAATCACATTATGTTTTTTCTATTTCTAGCTAAGGGAAGTCAACAAAACCTTGTGAGAGTTACATTTTACCCCTTTGTTCCAACAGTGTCTGCCTGCCTGTGGCCCTGCTCTGCCTGAGGAAGCACCATGGGTAAGCAGATACATTGCTTGTGGTACTTCAGTGTTTCTTAGAGCTAATTGCAGAATTTCTGCAGTGCCCTGTATTGCACTACTCAAGCAACAGATGACACAGACATACCAGGTAGATTGTGTGGTTCTATTTGTTTCAATACTATTTTTTTCTCATTAGGCATATATTCCTTCATGTTTGGTTTTATCTGAACTTCACCACAAACTGTCAAGTTAAATTTTACTCAACGTGTATTTTTGGAGGCAGAAAATGGACTTGTACAAAATGCACTTCCTAACATAAACTATTTAGTATTTTCTTGTGAAGAGAAGGTAGCATTCTTATGTTTTAAAAGAGAAATCTTGTGGAACCCAAGCTTGTCAAATTTTTGCCAGAAACTTGCTGGTTGCCTGCCAGCTCTCTACCCATGCACTTGGCAGGTGGCCCAGCCTTCCAAGAGCTGCAGCTGCCTCTGCGGCAGGGCTGGCAGTACTTGCAGGGCTGCAGTCCCTGAGCAGGTGTCCACATGGACTCCCTCCCAAAGGGTCCCTGGCACCCTGGCCTGAGGGGCTGTGCCTCCTGCTAAGGAACTTCCAGGCCTGGAAATGTTTTGTCTTGTGCCAGCTTTTGGGAACCCACATTCTTTACTTTAAGAAATTGTTTCATAAATGGACATCCTATTTCTGTTGCTAAGGAAGGCCTTGTACCTGAAAGCAGGGATGGATGCCTTTAATACATCACTTTGTAGCAGTCCTGCTTCTGAGGAAGGTTCACGAAGAAATGACACAAAATGCAGCAGCATGTCTAGAGGAATGTTGCTTTTTAAGTTGGAATTTGGCTTCTGACATTAGCATTAGGTTTTGTTGAGGTTTTGTGCTTTCCTTTTATCTTAACAGACATTTCCCCCCACCCCCCCCCAAATACTATCTAATCTTATTTGAAATTCAATCAGACATCAGCAATATCTTGTGGACTAATATGCAATTTTTTAATGAGTTAAATATTCATGGTAGTTGATACAATCTTGGTATTAGTAATCTATTATGAAAGAACTGTAAGAATAAATAAAAGCTGATAAGCTTTATGCTGGTGTGTACATGGTTGTTAGTATTTTTTATTCTATCTTTTTAGGGCTGAGAAAAGTACAATTGAAGAGCATGGAGCATTCTGACACGTATAACTCTTTGTATCAAAGTAAGTGCCAACTCAGGTTAATAAATAATAAAAGTGCACAAAACAATTTTTCTTCCTTTTCCTGATTATTGTTTAATATTTTGCTGCATTTTGAATAGCTTGAATAGAAAACTTATCTTTCCTAATGGAGCTCTATTCCAAAAATAAATCAATTCCACAACAGGAGGGTTGGAGAATTATTTTTTCTGTTCCAGCTATTGTTTGTAGATTGCTACTAGATATCATGTAAATAAATCAATCAATCTCAACTTTATTGAAGCTAAATAATGATCTTGAAAGACACATGTGAATGGAATCAAGCAGCTGTGATACATCAAATATTTTATAGACTGTTGTCTAGAGATGATACCTATTTTATGACTGCCCTCAAGGAAATGTAGTGAAGAATTTTCAATTAACATAATACAGAAGAGCATAAGAAAGTCTTGTAATTAATTTGGCAAATAGAAACAGTGATGCAATAGAAGATGATATTCTGATAAAATTTCTCCAGCTTTGTAACTTTTTCAGCAAAATTGCTTTGTGATTTTACTTCAGACTTTGCCCCACTAAAGGCAGTTAGTCTATTCCTGAAGTTCCTAGTGGGGTAGAGTAACAGTTTCAGAGTCTAGGTGGGACATTATTTTGGCTTATACAATGTTATCTCACAGTGCAAGAGATGAAGGAATAAACACTGCCTTATTTAGGGAACCAATGGCCTGTCAAAATCAGTACAAAAGTACAAAAAAAAAAAAAATTCCTCTCCTGTTTCTCAGCTAGTACAATATGTTGGAGTGGAGGTTAACCTTGTTGTGCATTTTTCAGATGCTTCCAAATAGCTGCACAAAATGACACCAAGCTCAATTGATTTGCCCCTGTGCTACTGCAGTTTTATGTGTATTGAAAGCATGGGGGGGGGGTCTGTTAATAATAAAATTAGAATGACATAGAAATAAAGTGTACATTCTCTTTCTTGCTGATGTGATGACAAGTAGTTTCTCTGATTTTATTCCTCTCTTGCATTAGCCAATATAAAAATTTTGCCAATATGTTTTTCACAACACTTACAGATTACCAATAGCTGCCTAACTCCATTTCTGCTTACAAACTTAGTAACAACGTGCTTACATAAAGTAGACTATGATGGTCACATCTTCAGCTGCATCCTGGCATAGCTCCAACTACATAGCTGTTGACTTCATGAGGATTTGGATACAAACTTAAAGTTAAGCCCATGCTTAACTGCTTTGTCAATCTGTCTCTCTCTCCCCCTCTCCTCCTGCTGTTACTATCATATAACATCTATGAAATTTAGCTCGTGCTGACATGAATGAATGTTCAGGTATTTCTATACACTCCTTGTACACGGAGCTGTGGTTGATTTACTCTTGTTTCAAGCCTGAAGAACAGACTGCATCCACTGTGACTTCCAGAGTGCTGTAAGCATGTGCATGTGTTTATCTGTTTTCTAAGGTCACCTGTGGGCCTCTCATCCAACCAAAACTTCTGTAAGAAGGGAGACTGCATTTCAGAATAAAACCTTCTCTGGGATTCAGTGCCAAAATTCATGCTTTTTGTAGCAGTTGTAAATTAAGTCCTTTTTTGTTTTTTGGTTTAAATCATTTAGAGGTATCAATAGCTTCATAAACATTTTTTCATTGTATTTAAAAACATTTACAGCAAAATACTGCATCAGTAATAGTAGCAAAGATTTAGTTGTATAACTACTATTATATATAATCTCCCATATAAAACGGAAGTTATTATACAAAGGAAAGTATAATAAAATTATGACTGTAGGCAGTGGCTTTCATGAAGAGTGTAAGTTTTTCAAATACTTAATAAACGAAGAGATTTTATAGAAATGTAAGCTTGTGTTTATGTGATTTACATGCATTCTTCCCAAAACAGCATTCAGCTACAATAAGGTTTAGTTGGGCATGTATACATGACCACATTAATGAATGTGATATTTGATTGTCTAGAGAGCTGTGGATATATTTAAACAAAAGATTTTATATTGCTTTAATTATTGTAATAAATCAGAGCTAAGTGACAATATTGTCATAAATTAGAGGGAGAAAAATATTTTAAGCACACATTTCCTAAATTTTATCTCCTAAAAAATTGGATAGCATTTCTACATATCTCTTCATAGTTTGGTATTTGCTAGATGTACTGTTGTTTCCCCTGGCATATCTGTTCTGTAAGGCAAGGGACAACAGAATCAAGAAATAAACATCTGACCACGTCACAAATCCAATTAACTCTGACAAGGGCTAGTAAAGTCAAGTGAATAACAAAGCACTGCTGTCTGGAAGCAGCTTTGCAGGCAGTAGGACACCAGCTGGATGAAGCAAAAGTACTTCAGGCAGCCGAATTTTCTGCCTCCACTAAGACCATCTTATACCCCGGTGAGGTCACAGCGCTGTAGCATTTTCAAGTGTCACATCTCATCTCTTCACCGTTCCTAAGCGGCAGGGAGGAGGAGGAGGGAAGCATTCCCTTCACAGAATGTAAAATATGTGCTAATGTCATTACAAGGTAATGCAGCGAAGCAGAAACTGCAGCAACCATTGCACAGCCTCTCCTCGGCCACCACTACAGCGTTGGGTTATGATAGAAACCTCCAAGAGATTTCAGTGCAGCAATCCTTGGGCAGAAATCGTGGTGGTTTTCTAATCCCAAGGCCTGTGCATGTTCAAAGTAGCTCTCCTTTTTCTAGCTCTTGCTGGATGTAGCTAACCAATGTCCCATTTAATGGGACTGAATGATTAAATGATTGCTTCACCAGTCTGCTGCATTCATCCATGCTTGAGACTCAGAAATGTGGGGGGATTTCTCATCTGGAGTATAGCAGTGTCAATCCAGAGACATTCCTTTGGCAAAGTTATTTTGGGTTTATCTTGAGAGGACAATCCACTCCCTGCCCATCTGACTGGAAATTGAAATTCTTCAGTGCTTGTTTCCAGATAGAAAGGAAATACGTGCTCCGTTTACGTTATCTGTGTAACCCAAACAACACAATGTTACCCTTGGAATCTTTTCTTGCTCTAACCTATTTCTCTGTCATGCAGTGTCCTTAAGTGAAATGCTTTCCATTTACACTGTAGTAATGGAAGGAATCTTAGACCCATATACAATACTCAGTATTTTTACTGATAATTGTCAACATTATTGGCAGCTCCTATTTTCTAGTAGCCAGAAGAGTCAAATATATAGTTTGTCAGCTTTAACATGGGTTATAAAACTGAAACAAACAGATATTCTCAGCTTTGAGATGGAGGAAGGAATATTTCTTAGGAAACAACATAAGAATTGGGGTTAGCTCATAACTCACAGCTAGTTTGCATCTGAAATTTCCCAGCACTTTTCTAACAGTCCTATTAAACTGAAATTAAAATTATATTAATTCAGCAAAATTTTCCAAAGGGAGATTTATTTAGTTAAGAATGGGATTTCTGGGTTCTAGAAACCAGAAACAGATACACACAATGACTCAGTGATTAGGTTATTAAATTACTGGATTTAGAGCAGGAAACTGAAACTGTTTCCCCTCTTTTAATTCCACATCTTTCTATGCACAGCATCTTTTGAATCTTCCCCCTCCCCCTGCCCCCCCCCCCCCCCCCGCCAACTTTAAAGAAATACTTATTAATCTTGGAGTTGGTCCCAATTTTCCTGATACTAAGAAATTAACACAGGGTGAGATGGGTAAATTGAAGTGTCAGGATGGTCTATGAAATCAGAAAAAGGAGCAAGGAAACAAGGAAAGAATAAAAATATGCAGGATTGCTTCTACAGAAAACTAAAAATTAAACATATCATCATGCTTGTACTTTTTTTTAAGTGCATTGAAACTTGATCTTCTTGCTACAACTTTGGACACAAATAGAATTTAGCAAATGGAGATATGCTGTAGGAGCAGCACAGGCATATGCTGACATACGATTACCATATGTCAGTCCACAGTGATTCTCGAGCTCCTGAGACATGTTTTGTTCTTTAAATAGTTTTCCATCTTTTTAACATTTTGAAGCACATAGACTATTTTCATTATGCTTTTTTCCTCCTTCCTTTGAAGCCACATGCATTTACAACTGACTTAGATTAGGCAGGAAGGACAGATAGAAAGAAGCTAAAATAGCTTTAAGAAATTACTACTGCAGTCAAGTATATTTGGAAATTCAAGAGTCAACATGAACTATAAAAATAAAATAAAGTCTACAATAATCTTTTATTTATAAAGAAAACATATGGGTTAGGATTTTTGTCCTGCATTCATCCAGGATCACATGCAGTATTTTGTTCTGGGATGTAATACAGCAAGTTAAATTTTAATTTAAAAACCAACAAAACCCCCTTTGTATTTAATCATGTATCATTAAAACCTGAGATTTTGACTTGAACTGGAGACTGAGTCAGAACCTCACAGACTCACACAGAGAACATAGTAGCTGCCAACAGGCTATTTCCTGTTGCTTTTCACAACAAACAAAAAAGGGATATTTCAGTATGATCTGCAGATGTGCAGCCTGATGACATTTAGATGCAAGTTTTACAGAGGCCTACAATTTTAGGCATATAATATATAAAATTCCCTCCTATTTCTTAAAAAACCAACTCCATCACTAAAGAATTAAGATCTTTCAACAAATTGTGTGACAGTCTTAAGTTTCTAAGCTCCTAAAAGATTTGGAGGAAAAAATACTTAAAATTTACTCAAATGCCTGTGAGAGCTTAAAAAAGGAAAAATAATGAGAACATACATAAAAATTCTACTGCACACTGGTAAGGTAGAAAAACTGTACTGAACATATTTTTTGGCTTTTGCAACGTCTCATATAGGCTTGATCAGCAAAATAATTTGTTTCTTTAGTGAAAAAAAATGCTTTATACTTCTCAAGAGAGAAATAATTATTTCTGAATGTCTGGAGAAATACTGAGAAAAATAACTACCATAAACAAGTCATTAGTAAGAATTTACCTTTTCAGTGCCTGGAGACATAATATAATTTCCTAATAAGCTCCAGCCTCCTAGCTGTTGCAAACCAAAGACATCCTAGAGCTTCCTACTAAGTGTGCATATCAGCTTGGGCCAGCACAGGAAGAATTCTTAAGGCTGGGCTGAAAGAACCAATGTTTCCTCAAAGCCTCTGATTCATCACAGGTACATTTGCTTTCTAGTTCTGTGTCTTAAAAAGGGTCAAACTCTGCAATGTTGAAGGGCATAAAGTAGTGCTTGACACATTGGGCATAAACACATATATCACACAGACATCCTCCTGTTAGGAAAAAATCAATTCCTGCTTGCACTAAAAGGCACTGATGTAATCACAAAATGTTTTAGAGAGTTTTTACTCCTAACTGGGTAACACTGGAAATTTTGTCCCTCTGCAAGTTATGGATTGGGTCTTAGCATACTTTTGTTGAAATAAAGGTACTCCAGTCAATTTGAGAGTTGAACTGGAAACCAAAGTCCTGTAAGTTTTGTGCTAGCCTCCTCTACAGGAAGGTAAACAACCCCAAAAGAATGGTGATATGTGAATAGTTCTCCCACAACCTCTTTGTTTGCCAAAGTAATTGTAATTGAGTAGGCAGATTTCTTCTGGATGATACCAGAAGAGAAAAATGAAGAAGGTTGTATAAAACCGTATTTTGTTTCTTATCCTAGGGAAGCCTTACATGGCACAATTTGGATGATGTCTGGACTTAAACCCATTACCAGAAAAAGATAATGATGCTGTTTTGAGAGCCAAATGAAGAGACAATACATAATACCATATACAAGGAAAATCAGAGGAGATCTTGAATGAGCAAAGAGGATGTACATGATGGAGTTATTTACCAGGTACTATAATATGAAGAAAAGCAAAGCACCTCTTCTCAAAAGGGAATTACAGAAATTAATTGAGGATATTGTGGCATCATTCCTTTAAATCCCTTATGCTCCACAGTTCCCTGTTTCTCAGTGCCCCCCCCCTTGCTCTCAGAAGTTTTGCACCCACTTGTTCTCTTTCCACATCCCCAACATCCTGTCTAAGTTTGTCTCCTGGGCCCAGCATCCCTACCTGGCTGTGAACAAAGCTGTCACAGTGGTAAACACTGTCAGAAAGATTTCCTGTCTCCTTTTTTTGTATATGAAAGCAAGGGGTAAGAAGGGTGCAATCAAGGTGTTTTCCTGGCACTGCTACAGTGCCTGGAGGGCAAAGGCTATTCCTCCTCCCCTGCACCACCAAGCAATCCATGTTCCAGCACCAGAGGGAAGAGCAGGATATGAAACAAGCAAAACAGTGTCACTCAGAACCTGGAGGAGTGAGAAAAGAGGGCTTCCTTCTGCCTGTAGAATTTTTATGTACATGGTGGAGACTGGTGTGAAACATATTACAGGAGACAGGTGAGAGGGGAACTTGGTGCTTCTTAGAGGTCCCATGGTCAAGGAAGTTTTGTGAGAGCACTTTTTCAGGGAGTTTCAAAATAGGTGATGATGATGATGTGCTGTACTGGGCCAATTCCCACCAGATGCAGAATAACTTCTGTGTGAGAATATACTGGAGCTGTGAGGAACCTCAGCCCCTGCAGTTTACAGCTGTCAATCTGCTCCTGCTGCTCTGAATGACTTGCTAAAGTAAGCACAGCCTCTGCTGGTTTATCACTGAGCGCTGACAAACAACTACGTGCAATATGCAATAATTTTCCAGGAAAATATATTCCACAGCATTCTGAAAGTAAAAACACTATCTAAATGAGATTCACAGCAGCATGTTTTATTGACTTTGAGAGACAGATTCAGAAAAAGAGGATTACCAAGCTGAGACTAATAGCTACATTCAACATACTTACACTAGTTTACATTGTAAACAAGAATTCCACAGACCCAGCAGAAAGGGATGTGGGGGTGTTTGTTGGTTGACATCCAGATGAACATGAGCCAGCAGTGTTCCCAGGTGGCCAAGAAGGCCAGTGGCATCCTGGCCTGTAAAAGAATTAGTGTGGCCAGCAGGACCAGAGCAGTGATTGTCCCCCTGTACTCGGCACCTCAGCTTCTGTGTTTAGTCTTTGCCCACTCACTGCAAGAAAGACATCGAGGTGCTGGAGCGTGTCCGGAGAAAGGCAACAAAGCTTATGAAGAGTCTGGAGCAGAAGTGCTATGAGGAGCAGTTGAAGAAGCTGGGAGTGTTTAGCCTGGAGAAGAGAAGGCTCAGGCAGGACCTTATTGCTCTCTACAATCCCCTGAAAGGAGGGTGTAGCCAGGTGGAGGTCAGCCTCTTCTCCCAGGCCCAGTGAAAGGGCAAGAGAAAATGGCCTCAAGCTGCACCAGTGGAGGTTCAAGTTGGACATCAGGAAGTATTTTGTCACTGAAAGGGTTGTCAAGCATTGGTACAACCTGTTGCTCCTGGTGCTGGAGTCACCATCCGTGGAAGTGTTCAAGAAATGACTGGATGTGGCACTAAGTGCTATGGATTACTTACATGGTGGTGTTTGGCCACAGGTTGATCGTGAATGTCTTTTCCAACCTTAATGACTCTTTCTTAATGATCATTCCATGTTTAAACATGCCTTGTTTTATTGGACAGTGCCACCTAGGGGGGTAACGGCTTTTAAACTAGAGTGGCAAAGGAGAGGGAGCTTTAATAATAACATAGAAAGAATTTCTTCTATTAAATTCTCTTTCAGAATATACTAGGCAGACAAAGTGCTGCTGAGATTTTCATACTGTGGAATCTGGCAAAAACCTGTAATTTTCACAGGTCCCTTTGGAGCTGCCCATACTCTTTTCTCTCTTCCATAGTGAGAGAAATCTCTTCTGGCGGTGATTGGGGATGCCACAAATCCCGATTTTCTCCTCTGCTAGGCAGGTCTTGCTGGTATGATCAGTGAAGAGGTTATCTACATCTCATTACAGCTGTAAGGCTGGCTAGGAGATTGCTGTATTGCTGTGCTTGGGTTTCCAAGGACTTGAAAGAGAGCCTTGAAAAGTTTGCTTTTTGAGGCCAAAAGCAGAGAGAAACCCCAGGTCTACTTCTACTTAATCTAGTCTGCTAAAGGAAGGTAGTGTACAAGGCAGGAATGAGATGCTGAGACTACTCTGTCTGAGAGCAGATAGGTTTTATCCTGACACTTCCCCCACTGTCCTTGAAATTACAAGTTACAGTTGGCTCCTTTGGACTTCTAACAGTTTAACCTAGAAATGGACAAAAGAAACTTAGAAAAAATGCCCATCTCTGTAGCATGTTCATTTTCTTCAGAATTAGATTTGTTTTAAAAGCCTGAATTGTGGTAATTTCTTTCCTGAAAAGACAAAATTCCAGGACAGGTAATATTTTAGGAGTGGGTATTTTTTTTTCCCATACACTTTTTTTATTCTCACAAATGGTATTTGATTTTATTCTGTATCTTCCACAGCAGATGGCGTGCCTGCCTCCCTGAGACCAGAGATCCCAAGCAGCATGCAAATGATACAAGAAACTCGTATAACATAGAAACAATAGTATAATATAAGAAACAATTATGCAAGGAACCTGCTCCTCTTTCCTTACAGGAAAGTAGTGACACTACCACAATATTTTTGAAGGAAAAATGTCAACATTTTTGATTGCATGACTGTGTGTTTGAATTGTAATAAAGGGCAGGTCTCTTTCTTTCCTTCAGTAACCTCCACACACATAAGCAACTGAGTATTAATAAGAAGAGATTTTATTTAAGTTCCTTTTAAAAATAATCCATTCTAAAAAAAAAGTCCAGCTGATAAAAATTGCTTTGTCTGCCCCCTAGAAATGGAAAAAGAGAAATTATTTTGGAACTACAAGCCACAGACATGGCAAAAAGATGATGGAAGTTATACCAAAGCTTGTTGTAAGTACCTCTCAGGTAAACAAGTCCTGTGGTAAAATTATGGCATGATGGATTCTCTCAGGCTGCAAGATGTGGCTGGGGGTGTGTATTCTGTTGCCGTCTGTTAGAGGTGGGGCAGTTATCTACTGTTAATTGGGCCACCTGTCAAAACCAGCTAGGGCAGTTTTCTTTATCTCTTCCACAACCAACCCTCCCTCCAAGAGATATCAGCTGTTAATGGGCCATTGAGTCTCACTGCATGACTGATAAAATTACATCATCCCATTGGGAGATGCTCCACCCAGGGGGAGGAGCCAAGCATTCCTACCTGGATATAATCTAAGATCTGGAACACCACAAGCAGCTTTTCCCCCACTACATTCCCAGAAGAAGACCAGGTCCATCTACACCACCACTGGACTGTCAGAGGAAAACTACATCCTTTTACAGGATCACTGCTTCAGCAGAACCACACCTGTGGTTCTGGATATAATATTGAGATTTGGAACACCACAAGCAGCCTTTGCAAGCAACCAGAACCTCCTGTGCAGGAGGGCTGCAGCCACCATTTAATGGGACTGCTACCAACACCCTGACCAACAGGGTGCCAGGTCATATTCTGACTCTGACAATGGTTTTTTTGTACTATTGCATTTGTATTTTTAATTTTCCTAGTAAAGAAATGTTATTCCTATTCTCATATCTTTGCTTGAGAGCCCCTTAATTTAATATTATAATAACTTGGAGGGAGGGAGTTTACATTTTCCATTTCAAAGGAGGCTCTTGCCTTCCTTAGCAGGAGCCTTTTCAAGCCAAGACATGGATAAAGCAAACTCTTACTGTCCTCTCCTCTAGATGTCATGATGTGGAAGAGGAGCAGCTGGATACCAGGGCTGCCACACTTGAAGCTAAATAGCTTTTGACATGATCTTTAAAGAAAAGCTACAGTACGGCATGGCAAATTCACCACAGTGCCCATCCTGATGTGACATGCTCTGGAGCAAGCAGGCTCCTGCTCAGGCACTGGGAATAAACACTGGACCAAACCTGGGAGACAGGGACATGGACACCCACAGCAGGTCCACACTGGCCATTCTGGATTCTGACTTGGTCACTCAGCATAGATTTTTGGTGACTTCCTTGTTTTGATAAAACCAGAGAGAATATGCAGTTACACTTGTAGCACAGTGCTCTTCCCTTTATAGGTTTTATTTCTTACCAAAAAAACATGGTTTTTACATATATCTGCACATAGAAATAAATAGAATGGCAAGATTAATAAATAATTACAATGTTAAATATATACACATTAGGAAGACTTGCTATTGCAACTTTACTTGCAGATACTTGCAAATACATACTGGTCTTGTCCAACAGCTTTTTCTTACAAAAGAAGATACAACAAATTCAGAGACTTGGAAAAAGATATTTAAGAATAAGGATTGTGTGATTCTTTCATATATATATGTGTCTAAAAGAAAGCCTGAAGATCAGAGTTGACTGAAGATGAATTGAAGAAGTGGTGATAAATAGTAAGTTATTAGACATAATTTGGAATATTCAGAACTTCAAGTACAAAATAGGAAGAATCATCCTGCTCTTCAAATTCCTCAAATAATCCCGTTCCTTTTCAGAATCCTTCATGTTACAGGGTCTGTCTCTTTAAAAGCTGTGATTTAAAGGTGTTCAGAGCTGGTGTGTGTTAGAGTGCATTTCCTCCCCACTGTTTCCCTGTGTTAAATCTTTCCTTACCTACAAACCTGACCTCTCTGAGGGGCCTGACAGCAGAGTTAGGGAGAACATTGTCCCTGGAGGCCACTGCAAGAAGACTACTAAAAAATCCTGCTTCCACTGAATCCCTTTAGCTGTTGACTTTCCCAAGGACAGCTTTCCCCTAATGTGCAAGAGGCACACCATAGGTGCAGTGTGCATGAGACACTCTGGGCTATCTTGACAAGTGTTGTCTGCTGGCAGCGAGACAAAAACTGTACAAGCTGAAGTCTCTTAATCAGAACTGAGTGTATCTACACTTGCTGTCGCAAGTAGGAAAACAAGGTGATGCTTAACAGGAATAAATGAGGAAAGAGTGGGGGAAGGGGGAAATCTTGGAGAACCACATCTGGAGAAATAATAGAAGAAAGTGTTCCCATATCAACAGATAACTGTTGACTATTACTGTGGAAGCAGTGTCTGACAGGAACCCCACAGTGACACAGAAGCAGCACACAGTGCACGTTGATGATGGCCATTAAAGGTAACTGTCCCTGTGTCTATGGAGCCTGACTCCGAGGGACAGAGACACAGGGAACCTTTTGGTGCTTGAAGGGGACATTTCTGGGGTGCCTTCTAACCTCATCCTACTTCCTGTTGTAAATAACTATGAGGGTTCAAAAGAGAACCCCCTGCCTGGCTCCTCCGCACTCATCCACAGAGTCCGTGCCCAAGAGTCAGAACAGGAAGTGGCTACTGAGCCTACTAAGGTACATTGTAGCAAAGGTGAATGCTTAAATACTATGTATAGCAGATCCAAGTAATCACAGCATCCATTCACTTGGAAAAGCCCTCTGAGATCAGGAAGTCCAGCCTATGACTGAACACCAGCACGTCAACCAGACCATGGCATTGAGTGCTATATCCAGTCTTTCCTTAAACACTTCCAGAGGCAGGAAATCTATTGCCTCCCTGAGAAATCCATTCTAATGTTTAATTGCTCTTTCCATGAAGAATGATGCCCACCCTCCCCTGGCACAGCTTGAGGCTGGTCCTCTCACAGGTTGCCCAGAAGAAGAGCCTGACCTCCCTTTCACTACACCCTCCTTTCAGGCAGTTGTAGAGAGTGATAAGGTCACTCCTGACCCTCCTTTTCTCCAGGCTAAACAACCCTGGCTCCCTTGGCTGCTCCTCGTTATCCTCTAGACCCTTAGCCAGCTTCACTGACTTTGCTGGACCCACTCCAGCACCTTTTTGTCCTTCTGGAATTGAGGGGCCTGGAACTGGACACAAACACCTAAGGATCTTTAATATTCATGACTATGCCAGTGCCATTTATCCCATGCCTGTTAATTTAATGAGAAATATAATAACAACCATTACAAAGGCTAATTGGGGTCTTCAGCGTGATGAGGCAGTTGTCCCCCTGCCCAGGCTTTGGGTGTCCAGTGCCCAAACAGCCACTTAGGAAGGAATGTGGGATGCAGGCACTTATTGCCATTAATTAGTATGGTGAGAAGCACCCTAAAAACACTTTAGATAGTCCACCTGATAATCCACACAAACTAGAGAATACATTGAATGGAAGCCTGTAGGTCACTGCTATTGCTCCAGAGGGATCACAGAATGGGTCAGGTCGGAAGGGACCACAGTGGCTAAGCTGGCCCAACCCCCCTGCTCAAGCAAGACCATCCTAGAGATACTGCACAG
This sequence comes from Agelaius phoeniceus, assembly GCF_051311805.1. Taxonomy (NCBI): domain Eukaryota; kingdom Metazoa; phylum Chordata; class Aves; order Passeriformes; family Icteridae; genus Agelaius; species Agelaius phoeniceus. Next base: position 42,616,149 of record NC_135265.1, read on the forward strand.
GATTGTGCCCAGGGGCATTTGAATATCCCCGGTGACGGAGACTCCTCAGCCTCTCTGGGCAATCTGTTAAGGTGCTTGGTCACCCACACAGTAAAGTAGTTCATGTTCAGGTGAAACTTCCTACGGATGAGTTTCTGCCCGTCGCCTCTTGTCCCATTGCTTGGCACAACCGAGCAGAGCCTGACTCCATCCTCTTGGCACCCCACCTTTAGATATTTACATCCATTGATGAGAGCCGGCACGTCTGGCCGGGGTAGAAAGGACAAACCCCGTTCGAGACAGCGGCCGGCAGCTGCCAGCGAGCTCCGTGCCGCGGGAGGAGCGCGCACCGCCGCACCGCAGCCCTCATGGCGGCCCCGCCTCGCTCGCCTCTCCCTCCCCCCCGCCGCGTCCTGGCGTCACATCCGCGGTGCCCCAGCAACCGCCGGACGTCGCGGGTGCGCCGGGAACCCGGAAGCGGCGGGCGAATCGGGGCGGGCGGCGCAACCGGCGGGGCGGGCCCGGCGCGCGCAGGGCAGCGGCGGCAAAGTAGCGCCGGGGGGCAGCGGCCGGTTGGTGGCGGCGGCGGTCGGGCAGTGCCTGTGGCGCAGCGCGCGGGGGACTCTCGACAACTACCGGCGCTCTCGGGCTACGCGGTCCCGCACGGAGCTGCGGCCGAGGCGGAGATGGCGGCGGACAAGGCTGCGGGTGAGTGCCGGGGGAGCGGCCGCGGCCCCGCCGTGTCCGCCCCCGGCCTGCACCGCCCGGCGCGGAGGGACACGCGCCGCCGGGGGAAAGCCGCCCCTGCGGCTGTGCGCCGTGTCCTTCCGCCGAAGAGGTAGTGCCCGCGGGCGCGGGGCCGTGTGAGGGGCCCCCGTGACACCTGCGGGTCACCGGCGGGGCCGTGTGCGCACCGGGCCATCCGTGCCCTCGGCAAGCGGCGCTGAGCTGGTGCCCCCTCCTGGCCGGGAAGGGCTCGGAGGGGAGGGCCCTATGTCCGTATGGCCGGGAGGGGGGGTTGTGTGTTTGTGTCACTTAGAGCTTAATAACCCCTACAGAAGTCGAGCTTCTGGGTTATTTTGTTAAACTGGGGCGTGCAGGAGGTACGAGGGAGGTTATAACTCTTGGTGGTGCTGCTTAATCGCTGGAGGGCAGTCTGATTCCCTCAGGGATGCTGCTTTGGTTTCAGGGGATGAGTGCGTCCTCACTGAACTCAGGCCTGAACAGACACTGCAGAGAGAAATCACCGAGGCTAAAACATAAGCCATGTTCTGGTAAACAGACAGAATAAATCTCAAATACAGTTGCTGTCTAGCACTGCTAAACTACTGCTTGTCCATCTCCTGTACAACTCCCCATCATGCAAGAAGTCTTCATTGCAGGAAAGGTCATCCTGTCAGATGTCAGCTCTTGGGGGGATGGAGAAGAGGGTGATGTGGAGGAAAGCCTTACTTTTAGAATTGTGTAGGTCTGCTTAATAGAAGTGTAGGATATCCTGAGTTGGAAGACCAATAAAGATTAACAAATTCCAGTTCCTGGCCCTGCACAGGACATCTCTAAGAATTGCACCATGTGCCTGTGAGTGTTTTCCACACACTTGTTGGACTCTGTTGGGCTTGTGCCAGGTGGGGAACCCATTCCAGTGCTCAAACACTCTCTGAATGAAGAATCTTTTCCTAATATCCAACCTAAACCTCCCTGACGCAGCTTCATGCCATTCCTTCTGGTCTTGTTTCTGGTCACCTTTTTTCCTAGTTGTTTTCATGTGGAGGGAGCATTATTTAAAATCACCTTAAGCATTTTTTCCTCTGGATACTAAATATGAAATGCTTCAGTATTTGGGAAAAAAATTACAGGGAAAATAAGTATACTGCACTGAGTGATGTTTACAAAACTTATCACATGTTTATTTATAAGAACTGTAAGTGACTGCTAAAATATTGGCATCAAGTTTTTAATACTTTTTTGTTGATGTTCTTTAAAGTGTTGAAGGAACTTTTCAGTTTTACTTTCTAAAAAGTATGTGCCAAATGAATCAAAGATGTGAGCTATGGCAAGATATTCTACATGCTGCACTTGTTCATGGCAGTGAGCTATAGGTAGCTTTCCACTGAGAAATGTTTGTTTTTTATTGCACACCACCAAAGAAGCCTATTGTAGCTATACTGGTAGTGAAGGGCTTCATACAAAAATTAAAACATAAGTCTTGGTGCCACAGCTGTTATCTTGTAATGGCTGGACAGTGGCTGGGCTTCATACCCTTCAAAATTCTTTTGGAGCAAGAGTCATGTGATAGATTCCTCCCCTTTCAAGAAAGAGATTATCCCTCTGCCTGAAGAGTTTGGAAATCAAAAATATTGCCAGAGATGCTCTGGTGTTCAACAAGATGTAATTTGCAGGGCATAGGAACAAGAGAGCTCAGGAACAGCAGTCCTTGGAGAAATGGAGAGCAGGTATGGGAAGGATAATGATTGCAGTCACTCTCAGGTGTCTTCAGGTATGTGTATGCGGGAGATGTGACTTTTGTTGCTTTTATGAAATTCTGGCAGCGAGCCTGTGAGGAGAGCAATCTTCCTTTTCAGGTGGCAGTCTCATACTTTTCCTTGTTCTCCTGCCATAGAGACAGTTTTCCTGAAGTTCTGCTGTCCACCATGATGCACCCTCTCCAGCAGGAGCAGCTTCCTGCTTGTACACAGCAAACCAGCCTCTGTGACGTAGTGTTGCTGCTGCTCAGCCCCAGGATTGATAGCTAGGAAGATAACTCCTGGCTTGATTCTTTAACTTCCAGCTCAGTGCAGCAGCTTCCTCCAGATCAAAATCTGAGCAGTTGATTTTTACATCCTTTTTGAGGTTGCCCCTTTTGCCCCTCATCATGAACCTACACAAGTTTTAGTGTTAGAGTTGATCTGTACTCATGAAAGTTGGACAAATGAAAAGTTGAGCAAACAGGTCCATATTTAAATACAAATTCCAGAGATTAATCAAGTTATCTCACTTGTGAAGTAGAGAATCTGCAGTGCTCTGGATATTTCAGCTGATAGTTGTGGCTGCTGTACAGATGGGAGCACATTGGAGATGACTGGTGTGCCGTGTGTTACCTACACCACGTGCAGTTCTGCAAGAATGCCAGAGGTCAGGGGGCCCAAGTGAGCAAGGCATGCTGTTTCTTTTGCCAGGGAACAAGTTTCCTACCTGTTTCACTTTCAAGTGCTTCAAGGAACATGGAAGTAATAGTTCTATTTGCAAGCACTGGGATAGCCATTTGCAGCCAAGAGAACAGGAGCACTCCCTCCCCGCCACCCCTGCCACTTCAGTGGAATTGGTGGGTTCTGTTCAGTACTTTGTGCCAGCCAGCTTTCAGGTGACTCCTCTTGGAGGGATCTCTGATAGCAAAGATCAGCTGAAGCAGTAGATCCCAGTCTAAACAACAATGGCAGTCTCACATTAGTCTGGAGTGGCTTTTAGGTCTTTAACAAGTTTCAGGTGTGTTTGGACAGAAAGGGTACAGAGTAGCCAAAGTGTTTTGTCACACTTTTTTCAAAGGAAGGAGCTATACTGTGAACTACATCAGCTGGATTTTTCTTTTACTTGATAAGCTTCCAGTTCAGGTTTCACAAGCCTGCTTTGTTTACTGAGTGCTAGTAGGTGCAGTTGATTGGATTACAGAGACAGCTCTGGTTTTGCTTAAAGTAGTCCCCAGCTTCATTTTATGTTTTGGGTTTGTTTGTGTTTGTTTAATGTACCAACAAGTTTAGAGAGAGTGAAATTTGGAGACCTGTCCTGATTTTTCCTTAGGAATTACATCAACCAAGCTATGTAAGTGTAGTTTTTATGGCAGACCTTAGACAAGTATCTCTTGATTTATCTGTCACTTCACTGAACACATTTTACTTCAGAATTCAGACT